>NC_079149.1:134503850-135854146 GCF_945859685.1 Eupeodes corollae
ATACAATAGTTTATAGCCAGGAGTCCTGAGGCCTCTGATGATGGAGTTTGAGACCCATGGCTCCTGTTTCAAGACGATGCCTTCCTTGTTCCTATGCAATCGAAGTACCAGGTTGTTTGTGGACATGATGGCGTGATGGAGATTAATCTGTACTAATCGCAGCATTGCTACTTTTAGTCAGATCAACCTCCACCACTGTTTTGTCTGCGTTTTCATCGTCTGAGTGATGCCTAAAGTGGAGTCTTCAGTATCCATGTCGGAGTTGCTGTAGACTAAAGTTTTAGCCTCCACGTCGGATGGCTCGTTTGGGGCTGTGGAGGTCGATGGTTCTACTTGTAGTGTTGCATCGACTTCCATTATTGGTGGTAGTGAAGAGTTTCCTTCCGCTGAAGGGGCTTCTGTGGGGGGCGTGTTGAGCGAATCTTCGTCTTTTTATAAATACGGATCACGATTTCTTCGAAACCATACCTAATCACGCCTTTGGTCGCGGCCAGTGGAGCCAGTGATTCCCTATTCAACAACACGAGAGTTGATCTATAGTGACTCACTGTCTCCTTCTCAACCTTTGGGACTTTCCAGTCGTGCGTAGGCAGGTTTGGATTACTTGTTTTGATCAATTTCATGATCATATCTGGGCAGTTGTGTAGTGCCGGGACCATTATACGTGCTCTTGGCTGGCAAGGAATATTCTCCCTTGCAACAACCTCGAGCTTGGCACCCGGCCAGAGTTCTGGCAAGCCATTGACAGCAACCCTGTATAGATCGAAAGATCTCTGATCACCACAGGCGATAAGTTTGATACGATTTTGGTACCATCCTGCATCGGCTGTGCCTCTGAGAGGCCCCGGATTCTCCTCGATGACAGATAAAAATCGAGGTGAGCCTTGACGTCTGCCCAATGATCATGAGAGATGTTACCATCCACATGACTCCTGTCAATGACCGCGGCTTTGATCTTGCCTTTGAGCGCGTCGCTGAAGGAAAGATCTTTATTGAAGGCTGTTGTGCTGTTGGAATGCACTTCCGCCTTTTTGGTTCAGGCTTGTCGCCCTCGAAAGACCTATTGCGCTTTGATGTTGAGTCGCCACAGGTCGGTTTGATATTTTTGCTAAGAAAGCCACTAGCCCACTCGAGTTTTCACGTTTGCTCCGGGGTTCTTTCCGCCACCGGTATGACACTGACTGCGGCTAGAATCCTCTCAGCATTGCGTTGGTCTCGATTGGCCTGTTGCTTCTTGGACTTCTTGTTGGCTGGCCCAGAGCTATGTCCGTGTGACACAAATGTGGGTCTACCTCCAGAATTAGTCGCTACCGATACCAATCGGGGTGTGCCCTCACCCTTCGAGTCAATTCAACATGTCGCAGATTTTGTCTCTCCGGATGGGATGTACCTTCATGTTGTCGCTTGCAACATCCTAGCAGGAGCGGGGAAGAGGTGGGGTGTGGAAATGCTGCCCTTGGGACAGGCAAGCGTCACAGCTGTTCCACTGGCGAGTAATTCCTTCAAGTAAAGGTTGCGGCTAGTAGGGGGAGAAAGACTCCCGCTACTAGTGGCAACCACAGGGTTCACAACCCGTTCACACCCCTGAGTTGGCTCGACAGCCTTTTCGGGAGATGTGACCGCAGACATGAATACACCCTGATATTTGAATTCCTGTGCTATTTCAATAGGTTGGTTGTTAAGGAACCACAACTCTGTGCCTCAAATACCATAATTTTTATTTTCTCTGAGTTTAATTTAAGGTCCCAGATATTGTTGTACATTTGGACACTATTGATTTGTAACTGGAGAGAAAATGGGTTATCCGCTAGCATATCCAAGTCATCCGCGTAAAGAAGTACTTTTATACAAATATCAGAAAAACGAACTCAACCTGATAAATTATCTGAAGTTTGGGCTGAAGATACATCATTGATCCTTGGCGAACACCTGCAGTAGTTTTGAAACCTCGGCCCCATCCCAAACTGTAACATAAGTTTTACCAACAAATTTTTGTAGATATTCAGAAATTTTATAGACATACCAAGTGAGGCCATTTTCTAAATGAGAGCTTGTCGATTGACGGTATCAAATGCAGCTTTTAAGTCGATAAAGCAAGCATACATCTTCTTTTTCTTTTGAAAAGTCCTCACGAAAACCAGGTTGAAACATACTTTAGCGATTCTTTGATTCGACCCAATTTATAAGTGTTTTGTATAGGATTCTAGCAAATACTTTTCTAATGGAATTTAATATTGAAATACCTCTGTAGTTCTCTGGCATCACCTTTGTTAAATAATGAAAATATAATACCTTTATTAAAGCTCGTGGGAATACAAGCGGAATCGTAAAAGTTATTATAAAAAGAAAGATGATATTGCTTGTATCTCAAGGATGAGTATTTTTAGAAATTCAACGGGAATGCATTCAATTCCTTGGGACTTATTGTTTTTCATATTAAAAAGAGCAAGTTCCAGTTCATCAAGGACTATTACAGAATCAAGTTAATCATCGCCTGTGTCTGGGCAAACATAATTAAACGAGTGCAATACATCTTGACATGTCAACAAGGATCGGAAATAGGATACCAGAACTTCAGCTTGTAATACCCTTGAAGACATGTGATTGTGTCCACCCAAATCCCGTACATTATACCAAAAATTCTTTGAATCTTTACACCTTTCTTTCTCGCTTAATTAAGTGTGTAATTTAACTTTTAAGCCTCGCAGACCTGTTTGTATATTTTGTTAGCTTCCAGATATGCAGACTCAAAGTAGTCTAAATTAAGGCCAAGAAAATATTTAAAAGCTTTAACTTAAAAAATAAATATTTCCGATAATGTGGCAACTATGAAAATACCGCGAAAGAAGTTACCTTTAAATTTCGAACTTTTCCGAACTTCCCCTTTTATTTGGGCCTTGTTCCTAGAACTTCATTAATTTTGTTTTTCTTTGAGATCTTGGTCGCCTATTTTGTAAGACCTTGAATTAGATGATGCCGATGAACACATAAATTATCGCTACAGTAAGTCAAAAATTTGTAGGTTTGCGTTAAGCCGCAACAAATTAATTAAAATGTTCCAACATACTTTCTTTGATTGTTTCCAAATAAGTTTAACTTATAAATATTTAGTCGTCTGTCATAATGAGATAAATAACCATTAACAAGATTTTGAAAAAAAAATTATTGGATACAATTCAATTGGCCTTCAAATAGATCACAGATAAAATCTGAAACACTTAGGTTCCAGCCTTGAAAAATCATATTAAAAATCCCAATTCAAGGTCAAGACTTTATGGGACTACAAAATTCAGATGATGTTATTCTTAATTTACCAACCCTAACCCTCCAAAAACAAAACCCTCATAAGACACAGACGATGGAATATTTCAACGAAAACCAGATGATGCAAAAAAGGATATCAAAATAACCTTTGTAAGAGATTAGCTCACCAACAACCAAAACACCAAAAACAAGAAAAAAGCAACAGATTTTAGAATTTCCATTAACTTAACTGGAGTATCGTTGTCTTTTTATGGGTTTGGTGATGGTCGACAAAATAGAAAATTAAAATTTTGTCATCATAAACTTACGGCGCAAAGCTGTTTTTGGGGACCACACAGAAATCCATCCCAGACACAGGTAAAACAATGACAAGAAAAACTGAAACCTAGGAAAAAGCAAACAACAAAAACGTACAAGAAAACAATTTTACACACCTGTGGATTTTCATTTTAAAAGTTTTATTATTAAGTTCTTATTAAAATTATACCAAAAACCCCCAAATTAAAACATTAAAATAAAAAAATGTCCCCTAAAATGGTCAAATATAAGGGGGAGGGATGTTGTGTAATTCAATATTTTTATTATGACAACCACACCAAACACACAGACACACACCCCAAACGACCACCCTTAAAGTACCTAATCAAGGACCTCTTCTAACCAATTCAAATGCATATATAAACATCCATTAAGCTCTTGAACCTTGCCTTTGGTGGTTATATGGTTGGCGTTTCACTATCATGTTTATGAGATGATATTTAAGGTCCTCTTTCCCATCACCTATGAACATACATATAAAACATCACGTCCTTCCTTTTCTTACGTCCTTCTCGTGATGTCAGTACATAAAATAAGACTCTATTGTCCACATACCAAAAACACTATACACACCCACACAAAAACCACATACACACACACATAGCCACCCATCATCACAAAACTTAAGTGGCTAAAAAGGACGTTCGATTTTTCTGTGGTACAATCTTATCTCTTTATATTACGCTTTATGCCCGCTCCGGTTCTGTTCGGCTCTGCCCCCAAGCTCGAGGCGGACATTTCCGTCTGTTTTATTTATGTGGAGTAGGATGGAAGTACTTAAATCAGCTCCGGACGAAACATTAACGTTGTTGTTGTTGTTGTTGTTGTTGTTGCCGATGTGCGGTTTCTAAACGATTTGTTGGGCTCTTTATGCGCTATGCTATTGTCAGCTGTCAAACGAGAGGTTATTTAGTTTTGGCATCCGCATCAAGGATAACCGGCTTATACAAATCATACATACTCGTGTTTGTAAGAGTGTTTATAGTTTAGTGTGGGCTGCAAGCAACCAAGGATTTATCGCGGATCCTGGTTGGGTGTAAAAGCCTCAGAATGTGGAACGTGCCTTCTTTGTTATCGTTTACAACTACTTTCGATAAGGAATATGTAAGCAGGATATTGGTTTGAGGGTATGTTAGAATCGTTACGTACGTCAAAGGAAAATTTATTAAAGGATAACGTAATGAGGAACTTAATGATGTTGGGAGTCATTAATGGCAGAAAAACTTCTCTTTTAAATTGAGTTTCAGCTAATTCAATTGAAGACACACAAACACCTCATCTCTCACATTTATTTAATTATCACAAATTGTCAAAACACAACATCGTCAAATCACCTTCATTAAAAAAAAAGAAAAGAAAAACTTCCCAAGGTACTTTTGGAAAATTAACATTTAATTTTGAGCAATCAACTTTTCTAGAATTTGATTCCCCGACGAATATCACGCGCAGGATATTAAAAAAAAACAAACAAGAATTCATTACTTTTAGTTTTGTGCCCGCAGAGTATATTCTGCCCCGAAGGCAAGGCGAAGGATGCTGCTTTAGCTATTATTTGGTGAAGCGTGTGGCAAGTTCAAGGTACCTATTCCCTTGAAAAATAAAATTAAAAAAGAATTACCAAAAATAAACTTTTACTCTTGATTCTCATTTCGAGGCTTGTTTGATTTTGATTTTGTTTTTCTTTAAATTTTCCGAGCAAATGAAAA
The DNA here is from genome assembly GCF_945859685.1 of Eupeodes corollae. NCBI lineage: Eukaryota > Metazoa > Arthropoda > Insecta > Diptera > Syrphidae > Eupeodes > Eupeodes corollae. The sequence goes on from NC_079149.1 coordinate 134,509,139, forward strand.
TACTCGTGTAAACGGGAATTTGAGAAATGGTAATTGATCTGTTTGTTTAATGTCAATTTAATTGGTGCTTTTCTTTAAGTCTCTGTGAATGAATTACCTACGAAACGAGCACAGTAAATGCGATTATATTTGATTGAAGTAAATATTTTCTGTTAAATATATATATGTATATAAAAGTATATAAGTAGGTGCCTTTAGTATTTTGATACTGAAATAAATTGAGTTTTACTTAATTGAATGCCAAGAAGGCAGAAAATTATACTTAAGTGTTTTATAAGAAGGTTGGTTTATCAAAAATTTGAATTGGATTTTCAACTTTCAAGGATTTTCATTCATTCATTTGTGAAAATATTTGCTTTTTAGTAAATTTTCGTCAAAGTATATGAAAAAAGCAAATATTAATTTAAGTAATTTTGCTTCGCAGAATAATAAACACAGTTTTGTTTTAAAATTAATGTATTTGTCCTTGTGCTTGTCCTTGAAACAAATTGAGTTAGAATAGTCCATTTTTTTAGTCAGTTAGGGTTTTCAAATTTTAAGGTGGTGAGTTGGTGAGTGTGAATTGATGTTCTAAAAACTACAGAGTGAGTGACAAAAACTTCTCTGGTTATAATTTCTTACTAAGCTTCTTCTCTCCAATGATTCTAGCTTTAGGAATTTTACTGCGGATCTTTTTTGTTCAGCCAATTCCAAAAAAGGCGAATCTTCTTCTCCCACAAATTACCGACCGATAGCACTAACGTCCCTTCTTTCTAAGGTCATGGAAACGCTGATTAATTATCAGCTTAAGAAATATCTTGAGGAACGGAAGCTTTTTAATGACCGGCAATACGGGTTTCGTAGCAATAGGTCCACTGGTGATCTCATGGTTCATCTCACCGCACAGTGGAACAGATCTTTACATCGTTTTGGAGAAAGTAAGATTATTGCACTTGATATTTCAAAAGCATTTAAAAGGGTTTGGCATCCGACTCTCTTATCGAAAATGCGTGCTTTCGGTATCGACGAATCTCTTCTTCGTTGGATTAGAAATTTTCTTTCGAACCGTTCAATACAAGTTGTTTTGGACGGATTCAAGTCTGAAACTCATAAAATAAACGCTGGTGTGCCTCAGGGCTCCGTTTTTTCTTCGACCCTCTTCCTCATTTTTATTAATGATCTCCTGTCTGCTGACTCAAAACCCTACTCTTCGAATGTGGAACTGCAACGGCAAAATATGATTATCACTCGAACATCAACGCAAGGTTTCTTGCCTCACCCTTTTTTACCGATATTTTAACGGACTATGCTCTAGTGAAATAGCCAGTTGCATTCCTCCCCTTAAACAATTTAACCGTAATACCCGCGCTTCTAGGAATGCCCATTAGTTTACCCTAGAGCCCAACTTTGGACGTACTATGAAGTACAGAGATTCTTTTTCAGCCGTACTTTACGAATGTGGAACGCCTTGCCACGCTCTATCTTTCCCTGTCATTGCAATGTTCAGAAATTAAAAACTTATGTACACTGACACCTCCTATCCAACCCTTCCCTCTTTTCCTAATGCTCACACTGTGTCTTTGACATATTAAAGGTATAAAAAATCCTTTTAGTGTTTGCTAATTATAAAAAAAAAAAAAAAAAAAACAAAGTAAAAAACAACAAGGCACCTGGTGAAGATGGAATTCCTTACGAATTTTTAAAAATGCAACCATTATGTTTCCCAACCATTTAAAAATTATTTTCAATAAAATCTTCATGAATGTCGACATACCTTCGTCGTTCAAGAAATCCGTCATTTTCCCTACAAAAAAAAATCCTCACTAAACTGTCTTGAAAATTACAGAGGAGTTTCATTCATGAATGTAATTGCATAAAAATTTTGCAGTATGCTTGTTGTAAGGCTTGAAAATGGATGGAACAGAACAATATTTTATATGATCTATAGGCCGGTTACAGAAATAACTTTTCAACGGTCGATCACATTTTTACACTATCATCTATATTCAAAGCATTTCAAGCACTTAGCAAAAAGGTCTTCGCATTTTTTGTTGACCTTAGAGCTGCTTTTGACATAATTATTAGGAATGCTCTCATTTATAAGCTGACACAAATTGGTATGTCTACAAAATTCCTGAAAGTAATTAGAGAGATGTACACGGGTAAAAAGTCTGCTATTTTTGATAGCACCAGCACAGGAGTCAAACAAGGATGCCTACTAAGCAATCTTTTGTTCTCCTTATTTATAAATGATATAGCAATGCTCTAATGAAATAGCTAGTTGCATTCCTCCCCTCGAACAATTCAACCCGTTCTTCTAGAAGCGCTCATCATTATACCCTGAAACCTAATTTTGGACGTACTGTAAAGTACAGAGATTCTTTCTTTAGTCGCACCGCACGAATGTGGAATGCTTTACCAGACTCTCAATGTTTCCCAGACATTCAAAACCAATGCGCACCGGTATCTCCATTCTAATCATAACCTCCCTTCCTAATTGATCTTACTGTGATTAATCATGATATTCATATCCCCTTGAGTGCGCGTGTAATATAAAAAAAAAAAAAACGGGATCAAATATCTAGGCTTGAAACTGTACTCATCATTAAATTTCAAAATGTTTTTATCGGAGAAAGCCCTAAGCTCACAGAGCTTGATAAATTTAACATATCTTCTCCAACAATCAAACTAATTAATCCTTAAAATACAAAATATTTAATTCAGTAAATTCAGAAATCAGGTCTCTTGTATGCTGCTCATTTTTGGGGATCAGAAGAATATGAAGAAATTAAAAAATGTATAGGAATTTTATAAAGAAACTTTTCAACATACCTCTGAATGCACCTAGCTATGCCATATATTTAGAAACAGGACTTCCAAAACTTCTAACAAGCACCTTGAAATCTCAAGTTGACTACACCATCAAAGTTTGCAGCAACCACCAGAGCACAAGACTTTCGAAAAAACTTCTTTTATATGAGTTGAGAAACAAGGACTGGTAATCTGTTGGCATTGAGTGTTGAGTAAAGTTTGATGATGATTTCAGTAATGTAAACCATGTAAAAGAACAAATGTACAGCATCATAGAGAAAAATGAGAACATAATGAGGCATTCACTGATAGAAGAAGCTCAAGACTCATTAAGATCTATCTTTATTTTAAGATCTAAAAAGATAATCTGCAAATTTTTAACTTCCCATAGGAAGTTATTTATTCGAAAATCGTTACCGACTTTGTTTTCCAATTTTAATTATTATCATAAAAACCTATGTAGCCGTATTTTAAAACGGAACCAATTTTCCGATTTTTAACCTTTTCGTTTTCATTGCTTCTTTTAAACCTTCCTTTTCTGCTGCGGCTTAAATATGCTGGCAACTGTCAGAAGAGGTACTCATCGATCTCGTGAAAAGAGTCCATCCAAACCCTTATTCATAATGGCAACACATGACAAAAGGTCAACATACTACTAAAGTTGTTACGCGGATTCGGGTGCAAAAAGCATCTTAATGGAATGAAAATGATCTTGTTAGGAGATATCCTAATCCCCTTAAATCTGCTTGAAGGCCTACGGTTTCAGTTTAATTTTAATTCTAAGAACGAAAATTGGATTTTGCCTCAAATAAATTTTGTTCCCCATGTTTTTAGGACTTTGACTTTCAAAGTGTAAATTGGATTATGACTTTTACTTACGTCGAAGGAGTAATTGACAAATTTGTGTTGAATAGGTCCATTGTGATAACTTTATTGTGAATGATCCCTTCTAAAAGGGATTTCTAAGAAGGAGGCTGGCATGCGACCCACACTGATAACATCGCATCCCGTCTGTCAATTTGTCTTTCTTCAAGGTGTGTAGGTTTTTGTGTTGTATTTAAAAAGTTGTCAGTTGAATTTTTCCTAAGAATTTCAAAATTAACAACAATGTTTTGCATGTATTGAAATAGTTTCATTTCAAAATTTAGTTTTGTTAACGAGATTTTTAGTCGAAAACAATTTTTTTTTATATTTTAGTATCATTTGCGCACTTTTTTGTAAATTATATTTTTTATAAAAAAAAACGGGCAAACACTCCGTTCTTTAAAAAAAAAAATACTAATAAAATCAAAGATACAATTTGTTTGAAGCCAACATCTCAAAGTTTTGAAAAGATGCATCGAAAATCAATTTTTAGCAACTTTTATTAATTTTGTTGTTCGATTTTTCTTAAAATCGTACTGAATGTTGACAACAACATTTCTTAAAAGATAAAATTAGCTTAAAGCTAATATGTTAAAGTTTTGAAAAGATATTTAAGTCGAAAATAAATTTTTACCAACTTTAAGTAATGTTTTTTTTTTAAGTTTTTATCTCAGAAATCTCTCTAAAAATATTTTATTTGGACTCTAGGGATCTCGAAAAATAATTGTGTGAAAGTTATTTTTGTGAATTTTTCAGGTTTTCAATATAACAACTAAGGTAATTGATTGTGAGGTATAAGAAAATCTACTGAAGGAGTGACTTCAAGAGTAAGGTCCTGCTGAAGGGTCAGATTGATGGGAGGGCAACCGGGGCCTCCCCAAACGGGGCGCCCCACAATAGAGACTTCGAAAAGTTTTTGTTTCAAATTCCAACTAATAAAATAAGAAGCACTTCCAATTCACTACCCATCTTGAAGCACTGCCCGCTTAGTGGCTGAGTGGGGTGGTAAATACTAAACTTGCACGCAACTTCGGAGGTTGGGTATTCGATTCCGTGTCTCGACAATTTTTTTTCTTACATATATGTACACATAAATTAATTGCTGTATATGAAGTATCGATGTTCTGCAATTCTTGGAAAAATCAATTATTATTCACTAATTGGTAACTTGTCCATAGGCTGTTTAATTCTTTGATTTCGTCCAAAACTTATACACGTGTTTCACAGCCAGTATAAACCGACACCGAATTCTGACTGAGAAATAAGCGGAGAAGAAAAGCGGCCAGTTTTTAGTCTTGAAAAAGCTCAGCGACACTCGTTGGCCTTGTGGGGATGAAGCTACGAAAGCCTTAGTCAACGGCTATTTGGAAATTGAAGAAGCTCTAACAGGCATATCTTATAATTAAGAGAACCCAAACGGAATGATTGTGATAAATACGAGGAAGCAGCAAACAAAATATCCCATACTGATGAATATGCAGAATCGCGCTCTCGCACCATAACGAGAAATGTGAGGTTGAATCCGCTCGATTACGGGAAACCACAAGACGTAAATCTGTCACCCACGGAAAAATACAAAGTATCCACCTTCATCCCAGTGATTGACCAGCTATCCGTTTCTCTTACTGAAGGATTTCATGCCTATGAAGCTGTACGTTCGAGATTTGGATTCCTGAATCACATCGAAAAAATGGATTTAGAGCCTAGTCTTGGTAATGAGTTGGTTCAATTTTCATACAAAAAGGAAAAGGACTATGAAACAGATCCATCGCCGGAACTATTTTACTACCAAATTCCCGAAAATAAAACTTTCAGAGCTACATTCTCTAACCTTTAAATTGCATTGAGAATGTATTCGGTTTTGATGGTAAAAAATTGCACTGGAGAGCTTTCATTTTCAAAAATGAAACTTATAAAAAATAGGCTTCGAACCACGATGGGACAAAACCGCCTATCGAAGCTTTCTCTCCTGAGCATTGAAAGCAATTTCAACGAAATCATTAAAGATTTTCCGGCGAAAAAACTCAAAAGGTTCCGTTCGTTAACCCTAAAATTTTAGATAATTCTTTTTGTTCTTTTATATTAATTTATATGTGTTTGTTCAATACTAAAGAAATCTACATGGTTTCACAATAAATTATTTATTGAAAAACTCGAGTGAAAAAAATGGTTTGCTTTATTTTGCAAATAATGTGGGGTGAGGGGGCCTCCGCTTTTGTATTGCCCCGAAGCTTCTGGACCTCTTAATCCGGCACTGACCACGTGGGCCAGAAATACTCTTCAAAGAGGATCAAGTAATAAGTATCTAAGAAATAATTATAATTTTTCTTAGTGAAAATCTCGTTTTTATGGATTATTCGTGTGTTGGGCAAATCTATTGCGTATCGTTTGGCCTTCAACTTTAAAAAAATGATTCCCGAAAATACGAAACTTCAAAACCGTCTTTTAAATCTGTAGTTCTTTCGGAAATCTATTGCAAGAAAATTTTCGATTCGGATAGATTGTAGTTAATTTGCTTTTTAACTGTGTTCCTTTTGATCATTTCAGAATTTGGCATTTTTCTACTAATCCCATATAATATATAGTGCCATATTTTGTTTTAAAAAAGGATGGGTTTATCACTTGTACCCAAAAAAGCTGAACTAATAAAATGGTTCACATCTTTTTTCCTTCCAAGCTTATATCTTTTAGGCAGAATTTGATAGAGCTTAAAAAATACATTTTAATAAATGCCTATTAATATACCAATTCTGGACCTGTTTTCATGAATAGACATTTTGTCTTTCCCTTCCATTTTGATATTCAAAACTTTAAGACCAATGTGTACCGATACCTTCACTTCAATCTGGTCAAATTAAAACGCATAAACTCCTCATTTAGAGGATAGTCACCACCCTTTTAGTCTGCTTAAACAAAAAAGAACAATATTAAAAAGCAACATTATACTGCCGCACATCCTACCTTATGAAACAGTCTTAAAAATAGATATACTTTCTTGTACCCTAATTTTCGACAATCAATGTCAACAGCTTTGATATCTCTTGCCTTTGTAGTGCCCTTGGGGTGATGTTTAATGTGTGGAACTGTCATACCATAGTGGTTTAAGTTTCATCCCTGCCTTTTATGTATATCCATGGATGTCGCTTTTCATGGTCAATGTCTTTTTTCGGGGAGTACTTCTCACCATCTTTAAGTCTTTCTGAACTGCTTAGATTCAACATTAAATTGTTTCGCAGGACTTTTAAATCAGGAGAGGTAGAGAGTTGTGTAACATAAGTCACAGGCTCTGATTCTTAACGAGCTGTTGCGCCGTCAAATTTTATTTACAATCACTTGTTCTTCTTTTCAAAAATTCCAAAACATTTTATCCTTCTAGATTTCTAAAATATACACAAATATTTGTTTCTCTTCTGTTTTCATTTATTGAAACCAAAACTTTACTCGAAGTTTTTCAAAGTCATAAAACAAAATACGTATACCTTTCAAAAAGTTCCAAATTTGTCTCTATCATTTAGCTAAATTGTTGAGAAATATGTATTTTCGTGTTTTATATATATAATAAAAAGAGACTTATCTCTACCACAAACACTTAAGTCATTACCATCATCGACAACAAAAACGCTTCTCATAAAACAAAAACAAAAACAACACTTCTATACCTCCAACCATACCATCATCAATTAGAAATGTCGTCTAGAAACTTTATGATAACTGCTTTAAACAACACAGCACACAATCTCAATTAATCTCAAACACATTGTGTCGCCATAGCTAAAAGGGACCTGAACTGAATCTGTAGACAGAAGCCGTCCCCCTTTATACATATTCCATAAGCAAACAGCAGCAAAACTCTATATACTCGCACAGAACAGGACAACAGTCCTTACAACAACAAAAATTAAAACTGATTTGCATAATAATTGGATGAGGACCACTACCCACACCGTACCTCTCGATTTGCTTCCACACCCCTTTTCTGGTTTACTTTATGGTCATAGAAGTTAAAACCATGGATAAGCAGGAGCAAATTTGAATGTACAACAGGAGCAGTAGCGTATAGCATCGCATCGAATCGCACATTGCCAAGGATGAGTGTGGAAGGTCCTGTGCACAATAAAGAAATTTGTAAGTTTTAATTGACTTCGTGGTAATCAATTTTCTTACTATTTTAAATTTATTTATTTTTATTTCTTTTTCTATTAAGGGGATGTTTTTTAATTTTCATTTATTAATGTTCTTAAAAAGTTAAAAAAAAAACACAACACTACAACCTTGCTAGGATAACGCTGCCGCCGTCATCCTGCTTTTACCTTGAATTAAATTAATCAAATCATCCTTCCAATGGAATTTAAACAGTATTTCCACCACCACCGGCGGTGGTGGGGTATTTTTTTAATTAGTTAAAATTATAATAATAAAACAAAAATATCCAACCTCCCCCTCTTAATTATGCAAGAAATATTCTTAGCAGCTTATGGTGATGGTGGTGTTGCGAAAAAGGAAAAATAATTAATACCACCGTCGCTTCATGCAACAACACACAGAAAATACTCTGACCAAGTCTGTGGAAATAAAAATAAAGAATTTTAAAAAATGAAAACATAAAATTGGAAAAAACGTAAAGCGAAGTGAAATGAAATGAAGCTCCTACCCTTGCAACATAAAAAAGTGTAATAGTTGTTTTCCTCCTTCACTTTTTGACGTTGCCAACTTTTGTAAATATTTTATAATTTAAAGAAGAAAAAAAGTATCCTGAAAATTGAATGGATCATAAAATATAAGCAAACATTCGAAGAGGTTGGTTTTTGAAGAACTCTGCTGCTAAGACTGGAGATGGAGACTGCGAGGCACTGAGTTTTGTTTTCAAGAGGCACCAGGACGATATAGTTATTCCGCAAAAGAAGCTTTCATTAATATTAATGAGATGAAGACTGTAAAGTTTTTTAAGAAAATATGAAAAACAAAACAGAAACAAAACTTAATTTAGAAACTTAAAATAGAATCTCAAAACTACCATTAAAATTAATTTTTAATTCTAGGTTTGAGACAAACAAATTTCGTATCCAAATTTTGTAATTAAGGAAGTTCAAAAATGTTCTTCAGTGAAATTAGTAAATTCTTGACGAATTTGATTAAGATATTCGCGGGATTCTATTTTTAATAATGTTAGATTTTTGTCAGATTCTGAATTTTCTTAATCTGCCACGTGCTTAGAAATAAGTTTGGAACAACAAAAACCCTTAAGTCAAGAAAACCAAACAACAATTATTTTTCCTTAAAACGTAATTATTTTATTTAAATCTCAAAAATAATTTGTTCGTGATTTTTAAATTAATTTTTAAACAATTTTGACAAAATTTCAATTTCAAAATTTCAGCGGAAGTGAGTTATTATTTCTGACCGTTTAATATCAAAGCTCGATAAATACTATGGAGTGAATGTTTTAAAAGTGCATTCAACCCCAAAAAATAGAAAAAATTATGAGTATGGTGGGTTTTGCGCACTTTCAGAAAATATACCAATTTCGTATTTTCTCAACAGTTTCTCATCTGTATTCACTGTTTCCATGTTTTTCGATGTTTTTGTAAGATTCTATCAAATGCATATTTAAAGGGGAAAGGACTTCTTTTTTGTTTTGGTGAATTCTCGAAGAGTGTGGTGAAAAGTGAGAAAAGGATTTGTATTACTGCTGTCTGCAGTTTGTTTTGGTGGAAATTTGTAATTTTACGGCGAATTCAAATTGAAGTAAGGAGAGTGTCAGCTGATTTTTGAAATGTATGTGAAACATTAAAGTAGATAGGATATTTTCAGCAATGTGTATTTAGGGCAATATTGTGATTGAATACGATAATAAGATGATGCAGAGAGGACGAAAAATCTTGAATTAACCCATATTTATTTGTTGTGTCTGAATTAACTATGTTTTATACAAATAGAATTTCTTGGAATTTTCGAAATGTCAAGCTTTGTGTCGATGTCAACAATTTTGTCAGCATTTTAATAATCAATCGAATTTGTTTCCCCTGATTATTGCTTATCAATAAATTTACGAAAAAATCAGACGATAAAAATACAGGTTCCTGAAAACGTCAAAATAAATCAATAACAGATGATATGTGACCAGTATATCTTTCTAAGAATTCTGAGAATATATTCAACACGGTTGACTTAAGTATAAAACAGAAGGCAAATGTATTTTTGTATGTGCTTTCTTAAAATTTGAATTGTGCGATATAGAAAGTCCTATAAAGTTCTTCTATTAATATTAACGAACCAAAGACGAAGATCCAACTGAATTACACGAGCCTCCAAATTCAGCAGCGCTTGACTAAAAGATCCTACGACCTGTCAACAATTCAGGAACCACCTGCCTCACGAAATGAGAACAATCAGCAGCACAGTACATGACTTCATCGAAAACCATTGGAATGCTGTGAAAAATGTTTTCACTTTAGGTGCTGGCAGAATAGTCTGTCGGAAGGAAGGAAGCAACAACACCTGGCTTTCTGAAGAATTTTGGGCAAGGATCAACGAACGCAAACAGTAAAGGGCTATAATAACTGCTGCACAAGGGCAAGAAGGAAATAAAATGGAATCCTCGTACCACATGAAAAAAAAAGTTCCACAAAAATGTGCGCCGTGACAAGCGTTACTACATCAACGCATTGGCGTTAGAAGCAGAAGATCCTGCAAAAATGAAGGAAAGCTGGACCGTTTATACAATAACCAAAGAACTGACCGGTGCACACAGTTCAAAGCAAAACCTGGTGAACAAGTCAGAAGGTGGAAAGAACACTTTTCCTGGGTTTTAAACAGAGTGTTTGCAAACAACGTGCAGCCGATGCCTTCTAAAGCGCCCGAACAAACTAAGTCAAGATGAGGCCGTTGCCGCAATTAAAGCACTTAAGAACAACAAATCGGTAGGACTTGATGGAATTAAGGCAGAATTTTTACAAACAGTGCCAACGTCATCAATCGAACTGCTACATCCCCTCATAAAAGAAGATTGGACCATCGAAAGCTTCCTCGATGACTGGAAGAAGTAAATGATCGTCAAGCTCCAAAAAAAAGGAGATCTTACAAAGTGCGAAAACTGGAAAGGAATTTGCGTTCTACCTGCCGTTACCAAAATAGTAGCAAAAATTATACTGGAACACTCGATGCCGAACTAGCAGACTTCGCACTTCATCCTCCCTGCAACCCTGAGGAGCATTATTAGCGAGCACCACTACACCTGCTGTTCATAAACTTCGAAAAGGACTTTGATAGCCGTTAACAGGGAGTACAGCTGGTTAGCTTTGCGGAGGAGAGGCATTCCAGAAAAACTAATTGCTATTGTGAAGTAGGTTGTCAGAGGATTTTGAAATCCGTAGTGGAGTCAGACAGGGCTGTATTCTGTCGCTAATATTGTTTTGGATCTCAATCAAATGACAACAAGTGTGAAGAGAGAATCAGAAGTCGTTGGGCTGAAAATTAATTACTTAACCATCTTCTCAAATAAATATTTCCTCTCAACCGGTGAAAAAATTGGAGAGCTCTCAATACCTTGAAAGAATCGTTTTCATCGAAGGCGGAACCGAACAAGATGTCATCGGTCGCATCGGCAAAGCAAAAGCGGCGCTGAGTATGATGTCGAAAATTTGGAGCAATAACTCTATCAGATTAAGAAAAAAGCTATGACTGTTTTGCACAAATGTCGATTATGTGGTTTTTTATGACTGCAGCACCTGTAAGGTTACTTCAGCTATTACAAGAAAGCTGCAAACCTTCGTGAATAGATTTCTTAGCAATATCCTAAGAATTGTCTGTCCAAATCGAATATCCAATGATTTCCTTCATAGGAGGACAGGTCAGGAACCTATAGGCTCTATTATACGAAGGCGTAAATGGCAATGGATACATACGCTTCGAAAAGGTAACGACTGCATTGCAGGACAAGACCCGCTCACACAAGAAGGAAGAAGAGCTGGACGACCGAGAAGCACATGATGCAGGACAGCCAAGGAGGAATCTACGTCACAAGACAAGTGTTGGAGGGAGCTGAAACACATCTCCGGAAACCGCACAAGTTGACGCGTAGGCGTAGTAGAGGCTCTTTGCCTTTGAAGGGGTCCAAACGAACTTAAAAGGTCTAAGGACCTAAGAAAAAGTAAAGTAAATACTAAGTACCAACAACAGGGGACTCCGGAGACCGGTTGGCACTCGTGAAAAATTTGAAATTCCAGCCTTGTTGTAACAAAATCAAGTTGATGTTTTAGTATTCAAACCCTACAATATATTCTATACATGAGTGGGATCATTGTTCAAGTTTTTCTTTTCTCAGAGTATTAACAGACAAATTGGAAATTTTGTATTAGAAATTTGGTTAATATTTCTGAAAACACGGAAATCTCTGAAACCTTAGAAATAAAACTGCATCCATTTCGTCACTTTAAGTTGAGACTGAAAACCAAAATATAATAATAAAAGAACACAGCGAGCTGATTTTAACATTTCAAACATATGTACATTTTGAGTTGTTTCACCTAAGACGATATTGAATTTTTTGAGGAAAATCATTTTGACGTTTCATTGTTTTATCTCACTTTCACATGTTTTTAAAAATTTTATACGAAAAAGTGAAGGAAAAATGTTAGATTTTTTCGAAAAATGAGTTTAAGCGATATAATGTGATAAAAAGTCAAGTGAGCAGCCTCAAGTCAAGAGAGTTCTTGAGTACAAACATGCATTTCTGAGGACCGAGAAACAGGCAGTCGAGGAGCTTAATTTTTGTACATTCTATTGTCCTAAAATGTTTTGCTTAAGAACTGTTAATGAACAATTTTTATAATACCTCGTTTTCAAATATAGTTTTCAAAATTTCTGAACTTATAAATGCTTTAAATAGGTTACCGAAAATACAGAATTTAAATTCTTCTGTTCATACAGAATTCTGTAGTATAGAATATTTCAATCTTTTGTATAAATCCAAAAATTATGATCCATCAGTATTCGGACTCTAGCCCAGTTTCAGTTCTGATCAGTTCAAAGCTGTTAAAACAGGACACAATATTTCTCATTTCTTCCATGTCAAACTTTTGAGGTTGTCATCGTTAAAAAAACGTAATAAGTTTCCTCATTTACTGTGAGTTTCTTTGATTTTTGGCGTATTTAAGTACACAATCCTATCATATTGGCAGATTTTGAGTTTGAAATTCACTGAAAATCTCGAAAACTTACATTCAAGTTCTGTCGTTTTTAAAAATATTGGACTAAAATGCAAATTTTATTTGTTTTGTTAAGACAATTGTCTTGTTCTAAGAGACCATCTAAGGCTTTGATCATTGAGACTAATCATTAGAATTTTTTTGACAGTCATCATTGAAAGTGTATAATTGAAATTAAATGGAAAAATTGTTTGGACGGAAACCTGTCATTGGAATTAGGTAAACACAAATCGGTGGGACTATTGGTTTAATTTTTTGACAAAAAAAAATATTCAGCTATTGAAGATTTTCTGTCAGAAAAATAGAAACATTAAAAACACCTTTTTTATTCAAAAATTCTTTGAGTAATCGATTAGTTTATAATTTTTTCAATCAAATGGAAATACAGAACAAAATCCATTCACACATTTTTCCGAATTGATTGCATGGCTTCTTTGCAGTTTCCTCAACTCTAAAAAAGTATTTTTGTATAAGGTTTATATATGTTTGTCTTTCCAGACAAAAAAGTAAATTAAAGGTTTATTGTGTTCTAGACTCCTTTAACTTGTGAAAAGTAAAATCTTAAAGATGGTTCAAGTAAATTTAGTAGATTATTTCCTATAAAATAGTTATGTGGTTAGAAGTCTTAGTGGTTCCCTAAAATATGTATTTTTTTAATATTGCCCTTAATCAAATCTAAAAGTACGAGTATTTTATATGTGAATCTTTACAAAAGTCAGATTTATTTTTGAAATTTCTTGTCTCTTTTAGCCAAGAAATGTTTCCGGTTAACACAGTTAAAGGTAATAAAAGGTCTGCACAGCCTTCAGACTTAAACACAATTGAGAATATTTGAACTGACTTAAAAATGGAAGTGTCTTGGTCAAAGCTAAATATCTCTAAGGTCCATTGTTAGTGCCACTGGAAATCGAGTCCTGTTGTTACGTGTCAAAGTCTTGCTAACTCTATGCAAAGAATCGTTATTATAGAAAATAAAGGTCACACTACCAAATATTGACCTAAATCAAAAATTAAACAACTTGAAAAATAAAAACACTATACATGTGTAAAAAAAAATGTTTGAACTGTCAACATTTTAAAAATGCCTTGGAATTGTGGCATATCTTGATAAATTAATTGATTTCTAAATCTGTTTCCAATATAATCACAAAGAGTCTTGAAATAACACTAATTTAACAAGTGGAAACTGTATTCGAAGTATCAAATCAGTCATTTTCACATCGTAAAATTATTAATATCTCAATAAAATCTTTAAAAAAATACATATATAGTAAGCAAAAAAAGCTACTTTCCAGACCTTGTGTCCTCTCATAACTATTTTTAACTACGAGAATATTGATGAATTTTTAACTACCACAAGGTAAATCCTCAACTCGAATGTGAAATTTCTAAATAAGTTTTTATTATTTTGTTTCAAAATGAAATGCTCTATACGTAACGTATGTTAAGCGAATGCACTTAATTCATTAAATATTTGAAACAATTTAACAGACGCAGGACCAAAAGCTGTAAACATTATACATTTAAAAAACTTTACAAGTTTTAAACAAACAAATACATATGTGCTGTGCATAATAAAGTATTGAGTAAAAGGTGCAACTGAGAGCGTAAAGTTATAAGTTTAATTGTAGTTTGTCTTTTAGAACAAGTCTACTATTTCCTCATTTCAATTATCAAGTCGTGTAACAAAATTCAATTAGAAGTACATAAATATTTGATTCTGATGAAGAGTCGACTTACGAAATTTGATCTTAATTAAAAAACGTAAACTTTATACATCTTTTAAGGATATAAAGTAAAATTTTGTTTTTTTTTTTCAAATCTTTTTTTTCATTAATAGGAAAACCTGTAACTTGTAGTTACTTCTGAAAACAATAACATAACCGAAATATTTATTACAGAATTTTCAATACCAAGTCTTCCCTGAAGGTCCTTCAAATAGAATTTTATAATTAAGTTTATAGTAAACAAAAAAACTAAAGTAGAAAATCCCATTTAAGGGAGAACTTTAAAAATTGAATGTGGTATTCCTGAAAGTCTGTTCTGTCTAAATTTCATTTCCTTAACATCTATGTTACGAACAATTCGAAAACCCAGACGGGAAATAAATAATGGATTCAATATTCTAAAGGTACAATAGAATGCATTTTGTTACAGTCTTATATGGATATATAGTCGTAAACTTGCCTATAAGCCCAGATCCTTGTATCCAAGAGTACATAAATTCGTTAACTATATTTGAAAGATTGAATTGTGAAATTTGTATCTATCCGTTCCAAACAGTCAGTGAGGTTATAGGAACATTCATTTGAATATTGATTGAGATATAGAGAAGCCAAGAGAAGATTTATTGCACCCTGATGATGATGACTTTGAGGAAAATAGAAAAACAAAAATTGATAAATTCCAGACGAATAGATAAAACCCAGATAGCAGTAGAGGGCGAGAAATGTTCGTTAAAAACATCGAAAATCAAAGTTGTATAAATCTATGTATATGGATATTGGTTTGGAAAAGTCAATTCCAGAATAAGGCAATTAATCTTGAAAATCAAAAAATATTTTTCGTTTTCGGAACTTTCTCCAATACAGATCCATATTATATACAATATACATTTCTATTTCTGTGTTATCTATTTTCTGTTTCTATCATTTAAGTGATAGTGAAATGGAAATTTATTGTTAGATGTCGAATGTTATTAGAAAAACCATTTATCACTTGAAAATATACTTCGATAAATGATTTGAATTCTTTATTATTTTACTTGAATATGTAATTAAATATACAGACATTAAAAGCCACTTGAAAAAAATTAGGCCTTGAAACACAAAGTCAAAAATTATGAAAACAAGAAAGATTTAAATATTGGAGAGAAAATTAGAAAATAAGATTATTCATTAAGAAAATAATCCTTTGGAACACTTTGAGGTTTCACATTCAGTCAAAAATGTAACAAATGTAGGGATACCCCAGGGCTCCGTTTTTGGTACTTTGTTATTTTCGATATTTATAGATGATTTGTATGCTGAAGATGTACTTGTACATATTTCTTTAAATGTTTCCTTCAATTTATTGGATAGAGGACTGGAAGGTAAAAGCTTGTGCAATTTTAAAACGTTCCAAACACTCAACAGAAAGACGTTTAATCATGAAGTATTAATTGTTTTTCAAAAATGTTTTGAGTAACAATTTTACTTTTTACAAAATTAATGTTATTAGTAGGAATATTCCAGCTTTTTTTTATTATTTTTTATAGTTCCCGGATAGTTAAATTTTCATAGAGCGTTTTAAAAACTATAGGGTATTAAATTTTGCGATTTCAAAAGTTAACTTAAATAAAACGCAAACAAAATATATTTTTTCATGATATTTCATGAATCGATTATTTCAATGTAATTTTCGAGCACTTTTTAAAAATATTGGATGGTATCTCAGCCATAACTTGATGAATCTCATGATCTCTGTGGTCAGTTCGAGAAAATACGATGCCAGAAAATGTCTCTTACAATAAAGCCATATTCGCTTGAGTTGTGTGGTATGTGGCACCGTCTTGTTGAAACCACATATTATCCTAGTCATATTCTTTAGTAGCAGCCAACACAATGTCGCCTGCAGATTGACCGTGACAGTAGTTCTATCGTCGTTTTCGAAGAAGTAAGGTCCAATCACACCTCCGGACCAAACAGTGACTTCTTGTCATTGTTACGGCCTCTCTTCTATTACTTGAGGTTCTGTTCTGCGAACAGCAAATACTACAATTTTGGTTATTAACACACTCACTGAGTAAGAAATGTGCTTCGTCGCTGCAGACAATTTTATTCGAAAGAAAAAAATCTGCGTTCACCGCCTGTTGTTCAAGCACCCATTCGACTTATCTACGAAGTTTTGAATGGTCAGCTGGCTTCAGTAGTTGGTAGTGTAGATCAAATACGCAAAATACTCCATAATGTGACAGTCAAAATTCCTGAGAACGTAGTGGACTTACAGCAATGATATTTCAGTAGTACGAGCGAAACAATGATGGGATACCTCAAAAACTTTTGATTTCTCCACTGATAAATATCGATGATAAAGATCATTGGCATTGATGAGAAAATTCTTCAAAATGAGATCTATTTACAATTCCTTCAATCGTTTTCGCTATTCAAAAATTTTCAAAAACTGAGCGATATTTTCGTATCCAAAAAAGCTATGGTTTTGAATTAGGCTGTACTTCATTTCCTACCATCACCCTCCTCAATTTGTACTCCAAACAAAAGTTGGATAACATTTCAGGAAATATTGAGGATGTATAATTTTAGTTTTTCTGTTCTGCTTTTTATTGAAAAGAGCCCGCCAAATAACTTCTTTTTTTTTGAAAATGTTATAATTTTTTTCTCAAATTTATTTTTGTTTGAAAATTTAATCCTTTTGGTTAATAAGGGAAACAAATTAAATTCAAATGGCTGTGTCGGCTGGTCATGCAGTAGCCTACATGATCGGTCCAATTTTTAAGCACATTATCGATTGTATGAAGTGGTATTTCACCAATGGCTTCACTAATAGTGTCCTTTAATACGTCAATTGTCTCTGGTAACATTTATGTTTTACGGTACCCCACAAATAATTGTCCAACGGTGAAAAATCGCAGCTCCGAGGTTCCCAAACGACATAAGCTCTGAGGCTGATAATGCGATCTTTAAAAACAGGGCCCAAAACATCAAATTTGGCTAAGGCTGTGTGGCACGTAGTGACGGCCTGATCAATTTTTGTCCACAAAAATTCGTTTAACATGGCCCGATAACGATCGCCATTGACTGCAACAGCCACTCCTTCCTCATTTTAGAAGAAAAATGACCAAATTATGCCTTTGGACCAAAATCCGCTCCAAACAGTGACTCGTTTTGGTTGTATCAGCTTTTCAATACATACGTGCAGGTTTTCTGTGCCCCAAATTTAAAAATTCTGCTTGTTTACATACTTGCCAAGATCAAAATGAGTTTCATCTGAAAAGATGATTTTCTTGGCAAAATCGGCATCTTCTCTTAGCGATATTTTCCAGCGTTGTCCAAGGGCATACACAACCCTATTCGTTCAGCGGAAGGATAAAGCTAATGTCTGTTAAATCAGATATGAGATAAACGTTACCATTCACATAATAAACATTAGTTTTAAATGAAAAAACCTTAGATGGCGGACCCTTTACAACATTTTTCAATTAAATATGAAAAATTGTAATTATTTTTATTTGAAACACTTTTTTTTTGTTTGAAAAATTAAAGACATGCTAAGACCCAAAAAATAAAAATAATCCTCAAATTCTAACTTGAGGTGCCATCAAGTTTGATAGCTATAATCATAGGCTTTAAAAATCGTAACTTCAAGCTTTTGCTAAAAATTACCTATATCAGTCTTTTATAAGGCTCTAAAATTCACTTGAAATGTTTTAATGCATATTTCGTTTATTTAATATTCACATTCATTTATTTCAACACAAAAATATAGATATGTCTATCATACTCGAATATGAAGCTTTTTTATAGGAATCCGTAAAGTGAGAATATTTTTTTAGATCTTCACAAAAATATTTAAATCCTCATAATAATTCATAAACATTCAACCATAAAAATCATAACCATATACAGAAAGCCATTTAAGTATCTCATCAAGTTTTGTTTTTGTTGTGTTTTTTATTTGAATGATAAAAATATATAACATGAAATATTAAAATATAGCACCAATTTTAGTATTTATTTAGAGCCCGCTGTTTTCATCTGTTTTGGATAGCTGACAATATAAAAACAAAACGAAAATGTGTGTGTTTTTGTTGAAAGGTTTTACATTGCATTGTATTAAGCTGAAATGGCAACGATTAGTAAATTTTTAACGAGAATTATTTAAATTGAAAATGTTCTATATATTCTACTATAAAAATAAATAAGTGAGATATTATTCAAACAAAGTATTTGACACATTTGCATGAACAACAATAAAACCAATGTAGAACTGTGAAGTGCATGTTCTTGCATTGTTTAATGTTTTCAAATATTTTGCTAAAATTATTTTGTAGTCTAGAAAAAAATACAATGAGTTTTCAACAATATTGCGTCCTTATATCATTTTAATTGCATTGCTAATCCTACAACTGAAAATGTAGAATAAAACAGAAATGTACACTCTGGCGTATACGTAATTTTTGTATTGTAGGTTTCATTCGCCTTTTGTTGTAGATACCTGCAAATCTAAACTACTGGCTTTCCATGACTTTTTAGATTTAATAATTAAATCCTCAAACGAGACACTTAAAATGTTATACAGTTAGGATATTTAAACACTTACTGGAAAAGGATAAAGGATGTTACTGCGGACAGGACAGATTAGAATATGTGACATTTCTTAAGTTATATATTTCGATGTGTGGTATTTTAAAAAAGAAATACCTCATAAACTGAACTATATTCAAGTTTACAATAGTTGTTTGTTTTAGGCCTTACCCCAACTCTCCTCCCCTTCACCACACCTTCATTTATTAAATTCTTAACAATGTTTTTTGTTGTTGAAAAAAAAGGCAAATAGACACAATGAATTTTCATGGCCATTAGAGATTATACCTTTTCTCACTCATAATTGCTTGTCCTGTCTAATGTCCATTAACACAAAAGAGAGTGTCCTGTCCCGCCCAAAAAAAAAAAAACAGAAAAAGCTTTCAGAAAAAAAGGAAACAAAAGAAATACAAATACAACAAAAAAGGAAGTAATAGCATCCACTAATGGATTCCCATTACCGATGAACTGGCTATACGGTCGGTGACAGCTACTCAAACCCGTTTCAAACCTTTCAATTTCAAGAAAAATATATACTCAAATATTCCAACGAGACTGCGAGCCTTTAAAAAAAAATAATTTTTGTGTTTCTTTTTGAAACTCAACTCTTTTTATAATTTTTTAAAATGTAAAATCAATTCTTAAAAAAACAAGACGAACAAAAATGGTCAATATACAAAACTATTATTTCCTCATCCATCTCGTTTGATATCCTTTTTGGGAGAGTGACATTTTAATAATACATTTAACCGTCGTCAAAAGGAAGAGCGATTTTGTGTTATTTTGTTTTGTTTTGTATTTTTGCAAGCAGGACATTTACTTCCTTGTTTTTTTTTTGTTTGTGTTATTGTGTCTCTTTGTGTGGAACAGACATTGAAATCAATTAATCAGCCACCAAAGATCCTTTTCTCTTTTATCCATTTATTCATTCATGGCATCAGACACTTGAAGTGATAAATGAAGTGATTCAAATTGTATATAGTCTTTTAAGCGTCGCTCGTCGTTGTCATTGTCGTCTTCGTCGTCTTTTACTACGAAAACGATGTCATTGTATATATGAGAATCCTTTTGATGTCCTTTTCACTATTTTTTTTTTTTTTTTCTTAGCTTTGCCCGCAATTGAAAGCAGGACAGGGCGGAAAATCAAAGTTTTTCTATATCGTTTAAAATTTATTCTTTTCTGGTTTGATCTTCACCAAAATTGATTATTCTGTCAATCAGAAGAGATATTGTCTAAATTATTTTTGTGCTGCTTTTTTGCTTCCCCGGCGGCGTCTCTCGTCGCCTAGATTGACCTCAAACGTTGACAACGGATATTCAATGGAAGTCTGGGAGATTGAAAAAATATATAGCTTTGTTGTCAGACGTTAACCCTTATTTATATTGCTTCGATGAAAAGATATAAACTTTAATAGATTCGAGACTTAAGGACTTTGGCGTTTCTTCATTGAAATTAGTTTTAAAGTTACAATTTATTGATTTTTGTTTTAAATGAAATAAATTAAATTTACATTTTTTAACTTTGCATTATTTTGGGATGGTTTTTAAAACTTAAGGGTTGAAGACAAGAAGACACAAATTGCCTAACATTTTGAATAAACAATTAAAAAAATAAACAGAGTGAACTTTATAAATGGACATAACATCGGCGCCGTGGCTTAGTTGGTTAAAGCGCCTGTCTAGTAAACAGGAGATCGTGAGTTCGAATCTCGCCGGGGCCTTCTACAATACAGAGTAGTGTTATCTTTTATAAAAACTGGTTATCATTTTAAGAATTGACATAGATTAAAATTGTTTTTACTAAATTTTGTATTTTGAGATTATTTTTGAAAAAAAAAAAATGTTTCACATACGCAACAGTGCATGTTTTTTTCTGACTTTGAAAATTAATTTTCTGTAGATTAAAAGTTAGTTAAGCCAGGTCAACATTCGTTTTATATGACTGTAAACACTTTCAATATTTATTTTATTTTAGGCCACGCTCTATTTAGCAATAATTACACATTTCAATAATAAAATGGGAATACTTTCTCTGGTTATATTTTTCAATTCGTTATCACCCTAAAACTATAGAAAAATGCCCAATACCTCTTAAAAGTTAACTTTTTTGTAACAATTGATTTTTTATTTGAAAAAAAATATGATTTCGAAAAATATAATTTCGATAATATTTTAAGCTTGAAGTTTACTTAGTTCAAATGTTGCCTATGCGTAAAATGATTTATCCGTTTAGTTCAATTTTGGAATACTTATGTATTACAGTAGACTCGCCGTAATGAAAACTCTTAAAAACCGAGCGGGTTCACTTTATCGAAGACGTTCATGTTGGCAAAGGTGTAGTTCTTAAAATGTTTTAAATAAATTAGACCTTTGTTTCAACTAAAATCCATATGTTCTTTTTTATTTTGAATGTAAATGTACATACAAAAATGTAATTGTGTTGCAATTAATGAAAAAAAAAACGTAATCCTTTTCTGAATTTCCTTTTTTTCTATATGGCTGAAAACTACCTTTTTGCAAAATCGTTTAGGTACGCTGATGTCTGCCCATTCTAAAGCCTTATTGACAATGTCGATTGCTTCCCTAGGCTCTATTCTGGTATGTGCTGTTTCCAGAATACTGTCCTCGCTTTTCCATTCGTCACTGATCAAAACCTCGTTCGTTTCGGTGTCGTTTGGAAGATCTTCATTAAATTCACGGACTCAGCAACCGATATGATGATGACGAAAATTGCGTGAAAAAGTTCTAGTGTTCGTTTCTCTTGAGAGTTGATTGGTGGACAAATTCTTTCTCTCAAAACAGCAAGTGGAATATCCTCTTCAAAAGTCTTTTTCGTTTCTTATTGAGCTTAAAATATTGGTCCAGCATTTTGTTTTTAATTCTTT
Organism: Eupeodes corollae; assembly: GCF_945859685.1. NCBI lineage: Eukaryota > Metazoa > Arthropoda > Insecta > Diptera > Syrphidae > Eupeodes > Eupeodes corollae. Next base: position 134,531,186 of record NC_079149.1, read on the forward strand.
TTAAATAGCGTCTCTTTTTAATACTTTAATAACATTAGCTTTTTCGGACACAATTAATGCCAGAAGACTATTTCTGTGAAAAGTTTTGTTAGTCTTATAGCGTTTCGGTCCATTCGGCTGTATGAGCGCTGGCGTAATATTCGGCGGCATAAACACCGCAGTTATTAACCCGTCTTCAAATGTTAATTCGTTTTCGGGTGAATGATTATCAAATAAAAGAAGAGCTTTGGCGGGCAACTTTGGTGTTTTAAAAATGATCCGACCTACACATGAAAACATTTGAAATGGAAATAGATGCAAAATTGCAATCTATTTCCTACCTGTGGTACAAAAGAATGATGAAACCAATTTTTAAAAATAGCGGCTGTCATCCATGAAGCAACTGCAGTCAACGGGAGATTTAAAATTCCTAAAAGAGCCAGGATTTTTTGCCTTTCCAATCACTAAAAGCTTAACTTTATGTTCTTCTGTTGCGTTTGTACAAGCAAGAATAGTGACGAGCTGTTTTTCCGTTTTATTTTGGCTTGCAGATTATTTTTGAAAGGGTTGACAAGGTCAGGTCTAGAAGATAACTTTTCACCACTCGCATTCAAATCGCAATGAGTTTCACTAATTTTTGAATGGAAAAATTTAGCTTTTTCCTTAACCATCAATCCATTGACTGGATAATTTTTTTCAAACCAATACCGCGCACTAAGACAAATGCCAAACTAAAGTAAATAATACCTGGAAAATCCTAACCGGGATTCCCCATTTTGTAAAACGATTTGAAAAACCGAAAACGATCAAAGGAAGCTATGTATGGAAGTATGTTCACTCCAAATGCTTAAGTTTTGCTTCTCAGGTATCTATAAGACCAGATATGAGCTTGGTCGTTGAACTCAATCTATGTATACTATTTTCATGGAGACGGTGTGTTTCCTTGTTTGTTTGTTTGTTTGTACTTCAATCACGTCGCCATGAAGCAATATTATGACAAGATAAGTTGTACGGAGGTAGTTACGATGCTAAAGAGTGTTTTTAGTTACTTTTTATGGAGGTAAAATATTTCATTTACAGCTCAATTAAATAGATCCACCGGTTTATGCAGTCTGAGAACCTTCACACCAAAACAAAGTATCCACGTAGTGGAGTACGAAAGGCCAATTGTTGTGAGCGGTAGTTGGCGGTCATCATCTACAGGGGCCGATACAACAGCGATGTTTTCTTCAGTTCGTTTGGTAGTCCGATTACACTGACCATAATATGGAAAGAGTGCTCGACAAACTTTCTTAAAACAGTACTCATTTATTTAAAAAAAATTTAATAATTTGCAACTTCGTTCATTTGTAAAACAATTCATATTTAAATTTTAGATTAAACTGAAGATTTTTGACAGTGACAAAAAACAAAACTTGAAACGTAAGTGAGCTGTCAAAACCAGTGCTGTCAAAAAGAAAATACCAACAAAATCACCCAATAGAAAATTATGATCATCTTGTGTTTTTTTAAGTAATTAATGTACTAATCAGTTAAATTTTGTTTTTTGATCTTGTTGACTTCAAATAGGAAGTTATTTTAATGGGTCCGATTTGTCAAATTGAAAATTTCGACATTTTTCGACGTTTCAAGGTCTTTAGAGTCGAAATAAAAGATTTTTAGAAAGATGTTTGTGTGTGCGTGTGTACGTACGTTCGTACGTCCTTACGTCCGTTTTTTCGCGATGTTTTTTCCGACGTCCATAGCTCAAGAACCAGAAGAGATATCGACTTCAAATAAATTTTGTTATACAGATAATAAGACAGAAAATGCGGAAAGGGTTTTTTTAAGATAGCATTTTAAATAAAAGTGAAAATGTTGGTTAAACCTAAATATCTCATGAACCACTGACGCTAGAGACTTGAATTAAATTTTATATTATATATTGTAATGTGATAAAAAACAGGCATATTTTTGGAAAAAATCTTATTAACGGTTTTTTTATAAATCAAAAACACTGAAAAAAAAATGTGTCACCTTGGAAATTTTACGAATACAAAATGATTTTATCTCCAAAACAATTTTGTGCAACATAAAAAAACGTTTTTAACATCTGGTAAGATTTTGAGAACAATCGAATTGACAGTTTTTCTTACAAAAATAAAAACCTAAAAAAACAGTACTCAAAGTTGGTAAAAATTGAATTTCAGCTCAAATATCTTTTCAAAATTTGAGATTTGGCTTCAACAAATTTTAACTTTCAACAATCGGTAAAATTTTGAGAAAAATTGAATTGACAGTTTTTTTAAAAAGTGATTTTCAACTCATATATCTTTTCAAAATTGTATTTTATAAGAAATTTTGAGAATTTTTTTTTTATTTTATTATTTTTTTATTGTTTTATCTGTAACGCTTTCGCAAAAAAATTTTCGTGACTAATTTGTTTTTTTTTTTTATAATAAACACACACTCAAGGTTATAATACTACTCTTATTCTGCAGAGGAACAGTGTGAACACTAGGAAAAGAAGAGAGAGTTAAGTCCTTCGTTAATAGCCCTGAAGAAGTTGATGAAGTATATTTTCATAATCTTCACTCCGTTTCGCAAAGTAGCTGCAGTCACATACCTGTGCTAAAGAGTACGGTCCTTGAACTTTTATCTGCGTTAAATGATGACTGCTTAGCCGCTCCCGATGGTATTCCCCCGAAATTACTAAAAAAGTGTAGTAATGTAAAAACAGGCAAATTTCCCAGCATATGGAAGAAGTCATTTCTAACACCAATTTTGAAGAAAGGTAACAAGTCGGATGTAAGCAACTACAACATGGTTTTGTGAAAAAAAGATCAACCGTTACTAGTCTCCTCACATTCTCAAAAATATGTTCAAACGCTTTAGAACAGGGTTATGAAGTTGACTGTGTAAACACTGACTTTTCTAAAGCTTTTGACCAACTTAGCCATGGAATTATTTTATTTAAACTTAAAGCTCTTGGTTTTAAACCATTTTTCTTAGCTTGGATTAAGTCATACCTTGAAAACAGATCCTACGACGTCAAATTTAGAAATTATAATTCTGAAAATTTTGTTGCTCAATCTGATGTTCCCCAGGGCAGCTATCTTGGACCCTTTCTGTTCATCCTGTCCATTAACGATGTATCGATGCTGACGATATGAAGATTTTCAAAATAAAAAAGTCCACCCATCATCGTATTCTTTTACAAGCCGACATTGATAGTTTCACATTTTGGTGTTTGAAAAATAGCCCTTCACTCAACCCTTTAAAATGCCAGACTATACCTTTTACTAAAAAACTAATCAGTTACTAATCAGTGACTAATGTAAATCAGAGCAAAAACTCTGTCGCGTCTCCACATTTATATTCTGTTTCAACTTATTTTTAATTTTATTTTATTGTTAAAAAGACAATGGTTTTATAAAACACTGGGCAAAGGAGTTCAATGATCCCTATGTTACTCTTTCTTTGTATAATTGCCATGTTCGTCCTCATCTTGAATATGCTTCGCAGGTATGAGCTCCCTATTACGAAGTTGAATCAATTCAACATAATTTCATTTGCTTTGCCCTAAAGGGTCTTCCTTGGAATGATCCTTATGATCTGTCTCCTTATTAACATCGTATTCTACTTCCTCAAATGCAATCTCTTCATCAACTCATTAAGGGTGAAATTGATGAACCTTATTTGCTATCTTGTGTAAATTTGAATTATCGAGGCGGAACTTATCACCTGCCCACATTTGATTTTATGCATATTGACTTCCACAGAACTTATTATGGAAAGAATGATTCTTCAAGTCGAATGGTGCTCAACTATCGTAAACATTCTCATTTTATTTTTTGTTCTGTAATAGTTAAATGTTAATTTTGTTTTTTTATTTTGTGCGTGTGTTAGGCTTTAATTGTACTATTTCTTACTAACAACCAACACATGCACTTATAATGAGCTTCTGATCGTAGTTTGACGCTTGATATAAGCTTACTACATTCTGAAACTCTGAAGTGTAAAAAAAAAACCTAACAAAAAATACTAAAACATGGGAAAAATTAACTTTCGACTCAAATACCTTTTCAAAAACTAAAATATTGTTTTCAAACTTCAAACTCAGTAGTTTTTTATAAAAATTTAACAGTCCGTTTTTTCATAAAAAAATAAATCTACAAGAAATAGTACGCAAATTTGGTAAAATAACTGTTGTTCGGTTCTTAATATCTCAAAAATTAATTTCATTCATCCAATTTGTAAAAATTTAAGAAATGCTACTAAAATTGATAAACATTTGTTTTCGGCTCAAAATCTGTTTAACAAAATTATATTCTCAAACTAAACTATTTCGTGATATGAGAAATATTGAAATTTTAAAATTGTATAGAATAATTTAACTGGCAACTTTTTTAACCCAACACGAAGACCTAAAAACTTTTAAGGAAGAAAAATCGACAGACGGGATGGGAAGTTATCAGTGTGGGTCGCAGCCCAGCCTCTTTTTTGATTGATTTTGTATTTGTGCTGCAAGGGGTTTCATTAAAAATAGCTCAAAAGGCATTACACAAAATAAAAACGAAATAACCCCCCAAAAAACTGTATGGGAAAGGGAAGTTCTTTAATATGAAAGCATAACTATCTTATTTCTCAAAACAATTTGGTCTTATTTCACTTTGTCAAAGTTCAATATGACCAATGTTTTTAAATTGGCGTGATTTCACTTTTGTAAACAAATAAAATGGGAAGATAATATTTTGAGGACCTATTTCATTCTCAAATTTTGGGATTAATTTCAATCCCAATTCGGGAAGTTATTTCATTTTTATTTTGTGGGGTTATTTCTTGGGGAGTTATTTTGCGGAACCGCACTGAAAGGTTACTTAAAGAAGACTAACAGACATTAAAAGAGTTGTTACTATGACCCAAAAAATGTATGATCCTAACAGTCAAAACAGTCTTGAGTTCTTCAAAATTATCGCCCGATAACAGATTTTTTTGTTTTGGGTAGATTATTGTTGGCTTTAAAAGCAAACTTTTTTAAAGCAAAATATTTTTCAGCAAACTGCATATAGTCAAATTTTAGGAAAAATTTCATGTTAACTCAACCAGTCATCCATCACTAAGTTTCATAAAGTATTTACTAATGTTTACTATGTTCTTGTTATTTTTTTAATACTAAATTTTCTTAAATTATTCTTCCACATACACCACAGTGAATAAACACAATTTTGTTTTTGACTTTTGAATAAAAATTATGGTTGGACTTCAATTTATGTGTTTTGTCAGTATCAGGAAAAAGACTGTGGCTGTGTGCAAACTATCAAGATTTATTGCTATGCAAGTTATGGTTTTTTGATTAAGGGTCATGCAATAAGTTTTTTTTGTATTGCTTTAGTAAACAACAAACATACAAAGTCACAATATTATAACCAGGAAACATCGTTTAAAAAAATATAAAATATATAAAAATATAATGAAGTTAACCGTTAGAAAGTTTCTACATAATTTTATATAACAAAATCTTTGAAAAGAAAACGACATTCAAAAGCTTATTTTAGCTTTTTAAACATAAAATCAATAAAATTTGAACTATTCAACCTCCACTTGAATATTAAAAAAACTTTTTCGAACTCTTTCTAATTGCAAACATTTTCTAGTCACGGGAATTTCTGAAACTACCTTTTTTTTCAACCAAACTCTCATTTAACTTTCCCCTTATTATTTTCCACATAGTTTAAGGGTTCAAATGCAACAATGATAATCTACTTTTTGCAATTTTTTGTGAATTTAATGTTAAAAACTTTTTGATTAAATTCTTGAACTTCATTGTAGAATTTAATAAAACACAGACACAGAAAAATACCAAAAAGTGTAAATTGCATAGAAAACTTTATTTTGTTAACCCCGAAGCGATGACCTATCACCACAAAAATGAACGACTATAGAAAAGCTAAAAGTGTTTAGGTTATTTAATGACATATTTTTGTAATCTCTCTCTCTCGTTACGAGGAGGAAATTAAAGGACTATTTTGTAATTATTTCTAAAAACTTACTTAAAATATTCGTTAACATAATAATTTAAGGCAAACGTGTATTCCCTAAAGTCATTTATTAAGTAATTCAATTAGCTTTGGAATGATGTTTACTTTTAGATAATAATTTGCTGATGGATGTTTTTTGAATGTTAACTTGTTAAACTAATTATCCCAATGCATTCCTGAAATTAAAATTGAAATATGGAATTTTATATAAAATTTAAATTTTGTTTGAAAAATAATGTAATTATTTTGAATTTCCAAACACGAATTGATTGAATTTATTTTACATTTTTTATTTTTTGTTTCAGAATTCAATTTAACTTTAAGGCACAAAATTCTGTATATAAACTTTGCAGCTTATTTTTTCTCGCCCTGAAAATGTGTGTTCCTGTTCCGGTAGCACATTAAACCACACATAATATTTCATTGGCATGGTTTCATTCAATTTCCCAGGATAAAGATTTAAAATATAAAACACATGCCAACGAAGAACGAAATATCTGTAAACGAGCATATATGTAGGTATAAAAATGTTCATATAGTGTAGAGGAAAAGGTATAAGGTACGCATTCTTATACGTCGTCGTTTTCGTCCTTTTAGAAAAGTCCTTCAGGTGCTTTTTTCCCTTTAAATATTTTATTATGTCCCAAATTTTATTCATATAGCAAAATACCAAAAAGAAAAAAATTTGAAGAAAAATCCTATGATTATGGTCAAATTGGGATACAAAACATTCCAGAGTCCTTCTATATTCCGCTTTGGTTGTGTTTCGTATTATTTTGTCTGCCCTGACGCTTTATACCCGGATCCGGTCGCCGGACATGTTTGGGGAGTGTGTGGTGATAGGAGGATATTTTTCTCATAAAACTAATGGCAAACTACACTTCTTTATCGTCAGACTATGAGACCGAAATTGCTTCTTTTTTTCCCATCTTTCCTTCGATGTGTGAGAGTTTGTGGGACTCCTTTTTCGGTCACATCATGGCAGACGATTATTTTTATGCTCTATTTTTATTGCTGATGTTTAGTAACACAGAACGAGAACAAACAACCTCTGTGTGGATAACGTGTGCCACAACCCCACCACTGCCCACAAAATGAAATCGATGTTGAGTTTTTGGGATCGGGATCTGAATCGGAAAGGAGGACAGGACGAAGAGTCTAAAAAACAATGGATTCAGGTAGTAAAATACTTCCACTTTCATTAATTCGATTTTTTCCTTCTTCTGTTTTCTTTTTTTTAGGTTTGCGGTCCAGAATCGTTAAGTAAAATGAGTGTCCTTCACTCAACACTCAAAGGTAGGAAAAAAGGAATATACATCTTCACATAGCTGTAGAGACACAAAAAACAATGGAAGATGAATCCTGTTTTGACACTCGTGTACTTTATATTGTTAAAGAAGGACAGGCACACCATTCAAAGCTCTGTGCAACAATTTATACAGCTCATGAATGACTAAACGTGTCCTTGGTCCTTACCACCAGTACCAACCGTCATCGTCGTCGTCGTCATCATCGCGTCTCGAACGCCGCCGCCGCACCACACTATGGTCTGGTTTGTCAGTTGCTGTCGTAGGTATTCAACAGTTCATCATGGGTTTGGTTTGGAGATGAAGAAAATCTCCGAAATATAATTTTTCTGACAAGGGCTCAAGTGCAAACACCCAAACACACAAAATGGTGACCAAAACACATTTTTTCTGTCTGAAAATGAAGCAATTGTATTGTGAACCCTGGATTATGTTAAATAAGATGGAAGTTTGCAAATTGATGCTCTGTGTGGTAAGTACTTTGGGTTTTTATTTTTCTCGCCATCTCATCGTCATCAGCATTCAATTCGGTGAGGATTGTTACTCATTTATTATATTTGTGTGAATTTTGTTTGGATTTTTTCACTGTGGCGTATGTGGAACATTTTCAGAAGTATTTTGGATATACAAATTTAATCTTAAACTTTTAATGAGTCGCCTTCGATTTAAGGAATCACCCGACTTAGTAAAAACTTCCCAAATAAAAAACCTTTAATTTAGTAAAGACAGAGAAAAGTTGCAATTAATCACAAATACAATCTTTTTTGAATACAATCTTTAAGAATAAAATGAGCGAAAAGATAAAGAATTCAAGAGGCTTGTAAACAAGTTTAATATATTTTATCAATGCAATTTTTTAATGACTTCAATTTAAATATTGCAATCAGTTAATTTAAGTTAAAATTGATTATACAAATTTTGTAATAAATTATCCTTCGACATTATAAAGATTGTAATCGTTTTTCCCTCATAGCATTTGACTATTTGACTGCAATCAAATAAGATTTTATGTGTTTCCCGGATCACTAGATTTTCGAAAGTCATTCTTTCACTTCACAATACTAGGGTATCGACAGATAAGAAACATCATATTGGTTTTGTCATGAACTAGTATTTTTTTGTTAGTTTCCAAAGTCTTTAACTCCTATCATCAATATATTCAGTGAAAATATTTCCAGTATCTTAAATATATCCCGAAAAAACGTGAAAAATTGTTTGGGTTATCTTGTATATTGAACAATTTAGGCTAAAATAATTTAAAAAAAAAATGAAAAAAACAGTTTGAATATATTCTTTCATTCAATTCTTGAATTTTGTTTTGCCCGTGGGGTTATGAATAACCTTAAAATGATAAGGCACATTGCGAGCAATTATTAAAGGAAAAAAGGATTGGAAAGGTGAAACCGATGGACATTGGTTTTGAACATCTGCGCTTTGTAATGATTGGCTTTTTCACTAAAGCATTGTTTAAAAATATAAAATAACGTTTAAATAATGACAGACATGAAACCTTGCGGCAGTGTTGAAGAGAAGCACATGTCTCAGTACGAGAACGATCTTTATCACTCTTAGAGCTTTTTTTTCAATTCTTTCAAAAAGTCTCTAGTACTTTATTGCAGCACCTGCCCAATTATGAAAATTATACTGAATCATGTTCACATATAAGCTTTGTAAATTATAGACAGTTTAGAAGGAGTAAACAATTTCTTGAATCGTCGGAAGGAACCTAAACACTTACGAGCATTTTTTGCGATGTCAAATATGTACTCAAGGCACAAGACATGGTTTGTGATGCACAAACTGAGGTAGCTTTTGAGTCTTCTCATTTGCGATAGAAGACAGCATTGACTTTATGAAGCATTCAATTCTACACGGATTTTTATTCCCCTTTGAAAAATGCTGTCAAGACAGGATTGAATACTCTGACAACAAGAAAAAGAATCTGAAAAGAAATATGAAAAGCAGAAGGCACTGTCAGCAGAACAATTAAGTGGATAAGAAGTTGTAGACAAAATATCATTCATAAAAATAATTAAAAGTGTTGGAGACAAAACTAAGCCCTGGGGCACACCAGGTGAATTTCAGGTTTGTAGCAAGCGATTCGACTACCTTGACTCATTTTCGTATCGGGTCAAGGTAGTTCAGTAATTGATTATTGTTTCGCGAGAAAACTGGCTTAGTATTATCAGTGAAATCGAGGTTCAACAGTAACTTGTCTTATATTGTCAGGAGTGGCGGTGGGGACAAATAACGCAAATAAGATCAAAAGGTGGGTTGAAAATCCCGCAGAAGTGTACAGACGAAGACTTGATGCTCAGTTAAACTATCTGCCTGAAAAAGAAAATTGAAGTAGGGAGCAGGCTAGTGAAAATATTATAGATATTGTAGGGCAAGCATCTAGTATGAGAAAAAAACCTTAAGGTGGTGGCATATTCGTGGCTGAATGGTTTGATTGGGAATGCATGAAACTTCGCAAAAAGTGTTTCGCTCTTCTTAACCTTTTTAGGGAAAACCAGTCCGTGTTTTTCAAAACACTTTGCTTAGAGGCTAACAAACAATATCAACAGCTTTTAGTTCAAAAATGGAAACTTTATTTTAATGGTGTAGCAACCGGTCTCTCATCATGTAAGGACTCAAGGCTGTACAAATGTTGCATCTTCGGTGTTGCCAGTTGAAGAACTTGCTGATCACTTCAAATTTCTTCTGAACCCGTTATCGGTTCCAAAAATGTTTGAATATGCTTTGCGATTACTGAAAATTCCGGAACTTGTGCCAATTTCAATGAAAGAGTTGCAAGATACTTTTAAATTAATGAAAAATGATAAGTCTGCGGGAATTGACGGTATTACCGTTGAATTTTACAAAAACTCATCAGTAAATTTTTTGGCTCATATTAATCTTTTTTAAGAGCATGTTAACAGGAGTTCTTAAATTTTTACAATTTCGACCCGAGGCTTATCAACAAAAATTCTCAACTTAAATAAGCTTCTTATAACCGATACCTTTGCTGCTGTATAAAATGAAAGTAGAATATATCTAATTTCTTCAATACAAGTGCTGGTGTTCCACAAGGCTGTTGATTAAGACCATTAATGTTTGCACTATATATTGATCCAATACGACGTATCCAAAGATTACTCTGGTGGTATTAAGGTTGGTGAAACATTAATAAAAATGTTCCTATACATGGATGACATTGTACTGTTGCTAGATAATCTCATAGCTTTGCAGTTACAAATAAACAAGCTCAAGCGTTTTTGTGATGTATGGGATTTAAGTATAAATGTTGTAAAGTCGAAAACCATTGTTTTTGAAAATACTCATCGAAGAACAACTTCCCAAGAGAAATGGTTTATGGAACGTGAGCCAATAGAAATAGTAAATCAGTTCAAATACTTAGGTTTCTTGATAACTCGTTACTTTGATTTTCACTTAATTGTAAAAGACAAATGCATTGCAGTTAAAAGGGCAATACATCTTATGTGGATGCAACTGCTAAATTTAGTGTGTTTGATGCAACCATTAAAACATGCCTGTGCTATGCAAATCAAGTATTTGGCTTTTAAAAATTCGAAGGGTTTGATGTAAAAAATAAAATATATAAATTGGGTGGCGCAACAGTCCGTTGTGAACCAGGGCCTAGTGACTTACAACTCTCAACCATTCTTGTGTGCGAGTACTGTTGTAAGGAATGGAAGGGACCAACAATTTTAGGCCGAATCCAAACGGCCAATTTGAAAAAGCACTTTTTCATGACAAGAATTACTTTTGAAGGATTTGTCAATTTATCGCAAGAGGCAGTATCCGCGAAAATAAATTTTTTTTAAATTAAGATGGCACAGGCAGGGATTGAACCCAAGACCCCTTGCATGACAGTCCAACGCACTAACCATCATGCCACGGGTACCACGTAAGTAATTCCACGTTTATTTTTCAAGCGCATCTTTAAACTGGATAACTCAACACCTACATATGCCTCCACACTGAATCCGGTGTGTCACAAGTATTTTAAAAAAAATCTAAAACTAAATGTTGATTATATAATAAAAGTTATGAAAAGGCTCAAATCTTCAAAAACAGATATTAAAATATGCTCTTAGACGTCAGATATAGCCTTTCAAAGAATAGAATGATCTAGCTATTAGACACAGTGTAGACTTCGACCTCGATAATACAGCCCATTCCAATTGGCAGGACTTATTCTACAGTTGTATAGCTAAAATAGATGACTTGTTATGTCTGAATAGGGCGCAAACATCGACAACTAGGCTTATTTATAAAGAATTAAACCACGCACTTTTTATTCGAAGTTATTTTAACGAATCTTTAAAGCAAGGACTGAAATGCTTCGTTTAAATTATAGACCTCATAAAACGCAATGAAACCGAAAACGTGTATCATTTTCTACTTGTGTGCCCAATCTTACAAGAAATCCGCAGGCCTTACTTCTCAAAGAGTTTCTTTATAATAATAATAAATAAACGATTCGAAAGGTATTCTCCAACCCAATAAAGAAGAAATGTGTCACTACCAAATGCATGCATTTTCAAACTCAATCAAAAGCATTTGATGCATCAAGTTCAATAACCTTATCTCCTCCAAAAAATTTTAGGATTTCTTTGACAGTTCGGTAATACTGCCGGTCATAAGGAAGCTTTTGTTCTTTAAGATATTTCTTAAGCTGAAAATCGATCAGCCTTTCCATGACCTAAGAAGTAAGGGACGTAAGTGTAATTGGACTATAATTAGGGAGGGAAGAGGGTTCGATATTTTTAGGGACAGGATGGATTAATGCTGTTTTTCATCCACTTCGATAGACCCCTGTAGACTAGGACAGATTAAAAAGCAAAGGCAGTGGTTTGGCCAGCGCCAGCGATGAAGAACAGCTCTTCATAACAAAAGCAGGGAAAATATCCGGACCGGTGGATTAGTGAGCGTCAAAGTCTTTGAGTAATCCAGAAACTGAACGAGTGCGAAAAAAGACACGCCGTTTATGCTTTCACGTACAGAAGAAATCAGGTCATTCATTGTTAGCATCAAATCAATAGCAAACTGTGCTGCAAACAAATTGGCTTTATCATTTGAGCTTACAGAAGGAGTTTCTTGGAAACGGGTGTTGAAAACGACGCATATCATTTCTAAAATTCAATTTCCTGATATCCATATCTTTAAACATACTCTTTGGATAAAGGAGCAAGTTCGTCGAACCCAGTCGTGCACATTATTTTTGACTAATTTGCATCAAAGGAAAAAATTTGAAAAGAGTTTTGTTTCATTTTGTTAAAATTCATATCTTTTCTACAAAGAAAAAGTTAGCTATCAACTGAACTACTCCAAAAATGTCGATTCCTCAAAGAGAACAAAAGTAAACCCACTTATGCTTCAATCATAAGTTATACAAATGTTATGTTTTGTATATTAGAAGCTTTTTATCAAAGGCTTTCATAAGTCAACTTTTATACAATGAATAGGCCATTCCATTCCACTTGGAATGTCAATGGACTTACACAAGCATCACTTTCTTTGAAAGCACAAAGCTAATTTTTCCTATTAATTCAATATAAAATATTTCACAAAGAGCAACTAGTATCCTCGTGTAGTGTAACTACCAGATAGTTTTGTTCATCATCCTTTAATTAAAAAACTCTATTAAATCGAAAACAAAAAGAAATATAAGATAAAAACGAGATAAAACTCATTTTATCCATTTTCAACATCAAAAACCCATTCATATCGCTTTGCTTATGTTTTTTGTTTAAACAAAAATTCTCTTCTCTATTTCAAATCATTCTAGATATTACTTTCAACCTACTCGTATTTTAATTTAATTTCGTTGGTACTTTTGAAATACCAAAGGTCTATGAACTTTTACTCAAGAGCCCTTTATTCTACATCACTTGCTAGCCCAAAAAACAAAAACCCAAAAAAAATCACACAAAAACTCAAAAGGACTCAGACTTGTGTTTCTGCACTTAAAAGGGTCTGAAAATACGAACATACATTTTTAAAATGATGATGAAAGTTAATATATGATGGAGAAAAATAAAATGCATAGACAAAAAGTAAGCTATATGCAAAAATATGTAGAGTAGAAAAATTTATATACGAGACACTTTGAGAACTCAAGTTATTTACATCCTACAAGTCTCGTTTAAAAAAAAAAAGGTAAAGTAACTGATTGACCTTTTTTTCTTGGTTTTTCTTCAAAAATGTATATTCTAAGTAGACAGACCTACATCGTGTACTTGAAAACATTCACCTATGTACCACCAAGTTTAACCTTTTTTTAAAGAGCGTGTAGGCTGGCTTTTGAAGAATTTTAAACAGAAAGATTGAGCTTTTTTTCTATAAGTTCGTCCTTGCAGGCTTACGAGTAGATCCTTGCTCATTAATGTTTTTTCTGTAGGGCAGATGATAGTTATAAAAGAAGTCGGTTAAAAAAATGACAACTTATTATATTCTGTGGGAAGGTTATTTCAAAGAAGTATTTTTGTTTTTAATTTTGAAACAAAAATATGTTTTTTGGAAATTAAATGAATGAGAAGTAAAACAGAGTGTTTGTTCTTCATTCAATTTAACTGCCTCGCTTGAAAACATTACAATTTATTGTGAATTTGATTCTTTGAAAAGGTTTCATTGATTTAAATAAAAATCATATTCATTGACTTCCCAATAAGACATCGCCATTCAGTTTACGTTTGATAGACTATCACTTTTTATGAACTGAACTGAATCAATTCACAAAAGATTGCATTCAATCGATTGCCTTAAGACGATTAGAAAAGAAATATTGCAATCTTTTTAATGTCAATAAATGATTCCTGTGCCAATGTAATTGGACCCTAAAAAAAGAGGATTAATCACAAATAAGTCTTCTACAAAAATATTGTAATCAGTCAATAATAGCGTTTCTGTCATCTCGATTTATTTAGTAGTACAGATGTTGTGAGAAGTTCTTCATACTCCACTGAAGGATCTGGCGTGGAACTGCTTGAATGTTTTTTGGGACTGTGGAGAGGTCATTCATGAAGCATTTGTGTGTTTTGAAAGGGCCAATAACTAACGTTTTGTTTGTTAAACACTACTGATAAATAAAAGTGGGCTTCGTCACTAATTATCAAACCAGTGTCAATTGTCGAGATTTCAAACTATGCTTCTACAAAATCTTCCTGCAATTCTGGGACAACTATCATCTTGTATGGATAAGAATACAAATAAATGTGTAAAATTCGACAAAAAGATTTGTCTGACATCCGTAGAGCCCAAGCACAAAATACAGCCGATCGATAATGAGGGCTTGCTTCAACTGCTTAACGCACTCTTGTAATATTTTCTGGAGTCCAGGTTTTAAAGAATCAGTTCTGTGAAAGCTTATTACCCACTTCATAATCACGAATAATCGGGTTCCGAATCTTGTTGAAAGTTTGGAGAAATAATATTATCAGCTGTTGCAAATTTTTCCATCTTAATACCGACGCGACGAAGGACTGAATATAATTACGATTATTTTTAAACAATATTGGATTTTCGAATCCAATATTGTCGAAGATCGAATGCGAATTAAAATCCTTTTATTTAAATTATTTAAGAGTTATTATGACACTTCACGAGAAACATCAGTCGATATGACGAACAGGTGAAAGAATTCACCACAGGTAGCAATAAAAGTATTGTCAGAACGGTAGCTCAGCTAAAAGGGAGGTTTCGATGAGGTAAATATTTTATTAATCAAGGTGATCAATAAAATTGAAATAAAATTGATATAAAAATGATATCGAAATACGACGAGGTGAATTTCTCCAAGTCGTATTGATTAGAGTGGGTGCCAGAAAACTTTTTACTGGAAGTTTACCAAAACCAGCAGCTGACAAATTTGTCTTCAAATAAACTTACAAAATAAAAGAAAGGTTTTATTTTCCAGAAAGGAAATTTAAATTATGTTTTATTGCATGGAAAACCTTGGCTAAAGCCGGGATTAAAAACCAGGATCTTTTATAAAAGAGAAAGATACAAATTGAATTATTGAGATTGACGGAAAGTCAATTCTCGATAAATGTTTTGCAAAAGAAAATGATGATAAAAACCGATAAAAGAAATCACTCGAAGAAAATTATTTCGATAAGAAAACAAAACTCAAAAAGCGGTAAACGCGTCCCGTAATATCAGGAAATTAATACTTTGACTCGAAGGTCAAAAGGACGAATTTCAAACAAATGGAGAACACCAGAAAAAGTAATATTCTTAGGGACAACAGAAAACACTATACTTAGCTTCTTTTTTGACTTCCTTCAACAGCTATCGTAGTTTTTCCTCAACTTTTCTTCACAGCAGGACAAAACAAAATCTTTAAATCAATAGGAACTTAAAGAAAAACTATTGTACGAAACAAAATTACTTTATGTAGGTCTTTTCAAAAAAATTTGTTCACACAATTTTTCTTTCGTCAAAAGGCTTTGGGCGCAATTCAAAAATTGGCCATCATCATGGTGAGCTTGACCATTCCGGCTACTTGCCCTCAGGCAATCCTCTCGGATCTTTTGCGTGGTGATCGATCTGTCTCGGTCCCGCAACTTCCTCCATCCATAAGATTGGGGTGTGCGACCGAGAAGCTAGGTATCTTTCATCGCACGCGATCTCTTTAAGGAAGTGATGCGATCACCCAGTAGCTCAATGAGTGAGTTCAGCTCTTCACTTTCGAACCCATTCCAGCCAAGACTTTCTGGAAAAATCGTGTGCAATTCCTCGCATTACCGAGTATCTACACGCGCTAGATTTTGGTAGAGGAAAAACTAATTATTTCGTGTTGAAGAAAGTTATTAAGATATTCTTGGAGTGATTTTTCTATCGCTAATACTTTATGATGGGCTCTCGGCCATACTAAGTTTGAGTTAGTGTGACTTTCCTACACACATTGTTGGGCATGGGTATATTTTTGATAATCTTATTAAACCAATACGTGGGGAAACCGTCGCACAGTTCGTTGGTGTGGAATCCTTTCGTACACTTTGGTGAGACCTGTTAAATTGACTTTCCCAAAGTAATAGGAGAGCAGGCCACTGGCTGATGGTCCAGGTTTCTACTAAACTCTTCTAGAATTTTGGGGCCGTTGGGGCGGTTAGCAACAAGGGAGGTGAAACTTGTTGGGATAAAATTTACCGCAACACAGCTTAGTAACAAAGCTACGACTGTTTTGCATAAATATCGAATCTGTACTTCTTTATGGACCTGCAAGGTTGCTTCAGCCATTACAAGCAAGCTGCCAACCTTCGTGAATAGATGTCTTAGCAATATTCTAAAATAATTGTTGGCCAAACCGAATTCATAGGAGGACAGGTCAGCAACCTATAGGCTCTATTGTACGAAGGCGTAAGTGTCAATGGATTAGACACACGCTTCGAAAGGGTAACGACTGCATTGCAAGCCAAGCAATGCAGTAAAATCCCCTAACACAAGAAAGCAGAAGAGCTGGATGACCTAGAAGCACATGGCGTAGGACAGACAGGGAAGGATCGGCGTCACTAGGCAAGAGTTGGATTGAGCTGAAACATATCTCAAGAACTAGCACCTGATGGCGCGTATAGGCGTAGTAGAAGCCCAAAACGTCTGAACACAAACGTGGCCAATGTTTCAATGACCAAACGGCAAGTTTTGAACGTGTTATACACAAACACACGATGCGCCACCAATCATGGCTCCATATTTAATGTACTTGCATCTTGCAACAAGTCATTCTATCCATACGCATAACAATAAGGTTTCTCCCACCTTGAATGACACGCGTTAAATCTTCCACACCTCTCTGCCGAACTCTGTATTTCCGAAAAAAATCCTCAAAAAGCCTTATTTTTACCAGGCTGTAGGTTGGTCTACGGCATTAAGAAATTCCGTGATTCGATAAGGTCATAGAAACAGTTCCCACATTATTTTATAGGTGTGGTTTTTAAGAAAAAAATAGAGTTCATACAATTTAATACTATAGCAAAGAACTTATAGCTGCACTATTTAAAAATTAGGGTTTTTCATTATATTTTAAAAATGAATTCATAGAAGTGGCTGCGCCGTCTGGCTCGAATAAATTCCAGCCGAGAGACGCAGTTTTCAAAAACTTTCTGCAACAATTGTGGCTGTATGTTAGTAGTAACGTACCGAATATTCTCTTAAAAGGTTAGGGCTTATCTGCGTAGACAAGAGACCTCAATTAAACCCACATCCACCCTCAATGCAAAATAATGCGATCACAAAAAAAAAAAATTTCAATAAATTGATTGTTTCGTTGCGTTATTCGATTTGCAAAAGTTTTTCATTTTGAAATGAGAATATAAATTTAGCATGAATCCACTACCAGCTGCAGCAAAAAGTCAAACCCCGAAAAAAGTATTGCCAGATTGAAAAACACACTTCTAAAAAAATACTTGTCATAAACTAAACTAATTGAAATAGCGCAATAGTCCTTAGAAAACCAAGGCCTAGTGACCTGCAGTTTTAAGGCGAATCCAGCCACGGTTACTCTCCGTTAAAGAGGCTTTTTGAAATAAGATGGATCACATAACATCACGATAAAAATTTCCAAAAGTCAATTTCGAATATTTAATTGAATATATTCTTTCAACGGAGTGGTTTAAAAGAGTGACTTTTGGGACACACCATCCAAAAATAAAAAAAAAATAATAATCTCGTTGAACAATTTTAATAAATTAATAATTTTAATATTAAAATCTTCTTTAAATTAAACACAAATTATATATTTTACATTTTATCACTCAGACATTAAGATAATAATATGCATGCATCAGTTCAACTTTTTAATTACAAAGTAAACAATAAAATACGAAATAATCTCGGAAAAAAACAACAACAATAACAAAAAATCCAAGAATCAGTTGCAACCAATGACAAAATAATACACTCAACATCCGGTTTATCGCCATTAAAAAAAGTTTTCTCTCTTCCGCTGTAATTTCAACAAAATTACTGCAAAGTATCGCGCATCAGCCAATTTTGTGTGACGAATTAAATGCAAACATCAAAATTGGTCGCTTGTTAAAATAAAAACTTTCACCATCAATGAGCAACTGATATGGCATCTCAGCTATAACAAGAGTGTCCTGTGCCTGTTCAATATCCATGTCCGTT
Organism: Eupeodes corollae; assembly: GCF_945859685.1. NCBI lineage: Eukaryota > Metazoa > Arthropoda > Insecta > Diptera > Syrphidae > Eupeodes > Eupeodes corollae. The sequence continues at coordinate 134,549,625 of NC_079149.1, forward strand.
TCCGGTTAACGGGCAGCTCATACCAATCTTTCTTCATATACAATTTATTTTACATTTAAATAACTATTTATCGATGTTCAAACGTTAATTAATGGTGGTTTATGTTGCAAGCCAATGATACTGTCACCAAAACCACCAAAATGGTTTTGCCACCACATTCTGCTAGCTTGGCATTGAGCTCTCTTAGTCCTGCTTCCTGCTCCTGATCCAAAAACAACAACAATAGCTGCGTTGTGCCTGTGATCGAATTAAACTCAAACTGTGTGTGTCTACCAGAAAAATGCCAGTTTCCCAGTGCAGATGTGGAAATTAAGCCAATTAACCGAAACGCATCATTATTTTATTTTGTGTTCGTTCTCAACGAAGTTTTCAAAATTAAAATGAAAAAGGGAAAAAGAATCAATTTTTGTATCTTTTATATGTTTGTGGCCGGTTGTGTGTTCGTATTTTGGAGATAAAATGGAGCTTTTCGGATTGAAGGTGTAAGCTTCAGCTTGTATAATTATTTTCCCAGACACATTATTAAATAAAATTGTTAAGCGCCAGAATCCGCGTGAGTCACGAGGCAGACAAGGTGTCCTTTTGTAGATATGCAATTTACACATCACGACCAAGTCCAGGACTCGGACTTTTTTTTTTGTTGAATTGTGGCTTTACAAAAGAGGTGTGTGCACTTTTTTAACATTTTTGTATTATTTTACTCAATCGTCCATTCTAAAGGATTACCGATGGTAATTAATGAGCGTGTTTAAAATGGGGAAAAAAATAGTACGCCGCCGTAAAATGATGTATTTTGCACGTTTTCAAGTTTTTTTCTTTATTTTTTAAAGCATTCAATAATAAAAAATTATAATGATATAAGTTGAGGCTTTTAATGTTGTTGGCCTCCTAAAGGGGTTTGGTGTTCGATTCGATTGTGGTGAGAGGTTAAAAAAAGGATTCATTAAAAATTTTAAATTGATGTTAACTTCGGAGTTGATGCTTTTTTTTGTTTGTTGTTGTTGTGCAATAATAAATTAATTTGTTAGGCTTTGAGATAATCTTTAGTCAGATTGTTTATGATTTTTAAATAATGCTTTAAAACTGGAGACGGATTTTTATTTTTAAATCAATTTTGATAACGGTTGTCAGGCAAAATAAAAATTTGAATAATTTTCGTAAAAATCTTAAAAAGCGAACAAAAAAACTTCAAATTCGGTTCACATTCATATTTTTATTAAGCTGTATGGTTTTAAAAGAATCTAAGTCCGACATATTGGTGATCTTTTAGTTTTCTGAAAAAAGTAGTTTTTAGGTTCTAAAGATAATTTTTTACAGTGCAAAGTTACGTTTTTGATAAACAGTAAACATTTTAGAAAAATCCAATCGATTTCAATCGATTTTTAATTGCACGCTTGTTTAAATTCCTTAAATTCGGCTTACGAAAAATATCATTCGCAAGCCGATTTTCAAGTGCGGTTTTCAAGAAGAAATAAAACGCGTTTAGTTTAATGTTATAACCAAGAATTAAGCTGATATATAAAGACAAATGTTTGTTTATTAACTTCCCATTTTTCAAATTTTTTCGTCCCTAGAGTCCAAATTAAAGATTTTAATTGAGTTCGGGAAGTTTTTTTTCGTCGTCCATATCTCAAGAATCAGTAGAGATAAAGGCTTCAAAAAAATGTGTTATACAGATGATAATGTAGAAAGATTTAGAAAGGACTCTCAAAAATATTGAGTGTGTGGTTTTTTACTCGTACCATAAAAATTTAAAGAAAAGGTGACAATTTATACCCAAAATATCTCACGAACCAATAAAACTAGCGACTTGAATAAAATTTTATAATTTTATATTGTAACGTTACCAACAAGTATGTTTTTGGAAAAAATATTTGTCAGCTCGTATATTTTACGAACAAAACTGATTTTTTCTCCAAAATAATGTAATGCAAAAGTTTTTGATATCAGGTCAAATTTTGAGAAAAATCGAATTGACAGTTTTTTTTATAAAAAATAAAGACCTAAAAAACATTACTAAAAGTTGGTAAAAATTGGTTTTCTACTCAAATATCTTTTCCAAAATTTGAGATATGGGCTTCAAATTAATTTTATCTTTTAAAAAATATTGTTTTCAATATTCAGTTAAATTTTGAGATAAATCGAATTGTCAGTTTTTACAAAAAATAAAAACCTAAACAGTACTAAAACTTCGAAAAAAATTACATTCGAATGACTTAGTTAGTGCGTTGGACTATCATGCCAGAGGTCTTGGGTTCGATCCCTGCCTGTGCCACCTAAAGTTTTATTCATGGGTACTGGCTTTTGCGAGGAATTGACAAATTCTCCGAGAGTAATTTTTGTCAAAAAAAGTGCTTTCTCAAAACAGCCGTTCGGATTCAGCATTAAAACTGTTGGTCTACTCGATCCATGCAATTACTCACACACAGGAATGGTTAAGAGTTGTAAGTTTCTAGGCCATGGTTCTCTACGGACTGTTGCGACACTAATTTATTTAATTTATGTATTTAAGATATTGGCATTAAATTTATTTTATCTTATAGAAAATATTGTTTTCGACATTCAGTTTAAAAAAATTACAAAAATCCGAAAGTAAGTTTTATTTTCCATAAAAATTAAAATTTATAAAAAATAGTAAGCAAAATTGGTAAAAATTAATGTTCTGTTTTCAATATCTAGTGAACAATAGTAGATATTGCCTTCGAATTAATTTCATTCATCCAATTTGTATTTTCTTATATACAAAATAAAAAACTTTAAGAAATTGTACTAAAATGGGTAAAGATTGGTTTTCCTGTTAACAAAAATAGATCTTGAAATCAAACTATTTCATTAAATGCTAAATATTGTTGTTAACTTTTAATGTTTGTTTAATAATAATTTAACTAACAACTTTCTTAGGAAACACAAAAACCTACAAACCTTTTAAGCAAGATAAACCGACAGACGGAATGGGAAGTTATCAGTGTGGGTCGAATCCCAGACTCTTTTTTTAACGGTGATTTTAGCTTGGCTGCAGTGAATGGCTTGAATTAATTCCAGCCGATAGGCACTACTTGCGACTACTTTTTTCAGCAATTGGGAGTGTAGAATCTTGGGCTTATCTGCTTAGAAAAATTGTTTTACATAACCCCATAAACAATAGTCCAGTAGTGATAAATCTCACGATCTCTAATGCCACGCCACAACCTTACGACCGACGAGACGTGAGGCAATGCTTTTAACAAAAGTTTCCTCCAATTAATTGATTGCTTCAATACGTCGCGCAAATCGAATCACTTTTTATTTATACTTTTAAACAATTTGCAAACGTTTTTCACTTATGAAATTATAAATTAATTTGAGAATGAATCAAGTGACATCTGTCAAAAAAACCAACTCAAAAAAAAGTATTGCTAGATTAAAAACCAAACATCTTAATAAATGACCTGTTATATTAATAAAAAGTTATAAATACCTCAGCCTATTTTGTACACAATTTTTGTTAAAAAATGATTTATTAAGCTCAATATTGGCCCTCTTTTTGTCTTGAAAACTAAAATATTAATGAAAGGTAATATCCTTATACATAGTTCACCATAAGGTTTTGATGTGAGCTTAACTATGTGCCAATTTAAAAGTTAAAAGAGGCTGGGATGCGACCCACACTGATAACTTCCCATCCCGCCTGTCGATTTGTCTTGCTTAAAAGTTTGTCTATATGTACTAGTATCGATTTTACCAAATTTGCGTACTATTTTTTATAGATTTTATTTTTTATGAAAAAATGGACTGTTGGATTTTTATATAAAAACCATTGAATATTGAAAACAATATTTTCTGTAAAATAAAATAAGTTTGAAGCCAATATTTTGAATTTTTGAAAAGCTATTTGAGTCGAAAGTAAATGTTTACCAAGTTTTAGTATTGTTTTTTTTAGAGTTTTATTTTTTGTAAAAAAACCGTCAATTCAAAATTCAATCGAATGTTGAAAACAATATTTTCTATAAGATACAATTAGTTTGAAGTAAATATTTTATAGATTTGAAAAGATATTTGAGTCGAAAATCAATTTTTACCAACTTTTGTTAAATTTTTTTTAGGTATTTAATTTTTTGTGCAAAAACTATCAATTAGATTTTTTTCAAAATTTTACTAAATGTTAACAACAATATTTTTTGAAAGATAAAAGTAGTTAAAAGCCAATATCTACAATTTTTGAAAAGATATTTGAGTCGAAAATCAATTTTTACCAACTTTTATAAATTTTTTTTAAGGTTTTTATTTTTTGTAAAAAAACTGTCAATTCGATTTTTCTCAACATCTTTCAGAATGCTTAAAACAATAGTTCTTATAAGATAAAATAAGTTTGAAGTCTAACTTTCAAGTTTTTGAAAAGATATTTGAATCCATATTCAATTTTTACCAACTTTTGTTAATTTTTGTTCAGTTTTTAATTTTTTATAAAAAAAACTGTCAATTCGATTTTGTTCAAAATTTTACTGAATGTTAACAACTATATTTTTTGAAAGATAAAAGTAAATTAAAGCCAATATCTCAAAGTTTTGAAAAGATATTTGAGTCGAAAATCAATTCTTACCAACTTTTATTAATTTTTTGTTTAGGTTTTTATTTTTTGTAAAAAAACTGTCAATTCGATTTTTCTCAAAATTTTATTGAATAATAAAACAAAATTTCTTATAAGATAAAATAAGCTTGAAGCCTAAATTTTAAGTTTTTGAAAAGATATTTGAATCGATATTTAATTATTACGAACTTTGAGTAATGTTTTTTTTAGATTTTTATTTTTTATAAAAAAAACTGTCAATTCGATTTTTCTCAAAATTTTATCAGATTTTTAAAACATTATTTTCCGTTGCTCAAAATTGTTTTGGAGATGAAATCATATTTAAGTCGTAAAATTTTGGAGGTGACAAATTTTTTTTTTCAGTTTTTTTGATTTAGAAAAAAAACCGTTAATTGGATTTTTTTCAAAAAATATACTTCTTTGAGATCACGTTACAGTCTATTATATAAAATTTAATTCAAGTCTCTAGAATTTTTGGTTCGTAAGATATTAAGGGTTAACCAAAATTTTCACCTTTTTTTTAAACTGCTATGGTAAAAAAACCACCCACGCAATTTTCTTGAGAGCCCTTTCTGCATCTTTCTGCCTTATTATCTGTATAACAAAATTTATTTGAAGTCAATATCTCTTCTGGTTCTTGAGCTATGGACGACGAAAAAAACGTCGCGAACGTACGGACGTACAGACGTACGGACGTACGGACGTACGGACGTACGGACGTACGGACGTACGAACGTACGTACACACGCACGCACAGACATCTTTCTAAAAATCTTTTATTTCGACTCTAGGGACCTTGAAACGTCGAGAAATGTCAAAATTTTCAATTTGACAAATCGGACCCATTACAATAACTTCCTATGGGAAGTTAATAAAGGCATTTCATTTTGGAAAATTGCCCAAATTTGTGTTACCTTAAAAACAAAAAACTAACAGCTCATTTAGTTTTTTAATAAAGTCAGTTATTTACGATATTTTTAAAATGTTTCATTTGTAATGAATTTTTGCCCGATTTTTTTATTTCTTAGGAAATTGTTTTAATTTTTGGTCAAAAACTAATTTTTAATACTAGAAAAATTGTGCCTTAAGATGAAAAAAAAAATGTGTCTGCTCTGCTAATTTTCTGATAAAAAGAAACTGTTATCCAGAATATTAAATTTTCTTCTCGAACAAGAATTTTTAGCATTCCAATATTTTCTGCTTTTTGCCGTTCCTAATTTAATGGTGGGGGTTCCCTAATTCTTAGTGCTAAATTTGTATTGTTGCAGCTCTGCTAGTTTTTGTAAATTTAGACATCCACGACACGTTTTATTTTTTGTTCACAAATGATTTTTTAGTGCGCTGGTAATTGATTTTTTTCCTTTCCTTGTCAGTAAAATTTTAACCTTATACTGGTTTTCTACAAAAGGATAATCCACTACATTTTTCAATTTTACTCAATGATAAACGTTAGGAACGCCCATCATGAGTTCAATGCACAATTAATCGAAAGGTCGATTGATTAAGTTGCTCGCGGTTTTGATATCACTTGATATCAGAAAATTAAAATTCGAATCAAATCGGCACAGGGGAGTTCTTACGTTACGTAAGAAGAGGGCGCCAGCAATTTTTTTTTGAAATAGAGAACAAAAGAAAAAAAAACAATCAAAAAAGGAATAAAATAGGAATAATTTTATCACAATCAAATGTTTATTTTTAAGGTGCCTGAACATTACTTCGCAGGATGAAAACTCAGGATCTTTTCAATAATTATAAGGCTTACAACGATGGTAAAACAAAACTTTGACGATGGAACGTTAAGGGCTTTTATTCCAACAAAAGAAATTGGGATTCGCAAAGAAAATATTCACAATCAATTTGTACTTATCTTGTTCCTTCAGCTACAAATTCCGAACCAGTCCTTACTTCCTTTCTTTTATTAAAATTTTGATTTTCTTCTAACTTTTTTTTTAAATTAGTTAACTTTTTTTCACTGAACTTATCTTTTCTTTTTTTTTGTCTTCTATGATTCTCAACCCTTGATCCTCTCACTTTGACTACTCGAAAAGAATTGACTTCCAGATTCTTCGATCTGTCAAATCTCTTCTTTCGTAATTCCCGCCATTTTCAGCTTTCAGCCAATGTGGTGTGGCGGATCTCAATCACTTTATCAACAGCCAATCGGAGATCGGCTTGTTGAACTCAACTTGTGATGAGATTCTCGCGATCCCACTTACTCGCTTTTCTCTCACAGCTAAATGCAAGTCATCCTGGAATTCGCCGCCCGCTGGATTCACTTCCAGGTCACGACGATTCCAGAAGTTGCATGCAGCCACCCCCATATTCCATCTTGATTTGGACAAAAGTTGAGAAACAAAAAAAAATTGCGAAAAATATGCTTCTTTTCAAAACTTTACGATCAATTCTTTAAAAAAAAGAAGGAAAAATGATTTTACGTTCGGGATTTGTAACTAAAATTGAAATAGGATTCATCTTAAACTAAGTTGTTTGAAACTTAAAAGTCCATACGTCCATAAACATAGTTAAAGTAACGTTAATTCAAGTTACAATTTAATAATTTAAGCAAAAATTTAAGTAAAATATGATTTTATGCAAATTATTAACTTTCATGTTATTGAAATTTTAGGTTGGGCCATTAGGCCATTCCTTCATGCAACTTTTCTGCACCCATTCACCAGACCGTCCATCTGGTTTGGTTTCACATCCATGGAAACCATCCCATCATTTCAATGCTACCTGTTAAAGAAAAAAATAGTTTTCGCCACCACACTGAATGAGAGAACCGATAGTTGGTAAACCACGGTCGTCCCGCTCTCAAGCAGTAAAGTGACAGTTCTATAGAAAAGTGTGTTTTTGTTTTGGAAATAAAATTTCCGCAACAATATAAGGCTTTTCAAGACTACTTTCAAAAAAATATCAAGGTTAAATGTTTTAAGTATCTCATCCACTTTTTACACAAAAATCTTTATTTGTCCGACATATTTTTAAAAAACAAAAGGAAAAACGGATTAAGGCTTTTTTCGTTATGGTAACGAACCCGCTTTAAAAACAAGTTTTTTTTCATCTCAAATTTTTGAAATATATTGAAATAAAAATAGTTTGAAGAAAGGTATTTTTAAAATATGACAAATTACCACAAAATGTAAAATCCAAAATGTATTTTTTCAAAACCATAAAAACAAAAATTTCGTAAGGAGTGAAATGCAGATTTATACATAACTAACGATGTTGATGAAATATTTGAAAATTTAATGCTTTTCTTTAAAGTTGGGTTTTTGGGGTTTGTTTTACCTTATCCCTAAAAACACCGCATTATTTATTTTTTACACTTTTAAAGGGATATATTTCAAAAACCTGTTGGAGAAATAATATCGTCCAATTCGAATTCAGGACATCAAAATCCCATAGAAAAGTATAATTGCGCAAAAAGTGGTACTTTCAAATTCTTCTGGTTTATTTATTTCCCATTATTAAACAAAACTTAAAAATATTAAGTTCCATTCTTTTTGAAAATTTCCGATCCTTTTTTTCTGTGGTGTGTTAAATCAAGATTGAAACTTTAAAATTTTAACGACATCAATCCTCATGCATACATTCACGACTCGTTTATTCACAAAATTTGTTTTCGCCTTTCTGCGTACAAAAATACTTACTTACACACATATAAAGAGAGCACTTTGAACTTCCTTCCTTCCCCCCACTTAAACTCCCATCATTTTGTTGTATTTATTTCACATTCAAAAGGGTGTGTTTTATTCGTATACATACGTTTGTGCATTTTTGTGCCTTTGATGTCCTTGCTTTGGGGATATAAGTTCATTGTGTGGCAATGCATTTTAACGAAGCTACAATTTTCCTCACCCAACGACAGACCTACCGACCGACAGACCTACGGACCAAAAACCATTGTATTCGTTTCTCCTTTGTTATAAATGCACTATGGTTGCAGTTTGAGGTTGAATACCAAAATCTGAAAAAAAAATGAATTTTGCAGCAATTATTCCATTGTTCGGAGAACTATTGTGTTCAAAAAACGCTGCAAATTATTGCAAACAATTCTTAAAATTGTTGCAAATAAACGAAACAAAGCAAAAACAACAACAACAATGACGAACAAAATAATACTTAATGGCACAATTTTAAGTTTGTTTGTGTTTTCTTTAATTTTTTTGTTGTTGTATCCAATTATTCGGTAGTTACTGTTGTATTCAAAATCACTGAACAATTTTTCAAATAGTCCTTAACATATTGATGGAAGTTTAATATGCAAAATAATACTGAATTCAATTTTAATTTTATCAAATATATGACCACAGAAATTATATGCAAATGACAAAGGTTTGGAAAATAAAAAAAAAAAAAACTACAAGACAATTGGAATAAATTTTAAAATATGAGTGAAAATTATCTCGGGTTATAGGTGTTTGTCTATAAAAACCGATTTTTCTTCGACTTTTTAATTCCGAAAAACAGAAAATATGTGGCAAGTGCAAATTTCCAAATTTAGATTTTAATCAAACATGATGATGATGTTTTGACCAAGACGTCGGTGTTGTACATAATTTCTTGACGACGATAACGACATGTACTTTGTCTTGCCCTCATTAACCGTTAAACAAATTTTTGCCGCCTCTGCCTCAATACTCATAAAAGCCCCATTGACATCACCTGAGTTCCGATTATGTCAATATCATCAGCATATGCTAGTAATTGGACAGACTTTTGAAAGATAGTGCCTCTAGTGTTGTCGTGTGAGCTCTGCACTATTCTTTCAAGCACGATGTAAAAATCGCATAACAGCGCATCACCTTGTCTAAAACCTTTTTTGACATCGAAAGGTTCTGTTAAGTTGTTTATAATCTTTATGGAGCAGCGTGAATTCTCCATGGTCATCCTGCACAAACGGACTAGTTTGGCATTGATGCCAAAACTAGACATTACTCTATACAGCTCGTCCCTGTAGTTTCTGGCATATGCGGCCTTGAAATCGATAAAAAGATGATGAGTGTCGATTTGGTGTTCTCGGGTTTTTTCCAGGATCTGCCGTAATATGAATATTTGATCAACTGTGGACTTTCCTGGTCTAAAACCACACTGATAAGGACCTATCAGGTTGTTCACTATGGGCCTTATACGTTCACATATAACGGCAGAGAAGATTTTATAGGCGATGTTAAGTAGACTAAAGATGATAAATGTTTATTTCCGATTCATGTTTTAAAAGATTTTGAAGCTGTTGTAACTGATACTTTTTCTGCTTTAAATTAATCTCAAGTTAACAATGTTGTAAATGATATAGGTAGAATTTTAGATTTAGTTTATATTCATAATGAGTTTGATGTTTTAATTATTGAAGATGAGAATCCATTATTAAGTAATAGTGTTCATCATAAAGCCTTAAATATAGTATTTAATTTATCAGTTTTTCGATCTTTATCTGATTCACTATCTTTTAATGGAGTTAAATTAGACTTTAATAAGGCCGATTACAATTGCATTAATAATTATATTCAAAGTTTAGATTGGAATTCTCTTTTGCCTCAATATGAATTGTCTTTGTGCTTTTCTACTTTCATAAATAAAGTCCATGATTTGTTTGATAAGTTTATACCTAAGAAGGCTTTGAGACGGGGATCGAATAAACCAGTTTGGTTTTCAAAAGGCTTATTACGCTTAAAAAATGCATTACTTAAGGCTCAAAAAAGAAGCAAAATCAATTCAAATTTTCGAGACAATTATTGTCGTCTGCTTAAGGAATATAATTATTTAAAGAAGTTTTTACATAATAAGTATTTATGGTCCATTGAATCGAAGATCAAAAATGATTCTAAATCGTTTTGGCATTTTTATAATGTAAAAAGGAAATCGGTGGGGATTCCCTCAAATATGAATTACATGGGTAACGTAAGCAGTGATATATCTGAAATCTGTGACATGTTTGCAACTTTTTTTCAATCGAATTTTGTGGCTGATGCCTCTAATCATGATGTTTTGCCAACTTATTCGCAAATAATTGATATGGGTTCTATGTTCATATCTGAGAAAGAGGTATATGCTGAACTTTCTAGCTTAGATTGTAGTTTAAGCATGGGACCCGACAATATACCCGCAAAGTTTTTGAAAGAGTGCGCATGTAATTTGTCGAAGCCCTTGTGTTACATATTCAACCTATCTCTTCGAAGTGGTGAGTTTTTGGATACATGGAAATTTTCCTATATTACTCCCATATATAAATCTGGCTCTAAGCAATCTGTGGAAAATTATAGACCCATTGCAAAGTTGCAACTGATTCCAAAGATTTTTGAATCGATTGTGAAGAAGAAAATCTATGAAGTAGTGAAAAATCATATATCGGTTTTGTTCACGGGCGATCTACTGCAACTAATTTGACTATTTTTGTAAACTTTTGCTTGAATAACATGGAAAACAAACGTCAAACCGATATAGTTTTCACAGATTTTTCAAAAGCATTTGATAGGGAAAGCCATAAAATTTTATTAAAAAAACTTTCCTTCTTGGGATTTTACTCAACACTTCTTAAATGGTTCGGTAATTACTTATGCAATCGCTCACAGTTTGTAAAAATTGGATCTAAATTATCTTTTAAAATTCATAATTATTCTGGTGTGCCTCAGGGCAGTCACCTTGGACCCTTGTTATTTCTACTCTTTATTAATGATCTTCCTGTAGTGATTAATTGTTCACAATCTCTGATGTTTGCAGATGATGTAAAAATTTTCAAGTCAATCAAGTCAGTAGCTGATTGTTTGAATTTACAAAGAGATATTGATAAATTGAACGAATGGTGTACTATTAACTCCTTGTGCTTAAATACAAATAAATGTGCACTTATGTCTTTTTCAAGGTCCGTCGTGCCTATAATGTTTGAATATAATATTGCTAACGTTTCATTGCAAAGGGTTGTAAGCCAAAAGGATTTAGGGGTCATTTTTGATCCACACTTATCTTTCAATGTTCATATTGATTATGTTATATCGAGAGCTAACGCTATGTCTGGATTTGTGTTCAGGAACTCTCAAGAATTTCGAGATCCTTACACACTGAAATCCTTATACGTAGCTTTAGTTCGTCTCATTTTGGAATATTGTAGTATTGTATGGTCTCTTCTTTTTAAAAAAGATTTTATACGTATCGAAAAAATTCAAAAACGATTCTCTAAATATGCGATTCGAAAACTGAACTGGTCTAATTCAATGCCATCTTATAATAGTAGGTGCTTACTAATTGGTTTAAAACCTTTATCTTGTAGAAGAACTTATTATTCGGTAATATTCGCAAGAGATGTAATCATGGGGACATATTGACTGTCCCCCTCTTTTGGCCTTGTTCGGTATATATGCTCCTTCTAGATTCTTAAGACCAAGAAGTAATGATTTTTTGCATATTCCTCGGCATGTTACAAATCATGGTCAAAATGAACCAGTTACTAATGCTTGCATAAATTTCAACAAGTATGCAAATGTTTTCGATCTTAATCAAAATAGAAATAGTTTTAAAGCTATTATTATGTAAAGCATTGTCTAAAGTTATGTATGTCAATCTTTTTTCTTGTTTGTATAAATTTTTATCTTGTATATATATATATTATATTTTATTATTTTTAAGAAATATTGTACTTAGTCTAAGAGAGTCATAATACTTATAGACGTTAATAAATAAATAAATAAATAAATAGACCTCTATAGTTGGTGCAGTTTAGAGGGTCTCATTTTTTCAGGATCGGGCGAACTATACTGAGGTTCCATTAATCGGGCATGCTTTCTTTTGACCATGTCTTACAGTTAAGTTGGTGCATGCTCCTAACCAACTTATCTCCAGCTGCTTTAAAGAGCTCGGCATTCAAGCTATCCGCTCCAACGGCTTTATTAGACTTTAGCTTAGATATGGCAATCTTTACTTCGTCTAAGTCGGGAGGACGGGATTGTTGGCTTTCGTCGTCTATGTTGAATGGCTCATCCTGCCTGACAGCGGAATTCAGTTCACCGTCGTCGTTATACAGTCTGCAGAAGTGGTCCTTCCATATCCTCAGCATTGACTGCGGTTCCACTATGATGTTTCCACTTTCGGCTTTGCAGCCTTCGGTTCTAGGTTTATGTACCTGTAAATTTCGTTTCACCTGTTCATAAAACTTTCGAACTTCATTCCTGCTTTTAAGCTTCTCAACATCTTTTTAATTCTGCAAAGTCTGCGTTCCTTTCGCCTCTTCTGCTCATAGAGCTCATGAGCAGCTCTCGTCCTTTTATGCAGCGCCGCTTTGAGTGTCTATTGTTTGGCTACATTTTCCTGCCGACATTGTACGTTGCACTTTCTCTCAGCACCTCCCTGTTTTGCCTTGGGTCTGGAAACCTGAAGTGCTACCTTGGTTACAACGAGGTAGTGGTCCGAGTCAATGTTAGCTCCTCGGAAAATTCGAACATCCATGATGCTGGAAGCGTATCTGGCATCGATAGCAATATGGTCAATCTGGTTGACGGTAGATTGATCTAGAGAGCTCCAAGTTCCTTTGTCGATGTTGAGGTGTGGAAAACGCGTGCTGGCTACCATGAAGTTTCACCCCGCAGCAAAATCTATGAGCCTGAATCCGTTGTCGGAAGTGTTGTCGTGCAGGCTGTTCTTCCCGATTATTCCACCAAAGCTGTCTTCCCTTCCTAGCTTGGCATTAAAATCGCCCAGGACTATTTTAATATCGTAGCTATCACACTGCTCATATGTTTTGTCTAAGAGCTCGAAGAACATATCTTTGGTGTTGTCGTCTTTCTCTTCTGTGGGGGCGTGCGCGCATATCAGGCTAATGTTGCCGAATTTAGCCTTGATGCGTATGGTCATGAGGCGCTCATTGATGCACCTATAGCTCAAGACTTCTTGCCTAAGTCCGGCTCCAATGACGAATCCGCATCCAAATAAGCGCTGTTGGTTTTCGTGGTAGCAGTCACCATAGTAAATATCGCAGTTTTTCATCCTCATTTTGCCCGGCCCATCCCATCGTATTTTCTGAATGGCGGTGATGTCTGCTTTAAAGCAGTCTAGGGCCTCCGCTAATTCTTTGGCCACACGTAGTCTGTTAAGGGACTTAACATTCCACGTGCATATCCGAAGTTCGTTGTCTATAATTCGTTTGCGTTGGTTGTCAACAGTAAATCCGTCCGTATCCGAGGCTTATTGGTGCCTCGCAACTAAAGGTATTTTTTACGTGGCCAGGAAGTCACCCCGACGGCACAACCCCCAACCTGGAGGGCCAGATTTTAACTATAACTCCAAGGATGGGAAGCCGGATAAAACCGCTCCTTATAGGCCTGGGCTTCGAATAAGTCGTAGAAGCCCTATAAGCTATTCACTAAGTAGTTCAACCTTACTGGAACTGTAGACGCCACCGTTGATTCCATCTCGGGAATTCCTCCGCTGCCTTCTGAATAAGGAAAAGTACCTTAGTGGAAACACCCCTCCCCCCTCTCACGTTTGCTGCCCCCAACAACTTTCAACTGGGGTTGGAACCCAATTCCCAGTTGAGGTACTAGGCACCCGGTGTTCACCACGGGGAGGTGAGAGTAGGAGTTTATAGACAGATTTGGGTTTTGAGAAAAACCTTTGGACGCTTGTGTCCTCTTGAATGCACATGTCTACCATTTGAACATCATCACGTTGTAATCAGTGCATCTAATAATGATATAATATATCAAATGTATCAATTTTCTTAATGGAATTTCTTAGTACTTTCTTCAAAGACTTTGTCTTCAAAAATGCCCTTCTACTATGATTACAATATTGCACCGTTAAGAAGCTAAACCCATTATCTACCAATCTTTTTTTTGACAAAACCCAAGAAGATAAAAGTCTTCATTAATTTTTACTTGAAAACCAATCAAAATATTATGAGCCCTAACTAATTTTTATATAATGTCTTGGCATAATAAGTTTTTAAATATTCAACTTGTGGCCGTCGTCTTCATTGTCGTGTAAACCCAGCGCAAAATCATCCAATTTCATTTTTTAGAACATGAATACTTAAAAGTAATTTTTTTTTTACTTCGAAGGGCATGTTTAACAAGAAACAACAGAACTGAGGAGAAGAAGAAGAATATCTTTGAAGGACTCAAAGCTGAAGCTCAGGAAACATTGACACAAAAGACGCGGTTCAACGCTTCAGACTAATTTCATTTGTTCGTGTTGAATTCAAGATGAACTTCTTGTTTTTCTTCATCTTGGTCTTTGTTTTTCTTTTTTCTGTTCTCCGCTTTTCGTTTTATTTTATTCGCCTTATTCAGTTCCAACTTTGTCTATATCTACTTTGTTATTCACTTCCCTTTTGGATTATTTAAAGATTTGATAGGATAGAGTGTTGATAACAAATTTGGCATGAATTGGCCTTATATTGGAATACTCGAATGCACTGGACCTGCTCCTGCTTCATTGCTTCTTTGCTGTTCTGTGCTGTTTCGAGCGCTGACACTAGTTTCGTTCCGCATATAGAACCAAAATCGTAGTTGTTTCAGCTTTACTTTTGAGTCGCCGTAATAAAAGGACGTGACTTGAATAATGAAAATGCAAACATTTCCGGCCAAAGGACCAACCATCAGCAACCACCATCGCACCCCATCGCATTACAATTTACTTAATGCGCTTTTTTCCCCCACGAAGCTTGAAGTCTGTGCAGCTGGTTTTTAATATAATCCCGCATATATAGCTTTTATGTTATAAAAATTTGTATTCCAAAGTTCCTCGGAGCAGATTCGGGCAATTGACCCGTAATGGCTAGAAGTTTTCACTCATTTCCGGTCTCTAGACTTTCTGGGATTATAATTTTGTTTGAAGTACTGCGAGAGAAGTTTTCGGTGGTTATGTAGTTTGGGGAGAAAGTGTCCTTCATTATTTTGTTTCCATTTCACTTAGCAGACGTTAATATTCTCCAATTTAGTGATGAATATTTTCTATAGCAGGAATCCATTAAGAAAACGACTTTGTAATAGTTGGCGCAAAAGTTGCACCTTCATACGATTTCTCTGTAAATTTGTTTCATCTTCAATGACATTTGTATGTCTGCGAACGTGAACGTTAACGTTTTCGCTCTCAACAGGAGCCGAAAATACATTCTTCTGGGTGTCATTCACCTCACAGGCTTTGAACTTAATGGAATGAAAACATTCCAAAAAGCCTCCCCCATCATTCGTCGTCTTTTTCGTCCTTGTCGTCGTTGTGAAGTACCATCATCATAGACGTGGAGGCCCCCACTATATATAAAATATTTTAGGGAATTCAACATCCCTAACTCAATTTTACCTGGGTATAGGTCTAGGTATAAGGTAGCATGTAGCAGAGATACATCAGATCCCTCCTTATTCAGAGATGGATAACGAATGGCATAGAAAACTGAGAAGGATCCTTCTGTGTTTATACGGCCAAAGATAAATAGCCGAATGGATTCTTCTTCTTCTTCTTTTTATTCTATGTTCTATGGCTTTTCCATTTTCGCGATTACTGCTTAAGGGCATAAATCTGTATCTTGTTTCTTGTATCTATAGCACTTCATGTATGACTTGATGGTTACCTATATTTCGATATGTAGGTATATCTATCTACAGGAGTCTCAGTCAATCTGTTAAGTGCACAGCTTTGATTTGATAGCAGCTTGCTCTTAATCAAATCTCAGCTCAATTGAGTTGTATATATCTTTTTTCTTCGTCGTTTACATCTCTTCTCTTCTCATCGTTTCTTTTTATTATTTTGATGATGGAAGACGGAAACAGACTTTATAGACATGCAAAATCTTCTCCCTGCTGCCGCTACAGCCGCCTGGCGCTGCTGCTGCCTGCCGTCACCGATTATCCTTGCTTGATTGTTGTATTTGCTTTAAGCAAATAGAAAAGTTAAAGCTTTACAATTGCTGTACTTTATATGTACTGTGTTCATATGTTTGTACCTTCTATAGAAAGGGTCGAGGGCACATGTGCTGCTTCTTGGAAACGAGGCATTTATTTCTGGCAATCAAATTGAGGAGTGAATTCAAAGCCATTGAGCAGGAATTGAAGTATAGACGTATCTTCTACTGCAGGGAATTGAAATGAAAATGATGGGTTATAACATCAGTTGCCATTGACATCATCTTGTTTGTTGTATGTTAGTTTATGCCGATCAAAATCAAAACTGTCGAAAAGGAAAAATGTTTAAATTTATTCGAAAGTTGTCAAATAAAGCAAAAACTTTCTGTCTAATTCGTCGTTTTGCTTTATTGTTTGTGTTTAATTTTGTTTTTATTTCCATACAATCAGCTGTGTTGGTCGTTATATTCAGATTCTTTGACATTCTGCTCAGGGGACTATTTTGAGGTACATAAGTCGATGTCTACCGAAAGAGACGAAAATGATTGATTTGAGAATTGAATTTGATGTGTTAAGCTTTGAATTATTAAATATTAATGTTTGGTTGAGGTGGGATAGACGAGTTTTACACGAATCAAACTTTGTTTGATGAATGAGGATATTTTTGCTTGTTCTCTAAGGATTTTAATTTAAAAATCCAAACAAGGCATCAGTAAAATTTAGAATGTTGAGCTTTGATGCATCTTATAAAGCCAACATAACCCCAGCATCAATGTTGGTATAGACGACTTAATGTTTATAAGCCAAAATTTAAATTCAACATTTAAAGAAAATTGATATGAACGAAGAGGCTCACTAAACCTCACTCTGATAGTGGAAACAGTGTTTTTTTTTAAACTAATTAATATATTTTTCTTTCTCCTAAGATTTGAGTTGTAAGATATAAATTATCAAATCTCTGAATTGTTAAATGGGCGGTCATAGACTTTTTTGAAAATATTTTTTACGAAATAAAAAAACCATATAACTAACAGAGTTTTGGATGAGTCAATTTTTTGTACCTGTTTATAAATCAAAACGAAATTTTTTTCCAAATCAGAACCATTCAAATTTATCAAGGAAATAAAGTTTTAGATCACTTGATACTTATGATCTTAGAGCACAGTTTCATAAAATCATAGAACATGTAAAAACAAAATAACACTTCTTTGGTGGCAGCCTTAAGTTAAGTGAAGCAAAACATTTTAAGAAAAGTATCCACAAAAATCTATCGTTTATTTCCTTGAGAAAAATTCAATTTGCTATGTTTAACCAACAAATTTGTGTGTTTATTTTTGTCCTAAAATTAAAAAAAAGGCTACTAACCAGAAATCTTTTCTTTGAAGTTTGATCTGAATCGAGCAATTGGTTTAGGATGACAGATAGACGACATTTCGGAGTCCACTTTTTTCGACTTTACTACAATCGTAATGTTACGTTTGACCAAAATTAAAGTTCAACATTTTCTTACGAATGTTCTTACAAATACGTTGCAATTGAAAAACAAGCGTTTTCTAAGAGAAAACAATTGATAACACTTGTTGCCAAAAAAAGTCTTCTACGAGTTCAATACAATTTATAAATTGGGTATCTTGAGTCAGTTGTCTGATTTGGGGGACATACAAAATACCGGCTTTAATCTTTTCCATAGTGACCCGAGGAAATTTTTTGGCAGATGAAAGCAAAACAGTTTCCGTCTTTAGTGAATTAACAAGCTGTTTCATGATACCCAGTTTTATATGTAATGGAGGAAGGATAATTTTTTTACGAGCTACTAATAAATTCTGGACTATGTTTTTCTTTCCAGTCTCCATATTTTTTTTTCACTCAACGGCCAGTTTCTCCTTATCCAAAGCTCTTGCTTAGCTCTATTGTCCCAAAGACATATAAAGCAAGGAAATTTAGTGTAACCACTTTGTTGACCGAGAAGAACTTTCAACATTTTTAAATCGACACAAAATTGCCAACTATGGTCATTGTATATAATTTTGTTCAAGACTGGCGAAATGTTAAAATATTCTTCCTTCAACTTGGTACCGTGGGCAATAGGTACCCCAGCATATTTTGTTCCATTATGTAAAAGAATACATTTTAGGCTCCGTTTTGAGCTGTCAATGAATGAACGCCCGTCTTTTGGTTCGTATTTTTCCTAAACCCATTTTAAACAGTAAGTTTCTGGTATCTGAACAAAAGGTAATATTGTTTTCTTCGAAAAAATAACACCGTAATTCTTTATCTCTCTCACGATAAAAAGTTATTTTAGTATCTGAGGAAAGGACATTTATTTCTGTCAATCTGAATCTAGGAGTTCTGAAGCTTGTTTAGACAGACTTAAATCTCTTACAAGATCATTAAACTCCTTTTGGGAAAAGCATTTTGACTCATTTGACATACCTTGAAAATCAGGATCAGCATCAGTATCTTTTTGTGTTGAACTTTATCCTTCAATGTCTCGTTTTAAGGGTTCAGATATATAGTAATTGGGTACTGCCATTTAGCTCGATGTTAAGTGTTTAAAATCGAGATGATTTCGTGGTTCTCGCCAAATAGTCGGTGTTTCAGACTTGAAGGCACTTCTTTAACTTCTTTTCCATAATCTGAAATATTCTACACACGACTTACAAACACAATTGGGAGCCCAGCACTACTCAAAATAGGTATTTTTAACAAACTCTTTTTTACAATTTTGTAACACATATCCTCCGTCTTTTTGAACTACACATGACGCAAAAACTTGAGATAATAATCTAAACACCTTAAAATATAATTAAAGATTAATTCGTTTAGTTGAAACTCCTTTCTCTTTACTCCATGTTTTATGTTAAACTGCTTTTCCATCTAGTGATTTCTTTAAACAGCTTCAAAAGACGATGGCTTGAGTAGGTCGAGTTGTATTTTCATCTTTCGTCCTAGCATAATTCCCGCTGGTGTGACATTGTTCGGAAGTTGGCTGTTTGGTGTAGACCTATAGCTTTGAAGAAAAGTCTGGAGCGCTGAGATGGTCATCTCCTCCTCTTCGAGCTTTTCCATCGCCCAATTGAATGTGTCGACGAACTTTTCCGCCTGTCCATTTGACTGCGGGTGAAATGGTGCCGTTCTGATGAACTTCCAGACGAAAACTGCAAGCTATTGTCTGAAACAACGATGTCGGAAAGTCCAAACCTAGCAAAAACTTCCCGGAACACTCTAATAGCTGCAGAGGTTGTACTCGACTGCATATGGAAAATTCCCAGCCACTTCGAGTAAGAATCCACAATAATCAGAAACATGGAATTCTGAAAGGGCCCAGCATAGTCAAGATGAATTCGTGGCCACGAAGATAATGGGACCTTGAAAGGTGCTGGTGGTGCCGTTGCACATGAAGAATATTTCTTAACCATTATTATGATGTATTTATCTATGTTTGGCCAATACACATAACTGCGTGCGAGTGCCTTCATGCGAACAATTCCGGGGTGCCCAGTATGCAACTGCTTTAACTTGCTTGTGCAATAAAATGGGAACAACAATTTTATTTTGCAATAATATACAACCTTTTGCTTCGCTTAAAGCTTCCAGATGGAAATAAAACAAACGTAGGTTTACATCCTGTATTACTTTTGACCAAGAAGTAAGGAGAAACTGTCGAACTTGCTTTAAAATTGGATCACTTGCCATCTCTTTTTGAAGAATATTAAACTTGACTGGTAATATTTGGACTGCAACTGATAAGACTTTGTTGAATCCATCTTCAATTTGAATTGCAGCAATTACGAAATCTTCTTCCTTTTCAACAGCTTGACGATTTATCATTCGCAATAACGCATCGGCATATTCAAATTTTAAAGTACTTACGTATTTAATTTTGAAGTCATACAAAGCAGCGTAAGAGCCCATCTCTGTAATCGATGTGCAGTGTATACTGGAACTCCTTTCTTCGATCCAAAAACACCCAATAGCGGTTGATGATCCGTCTGAAGCAAAAATTCCTGCCATAAATTCATCTGTGAAACTTCTTTACACAAAACACCAGTGCCAGTGCTTCTTTTTTGAACTGGCTATAGTTTTGCTAGATTTTAGTTAAAGCCCTTGAAACATGTGACACTGGCTATTTGGAACCATCTGGAAATCTATGCACCATAACTCCACCAATGCCGTCTTTCAATGCATCCCCAGCAACTATAATTTCCTTTGCTTCTTTAGCTTTGTTGAACGCAGCATGACATTCATCAGACAAACGGAACTTTACATTCTTCTTGAGCAGGTTATCAATTGGGCGTGAAATACGCACATTTGCAATGAATTGCGAATAAAAGTTGAGCATTCCCAAAAATGAACGTACCTCTATAGTGTCCTCAGGCTCCGGCATGTATGCAATTGCTGATATACGCTTTCGGTCGGGCCTTCGTCCGCTGCTGTCAAACACAAACCCCAAAAACCTCACCTGTGGTTGGAAAAATCGAAATTTTTCGTAGTTTAATTTAAATCCCCATTCTTGAATGCACTGTAATTCGAGCTCGAGAATATGCCTATGTTGTTCAATAGACTCTGCAGCTTTGATGATGTCATCAATAAATGGCACTACACCCTTCAATCCAGTCAACATTGTGCTTGTTATTTGTTGAAACGTACCTGGTCCGTTCTTTACTCCCAGAGGTAGTCTCTGGTACTGCAGCAAACCTTGGTGAGTATTGACTGTCAACAGCTGTTGTAAATCTTCACTCACTTTCACCTGTAAGTATGCATCTGACAGATCAATGGTTGAAAAATACTTACCTCCCTGCAACGATATACAAATTTCTTCCGTCAAAGTTAGTGGAAATTGATGTGGCTCCAACGCATCGTTGAGCCCTATAGAAAAATCCGGACAGATTCTTACACCACCATTTGCCTTTTGCACAACAACAATTGGAGCAGAACATTGTGCTAAATCGACTCGCTTTACGACGCCCAATTTCTCTAGGCGATTAATTTCATCATCAATCAGAGGAAGCAAGGCGAAAGCTACCTGTCTTTTCTGCCGAAAATATGAAACAACTCCTGGCTTGAATTGCAAAACTGCTTCTGCTTTAGTGCATAAGCCCATCAAACCGTCGAATAAGTCTGCGTACTTCACCTTTAGCTTACCTACTTCTCGCTGAATGACTTGTACCTACTTACAAATTGAATTGATAGGAACGTCAAATAGCTTCAACGAATCAATCCAGTCTATTCCCAATATGTTAAGCTGGACTTCAAGCTCTTGACTCAGTATTGCAATTAAAATGTGTCAGGATAAACGTCATCACACGTTTGTTAGCTTTACAGAAAATCCACTTAATCCACTTTTAAAATAATCTTTCTTTAATCCATTTAAAAAGAATCCATCTTTGTGTACAGGGATATGCATCAAAACAGAATTTCAATTATCCTTCTTAAGAATATATCAAATTTTATTCTCAAAAAAAATCTTTCAACATGAAAAATGTTCATTTAATCGCTTAGGTATTCTATCTTATATATCTTCTATCTATTGAGCTCTCCGCATCCATAATCTCGATTAAATGTTTAAATTCAGTCAGTTTTCCTCCTCCTCCTTGAAGAGAGTGAGGCATGTTATGGCCCCCAACCATATAAATAATGCAAACCAAGGTATATACTCAAACATTCTTTTGAATTGCAAACATCCGCGTAGGTACCTATATCTCATTTGAAATTCCTTTAATTTCAAGAAAAAGCTGCATACCTATACATGGGCTATAAGCTGGGCTGAGTTGGGCTGGGCTCGTCGCCGTCGTCGAGTGAGGCTGATATATGTACTAAAGTACACCACTCTGAAGCAAAATATATATAAATTTCACCTCACGTCGAGCTAACATAAGGACTTTTTTTTGGTGCGTTAAAATATTCAGACTTCCATTTAAATTTCTGCTTAGTTTTGCTTCATACGAGTATTTTAGTTTTTTTTTTATTTCTTTCAATTTTTGTTTTAAAATCTTGCATTTGAACTTTTCTTTCCTTGTTCAAGTCCATCATCGTGCAAGCTCGACTAGACGTTTGTAGATATTTTGAATTTTATATAGAAAACCATGAGAACATATTTATCTTCGTTTCCGTGCAATCTACATTTTAATACTTGACTGCATCCATTTAGCAGTACCAAAGAAAATGGAAGACATTTTCTTCATGCTTTGGAAAGTTTAGTTTTTAAAATATTTATATAAAAACCTACGTAAAATAAAGCAGCTGTGTTGTTTTAGTTTCATTTATCAGACTTTCAGAGCGACTTGATGTGATTAATTCTCAACGAGACCAAGACCAGGACGAGAACCAAAACCAGGACCAAGAAGAGGACCATACAAATTAAGAGAATCACTCCCAATTGCACGTTCTATCCATGAGTTGATATAATTAAGAATGCACAAGTGTTATCCCTGAAGCCATCGATGTCCGCAAAACCTAATTACGCTAATGCCAAGCAATGACCGAACTAATTCTCTTTTCTCATTGTTTTTTTTTTTGCTTTTTTTGTCCGCCTTAATGAATCTTCGTCAGGATAGCAAGTCAGCAGGGTCTATCCAATTGTCCTGGGATATTAGTCTTAATCACTTGCCACATTGTGCTTAGTAAAACTTCTCCCAAGACGCCGATAGAGATGGCAACATCTAAAAAGCAAAAAAGGGAAGGAAGGAAAAAAGCGACACACATATCAAGCGTTAAGTTTGACATGTCTTCTTATAGTTCGCCTTGAAAGAAGTCCTTAATCCTGACGAGAGGAGTGCAGCAAGTAAGGGATGTGATGCAAAGGAATAAGAAAACCCACATGCTAAAGCGAATTGGGCAGCAGGCAAAAAAAGGATGTTCTTCCTAAATGAAGTATAAACTCGGGGGAAAACTATCTAACAGATACGAAAGGTGTCAAGTCACGATGTTCTTTGATCGCACAATCTATTAAACGGCTCACGAGCCAATGTATAGAGTAAAGACTCTGATGCTGAAGCTGATGCACGACTGAACTACCACAAACCCCTTATACTTCGAAAGACGAGGAAGACGTTCTTCACCAGGATTTCGCAAGCAATGGATTTTGGGATATACTCTCGTGGGGTTTGATGCTTTTGGAGTCTTAACAGAAATGAATGGCTTCAATTGTTTGCCATGACGGATGAATTTACGGATTTTTTCGTCACTCCGCATTGTCGAGGTAGAGGATATACGATGCTAGACACCACTTGGCAGAAAGCACCTAGAAAAGTCGTTTTCTTTTAAAAACCTAATATCCTTTTAAGATCTTTGTTTATTCCAAGTGTTTTTGGTGGGTATTTCCTCAAGTTGGTAAACTAAACTGAAAGGAGAGAAACGAAAGCAGACATCACACACGAAAAAAAAAAAGAAATTGTTAAGAAAGTAACAAAACTTCTGTAATTTTTCATGCAATTCTTTTCATCGGGAGCAAAGGATGGAAACTGGAGTTTATGGGAGAGACAAAAATGAAGAAAAAGTTTTTGTTTGCTTAGAATTTAGGATCTTATGGTCGGTTAGTTTTGGAGCAATTGTAGATATGTACCTTACTTTGGTAAATTGACATCAGTGCATTTAAGAAGAAAAGGGCTTTAGTTTAATTTTTGAATGTATGGAGACTTTTTCAGGAACATCAAAATGCCCAAAAGTTTCACAAGAAATTACTTGTAGATAGCAAGGAATGTCCTTGCTTTTTTTTACTTGATGAAGATTAAACTTTTAAAATGAGATGGTCTGAAAAGATTTATTTAAAAAACATATGTGTTGTTCTTGAAAACGATTTTTATGCTAATATATAAAAACATACGGGTTTCCAATAAGAGGTTTCACTTTGATATCTAAAAGAAACGAGTATTTTTATAGGGAAATCAATGAATGAATTATTTTGTTGTAAAGAAAAAATATACCATTAACAATTAAAATCAATATCAACCAATTGACTGATACGGATAAGACTCATTTGCAGCTGTGTGTCCTTGATAACATTAAAAAGTCCACCTTTAAAACAAATTAATTTGAATTTAGTTGTATTAAATTTAAATTCCAATTCAAATTAATTTCAAATTTAATTCAAATTTGATTCAAATTCCAATTCAAACTTAATTCAAATTCAATTCGAATTAAATTCAAATTCAATTCACATTCAATTCAGTTTATATTCAAATTCAATTGAAAGTTAATTCAACTCAAATTCAAGTCAAATTCAATTCAAATTCAATTCAATTCAAATTCAATTCAATTCAATTCAATTCAATTCAAATTCAATTCAAATTAAAATTAATTGAAATTCAATTCAAGTTTAACCCCAATTCAATTCAAATACAATCTAAATTCAACTCAAATTCAATTCAAATTCAACTTAAATTCTATTCAAATTCAATTCAATTCAAATTCAATTTAAATTCAATTCAAATTCAATTCACATTCAAATTCAATTGAAATTTAAATTCAATTCAAATTCAATTCAAATTCAATTCAATTTCAATTCAAATTCAATTCAAATTCAATTCAAATTCAACTTAAATTCAATTCAAATTCAATTCAAATTCAATTCAAATTCAATTCAAATTAAAATTAATTGAAATTCAATTCAAGTTTAACCCCAATTCAATTCAAATACAATCTAAATTCAACTCAAATTCAATTCGAATTCAACTTAAATTCTATTCAAATTCAATTCAACTCAAATTCAAATCAAATTCAACTTAAATTCTATTCAAATTCAATTCAATTAAAATTTAATTCAAATTCAATTAAAATTCAATTCAAATTCAATTCAAATTCAATTTAAATTTAATTCAAATTCGTATTCAATTCAAATTCAATTCAAATTCAATTCAAATTCAATTCAAATTCAATTCAAATTCAATTCAAATTCAATTCAAATTCAATTCAAATTCAATTCAAATTCAATTCAAATTCAATTCAAATTCAATTCAAATTCAATTCAAATTCAATTTAAATCCAATTCAAATTCAAGTCAAATTCAATTTAAATTCAATTCACATTCAATTCAAATTCAATTCAAATTCAATTCAAATTCAATTCAAATTCAATTCAAATTCAATTCAAATTCAATTCAAATTCAATTCAAATTCAATTCAAATTCAATTCAAATTCAAATTCAAATTCAATTCAAATTCAATTCAAATTCAATTCAAATTCAATTCAAATTCAATTCAAATTCAATTCAAATTCAATTCAAATTCAATTCAAATTCAATTCAAATTCAATTTAAATTTAATTCAAATTCGTATTCAATTCAAATTCGATTCAATACAATTCAATTCAATTCGACTTAATTGTATTCACATACAGTTTTTCGCACAGTAATGTTTTTAAAAAATTACAGGTATAAAGGAGTAAGAGGAGTAAAAAGGACAACAAAATACCAAACAGGACTTTCAATAATTATGAGACTATGAGCCAATGAAGCATTCCCTTGCAGATATTATGCTAAATTAAATACAAAAATAAAGTGATTTTATTATTATGAAATGGAAATTGTTGAAAAATGTAAATTTTTCTCCATCAATGGACATTTTAAAATATGTTTCATGTTGCATACACTCAGTAAGCACATTACAAGTGGAGGATTCTCAAAAACAAAACAAAAACCAGCGGCGGAAAAAAACATAAAATTATGCTCAGCAACGCTGCTGCTGCCGCTATCGAACCGTGTAATTAAATTTTCACATCTCATTAGTTGAATTTAATGAAATTTTCAATACTAAAAATATAATACCCTGGGCAACAACAAAGCTCAACTTTGCAAAAGGGTTTCATTTTTTTATATTGTTGCATTTTTTAATCTCAGATATGTGTAGCAATGTTTGTAGATAGTGAAAAATTATAATGAAAACTATGCTGGGGAGCATTTTTTTAATATAACACATTTTTTCCACCATATAAAGGAAGTACACCCTATTGCAACATCCGCCGCCAACATCTGCTTTGTATAATGTTGCTGAGAAGTTAAGGAGAGGTGCCGACAAAAACTGTTGGGAAAATAGTTAAACAAAGCCTTTGACGGCTTTAAAGGACTTTTTTTTAGATGTCAAGGGGATAAGGCATCACTTGGCTTTTCTATGAAATTATTATTTTTGTTTATCTTTTCATAATAAAATATGTGATAAAATACTGTTGGGGGTAATTATATTAAAATCATGATACCAACTTCCAGGAATTTAAAACAACTAGTATGAGGTTAAAAATAAGCTATAAGCCTTTCAAAAATAACAGAGTTTTAAAAGAAAAAGGTTTACAAAATGTTTTCTGACTCTAACAAAATTTGAACCACACCCTAATACTTATTTTTGATATCAAAACTAATTACTTACTATTTGCACAAGTTCAACAATCAACACCCCCTTTCATCTCCCCTCTTAAAATATTTTGCAGATACCATCTTTGAGAAACTATAATGGTTGACAAATGCTACTAAATTACGTACTGACTTCAAATACGCAATAACATTTAATGCGTTTATTATTATAATTAAAGGCGAGTTAATTGCATCAATTAATCAGAGTCTCCATCAGAATACTTGATGATTTATACGCGTAGGTCAGGTTATACGCTATCGTCAATACCACTATCTTACTTTATAATTAATCGTTTTACATTGCTCAAGATTGTTTTTTTTGTAGACTGATTTAATGTGGTATGACATACGAAAAAGATCAAATGTCAAAATGCTTCTTCAAGCGTCATCAATAACAGCGTTCGCGTCGTTGTCTTTGAAGTGAGTGCGATTTTTTTTAAATCAGTTGAGACACAATTTTAAACAATTAAGTGAAATCTTAAGGCAAACGATTTTAGAATTTTTTCTTGTTTCCAATATTTTACTAAAGTTAAATTTGAAAAAATGCTTACTTTTGCATTAAGTCATTTGCATAGTTCTTTTTGACTAATTTGTATCTGACATTTCAGATTTAGGTTTGTTTGTTTCAACTTTTCTTTTACGAACTGTAACTATGCAGAAGTGAATAAAGTATTAGTTAGAACATTTTTGAATAATTTATAAACTTCTAGAACTATTAACATGCTAAGATGTAAAGGATGTTTCTTTGCTTCATGAGAAGTTTCTATAGTTTCTGTTGATGGTTTGACAGTTCAGAATGTCAAAACCAGAACGTCGCTTAGAAATTGTCGAAATTTACTTTGACAACTACAAATATTTTAGTGAAGTTCATAGAGCATTTAGTCTTTTTTGACAGTATTTATTTGTGGAGTTTATGTCTTTTTAAATTTCTTCGTCAATAAGCAAAATTGACAGGTACGTAAAATTGGACACACCAGAATTTCCAAATTATAAAGGGTGTCCCAAAATTAACGCAAGATTTGAATTAAATAGAAAACGCCGTTTTTAGTCTTTTGATAGTTATATTTTTATTGACTCGTAAAGTAAATAGGATAGGGTTATGTATGGAATAACACATCGGACAAATGGCCTCCACGGCTTTTCATGCACATGCGCACTCTTTTGTTAAAATTTTCCATGGCCATTCTGCATAAATGTGCCATAAATTTCGTTGATGCAGCGTTAAATCTCCTCCTTTAATGCACGGGTGGTTGTGGGCTTGTTGACATAGACTTGGAATTTCAAATAACCCCATAAAAAGAAGTCTAATGGTGATAATTCACACGATCAGGGAGGCCAATTTTGATCACCGAAACGAGAGAGTACACGACCTGGAAATGTCTCATGCAGTAATTGAATTGTTTCACGGGCTGTATGACATGTGGCACCGTCTTGTTGAAACCACATATTGGACACATCAATACCATCCAATTTTGGCAGAAAGAACTGTGTAATCATGTCGCGATATCGAGCACCAGTAACAGTCACTGCTTGACTAGCATCATTTTCAAAAAATATGGCCCAATTATGCCTCCAGCCCAAAATCCACACCATACAGTCACGCGTTGTGGATGCATTTGTTTTTCGACAATCACATGTAGGTTCTCCGAACCCCAAATGCGGCAATTTTGGCGATTGACAAAGCCATCAAGATGAAAATGTGCTTCATCGCTTAGGATGATTTTGCTCGAAAAATCAGGGTCCATTTGTTGATGTTCAATAATCCATTCAACGAACTCTCTTCTCTGTCCATGGTCATTAGGCTTCAATTGTTGTGTTAATTGAATTTTGTAAGCATGAAGACACAGATCTTTGGTGAGTATACGCTGTAGAGAGGTCCTTGAAATTTGCAATTCTTGTCCACGACGTCGAATTTTGGTTCCTGGATTGTCAGCAACACTCTCACGCACTGCTTCGACATTCACATTTGACCGGCTTGTTTTTGGACGACCAGTGTGTTTGGCGTCTCCAACGGATCCAGTCTCCATGAATTTTTCAATTAATCTCTTCACAGTTGACGAAGTTAAAACACTATTCCGACCATATTTTGTATGAAATTTTCGAACTGCAGCCGCCAAGCTTTCACTATTTTTGAAATATTCTTTAATAACGAAGACACGTTGTTCTATCGTGTAACGCTCTATTTTTAATAACCTTATACTGTTAGCTGTCAAATTGCTTTTTTTCAGGGTTGCCAACACTTCACTGCACAATTGGCGGCAAATTCAACTCTTGCGTTAATTTTGGGACACCCTTTATAACAATGCAGAAATTTAGTGGATTTTCTGTGCTTATTTAAAACTCTACTCTATGGTTCGAAAATTCCCTTTATTTCAAACTTGTGGTGATCCCAACTTGACGTCAGGTTGGAAACAACCACAGCTCAAGGTTCAAAACATTACAAACACTAATGATGGGGAATTAAAATAAGTTTGAGGGACTCAAGATTGGTTTTAAAACCGTTTTTGGAGACTTTAAAAACCAACCAAAATTAAATACAATAATGATGGAACAATTAAATACATTTTTGAGTGTTCGAATCTGCTAGGAAATTTCAACTTGTCAGTCACTTCCTTATAAAATTAAGTCGAAAAGTTGAAATTTTTAGAAATATTGTAAACCAAATTAAATTTGAAAAAACAAATTATGTTGAAATTCGATGCTTTGCAGTGTTCCTTTATTTCGAGAACTCTTTAATGGTTTTTTCAAACCTTTTTTCCCCAAAATATTTTGAATTACTGAATATTGCAATGGATGAAAAAGACAGAGTAAGGCATTCCACATTCGCGTAGTACGGCTAAAGAAAGAATCTCTTTACTTCACAGTACGACCGAAGTTGGGCTTGAGTGTGTATTGACGTGAATTCCTTGAATCGAGAGTATTACGGTTGAACCATTAAAATAACGGTAAAAAAGGGTGAGACAAGAAACGTTTCGACGATGCTCAAGCGATGTAAATGAACGTATGATGATATTATCACCTATCAATTTAAATGCTCTTCCATTCCTGACAACAGTACTCGCACACAGGAATGGTTGAGAGTTGTAAGTCACTAGGCCCTGGTTCACAACGGACTGTTGCGCCACCCCATTTGATTTGAATTTAAATGCTCTGCATTCAATACTATCCAAGAGGCTTAAATAAGTTGGAGGAGCACCAGCCCAGAGATGATAGTTATATTCAAGCTTTGGATGTGTATAAGTCTTGTAAATAACAGCCAGATCAGAGGTTGAGAAAAACTTCTTGCATCGCCTTAGAAAACCCAAACATATTGTGGAATTTTTGGCGACATCGCGTATGTGATCGTTCCACATACCGAGAATATCGAGATGTTCAGTCTCCCGAATGCAAGTGCCATCTATTGGTAATGGCAAGGGGGTATATATAGCATTAAAGATACAAGACAGTATTGGGTTTTCGAAGCATGAAATTCCGAGCGGTTTTTTTATTCCCCATTGTACAATGCTGTTTAGGTCGCATTTAGGTTGATTTCCACATCCGAAGAAGAGGGATGTGAATCTGAAAAGCTAAGAGTATAATCGGCAGCGAAACAATGTATTGGACTAGAAGTTGCAAATCATTAATAAAAAAGAGATAGAGTGTTGGAGATAGAACAGAGCGCTGTGGCACACCAGCATTTATTTTCTGGTTTTCAGACTTGTATTCATCCAATACTACTTGTATTAAACGACCCGAAGGTAATTACTAATCCAATAAAGGAGGAATTCATAAAAACCGAAAGCACGCA
This sequence comes from Eupeodes corollae, assembly GCF_945859685.1. Classification (NCBI taxonomy): domain Eukaryota; kingdom Metazoa; phylum Arthropoda; class Insecta; order Diptera; family Syrphidae; genus Eupeodes; species Eupeodes corollae. The sequence continues at coordinate 134,580,155 of NC_079149.1, forward strand.
TTTTCGATAAGCGAGCCTGATGGTAAACCCTATCAAATGCTTTTTAAATATCAAGTGCAATAATCCGACTTTCTCCAAAGCGATGTAAGGATTTGCTCCACTATTCGATGAGATGAACCATAAGATCACTAGTGGACCTATTGTTACAAAAACCGTACTGTCGGTCATTAAGAAGCTTTCAATCGTGCCCTGACGATATCCAAAGTTCTATTAGTTTCGTGGATTTTTAAATTTGGTTTCAAATACTTTGAAAAATTACCAGTACCTCTATTTAAAAAACGTATGTGCAAAATAAGTTGATATTCAAAAATTTAAATGCCATAAACCTAATAAAAACTTATTTTTTTCAAAAATTGCTGGAGTGTTTTTTTAAGCTAATTATGTTAAAATTATGCTCATCTGCTTAAGTGCTTTAAACCTTAATTAATGTTAACTAAATCGTAAAAATGGTTTAAGTTGCAGTGACCAAGACAGACGGACAGAATCACTGGACACACTTTTTCGACTTCTCTACAATCGTAATGACATGTTAAAATTTCGAGTCCGTTCTTATTATGTCTCAAGTAAAAAGAGTTTTCCTTTGAACAAGTAATCAAATCTTAGCTGAATCACACCAAGTCAAACCATAAAATAAAAACCAAAATCAAAATTTCAGAAGAAATCGTTTATTAGTTTTTGGGTCATATTTTTGGGACAAGCAATCTACTTGCTTCTAAATCGATGCATCATCTTCAAGGTGGTTTTCCTTAAAGAATAATTCTTTCAGCCAAGCTATGAATGTACATTATGTTAATTAAATCACCGTATCATTCAATGAACCCGTAATGTAATTCCCAATTTGATTATCATAATTAAGTCTTTCTTTTTTATTCTCTTAAACCAACAAAGATATTTCATTAGATAAACCGGCTTCCTCACAGATATTTAATTCCCATCTGGGTTGTGGTAAAAGATTCGCACTGCACAAGCACATGAATAACTCATAAATAAAATCACTTTTTATTCGAAGTTATTAAACTGCAACATGCAGACGGCAGACCAAACAAAATTGTGTGTCAGTAAGTACTCGTACTTCAATTTAACAACTTTTGAAGCTGAGTACGAGTTTGAGGAAAATACTGGTGGTGCTAAAATAATAAAACAAAACATAATGAAATGTTAATTTGAAAGCTTTTTATTAGCAATTATATTTTTATACCGATAAATGTGTAGATAGTGTTTCTTAATTTTTATACTTATTTAAGAGGTAGCGCAGTAACTTCTGTATAAATAAATAATAATGCGAAAAGAAGATCATTACGAAAAACGAATAAGAGTTTGGAATGCTTGGGGATTCCCTTTATATATTCGATTCAGACTTTGTATGTCGTCAAATATATGAATTTTGTTCATCATTTTACTTTTAATAAGTTATAGAAGCTTTTTTACGTTTAGTTAGATATATTCGTATTAATGATCTCTTCAACTTGACAGAAAAGTTTAATAGAATATTATTGCGCATCATAACAAAAATAAAAATAAAATAATATTAAACCTATCAACAAAAGTTTATATTTAATTATAGTTTAATTGAATGAATATGAAACTTTTTGTATAGCTCAGAGCTTTTTGAATGCTAAAAATTTGATAGTTTTGTTTTAAGTTACAAGGTTAAAAAGTTGGGATTTTGTTTGCGTTTTAGAATTTTTTACATATTATGTCTCTCCAATTCACACTTGATGTTTGGTTATAAGCAATAAACATTTTTATTTACAATAGCCGGTGTTTTTTTTGAGAACTTGAGAAGTTTAAATAATAATACATGACAAAAATATTATTGATTGAGTTCGAAAAAAAAATTGTTTAGTAAAAATTAAAAATCCTATTTTTCCAAAAACAACTTGACACATTTTTATGAATTGTTCTCTAAGATTTTATTTTCTGAAATTGACTACTTTTAATTTAAAAAATATATTATTGTATTGCTTTAGAAGGGTAACCTCCATACAACCGTTAATTTTCTTAAAAATGAAGTCAGGAACTAATGAACCGATTTCAATATCTTTTATTACTGACCAAGCTTTTATGTTGTCTTAATAATATTTGATGATCAAATTTGTAAAACAAATATTATTTCATTCCTTTTGCCTCTCAAAAACGGTTCCATATTTTTTTATATAATAAATAAGAAGGGAATAAATTAATACCAAAAACATATCTTAGTTAAAATGGAAATATTTAAAATATACAAAATTAATTCAGAAAAATAAATTAAGGGTTTTTGAGAAATGAAACTTCATCTACGTTTTTTAAGGTTTAATATTATTCTGCATGATTAAAAAACAATCTTTAAATATTGGTAGTATTTTAAAACAAAAATGTTATCCATCTAAAATAACAATTTTGTATGATCTTTACCTATAGGTTTTACACCGGTATTCTTAAAATATATAAATTACGCACTAATTGTTTAAAAAATTTGCTCCTCTCAATTTTCTTTACAAAATTTTGTCAGCCAACTTAAAATTTAGGGTACTTTATTAAAGTTATTCATTTTTCCTTTTTTAATAAATTATAGCCATTCAAAGGGTTTTAATACCCTCAACATGTTTTGATTTAAACATGTGAAGGGAAAACAGAGTTGAGAAAAGCTTTCCACATTCTCGATGTGCGCTTAAAAATAGAGTCTCTGTATTTGATAATATGTCTGAAGTTAAGCTGAAGAATCTGTTCGAGTGATGTAAATGTTTCGGCCTCGGAATAAACTTAAACTCTTTGGGTTTGAAGATGATTTGAAAACATATTTTTGCACCAGAAAATTATCAATTAGTCTTACTCTTTCCAATAACTTAATATCAAACTTCTTAGAAAGTTGTGACTTAAGCTTTTAATGAATTGAGATAAAAATGTATTGTTTGGAGTGCTGTAGTACGGTTAGTGCGTTGGACTGTCATGCAAGGGGTCTAGGTTCAATCCCTGCCTGTGCCACCTTAATTTAAAAAAAAAAAATTTGCGGGTAGTGCCTCTTGCGAGGAATTGACAAATTCTTCAAGAGTAATTCTTGTCATGAAAAAGTGCTTTCTCAAATTAGCCGTTCGGATTCGGCTTAAAATTGTAGGTCCCTTCCATTCCTGACAACAGTACTCGCACACAGAAATGGTTGCGAGTTGTAAGTCACTAGGCCCTGGTTCACAACGGACTGTTGCGCCACCCAATTTACTTATTTTATGGAGTGCTAGTGCACAGTGTATAAAAATACGAATTAAATCTTAACTTCAAATAATTTTAAAACTAACTATTTAAAGAAAAAGAGATATTTATAAAAAAAGGATATTATTAACTTCCGATAAGAAGTGATTGTAATCGTGCGCGATTTTTCGAATTGAAAATGTTGAAATTTTTCGACGTTTCAAGGTCTTTAGATTCGAAATAAAAGATTTTTTGAAAGATGCCTTTGCGTGCGAGTGTATGTACGTTCGCAACGTTTTTTCGTGGTTCATAGGTAATAATGCAGAAAGGACTCTCAGCAAAATTGCGTGCTTGGTTTTATTTACCATAGAAACTTAAAAAAAGGTGAACATTTTGGCTAAATCAAAATATCTTACAAACCAATAATGCTAGAGACTTGAATTAAATTTTATATTATATATTGTAACGTGATACCAAAGAAGTTTTTTTTTGGAAAAAAAAAATCCAATGAACGTTCTTTGTATAGATCAAGAAACTGCAAAAAAATATCTATCACCTCGAATATTTTACGAACACAAAATGATTTTATCTCGAAGATAATTGTGTGCAATTAAGAACAACGTTTTTGACATCTGGTAAAATTTTGAGTAAAAAAATAAAGTTTGATTCTCCTGGGAATGATATCATTTATCCCCAATAGGGTTAAAGACATCAGACCTAAGGAAAACGCATGGTTCTATGCGAGCTGTAAGGAAGTTATAAGGGTCAAGAAGGTAAGTTTCCGTTGTTTTAAATCCGATCCAACTGAGGAATACCGAAATAAGTTCAAGCAAGCTAGGAAGGTATGCAACGCCCGTATTCGACGGACCAAATTTTTACATGACCAAAAATTACGGCAAAAAATACTGCAATGTCCCAAAGGCAGTACAAATTTTTGGTCACTTGTAAAAAACATGAAGAATTCTTCCTCGGTTCCTACGCTCGTTGTGAATGACGCTCCTTTTGTTAGCTCTTTAAAGAAAGCTAATCTCTTTGCTAGGCCGTTCGCCGCCAATTCTACGATGCCAGTGAGTGTTATTACTCCGCCTGTACTTGAGCGAGTTAGTGATTCTATGGGGCAAATCTTTTTTCGCACTCGTACTGTAGCGAGAGTCCTAAGAGAACTTAACATAAATAAAAAAACTGCTGGTCCGGATGGTATCCGTGCTATTGTTCTGAAAAGGTGTTCTTCATCGCCGGCAAAACCACTGCGTAAGCTTTTTTATCTGTCCTACTCCTCAGGTCTCGTTCCGAGAGGATGAAAACCGCATTTGTCCAGCCTATTCCCAAAAAATCCGAGTCTTCCTCACCGTCTAATTCCCGACCGATTGCACTTCAGGTCATGAAAAAGCTTCTTAATGACCGACAACACGGCTTTCATAGCAATAGGTTCACTGGTGATCTCATGGCTCATCTCACCGAACAGTGGAACAAATCTTTTCATAGTTTTGGTGAAAGTAAGATTATTGCACTTGATATTTAAAAAGCATTTGATAGGGTTTGGCATCAGGCTCTCTTATCGAAAATGCGTGCTTTCGGTTTTCATGAATCCCTCCTTCATTGGAATAGTAATAACGTTTCGTATCGTTCAATACAAGTAGTATTTGATGAACTCAAGTCTGAAAACCACAAAATAATTGCTGGTGTGCCACAGGGCTCTGTTCTATCTCCAACACTCTTTATCATTTTCATAAATGATCTCCTGTCTGCAACTTTTAATCCAATACATTGTTTCGCTGCCAATAGTACTCTTAGCTTTTCATATTCGTTTTCAAAATCACATCCCTCAACTGCGAATGTAGAACTGCAATGACAAAATATGATAAATTCATTAAATTTTGATCTAAACAGCATTTTACAATGAGGAATAAAAAAACCACTTGGAATTTAATGCTTTGAAAACCCAATGCTGTCTTGTATCGATAAAGCGTGGTATATCCCCCTTGCCATTATCCATATATGGCACTTGCGTTTTGGAGACTGAACACCTCGATATTCTCGGTATGTATATCAACCACCATTTGTGGAACGATCACATTCGCGATGTCGCCAAAATGTCGCAAGATGTTTGGGTTTTCTAAGGCGATGCAAGAAGTTTTTTCTCAACCTCTGATCTGGCTGTTGTTTACAAGACTTATATACTTCCAAAACTTGAGTATAACCCCCATATGCTCCTGGAAGTTACTTAAGACTCTTGGATAGTATTGAACGTAGAGCATTTAGATTGATTGGTGATATTACCATCATAAAATCATTTACGTCGCTTGAACATCGTCAAAATGTTTCTTGTCTCACCCTCTTTTACCGTTATTTTAATGGTTTATGCTCTAGAGAAATAGCCAGCTGCATTCCTCCCCTTAAACATTTCAATTGTAATACTCGCGCTTCTAGGAATGTTCATCAATAAATCTCGAGCCCAACTTCGGTCGTACTGTCAAGCACAGAGATTCGTTTTTTAGCCGTACTATGCGAATGTAGAGTAGTACCCGTGGCATGATAGTTAGTGCGTTGGACTGTCATGCAAGGGGTCTTGGGTTCAATCCCTGCCTGTGCCATCTTAATTAAAAAAAATAATTTTCGCGGGTACTGCCTCTTGCGAGGAATTGACAAATCCTTCAAGAGTAATTCTTGTCATGAAAAAGTGCTTTCTCAAACTACCCGTTCGGATTCGGCCTAAAATTGTAGGTCCCTTCCATTCCTGACAACACTACTCACACAGGAATGGTTGAGAGTTGTAAGTCACTAGGCCCTGGTTCACAACGGACTGTTGCGCCACCCGATTTGATTTGATGCGAATGTGGAACGCCATGTCACACTCTGTCTTTCCCAGATATTACAATACTCAGGAATTCAAAACTAATGTGCACCGACATCTCCTTTCAACCCCTCTCTCCCTTTCCAAGTGCTCACACTGTGTCATAATAAGGATAGTATATCCTTTTGAGTGTGCGCTTATTATAAAACAAAAAAAATAAGAAGCTACAAAAAACATGACTCAAAGTTGGTAAAAATTGATTTTCGACTCAAATATATTTTGAAGAATTCAAGATATAGGCTTCAAATTAATTTAGTTTTTTTTTTTTAATATTGTTTTCAATATTCAGTAATTTTTTACAAAAATTAAACCGTCGGTTTTTTCATAAAAATTAAAATCTACACAAAATAGTACGCAAATTTGGTAAAAATTGAGCTTCGGTTCTTGATATCTCGTGAACAATAGAAGATACCGCCTTCAAATTAGTTTGATTCATCCAATTTGTATTTACTTATATAAGAAATAAAAACTTATAAAAATGTTACTAAAATTGGTTTTCGACTAAAAATCACGTCAGCAAAAATATTTTTTGAAATCAAACTATTTCAATGTATCCAAAACATTGTTGGTGATTTTTAAACTTTTAAGAATAATTCATCTGACAACTTTTTTAACAAAACAGGAAAACAATTTTTTAAGCATGACAAATTGACAGCATAAGAAGTTATAAATGTGGGTCGCATCCCAGCCTCTTTTTAAGTTTCAATACCCGTTGTGTCGTAACAAAATTTAATTCAAATAAAAATGTTAGAAATGTTTTAAAAATGCAGCTCTAACTTCTTTTTATTGCTGAACACATGTCTTACACTTACGTTTTAGAACAGTTTATCAAAATTGTGTAAGTAATTAAAAATTTTGCATTTGACGACTTTGTTTTTAGAACATTTTTCTTCAAATCTTCAACGTTGATAAAAAGTGAAAATTAATTTTAAAAAGAAGACTCCTGAATAAAATTTTCAATTTCGCTTGCTTACCGATTTTTGCTTAAAAATGTATACAATACTTGATGTGACTATTCTATTAGTAAAGTTGTGTCTTGAAAATACTTTGGTTTCACGCAAACATTATGAAACAATACGAATATTTATAAACAATTTGTTCTCACATTACATAATATATTCAACAACTTTTTATATTTTATATTTTTCCATTACTTTAAATACTAAACAAAAATAAAAGCTTCATGTGAAAAAACGTAAACATACAAATCATTGTTAAGTCAGTCTGATCTTAGAATATTACTAACCTTTTCAGGAAATCCATCAACGAGAATATTTTATTGTTAATCGAATGAAAACGAAACCCTATTTCTTTTCAATTTCAATGATGACGACAAAAATTGTAATTCCCATTAATTATCATAAAATTTATCACTGATGTGTGTACTTTTTATTTTATATAACAATCAGAACAACCAGTATTTCTGTAGTTATCGAATTATAGATACTTTTTATAAAAAGGCTTTCAATGCTAAAATATTAGCAGTTGCAGCATTGTATCCATCGTCGTCGCATGAACTCGATACCACTTGTTGCACGTGAAGGTTATTTAAAAACTATAAACTTAAACATGAAATTAAGTTTGTATTTAATTGCAGTTCTAGTGCTCGCTGTATCACCAAGTATTAACTTATAATTGATAAAATATATATAAAGCTTATTGACTCAAGTTACTTTTCTTTTAAGTCACAGGTGAAACAGAGAAGTGGGACGAATGTGGTCACGATTTGAGCAAACCAACTGGACTAGATAGTCTCGTTGACTTGAAATTTCTAGGCAGAGTTCTGAGGAGTCTTGTGCCATTTCAGAAACCAGATGTGACAATGCATTTCTATCTGTATAAAAGGGCGTTTCCAACTTGTGGCCAGGAACTACGCATGGATGATGATTCTCTTCAGAAATCGGATTTCAACAAGAATCATCCAACAAGGTTTGTTCTGGAACTTATTTTCGAAAAAGTTCCAATATTCATTTATTTAATGTCGTCATTTTAGAATCATTATTCATGGTTGGCTGAGTCAAAGTAAGGCATCTCTAAATCGTGACATCAAAGACGCCTACTTAGAAATTGGTGACTTCAATGTGATCATAGTCGACTGGAGTATCGCATCGAGCACCCTCAACTACTACAGAGTCGTGAGATTGATTGAAGATTTCGGTCAAGTCGTTGCTGACTTTGCCAAGCATCTACACAACACACTGGGTGTGGACTATGACAGCATTTATCTGATCGGTCATAGTTTAGGTGCACAAATTGCTGGCAGTGCTGGAAAACGTCTGAAACCGGGACAATTCAACACAATTTTTGCACTCGATCCAGCTGGACCGGCTTTTCGAGAGAAAGACTTGGAGTGTAGAATTGATCCGACCGATGCGAAGTACGTGGAGTCGATTCAGACCAGTGTGAATTTGGGATTGCTTCAGCCTGTGGGTAATGCAACATTCTTCCCCAACAATGGAGTCTACCAGAAGTGCTTGGGTTTTGGATGTTCACACAGTCGAGCTTATAAATTCTTCGCAGAATCAATTGTTAGTTCGACGGGATTTTGGGGAACTGTGTGTGATAATGAGACCAGAAAGTGGCATTGCCCGGAAAAGGGCAAGCAATATAAAATGGGAGGTGAGCCTTCAAGTCCCAAAAGTGGTACATTTTATGTACGAACTCGAACCAAGTCACCATATGCGATAGGGAAAAATTTAAAATACGTTTATTCTTAAAGATTTTTTACAAGTAAAGCTTTTTAAAGTTAATTTTTATGAGATCTTATGAGACTGTTATATAATGCAAGAACAATTGTGTGAATATTTTTTTAGAATTAATTATAAAGTAATAATCATGATTGAAAGTGACTATTCACGCAAACTTGATCTTGAAGTGGTGGTAGTTTTGCGAAGTGACGTACAAAGAAAACATATCTAAGAAAATGGCTTTAAAAAACTCAACGCAAATACAAAACTTTTAAAGGAAATATTTAGGATCTTTAATTTATAATTAAGTTTAAATTAGATTTTTTTTATAATTCAATTATTTTATAATGAAATAGAAAAAAATAATTAAATTCAATTCAATTCTGGAAACGAAATGTTCAGTCTGTGTTTTCTTTCTTATAAATTATAACGCTACAAATCATGCAAAGTGCCGAAGGATGGATATAACAAGATTTTGATAACAATCTGAGAAAATATTTGATTGATATTTTTTGACGATATCTAAGAAGTTTCTTCTTTCATGTTCTACTTTCTGTCAATTTTGAGTCAGAGTAGATTCTTTTATCGTTAAAAAATATAAACCTTAACGTTAAGCAACGAAGCTTGTTAACGGTTTGATTGATGAAATCATTATAAGACTGATTTCAAGCTTTAAAATTTTAAAACTAAATATTTTGTGGCTTCGATTCGAAATACCCCAACCTTTGACTACGTTTTTCTGGGGAAATACAAAAGAGGAAAAAAATTCTGCAGCGACAGCGAAATTATTTGTTTTTTTTAACTTCTCATAGTTAATTGTAATCGGTCAAATTGAAAACTTTAATATTTCTCAACGTTTCTTAAAATCATAGTTTTCAAATAGTTATTTTCTTAACTAATATTTTAAGAACGAGTGTAGTAATGAAAAAATTAAAAATAATTTCTAACTGCGAGAAATATTCTTTTGGCTAAAATTAAATCTCAAAAACTATAGTTTTTTAAACTTTAATTTGAAGCGAAAACTCTTATTTTATTGAACGGTTTTTAAAATATAAAAGTTTTTTGGGAAGTAAGTTAGTCCAAAAGTCAAAACCCAAGAAAAAAAGATAAATTCAAACAATTAACTTGCAGGAATTTGAAATTAGATGAAATCCACAAGCCCCGATTTTTGAAGCTCAACTAGTTTTCTTGTTGTTGAATATTCCTCTAAAAAAGACAGTAGCCTATATTCGATTCTGTTACAAATTCTTTCAGTTAATTTTTTTGAATTTCTTAGATTTTTGGAAAATCACTTTTGAAGAAATTTACTACCAAACAACTTAAAATATTTCCAAAAACTTCAATATAAGAAAAAGAAATTCCTAAAACCTCATTTTTTAAAATTATCTTCAATACTTTCAAAAAACTTGAAGTTGACTCAAGAAAATTAAAATTAGAACTGGACCCAAAACTAGTATATTAATTTTTGAACACAATATTTACATTTAAAAAAAGTCTTGAAATTCAAAAATTAAAAAAAAAATACACATGCCCACTAACTCCAGTCTTGTTTTAACAGAGGTTTTAATTAAAAATGAAAATTTTTAGCTACAAAAACAAAAATTTTGAATGCCGATCAAACTTAATTTCTTTTATTACTTAAAATTGTTTTCTTTAGTTTTTGAAATTAACGTTTTTTAAATCCTTTTCAAAATATAAGGTGAAGGTTTTTCGTTGTCACATAGTTTCAAATACTTTGCCCAAAACAGTTTTTCTTAACACTAATATACATATACATATTCTAAAATTTATTAAAAATTCATTACATGTTGAAAGGTCAGTAAGTTTGAAAAATCTTCTCAATACCAAAATTAGATTATATTTTTAACAAACAAATATTCCTGCTTTTCCTTAAAGTCTGATTTCGTGTTTTCAAATTCAATAAAAAACATACTTGAATTAATTGAAAAAAGGGGACACATTTTCGAGTGAAATAATGGTACAAAATTAATTGTTTACTATTTAAAAAATCTAAATTAGGCATGTTCAAATTCAGTTCAAAACCATCCCCCATAAACTCATATAAATCTCAATTCATACTTTCCAGGGATAAGTAATGAACTTGGACTTCTTTCAAAGCTTATTTAAAAAATAAAACTGGACTTGCAATCGGTGTTTTTTTCTAATATCGGTCTTTATTTTGAATGATATTCGAAAAACTTGAAATTCTGATTATTTATGGTTCTTCGTTTGATTTTATAAGAAGTTTTTAAAAAGAATTGAATGTAATACTTTCAGGGTTTCTTAAAATGCGTTACAAAGTTAATTTTAAGTGCTGATTTCAAATCTGAGTTTCCATTTTATGTATCTGCTTAAGTTTGAAAAATACCAATTATTTTATTTATTTTCTGTTATATTTCCAAACGACCGAATCTTAAGAAAAATTACTTTTAAACCACTTAAGCATAAATTTGGTCTGCATTTCTTCGAGATTTCTTTAAGACAGGTAAAGAAATAATAACTTATGATTTGATGATTGAAAGTAGGCACTATAGATTTAAAATCCATCTAGAATTTTATTGAAAAAAGTCTTAAAAAAAGACAGTAAATATGTGTTTATTGTTTTATAGTTTAGTTTAGTTTATTTCATCAAACAGAGTACAACCCTTACAGACTACTTTAAAAAGTTAATATAATAAAAAATTAAAATATATGTACCTACAAAAATAATAATAAATAATAATGGTAGCAATAGATAAATCTTAATTATAAAACAAACTGTGACAACAAATCAGAAATTACATTCTTTTTAAAAACATCTCTTGAAATATCAGAAAAAATATCTACAAGCCCAAGAACAGAATTCGTTTCATTATAATTTCTTCTATGAAAATTCTCTGAAAATTAGAGCGGAGAGTCCTTGATGGAAAATAAAAAAGTATTCGTTCTAACAAAAAAAAACATTTGATAGGATTGCTTATTAAAGTATTTACAAACAATAATATTTTCTAATTACTTCAAGCGTTTGAATGTTGATCAACAGGCATCTAGATGAATAAGAACGTACATCCATATTCCAATTTAATTTAAAGCATGCATAAAACTTTTCTATTTTAGAAGAATGGGTGATATAAAAGGGGTTCCAAACTATGCTGCAATATTCCAGTACCGAAAACAAGTGCAATACATACTGATTTGAGGATGTAGGGGTCGGAAAAATACCTAGAGTTTCTTCTGATAAACCCTAGAATCCCATTACCTTTACTGAATATGTAATCTATGTGCTTATTAAACGAAAGCTTTTCATCCAATATAACTCCCAAAACCTTTTTATCCGCAACCCTATCTAAACTCGTATCAAATATGATAGGTGTTTTTTTCTACATTCAGGAACAACTTGTTGGATTCACACCATACGGCCAGTTTTTTGATATCCTCTTGAAGATACAGACAGTCTGTAGAAGATTTTATTAGCCGGGAAATCTTGACACCATCGGCATACATAAGATACTTCGAATGTTTAAATTTTACCGGAATGTTATTTATGATTAGGATAAATAACAAGGGGCCAATATGACTTCCTTGCGGAACACCTGAAGTTACATCAATACTTTTGGATTTAAACTTTCCCAATTTTACAAATTGAACCCGATTTTTTAAATAGGAAGAAATCCATTTTTAACTTCCTATAGGAAGTTATTGTAATGGGTCCGATTTGTCAAATTGAAAATTTTGACATTTCTCGACGTTTCAAGGTCTCTAGAGTCGAAACAAAAGATTTTTAGAAAGATACCTGTTCGTGTGTACGTTCTTTCGTACGTCCGTACGTTCGCGACGTTTTTATGTCGTCCAAAGCTCAAGAACCAGAAGAGATATCGATTTCAAATAAATTTTGTTATATCTACAGATAATAAGGCAGATAGATGCAGAAAGGGCTCTCAAGAAAATTGCGTGGGTGTTTTTTTTACAATAGCAGCTTGAAAAAAGGTGAACATTTTGGTTAACCCTAAATATCTTACGAAGCAAAAACGCTAGAGACTTGAATTAAATTGTATATAATGTACTGTAACGTGATATCAAAGAAGTATATTTTTTGAAGAAAAAATCCGTTTAACGGTTTTTTTTATGAATCAAAAAGACTGAAAAAAAAATTGTTACCTACAAAATTTTACGACTTAAATATGATTTCATCTCCAAAACAATTTTGTGCAACAAAAAATAATGCTTTTCACATCTGATATAATTTTAAGAAAAATTGAATTGACAGTTTTTTTATAAAAAATAAAAATTAAAAAAAACATTACTCAAAGTTGGTAAAAATTGAATATCGATTCAAATATCTTTTCAAAAACTTAAAATTTAGGCTTCAAGTTTTTTTTATCTTATAAGAAATATTGTTTTCAACATTCTGAAAATTGGTGAGAAAAATCGAATTGACTGTTTTTTTACAAAAAATAAAAACCTAAACAAAATTAATAAAGTTGGTAAAAATTGATTTTTGACTCAAATATCTTTTCAAAACTTTGAGATATTGGCTTTATTTTGCTTTTATCTTTGAAAAAATATTGTTATCAACATTCAGTAAAATTTTGAAAAAATCGAATTGACAGTTTTTAAAATTAAAAAAAAATCAAATATACATTTTGTTTACGAAAAATACAAATCTAAAAAAAAAAACAATTTACTTTCGGCTCAAATAGCTTTTTAAAAATTAGAAATATTGGCTTCAAACTTATTTTATTTCAAAGAAAACATTGTTTTTGGTATTCAGTAATTTTTGTACAAAAATCCAACAGTCCGTTTTTTCATAAAAAATAAAATCTACAAAAAATTGTACGCAAATTTGGCAAAAATTGATACGAGTACATATAGACAAACTTTTAAGCCAGACAAATCGACAGACGGGATGGGAAGTTATCAGTGTGGGTCGCATCCTAGCCTCTTTTTTCGCAATAAATCGATCTCTGTTTAAAAGATGGGTAAGATCAAACGATTAAATTCAGTTAAATGTAATTGAATACATTGTTCTTTTCAACAGAATCATTTGCTATTTTTAATCGTTGAACTTATTAAAATTCAAACAAGTTTATGCTTTAAGCTGGCAAAATCGTTCAAGATAAATGTTATTAACAATTGCCGTGTAAAAATAGCAAACTATTTGATTGTTTTCAACTGAACTGAGTAGCTTAAACAAGTTGACCCCATTTCATCTCTCCTAAAATTGTATAAGTTTCTGTGGAAAATAAACTATAGTGAACCAGTTAAATTGAACAAAATACTTAGTTAATCTTAACAAATCGACTTTGTACCTTTTAACAAATCAACTCTGTTAATTTTAACAGAGTAACTCAGTTTATTTCTATAACAAAGTAAGTTCTCTAAAATCAATCCATTGTTTTATGTTAGTTATTTTTCGGTATAAAATTAAAGTGTTGTGATTTTGTTAACTTCCATATTCCATTTATGTAACCATGTTTTTTTGTGCAGCTTTAATACTTGACTAATACTCAACTAACCTTCCCCAATTCAGTTTTTATATTGAATATTTTTTATTTTTTTCCAAAGGGTGTGTTTTGTCTGCGAACATTTTTATGGAAATAACTACACTTTGTTATTCGTTTATCCCTACGTTTTGTTTGTTGTTGTTGTTGTATCTAAAATCACTCTTCTGCAGAACAAAAAATTGTAATGTCCGGTCCAGTCTATTTTGCTCTCGTCATGTTGTTTATTTTACATAAAGTCGCAACCACTGCAGCATGCATGAGTTGAACATTTTTCCTATCATGTTGTAGCCTTAAATTTGCTTACTTATCCTGACATTTCTGTCAAAAAATTTATCGCGCAAAACATGAGTTCAAGTTTTGTATATTGCGATGTTTTAACATCAACCAAGGAAGACACAACAACAAAAAATCATATTCCAACCATAAAAGCCTCATGCACCATCCCTTATTTCCATTTCAATGGACAAAAAAAAAATATGGAAAGAAAAATGTTTAACAAACTTTTCACACCCCGACAAGCAATTCTTCACAGAACCAAACAATTTATGCACTGGAATTGAATTGACAGCTAGTTTTTGCACTCCATTGCTTCCATGGCACATCACAAGCGTGTGTAGCCACACAATCGATGTTCTAGAGCAGGAAATGACACTAACAAAAAAAATTGTCACTCTGAAGCCATCCCACCTGAATCCAAAATGACAGTGGCGTGGAAGCGCGATCGATGGCAATGGCGGTTGTATCAGAGCAAGGGATGAAGGTCTGAAGGGTTCTCGACTCGAATCTTGACTCACATTACTTTCCCTCTATACTACGAGTACATAACCAGAGACCATCATCAGCACAAATCCGAAAATGCCACACAAAAATTCACTTGCAATCAATCAAGCGAGTTCCATTCGAACCACAAATGAGAATAGTCAATCTCCTGGCGAGATGGCCAAACATTTCTAGTCCATAAAATCCTCGTTCTTCTGGTGAGGCTGGAGGTGGTGGTGGTGGCAGTGGTCTTTGCACCACCATTCTCGTCTCATTCTGGCAGTTAATTCGCACAAGAGATTGCCACTCAGCTTGGATAGCGGAAAAGTGGCCACTCAACCGATTTTCCGAGGACCTGCCGAGCAGGCAAAATAAAGAAAGAGAGAAAGGAAAAAAAGGACCATGCCATTTGCACAAGGATTCTAAAGTATTTCTAAAGGGAGAAAGGTTTTAACGTTTTCCAAATTGACGTTTGGCTTGAGGATAAGAGGTGAGGTGAGTTTGAGTTGAGGTTGAGGGCACTGGCACATCATTGGGCCATATACTTGAGGTGTGTGCATTCTTCCGCATGATGGGGCGCAGCGCATAATTGAGAAATGTGGTGGAGTGATGGGGTGGCGATGGTTGGCTTTTTGGAATGTGCTACTTTTGTCAAGAGGCTTGGCTTTTAGTGCTGCGAATTCATTTGAATATGACTGTGTAAGAGTATACTCGTATAAGGTCTGAAAGAATTATTTTCGTGGCACTAAGGCACAAAAGCACGACAAGTCACAGGAGCTACTGATTAATGAGCTCATATCTCGGAAATAGTACCTACCTGCCTGAGCTAAAGAAGCTTTTAGAGCGATGTCATTGATCTAAAGGAAGAAAAATCGACTCGTTTTTTTCTGTTGTCCCAAGAGCAGTAAAAAGGTAATTTACCGTTATTGTTGTTTTCCAAATGGAAATGGAGTTTGTTCCTCAGGGAAAATGAAAGAAAAGCATTAAACCTATACGATTGAGAAGAACATACGAACTTATCGCTACAAAACTGTCAAAATAAAGTTAAGAATTATTTTTTTCACTTTTCCACGTGAGAAGAAATGTGAATTTTATATTTCGCTGTTCCTAAGAGTTTTGAAATAGAAATATTTGGATTAACATGAGATTTTTTTTAAGGTAAATAAGACCCTGTAGTAAAGCGATTTCCACGTGAAAAATTAATTTCCCTTAGATTTTGAGGTATAGTGACATGTTATTGAAAAATTGATTTATCTTCATATTTACAATAGTTCAATGGAATGTTTTATTTTCACGTGAAAAATTTATTTCACATGAGTTTTGAGCAAAGGAAAAATCAATAGAAAATTGATTTGGTCTGCAAATGGTCCTAGACTAATTCTGGGAATATTTGTAAGTTAATTTTTGTTCATATAAAAATGTCCATCACTTGGGATGTTAGTGAAGGCAAAATGCTAAAAGAGGATTGGCGCGTCTTTAAGTGAAATGAGTGAATACGAAATTTCAATACAAAATTGATTTAGTTAAGAATTCTTTTTTTACTTTTCCACGTGAGAAAAAATGTAAAATTTATTAATTTTTCATTTCACGAAAATTAAGCCATTGAGTTTAACATTTCGCTGTTCCAAAAAATTTTGAAATAAAAATATTTGCATTAACAAGAGATTTTTTAAGACCCTGTCGAAGAGCGATTTAAACATAAAAAATTAATTTCCCTTGGATTTTGAGTAATAGTGGAATGTTAATGAAAATTTGTTTCACGTGAGTTTCGACCAATGCGAAGAGACATTGAAGTTGAAATGCTAATATAGAATTGGTGCGGCCTACAAAAGTGCCATGCAATAAGTAAATGGGGTTTTCCACTGTTTTTTAAAATTCACTTCACTTGGATTTTGAGTGAAAGCGTAACTTTAATAGAAAATTTATTTGGTCTACAAACTTTCGTTGAATTAAGTGAAATGTTTTTTTTTTCACTTGAGAAATAAGTTTTACTCATATTTTGCATAGGTTTTAAAAATTTACTTTACTGAATTTTGTAAAGTATTTTTTGGTCACATGAAGAATTTGTTTCACTTGTGTTTTGAGTGTAAGCGAACAAAAATTGGTTTTGCGTAATTTTTTTTTTTAAATTAAGTGAAATGATTATTTTCATACGAAAAATGTCCTTCATTTGAATTTTTAGTGAAGGCGAAATGCTAATATAGGGTTGGTGCGGTCTTTTAAATCTCCACGATTTGCGTGTATTTTCCTGCAGGTTTTAAAAATTCACATCACTTGGATTTTGAGTGAAAACGAAATTACAATAAAAAATTGATTTGGTCTTCAAGCTTTTCTTGAATTAATTGAAATGTTTTCATTTCACATAAGAAATTTGTTTCACTTAGAGTTTTCATAGGTTTTAAAAATTCACTTCACTGAATTTTGTAAAGTTGTTTTTATTTCATATGAAAAAATTGTTTCACTTATATTAAGAATGAAATCAGAATGTTAGAAGATAATTGGTCTAGAGTAAAATTTGTTCTTAAATTAAATTTGTTTTTAATTAATGAAGTTTCTTTGCATATGAAAAATTTGTTCCACTTATTTTAAAGGTGAAAGGGAATTAATAATATAAAATTGGTTTGGTCCACAAAATTTTCGTTGAATTAAGAGACATTTTTATTTCTGATGAAAAATTTGTTTCACTTGCATTTTGAGTAAAGAGAAAGGTTTTGTAAATTTTTCTTGAATTATTTTCTTACAAATGAAAAATTTACTTCTCTTGGATTTAAAGTGAGCAAAAGTTAAATACAAAATTTATTTGGTCTTCAAACTTCCCCTGAAATTATTGAAATTGTTTTTACTTCATGAAAAATTTGTTTCACTTTAATTTTTTATAGGTTCACAAAAATTCTCTGTACTTGGATTTCCAAACGTGTTTTTTTCCATTGTAAAATTAGTTTCACTTGAATTTTTCCATTGATTTAAAAAATTCACTGCACTTGCATTTTTTGAAATAGATTTTTGTATACGCCAAAAATTTGTTTCACTTGGATCTCGAATGCAAGCTAAATGTTAATAAATTAGTCCAAGTAAAATATTATTTTTTCGCATGGAAAATTTGTTACACATGAGTTTTGAGTAAAGGGAAGGGAAACATTCAATATAAAATTGATTTATTTTGCAAATGTTTGCAGACTAATTTTGGGAACATTTGTAAGTTAATGTTTGATCATATAAAACATTTCCTTCACTTGAACTTTTAGTGAAGGCAAAATGTTAATAAAGGATTGGTGCGGTCAGTGCAATGTATTTTCCCGCAGGTTTTAAAAACTCACATAACATGGATTTAAAGTGAAAACGAAATTGTAATAAAAAATTGATTTGGTCTTCAAGCTTTTCTTGAATTAAGTGAAATGTTTTCATTCTACATGAGAAATTTGATTTACTTAGAGTTTTCATAGGTTTTAAAAATTCACTTCACTGAAACATGAACAATTTGTTTCACTTAGATTAAGAAGGAAATAAAAATGTAAGATCACAATTGGTGTGGAGTAAATTTGTTCTTACATAAACTAAAATGTTTCTTTCCATATGAAAAATTTGTTTCACTTGGTTTTAAGATAAAAGCGAAAGAATAATACAAAATTGGTTTGGTCTACAAAAGTTCGTTGAATTAAAAGACATTTTTATTTTTGATGAAAAATTTGTTTCATAGGTTTACGAAATTCTCTGCACTTGGATTTTTTGAGGTGTTCATATAAAAAATTAGTTCTACTCAAATTTGTCCATTGGTTTTAACAATTCACTTTAATTGAATTTTGTAAAGTATTTTTTTTTCACATGAAAAATTTGTATGACTTGGATTTCGAACGAAAGCGAAATGTTAATAAATTAGTTTGGTCAAAAAATGTTCCTTGAATTTGTTTCACTTGGATTTTGAGTAAAGCGAAATGATGATGAAATAATAGAGAATTGATGTGGTCTAAAAATTTTCAATAAATTAAGGGAATTATTTTTTCAAAGGTTTGAAAAATTCACTTCACTTGGCTCCTGAGTGAAAGTGAAGTATTAATTAAAAATTGGCTTGGTTTCCAAAATTTTATGATTTAAGTGGATTTTTTTCACTTGAAAAATTTGTTTCACTTAAATTTTCAGTGAAGACGAAAGTCATTAGATTCGATTTACAAATTTTCTTTGAATCGAACGAAATTTTGTTGAAATTTTTAAAATAAAAAAACAAGTTTTTCAGTTTTAAGCATATAAATATTTATGATACCTCCCTAAAGCATAGGGAGCAGTAGCCCTAGTTCTAACATAAAAAGTACCAGTCTTAGGTTGGGATGGCTCGCCACCCATTTTGTATTGTTTGCCCTCCTCCGGGCAACTCCATTTCCTTTCAGTCTCATCGCACAACGATCCCCAAAATCCCCGTGAACTAGTTATTGACTCGGCGAAGAATTCATACGCCCTGCTGTGTGAACAGCCATAGCCTAAGCATTTCTGATAGATTCCCTTGTTGGGGAAGAACGAAGCATGGCCAACTGGTTGAAGTAGCCCCAAATTCACACTTGTCTGAATTGACTCAACGTATTTGGCGTCGGTCATATCAATGCGGCAATCCATGTCCTTGAACCGAAATGCCGGTCCAGCTGGATCGAGAGCGAAAATCGTGTTGAACTGGGCAGGTTTAACTTGCTTCCCAGCACTGCCAGCAATTTGTGCCCCTAAACTATGACCAATCAGGTAAATGTCATCATAGTCCACACCCAGTGTTGAATGAAGATGATTTGCAAAGTTGGCCACAATTCCGCCAAAGGTCTCGATCAGCTTCACGACTTTGAGGTAATTCAGCGAGCTTGAGATCACACTCCAATCGACGATGATCACATTGAAGTCTCCGATGCTTAGGTAAGCATCCTTTATGTCACGATTTAGATCGTTTTTACTTTGACTCATCCAACCGTGAATGATTATTCTGGAATTTAATGTGAAGGGTTAGACAAATATTCCAAAACTGATTTCTTTATTGTTACCTTGTTTGATGTGAAGCATTGAAACCTGACCTCTCCATTGAATCGTCGTCTGTGCGAAGCTCTTGTCCACAAGATGGAAATGCTCTTTTATACAGATAGAACTTCATTTTGACCTCTGTACTCAGGAAGGGAACTATGTGTCGAAAAACTCTGCCCAGAAACTTGAAGTCGATGTATTTATCTAAGCCAGTTGGAGTGCTTAGGTCATGGCCACAATCATCAGTCTCACTTGTGACTAAAACTTGAAGATCCGAAAATTTATTAAAACAAATTTCGTTAAAGATTAACACACAAAGTTGTTAAACTTACCCAAATGAAAAGCTAAAACTAGAATTAAAGTTGTAATTTGTAGAAAACTCATAATGATGATGATTGTTTTTTTAATTTAAATTATTAAAACTATTGGAGGTCGATTTGAAGTGTGTCTTACAAAATATAAGCGCAATTTGCAGTTGCAGTTTGTGCTGTGTTGTGCAGTTGCTTTAGAACTAGAATACTATGAGCTATGGAGAAGCTAGCGCTTTCTTTTATACACAAGAATCATAAACTATAAGATGCTATTATGATGTGATGCTGTGTATCTAGAATCTAGATGAATTAAAAAATCAACAGTATACACTTTAGTCATTTTGAACTTTATCGTGCCGTTGAACTTTTATAAGGTGTTACTCGTATCTCGTGTAGTTATGTTTTGTATGTTTATGATTCGCCATTGACATTCATTTTAAAGGTTTTGTTTTGTTAAATTATCTAAGTTATTAATATAAAAGATTTTTTTTTTAAATGTGTGAACTATATAGAAACGGAAATTGAGGGGACTGTACTCTGTGTTTTATTGTTATTGGGTTATTTCAATATTCATAAGTTTAAAATAAATTATGAACAACAACTAAATTAATCTACTGATTGTTTTGTTTAAATGAAACAAGTCTTAGGTATTTAAAGTTTGAGTTGAAATGGATAACGATATATAACGTTGGTTAAATTGCATTTATTGTTTTTCATATTTCATCTAAGTCTGTAGTATCCGTAGCCTGATGGTTAGCCCGTTGGATTGTCCCTTGCTAATGACAAAGATTGGGCTTCAGCTCATCTTCAACTCAATAAAAACCAAAAAGTCAGCAGACGTCGATGGTATATCCTACGCTGTACTAAGAAATTTACCGATGGAGTTAGTTGATATTTATAACACACTCTTCACTGAATAATGCATATAATCCAGTTCATTGGAGTCTCGCTGTAGTTCAACTGCAACCCGTCAAATCTTCGGTCGATAAGTCGTCTTCCGAGCATCAGGAAAGTGGACCGCGGACAACACAATAATTCCAGATAAACAGTTCGGGTTCAAGGAGGGCCATGACACAATTCCTACTGCGTCTAAACTCGTTTCCGATATCCAATGGAAAAAATCAAAACAACAATGTACATGTGCTGTTCTGGTTGGTTTGGAAAAGCGTTCAGAACGGCATGAAAGGTTGATATTATTGGAATTTGAAGAGTGATTTTGACAAGACTCAGTGATATTGCGACGGTTGGAAACTGAAAATAAATGTCCAGAAGTCGGAGACAATTCTGTTCTGGACTTTGTTGGCTAGTGCCACGAGGGATACGTGCAAGAATTGTCGCAAGATGGTTATCGTTGATCTTCACGGACAGTGATTAACGAGCAAAAGTGTATTGCAATACCTTGGTGTCTGGTTAGATAAGAATTTATATTTCGACCAGCTTATATCTAAGAGCCGAATCGTTACTATTCCAACGAGATCCTATGTGCATGACTCGAATGAACAGAATTGAAAATTTTGTGATGAAACCCGAGGTCACATTGCAAGAGCTATGTCTTCGACCAACAATTTAACTTTGGGGGCGTTCTATCCGAATGACAAACATTTTGAGAATGCAACCTTGAGCGGCTTCATTTTACCAGAAGTTTTCCTCTTCTTAGACAGTTGCTGTCTGATACAGGATAGATCGGCAGTTCCGCTTATCTACCACGTCAGACGAAGAACCGTGGATAGGCAACCCTTGTACAAAAAAAAAGTAAAATAAAAAAAAAATTAAAAACAAACAAAATATGGGATAGTTAGGTTTGCAGCAGTGATTGTTCTAGTTTTAAGTAGTTTTTCGGTATAATATGTACTTAAAGCGTGTTTTAGTTAGATTTTAGGGCCGAAAGGAACTAGTATTAAGTATCAAGTTTTTGAAGTACTTATTTAAAACATTCGAAAACAAACACATATATTAAGTTTGTTGAGACTCTTTTCAATACAATTCGTGATGGTTTTCCGAATCTATAATCCTTTTCTTCAAAATTCAATTTGAATGTTTAAAGTATTTCATAAAATTATTCAAAAATCTTCATAATTTATTATCTTTTACTAGTCTGAAATAAATTTCAATGAAACGCTATAAAATTTGTGCTTAAATTGTTTGAAAGTAATTTTTCTAAAGAGTCTGTCGTGTTGAAATATATTTTAAGAAATAAAATAACTTAAACCTAGAAATCAGCACCTAAAATTACATTCAAAACTTGTTTTTAAATAAAAACATGAAAGTATTAAATTCAATTTGTTTTCAAAATTTCATATAAAGTCCAATAAAGAAACATATAAATAATCAGAATTTCAAACTTTCCGATTATCATTTAAAATTTTAAAGACCGATATTAAAAAAAAGAGGCCGTGATGCGACCCACACTGATAACTTCCCATCCCGTCTGTCGATTTGTCTTGCTTAAAAGTTTGTCTATATGTACTCGTATCAATCTTTGCCAAATTTGTGTACTATTTTTTGTAGATTTTATTTTTTTATGAAAAAACGGACTGTTGGATTTTTATACAAAAATTACTGAATATCAAAAACAATGTTTTCTTTGAAATAAAATAAGTTTGAAGCCAATATCTATAATTTTTGAAAAGCTATTTGTGTCGAAAATCAATTTTTACCAACTTTAATTTTTATTTTTTAGGTTTTTATTTTTTGTAAGAAAACTGTCTATTGTATTTTTCTCAACATTTTTCAGAATGTTGAAAACAATATTTTTTATAAGATAAATTAATTTTGAAGCCTTAATTTTAATTTTTTGAAAAGATATTTGAATCGATATTCAATATTTACCAACTATGAGTAATGTTTTTCTTAGATTTTTATTTTTTATAAAAAAAACTGTTAATACGATTTTTTTCAAAATTTAACCAAATGTCAAAAACATTATTTTTGTTTGCACAAAATTGTTTTGGAGATGAAATCATATTTAAGTCGTAAAATTTTGGAAGTGTAAAATTTTTTTTTCAGTTTTTTTGATTTATAAAAAAACCGTTGATCGGATTTTTTTCAAAAAATATATTTCTTTGATATCACGTTACAATACATTATATAAAATTTAATTCAAGCTCCTTGCGCTTTTAGTATTTAGGGTTAACCAAAATGTTCACCTTTTTTTAAACTGCTATGGTAAAAAAACCACCCACGCAATTTTCTTGGGAGCAAAAATTAGACATTTTTGATTATCAGACACAGACAAAATTTTGAAAAACCAAAGTAAAATATTTCTTTATAAGTTTGTCTTCTGTATCATTAAAATCTTTTATAAAAGTTCTAACTTGACACATTTTTAACTCCTTGCTTGTATTGTTACTAAAAACTGTTCACAAATAAGAAAAGTGACTTTACTAATTTTTCTTCTAATATTTGCTTATAACTCCTTAAACAATTTCCCATTAGAACCTACTACAAAAATTAAAATATGATTTAAAATACACACTCAACATTCTTACGGCAGTGCTGTTTCTTTTACTACTCTACTACTTTAAGTACTACTGATAATACTTCAATCAATAAAAACACTTTTTGTTATTCAGTTCATAATTCAGACAATGAATAAGAAAATTACATTTTAATAGACAGAGAAATCGATTGAAATATATTATCTTCCACTTCTTACTGCAATACATAAATTTAGAAGAAATAAATTTTATAGCATAACTTATACAAATGATTGTCTCCACAAAAAAATAGCTCAAACACACATAAATAATTTCTAAATCTCTAATTATTTCAAAAATGAATAAATATTCCTAAGAGCCACCCTCAAAATTCTGCAGGTTTCTAACACCCAACCTTTCCACGACGACGCGACGACCGACGATGCGTCACTCGGTCGCATATCTTTTCCAAATTCATTCCCTAATTTATGTACAAACCTAAATACTACGAACATCAGTGCTACCCTTTGCATAATTTAAAATTTATTTCCATCTATGACGTCAAAGAAGATTAATATCACATTACAATAAAGTTCATGCAAATATATAAATTACCTCATTTTTGTTGTTGTTGTTGTTGTTATGTTGAGATGTGCTCCTTAAAGGAAAGCATTTAGAAATATTATAAAACTGACTTTCTTGGAAAAAAAAGGCTTTTGTAACCCAGTAAAATGGAATGATAAATGATAAATGTCTAATACCTTTTTTCTAATGGTTATTTTTATTTATCTTTATGTGAAATTTGTGTTGATGGTTTGAGTATTTTGGTCAAAAGGCTATTCGATTCAACCACCTTAGGCATTCCTTTTATCAGTTGGGCTGGGGATTGAATTTGTTTAATGTTTTTACATAAATTTGAAATTCCGATGATATTTTCTACGATATATGTAAACATATATTTATATCTTCAAGGATAATGTTTTTTTCTAGAATCATAAATGAAGCCTTTTATTTATGCTCTTTTGTTAAAATAGTATAACATAAGACTTAAAAGCTTTAGTGGTTAGTGGAAAGAGTTTGAAGAAGCTCCTTTATCCTTCTTCACATAAAGATAAGGACATACTTATTTTTGTATGATTTATTTATTGATATATTAATAATGTATAATGATTTTGAGACACGATTTTCATGGTATTTAGGACTTTTTGGAATAGGAGTATCTATCGTTTAGGGCTTCCCTTAAAGCCTAAGAGCAGCACAAATTAGGAGATTTATGTTTTTCTTTTTTTTTTTAATAAACGCCATCAATTTTTAATCTTTTTAACTTGTCCTCATTAAGTTGTAATATTTTGTAATTTGCCACCAAAATCTATTCAACATTTACTTCACTTTAAGAAGATTCTTTTCTGTGAAATCTGGAAACAGTTTTCTTAGAATTATTTTGCGAATTATTATGATTTCTCCGAAATAGCTGTTGATATTTTCCTTTTCATGGTGAATAGTTTTCTCTGGAAATATGAATTTGATACTTGAATGGCTATGACTTTGTGCTTTCTGAAAAGTGTCAATATCAAGAGTTTGATGCATTCAAGTCCTTGATACTGATAGGATGCTTCTTCAACTTATAATAATATTAATTTTCTGGGAAGCTATTTCTCTGCTATTGAATGGTGAAAATCTAGAGAGGATGAGTGCTGGGAAACTTGAATTTTTCAATACAAAATAACATCTAACAACTTTAAGAATTCTTAGGAGTAATAAGCTGAATAGGTTGGATCGTTGATGTCAAGTTTAAGATATAACAAGAAATCCCTTCAATCGATGACAAAAATGTACCAAATTATAACACCTCAATTTTCAGTCTCTAACATAAATCAAAACTGACCCATATAAACCATAACAAATAAATGAATATGACGTCAGCTTAAAAATTAAATCAAAGTTTTTTTCAAGAAGTTTTTGATATGATTAGAAAAATTAAAGAGAGCGTAAAAGAAGATTTTAATGGCAACTGGTTTTAAAATTCCTTTATATTTCAACATTGAGAAAGACAAAAATGTGGTAAAGTACTCAACATTCGCGAAGTACGGCTAAAAAATTTGTTTTTGACAGGAGGAAATCTCCAAAAGACACTTGGCAGTATTCGACACCAACTAGTGTGGGACTTTTAACCACTTAAACCACCTCTTCATCAGGACCAATCTTGAAGGATCGACTTCCGATTTTTCTTTCTAAATTTTGTACAATCACTTTGGGGGAAGTTTAAACTTTTCCCATTTTTTTTAGAGCATAAGCTCATGAGGCTTGGTTCTTCTTAATTTCCGAACATGGTTGTACGATACAGCGTATTTTGAAACAACTTCTGTAACCATTTCTATTTGTGAGTGACGATGTAGATCAGTATTTCTTACCAAGGTGAATTAACTATTCCAAAGGACTTTGTTTTGGAATTTTGGATGATTTCGGTATTTGTTTTCTTTGTACAGCCCCATAATTGGATTCCATAGGTCCAAACAGGCTTTTTTCGGTCCAAGCTCTCACTTTGTCGACTGCATTTTGTAGTTTTACTGTTGCCTAAGAGACATATTTTTCGGGTACCAAAATGCGGTATCATCTGCAAAAGTAGCCAGTATGGTGTGATTACCAACTGGAATATCCCTTGTGTATAGTAAATACAGGGTAGGACCTAGGACACTTCCTTGTGGTACACCGGCTTCTATTTTCTTCAATTCCGAGTATTCTTGATCGTACCTTACTCTAAAAAATCGGTCTGAGATTTACGATTTTAATATTTCAATGTACTGCCTGGGAAGATCCCTTTGCAGTTTGTACTCAAGTCCCTCATGCCAAACCTTGTCAAAAGCTTGAGCAACATCTAAGAAAATAGCTGAACATACTTGTTTTTCTTCTAATGCTTTTTCTATTACATCCGAAATTCTATGAACTTGGTCTAGCGTGGAATGTTTATTTCTAAAGCCAAACTGATGGTTTGGGATTAACCTTATTTCTTCTATGATGTTGCTAAGTCTCTTCAGAAGCAGTTTTTCAAAAACTTTTGCCATAATTGGTATAAGCGATATTGGTCTGTAAGCCGTCACTTCTGTAGGTGGTTTACCTTGCTTTGGTATGATAATTACTTCAGCAATTTTCCAATGGTGCGTGACATACCGGTGCTTAAGGAATGCATTTATTATATATTGGAGTTTTATGAAGGCTTTCAATGGCATTTCTTTCATAACCTGAACAGTAATCAGATCGTAACCTGGTGATTTTGTATTACCACAACAAATTGTAAGCTATTTTCAGCCGCGTTTGATGAGTATGGCTTAAAAACATTCGCAAGATGTTTTACGAAAAGGTTAGCTTTTTCTTTCGGGTTACCGATCCATTTCCCATCTTGGGATTTCAAGGGCGAGTTTCGTAACTGCGGTCTTTTCAGGCGTTTGGCTGCTTTCGGCAAAATCGTTTGAAGCATCAGTCGTTAAATTCCTTAGGAATGTACTGAGTGAATCGTTTTTGAATTTGTAAATTTGTTTTCTAAGACTGTTGCTTATACGGTTAAACGTTGTTTTATCATCTGGAAATCTACTATTTTGCCATTTTCTTCGAGCTCTTCTTTTCTCTATTATCAATTCTCTTATCTCTAAAGGATATTTTATTTCATTTTGTCTTCTATTAGAATATGTTGGAGTACTTTCTTCAGCGGCCTGTTGCACATCAGCAATAAATTGTTCCACTTCATGGTCAATTTGCTCAATTGTATCCCTGGGAAATCTTAAATTTATAAAACTTAAAAGCTTTTCTCTAAAATCATTCCAGGTTGTTTTCTTATTTACAAAATTTGGATTACTTATTTCTAGTACTTCCGATTCACTTAGTGATAGAATCACTGGAGTATGATCTGATGACAGGTCATAATTACCCAATAAACAATTTTTGGTTAAAAAACGGTTTATAAACCGGATTATAACCCTAGGTTATTTACCGTAAAAGTTTGAAATCGGTTCGAAAGACGTCTCAGAAACGTTCCAGAGACGTTCCCATTACCCGATTTGGGCAGTAACTTTGTAACCTGAGTTCTGTAGTGGTTATTTCAAAGCCGGTTAAAAGCAGTTAGTTTAAAACTACTTTTTGGAGTTAAAAACTAACCGTTTTTATATGGTACGCATTTAACGCTTCTAAAACGTTTTTTTCCGAGCGTTATTTTGCAGCTTTTTAATAACCGTTTTATTTTGGTTTCCTTGAAACCTATATTTTAGGTTTTTTAATAACCAATATAATTTTAAAGTAGGGTTTTTACTAGGTTTGGAAAAAACCCTGTATTTGGTTCCAAAACTGGTTTATAAATAACCGTTTTCCAGCTGAAAGTAAATAGCCTTGTAAATAAAAGAAATATGGTTTCAAAATTACTTTTGTGTAAATATATATTTTAGTTTAAATATAACTTTTTCTTAACTTAACTTAAAACTAGAAATCTTAAATTTAATTAAAAACTAAATATTAATAATAATTATATTACATAAATACTGGTGTTGGTGTAGTTGTTGGTGTTGGTGTAGTTGTTGGTCCTGCTGTTGCTATTGCTATTGATGCTGTTGTTGTTGATGGTGTTGTTGTTGTTGTTGTTGTCGTTGTTGCTGCTGCTGCTGTTGCTGTTGCTGTTGCTGTTGTTGTTGTTGTTGTTGCTTTTACGGTTGTTGGTCTCTCATTTTCATTCCTGTGGAAAAGAAGAAAAATGTATGTTTTTATTAAAATATGCAAGTATGTAACTTTAATAATTTAAATAAAACAAAAATTTGGTAAAGAATATAGTAAAACAAATCAAACGGTATAAAGACAAACGCCTCATAATAAGAAATATATAATATACTTTTATGAGTTTTGTACAAATGTACTTACAAAAGTTTCATCCGAAAACGAGCCTGCTTCAAATAAGTTTTAAAGAAATTAGCAGCATCGATGTCGGAGTAGTTTGGGTAGCGGTCTCTTACCGCCTCAACTACTGCTGCGAAGACGTTTTTATATCCAACAAACTTCTTTTTGTTGGATGTTCCCAGCCAGGAAAATTCGGACAACAGCTTGTCGTGGAAGAACAGCTTGGCGATGGTTCTTATAGTTTTATTGGCATTCATTCCACCGAATGTGCCCAATTTTCGAATCTGTTTAAATGAAAAGAAAAATATAAGCTTTTAGAAAATGTTGCAAAACAATTACATTTCTTTAAGTGTTCAATTATAATAAAAAAAGAATCTTACGACTAATCGTTTAAACGAAGGGTCGGCCCCAATCCTCTCCTCCACTTCCTCCAACGCTTCTTGCGTGGATATGGGCAACAAATTTTCGGGAAAAACATCAATTTTTTCTTTGCGCTCCATATTCACGCACAACTTATCGATGATTATATTCATCGTTACTTCGGTTTTTGCAAAAAATTCGGTAAGCATCTGCTTCATTGCGGAGGATTCTTTGTGAAGAGAATCGAGCGAGGCTTTAATTTGATTTTGGTTTTCGGTCAGCCTTTGGAAATTGGCCTCCATGGCCAATGTATTTTGGGAAGATTTTCCACTTGCATGTGGTAAACTTTCAACTGCTTCAACTGGGCCGTCAAGGAGTTTGCCATCTGTTATTATCTCTGACATGAGTGTGTTGAGGTCAGAAATGATCACAGAATCACAGAACTGTGGGGACTGTTCAAAATCGTTCTCGTCAGAGGACAACAATTCCGCTGTTTTTTCTTTTTGTATGGCTTGCTCCCACGTATCTTAAAAAAAATATTTATATTATATTATATTATATTAATTAATATAATTATTATATTAATATATATATTTATAAGTTGAAAAACTTAGTATTTAATATTTTAAAAATTGTTATATAAAAATTAGCTGGCAAAATTTTAAGTCCTACCTACCAAATTTACTAAAATGTATTCTTACCAATTCCATCAAAGATCAAGCGGCATTTAATTTGGTTCCAGTCGTCCTCTGGGTTGATGCAGTTCTTGCGACCATTTAACATATCCCTTCTCCTTAACGGCCACAGCAAAATGGAGCCATTGATGACCCAGCTCTTTGGAACGGCTGTCACAAACTTATCGTTGCCCTCCACAGTTTCCACCACTTGAAACATTCTCGCTTGTTGCATGGACTAAAGGATAGAAAACGGATTCTGAATTAAGTGTAAGCTTAAACATCTTAAACATAATGATGTCAATGGACCAAAACCGAGCCTCATCCATTTCTTCTTTCGACGTGAAAACATTTAAAAAATCAGAACGAAATGGCTGTTCGTAGAAATTTGTTTTTTCCTGTAAACTTTTACCAAAAATAACGGGAATGTCATTTTTAAATGTTGCAAATTCCATTCGAACAATATGATTGGATTTTGTTAAAAAGAAACAATTGGCTTCGCAAGACTTCAGAACAAACTCTTTAAGTTTAATAGCTTTAAAAATTCCTTTACATCCTTTAATTTTTCTATTTTTATCTGCATCATACAAAATTGGAAACCTGTTTGCTTGTACAGGGCTTTGTAAATTTTCAAAATCTTCTAAGATTCGGTTTGCTATTTGTTCAAGTGGCCTATTTCCGGATCTAATTCTTCGTTTCAAATACTGTAAGCGATTTTCGTATTTGAAAGCACTTATATTATCCAAAGAACCATAGAGTTTGCAATCATCTACAATATGATACAAATTATGAACGTTGTAACTTATGTTTTCTCTTCCATATAGTTTAGAAAAACCTTGTATGAATGTTGTGAACAGTGAATTTGCGATTCCGATAAACTTCATATTATTTTGACTTAGACATATTGTAACAGCGCAGTGTAAGAGCATGAAATGTTCGTATACTTTTTCATCAATAGAATTTTTCAAAACAACAGGACCTAGGTATAGTAAAAACGTTCTAAACTCCGTGGCCTTCCAAAAACTGATTACATCAAGCCCCCGAGCAGTTCGGTTAAATTCACATGGAGTATATTTTCGCATTGAAAGTAAGGATTCCGAAATTGTTTCAATATTTTTCGAAGAAAGTTTTGTTTTAAGAGACCTGTTTTTTATCCAGATAAGCAATAACTTTTTCATAACACCTAAACATATTAAATGCATATAGTCTAAAGGAAAATTTTCTATCATGTTGATTGGAAGAGTTTCTAAAGGTGACGGAAGGATATGATGATCTTCATGAGTCCTAGACCGGAAGGATGAATTAGTTCTTATTGCCTTTGATAAACTTGGGAAGCACATTTGATGAGTGTTATAGTTGTAATCTCCCTCTACGTTGCACCTTTCGCAAGCAAAATAACCATTATGTCCTTTTATACCTTTTAAATAAGAACGGGCGGGAGCATCACATATAAAGTTTCTTATTTTAAAATTAAAAGTTTTTGAACCGATAGTTAAATTCGCAACAGTTTTAGCCTCTTCAAGGAATACGTTAAGAAATTCATGAACATTTGCAGGCTTTGCTGTTCCGTAATAAACTCCTATAACAAGAGGCTGCAAAACCAAACCTTCTAGTGAACACAAAATGGGCCAAAATTGACCTTTTGAACTTTTGCTGACAGGAATACCATCAATGTTAAAGTCTAAGCATGTTTCTGTTGGACAATTCTCGAAGGTTGTAA
The DNA here is from genome assembly GCF_945859685.1 of Eupeodes corollae. NCBI lineage: Eukaryota > Metazoa > Arthropoda > Insecta > Diptera > Syrphidae > Eupeodes > Eupeodes corollae. The sequence goes on from NC_079149.1 coordinate 134,611,454, forward strand.
CAACTTTTGTTAAAGCGCGCACCAAACCAAAATGCCAATATTTGCCAGGTGGAACGTCAATAAATTCCTGTCCAACCGAACAGGACGTATTTAAAAGTGTTCGAGCGTCTGCTGGTAAATAAGGATGACTTACTTTTAAAATATTAAGTAAATCACGCAAACAAATATGGGGTATATTATATTGTATTGCCCAGTTTTTAAGTTCTTTTGCTATATTTTCACAATTTTGGTTTATTAAATTGGTAGAAACTTCGAAGCTATCAGAAATGTCATTTTCATCTTCATGTTCAGATAAGATGAGCTGAAGGTTTTCAACACTAGAGATTTCACAACCAAAGTTTTCAGAAAGTTTTATTGGATTACTTTCCACACTACGCATATTAACTAGGACTTTTTTAATTTTTCTTTTAAATGTTGACCGGCTACAAACTTTATGTTTTATAATTGAATTCATTTTGAAGGATGCAAGGCGAGCTCAAGGAATATTAAATTGTTGTTTTTATTATTAAGGAAACGAACGAAAGATTTTTTTATATTGAAAGATACAAGGCGAGTTAAATATAGCTCAAGGAATATTAAATTGTTGTTTTTATTATAAAGGACACCAACGAAAGATTTTTTATATTGAAAGATACAAGGCGAGTTAGATATATAGCTCAAAGAATACTAATTAATTGTTGTTTTTATTATCAAAGGACACGAGCGAACGATAGAAGAGCACAAACTGAACTAAAAACTAAATATGGGCCAAAAAAGCAAGTAAAAAACAATCGCTCGTCATATGAACAAAAGTAAGAAAATAACTGAAAAAGGCAGTTCACGTTATTTTACTACTCATTCCATATGAATGCAAGTAAAAAAATAACCCAAACAACACGGCTGTGGTTATTTTTCTACTTGCATCCTATGAACAAAAGTAAGAAAATAACTGAAAAAAGACAGTTCACGTTATTTTGCTACTCATTCCATATGAATGCAAGTAAAAAAATAACCCAAACAACACGGCTGTGGTTATTTTTCTACTTGCATCCTATGAACAAAAGTAAGAAAATAACTGAAAAGAGGCAGTTCACGTTATTTTGCTACTCATTCCATATGAATGCAAGTAAAAAAATAACCCAAACAACACGGCTGTGGTTATTTTTCTACTTGCATCCTATGAACAAAAGTAAGAAAATAACTGAAAAAAGGCAGTTCACGTTATTTTGCTACTCATTCCATATGAATGCAAGTAAAAAAATAACCCAAACAACACGGCTGTGGTTATTTTTCTACTTTTGCTACCTACTATATGAACAAATAAGTAAATAAAATGAATATAATTGAAAAAATAATTATTTGCTTACCTTTTTCTCCAATTTATATAATTATTTATTTTATTACACTATACGCCACAAATCACACTATAGAAAACGATATTAAATCAATACACGACCGACAAGCAACGCACTCAACTTCATCAACTCAACTGCAATCTGCAAGACTGAACTAAAATGAAACTGGTTAATCGGGTAATGGAAAACCCAAAAAATATGAAAGGAGAGAAACAAAAATAACAATCGCGATCAGTGTTACCACTGCAAATGAAATGTTTGTATTTGGATCTTTGTATGTTTAATGGGATTTTACATTGAGAACAGAAATTAATTCTTCACGGATGTGTCGCAATTTTGTTTTCCCTTTAATAATGAATTACATTGGGAAAATTATTGAATGTTTTACAGGACGAATTGATTTTTCTGAAATCTCTTTTTGGAGACAGATTTACACATATTCTCTCACGGATTTTCACATATACTACGAGTTTGCCATTTCGGACATTTTGGTGTGTTTGTTAATATTCAAAACGTTTGGTGTTTGTTGCAAGATTTGCTTAAAAAATTATTCTGGCGAATGTAAATTTACGAAGTGTGTTAAAATGCACATTTTAAATTGAAGAATAATTATAATCATAAATTTGTTTAGCTACTTTTGACTTTACAAATTATACATTGAACCCAAAAAGTAGCGAATTTTAGAAGCATTTGGGGCTTATTCAAAATGAAACTTGTGGCAATACTGATTTTCGATGAATATGGAAACTGAGAACAAAGAAAATACGTTATTTTGAAACCAAACTAACGTGGTTTATTTTTAACCACTTAAACATGGTTGTTGTTTAACCGAAAATTAATTAAAAGTTACATTGCGGTTAAAAAATAATCTAAATTAGAACCACGCTGTCAAAAGAACAGATCTGGTTATTTTGCAACTAAAAAAATAAGTTATTTTGAAACAAATTTCTAACGTGGTTTGTTTTTAACCACTTAAACATGGTTATTGTTTAACCGAAAATTAATTAAAAGTTACATTGCGGTTAAAAAATAATCTTAATTAGAACCCCGCTGTCAAAAGAACAGATCTGGTTATTTTGCAACTAAAAAAATAAGTTATTTTGGAACAAATTTCTAACGTGGTTTGTTTTTAACCACTTAAACTGGTTATTGTTTAACCGAAAACTCTTCAAAAGTTACATTGCGGTTAAAAATAATCTAAATTTGAACGACGCTGTCCAAAAAAGTTTTTTTATAACGAAAATCTAACTGAAGCTCACAAATAACCAGGTTTTAGGGATAAATTCTTACCTGAATTAAACTTAAAGTTGAAATTAAGACTTTTTTTTACTGGTAAACAACTACAGTTCATAAATTAACCAATTACAAACCACTTTATGACCAAAGTTATTGAAAGTAATATTATTACCGCGGTAATTTTGAAACTCAGGTTACAAATTGTTAATTGGGTACCTTCGACACTAATGTGATTTCGTTTGATTCCTTTCGGAGACAGAATAGAGCCCTCGGGTACACCATTATTTATTTTGTTGTTTAATATGTGTATTGAACCGTCCAAAAGGTTTCTTCTAATTCAACAGAAGTCTGATTTTCGTCCTGATGTCACGCTCTCTGTCGAAAATTTAAATTTTCTTAAACTTATAAGTTAATCAACATTTCTATAATTTTTGAAAGAATGCATATTCGATAAATTATTCTCTTTCGTAGGTAAATGAGGTTTCCCATTACCTTTAAATCACTTTGAAGATGTTGTTTTCATTATTAATATGCATGCAAAAATGGGTATACACCACGCCCCTTACCCTTTGAAAAAAATTACATAAATCAAATTTCTAAGATAAGATTGATTCTCTGATATGATTTTATTGAACGTCCGTGAGTCCGTACGTTCGCGACGTTTTTTTGGTCGTCCATAAATCAAGGACCAGTAGAGATATCGACTTCAAATAAAGTTTGTTATACAATATAATAATACAGAAAGATATAGAAAGGGCTCTCAAGTAAATTGCTTAGGTGGTTTTTGGTTAACCCTAAATATACAAATAACGCATGAGACTTGAGTTTAATTTTATATAATATAAAATTCACCACGAAACAAAATTTTAAGAAAAATCGAATGGACAGTTTTTTAAAAAAAAATAAAAACCTAAAAAAACATTTCCTACCTACTAAAAGTTTGTTAAAAATTGAATTTCGACTCAAACATCTTTTCAAAAATTTTAGATTATGTGTTTTAACTACTTTTATTTTTTAATTAAAATTTTGAAAAGAATCTAATTGACAGGTTTTTACAAAAAATAAAAACCTAACAAAAAAATCAATACTAAAACTTGGTAAAAATTTACTTTTGACTTAAATAGCTTTTCCAAAATTAAAAATATTGTCTTCAAACTTTTGTTATTTCACAGAAAATATTGTTTTCGATATTCAGTAGTTTTTTTTTATAAAAATCCAACAGTCCGTTTTTTTATAAAAAAATAAAATCTACAAAAAATAGTTTGCAAAATTGGTAAAAATTGATCGAATCGAATTGAAACAGTTGTTGTTATTGTTGTTATAATATTAGGTGCAAAAGCACTCATTCTGCTTTAAAGATTGTTCAGATATACTGTTGTTGTCGTGAAAATAATTGCTTAAAAAGTTGTGATCCAGCACTCGATATAGGTTCCTGGATTCACTTTGTCTTGCTCGTTCATGAAAATGTTCACATTTTGTTTCCTTAATAGTGTTCCACAGGGCATCCAAGGTTTCTTCCCATCTTTCGGGGGTATCGCTGTCCAGATTTAGGTTATGTTCCAAGCGTAATCTTTACCACTCGCATAAGAACTGGGACTTGAGTTGCACTTTATACGAGGCCACTATTTTAGGTAGTCTTTGCGGGGAGTATTCCATGATTTTTCTTATGTAGCTGAAGTGAAGTTTCAGAGTGTTCAAGAAGATAGGATGAAGTCCAGTCTCTTAATGGAGCATGTACGTTGAAGTGTTTTCTGGGAGACGGAAAATTTTCCTTCATAAGAGTTTTTCAACGTCAACGTATTGGACAACTCCCCAGACCTGTGCGGCATAACACATTATTGATCTTACTACCGTCTCAAAAAGATTGTATTTCACACTTGTTGCGACGTTCTTCTTACCAAGGAGCCCTTTCCAGTTGCAGTTAACTGCAATTTTAGCATCATGTAACTTGGCTCTGAAGTGTTTCTCAAGAGAGAGTTTGGGAGTCAAGATTACTCCTAGATACTTGTACTCTTTGACTTTTTCAAGTTCCTCACCTTCCCAGGTCCATTTCTCATCCCTAGCGTATCTTCCGGTGGTGTTTTTTGTCGGTGTTAATCTTTAGATTCCATTTACAGCAGTATTGCTGTAATTTGTTGGTCATGATTGTTCAAATGGTAGACATGTGCATTCGAGAGGACACAAGCGTCCACAGTTTTTTTTCAAAACCCACCTCTGTTTATCAACTCCTACTCTCGCCTCCCGTGGTGAACATCGGGTGCCTAGTTCCTCAACTGTAGATGGGTTCCAAAACCAGTGGAAAGTTGTTGGGGGCAGCAAACAAGAGAGGGGGAAGAGGTGTTTCCACTAAGGCACCTCTCCTTATATAAACGGCAGCGGACGAATACTCGAGATGGAATCAATGGTGGCGTCTACAGTTCCAGTAAGGTTGAACTACATAGTGAACGGTGGGCTTCCTCGACATATTGGGAGCCCAGGCCTGTTAGGAGCGGTTTATCCGGCTCCCCTTCCTTAGAGTTATACTAAGGATCTGGCCCTCTAGGTTGAAGGTTGTGCCGTCGGGGTGACTTCCTGGCCACGTAAAAAATACCTTTAGTTGCGAAGCACCAACAAGCCTCGGATACGGACGGATTCACTGTTGACAACACACGCAAACGAAATAAGGACAACGAACTTCGGATATGTACGTGGAATGTTAGGTCCCTTAACAGACCAAGTGCAGCCAAACAATAAGCGGAAGCCCTAAACTGCTGCAAGGCAGATAATACCGCCATCTAAGAAGTGCGATGGGATGGACCGGGCAAACGCAAACTAAAAGACTGCGATATATACTACGGCGACTGCTACCGAGAACAAAGACAGCGTCTATTTCGGTGTGGATTTGTTATTGGAACTAGACTCAGGCAAAAAGTCTTGAGTTTCAACAGTGTGAGGGAGCGCATCACGACAATCCGCATCAAGACTAAATTCGCCAACATAAGCCTAATATGCGCGCATGCCCCAACAGAGGAGAAAGATGAAGACACCAAAGACATATTCTTCGAGCTCTTGGACAAGACATATGATCAGTGCCCTGGCTATGACATTAAAATTGTCTATTGGTGGCATAATCGGGAGATACAGCCTGCACGACACCACCTCCGACAACGGATTCAGACTGGTCGATTTTGTTGCGGGGCGAGACGTTCTGGTAGCTAATACGCAGTTCACGCATCTCAATATCCACAAGGGGACATGGAAATCTCCTGATCAATCAACCATCAACCAGATTGACCACATTGCGATCGACGCACGACACTTTTCCAGTATACAGGATATCCGAACATTCCGAGAGGCCAACATTGACTCATACCACTACCTTATTGTAGCCAAGGTACGGCTACGGATATCCCAATCCAAGCCAAAAAAAGGAAGTACTGTGAAAAGATTCGACGTTAGACGGCTACAATTGCATGAGACTGCCATGTCCTTTTCCTGGTTTGACGACGAATGCCGGCAAGCGCACGCAGAAAAAAAAAGGCATACAAAACGGCGCTGTAGTTAGAGCTGCTCGCGAGCTCTACGAGAAGAAGAGGAGAGAGGAACACCGGCTTTTTAGACGGAAAAAAAGAGAGCATGAGAAGCACGCGATCGATGAGATAGAGGGATGTCACAACAGGAATGAGGTTCGTAAATTTTACCAAAAGGTAAAAACCTCCCAAGGTACCAGCCACGAACCGAAGCCTGTAAAGACGATCAGGGGAACATCGTAGTAGAACCGCAGTCGATGCTGAGAATATGGAGAGATCACTTCTCCAAATTATATAACGGCGATGACGAACCGAATTCCGCTGTAAGGGAGATAAAACCACTCAACCTCGGCGACGCAGATCAACAATTCCGCCTACCCGACCTTGACGAAGTGAAGATAGCTATAATTAAATTTAAGTCAAACAAAGCTGCTGGAGCTGACGGCATCGCTGCCGAACTATTCAAAGCAGCAGGCGATGACTTGGTAGGGAGCATGCAACAACTCATCTGCAAAATATGGTCGGAAGAAAGCATGCCCGATGAGTGGAATCTCAGCATAGTGTGCCCGATACATAAGAAAGGAGACCCTCTAAACTGCGCCAACTACAGAGGCATCAGTCTCCTTAACATTGCGTATAAGATCCTCTCTGCCGTATTATGTGAACGTCTGAAGCCATTCGTCAACAACCTGATTGGTCCTTATCAGTGTGGCTTCAGACCAGGAAAGTCCACTATCGACCAAATATTCACACTAAATCGATACCCACCATCTCTTTATTTATTTTAAAGCCGCGTATGACAGCATCTATAGGGAAGAGCTCTACCGAGCAATGTCTAGTTTTTGCATCCCTGTCAAACGTATCCGTTTGTGCAGAATGACGATGGAGAATGCACGCTGCTCTATCAAGGTCGGAAAAGATCTTACCGATGCATTTGATGTCAAAAAAGGTTTTAGACAAGGCGATGCACTGTCATGCGACTTCTTCAACATCGTTCTGGAAAGAATTGTGCAAAACTCAACCGTCAACACTAGAGTCACAATCTTCCAAAGGTCCATCCAATTACTCGGATACGCAGATGATATTGACATAATTGGAAGATCAAAGCGTGATGTCAGTGGAGCGTTTTTGAGCATTGCGACGAAAGCGAAGAAGATGGGTTTAGTGGTCAATGAGGGCAAGACCAAGTATATGCTGTCATCAAAAAAGGACACTGAACGACGACGTCTTGGACAAAACGTCACCATGGACAGCTATAACTTTGAGGTAGTTAAGGACTTTGTCTACCTAGGCACCGCTATTAATGCAGACAACGACATCAGCGCTGAAATCAAACGAACAATAACTCTTGCAAATCGCTGCTTCTTTGGACTTAGAAGGCAATTGAGAAGTAAAGTCCTCTCTCGGGCATGTAAAATCACCATCTATAAGACACTCATCATCCCGGTTCTCATTTATGGCGCTGAGGCCTGGACCCTGTCAAAGAAAGATGAGAGCGTCTTAGGATGCTTCGAGAGAAAAATTCTTCGGGTGATTTTTGGTCCCGTACGCATAGATGGAGAATGGAGGAGAAGATATAACGACGAACTGTACGGGCTGTACAGCGACACTGACCTAGTTAGCAGAATTAAAGTCCAACGGCTTAGATGGCTAGGTCATGTAGAGCGGATGGACATCAACGCTCTAGCCAGGAAGGTCTTGAAATCCAATCCCGAGGGACGGCGCAGTAGAGGCAGACCGTGACTCAGGCGCATCACGACAATCCGCATCAAGACTAAATTCGCCAACATAAGCCTAATATGCGCGCATGCCCAAACAGAGGAGAAAGATGAAGACACCAAAGACATATTCTTCGAGCTCTTGGACAAGACATATGATCAGTGCCCTGGCTATGACATTAAAATTGTCTATTGGTGGCATAATCGGGAGATACAGCCTGCACGACACCACCTCCGACAACGGATTCAGACTGGTCGATTTTGTTGCGGGGCGAGACGTTCTGGTAGCTAATACGCAGTTCACGCATCTCAATATCCACAAGGGGACATGGAAATCTCCTGATCAATCAACCATCTACCAGATTGACCACATTGCGATCGACGCACGACACTTTTCCAGTATACAGGATATCCGAACATTCCGAGAGGCCAACATTGACTCATACCACTACCTTATTGTAGCCAAGGTACGGCTACGGATATCCCAATCCAAGCCAAAAAAAGGAAGTACTGTGAAAAGATTCGACGTTAGACGGCTACAATTGCATGAGACTGCCATGTCCTTTTCCTGGTTTGACGACGAATGCCGGCAAGCGCACGCAGAAAAAAAAAGGCATACAAAACGGCGCTGTAGTTAGAGCTGCTCGCGAGCTCTACGAGAAGAAGAGGAGAGAGGAACACCGGCTTTTTAGACGGAAAAAAAGAGAGCATGAGAAGCACGCGATCGATGAGATAGAGGGATGTCACAACAGGAATGAGGTTCGTAAATTTTACCAAAAGGTAAAAACCTCCCAAGGTACCAGCCACGAACCGAAGCCTGTAAAGACGATCAGGGGAACATCGTAGTAGAACCGCAGTCGATGCTGAGAATATGGAGAGATCACTTCTCCAAATTATATAACGGCGATGACGAACCGAATTCCGCTGTAAGGGAGATAAAACCACTCAACCTCGGCGACGCAGATCAACAATTCCGCCTACCCGACCTTGACGAAGTGAAGATAGCTATAATTAAATTTAAGTCAAACAAAGCTGCTGGAGCTGACGGCATCGCTGCCGAACTATTCAAAGCAGCAGGCGATGACTTGGTAGGGAGCATGCAACAACTCATCTGCAAAATATGGTCGGAAGAAAGCATGCCCGATGAGTGCCCGATGAGTGCCCGATGTCAAAGAAAGATGAGAGCGTCTTAGGATGCTTCGAGAGAAAAATTCTTCGGGTGATTTTTGGTCCCGTACGCATAGATGGAGAATGGAGGAGAAGATATAACGACGAACTGTACGGGCTGTACAGCGACACTGACCTAGTTAGCAGAATTAAAGTCCAACGGCTTAGATGGCTAGGTCATGTAGAGCGGATGGACATCAACGCTCTAGCCAGGAAGGTCTTGAAATCCAATCCCGAGGGACGGCGCAGTAGAGGCAGACCGTGACTCAGGCGCACCCAGGTGGGAGAGGACCTCAACCAACTTGGCGTACGGAACTGGAGACAACTAGCTAGGGACCGAGCTGGCTGGAGACGCATGTTGGTTGAGGCCCAGGTCCGCCGTGGACTGAAGCGCCACCTTAAGTAAGTAAGTAAGATACTTTTATATTCATTATTTGCTTTTTGGTAAGCTAATTTGGTAGCAGAGGTCGGTGTTTTTTTGCCAAACGTAAGCAAGAAAAGCATTAAGGCAATCTGCGTTATACCATAGCTGTTTTTTGGTTGATCGTCTCCATCCATTAGCTTGAAAAGGTTTCACTGCAGTAAAAGTTTCATACAAGAAAAATATATCATACTGATTGATTAACTCAAAAAATTCTCTAAACTATTCCTATGTTCCTATTTTCTTTTTCGGATCCAATAATGTTTAATTCTTGAATACATACATTTCATCAAAATCAAAATACTTGAACAAGATCAAAAAAGGGACATCATTCAATAAAAGAACACTTACTTACCAAGTCACATTTAAATATCAAATATAATGTACTTACAATCTTATTCAAACATTTCCTCCCACTTCTGAATTTTCCTATAAATAATTTCTGTAATAACTGAATACCATTCATATAAATTCCTTTAAGCTTTTGCCTCATTCAAATTCATGTAACTTCTGTAATTTTCATATTTTATAAAGCTTTTTGGATTTTCGATTTATATTAAGTTAAAGTCATAACTTGTAATTATTATTACTTCCGATAATAATTGTTAACCCAAAGTAAACGTTTACCTTTCATTTTAATTCTTAATTGTTATTGAACGAGAGGGAAAGAGAGTGAAATCATTCCAAAAGGAAATCAAATAATGTTCTTATGATCAATATTTAATTATTGGTATGGCCATTCACATTCATGTGCATATTCATTGCTCATTCGAAAAAGGAGACTTTCAAAAATATATATGTATTTGGTAAAATAATTGAGCAAATTTACTTCCGAGTACATATTTGAAGACGAACCTTTTCCAATCAAAGCCATTTATTGGTGTATAGAGATGCAGGACGACACAGAATGGCATTTTGAATCATGATTTTGGAATTCTATGTACACTCAAAATCAACCTTTTGTGTGTTTTTGAATTTATTCAAAGGCAAATCTAATCATCTCTAAAGAACACTTCTTCCAGGAAGGTATCTCTGTGACTTAAAGCAACACTCATCCAACTTCGTTTGCTTGGCTAACACAGACAGGCCACACATACTCTACACTTCCAACAGAGTCCTTTGTTCCATCACAAGGATACCAATGTGCACAAAAGCCTACCTTGAATTTAAATGTTGGACCCTATCCAAGACTTCCCTAAAATGCACCCCAAAAATGCATCTTTTTGGTTAGGTTAAAGAAGAAATAAAAACAATCTCAGATATAATCATAGTCAGTCGGTGGAGAATAAGACACAATTTAACTTTAAGTATTTATTTGCGTTTGCGTTTTTTGGATAAAGGACGAAGAAATAAGTATCAGCGGATTTGGAAAAGATTTTCACTGTTTGCAGAAATAAAAACAAGGTAAGGACACGAAGCTATAAATATTTCAAATATACGAGAATGAGGAAAAAATAAGGAATCCTTGTCAACATCTACCAAATCCAAACAACAACAAATTTTAAATAGAAACAAAGCGAATTTGCCAACACAGCAAATTATATGTTTGTATGTATGAAGAAGGATTCATATCTTAAGCTGAATTTGATCCTTCGAAAAGATTTGGTGTGGTATAAACTAAAAGATTTGTTTTTTAAATTCCTAACTTGGCAGAAAACAAGACAAGAGCAAAGCAAAGGAAAGCAGACAAAATATGAAAACAAAAAGAATTCAATTAATTTTGGTTTTTCTCCCTTGGGTGGGCGGGGATGTGGGCGAGTTTTGTTGAATGATGAGAGGAATTGTGGTAAAACTAATATTTTGATATTTCAGATGCTGTAGCAAAATGGTTAGATAAGTTTTTGGTTATGTTTTTGGCTTTTCGAGTGAATTTTAAGGTGAATATTTTGATTACTTGGAATTTGATTCTCATGAGAACAAGTTTGTGGAAATATTCTTTTATTACCTCAACAATTAGAGAGAGATACGTTTATTAATTAAAGTAAATGCAATAAAAGAACTGGTTTTTAGTGTTTTAAATTATTTTCAGTACACTAAGCAATCTTCAGGAGGTTCACAATTTTGAGTACGAAATTTCTTACGAATGTTATATTTGCCATAAAGTTTATAAATGCCGCAACAGGCACAGGTGTACAACCAATCAAAACCTTTGTATTGTGTATTGTTTTCAGCAGACAGCTCTAATGCTATCCTTGTTAGTTTTTTTCTAGTAAAAAGAAAGATAAGTATTGTTTTAGTTTCCAAATCAAAATGCATTTATTTGGATGCGGCTTTGTCATTGGAGCCAGTGTTAGGAAAGAAGTCTTGAGCTATAGGTGCATCAACGAGTGCCTCATGACCATCAGCATCAAGGCTCAATTCGGCAACATTAGCCTGAAATGCGCGCACGCCCCCACAGAAGAGAAAGACGACAACACCAAAGATATGTTCTTCGAGCTCCAAGACATAACATATGAACAGTGTCCCAGCTACGATATTAAACTAGTCCTGGCTGATTTTAATGCCAAGCTAGGAAGGGAAGACATCTTTGGTGGAATAATCGGGAAGAACAGCCTGCACGACAAAACTTCCGATAACGGATTCAGGCTCATAGAATTTTCTGTGGGGCGAAACGTCATGGTAGCCAGTACGCGCTTTCCACAAATCAACATCCACAAAGGAACTTGGACTTCTCCAGATCAATCTACCGTCAACCAGATTGACCATATTGCCATCGACGATAGACTTGCTTCCAGCATCATGGATTTTCGAACTTTCCGAGGAGCTAACATCGACTCGGACCACAACCTCGTTGTAGCCAAGGTAGCACTTCGGATTTCCAGACCCAAGGCAAAACAGAGAGATGCTGGAAGAAGTTACAACGTCGAACGGCTACAATCGCCAGAGATCGCCAAATCCTTTTCCGACCGAGTTACAAGTAAGCTCTCTCGAAGTTCTCTGTTGCCAACACAATGTATCGAAAACCAGTGGCAACATTGCAAAGATGCAATCAAAGAAGCCGCCTCGGATATGCTGGGTTTCAAGCAGCCACCAACAAGGAACCCCTGGTTTGATGAGGAATGTCGGCAGGCAAATGCAGCCAAACAACTGGCATGCAAAGCGACGCTTCATAAAAAGACAAGAGCTGCTCATGAGCTCTATGAGCAGAAGAGGCGAGAGGAACACCGACTTCTCAGAAGGAAAAAGAAAGGGCATAAGAAGCGTGCGGTCGAATATGTTGAGAAGTTCAAAAGCAGGAATGAAGTTCGAAAATTGTATGTACATAAACCTAGAACCGAAGGCTAAAGTGGAAACATCATAGTGGAACCGCAGTCAATGCTGAGGATACGGAAGGACCACTTCTGAAGACTGTATAACGGCGACGACGAACCGAATTCCGCTGTCAGGCAGGATAATGATTCATTCAACATAGACGACGAAAGCCAACAATCCCGTCTTCCCGACTTAGACGAAGTAAAGATTGCCATATCTAAGTTGAAGTATAATAAAGCCGCTGGAGCTAATGGCTTGAATGCCAAAATCTTTAAAGCAGCTGGGGATAAGCTGGTTAGGAGCATGCACCAACTTTTCTGTAAGATATGGTCGGAAGAAAACATGCCCAATGAATGGAACCTGAGTATTGTTTGCCCGATCCCGAAAAAAGGAGACCCTCTAAACTGCACCAACTATAGAGGAATAAGTCTACTTAACATCGCCTATAAAATCTTCTCTGCCGTAATATGTGAACGTCTAAAGCCCATCGTCAACAACCTGATAGGTCCTTATCAGTGTGGTTTTAGACCAGGAAAGTCCACAGTTGATCAAATATTCACATTACGGCAGATCCTGGAAAAAAAACAAGAACACTTAATCGACACTCACCATCTTTTCATCGATTGCAAGGCCGCATATGACAGCATCTACAGGGAGGAGCTGTATAGAGCCATGTCTAGTTTTGGCACCCCTGTCAAACTCGTCCATTTGTGCAGGATGACCATGGAGAATTCACGCTGCTCCATAAAGGTTGGATACAACTTAACAGTACCTTTCGATGTCGAAAATGGTTTAAGAAGAAGTGATGCGCTCTCATGCGATTTTCTTAACATCGGGCTTGAAAGAAAAGTTTAGAGCTCACACGTCAACACTATGATGATGACAATGTCAATGGGGCTTTGTCAGTAGGCAGAGGCGGCGAAAGTACATGCTGTCGTCAAGAAAGGGCCTATAACACCGACGTTTTGGTCAAAACGTCACCATCGACAGACGTAACTTTAAAGTAGTCAAGGACTTTGTCTATCTAGGCTCTGCTGTAAACGCAGAAAACAACACCAGCGCTGAGATCAAACAAAGAAGAACTCTTGCTAACGGTTGTTTCTTTGGGCTAAAAAAGCAATTGAGTCGCAAAGTCCTCTCTCGAAGAACCAAAGTGTCGCTATATGAGCCCCTCATCTCCCCCATCATTCTATACAGTGCAGAAGCATGGATTATGACAAAAGCGGATGAAAGCACCTTGGGTCGTAAGGTTTCGTATGCATCGAAGGGGAGTGGACAACGTAGACTTAGCCAAAAGGGTAAAAGTCCAACGACTAAGATGGCTATGTCACGTAGAGTGCATGGAAACCAATGCTCCGGCCCGGAAAGTCTTCGAATCCACAACCACAGGACAGCGCAGAAGAGGAAGACCGCGGATCAGGTGGCTCGCACAAGTGGAAAGTGACCTCACTCAACTTGGAGCGCGAAACTGGAAACATCTACCTAGGGACCGAGCTAAATGGAGAAATTTGTTGTGTGAGGAACTAGTTTACACAGGACTGTAGTGCCACCTTAAGTAAGAAAGAATATAAGAGGTATCAAAATTTTATTTATGGGACCTTGAAACGTCAAGAAATGTAATCAAAATTAGTTCAAGAAATCAGCCTTACAGCAATAACTTTTAATATCAAAAAGTTGAAAAGCTTAAAAAGTAGATGGAACTTAAAACACAACCAACTGAAGCCTTTGTAATAAAAACAATATTGTCTTAATTTCCAAATCAAAATAAAAAAAACACCCATCAAATTTTCCAACTTAAAATATTTGTCCAAAAAATAGCAGAATAACGAAAACTCCATTAGGAAAAAAAATAATAATCACAATCATGTTTCTTGTTTCTTTTTTATTTATAGCTGCACATTTTATTATTCCAACAATTGACTTTTAAACGAAAAGTTTTCCATGTTTTTCGCCTCTTAACTCAAAAACAACAAAATAAATAAAATCCAAACGGAATAGTTCTCGCAAAAATGTTGCCCTCGGCCTTTTTTGTGAGCCAAACTGATGGTTGAAAAATAAGTTTTATCAAATTTTCATGAGTTCAATTATTTATGTAAAATGTAAAAACAGATACAAAAAAATAAAAAAACAACAATTTTATATTTCATACTTACAAAATCCAACTTCATATAAATTAACATCGTTTACATAATCATTAAAAATGTATTTCTGATATTTACTTATGTTGGAAAACCTCATCCAAGCAGAAACACACTAAAAAGTAATAAAATAATCCCCATGTTGGAAAAATATGATTTTATAATGAAAATACAACACGAATCATTACTTTATATCGCCTCCTGGTCATGTTGGTTATTCGACTTGTTAAAAATACTCAATAGTTACATATGTTATGTTTTTTCAATACTGAACTGATTTTTTAAAGTTGTTTTAAAAAAAACAAAAAAGTATCTATAAATAATAAACTCTCCGCACAAACTTGATGACTTTGTAACAGAGTTAAGCCTGAGGATTTTTCTGTTTCAGTTTTACGGATATCCTTGTTTTCCTTATGACAAGATAAACATCAGAAACATGAAATTTTTTACTGAGTCCGAATTAAGTAAGCAATGCAACCAACCCAACAAGTCCTTCCAGAATCCAAAAGCATTTGACGTGAATGTTTTCTTTCTTGGGTAGTTTTTTAAAAAATAATACAAAAAGTATAAAATAAATACTACACCATTTATCATTTCAAGGATTTCCAAGGACCACGGAGAGGATGGATAAATTCTTCAAACCACACTCTAAAATACTTCTGATTGATTAATTGATGACAAGCTTACAAAAACACTCGACTCTTCACTCTCGAAAAGGATATTCTTATAAAATATATTGTATTCTCGCGGGGGAGATGAGAAAATCTAAGCATCATAATTTTATTCATGAGGATGGCGATTTTTTAAGTAATGAGCTCATTCAGCTTCATCTACAGAATTCTTCATACAGCAGCACAACAACAATACAGAGTAAGTATATAGAAGAAGGAAAAGTTAAAATTATGGTGTTATGGAAAAGTTAAAATTATGGTGTTTTTGTTTTTTATGAAGAGTTTTTAAGCAAGAAGAAAATCTCTGCTACAGTCGTGGTTTTCGTCAAAACAAGACGAAGAAGAAAAGTCGAATATCATCATAAAAACAAAAATGGAAACAGCTTCAAAGCTTGAACAAAAATTGCCTTGCATAATGTAAAAACTTGTTTCTTTTTATATTTTCCACTTAGAGAAAAAATATACTTGAAGGAAAAATACAACTTTTCAAATTGTGGCAGAAGAAAACTTAATTTTTTTGCTTTGTGTCTTTGTGTGTTAAACTTCTAATAGTTTGAGTGATAATGTTGAAATTTTTTATACAAATATTATTTATAACTTCAATTTTGTCTACAATATAAAAACTGGCTAAATGCTTGGATAAATTATTGGTTTAGATAATGGAAAAGGGTTTAAAAGTACACTTGGGCGTATACTTACTTTTTTTAATGTATGGAACCTATGATGCTTAGTTAAATTCTTCTATTAAAAATGTTTGTCGTTCTGTTTTACAATTACAAAAGCACATCAACTAAAAACCTTCTAAATTTTCCTAAAATTCTTCTTTTCTGATTAAAAACAATTTTAAAAATTTAAATATGGAAGTACTAATATTGGTGAGAACAGAAATTTATATTTTGGGTTAAAATGTGAAAATGATTTCATGAAAAATGTTTTGCTAAGGCATTTAAGAGAATGCAGTGTTTCATAAATGCAATCTTTAAAAATAACGCGTTGAATTTAATAAGAAGATTGCATTCATTGATTTTAGTATTCACTTGTAGACAAAAGACTTTAAAAAATATGATTTTAAAATCATGAAAAATGAATATAAAAATAAACCAGCATGATGTTCATATATGCGTTTCACCCCGATGTAATGGTTGGGCTCATCAGAAGATGTGCATTACACCTTGTCTTGACGCATATTTTCCAAATAAATTGAGAATCCATATAATATGAGCTGCATAGAGCTACTGTGAATTATGTGGTTGTTAACAGTCAATCATTTCATCGACAAAAGACTTCACCCTTCTTTCACTTAATTTATTTTACAGCAATTAATTGAATGCACACTTTTGAATTGTCAATGATTGCATTCAATTGATTGCTGCAAAATGAATGGGAGGACAAAATAATTGCAATATTTTTTTTTAGAAGTGAATGGAGATTTCAAAGTCGAAAGTATCTCAGATAGAAATAAATAAATGCAGTTTTACTATTAGAGTCAATATTGATTGCATTATTTTAAAACCCTGTTTTGACTCGGAACTCTGTTGTAAAATTAACAAACCCGGACGGGAATATATTAACTTATGATGAATGTAGGTTGGCGGAACAACGATCCGCAAATTTGACAAAATAAAAAACACGAAAACAATAAGAAACGAAAAGATTTTGAATAATAATGAATAAATGGCCGGCGCAGACAAGTGGATAACTTTCTTCCCAATTAAAATAAAATTCAAGATCAATTTTTTTACCAAAAAGGTTAAGGTATTTTATTTTATATCTGGGAAACCTTTATAAATAAAGGGAAAAAACCCAGAATTTTTTCAAAAAAAAATATTTGTACAATTTAAATTGATACAAAGAACAAAAAAACGAAAGCAACAATTGGTTGTGCGAAAAAGGACACAAAGAAAGGTCACCTTGGGAAAGTTCCCGAAGAACAAAGAATTTTATGGGTGCGGGTCCCGCAATTTCGGGTGACAAAGGAATCGACCGAAAGTCTGTCGGGTTAAATTTGTTGGCTCTTTATAGCCAACCACAAATTACAAGCAAATATAAAAAGCACGAAGTTCACTCAACAAAAAAAATATACTTGGCTTCCTTTGTTAAAAAAATTGATCATGCCTCTTCCTTATCTTTTCTTCTCAATAACGCCTTGATCACAAATTTTATGTTTTTTATCACTTTTTAATCTTATTGTCAACGCACCAACACGATTTTTCTTCTTTTCTGTTTTCTTTTCTCAAAAATGTTTCACTACATTTTTTCTTTCACGACCTCACTCTCCTTAGATTTTCTGAAAAGTGCAATATTCATGTTGAACTTCCCTCATCCAAGATGTTACGACAAGTATGCTCACCTACTCTGACCTTTTGTTATGATCTGGTTTTCTCTTTCGGTCTTACTGCGAAACCCGGCTTTTTCGCTGATTTCAAAAATCAGACAAACATTTGTGGTCTCTTTCGCCTTGGTGATTTGAACACCAACCTTGGCTTAATGGACGAGTTCAGTTCTTATGCGACCAATCCAATTGGTCTAAAAAGTAAACGAACAATTTTTGAGAGTTCGCGAATAAAACCCCCAGCCTAAACCGGCCCAGTTTAATAACTTTAGGAAAGCGTTCTGGTAATTAGGAACCTTGAAATTTTTCAACCAAGATTGAGAGGCAGAATCCGATAGTTCGCAATTTAGACTTCCGTGCAAACAATTTTATAGGAAAGGGAAAAACACATCGCATGGTGACTTTACTTAGTATTCCTACACTTTAGGCTGGGCATTAAATTTTAGGGTGGTGTGCAAATTAGAGAAAGCATGCACACTATCCGTTGAACATGGGTAAACTCTTCAAGTGTTTACCCTTGTGTAAACTACCAGTCACACACTCAATAAGGACGTCTCTGGGACTCATCCGTCGCACAATTGTGTATTTTGTGACCGCCTGTCACAACTTTAAAAAAATAATGAAAATGTGGACTGACTGATGAAAAGCAGGATTCTTCTAAACTCTTCCCATATTTTGGAGCCGCAACGATGAAAGGAAGGTTGAAAAAAGATATTGTTGTGGTAAATTTTACCGCAACAACTTGTAGGACTGACTACTTCCCGGACTATATGTTTGTTTAAAATTACTCCAAGACTACGAATCTCAGATTTGCGAACAAGAATCTGATTCAAAAGTTGGTATTTGTAAATCATTGGAACTAAAATAAATCAAAAAATCAAATCAAATGGGGTGGCGCAACAGTCCGTTGTGAACCAGGGCCTAGTGACTTACAACTCTCAACCATTCCTGTGTGCGAGTAATGTTGTCAGGAATAAAAAAAAGAACTAAAATAAATACAGTGTACAATAATAGCAATAAATGTTTGTATATTAAATGGAAGGATTTTTTCGCACTAAGTAAACAAAATATTTTAAACATTTTTATGGTTTTGCTGATAGTTTATGTTTTTAAATCCATAAACGTATTTACATATCATAAGCATTTATGTAAATCAAACATAAAGTAATTTTCAGAAGAAATGAAGTTTTTTAATGACGAAAATGTTTAAAAGAAGTGGCGACCTAATTTACTTCCTTGAGGAACTCCAGATGAAATGCTTATAATGGTTGAGATATTAGTTAATTAATTGCAAGAGTTTAATGATATCTTGTAAAAACCTTGATAAAATCTGTGTAGAAGTTTAGTATGAACTTGGTTACCACAATTAAAAATCAGAGAAGATATTTCTGTTACTTTTTGCTGCTCGAGAAAAATATGATCGCAGACGTTCATCAATAAAATTTAATATTAAAATTCATTTCTTCTGATCCATTAATTAGATTTAAAAATGGTAATTTTCTTAAGTTTGGAAACTGACTGGAAATGGATGTATTGAACATGTTAGAAGTTTTCTGAGGCAGAAAAACTTACAAGAACTGAAATGGAATTCTATCAGTATACAAAAACATGAGAAAAAAGTCTGCCATACAAAATAAAGAGTTAAGAAACACCTCAAGTTCTTTTTTTGCAAAAGATTTCTTGATTTATACAGAAATTCGCTTTTAAATGATTAATATCTAAAATTTAAGGATTAACTGGCTAAGATTTAAAAAATGAATACATCTGATGATAAAGTAACCGAATTTTTAAAAAATGAGCCCGTATAATTTAAACCAGTATAATTATTTTAAAAATTAACCTGCTTAAAATATATAGATGATAAACCTTCACAAATAAGTGACAGATAAAGGTGAACCTAGATCTTGGATACTGGTGAAACGTAGCAATAATGTATTTTTACTCCATCATTTCAGTGACAAAGATACCACAGTAACTAGGCTGGAAACAACCAAAGGAATTTTCTGGCTAGTGTCGGCGTATCTTAGCCATGACCACCTTGGCACTCTCCCTGCAAAAATCCTGGAGAAAGTTGTCGCTGAAGTGGAAGGGCAAAGGGGTAGCCCGAATATCAACGACAGAGGTAAGTCTCTTTTTGATTATATTATTGGTACTAACCTCTTAGTAAGTATTGTAGAAAATGAACCAACCTTCATAACTAAAACTCGATAAGAAGTCTTAGACATAACTCTTGTCTCAAATACTATACACCATAATGATCTTGGACTGGAAAGTATCCAAAGAACACTCGTTCTCTGGTCATAGATATATCCAGTTCAATATACATGTGGATGATAACTCGAGTCTATTGACTTTTCGAAACTATCGGAAAACTGACTGGGCTTAATACAAAAACTCATTACAAAGTTTAATAGAACCTGGACTATCTAGTCCTTCCCCTAACGCTAATGAACTTGACAACAAAGTCAATGACCTTAACTCAGAAACCACAAAGCCGCAAGACTTGCCTCTCACTGAGACTCTTACAAAGAATCCCTAAGAATCTACAAGAAGGCACTAAGGAAATCTAAGCGATCTTCTTGGCGATTCTTCTGTGGCACGATAGAAGAAACTTCTGAAGCCTCTAGGCTAAGGAAAATTCTTCCAACTAATCCAGCGATGCCAAGCTGCTTGAAAAATGCAGACGGCTCCTGGACAAATTCAAGTAATGAATCGCTGAACTTACTATTGGACACTCACTTTCCTGATAGTTCTCTTACCGAAACTTGCAACAATTATATACGTTCAAGTTTAAATACATCATATCCATAAGGTCTGATCATAAGGGACAAGCTACAATGGGCTCTCAACAGCTTCAAACCATTTAAAACTGCAGGACCAGATGGAATAATACCAGCCGAGTTACAAAAGACTTCTGACATAATTGCACCAATCCTTGAGGCAATTTTTACCAGCTGTCTTTACCTGGTCCATGTTCCCTCGGCATGGAGAGAAGTTAAAGTTGTTTTTATACCCAAAGCAGGTAAATGCTCGCAAGTCAATCCTAAAGATTTACGACCTTTAAGTCTTTCATCATTCCTTGTTAAGACCTTGGAAAGATTGGTTGATATACATTCAAGTATCGATACAAGACTTCAGTCTTCTTCTCAACATGCATACTGTAAAGGTAAATCGATGGAAACAGCGTTACACACTTTAGTACGCACCATCGAATATTCCCTCCATCATAAAGAGTTCACTATGGTTGCTTTCCTTGACATCGAAGGTGCCTTTAACAACGTAGACACATCTGCAATCACATCTGCACTAACATCGCTTAATGTAGATAGTTCGCTTCGGGAGTTAATTCATTTAATGCTTACTAGCAGAATAATGAACTCAAAAGTGGGCAACTCTTCTGGTAGACGCTTCGTTAGTGGAGGGAAACCCCAAGGTGGTGTTCTATCCCCTATCCTCTGGATGTATGGATGAGAAAGAGGAAGAAACGGTTCTTCATCTTCTCTGCACATGCCCTGCTCTGGCTCGAAAACGCAAGAATTACCTAGGAGAATTCTTCTTTACCGATCTAAACGATCATAATCATATCGAAATAATCAGCTTCTCACGTTTCGTAAGAGACTCAAGCTGTTCCATTAAGCTTAAGAGGAAGCCTCAAGGTTCATGTGGTATCACAATGGGCCATTAAACTGGCCTAAGTGTGTCCATTTCCATCTTGGATAACCACTATAACCTACCCTAACCTAAATATAGAAGGAGGATTTGAGTAACCTCAGTAACTCAGAAGGACTTGACTCTATACTTTTCAGTATCGGATTAAATTCTTAAATATACACTTGGGTGTATACAAACTCTTTGTTTCATAGAAACGATGTAATTTATTTGGAATTTTACTGAAAACATTTAGAAACTACATAACTAACAGGTATTGCATTTTTTAAAAATTTTAAACTCAACTTTTTAATCAAACATGACATTACGAGGGTAGGAAGCCGAAAATAATAACTACCGTGATTCGGTAGGTATGTTCTTGCGGGATATCAACATAATGCCCAAATACAAAATCTCCAAATTCAAAATCCCCACACTTTAAAAAAAAAGTACAAAATCTACAAAAACAAAATGCCCAGCGAAAAAATATTTGATGGTGACTAACATATAATTTTGGGAATAAAAACCTCACTCAAAGCTTTTGGAGAATGCCAATGTTGGCTTATGGATAGAACGTTTCATGTGGTGCCATCCATTATGCATCAGCTGTTTAACATTTATGGTCACTTCAATGAACAGGTGGTCCCTCTGGTTTTTTGCATTAAATAAATAAATTGGGTGGCGCAACAGTCCGTTTGAGACCTAGGGCCTATGGGCTGACAACTCTCAACTATTCCTGGGTGCGAGTACTGTTGTCAGGGATGGAAGGGACCTACAGCTTTAAGCCGTATCCGAACGGCAAATTTGGGCAATTCCAGTGAATTTAAAAACTCCGTGGGATAGTTGACTATGTCATCCGGGTTCATAACTGTGTCGGCTGATTCAAAAGAAACCAACTGTCCTGGAAGAAAATTCTACATGGTTGCATTGAGATCCTCGATAACTTTTACGCTATATCTGGGAAAACATGCTGAATAAGTTCCTCTTTTGAATCTGTGATGTGACAGAAATCTGTGGGTAATGTGATGAATCCGGTCGAGGTGTCCATTGCAACTTTATTATTTCCAATACTTAACAACTGCTCCGAGTGTTTTTACGAACTGTTACAAATTTAATAATTTAAGCGTGCATTTAGTTCATCACCAACAGTTGATCGGGGAATAACTGGAAGAGTCTGATAAAAATCACCTAACAACAGAATCATGTCCCCTCCAAAAATATTTTGGTTGTCACGAAGATCTTTCAATGTTCTCTCCAGCGCCTCCAGTGACCTCTTTATGGGCCATTGTGCATTCATCCCAATCAATTAATTTGCAAACCTGTAGGATCTTGGCCATTGCGCTATTTTTGGCGATGTTGCAAATTGGTGTTTTGGTGATTTGCATGTTTAGTAGTAATTTCAAGGCAGAATACGCAGTTCGTCCGCCTTCTAGCAGAGTCCTATCTTTTCCAGATGAAGCCAACATGATTTCGTGGTCTAGATCAACATGATTTCGTGGTCTGATCCTCGCCAAAATTAATGAAAGTAAGAACGTTTTTCCGGTTCCTCCGGGAAATAAATTCCACCAAATCCACTATTCACAGCTTCTATCAAATTTTCGTACACAATTCGTTGTTGTTGATTTAATTAAGGAACATTTTTACGAACTTTTTCGGCTAATGCTTCAATGTCGTACTGTTGTTCTTTTTGAAACTCGTGGTTTAATGGATCGTGCATATGACAAAAACGGGCCGTTTTTAGGGTTTTCCCGGAAAGTATTTGATTTTTTCTCGCCTTTTAAACCTTCCCTAGACATTCACTAACATTTCAAGACTAAGAGGAGATAAAACCGTTTAGCCGTTCTAAAGTTTTAGTGAGACTTACGAACAGTAATTCATTTTTATATATCTGTGGCCTCAAGGAAAAACAACAGAAGTCGACTTATGTGGAAATCGTCCGTACGTCCATACGTCCGTACATTCGCGACGTTTTTTTTCTTCTTCCGTAACTCAAGAACCGGAAGAGATATCGATTTCAAATAAATTTTGTTATACAGATAATAAGGCAGAAAGATGCAGATGTTTTTTTACCATAGCAGTTTGAAAAATAGGTGAAAATTTTGGTTAACCCTAAATATCTTACGAACCAAAAAACGCTAGAGACTTGATCTAAATTTTATATAATATATTGTAACGTGATATCAAAGAAGTATATTTTAAAACCAAAAATCCATTTAACGGTTTTTTATAAATAAAAAAAACTGAAAAAAAATTGTGACCTCCAAAATTGTATGTCTAAAATATGATTTTATCTCCAAAATAATTTTGTGCAACGAATAATAATGTTTTTGACATCTGATCAAATTTTGAGAAAAATCGAATAGACAGTTTTTTTTTACAAAAAATAAAAACCTAAAAAAGAATTAATAAAAGTTGGTAAAAATTGAATTTCGACTCAAATATATTTTCAAAACCTTGAGATATTGGCTTCAAACTAATTTTATCTTTTAAAAAATATTGTTTTTAACATTCAGTAAAACTTTGAAAAAAATCGAATTTACAAATAAACAATACTAAAACTTGGTAAAAATTTACTTTCGACTCAAATAGCTTTTCAAAAATTAAAAATATTCTCTTCAAACTTATTTTATTTCACAGAAAATATTGTTTTCAATATTCAGTAATTTTTATATAAAAATCCAACAGTCCGTTTTTTCATACAAAATAAAATCTACAAAAAATAGTACGCAAATTTGGAAAAAATTGATAGAGTACATATAGACAAACTTTTAAGCAAGACCAATCGACAGACGGGATGGGAAGTTATCAGTGTGGGTCGCATCCCAACCTCTTTTTATGTTATTGTTTAGTAATAAATGTATATAATAATACAAAGAGAATAAAAAGAAAAACACAACTTTACTTTGTTTCAAAATATTCCCAAAGTTTGGCGACAAACACAAATTCTTGGATATACTCGAAATATGGTGAATTTGTGCTAAAGGTTTTTGATTTTGTTAATTCTGGATTTGGGGTTTTTGGTTATGGGGACTTTGGTTTCGGAGATTTTAGAATTGGGGATTATGTTTTGAGGATTTTTTTTTGTGAATTTTTGCTTTGGGGCTAGAGAACCTAACCCTGTTCTCGCCCTTACAGCCTTTTCCATTTTGTTGATTGAGTTCAAACTAAGAAATTAAGGTTTTAAGCAAATTCGCGTTACGCTTTTTCAAAAAGCAACACTGAATCGTGAAAAAAATCAATCATTTCAAAGCTTCTCACATTCTCAAATAAAGACTTTAAGGAATACATTTTTTTAATTTAAAGTTTTTGGTTTTCTACCCTTTCTAATAACTTCGATCAAATCTTTAAATAAGTTAAAAAATAGTAAATTTAGAAACTTTCTGTAATAATCTTTTGTTGTTCAATTTGGTTATAACCAGGGAAGCAATCTATCCTTTTCTTTAACTCCTTTTGTTAGAGGGACAGGAGTGAAAACTAATTACGCCGTATTAAAAACTTTTTGAATTCAAATACTCGTATTATAAAATTATCAAACTCCTCGTCAAATGTTTGCTAAAGACCAGAGAAAAGAACTGTTGGTTTAAATTCATACCTGGGCGTATACGTATTTTTTAATCGAACCTAAAATGTCGCCAAATTTGATTATTTTTAATAAATTTTATTATATATCACAAACACAAGAGATCTATAGAAAAACTTTTCCCAAATTTCTTGTTGTCTGATTACTGTAAAGAACCTACTTATTTGGCGAACTTTTCTACTGACCAATGCCATTCCGTAAAAAACAAACACCGATTCAGTTCTCTCTTAAAACATTCAAAACTTGAATACAAATCCTTACGATTTTTGGTAAGCACGCTGCATTAATTAAACAGAGAGTCAAAACCCCCAAATAGTAAAATGGTTATAGTGAAACTTTTCCATTCATTCAATTCAGTTTTCTGTAGTCATATTAAAATTACATATTTTTTCCTACACAAGTTTTAGCAATTTAATTTTTTTTTAAACTAAAACGAGAACAAACTACTTTATGGAAAGATAGCTATTCAGCTAGCCAGCGTTTGTCCAACCATGTGTTTCATTGGCTAACATCAGAAATGGAACACGTTCATAACTTTTCCTTCTACATATTTATATCTCTATGGTGTTGAGAGTTCCTTGTTCCTTTAGCGTTGTTATTAATTTAAAATGATTTTAAATCTCAGTCTATTTAAACTTTTGCCGAAAATTAAAATTATTCAGATCAACAGGGTGTTTTACTTTTGACTTTGGTCATAAAGTGCTTTTTCCTTGACAGCTAATTAAAAAAATGTATTTTAAAACAATCTTAAAAAACACGTTTTTTTACTTCAACAGAACTCTCTTATCTCGGCAATTAGTTAATTTTTGTGAGTTTTTATTTAGACTTAATATTGAACATATTTTCAAGTATAGAGATACGTTTAACAGCCCTACATCAAGAATGTGCAATGCTTCAAGAATAGTTTGTGTGCAATAAAATTGGGAAGTTATGTAAAAACTGATTGTGTGCAATATTGGACTATGCAAATACATTTAATGTTTTGGACGAATTGTCAAGTACAAAAAGATCAGTTTTTTAGCGCCACAACAAGAATGTAGAAAGTTTTAAATATATGATTTCTTGTACTGTGAAATTGAGAAGTTTTTTGAAAATTGTCTGTATAAAATATCTGACTGTACAAATTACTTCGGACGTATTATCAACTATATGTATGTACATAGATATTAATTTTTTAATACCACATCATGAATTTGACCTTGTGCAGTAAAATTGTTTTGTGTTGTGTAAATTGTATGTGTGGCTGTACAAATATAAAAAAATTAGGCCTTGTGCGGTAAAAATATAAATTCTTAAGTAAATTGCATGTATGGCTGTACAAATATATTGATTATTTCGGTCAACTCTTAAGTCTCAAGCCACACATCAAGAATGTGTAATGTTTCAAAATTATTATGAGTTTTTGTACAACAAAATTAGGAAGTTTTATGTTAATTGTTTGTGTGGAATTTTGAACTGCACAATATGTTGGTTATTTCGTCATACTGTCATACAAAGAGATAAGTTTTTCAGCACAACATTAAGAATGTGATAGGCTTGAAAAATACTAAGTTTTTTGTACAATAAAATTTGGGAAGCCTTGTTATTATTGAGTGTGTAAAATATTGGACTATGTAAATATATTTAATATTCTGGACGTAATGTCAAGTACCGAGATTAGTTTTTCAGCTACACTTGAAGAACATGTATTTATTTAATTGGAATTTAATATGGAATTGGGAAAATATGAGTTTGTAAAATAAGAAAGTTTTGTGAGAATTTCATGTGTAAGATATTTTACTGTGCTAAAATATTGATTATTTCGGTCAACTGTCAAGCGTAGAGATTTTTTTAACTGCACATGAAGAATGTGTAATATTTCAAAATTATTATAAGTGTTTGCACAGTAAAATTGGGAAGTTTTATGTTAATTCTTTTGGGCGGAATTTTGAACTTTACAATATATTGTTATTTTTCATCACAAAGTTATGTAAAGAGGTAAGTTTGTCATCACAACATTAAGAATGTGAAAAGTACTAGGTTTTGTATTTACTATAAAACTGGGAAGTTTTGTAATAATTGAATGGGTGGAATATTTGATAATGTGAATATATTTAATACTCTGGACGTAATTTCAAGTACAGAGATTCGTTTTTCAGCTACACTTCAAGAACGTGGAATTATTTAATTGAAATTTAATACGGAATTGGAAAATATGAGTTTGTAAAATAAGAACGTTTTGTGAGAATTTCATCTGCAAAATATTCTACTGTGCAAAAACATTGATTATTTCGGTCAATTGTCAAGTGTAGAGATTTTTTTAGATGCACATCAAGAATGTGTAATATTTCAAAATAATTATAAGTTTTTGTACATTAAAATTAGGAAGTCTTATGTTAATTGTTTGGGTGGAATTTTGAACTGCACAATATATTGGTTATTTCGTCCTACTGTCATGGAAAGAGATAAGTTTTTCAGCACTACATTTAGAATGTGATACTCTTAAAAAATACTAGGTTTTGTAATTACTATAAAATTGGGAAGTTTTGTAATAATTGAATGTGTGGAATATTTGACTATGTAAATATATTTAATACTCTGGACGTAATTTCAAGAACAGAGATCAGTTTTTCAGCTGCACTTCAAGAACGTGGAATTATTTAAGAAAGTATTCGTTTGCACAAAAATATTGATTATTTTAGACGAACTGTCAAGTATAGAAATTAAGTGCTTAGCTTCACTTCAAGAATGTGAAATGATTTAAAACAAAAATATGTTTTTGTACAATAAAATTGGGAAGGTTTTTGATGATTGTATGTAAAATATTGATTAGTTTTCACGTACTCTCGAGTATAAAGATAAGTTTTGTTGCCTCAGATCAAGAAAGTTTGAGTGTTTCAAGAAATTTTGAATTTGTGTACACTAAAATAAGGGGACTTGTAAAATATTTTGCTGGATGGATTATTTCATTTCCATTTACCAAAGTTAGACTTAAATAGATTATTTCTCAAACAAAACATTTCAATTTAAAAAACAAAACACCCTTTTAAGGTTATGAGTTAAAATTTTTAATTGATAGCTCTAATATGAACGAAAATCCACACATTTCAGACTTAAATACGTATCAAAAGTTGTGCATGTTTGCATTTGCTATACTTATAAGTGGTTTTGCTGTATTTTGCATTCACATATGCGGCTAAAAGGGAAAAGTTTTTCTCTTATGCGGGTAATAAGTGGAAGGTAATTTTGTTTAAGAAATTTTAGTTTAGAAGTTTACTAAAAATTTAATTATCTTGTGTTGAAACCATATTAAGGAGGACAAAAAGAAATATAATTTATTAGCTACACTTTTAAGTTTATTATGTTTTTTTTGTTTGTGTTTGCTTTTAGAGGACTCGTAAGTTTATCCTTAAAAGGATCAAGTACCAATATTGGATTGTATTTGAGGTGAGAATTGCCTTTTAAATTTCTTTTGGAAAAATGAGCTAAATGGTTTCGGTTAAGAGATTTGGAATTACAAATAGTTTGACTTTCATCTCAAACACCAACCAACAAAGTATATTCGTTAGGAGCAAACATACATCTTGAATTCAAGGTAATACAATTTCCAATGGTCCTGGAGCTGACTTTTTTGGTTTCAATTTTCAAATACAAGTATAAACGCTTTTCGCACATTTATAATTTATTCTATTTCAATTTAAATTAATGTTTATACTCAGGTAAACACAACGAATTGTTCCGGGACCTAAACCTGACCAGACCACCAACTCACCGCCAGGCCACCGTTTGCCACCACCAGCGCCTCATCATCGTTAAAAGCATCATTTCCAGAATACTAAATTGTCCAAGGAGCTATTTTATCCGATTTCCAGCTGAAGTAGCAAAATTCTTGTCGAGTATTATACAAAAGCCACTCTCAGTGAGCTGGAAAAATAATAACTTTCTCAGCGTCGTCCTCGGTCGGTCGCTGGCGTCCGTGTTCGCGTTTTGCGTTCGCGTCCGTAGCCCTGCGAGTAATGTTCACGTTAAATGAAATTTTATTACTATTTTGCGTTTTTTGGAATGGTGCGGGAATGAAAGTAGAAAAATTACGTGCTTTGCATTCAAATGTCACTTTCGCCCTCTATAAAGTCTATGGTTGGACTTTTTTCATAACGAACCAACAAACAAACGAAGGAAGGAAGAAAGGACTCATTCCTATCTCTCGTCAATCCATCCTCTAAATGGCTCGTAAATGTGGCCAAAAATCAAGCGGCTCATTTGGTAGAATCATTTAATTTATTATACTCGCATTATAATTGCTCGTGGGTCGTAAACGTAAAAACATGAATTTTTGAAAAACAAAAAGAAAAGAGATTTTTTAATTTATTTTTGCTTTTGTTGTAATTTTTATGACATTTTTGCAATCCCACACTCAGGTGGTTGTGTTATCGTATATTCAACTTTAAAAATGTGTGTAAACTTTTTCTATACTTTTTTCAATCTCAAATGATATTTTTAAAAAATAAATATATTTAAATGTCCCCATGTGGAAGAGAAAACAATGTTCGTAGGTAGGTATTTAGCCGGCGCTTTTTTGTGTACGTGAAAACACTATCAAGGATATCCGAAAGGCTTTAGATCTGTATTTTTTGTGTTTGGTATTTTGTTTTTTTAGGCCCTCGTCTGTGCAATGACACTTGTTTTCAAATATTTGGGTTTTTTTTAAATACGTTTAAATGGCATGTTGAATAAAATGTGTTTTCTATGATCCACATCCGGAAATAAATATTTTTGGGTTTTTCCGTCATGGTGATGGGTATAAGCATTATCCTATCCATACGAGTAAGAGGACATGTTATCATAGGGTATGTGTTCTTTGTTTTAGTTAGTTTAAAAATATTGCTCTTTTTTAAGGGTGACGTGAAATAAGACTAAATAAATAAATTAGGTGGCGCAACAGTCCATGAAGAACCAGAGCTTAGTGACTTACAACTCCTAGCCATTTCTGTGTGCGAGTAATGCTGTCGGAAATGGAAGGGTCCTACAGTTTATGTGCGGAATCCGAACGAATGACAAGAATTACTCGTGGATTCCTCTTAAGGGGCAGTACCTGTGAAAAAAAATAGGTTGCACAGGCAGGGATTGAATCCAAGAACCCTTGCATAACAGTCCAACGCACTAACCATCACGCTACGGGTACTACGACGATGTGAAAGAAAGCCAAGTGAAAAAAGGTCAAAGTTCAAGTATTGGCCTTATTTCACTATTGTAAAATGTTGGACTTATTGCACTTAAACAAAGTGAAATAAAGATAAAATGGCTTTATTTTACTTTGCACAGAGAATTTCTATACACTCAACATCGCACCTACCCAAAATCCTATATTGTGCCCAAGTGGGGGGTTGCAGGGTGCAGCACCGTAAAAATAAGTTGGTCTTATTTCTCAGATTTATTTGGCCTTATTTCACTTTGTCAAAAAGCAATTTGGCCAACTGCTGAAAATTGTCTTTATTTCACTTTTGCAAAGAGACAATTTTTGAAAGTTGGTCTTTTTTCACTTGGCTTTATTTAACGGCACCTTTTTTAAGACGCCAGATAAGTTTTTAAATCTCCTTTTAATTTCTTAAATGCTCTCTAATAAATTCAAAGATTTGAATTTCCTTGTCTTTTCTGAGGTCTGACCCACATTTAACATACCTTATAAGTTTTGTTCTGTAAGTTCTGACTTTAATTTCGAAGTCATATTGAAAAAAAAATGAGTTGAAAAGTGGGATTTTTTCAATTTAAGTTTTAAAACTGTTACATTGAATTAGTGACATTAAGACACAATACCGCTTTAAGCTCTTAATTTTAATAAAAATATATCAAGAATTACAGAAGCATGAATTCAAAATTCAATTTTCAAAACAGAAACTTAAATTGTTCAGATTATAATGACGATTGAAAATGTATGAAAATGTTTAAAGAACAACTTATCAGGCTTAGAAAAATTGGATCGATTTTCATCGTGTTCTGAAGGTGTGAAAAAGATGTCAGAAATAGAATTTCGAAATATTTTTCACAAATTTTTAAATTTTGAGTACTAGCCCAAGACTAAAAAAGATTTTCGAAACAAAAAAACACAATTAAAAAGTTATGCACTAAACATTATTCAATACAGGGGTCAAGTCAAGGTGGTATGTTATCTTATGATTTTTTGAGAAGTATTTTTTGAAAAGCTTAGCTATTTTCGCACTTTGTCTATTCCAGTAGGAGATATGTTCCCTACCCCTAATATTGAAGTTTTAATAGGGTTACCAGCAAACTTAAGTTTTTTCTAGTTTTTGATTTTATTGAATTCGTCAAACAAAATAACGTTAGAACTTAAGACTTATATAACATTTATTCTTAGATTTATAGATTTGCAATGCTTTAAGCAATTTGCAAAAAAGAAAAGCTTAGCTAAAGTATTGAAAAAATAACTTACTTTTAAAATCATTGCTTATGGAATATACCAAAAAGTAATACTTGTTGTAAACTGAAAGCAATTGGTTGAGGGGACTGTTTTTACCATAGTTTGATCTGCCTTATAAAGGACGTAAGGGAAATTGTCTTCTAATACTTGAAAGGCTATAAATAAAGTTTAATTGTTCAAAAATTGATGGTGATATGAGTGACCTATTGATTAAATTTATAAAAAGAGGCTGGGATGCGACCCACACTGATAACTTCCCATCCCGCCTGTCGATTTGTCTTGCTTAAAAGTTTGTCTATATGTACTAGTATCGATTTTACCAAATTTGCGTACTATTTTTTATAGATTTTATTTTTTATGAAAAAATGGACTGTTGGATTTTTATATAAAAACCATTGAATATTGAAAACAATATTTTCTGTAAAATAAAATAAGTTTGAAGCCAATATTTTGAATTTTTGAAAAGCTATTTGAGTCGAAAGTAAATGTTTACCAAGTTTTAGTATTGTTTTTTTTAGAGTTTTATTTTTTGTAAAAAAACCGTCAATTCAAAATTCAATCGAATGTTGAAAACAATATTTTCTATAAGATACAATTAGTTTGAAGTAAATATTTTATAGATTTGAAAAGATATTTGAGTCGAAAATCAATTTTTACCAACTTTTGTTAAATTTTTTTTAGGTATTTAATTTTTTGTGCAAAAACTATCAATTAGATTTTTTTCAAAATTTTACTAAATGTTAACAACAATATTTTTTGAAAGATAAAAGTAGTTAAAAGCCAATATCTACAATTTTTGAAAAGATATTTGAGTCGAAAATCAATTTTTACCAACTTTTATAAATTTTTTTTAAGGTTTTTATTTTTTGTAAAAAAACTGTCAATTCGATTTTTCTCAACATCTTTCAGAATGCTTAAAACAATAGTTCTTATAAGATAAAATAAGTTTGAAGTCTAACTTTCAAGTTTTTGAAAAGATATTTGAATCCATATTCAATTTTTACCAACTTTTGTTAATTTTTGTTCAGTTTTTAATTTTTTATAAAAAAAAACTGTCAATTCGATTTTGTTCAAAATTTTACTGAATGTTAACAACTATATTTTTTGAAAGATAAAAGTAAATTAAAGCCAATATCTCAAAGTTTTGAAAAGATATTTGAGTCGAAAATCAATTCTTACCAACTTTTATTAATTTTTTGTTTAGGTTTTTATTTTTTGTAAAAAAACTGTCAATTCGATTTTTCTCAAAATTTTATTGAATAATAAAACAAAATTTCTTATAAGATAAAATAAGCTTGAAGCCTAAATTTTAAGTTTTTGAAAAGATATTTGAATCGATATTTAATTATTACGAACTTTGAGTAATGTTTTTTTTAGATTTTTATTTTTTATAAAAAAAACTGTCAATTCGATTTTTCTCAAAATTTTATCAGATTTTTAAAACATTATTTTCCGTTGCTCAAAATTGTTTTGGAGATGAAATCATATTTAAGTCGTAAAATTTTGGAGGTGACAAATTTTTTTTTTCAGTTTTTTTGATTTAGAAAAAAAACCGTTAATTGGATTTTTTTCAAAAAATATACTTCTTTGAGATCACGTTACAGTCTATTATATAAAATTTAATTCAAGTCTCTAGAATTTTTGGTTCGTAAGATATTAAGGGTTAACCAAAATTTTCACCTTTTTTTTAAACTGCTATGGTAAAAAAACCACCCACGCAATTTTCTTGAGAGCCCTTTCTGCATCTTTCTGCCTTATTATCTGTATAACAAAATTTATTTGAAGTCAATATCTCTTCTGGTTCTTGAGCTATGGACGACGAAAAAAACGTCGCGAACGTACGGACGTACAGACGTACGGACGTACGGACGTACGGACGTACGGACGTACGGACGTACGAACGTACGTACACACGCACGCACAGACATCTTTCTAAAAATCTTTTATTTCGACTCTAGGGACCTTGAAACGTCGAGAAATGTCAAAATTTTCAATTTGACAAATCGGACCCATTACAATAACTTCCTATGGGAAGTTAATAAAGCATAAATTAATGTACTCTCTGTGTTCAGAAAGCGAAAGAAGATTTATGAGGGTGAGCCTATGATTGTACGGTGCAAGTTCGAACCTATTGGACCATGGGTAGAAACGGAGGCAGAAGCGCATGAATCTTCTTTGTATTCCTTCTATTCTGTTTATATGGACTGAATAAAAGGGAGCCCATAATATGCAGCCATATTCCAAAATTGGTCTTAGAAATGATATATAAAGAAGTTTAAGAATGTAAGGGTCGCGAAAATCATATGAAAACTGTTTTATAAATACGAGTGTCTTATATCCTTTTTTTATAATATAGTCATAATGATTTGTAAAAGTTATTTTTGAGTCTAGAATAATTTCTAGATCAGAGAAAGTAGAGATTATAGTCAAACAAGAAGAATCTAATTGAGAATTGAAAGTCAAAGCATTTTGTTTGCGTGTAAAACACATTGATTTACATTTGCCTATGTTTAGTAAAAGCTTATTTAAAGAACACCATTCGCTAAAGCTATTAAGATCGTCTTGCAGGAGTAAACAGTCCTCAAGTGAGCCAACACGTTTGAAAATTTTAATGTCATCAGTGTAAATTAAAACAGATGATTGTTTTTTAATAGAAGGTCAGTCGTTAACGTAAAAAATAAACAGTAAAGGTCCTAAGTGGCTACCTTGTGGTAGGCCAGAGGTCGTATACAAATATGATGACCGCTTATTCCAAAAAACTACATTGTATGATTTATCATATAAGTACGACAAAACCCAACTAGCAAATTTATCGTTAAGCCCTTGGTATTTAAGTTTGGAAGTTAATGTTTTATTGCACAATTTTTCAAAGGCTTTACTGAAGTCTATGAAGACACAGTCAACTTGTTTCTATTTTTGAAACGAATCTAAACAAAAAGTACTGAAATGAAAGAGGTTAGTAACTGTTGACTTATTTTGAACATAACCATGTTGACTGTCACAAATTAAAGACTTATAATTAAACGATATGACTTTACAAATAATGGACTCAAATAACTTAGGGATGACGGACAGTTTTGCAATGGGACGATAATTTTGTATTTCATTTTTACTACTTCTTTTAATTAAATTCCAAAATTTGCTGTTTATATACTTTAAACGAACTGAAGCAATATCACTTTAAAAAGGGCTGCATTGCTTTGTTCTGAATGTGTTTAAATAGAAACATTTTGATTTTACGAATTGTTTTAATTTGCCAAGATTTCGATCTTAATCAAGATTTTGCAAACAAACGAATCAAAACAAACACACAGACTTCAAGAACTTGGTGAAAAAATACAAAAGTTTTAGAAATTCGCCACCATACTCCGTTGTTATGGACCAGGGTTCGATATCGAAAAAATATAAAAGTATAATTTGAAATACTGTCAGTTAATGAAACCTTACAAATCAAGTAAAATCACATGATCTCAGTTTTGATAAACGACACTTCATTTAAGTTTGTCTAAAAGGCTATCTGTTCAGGAATTAATGTCATATATAGTACAGGAAATCCCTATGAAATCGTTTACTCTAGGTGATTTAAAAAATATCCTCTCGTTCAGCCATGATGCAAATATCACATAGCAGTGGAAGATCTTCGCGATGTGGAACGTAATTTATGTTAAGCAGTTCACCTCTTAGCCGAAACATGTTGGAGATTTTCTCTACAGTGTTTATGTCCTGGAAGTAGTTTCTTTCATTAAGATTATAATTCAGCCTGCTATAGATCATCCGATGAAGTGAGCTGGTTGCCTGTTCCGTGAACACATTCCTAAAATTTTCATCCAGACGCCTAATTACCTAATACAGTGACGATTTCCATGTAGTCTGTCCACTGAGATTTAAATTTACACCTGTATCTTCTGCTAGCCCAAACCACTCTTTATCCCATCCTGTTTTGCTTTGTATCGCTCGAAGCTTATTTTTAAGCGATTGTTGGGCATATTCAGTACTTTCAGAATGTAATCGACTTGCAGCTTCAACGTTTTTATGAAGATTGGGGATAAGCCTGTATCTAAAATTATAATTTAGTCTGGGGTGCATGAAGGAAGTAGGAATGTTCGTTTTAAATAAAATCTCAGGAGTTTGTCCGCAGTCTCAAATTTCCTTGCTTCTAGACCTCAGCGCATTTATACCACTTAACACCTGAGATAGTGATTACATACATATAGTCTTTTGGCATATTGTAGGTGCTTCTTTACATTAAGGCGGATAAAAGTGGTTTGTTTCGAGGCGTAAAACCTCTAAACTCTTCCGAATGTAAAACATTTCTTACCGTCTGTGGATGAACTTGGACAATTTTGATTCTATTGAGGTCTTCCGCTATTTCCACTGCCGAAATGTTGGGGTTACTTTGTGCAATCTATACGCCTCTTGTTTTGTTTAGTTTTAATTTTTCTTGGTCTCCCACACAGACTTGGTCTTAAGAATTAATAACGTACTGAACTGTGGAATGTAGCTTTTTCACGATATTAATCATTTGTCTTAGACTTTTCTTTTTGTCCCACAACTTAACAATAAGTTTTTTCATATCAAGTGAAGTTTGGGTAAGTTCTTTACTGTACAATTGCAGCAGTAATGCATGATTTGCGTTCATAAATGTAAATACAATGCATTACTGCAGTCGGTAACTCTGTTCAAAAAAACAGTCTGACTGCTGGATCAATCCTGCGCTATACAAAAATTAACAAATGATCATTTTCGAAAACGTACTCAAATATGTTAATGTAAAGCGGTAATAGCTAAATTGAACTGTTAAATACCCAAAACTGCAGTAAATAATCCAGTTGTCAACGATTGCGTTTACAAGACAATTGTCGGTTTCTAAAAAACTACAACCTTTGGAAAAATAAAATGACTGTGATTTGACAAATTTAGAAAATGGTCAATGCTGTTTTTCAGTTAGAAAAACTCTTTAAGTGGTAATTTTAATTAATTAATTATGAAAAACTTTTTTTTCAGGAGATACAATTGAAAGCTTTAATTTTACCATTTAGAATATTAAATCTCAAGGCAATCTCCTTGTGATTTTGAGAACAACTATTCCATATAAAGGACTAGGTGATCATTTGTTTGTAATTGTATTCCTATACGAAACGGGAGCAGTAGTTTACTTGTTGAGCAGAGCCTCTGATTTGGTTGGAGTGACCGACATTCACAATTTCTGCAGTTTATGAAATATTTGTTTATATTGAAACATCGTTTTTGGTCTAAAATTTGTTCAACTCCTAATCAATAATTTTGCTTATTTGTTGATTGTCATACATTTTTGAATTTGGCATAAAATCTTCGGTTCCTTCAAAAAATTCTGAAGACACTCAATGATAGGTTAGGGAATGTCTAATTACTGAGCTCCAATTACTGAAAATTTTCCTTCCACTGGATTTATACATATACATATTTTAAATCCTTTTTTTAATAGGGTAAATTTGGTAATCTGTTAACAATTCCCAGTGTTTCCTTATAAAACACTGTTTTCCTCTCATTGTCACAGTAGTTTTTTCCACCACTTTTTAGCCCAAATGCGGTTGGCTAAATGGACATTTTAACTTATTTTTCTTGTTTTTTTTTTTTGATTACATATATTTTACAATGAAAGTTTTTGTTTTGTCCAAAGTAACAACAAAAAAATGTTAACCATTTGAAATGTCACCTTACTTGATTTATTTTAAGCCCATAAAAAAAGCAACACAAAAAACAAACTGTTTGGAATTCCTTATTCACTATTCAACATCAGTCAAATAAATCGCTATTTAAAGCGGATGCTTTTATCTTCTGTCCCACCAAAAAATAAAGAAAAAACAAATGAGAATTTGTTTCCTCATTTCCTTTTTTTTAAAATGCATCCTTACCTTCTTTTATATGAATAATACTCCTTTGATTGTTTTATTTTTCAAAAGAATTATGCTTAACATTTATGAAGTGTGTTTTAGGTAAGGACTTTTTTAAATAAATTAATTTATGGAAGTCATCTTATTTATGGTTTATCCTTCTTTGTTTTTTGGAAGGACCAACACTGTCCTACTGTCATACAAAAGAAAACATCAAAAATCCACCTAAAAGTATGCTTTAACACTTCTCAATCATAAATAAAGAAACTTTGCATACTCGCAGGATAATTGAAATTAAAAAACTGTCATACTAACTCCCCTTTTGAAAAATTCAACTTCCTGGCTTCAAAAATTCAATTATTTGAATCTTGTTTCACATCTTCAATCTTCATTAATATTATAAAAATGAAGAGAAAAAACACAAATCTTTTTCTTCTCTTTTTATTCTTTTTCTTCTAACAGCACTACACAAAAATCCGTAATCCAAACAAAAAGATAAAGAATAAGAAAAAGAAAAAAGTAAACAAACAATAAACAATGAAAATTCATGGCGTTATGCCTTTTTGTCATTCATTAGAAACTCAAGTATAGAAGACTTTCTCCCCTACGAGTATATTTTACCATAGCAACTCTCAAAAGCCTTTCAAGGATCTTCTTGTTCCCTGGCTTTTTCAAAAACCTGACTTGTTCGGCTTTCGTGTGTCTATAGATGCTCCTGCATCAGCTACTACATTCTTCTACACATGTTATATTTATTTTCCTTCCTGCAAAATGTTTTCATTGTCATTTTCATGAACAACAAAAACAGAAAAAAGAAAAAAGTTACTTCTTTTCAATGGTAAACCAAGGAACTTCAACTTATGGTACCTACATACAAAAGTTAGTAGTATAGCTAAGAGTCTATGTAGCTTTGAAAATTCTACACTTAACTCGAGGAGCGACGACTCAACCATCAAAAATGCTCTTTGAGAAATTACCCTCCTTAGTGGCTATGGTTTGGTTGGGCTTGGTGTGATGATCTGTCTTCATCAGAAATTCCTTTGCATCCTATGACTATGTCTACCCCCCTTCTATCCTTCTACATCTACACCCCGCACAACACAACACAATACAACACATGGGTGACGAAGAATGAATCTCAAAAACAGATGAAGGCGCATTGCTTTTGAAAGTGTGAAAGTATTTTCTTAGAAAATCTATTTTTGTCTAAAAAATAAAAGAAAAATCTTAAAGTTGAGGAGGATACCAAAAGTGATTTTCATTCAAGAAGTTTGTGACTTTTTGGTTAAACTTTTGGTTTAGGTTTGGTTCGGTTTGGGTTTTGATGTGAATTTATTTTAAATTCTTGATTTTGGAAATATGAATGGAAATTGAATGAAAGTGGTTAAAGAAATTCGTACATCATAAATTTAAATTAGAGTTTTTCAAAACAATTGTTTGGAAGGACAAAAAGTTTAAAAAGTTTTTTAAGTAAGTTCAAAGAAGATGGGATGAAGTCTGGATAACTTTTAACATAGCCTATGTTAAAAATTTAAAAAGTTGTAGTGGTTCAATTTCATAATAATGACGTGTAAAATCTTATAATTGAAAATCTTTTATTTTGAAAAGCTTATAAGTCTATTGTTTGTCAAAGGAATTTATTTGTGCATTTACGCTGCTTTAAGTAAGTTGTGTTACAACCATTTATAAGTTGTTACTTAAAAAAGTAATGATATTAGTTTGGTTTTGTTCTTCTATAAGGCTTTTAACTCTTTTTTTACCATTAACATTACGATGGTAGAGAAGTCAAAAATAGTGGGTATGACGATTTCGTCTTCATTTGATTGAGTTCAAACTAAAAAGGTTCAGAGGTCAAAAATTGAAAATTCAATTTTTTTCAAAAACAGAACATACCGGTATGATCTGTTGAAAAGACTGCAGATCACCTACTAATGTCAACGCTGAATGAACAAACACTAACCTTTCATTGGAAGAAAATACCGATACCGATTCCATATATTATATGCCTTCCTCACATGAAGAGATTGAAATTTTAACACATAATATCTCTAGTTTTCTCGTGCCATTAGAGACTTGATGCAACAGCGAGGTGACGCCTATACGAATTGGAAAAGATATCGACTAACCGAGCAGCGTCATGTGTTTTGCTCACTCCGTAACAGAGTAGTAGCTAGGATACGGGAGGCTAAATACCAACATTTTTCTCAATAGCGTAGCACACGTTCAAATGGTGAACAGCTCTGGAAAAATCTATGGGCAGAATCGGAATCGCAAAGAAAAAAAATTGTGCTGTTGAGGACATTGATGACAATAAACTTAATGAAAGATTCATTTTTTTTTTCCCACAAATTTGGCCTTCAATTTCTTCAATTTCTTTTACTAACCAACTCCACAGTAATGAGACTGGTTATGAATTTTTCGCAGTAGATAGTGCTGATGTAGTCGAAAGTGTTCTTTCTATTAAGTCAAAAGCTGTCGGCCTCGATGATATTCATCCTACCTTTTTGTGTATGATATTGCCAGTTTTATTGCCATATATCACTTTTGCTTTCAATACTATTTTGACGTCCTAGGTATACCCTGAGTCATGGAAAGTTGTTAAAATCAATAAACTTCCTAAAAAGAGATGAATTTAGACCTATTTCGGTATTGCCATTTTTGTCGAAATTTTTTAAAAGGATCCTTCAAAAGCAAATCAAAGTCTTTTTATCGACAAACTTCCTACTCAGCCCTTATCAATCTGGCAAGAAACACAGCTGTGTTATCGAATTTTTGAACGTTACTGATGGCATTAGAAAAGCATAGATAAAGACGAGGTTTCGTTTCTAGTTTTGTTGGATTTTTCGAAGACTTTCTATTCCGATAATCATTGATTGTCAATCTATGTAGAAAAGTCTTACAAAATTTTATTTTTTCATTTAGTGCAACTTAATAAATTTTGTCTTATCAAATTGATAGAAAGCAAGCAGTGCAAGTTGGTGACTCCCTGTCAAATTTTTCGCCGAATGCTCCTCGTGTACCACAAGGTTCCATACTGGGTCCTCTCTTGTTTTCTGCTTATGTAAATTAACTTCCATCTTCACTAGTTAATTGCAATTCTCACTTTTATGCTGATGACGTTCAGCTTCACTTCAGCTGTCCATTTGGCCTTATCGATTTTTCGGCGTCAATGAAGACCTGAAGAGATTGACAAATGGGTCTTTGTCAAACGGAATTATGTTGAATTCTAAAAAATCCAAATAACTTGTAATTAATAGAAAATCTCTTCACCTTTCTTATTTTCCACCGATTGTTCAGAGCAATGCTCTAATCGAATATGTGGTTACAGCAAAGAATCTTGGTGTGAATTTTAATCGTCTTTTGACTTAGGATGATCATATAAATGGACTCGTTGGTAAGGTTTATGGAGTACAGTGTACAGTATGGGTATTAAAACCCAATGCGCCTACAAAAAGGGTGACTGTTTGGTACGGTTTATGGGCTGGTGGCATCATCGGGCCGTATTTTTTCCAAAATGAGGCTGGTCAAGCAGTCACTGTGAATGGTAATCACTATCGTGAGATAGTAACGAAATTTGTGTGGTCTAAATTGGAAGATATGGATGTGGACGATAGGTGGTTTCACCGGACTGGGACCACTTGCCACACAGCAAACGAAACAATTTAACAAAAGATCATGTGATTTGATAAAGTTGGACTTCTTTCGTTGGGGTTATTTGAAAGAAGAGGTAAATGTTCGTAGATAATCCAGTAACAATTCAAGAGCTGAAGGTTGAGATAATTCGGTACATTAATGGTGTAGAACTGCAATTATGCCTAAGTGTCATCAAAAATTTGGACTTTCTGATTAATGTGTGCAGCCTAAGTCGCAGTGATCGACATTTTATTCCATATGTAATTAAACCACACCAATATTTTCTTAATAAAAAGAAATAACAATAATTTCCTAAATAATTTATGTTTTACTACCTTCTTACCAGCGGCTTCGCCCGCAGTGGAGAAATTAAATAAGTATGGGAGATAAAGGGTAAGGGTATAATAATAGAAATGAGTCAATATAATAACTAAATTTTATTGCTTGGCTGAGATCAAAAATTTTTAAAAATTACTACAGACAATGAAGTTTCAACACCTTAATATATGCTTATTGAAATGCAACAACAAATGTTAAAATATATTTCACCGTAACAAAAATAAATAATTCTGAATTCTAACAATTTAAAAAAAAATAAAATACAAAGTATTAATTTAAGGTATTTTTATAGACAATGTTATAAGTTTTCCCGTCGGGTGCAAATATGTGTAAATTCCGGGCATTAGATACACGTGAACAGGCTACATAAAGTTGACCATGAGAGAAGCATGGGTTTTCTAAATGCACTCCTGCTACCTGTAATGTTTGTCCTTGTGCCTTGTTTATAGTAACAGCAAAGCTAAGATTGACGGGAAACTGAACCCTTTTAAATTGGAATGGAAGGTCAGTGGGAATAATTGGTATCCGAGGTATTATAACACTATTTCCCTTACCAACACCTGTTAAAATAGTAGCACCAAGTATGTTCTGTCCAAATTTTCTTATCCGAAGCTTTGTTCCATTGCATAGCCGAGGAGCATCTAGATTTCACATAAGCATTACTGGTACATGTGACGGTACACCCGATAATTCAAGTGAATTTAAAAACTCCACAGGATATGAAGTACTTAGTTCCGTATCCATAATTGTATCCATTGACAAATATTCCTTCATTTCTCTCTGAACCTCGTTTAAAATGTCAGTGTTGATCCTATTTGCAATTTCATTTCTTGGTGCTAATATTGCTCTTGCACACAACCACTGATCACTACACAAATTGTTGCAATTCCGGAAAAACATTTGTAATGAGATCCACATCACTTTCTACTAAATTACAAAATTCTCTTGACAGTGATATGTAGCCTTCAGCGTCAACGTCTAAACAACCATCACCAATTTTCGACAACATTTCTGCGTAAAGTCCTGAATCCACGTCATTATGAAGATGCACTCTCATATTCGTTTTCAGGCGGAGTTTTTCAACTGTCGGCCATAAGCTTGATGATTTAATGCACGCTTGAATTTCATCTTCTGGTGTCCCCCTTTGAATCACTGGGAGGGTTTGACGGAAATCACCAGCCAATAAAACTACCATGCCTCCCATTATATCTGTACTATCTGGTAAGTCCTGGAGGATCCGGTTTAAAGCTTCTATAGCCTTCTTGTGAGACATTGTACTTTCATCCCACACTAAAAGCTTGCATTCTCGCAGCATCCTACCTCGTGAACTATTTTTACTAAAATTACAGATGGGCAAATCTTCCTGTGCCAAATTCAATGGTAATTTTAAAACGGAATGTGCCGTACGACCGCCCTTTATTAGCGTCGCGGCAATACCTGACGAATCTACAGCAACTGCTATTTGTTGGTCTTTTCTGACGGACATTAATAATAAGTTAAGCAAAAACGTTTTTCCAGTTCCTCCTGGTGCGTCGAGAAAGAAGAGTCCACCACTGCCGGAGTCTATTTTACGTAAAACTTGATGGAAAATATGATTTTGCTCTGGAAGTAATTGAGGGACTAATTCTGCCACTTGATGTTGCAGTGCTATGAAATCATAATCTAGCTCTCGTGCAATTTCATTATCAAAATCATCCACATTGTCTCGTCGAGGGCTGGACATTCCAAAATCATCTAATTTTTTTCCAACCATTGCATCGTAAAAACTTTGTTTTCGATTATAATTAGCGTTTTATTGTAGACATATTCATGCCTGTGTGTACTTGCTGCAGTTGATGTAAAATATCTTTAGCTATGTGTTCTTTGCACTTATTCCAAAGAGTTTGAGGGTTAGAAAGACCGCAAAAAGATAAAAGCGTAGCGTAAAGTTCCCTGATTTTATCTGGCGATCGGCATTGTACAGCTCCCTCCATAGTTGCATCCCAATGATTGTCATTTTCTAACAGTCGCCGAGCTTCACATGCTTC
This sequence comes from Eupeodes corollae, assembly GCF_945859685.1. NCBI lineage: Eukaryota > Metazoa > Arthropoda > Insecta > Diptera > Syrphidae > Eupeodes > Eupeodes corollae. Next base: position 134,654,747 of record NC_079149.1, read on the forward strand.
TCTGTAGGTTTGACATTCCTGACCATTGACAATTTTAAGTTCTGTAAAACTAATTGGACCTCTAACATGATGCAACAACATGCGCAGACAAAAACATTCAAAATTCGTAACATGTACGGTATAGACACGACCAAGAGCATCCGATGATTTAACCCCGGGTTTTTTTCGAACAGGTGTGCCATGAATACGACGACGCCATTCTTTTTTTTAACTGTTCCATAACGGGGAACCTCAGAGTACAATAATGTCTTTGCAAAAGTATCATTCTGACAAAGGTGTCGTCACCGTCGGTAATACAGTGGGTTGGTATTACAGTATTCAGGGTTGAAACTTCATTACTATGATGCTAGATGGCGTTGAAGTAGCTAAATTTGACGATATTTTGACAAACAATTTTCTTATTTTTCGTAACTTTTTTATTTCTTTTAATAAAAAGTATCCTATGTTACTTCTAATACCTTCAAGAGTGTATGTGCAAAGTTTCATGATGATCGGTTAAGTAGTTTTTGCGTGAAAGCGTAACAAAAAGGGAAGGATTTAGGAGGAAATACCGGTATAAATTGTCTTAAAAAGCAACTGGCTACTTCGACAGAACATTGTTCGTAAGAATATCTATAAATCAACGAAAGCCATGAAACATTTCGGCGGTTTTCGAGTGATGTAAATGTTTCAAAGGTCTTTTTTGGATGGTATCTATAAGACTTAAACTTCTTGTAGGCCCATAATGCCCAGATATGTGAGTTTTATTCAAGTTTTGGAATGAAAGCTTTGTAAATTATAGAAAATCAGAAGGGATTGGAAAATGCTGTCGAGATGGGAATTAATTGAGCTTATCATATGCTACCGTTGAAGTTCCACATCCAAAGTGAATCTAGAAACTATAATATAAAAAGCTGTCATCAACGAAGCACATTAATGGATTAGAAGTGGTTAAATGAAACTAACTTAGACAAAATAAAAGCAAGATATTTATTTCAAGATGACGTTGTTTCTCTGGTGATGCCACTCTAAAACTTGGTGTTTTAATCGAAAAATTTTTTCAGATATAAAACAGTAACTCCTACCTAAAAATATGACTTTTTTAAATTATAGACTAAATGCACTACACCCCAATATTTTGCGACTATTTACTCCAACTCTATCAAATCGACTGAAAAATTTATTAAAAACCGTATTTAATGTGTTACAATGCATTTTGTTGGCTTTAAATTAGATCTGATTATAAAAATCCTCAGGTTTGTGAGATATGACTTTTTTAAAATTCGAAAAAATTACATATAGGACTTTTTGAGTCTATCTTAATTTATGGGGTATTTTTTTTTGCAATGCAATTTGTGATGGATTTCTAAGTCTATAATCTAATCTTTAATATTCAGTTTTAATATTTATACTTTTTCAAACAAAATGTCGCCTCATAAATCTTACAGAAACGCAGAATCGAAGTATGCTAAACAGTTTTAACAGAAAAAGACATACCGAAATTAAAATCAATGTTGCAAACGGATTCGAATTCAGCACTTAAACTGTTTTTTTTAAAACCATTAAAGTATTAAATTCAAGATTTCAAAACACGTATGGCTGAAACACAAACACGCATCAGCTTCGTTTACCTTACGTTGGGCATGCTTCGAGGTTGCTTTGAATGACACTTCCAATATGACATTTCTAAAATGCCACTTCTGTCATTAGCAGCTGTTATTTTTTTCTAAAAAAAAAAATATGAGTTTTTAAATCAAAAAAAAATAAATTTATCGCTGGAGTAGCTTCCACAACCTATAACCAATGGGAATCCTTCCAAAAGCAAATGGATTTTGTTTATTGACTTTTCTACAGCTGTTGAGCTGTCAGACAAAGCAAATGTTCAGCAAATTTTAAATAGAGCTTCCGTTTGGAGTCATATTACGTAACATTACGTTATTTCCTTACGATTGTCAAATGAAACATGAGGTCAAAGCTTCATTGTAATAGCATGCATTGAATTCCTGTGGCTGAACTCGTAAACGTCAGGCGAAGTCGAAGCGTGTTTGTGTTTCAGCCATTAAGGATTTAGAATTTCTTGAAATAAAGTAAGATACAAAAATGACTTGAGCTATTTCCAGAAGACAAAGATTTCTACTTTGCAAAATCATCATACAATTTGTTGTTAAGAACCCGGTTAGGTCTTTCCATAGCTGTCTTTCCATAGCCTTAAAACATGTTTTTAACTTGTCTTCAACATTTTTAAAGATACAAATTTTCAAAATCCTTTACGAAAGAAACATTTAAAGCTAATACTTAAATTCAGGACAACTTTCTCCTTTGCAAAAATATTTTTTTGATCGTTTAACAGAAAAAACCACTTATTTTATTCAAAAATTAATACTTTAAAAAGCTTCTCAAAAAATTAAATTTTACCTTGGCAACGCACAAGGACAATATTTTGTACCTGTGTATATCTTTTTCGGAAATCGGCAGCATATTTTTCAAGCACAACAGAGCACACAAAAATAAATACTACAATATTTCGTTCGAAAACAACGATTTTTGCATTTTTTGTTCTTGGAAAGTTCTCGAAAAAAAAAAAATGCACAAGGTGGGCCTCACAATTTATTTTACTATCAAAACATGCTTCAAACTTAAAACATCTGAACATGAAACAGGAAAAACCATTTTTTCCAATAAAATAAAACAAAAAGCTTATTCTCCAATGACAATTAAATACAGTCTCCTATATAAAAATTCATGAAAACCCTGATGTCGAAAAATAAGAATACCAAGTAATGGAGCTGGACACAAACATAAAATAAACCAAAAAATATAATAATAGCTTTTTCCTCTCGCTTATTTCCGTCATTTTGTTATTTTTCAGCAGGAAAAATGCTACTGACACAGATCTACCGACCGTAGGTGCACCAGCTGCCAAGGTAAAAGTTCAATTTAACCCACAAAGGTCATTCGTTAAAACCAGACCAATTTTCAGCTTTGCACTCTGAAACTTTGTATGCATTTGGGAGTTGAGACCGTTTTTTCGCTTGAAATGGTTCTTCCTAGGATTCTAGTGTAAAATGTTTGTGCTTCACTGAATGCATTTGGGATTTAATATATTATAGTATTTTATTTTCCCTTAAATAAAGTTACAAAGTGGCTTCCTTTTTTTACAGGAGAAGAAGACCTATTTAGATGGTCTTTGCACTTTTCCATACGAATCTGTATGAATTATGGAACGTCTGGTGCATCTCAGTGTCTTTATATGTCAACTTTTTTGTATGTTGGACAATTTCACGCCAAAAAATAAACTTAACTGACAGAATCTAACATCATGGCTTTGCGGCTGCCTTATGTCATTTATGGCTAAATTGAGCACATACTTGGCAATTAGGCATGGTGACACTTTGTGGAACTGTGATGTTGTGGCGATATGACGACAAACGGCACTGGTGTGTAAATTAATTGAGGGTGAAATGATGAATGGAATTTTATTTCTCCCTTTGCGATTTGAGTTTTTGAAAGTGTGACGACGTCGTCGTTGTTGACGCGACGGAGAGAGTTCTTGGAATTATTATATCAACCATCATCATCAGTGGCAGGGTGGGCTATTTTATAAGGCTTGTGTAGGTTTAAGAAGCCAGTGCAAGTAAAGTATACCTTAAGTTATTTTTTGTATATCGTTTCGTTACATAATCACCTACAAATGAGTTGTGAAACAATTTTGTAGCTCATTTTGTTTTATCGTTTTGATGAACTGCTAAACACCGTCGCGCAATTTTCTTTGATTCTTATGTTTTACTTTTTAACATTTTGTATATTTTCGTGGAAATGAGATTTTAAATGAAAAGCAGTGATATGTTGTTATTACGAGTAGGTACTTTATGATTTACACACGCAAGAGAGGATATTACTACCCTTAACATGTTTTGAGTTTAAGTACATTACTAGCGTTACAAAAATAGGTAAGGACTTAAATGGAAATACTGTTGCTCATTGATCTTGAAGTTTTGAGTATAAAAATGGGAGATAGATGCAAGTTATTGTTAAGCATTCCACATTCTTGATGTGCTGTTAAGAAAAGAATATCCATCTTTTAAAAGTATCCAAATTCGGGGTCAAGGGTAAATTGATGAGCATTTCGGAAACTGATAGTATTACGGCTGAATTCTTTTGGAGTAATGCAGCTGACTTATGCGATACAACATTTTTTGTAAAAATATATGTAAGACAACGAAATTCATGAAATATTGGGGAAGTGGTCGAACGATGTTTCGTACTATCGTCTATCATTTTTAAAGCTCTTTTTCGGATTATACCCAAAATACTAAAACTTGTTTTAGCTGCACCTGACTGAAAATGTGTACATTTTTAAGTTTTGAACGAATGAAGGATTTTTAAATTACAACCTGATTAGAAGGGGTTGAAAACTTCTCGTGATGGTGAAGAAATTATAAAAAGCAAGCAGCATTTTCGGTGATGTTGAACATAAGAAGTGTTTGGTAATACACATAATGAATATTGAAAGTTGTGTAGTTTCCTGGATGTAAGTGCAGCTCAAGTATAGCTGCTCTTGGTGTTGAGTAATATGTATAGGATTTAACGAAAGGAAACAGCATATAGTTTTGAAAGCTTTAAGTTTTACACTTTATTAAATCCTCTTTGGACAGTACTCTCAAGATCATAATCTTATAAGCTGCCGTTGAAATTCCTTATTGGAAGGACAAGAATGGATATGAAAAGCTGAAAGTACTGCCATCAGCGAAACAGATTACGGTATTAGAAGTTGGATTTAGGATATCGTTTATGTATGTATATAAGAAAAAAAGTTGGAAACAAAACGGATTCCTAAGGAACACCAGGATTTGTTTTGTGAATTTCAGACTTGAGAACTTACTTACTTAAGGTGGCGCTACAGTCCGGGGTCGGACCTGGTCCTCAACCAACATGCGTCTCCAGCCAGCTCGATCCCTAGCTAGTTGTCTCCAGTTTCGCACGCCAAGTTGGTTGAGGTCTTAACCCAATTGAGTGCCCACCTGAGTCGCGGTCTTCCTCTACTGCGCCTTCCCTCGGGATTGGATTCGAAGACCTTCCGGGCTGGAGCATTGATGTCCATTCGCTCTACATAACCCAGCCATCTAAGCCGTTGGACTTTCATTCTGCTGACTAGATCAGTGTCGCTGTACAGCCCGTCGACAGTTCGTCGTTACATCTTTTCCTCTATTTTCCATCTATGCGTGATCAAAAATCAACAGAAGAATTTTTCTCTCGAAAAAACATCATAAGACGTTCTCATCTTTCTTTGACAGCGTCCAGGCCTCAGCGCCATAAATGAGAACCGGGATGATGAGTGTCTTATAGATGGTGATTTTAAAGAGGACTTTACTTTTCCATTGCCCTCTAAGTCCAAAGAAGCAGCGATTTGCAAGAGTTATGCTTCGCTGGATTTCAGCACTGGTGCCGTTGTCTGTGTTTACAACGGCGCCCAGATAGACAAATTCCTTTACTACCTCGAAGTTATAGATGTCCATGGTGAAGTTTTGTCCAAGACGTCGTTGTACAATTTCCTTTTTTTATGACAGCATATACTTGGCCTTGACCTCATTGACCACTAAACCCATCTTCTTCGCTTCCGTCGCAATGCTCAAAAACGCTCCACTGACATCACGCTTCGATCTTTCAATTATGTCAATATTATCTGCGTATCCGAATAATTGGAAGGACCTTTGGAAGATTGTGCCTCTAGTGTTGACGGTTGAGTTTTGCACAATTCTTTCCAGAACGATGTTGAAGAAGTCGCATGACAGTGCATCGCCTTGTCTAAAACCTTTTTTGACATCAAATGCATCGGTAAGATCTTTTCCGACCTTGATAGAGCAGCGTACATTCTCCATCGTCATTCTGCACAAACGGATAAGTTTGACAGGGATGCCAAAACTAGACATTGCTCTGTAGAGCTCTTCCCTATGGATTCTGGCGTACGTGGCTTTAAAATCCGTGGCCGTGTGAAACCTAGCACTTTAGAGGCGGCATCACTGGTTTTCAATGCAGGCAGCATAGTACTCTTAAGAGGTTACTTGAGACTCGATCGGAAAAGGATATGGCAGTCTCTTGCGATTGTAGCCGTTGAAACTTCTCACAGTACTTTCTTGTTTCGGCTTGTACCGAGATATCCGTAGCAGTACCTTGGTTATAACGAGGTAGTGGTCCGAGTCAATATCCGGTGCATCCCATAGCACTGTGGTAATATATGCCTTGCAGCAGTTTAGGGCTTACTCTAATTGTTCGGCTGCAAGTGGTACCTTAACGGTCCTAACATTCCACGTACAAATTCGAAGTTTGTTGTGTTTATTACGTTTACTTGGGTTGTCAATAGTAAATGCGTCAGCATCCGAGACTTGTTGGTGCTTCTCAACTAAAGGTATTTTTGTATGTGGTCAGGAAGTCACCCCGAAGGCACAACCCCCAACTTGGAGATCCAGATCCTTAGTATAACTCTAAGGATGGGGAGCCGGATAAACCGCTCCTTATAGGCCTGAGCTTCGAATAAGTAGTAGATGCCTTATAGGGTGTTCACTAAGTAGTTCAACCTTACTGGAACTGAAGACGCCACAGTTGATTCCTTCTCGAGAATTCGGCCGCTGCCGTTTGGATAAGGAGAGGTGCCTTAGTGGAAATACCTCTCCCCCTTCTCTCGTTTGCTGCCAACAACAAATTTCAACTGGGGTTAGAACCCAATCTCTAGTTGAGGTGCTAGGCACCCAATGTTCACCGCAGTAGAGTAGGAGTTGATAAACAGAGGTGGGTTTTGAGCAAAAAATCTGTGGACGCTTGTGTCCTTTTGAACATCCAGACTTGAAAACATCCAATAGAATATGTATTGGACAGTAAAAAACGTAGTTTCTAATCCAACGAAGGAGATATTCAATATTCACGAATATCAAAAGTACGCATTTTCGATAAGGGAGTTGGGTGTCAAACATTATCAAATGCTTTTAAAAAATGCTAAATTCAGATTTAACTATCGTTAAATTTAAATCTATTCAACAAAAATTCTATTAAACAAGAATATTCTCAGATTTTGTATCTATTAATTTACTTTAATAAAACATATGCCATTTTTGGGAGAGGGTTTCTGGTAGAACTTCAACAGCTTTCTATAAAACTTAAAAAAACAACTTTTCTATACTCTTTTGATTCTTATTTCTCACACAAAAAGAGATATATCCAGTTTCAATAAAGACAAGATAAAATTATAATGTCTTCGTTTCCGGGATAAAATATCGTATCGCAAACTAGATCACAAAACTACAACCTCCGAAAACTACTTCTATTAAACCTCAACAGAAAACATCATACAACTCAATTATTTTTGAATTAAAGCTTCAATTTTTAAAATATATACTTTTCAAGATTTTTGTAAGCAAAATAAAGTTACTTACCCATTAGAATAAATTATTTTAAAATTCTTTGAAAACACTATCGAAACTTTTCTTAAAACATTTAACTTTAAAACATACTTTTTATTTGTATTTGCTTTTTTACTACACAATGAAAATAAATGCATTTAAAATGAATTTTCTTTTTTGACGCGACGCAGGCTAACACCAAAAAAATAAATTCAAATTTTGAAATTAAACCGCCAATCAACACTACCGAACCGACACGTCACCGAACCGACCAAACAAGAACGAATACAAAAAAAGGAAGCACAAAATGCTCATTTCTATCAAAGACTCTTCATATATATGTATGTATATAGAGCGTCTTTGATTTCAATGCTAATTCAAGCTTTTCTTCACAATTAATTGATATTTTTTTGCATAATCTCAAACTTTACAACTCACTTAACATTTTGTTTTAATATTTACAAGCGCGCATTAAAAATAAGTATTTATTTACTAATTTTAAACTTTCCAATTCGAGACGAACGCGTTCACAAAAACAAGAATTTCACAAAACTTAAATGCTATGCTATTGTTATTGCATTTCCGGTTGCCAAAGATCAAAGATAAAATAAGAAGAGTTTGCTGAAATATTTAATGGCTGCGTTCATGCAATTTTTTTGGGTTACAATACATGGATTACAAACTCTTTGGGTCGCTAATGATTACAAGAGTGGATTGAGAAATCGAATCGAATTCAAATTAAGATTTAGACGAGGTAAATGGCTACGCTGGGTCGAAGGAGGAATGAAAAATTGAAGTCAAATGGAATCGAAGTGACATAATATTTTATAATTTTGCAGAAAGAGAAAACAGAGAGTTAATAAAAAATAATATGCAGCAGAAATAAACCAAACAAACTCAAAACCATAGGAAAAGAAGCCTGGAATTGTGATTACTCTTTTGGAATAATTTAAGTTGCCACTTAAGGAACTCCGAAAAATGTTCAAATAATAATTGAAGTTTAAGCTTTTTTTCGGGATGTTCATGACGTTATTTTTTAGGTTTCTATTTTTCCAAAATGTCAAAATCTGAACAACTTAATAAAATAAAAAAAAATCTAAGTCGATAGATTTATTTTATTTAAAGCTATTTGAATACAAAATTAATTGTTATCATGCCAGAGAGCTTGGGTTCAATCTCTGATTGTGCCATCTAAAGATTTATTCACGGGTTCTGCCTTTTGCGAGGAATTGACAAATCCTCCAAGAATAATTATTGCTGTGCTTTCCTAAGTTAGCCGTTCAGATTCGGCTTAAAACTTTAGGCCCCTTCATTCCCGACAGGAGTACTCACACACAGGATTGGTTGAGAGTTGTAAGTCACTAGGCCCTGGTTCTTCATGGACTGTTGCTCCACCTAATTTATTAACTTCCCATAGGAAGTTATTGTAATGGGTCCGATTTGTCAAATTGAAAATTTTGACATTTCTCGACGTTTCAAGGTCCCAAGAGTCGAAATAAAAGATTTTTAGAAAGATGTCTGTGCGAGCGTGGGTACGTACGTTCGCGACGTTTTTTTCGTTGTCCATAGCTCAAAAACCAGAAGAGATATCGACTTCAAATACATTTTGTTATACAGATAATAAGGCAGAAAGATGCGGAAAGAGTTCTCATAAGAAAATTGCGAGGGTGGTTTTTTTACCATTGCAGTTTGAAAAAAAGGTGAACATTTTGGTTAACCCTAAATAACTTACGAACCAAAAACGCTAGAGACTTAAATTAAATTTTATATAATATATTGTTTCGTGATATCAAAGAAGTATGTTTTTTGAAAAAAAATCCATTTAACGTTGTTTTTATAAATCCAAGAAACTGAAAAAAAAATTTGTCACCTCCAAAATTTTACGACTAAAATATGATTTCATCTCCAAAACAATTTTGTGCAACGAACTTGAAATTTACTTGTTCTTGACATCTGATAAAATTTTGAGAAAAATAAAATTGACAGTTTTTTTTTTTATAAAAAATAAAAATCTAAAAAAAAAAACATAACTCAAATATTGGTAAAAATTGAATATCGATTTAAATATCTTTTCAAAAACTTGAAATTTAAGCTTCAAACTTATTTTATCTTATAAGAAATATTGTTTTCAACATTCTGAAAAATGTTGAGAAAAATCAAATTGACAGTTTTTTTATAAAAAATAAAAACCTAAAAAAAAATTAATAAAAGTTGGTAAAAATTGATTTTCGACTCGAATATCTTTTCAAAACTTTGAGATATTGGCTTTAATTTACTTTTATCTTTCAAAAAATCTTTTTGTCAACATTCAGTTAAAGTTTGAAAAAAATCGAAAAATCGAATTGACAGTTTTTTTACAAAAAATAAAAACCTAAAAAAAAAATGTATAAAAGTTGGTAAGAATTGATTTTCGACTCAAATATCTTTTCAAAAATTTGAGATATTGGCTTTAATTTACTTTTATCTTTCAAAAAATATTGTTGTCAACATTCAGTAATATTTTGAAAAAAAAATCGAATAGACAGTTTTTTTTTTTTTTAATTAACAAAAGTTGGTAAAAAATGATTTTCGACTCAAATATCTTTTCAAAAATTGTGTATATATTGGCTTTAATTTATTTTTACCTTTCAAAAAATATCGTTGTTAAGATTCAGTAAAATTTTCAAAAAAATCAAATTGAAAGTTTTTGTACAAAAAATTAAAAACCTGAACAAAAGTTGGTAAAAATTAATTTTCGGCTCAAATATCTTTTCAAAAATTTTAAATATTGGCTTCAAATTAATTTTATCTTAAAACAAATATTGTTTTCAACATTCTATAACATTTTGAAAAAAATCGAATTGACAGTTTTTTTTACAAAAAATAAAACTCTAAAAAAAAAATTCCGAAACTTGGTAAAAATTTACTTTCGACTCAAATAGCTTTTCAAAAATTAAAAGGATTGGCAACAAACTTATTTTATTTCACGGAAAATATTGTTTTCGATATTCAGTAATTTTTATATAAAAATTCATTAGTCCGTTTTTAAAATAAGTTCTAATAAAACATTTTTGTTGAACATTTTCAAAGAATTAGGTTAAGATACTAAAAACCCAAAACCCTCGTAACTCAAAGAAAAAACTTCATTATTTTTGTCATATTTTGTTAAAGGCTGCTTCTTTGGTGATATTTTTGAACTGGTTTTTGATATTGTATATCTGTCGCATTCTTGCAGTAGTTTTTCTGTTCATAAATGCATTGCATGCATTTTGTCGGCATGGCTTGTGCAGCTAGTTGCATTTTTGAACTCACCCACTCAGACATTTTGACAGTTAAAAAGCATTTAGGTAGGTTAACATCCGTTTGAAGCACAAAATTATCCGGTTTAATAGGACTCGGAGATTTTTAGCTTCGAGGTATTTTTTCGAATAACTGTCCGGTGAATTTTATTGAAGATGATGTAAATTTGTGTGAAATTTTTGACAATTTATCGATTTTGTGTTTCCAAGGCAATCGCAAACGTAATATCAACTACAAATCAATACTAGGACTTGGTCTGGCCTGATAAGTATTGTATATACTTGTAAAGTATGACAAATACTTCAAAAGTGAATTGACGTATTCTTTGTAGACAAATTTTCCCTCCGATGACAGATACATCAAATTGCTATGACGTTTAAATCTCTGACAGATTAAGGTGTGTTTGTTTTGTTATCCCCGAACTGTCACTTTTTAGACGTGTGTTTAAGATACACAATTTTAAAAGTTGAAAAATTTGCAAAACTAGGTTGTCAATTGCTAAATATTTAACGAAACCTTTAACAAACTTTTGTTCTAAATTTGGCGCCTTTATCCTTGACCACAATTCTACTCAAATAAGCGTCGGAAAAAGATTATGCACTTCAATATTAAACTTATATTCCTATACCTTTTCTTTTGTACATGAAACAAGTCAAGGCCAAAGACAAGAAAACCATATACTCCGAACCCAATCTTATCCAGCTATAAGATGTTATAAATCAAAGGAACCCCTCTAAACCATATCGTATTTACCCAAAAAATATATCCAATAGTATTTCTTTAAATCCAAGGTCAACAAAGTGATTGGTTTTCGCATTCAAACCAAGAACTGTCGACCATCACAAATTTTGTGGAAACCACAGTCTGCATAACAAATTCCGTCGAAATATACAAAACCAAAATGTGACCAAAACTACAAAACCACATCACCTAAAACCATGACATACCACAAGAGAAGAGCTGGGTTCCTCACTGAAAATCGATGACGACAACGACTGTGACGACGACTACAACGACAACGACAACGACAACGGGAGGGGGCATTTACAATTTTTATTCAAACCAAGAACCAACGAACGAAAAACAAAAAAATAGTACGCCACCAGAACGAAATTAAAAATTCGATCCGCCATAGTTGCCATGCTACCACTACCTCTTTCCGTTGTTGTTGTTTTTTTGACAGTTCAAACCGAAAAGAGGCGGAGCTAATTTGTATTCTATTTCGGTCTCGAAAAAAAAGAAAAAAAAAACATTTCGAAATTTCCATGACCATTGATGAAAATTGCCTACAACACTTTGGGACTAGAACGACAATAATGATGCCTTTAGGACGAAGGTTTGTTCTACAGTAGTTCCCCGTGGTGACATTTTTTCCTCAAAAAAGAAAAAAACAAATACAAATATCCCTGAATATTGCGCGACTTTTTTTTTCCTCCACTCCAAGAGCTGTCAATATTCTAAGGCCTTGTTTAAAGGTAGAGTAGAGCCTATATTTGCAAAATAGCAGAGCTAAGGAAACAAAAATCCCGCGCTACGCTGTCCTATGACACTAATAAAATCTGTATTTGTTCATCATCGTCGTCGTCGACGAAGTGAGTGAAAATTTATGACGGTTTTTATTTTACCTGGGATTCTGGAAATTCGCCTCATAAACATACACATTTTCATTTTAAGCAAATGTTCTCTTTCTTAAAACACTAAAAGGCCTTTTGATGAGCTCAAATGTAAAAATTTCACGGTCACTGATAGTTGAAACAATGCTATCCAAATGGACTTTTATTGCCTTTTCTCGTTAACAAGCCCCGAAGTTTTTGTCTTTCGAAAAGAAAGAAATAACTGAAATGTCACACAAAACAAGCAAATGTCAGGTCCCAAAAGTGACAGATTTTCATATTCTGAAGCCGCTGTTGCTGCTGCTGATGCTGATGCTGCTGCTAATGCTTCATAAACTCGCGAGATTTATTAGGAGTGGTAAAGGAATAAAATATTTATCACTTTATTTGTGGGTAGTTAGGAGTCAATTATTATACATCAGTTTGTTGTTTTAGGCACGATTTCGCGAAGCGTGCGGTGCCATTAACCACGCGATCAGAAGCGCCCTATTCACGATTTCAGAGAAATTAAATTGAGGCGTGCACCAATTGGGAAGAAATAGGACATTCTTATTATCACCATCAGATGGCGTAATAGCTTCATCTAATGTCATAATTTGGAAGGCTTAGATTTAGCGTCAAAAATGTGCTGCGATATTCGGGATGATTCTAAATTTCCTTTCCGATTGAGCAAGGAAAATCTGTTATAGCTTTACATCTTTTTAAAGGGTGTACTTTTGGGGACTTAGAGCTTTGACATGGATTGAAATTTGTTGGAAAGATAATCTTCCGGGCGTGGGCTTATTTGGAAGTCCAATTATCGATGGCTTCTTTGAGCATTTTTAGCGTTTTTAGGGAATAACGTGGCAAATGTTATCCTCAAAGCGGTCAATCGTTTCGAGCTCATCAACGTACATATACTAGCGACTTTACATATCTCCACACAAAATAGTCAAGCGGTTTTTAATCACGTGGTTTCGTAACGTGACGTGTGGTATCCAAATGTTTCCTTCAATAAATCAATTCTGGAACGACCTGTGACATCTGGAAGTGTTGCTCAGGTGTCAGTCTTTTCATATTGAAATGTCAAACTAAACTTAAAATAAATCATTTGACAGCTGACAAAATGGATGCCATTTAAAATAGTGTTGCCAGCTTAAAGTTCTCTAAAAAGATAAGAACACCCGCTATTTTTACGAGTTTTCGGGAAAGAAAGAAAAAGTGCATCTTTAAGATAACTTCCTCTCTAAATTCGGACATTGAACAAAGCATTTCCAATTCCAATGCCCAATGGGTGGTAATTAACAAATATATTGAGGATGTGTTCTTCAGAGGAAGCGCACAAAGAAGACCATATCATCAGACGCACAGAAAACAATGTTTTGCTGACGCTAACGTTGCTGCTGAGAAGGTAACAAACATCTCTGTTTGAGGAGATTTGCTGTGCTGATTTCCTGGGGATTTATCCTTGAAGTCGGTGCTTAGTTCAAAGTTCTCCTTTTTTGTATTTCTGCTGCCGAAAAGAAGAACAAGAAGAAGATGAAGAACCCATCTAGTAGTCAAACCAAAATGTTTTCAAACATCCTAACACAAAGATCAGAGGCCATTATCGCCCGGCATGAGTCCACCCATGTCCTTGCTAAGGATTCTGGATTTCTTTTTCTTCTGTTCTCGTGTTGTTGTTTTTTTGAAGAGATTGGATATGTGTTTCCATCCAATAGATACACCGTAAAGTGTTAGACAACAAAAACAACAACAATAATAATATCGAGAAAGGTCCTTGTGAAGTTGTTGTGATTTGGATATCCTTTTGGAAAAGAAAATATATGTGGTTGGTTGTTTAATTTTTGTTTGTGTTTTGTTTTTGTATAGAAACAAGATGAGGAGATTCAGATTTGTGGTTTTGCAACATAGTATCGTTATTATAGGATGTAAATGGTTTTAAGGGCCAGTGGTATTTCGTTCTCGTTCTTGTTTTCGAGACTTGGTTGGGACTTGGGAGTGATGGAGATATGCTATGCTATATCCAAATGCAATTGTGTCTATAGAAGAATTCCAGTGTTTTGAGATTATGTTCACTAATTGGGGGAAAACAATGTAAAGCAATTTAAATGGGATTTAATTTCTGGAAAAAGGAGAGTTAGAGAGAGTGATTCGTATCAGCTTAGCATTGCAGCGAGCTTTTGTATACAATTTAGAAATATTTAGGAAGATATTAAAACTTTGGTTTATGATTTTGTATGCCATTTTGTTAGTTCTGTCAAATGGAAAAGGATGTCCACATTGTTTGTAGCTTAAGTTAAAATAATCATATGAATACAGTATTTTGGTGTAATCTTTCGACTATAGGTATATGAATGCATGTCTTCAGGTTTTGGTTTAAACTTCTGAAAATATATTAACGAATAAATGCCATGAAATGGTTACTTTAAAACCAGCAATATCTCCTTCTTAAGAACAGATGCATGCAAATAAAAATGCACTTTGTTTTTAAAACAAAATTGTTATAAAACAGAGTTGGTAAATAATGATTACTCTTAGTAATCAATTACAAGTTCCATTTCGATTACAAGTAATTAGTAATTAACTTTTCTCCCAGTACTATTTCACAACGTAGATAATTGTAATTGAACAAACAAATATTTCTTTCAATTACTTCTAATTCTAATTGAAAATATTCATTTGTTCAAGTTCTTGAGGGAAATTACATTCAAGGCAATTGAATTTTATGTAATGATTACCTTAAAAAGTAATCATGACTACTTTTTCTTCAATTACATTTTAAAGTAATTGAAAAAGTTAAAATAATACAAAGTTTCAATTACAAGTAGTTACTGTGATTAAATTTGTTTGTAATCATTCCTTCCTAAGTCTGTTATAAAAGCGCACAAGTTACAAAAAAATGGTAAGGGCTGCCTGGGTTGGAAAAGAGTTGCCTGCGTACATTGGTTTTGAGTTTCTGAACATTGCAATGACACAGAAAGACATAGAGAATGGTAATGCATTCCACATTCGTTAAGTACGGCTAAAGAACGAATCTCTGTACTTCAAAGTACGACTGAACCGCGAGTATTACAGTTGAAATGTTTAAGGCTACTCATTTTGACATTTTGACATTTTGTCCCGCTCCAAATTTGTTTGATTTTTTTTTTTAAATATTTGTAAAATGAGAACAAAGAACAGTGCAATGTGAACAATCTTCAAGATATAGTAATTGACATAAATTTGACAGTTAAGCTGTCATAAAAAAAATAATTTTTCTGACATTTATGTGTCACATGAAAATCACATTCATAATTTGACACATTTTACCAAATTTACCACTTTCGGGACCAGAATCTTACAACTTTTAGACATTAAGAAGTCAAATGATATTTAACATATCCAAACTTTGATCACAAAGGATATCCCAGCATTAGACCACACGATTGATTGATATCAACTCTTACCATATTATGGTCAGGTAGCGCAGACATTTCGGCTATAAGCTAAACCAAATGCTTTGTGTTTTGTAAAGTAAAATACCATATGATGCCAAGAACAATATAGGCAAGGTATAGGAACTTCGTCCTCTTTACCGACCGACAAAAGGATATGCACATAAATAATACAACAATTGGACCGCGCTTTGTGAAGTGTCTGTGCCTGTGCCTGTGCCCCCTACACACACTTCACCTTATATTCCAATGTCGATGTGTCGGTCGGTTTGTTTATAGAATACAATGCGGTGTATAGAGGTTAGGTGGCGGCGGCCAAACGTGGTTGGCGTTGGTGCGATGGTGGTGGCGTGAATTTGATTAATGATAAAATTTCATGGAACAACTGTCCGACACAGCAATTAATTAAGTCTCCATTTTCCCCTAACGCCACCGCGTTGTGTATAGTATACAACTACCATCTCTTCCGTATAAGAAGTTTATTTGAAATTGATGATAGTTATCTGATGTGCAAGATGCATAACGCCGCAAATGTCCAACACCTCTCGTTTTCATCAATTGGAAATGGAATTGGGTGCTGCTGTTCGCTGAATTGGATGTTTGACTGTTTGACTGTTTGGCTGGAAGGTGTTATGAGGACGATGATGAGGGAATCATCAACACGATTGATCTATATCGGTTTTGTGTATCAATATCGTATCAATTTGATTGCAATTGTTGCAGTTCACCTGCTTTGATGTTGTTCGACGGGAAGGTTAGACATGCAATTGATGGGATTATTTAAATTAGTTCAATGGATCAATAGATTTCGGACAGCTGTCAGCTAGAAGTTTAATCTTAAGTTTCGCACCACCAAACCAAGGCCACGAATAACGAATGGATATGATTTGCCTTGAAATCATGTTTCATTGCATATCGGTGGCAAGGAACATGAAGTTTTAATTTGAATGTAATATAAATCAATTTTAAGGGTGAAACATCTTCTTGACATGATGGAAAATGGTTGAAATATTGCTTGCAAATAAATTTAAAGTGGTAAATAAATAGTTTGTAACTACTTTGTTTTCTGACTTAGAACACTTAAAAAAAGTCAAAACTGGGCCAAAAAGAAGATAAATAGAAATAGATTAAAACAGCTGAGAATGATAGCTAAAATTTCAATATTTATTCATTTCTTACTTTAATTAATTAATTATTTTCTATTAGACTTGTAAGAGAAAACAATCTTTAAGAAGTTCAACGTAAGGCCTTAGGCCACAATATAGAATTTTCGAAAACTTGTCAGGTTTTTACTTTAAATAGTTCCCTTAGGACCTCCAAAATGATAACAGATAAAATATGTCAATTATTGAACCTTTATGTAAAATTTAAGTATTTTTAAAGGTATTGCAAAATTAATCTTGAATTTTAGCTACTCCAAACAACAAGCGCATTTATCAAAATACCAGTGTTTTTCTTGGAAAAGTGCATACGTAGTACAGTAGAAATTTATATGAATAACAACTAAAACATTCGCAGTAGAATCAAGATAGAAGCTGACAAAAATTACAAGTATTATTAACGCCTTTTTCTGTCAAATAACGTTGATGAAAACTAGCAACACACGCATCAGTTAAGTCAGACAATCATATTGCTGTATTTTTGTTAGATTGTTTTTAGACTTTCAATGACGATGGACGTTAATTTTGTGAGTGCTTGATCCTTTAGGAACAGCAACTCATTAAAATACCATTAAGTTGGTTGGAATCTTCTCTAGCGCCACCTTTTGGCATTTCTAATTTTTTAAGTTGCGCTAAAATTTGCCCTCAAGCTATTAATTTTATTTTTCACTCATAGTTTAGTGGCCTTTTCATCACATTCTTTCAATTTAACGCGAATCTTTTCGTAGCATTTTAGTTTTTAGAGTTATACGGCTTTATTTGACAACTCTTTGACTTTAATTTTCACAAACACTCGAAATTGAGATATTTTTCTACAATTAATTAACCGTTTTAATCTAAACCCAGACAAAAATTCATACTACATTATCAATGTTCTGTCAGTTAAAATTGAAGAAACTCAAAAAATTGTTGATTCCCATCAATGTGTCAATTTTAACAATCGAATCGAGACTCGTTCAAGTAAAATTGACAGCCAACATTGATGGTGTGTATGGCCCTTAAGTGTCCAACAAACAAAACAATATGACCTCACTTAAGATGAACTTTTATGCTTCGACAGAACTTCTTTTTAATTTATTTTAACTAACTTTTGCTTATAGCCTAGTACGCAGCTGAAGTGAAATTAATTTTTTCGGCGGTCTCCAAGTGCAGAGCAAAATGAAAGCGAAAACCATAGCGGAAAAATATTAGTGGAGATATCTGTCAGCCGTCAAAAAAAAATTGGATTCCCAGCCTATCTTCAACTTGAATAAAAAAAAAGCTTACATATGGAATTCTATTTATTAACATTTTATTGAGCAGTTAGTACCTGGTTTTTTCATTTCTGCAGCTATATTACTCCAGGGGCTGAAACGGCTGAATTATTTTTGTGAAGATTATGCTCCAACTTCCAAATACCTTCACTGGCTTCGACCAACAATAAGATCCTGAGTTTCCGATTCAGAAATTTAATGTTGGAACACATTAGAAAAATCAATTTTATTAAATTTTAAATCAAAGATAAATCCAAATAAAAACACCGAAAGTCACGAGTAAACAATTTTTTTTTCCAATAAATAAATTAAACGTCAAAATTTCGCAAGCAATTAATATGCCGTTCAATAAAATTGAGAACGAAAAAAGTGGAGAATTGTACTAAAAAATCTAGTACAGCTACCCACAAAATGACACATTTCGTCGTTCAGCAGCGTACTGAAAAACGAAAAGCAGAGCGAAATTTTTTTGTCATGTCGTTTTTGTATTTTAAATTTCGTTTCGGATCAGCAGCGTACTAGGCTTCAGTTTCTTCAGCGTATTCAGTTCTTAATCAATTTGTTTCTATGTTAATGTTTTTGATTTCTTATTAGTAATCATAATTTTGTGGCAACTTCCTATGGACTGTTCCATCCATAAAACCTAAAAAGTATCTAGTTAAGTCTCCCGAAAAAATTTAAATCATATTTCTTATTCTGGCCTTCAATATTTCTAAGCATAAAGTTACGACAATGGACATAAGCTTTATTATTGTTTGTTATTTTGCAAAAAGTTAGTGTCAACAAAAAACACATCACTTTATCACCGATAGCTCCATCTGTCATACGTAAGAAGCCATTTTACTAAGACCACAATCTACGAACAAACCCCTTTGCTTTAGTAGTTCATATTTCATATGAAATTAATTTGCGAAATGGAATACATTACTACAAACTAAATATTTATGAATTATTTGCGACATTTTCATACCGTATTCTCATTAAAATTATCTGTTTAATAAGTTGAAAATAGTTTGGTTCTGAATTTAAGCAAATTTACTGTAATTTTGTTTTAAACTATTCTGAAAATTCTGGTTTTGTATAAAATTTTGAAAATGTCACATTTTACTTTAATATTGAATCCTAGAAATCACAGTCACTAACAGTTGCAATAAAATCACGTAATGTTTGTATTTTTTATTGTTTCTGAAATCGAATCAGAGTCTAGGTCAAGCTAAGGGCCAAGACTACATTCATGGCATTCACTTTTAGACTGAAAATTCAAAATTTGCAATAACCAATCATTTGACATCAAAATGATTGCACTCATTTTTCTTCCAATCATTTCAATGCAATTGTTTGATTGGAATCATTTGAGACTTTATGCATTCATTCGTACACTTTTAAAGCCTTAATTCTGTACCCTTATACTTTATACTTTATTCATTATAATCAATGATTGCAACTTTTAAATTTAAATTAGATGGAAAATTTGTATAAAGATTAAAATTATTTTAATTGCCTCGCCCTAAGTAATTGTTAAAATTTGTACTTGCTACATATAGGAACTTTATGGCAAATAATGCTTTCGTAATCAATTTCGAACTCAAGATTTAAATTTAACCTGACATAACGAGAGAAGTCAATAAAAGCGGGTCCACTGATTCAAACATTTTTTTAACTAAAAACTACTTTTAAAAACAAAAATTTGAATGTCTTTCTGAGAATCTAAATGACATTTAAATTGTGACCGATGTGGTAATGAAGTCCCGCTTTTGTAATCTCAATTTATGTTTTAGTATTTCTGAAAAATAAAAAGCCTTAAAGATTACATTCATTGAATTTACTTTGAGATTTTACTCCAAAAAGAATGCACTCTTTTTTTTTAAATCACTTAACTGCAAACAATTGAATGAGTTCGTTCGAGAATCAAGCATTCACTTGTATTCTTTTTGAATTATTTGTATTGATTTGAAGTCTTTGCATTCTTTAGCATTCGGTTGATAAGGACCTCTTAAAATATCATTCTTTTACAAGCCTCTCCTTAGTAACTATTTAAACATTTTAGCATTTTATCAAGTGCAACAAAGTTCTGGCTTCAAAAAATTCTTATTTCTTTCAAAACCAACTCAGTTGTATGGATTTTTTTCAATTTACGGTAATCGGTTAATCTATGAAATTGACAGTTTCATGCTAGGTGGGTAACCCAACCCCTTCACACCTGCTATTCTTTACCATCCATCCATTTATCAACCCTTCACAGACTTCTTGACATTTTGAATATCTATATATCCAAGATGTATGTTTTAAAAGTAGTTTTCCAGTTCATTCCACAGTAGCAGATAAAATTTAATTGTGACTCTTTCTCTCTCTCCATATATTTTTGCTTGTTTGACCGCATCCGTAAATTGACACGCATTCTGCTTAAACCGCGTGTGATTTTTGGTTTTTCGAGAACATAAGCATCAAAACCACACTCGAAACATCCAAACAATGCACGAGTATATTTTCTGCGGCAAACCAAACCATATCATTGAAGCGTGGAAAATTTCAAAAATTCCTCCTCATAACCATTCGGCAGAAGTGTCGAACAAACAAAACATCCCATAAACGCATAATCCTTCGATTAAGTTTGCCCAAAAAATAAAATAAAAACGAAAAATTTAAATGAGGGTGTAACTCGAAAGGATGGCAAATGCTGGGAGAGTAGGTGCGACCGGTCACGACAACCGAAAGAACAGGGCTGTTTTGAATCAGTCCTCCAGTTACCTGGTGGTATTAAATGCGATTATGGTGCGTTACTTGCTGCTGCTGCTGCCGCTTCGAAACGGAACGCTATGATACGAGTGTCGTTTACAAATGTTGATCAATAAAAATTTCATGATTCTACCTTTTGTAGGAGATTATCCTGGTTAATGGATTTAATTTGTCCGAAAAGGATGCAAAATATTTGGCTTTGAATTTGGCTTTGGCTTGAGTATATTATCAGCTACTGGGCATATTTTGATGTATCCTTTTTATGAGGGTACTCTTTTTCAAATGTGAATGGTTATTTCGCAAAAGGCTTTGTTTTATTAGTTATTGGAGGTGGTAGCGAATGAAGCATTAACTTTAGAGGATTGAAGAAAATTCATATTTACAGTAGGTAAACAATAAACAATAAACAAAATATATGTAAAATATAATATAATACAACATTTTCCTTGAATTTTTGGATGATATTAAGGGATTGGGTATTTTTCTTGAATATTGTCATATGGTTAGGATGTAAAAAGGAAACGAGTTAAATTTTTGTTGGAAAAAAAACAAAGTAATCTAAATTCGAAGTATTACCTATAAAAACGATACAAATATTTAAAGGCTTTTTGATATCATTTTTAAGTGACGTTTCCTACGATTTTGATATCCTGATAAAATCATACATAAAGTGAATCATTAAATCTTCAATATTCTATTTAAAGAATTTTAAAAATAAAAATGACATTCCTTTCAAAAATCCAAGAACCTAAGGATGTCAAATTTTAAGATTTCGAGAGAATGTGTTCTTCATCCTTCAAAATGTTTTCAAAATATTACAAAATTAAAATAAATAAAGTAATAATAAATTTTCTTTGAAGTTTTTTTACATTAAGCCCCGGTGCACACATCCGCCATTTTAAAACCCCAATGCCGAAATAGTTCAGTGCACAAATATAATAATAATACACAATAATTTACTGAAAGGCCCAACCGTTTGTGCGGTCATGCAACTATTTCGCAGAAACCTGTGAGTGTTTTTTCCGTAAAATGAAGCTCGATTCTGCAGAGACATTTTTACACGGTGTCATCGCAAGTCAATGAAGAAAGTGTGCACTGGGGCTAAGGACAAAGTGATCGTAGATGAAGTAATAAATTAACTCGAGTGCTTTAATTAATAATTCAATCAAATACAACAAATTTAAGATCTCCCATGGATACAATCGAGCAAATTGACCATGAATAAAGTAGTCCAACGTTTTCTAATAGATGATAAAATGAAATAAAATATCCTTTAGAGATCAGAGAGTTGATAATAGAGAAAAGAAGAGCTCGAAGAAAATGGTAAAAAAATAGATTTTCAGATGATAAAACAACGTTTAACCGTATAAGCAATAATATTAAAAAACAAATTTACAAATTCAAAAATGATTCACTCAGTACATTCCTAAGGAATTTAACGACTGATGCTTCAACCGATTTTTCGCTATGGAAAGCAGCCAAGTGCCTGAAAAGACCGCAGTTACAAAACTCGCCCTTGAAATCTCTAGATGGGAAATTGATCGGTAACACGAAAGAAAAAGCTAACCTTTTCGCTGAATATCTTGCGAATGTTTTTAAGCCATAATCATCAAACGCGGCTGAAAATAACTTGAAATGAAAATGAAATACTAATTGTAAGACTTAAAGAAATAAAAAGTATGTGTTTACATCAACTACCGAATAAAAAATCACCAGGTTACGATCTAATTACGATCTCAGGTTATGAAAGAAATGCCATTGAAAGCCTTCATAAGACTCCAATATATAATAAATGCATGCCTTAAGCACCGGTATGTCTCGCACTATAGGAATATTGCTGAAGTAATTGTCATACCAAAGCAAGGTAAATCACCTACAGAAGTGACGGCTTACAGACCAATATCGCTTATACCAATTATGGCAAAAGTTTTTGTAAAACTGCTTCTGAAGAGACTTAGCAAAATCATAGAAGAAAGAAGTTTAATCCCAAACCATCAGTTTGCTTTAGAAATAAACATTCCACGATAGACCAAGTTCATAGAATATCGGATGTAATAGAAAAAGTATTGGAAGAAAAACAAGTATGTTCCGCTATTTTTTTAGATGTTGCTCAAGCTTTTGACAAGGTTTGGCATGAGGGACTTGAGTACAAACTGCAAAGGGATCTTCCCTGGCAGTACTTTGAAATATTAAAATCGTAAATCTCAGACCGATTGTTTAGAGAAAGGTACGATCAAGAATACTTAGAATTGAAAAAAATAGAAGCCGGTGTACCACAAGGAAGTGTCCTAGGTACTACCCTGTATTTGTTATACACAAGGGATATTTCAGTTGGTAATCACACCATAATGGCTACTTTTGCAGATGATACCGCAATTTTGGTACCCGACAAATGTGTCTCTAAGGCAGCAGTAAAACTACAAAATACAAAATCCAAAAAACAAAATACCGCACGTTCAAAACATCGGCTGTAAGAATACAAATATAAACTGTCAAATTGTTATCGTAACTTTTTCATAAACGTCATCTGTCATCTTTCAGCATATTTTTTCTCTTAATTCTTTCCTTTGATTAATAAGTACACAAATATTATAGTTAAAAACAAATTTTTTAAATACAAGAGCTTAACAATAAATTATGTAAAATCGGGTTTTTCGCATCCGAATATACATAACTATTTTGAAAGTTAAAACTATAATTTAGTAGAAAACAACCAATTTTGAAAATAAAAGAAAATCCAGTGGTCGTCAAAATTACGTTTTTTTTAACTTCATCAACAATAGGATTAAGGATAAAGTTTTTCGGAGTTGGAAACTTACCTAAGATTTTTTTCATTGCATCGGGTTTTTAAAATATGTCTTAAAAAACGATAATGAAAACCAAAAATTGTGATTTTTAAAGGCTTAGACTCAACCTAGTTCTAAACAATAAATTTTATTATTATTTTCCAAAAACAAAGCCTTTTTCTTTCAGATACAGTTTATTTTTGACTGAACTTACCCCAGTTTCACAGTGGAAGTTAAAATTTCTGTTTTCACAATAATTAGGTTCCACCGCTTTGTTTAAACCTTTAAAAATCAGCCTAATCTTTAGAACAACTTTAAAAAAGGACAGTGATATTGAACAGCTGCCATTTAATACCTAATCAGGTTTGAAATTTATTTACAGAAATATTGTATTTTTTAAATGTCGTCGAGTTTGGAAAGTGATTTTGATGACATAAGTGATAACGAAACCTTTATATTATTTGCGAATTTGAGAAAAGAAAACAACATTCAAGGGAGAAAAAATCAAATCAAAAATGTTTTTGAAACACACGTTTTGGAGTTAAATCAGCCTTAAAAGTTCTGATATTAAATCTGAAATTCGGTTTGAGCTTTTTTTCAAATTAATAAAGTATCCGTTTTCGACCTTATTTTTATAGCTTTTAATATAATTAAAAATCTTAATGTGATAGCCCTGTTAAGACAAAAGTTAAGATGCAAAAACAAGAATTTCTTTCGAACCGTTTAGGAAATGTGAAGCGTTCTATTGAAATTTATGTTAGACAGATGAAATTTAGAAGCTTATGAAGGTTGAATATTTTAACACCGTCACAATAACAACTCAAAAGTACGAATATCTCAAGAACCTAAGGTCATAGCGTGACTTCGGTGTAGGATTTAAATTAAGGGATAGAAAACCCATCGAAAAAGGGACAAATCCAACAGTCCATAGAGAACCAGGGCTTAGGTTAGGTTAGGTTAGGTTAGGTTAGGTTAAAGTGGCTGTCCTAGATAGAAACGGACACACTAAGGCCAGTTTAATGGCTCATTGTGATACCACATGAATCTTGAGGCTTTCTCCTAAGGTCAATGGAACCAGTTTGAGTCCCTTACGAAACGTGAGAGGCTGATTATGCTGATATGAATACTCGTAAGATCGTTAAAGAAGAATTCTCTTAGGTAATTCTTGCGTTTTCGAGCCAGAGCAAGGAATATACAGAGAAGATAAAGAATTGTTTCCTCCTCTTCCTCGTCCATACAGCTTCTGCAGAAGTTATGCAAAAATACGCCTAGTCGCGTGGAGTGCTTTTCTATTAGACAGTGTCCGATTATGACACCTATTATCGAGCTTATATACGATCTGCTTAGAGATAGCAAGCACCAAACGTGACACGTTATGATGTTGTTCCAACTGGTGTCTTCCTTCTTCATAGCGCCTTAGCATAGCAACAGTTTTCAAGTAGCGATTGGTATTCCAGTATTAGTAAAACGTGGTAGGATGGATTGCACTGTACCGTTCCTGGCGAGTTAATCTGCCTTACAGTTACCTAGAATGTTTTTGTGGCCCTGCACCCAGCAAAGGTGAATATTAAACTTTTGTGCCATCTCCATTAAATGTGATCGACAGTTATGGACTGTTATAGAGTTTGTAGAGACAGAGTCCAGAGATATGATAGCAGCCTGACTATCTTAGAAAATACAAATATCCGATGTTGATATCACGTTTTCTTTAAGGATTTTGAAGCGGAATAGGAGACTTAACTTTAGTCGTTCAAAGTACACACCTCCACCAACCCCTTCTTTTGTTTTTGACCCATCTGTGTAAAAATGGATTGACTCATCCTCCAAGAATGTCTTATATTCCCAAAAAGATGTGAGAGGTATAGAAATCTGGAAGTTTCTGTTGAATTGCAGTTGGGGGATGGTGTGGTCCGTGTGCTTTGGAATTGATTCTAAGTACCTTAGAATTACGGAGTGGCCAATGTTGTTGTTAGTCCACCACAGTAAGGTGTCCAGTGCCGCAGATGGGGTCGTGCGAATCGATCCGCTTATACATGTGCAAGCTAAACGTTGGACTTAGTGGATTACAACTCCCAACCATTCCTGTGTGCAAGTCATGTCAGGGATGGAGGGTACCTATAGTCTATATGGCGAATCCAAACGGCTTATTTGAGAAAGCACTTTTCATGACAAGAATTACTCTTGGAGGATTTGTAGATTTCTCGCGAGAGGCAGTAACCTTGACAAGAAAAACTTTTAGTATTTTTTTAAGGTGACACAGGCAGCAATTGAACCCAAGTCGTCTGGCTTGACAGTCCTACGAACTTATCATCAAACCACGGGTACTATGTTATGTTTGTTTATATTATATGGATTTTTTTAAACTTTCAATCAACTATGTAATCAATCATAAGTCATTCATATGTAGACACCTCTGTAAGCTTAATGAATCGGTGCAACAAAAGTATTTAGTTTTGTTCCGAAAACACAAAAAAGATTTCAATCTTGTAACTATAACATGTTCCAAAATGTGATTTTA
The DNA here is from genome assembly GCF_945859685.1 of Eupeodes corollae. Lineage (NCBI taxonomy): Eukaryota > Metazoa > Arthropoda > Insecta > Diptera > Syrphidae > Eupeodes > Eupeodes corollae. The sequence continues at coordinate 134,680,881 of NC_079149.1, forward strand.
ATTGGTTGACCCATATAAATGTTTCTATCCTTGAAAAATTCTATCAATTGATTGACATTTAAATCTCAAACCCCTCACGAGCTAAGGGTGCTTCGATAATCGGCCTGAGGTTGAATATCAAACCAAATGATTTGTTTTATTCCAAAAATCAGTGTCGGCACTGATCAATAATATCATCATGTCACATTATCGTGACTGAAATCGATTTATTTTGAAGGAAGAAAAAAATGAACATAAAACACAATATATAACACCCTCAAAACCACCGATGAACACATTAAGGGCAGTTTTGACATATTGACACAAAACATACGTCATCCCCCCAACAAAAGAAACAAAAAACTCACAAACATTCTGTGACATTCACATTTCACAACTATAAACCAAAGTCATGCTACAAGCTACGTACATCGCATATCCTTCATCCCAAATCCACATTCCCTATAATATTCCCTATAAAAATGTACGTTTACTCGCTTTTTATCCTTGATTTTTTGTTTGCCTTGTGCAGGGTGCACGCGGAAAAGGACTCTTCATCATCGCATGACTTGAAATAAGATATTAACAGCAACAAGCTCACAATGATTTTATTTGACAACTAAGAATGACGAGGACGACACGACGGCAAGGACTATAAGGACGACGACGAAGCACAAATATAGAATCACGAAGAGATAGAGAGAGAGATTTATGACGACACCTCCTGTGAGTTCAATAAACGAATAAAATTTTGCAATTGTTTGAGATTGATTTTCGGAATTGCGTTTTTCTTTTTTGTTTCTTTTTGAAGAAGAAATTTTAGAAATTTAAAAATTCCTTTAAAGTCAATTTCTAAAGTAAATAGAAATTTGATTTTCGAAGGACCTCGCACCATGTTACATGACTTTTTTTTTTCTTCACTCCGAGGTGTACCTTATTCAGCTACTTAAAGGTATTTATAGATATTTATGACGGTTTTTTTTTTCTCTATCGAAGTACTGCCTGAATGCGTCGTGAATGAATGCCATACGCATAACGCATCCATACCTACAACAGTCACTAAGTCTTCTGTCAGGATGTTTTGTATAAGTTCACGAAAATTTGACTCGTGGATGATAGATTACTGTCAATAAGGATCTTCTATTATTTCGCTGTTTCTATTTGAATCTAGTTCGCAAAAACTCATCAGTCGTTTCAAAATAAGAAGAAAACTATTTTAAGATAAATTAAGTTAACGCCTTCCATTCCAACAAGGATTAGAACAACAACTTGAGGGTGTATTAATTTTATTCTCGCGTTCTCGTGCGTCCAGGTGAAAATGACTTAGATCATAAATTCTTTTATAGTTGCGGAGGAAGTGTGAACAATATTTTTACACTAACTTGTCGGATCTTTAGATACAAAATTCTTTATGAAGCCATTTGTTCATTGGGAAGACATCATCATTAATCAAAAGATGCATATAAATTGAGAATCGTAGAGTAATGGCTTCTATCTTGTGGGAATTTTGATGGTTAAGGTGATTTTTTAAAAGTTTGATAGATAACAATGAGTGCGTTCATTGATTTCACTTCCGTTGAAGTTTTTCTTGGAAATTTTACCCACTATTTCTACGATTCTCTAGTCAACTCTTGCTAAGAGATCCCATTTAATGGAAAAATCGAGTCTATGCTCCAAATAAAGGATTGAATTTTAAATATATTTTCCTTACGTGAAACCGAAGTATCGCCGTATGAAATTAACACCTAAAGGTGCAATCATTGATTCTCATCATTGAAAATATTGTTTAGGTATTTAAAGAAAACTAATTAAGTAAACTATTTTTGTTGGGATTCGGTTTAAAACTGTAGGTCCCCTCCTTCCCAGACAACAATTCTCGCACACAGGAATGGTTGAGAGTTGTAATTCACTATAGGCCCTAGTTCTCAACGGGCTGTTGCGCCAACTAATTTGTTTTTATTAAGAAAAAAAAAGTAATGAGTTTTAGAATTTTGTTTACTAAATAAACACTTTCTTCAACCAAAATCTCTTCTTTTAGTTCATTTGACGAAACCGTGTTCAATGAACAGCTGATTATTGATTTCACATTTCGGAATATAATCGCGTCTCGTTTTCTTAGAGTTCCCATCTGTCAGTTTTACTTGAATGATAAACTCTAATCTCAAAACCTTAATTTCAATTAACTTGTGTCCTATGACAACAATTTTAAATAAAATCGAAAACCTGTCAAAAAAAATTCCAATATTTGATTTCAATGATGAAAACCAATGATAGCTATAAATGGCCCTAAGGATCACTCTAATAAGTTAAAGGTGGAAATGGCTTTGAAAATTGTTGATAATAGCAGATGTATCCTTCTCCAAAGCAATGTTTATAACTAAAGGATGGTTAAATTTTTAGGGCCGATGTTGAATGTGAAGCACACCTAAACGTCAAGTTATTTTCTGCAATTCAATTGACACTTCCCAATTTCAGACTTATTAAATTTGAACCATTAAAGAAACAATATCGAGTAACACGTTAAAGTTATTCAGACTTATCATGAAAATGGGCATTCAAATCTGAAAAATCGTGCACAAATTGGAAAAACCGGGTTTGTACAACTCGTACTGCAGAAAATAGTGCTGCTGTTCGCGATCGTGTGGCTGACGAGCCGTCTACCTCAACCGCCTCAGAAAAAAGTGAGAATCGCATGATGTAGAGAGCTTTTAGAGATGTGTAGTGAGAACGCGGACGGTTTTATGCATCGGATTGTTACTGGGGACAAAACATGGGTTCACCACTATGACCCTGAAAGCAAACAAGAGTCCTTGCAGTGACATAAAAAAGGAACAGACCCCCCGAAGAATTTCAAAGTCACTCCGTCTGCCGGGAAGCTCATGGCCACAGTTTTTAAACCATCAACGCCAAATCCTACGATTCCACTTTGCATAATTTGCGGGAGGAAATTAAAAAGAAAAGACGGGGTAAACTCGCAGCGGGTGTGTTGCTTCTTCATGACAACGCTCCTGTTCACACGGCGCGAGTTTCCAAGGCTGCTGTGCCAGATTGTGGTTTTGAAGAAATTCAACATCCACCCTATAGTCAAGACCTTGTCCCTAGTGATTACTTCCTGTTTCCGGATTTGAAAAAATGTCTTCGAGGAAAAAGATTTTCGGATGATGAAGAACTCAAGTCGGCAATAAATGGTTATTTTGCAGGGAAAGAGGAAACTTATTTTTTTGAGGGTTTAAAAAAGCTTATCTCAAGATGTAACAAATGCATTCATGTTAGGGGAGATTATATTGAAAAATAAAAACAATTTAAATTGAATTCGCATTTTCCTTCATATCGATACCGAGAATATATTGAACGCCCCTCGTAAGTCTTTGCAAAGTACACAATATAATCAAGGTAGAGTGTAAAAAGTGTTCGTTTCAACTGGTCAACTTATTAGAAACAGTTAAATTACGTTTGATTTGGGTGAAATAAAAATAATCTTTTTAATTTGAATTGATAAGTAGAAAATTCTGAATTGTCTGCAAACGTTTTTAAAGAATAATTTTTAAATTTTGGAGGTAATTGCAATGGGAAAATTAAAACAAGGATAGCGATTCTTGAGCTTCGGAAGCTTAAAATGTCTTTTAGAGCAATTGCATCTCAAATGAACTGTTCTGTAAAGAAAGTTTTCAATACAATTAAGCATTTTCAAAACTTCGGGACTGCTAAAAATGTACCTCGTAAAAAACGGGCCCGTAAGACAAGCTGCCAAAAAATAAGCTCAACAGAGATACAACGCCAATGTATGGGAATTGATAAAGGCATCATTTCCCATAGTGTCAGCATTTATTTAAAATGTAGGTGTGATATTATGGTCGGGTGTTTTCGTGTTACTTAACATACTCCCCCCCTTTGAGGGATCTAATCACTCAAAACTCTAAAATTCTGTATCTATTTCGAAGCGAGGGGCAATCCTTCTAGGAATAGGTTTGGGTTTTCTATTTTTTACGTAGTAAAATATGATGAATCCAACCATTGCAATAAATAATATGAAGCTTATGCCATAGTGATGATAATCATGAGTGTTTATATCATTTTCCCAGGTATCCTTATCTAAATCTTTAGCTACTTCATTTATTTTGTCCTTTAAAATTTGTATTTCCATATAATTTGTCTCATTACCCGAAGATGAAATAACACTATTATCTTTAGTGGATGCAGTTGTTTTAATTGCCTCGGAAATTCTTATTGAGGGAATAAATGAATTTTGTATAGTGGTATTGCTTAGAACTCGGCCATTTATAATTATGTGTGGGAGTTTCAATGTACATGGTCTTAAAAATTCTATCTGACCACTTCCACTTAAGGCTAAGCTCTTCGTAGTTCCTTCACATACAAGTAAACCAGTTACAACATCTTCAAGAGCGAATATCCAACTATTGGAACCTCTAAGACTTATCCATTGATCGTTAAGAATGGATTTTGTTAAAAAACAGTGACTTATAGCACTGCTCAAATGGTTTAGTAATGAAACTGCACAACTTTTATCACTGTCTCGATGGATCATTGTTGGTAATTGTTGGTTACAAATATAATTTTTGGTTGAAAGAAAATGACATGACAGTAATTGATTTTCTGTTAACTCAAAGTACCTATCTCTCGTTGGAGTAACTGCTAAATACGGGGATGATAATTCTATAATGAAACTTGAATCATTTTTAAATAGTGGAAATGGAACCAAATTAAAAATCTGAAATTCTTGGTTATCAACTAAAGGAATCATCATTTCAAATACTATTGAGTCATTAAGACTTCGTCCTTTGATGGATGACAGCTTAAAAATATCTAATACAGATGCTGTAGGGACGTTAAGATAAGGCGGAATATTGTTGCGAATAATTTGGAGTTGTTTAACAAATTGTGACGGTGAAATGAAATGAGGGTTCATTTTTACATTATTAAGACTCAGGAGAACGTCAAGTAATGTGTCTTGCACCCTCTCAAGGTTCGTAATTGATAAAATCAAATATGATGTTAACGCTGAAAAACTCTGGCTGACATCAATTTTTTCTTGATGCCTTTCAATGTTGTTAAGTGATAATTCGAACATAGTTTTAAGGCCTTTGAATTGCTCTGTGAGCTGCAAATTGCTTCGTTTAAGCAGATTTACCGTTGAATCTGCGATCGAACTCTGTTTTTTTAAGATATGTACTAAGTGCTGTTCATCCTGTTGGACCAAAGAGATTTGCTGCTGTATGTCCTTAGCATCATCTTGATCCAATACCCCGAATAGACTGTGTGCAACGTTGCCCACAAAGTCGAAAGGAGATCTAGCAATCCTAACCCGTTTGTTATAACAAGTATGATAGTTATGGACAAGGTCATTGTTTGATTCAATTATGACCACCCTATGTTTCAACGCGGTAATTGTGGGCAAACAGTAGGGATTATATTTTAATTTATCTAAACAGATTTTATCCATTCTGTTTAAATACGTTTTTACTTCTCCTAGCTCTGCCCAATATGATGACAAATTGTAAAATATATAAATATTCCAAAAACTATTAACAGTGCTAGCAGTACCAATATCTTCAAAATAGATGCCTGTTGGATTGTCGAATTTAGTAATCTTTATTGATTCAATATCTGTGGCGATTGTCAATGGAAACAATAGCAACATAAAACATAATAATGTTACTAAAGAATTGCCGATGAATCTTCCACTTCTTAATCTCATTGAGGGTTGGGTTTTTGTTGGTGCTTTCAAAGCCTCCTCTTGCTGCCCTTTATAATCAATCGGTAAAGGACAAAGGTTATGGATGGCTCTTTGGTATGTTCCTGTATCTGTTTTAACATGCGCTACACGCACTAAACCATCCGTTCCCTTCACGACTTCGATTACACGTCCAAGCTTCCATTTCATTGGAGGCTGGTGTGAATCCTTTAAAACAACCATTGTTCCAGGTTCCAAATTTTGGGACTGCGCCTTCCATTTCAACTTCTGTTGGAGAAGATGGAGATATTCGTTTGACCATCTTTGCCAAAAATGCTGTTGAATGTGCTGAACCTGACGAAATTTGTCTAATCTTGAGATTTTGTGATCAGAAATGTTAGGCTCTGGAAGAGAAGTTAATGGAGCGCCAATTAGAAAATGACCTGGAGTTAATGCCTGCAAGTCATTAGGATCGGAGGAGTTGGGTGTAAGTGGGCGTGAATTTAATATGGATTCGATTTGAACCACAACTGTTGAAAGCTCTTCATAAGTTAAAGAAGCTTCTCCTAAATATTTTAGTAATAATATTTTTGCGGATTTAACAGCGGCCTCCCAAAGTCCTCCAAAGTGAGGGGAGCGTGGTGGAATATGTTTCCAATTGATTCCCATTTTCAGACAATTTGAATTGATTGATGTTTGAGTTTCAGGTGAATCAAGAAACTCTTGGAAATCTTTCAATTGATTTCTTGCCCCAACAAAATTTGTGGCATTGTCACAGAATATGGTATGGCATACACCCCGTCTTCCTACAAACCGCTTCAAGCAGTTTATAAAGGCTTCAGTGGTAAGGTTGCTAACCACTTCAATATGCACAGCTTTGGTAGAAAAGCATACAAATACTGCAAGATAAGATTTGGTTGGAGTTTTTCCTCGGACTTTATAATGTGTCCGTATTGGGCCACAAAAATCTACTCCTGAGTAATGGAATGGTCGAGAAGGAACGATTCTTTCTTTAGGTAGGTTTCCCATTAACTGATCGATGGAACTGGGTTTGGCACGGAAACATTGCATACATTTAGAGAGTACCTTGCGTGTTTCTCTTCCTACACTTAAAATCCAAAACTGTTGCCTCGAGATAGATATAAGTGTTCTATGGGACACATGTAGATGTTTTTTGTGTAAATGCTCTAAAAGTAATGTTGTTACAATGTTATTTTTTGGGAGCAATATTTGATTCTTTGATTGAGAAGGAATTTCAGCATTCTTAAGCCTTCCGCCTACATGTATCAACATTGTTGATTTATCAAAGTATGGGCTTAGTGATAATATTTTGGAATTATTGTGGAGAGGTTTTCCTGCCTGAAGTGCTTTATATTCATCGGGGAAACCATGTATCTGTACGCTCCTCCACAAAAGAATTGTTCCCTTTTGGATGTCTTCTAAAGTTAAAGGACCAGTTCTTTTGTTTTCTTCGCACCGAGACTTAAAACTCATTACGAATCTACAACAATATGCAAAGATTTTTTGTAGCGTAAAAAATGAATTTTTATGATTAACTGAAGAAAGTAAATCATCTTGGACGGAAACAGTCAGCACCGTCTTATGCTTTCGACGCCCAGGAATTTGTTCTGGTATTAAATACTCCATTTTATTGCTTGACGTGTCAGTTTGTCTTAAAAAATCAGGACCATCAAACCATATGCTCGATCTGATAAGATCGCGCATTCCTAATCCACGCGATATTAAGTCTGCAGGATTTAATTCTCCTCTAACATAATTCCAATGATTCAAATCAGAACTCGATTGAATTTTAGATACACGATTTGCAATGTATGTCTCCCAAGTGTAGGACGGTGCCTTTATCCATGCTAAAACCGTTGTAGAATCTGTATAATAACTAACGGATGAAATTTTTTTAGATATTATTGGGAGTATTTTTTGTACCAAATCCACCAATAAAACAGCCGCCTGAAGTTCTAGTCGAGCTATGGTTGTAGCCTTTAAGGGAACGACACGAGACTTTGAACACAACAATTGAACAAAAACTTTTCCTTCATTGTCAATAGATTTAAAGTAAATGCATGCGCCATAGGCATTTTCACTGCTATCGGCGAATGCATGCAATTCTAATTTCGTTGCTGAATCTATTAAAACAAAGCGGGGTATATTAATTTCCTGCAAAGAAGAAAATTCTGACAAATAGTTTAACCACGTAGAACCCTGCTGCGGAGGCAAGTTCTCATCCCAAGCAATTTTGGTTTTCCAAAGTTCTTGGAGAAATATTTTTCCCAATAATGTAACTGGCCCTATAAGCCCCAAAGGATCAAAGAATTTTGCCAAGTCAGCAAGAACGCTTCGCTTTGTTACCTGTACATTAGTGGGTGCTATATAATCGTAGCAAAATTTAAACGTGTCTTGGGTTGGGTCCCAAACTAAACCAAGTGTTTTAATTACCTCAGATTGATATATAGTCAACATTCTCTCTCGATTTTCAATAGGAATATTTTCAAGAATGCGTGGATCATTTGAGCAGAATTTTGTTAAATCAAAGTTTCCTTCTCTTAACAATTGTATGGTTTCATCAAGAAGAGACCTGGCTTCGTCAAGATTATCTGCCCCGGTAAGGCAGTCATCTACATATATGTTTTTTGTTATGATTTTTGATGCATTAGGGTATATATGCTGAAAGTCGTTTGCTAGCTTAACTAAGCATCTAGTCGATAAATAGGAAGCAGAGGCCGTTCCATACGTAACTGTGTTCAGCTGGTATGTTCTTAGCGTGCTCATAGGATCTGATCTCCATAAAATAAGCTGATATGCTCTATCGTTTGGATGAATTAATATTTGACGATACATTTTGCTTATATCACCGGTGAATACATATTTGTAAAGCCTAAAATTAGAAATGATCGAAAACAAGTCTGATTGGACAGTTGGGCCAACCATGAGGGTATCATTAAGAGAATACCCAGATGTCGTCTTTGCAGACGCATCGAAAACTACCCGGAGCTTCGTTGATGAACTCTCAGGTTTAAAAACGCAATGATGTGGAAGGACATAGTTCGATTTTGGTATGCACTTTTCGGGAAGCGGAGTCATATGACCTAGACGTTCATATTCCTCCATGAAACTTATATAGCTTTCTTTTAACTCTAAGTTCTTCCCAAGCTTCCTTTCCAATGAATAAAAACGCTTTTTTGCCATTTCTATTGAACTTCCTAATGTTTCATTTGGTACCCTTTTAAAGGGGAGTCGTACTATGTACTGACCACGACGTGTTCTCTCCACGTGCTTATTAAAGTGCTCTTCACACTTAAATTCTTCTTCACTGTACACTTTTGATTCACCTTCAACATTCTCAATTTCCCAAAAAGATCGAACTAATTTATCTAGAGAGCTCAGACTAGGTTTTGAGACTGAATGACAAAAAGAATTGTGATTAGAATCTATACTGCTTCCTGCTAAAACCCAACCTAACCTTGTATTTCTTAATAATGGAAGGTTGCTTGAAACTTTAAATTCTCCTGGTAAAATAAGTTCAAAAAATATTTCTGCTCCGATTAGAAGATCTATGCGGCGAGAATTAATCGAATTAGGATCAGCTAGAAGAATGTTGGATGGCAAGTTCCAATTTTGAATATTCAGAGGTGCAGCTGAAAGATAATCACTTATTTTTGGCATTATACTTGCCTCGATTGTCCTTTTGAAAGAGGAGGTTCTGGATTCCACTGAAATGTCTATAACATAATTAGCCTGACTTTCTTTGCCTCCGATTCCGCTAATTGGAATATCCTTTCTTCTTTTTGGGTAACCTAATTGTTGAGCTAAGGAGGTAGTAATAAAATTTAGCTGCGAACCTGAGTCCAACATAGCACGACAAGGGATACGCGTACCATTTGAGCATAGAATGTTTACAATTGCAGTGGCCAGATAAACCTCACGACCTCTCAATACGACTCCTAACGATGTATTTACAAATGACCCTGAAGGAGCCTCACCCACCCGACCAATTTGATTATCACACTTACCGGAAGCTGTGTTTTTTATGTCCTTCTTGGCCAGATAATGCAGTAAGGTGTTGTGTCTCCCGTAGCACTTTTTGCACCTGCTTTGCTGCTGACACGATGAAGAATGATGCCCTTGCAAACAGTTGGTGCATAATTGAAGTTTCCGCACTTTCTGATTGCGATCTTCAACTGAAAGAGAAATGAATTTTTTACAACTAAAGATTTTATGACTATTCGATCTACAAAATTGGCAAGAAACTTCCCTAGAATTCTCAGTAGCTGTGGTTACAACTTTCTTCCTTTCTTCTGGTTTCACCGTCTCTAGGGCTTGGAATCTGCATTCCACAAATTGAAGGAGCTGTGTTAGCGTTGGACTGCTTCTCGGTGATTGCAATGATTCTTCGAATAGCATTCGGGTATCCTTGTCCATCCTGTCCAGCAAGAGGTGAACAACTACTGGATCCCATCCACTGGTGTCAAACCCGAGGTTATTTATGGCTTGTATGACCTCTTTAGTTGTATCATGAAGTCTTTTAAGACTTTTCACGTTGTCGGCGATGATGTTGTGTTGAAACAATCGATTTAACTGGGCACTTAACAACAATCTCTTATTGTTAAATCTGTCAACTAGTGTATTCCATGCCAACTCATAATTACTATCCGTTGCATGGAAATTTTGAATCAGATTATGGGCATCGCCGGTGACGTTGGTTTTCAGGAAGTAGAGTTTTTGTGCCGGAGCGATAGGTTGATTGTGTACCATTTGCTGGTACAAGTCGAAGAACTGAGGCCAATTGAGATAACTACCGTCGAATTTCGGAATCTCAATTTTGGGTAGCTTTATTGCGGTTGACTTCACTTGGGGCGATTGGCTGGTGGTTTCGTTAATCAAACTGTTGTTGGGTAAACAGCTAATCCTCAAGTCCAATTCGTCCTGAAGCTCAAAATAACGCTCTATGTCGGCTACAGCTGCATCGTCACCAAGTCGTTTATATGCCGAGGTTATGTCTTCCCAGTTTGTAATGAGCGTTTTAGTTTTTTGATGAAACTGCTGCGGTGAAGTTTCTCTTAAACTCACTGGGCATTTGTTTAATGATGCTTGGAAGATTTTACCAAGCAGTCGAAATTTGTTTTCCATTGTCATCCTGTTAGCTTCAGAGGTGGGGTTTACTTTAAGACCTCCTGGGGTATTTAATTCTGATGTCACGGTGAAGTGTTGCCTTGAAGGCCCTGCTAGGGGCCTGACTGCGGTTGGTCCTAGATCCTCTTTTAGCTGCTTGCGCTGAGGATTGGTTGCTGTTGGTCCTAGATCCCCTTTTAGCTGCTTGGGCTGAGGGTTGACTGCTGTGGTCTCTAGATCCCCTATTGTCTGCTTGGGCTGAGGGTTGACTGCTGTGGTCTCTTCTTCAGCCTCATCAGATTTTTTTGACTCCGCATCACTAAACCTCTTGATGATATCATCTCTTGTTGACTCATACACCTTTTTTACCTCGTCATAATATTCTTTGGTGAAATATTCATGCTCTGTGGCTTGCGGATAATTATCCCTTATCTCGCTGTCCACGGCATCAAAAGATTCCCACAATTCATTCAGTTTGGCCCAACGTGCATTTAAATACTGCATCGTCTTTCTACCCGGGCCATCTTTTCTGTAGTTGCGGGCGAGATTGCAAATCTCCGTTCCTACCAACTCTTGATTGTTGGTTAATTCGTTAATGGAAGACATTTTAAACCTTTATTTATTTTTAATCCACTTTTTATTAGCACAATTATTTTTTTTTTATTTACTACAGGCCACTAAACTTCTTTTAGTAAGTCCTGTCACGGTCGCCAATTGTTTACACAAAATAAGTCTTTTAAAACACAAAAATAATTATGGTAATAAATAATATTTTTATTGAATAAATTAAATGTACAACTGTTCACTTATGGATGACAAAGATGAGTGACCAAAGGTTTGCAAAAGGCACACTAAAAGGTGGTCAGTCTTCATAAAAATTACATATCAAATATCAGCGCGTGAGGCAAAACATTGAACTTTTATTAAAGATCATATTTCGTCTGGCCTCACGCTGCTGAGGGAGTTGGGTGGATTATGGGTTGTGGGAAAGGTAAAAATTTGGACAGCAAAAATAGAATAATTAAAAATAATGTATGGGAATTGATAAAGGCATCATTTCCCATAGTGTCAGCATTTATTTAAAATGTAGGTGTGATATTATGGTCGGGTGTTTTCATGTTACTTAACAGTAGTCTTAGAATAGAGTTCGCAAGATCACACGACAACTGGACAACAAACAAATGGAAGTACATAGTGTGGAGTGACGAAACTAAAATAAATAGGATCGGCCAAGATGGTGCACGTTATGTCCGAAGACCAAAGGAACAGCGTTCCACCCTAAATACGTTTTGCCAATAATTAAGCATGGAGGCGGCTCGCTTAACGTTTGGGGTTGTTCCTCGTGGTGTGGAGTTGGCCCAATCCATCGAATCGATGGAACGCTGACAGCCGTTAAATACATTGACATTCTTGAGGAACGATTAGTGGATTGGGCCGATGAAAACATGCCAGTGATATGGAAGTTTCAGCAAGACAACGACCCCTAGCACACTGCTGGAATTACGAAAGAGTTCTTTAGATAACAGTTCAGGAATGGGTATCATCAAGTGCAGACCTAAATCCGATAGAGCATCTTGGGGCAGATGTTAAAAGAGCTGGTGCCCTCAAAAATATCTCCAATGATGTTCTTTCGAAGGTATTAAAGAGAATAGTAAGCTGCTTGGAAGGCTGTACCCGTAGAGCAGTGCACGCGGCTTATTTCATCAATGGAACGAAGTTGTCGGGAAGTTTTGAAGCAAAAAGGTTTCGCAACAAGGTATTAAAGATAAATATAAGGTAAATGATATCATAAAGTTATAAATTTTATAATAAGATATGACTTTTCTCTTTGTTTCTAATTAGTTGTCCACAGCTGTAAATAAAGACTTGCATTTATATACCTACAAGGTGCAATTGACAAAGCCTCTAAACTATTTCAAGCATCGTTAACGGTCAGAATAGTGGTAAGAATTGGCACCTGTGGATTACCATTTTTAACTCAGTGGATTTGTCAATAAGCAGAATTGCTGCATTTGATAATCCAATAAGTGGTTGTCAGAAAATTAACGCACCCACAAAGAGTGAATGTTTGGTTTTGGTGTTGAGGCTGGCGGCACCATAGGACCATATTTTTTTAAAAACGAGGCCGGTCAGGTAGTTACTGTGAATGATGTTCGTGAGATGATAACGAACCTTTAATGGTTCAAACAGGACGGTGCTACTTGCCACACAGCTACAAACTCAATGGCCATCTTATCTCACGTGATCATGTGATTTCTTCATATTGAGAATTAAGGCCTAGTAATACTTAAAACTCTCATTCTTTTCTATGTACGATTAATGTTGTCAGCCATGCACCCATTTGGTCGATATTTTGTCATTTACACTTGATTCATACGAATATTATCGTAATTAAAAATAAATGACAATAATTTTCTAAATAATTTGTGTTTAATTCAAAATCAACGTCGGCCCTTAAATTTTAACCACACTCTACAAGAACAATTTTTTTAGAATTTAATTTATCACAAGTTCTTCCTGAGAATAAGGCTTATTTCAAAGGTTGTTAAAACATTACAAAAATTATAATGAGCATTATCCAAAAAGAACAAAGGTTTTCTACCTGCGTCTTGACAAAAACGAAGTTTGGACAACTATAACTTAAAAAATAATTGACATACAAATGTCATTAAAATTATTATTTTATATATAAATGCATCGATTTCAAGTTGTTTTTAGAATATTTTGTGAAATGTTAAGCTTTATGGAAATAATTTACCAAAATGCAAACAAAATATTAACTTCAAGATGGCATCGTTTAACCGGTGTCGACAGGAAGCGTTAATACTTTGAAACTTGGTTTTCTAATAAAAAATATTACCTTAAAAAATATATGGCTTTACTACATTTGTGACCAATTGTACTATAACACAAAATTTTGCGTACGTTTTTCTCAAAATCTATCAATTTGTCTGACAGAATCGTTTTAACTTCCCATATGAAGTTATTGTAATAATTCCGATTTGTCGAATTGAAAATGTTGACATTTCTCGACGTTTCAAGGTGCCTAGAGTTGAAATAAAAGTACTTGCGTGTGAACGTACGTACATTCGTACATCCGTACGATCGCGACGGTTTTTTCGTCCTCCATAGCTCAAGAACCAGAAGAGATATCAACTTCAAATAAATTTTGTTATACCGATAATAAGGCAGAAAGATCCAGAAAGGGCTCTCAAGAAAATTGCGTGGTGGTTTTCTTACCATAGCAGTTTAAAAAAGACGTGACATCGTTTGGCCTTGAGACTTATTGATAGTCATTGAAAATGTGAATCTAATTAGAAATTGAAATTGGCCAATCAAAGCATCTTGTGATTTAATAATCGTGCAGAAATCGACTGGTAATTTTTGCATCTAGTTCCATCTGTAGTAACTTTTCCGTTGCGTATATCACAACAACTGTTGTTTTGAAAAGGTTTCAGCGAATAGATCTTGAAGAATATGTATTTACTTTCAGTTGTTCTTTTTTACGGCACAGTGGCGATGATTTTAAACACGCGTCTGTGGTATTTTGAACATTTAGTGGCAGTTTAAGTGCTGAATGGGCTGTTCTGCCTCCTTCCAATAAAGTTGCGCAATACCAGAAGATTCAACAGCCAATGCGATACCATTATTTGATCGTATTTTAGCAAGAATTAGCAAAATAAGGAATGTTTTGCCTGGTGCATCCAACAAAAAAAGAATCCACCTTGTCCTGCCGAAACTGCGAGCACGATTGTGGTCATAAATGTTTCTTTGTTCTTTATTCCTTAGTGGGACATCGCGAGGAACAATCGCTGCCATTTCTACAGTACTGTACTGAACTACAGTTCACGATTCAATTCAGTATCTATTAAATTAGATTAATTTTTATTTGGTGAATGCATACCGAAATGACTAAGTGGTAAGTTGGCAATGAAAATGCTAAGATCCTCAATAGCAATCAATGACACATTGTACGTCTCTGAATACTATCGTAAGATTGTTGCACCGTTTTCGATGTTAATGCAATTAAACCATAGGACCTAGGAATATAAAAAATAGATAAAACCTATTCTCGGACCTACGAATGTATATGCAAAATTTTATTGAAATTGGTTAAGCCGTTTCGGAGGAGTGTGGCAACTAATTTTGTGACAGGAGAATTTTATATATTAGAGATGATTTTCAGTATTCAGTAGTTTTGTTTAATTTAAAATTTATAAAAAGTAGTACGCAAAATTTGTAAAAATTAATGTTCGGTACGATATCTCTGAATAATAGAAAACATTGACTTTTAAGAAATGCTACTAAAAATTGGTTTTACTAAAAATCTCGTTAACAAAAATAGATTTTGAAATCAAACTATTTCATCATACGCAAAAGATTGTTGTTTATTTTTATAATTTTCGTGGAATAATTCAATTGAAAACTTTTTTAACAAAACACAAGAACCTACAAACCTTTCAAACAAGACAAGAATAATTAACATAAGAATTAGATGAGCTACAAAATGTATTAACAATTTACTTGAAAACTTTTAACCTTTAAAATGTTTGCTTCAATCCAAATGAAATTAATTTTTTGGGAGTTTTAAGGACATATAAATAAAGTTCTCTAACAAAATTCAGCTTTGTCGAAATTTGTTTATAACTTTCCATGACTAAAAGAATTTTGTCTCAAAAAAAAATTATGTCCTTCATTTATGATTAAGATCCACCAATATTACTTCTATAATAATCTATAATTTATTTTTCAAGACATGTTAATTTAAAATTTCCAGTTAATTGGGTGAAAATTGCATGATTTTTTAATCCCGTCCAGTAAATTTGAAAACTCGAGTATTTACAGACCACAATCTTTTGGGACATCATATTTTAGATGGTAGAAGATCATTTTAAATTAAAAAATCAATTTTTCAAAAATGTTTCTTTCAAATCCACCAAGCTATTTTCATTGTCAACTTTTTCATCATATTTCAATTAGATCTATCGTCCTTAAATGCAAATAAAAATAATTTCATGTAAATGTACAACATGCATAAAATATTATTTATAAAAGCTCATTAATTAAATCAAACAATTTTTGTAAGAAAAAAAAACAATGTTAATACAGATTCGTTCCATTTAACTTAGGTATAATGTACATATTGCAAAAAAAGGGGCTAATAACCCAAATTGACTTCATTATCGCTTTAACTTAGCCCTATCATAACGTCAGAGCAATAAAACACCTTTCTTACCTCTACACTCTATTAAAACAAATCAGTACGTCATATAATTTCGCACTTCTTAGTTAAGTTACCTCATCAACCTAAACAAACAGAACCAATAAAAAAATAAATAACTACCAATAAATCCAGAAAAATACGCGCGATATGCAAACAAATTCGAATTCGAGTTGGTAATTTATCATATACTCGAATATAATATCTTCCTATGAAGGCGGTGCTTAGAAGTCGAACAAGTGTAACCTAGAAACGGGTATTTTGAAAACAACAACAAAAACACAATGTCGGAACTATACCTCTTCCACCAAAAGCATACGTCAAAAAGAGATGCCATCAAATGGACTCCTACCATTCGTTGGTATTTCAACAACCTGCTTTCTCAATGCACAATAATGAAGACAGTCGACATCTTGACGAAAGAAAATATCTTTTACAGGCCACAAGGAAAAAGATACACGCAACGAAGGCAAAGGCACTCGAACAGAATCGATGATCTGAACGAAAGATCTTCCAAGTGAGTCAGTTTGAAAAGTTCTTCGCATCTGAAAAGACGTGCTCGGAAAATAATTTCTAACTTTTGAGATTTGAATCTTATATTATTTTGGAAGTGAACATACGATTGGAATCTTTTGGATACATTTACCGAACAATAATATCTAAGCCAATAAGTGAAAAGTGATTTGATCGTGGAGTTTTGACAGCCACATAGACGTTTAGTGATAGACACAAATTTTGGATAAATCAATCTTTTTTTGCGTAAATAAAAGATGACAGTTACTGCTTTTGCAGCAGCAGCAATGCACAACACTTTTTTCAATGGATGTCCCTTGCAAGGTAAGTTTCAGAACCGATATACGAATTTTGAATAAGGATTCCGCAGATCGGAAGCGAGACCAATAAATTGACGCAGGTAGCAATACCGCATCGATATTTTTCGCACGCACTTCTTCTAAGAATCTTTCAAATATTCTTCTTGTGAGATGAGACCTCGAAAATTAAAAATAATATTTAATGTATTTCTTCTCCCAGCAGATATGTCAAACGGCCAAGGACGAAGAAATCAGCTCGGTGGAGTCTTCATCAATGGCCGTCCTCTTCCATACCATATTCGCCGTCAGATCATCAATTTGGCCAGTGAAGGTGTCCGCCCGTGCTCCATATCCCGTCAATTGCGCGTTAGCCATGGATGTGTTTCAAAGATCCTTAACAGATACCAAGAGACCGGCTCTATTCGGCCCGGTGTAATTGGAGGATCAAAGCCAAAAGTGACATCTCCCCAGATTGAAAGCCGTATTCAGGAGTATCAGCGTGAAAACCCACGAATTTACTCAATGGAAGTTCGTGAAAAGCTCATCAAAGACGGAATTTGTGACAAATTAACGGTTCCCACTATTTCGGCAATCTCAAGACTCCTCCGATCTCGCGATGGTTCCTCCGATGACGGTTCCAATAAGTCAAATCATGGGGGATATCTTGAAGAATCCGTAAAATCGAATGACGATGCTAATCTATCAGATTGTGATAGTGAACCTGGGATTCAATTGAAGCGAAAACAGCGTCGGTCACGGACAACTTTCTCCGCAAGTCAATTAGATGAGCTGGAAAGGACATTCGAGACAACACAATATCCCGACATCTACACCCGTGAAGAACTTGCTTTGCGCACCAAACTCACTGAGGCTCGTATTCAAGTCTGGTTTAGTAACCGTCGGGCACGTCTAAGGAAGCAGCAAACTTCCCAACCTGCAACAATGGCTTCCTACGGCTCCACCATGCAGTCAGCTTCTAACAACTTTTACTCCACAATGATGCCGCATGGAGATGCTATTATTCCAGATCCAAGTGCCTACTCCCAAAGCCACATGTACGATTTCTACAATAACCATGCCGCCGCTGTCGCCACCGCTGGATCACCTAACACAGCCGCCTCGGTCACACCACCCCATCAAGTGTACAATTCATCAGCCTCATATCCGACTCATCATCAAGAACAATACGTTCATCATCCGACAGTTTTGTCGAACTTAAATTCAGCCTACACTAAATTGGAAACCAACCCAACCGCACCACGCAATGATAGCCCCGTGGAATCCAACCATGGCTACTCTTGCGGACTTCAGCTTCCTCCCACACCAAACAGTTTATCCACGGCTATTTGCTCAAATTCCGTAAACAGCAACAGCAATGAGGATATCCACTCGGCTACAAAGCTCGAGGAGACTGCAGCAGCGGCCGGGGTTCAACAACAGTTCAGCACATTTTCGCCATGGAATCCAATTTCTGCCACATCTAACCCATCATCACGTCCAACTGCAGCACAAGAAATTACCCACGCAACTTCCAACCCTGTCAATGGATTCGCCCCCAATAATTCCAACTCTTCCTACGGAGTCCACCATCCTCCCCATCACTATCACCACCATCATCCCCATCATCCTCATCATCCGCACATGCCAATGCACCCCAATCCTCCAGCTTTTATGCATTCCAATTTTTCAACAGCTTTCCCGTCGCCACCAAAGAACTTTGGAATGCCGCAGGCCTTCTATCCATTTTATTCATCGTAAACAAATTATAATTTTTATTTTAAATTTTTATTTAAAATGTAAACATTTTAATTTCTTTCGTTCGTATGTAAATATATTGGATTGTAAATTGTAAATTTAAATATTTTATATTTTCTTTAAGTTAAGTGTTAAGTTTTAAGAATTTTTTTACTTAATTTTTGTCATATTTTTTAATAAAACAATTTAAGGAATAAATCATTACTAAAAAAATAATGTTTGTACTTTAATTTCGTGCAATTCAAGATGGTTTTTTGCTTTCTCAATATCATTTGTAGTAACAAAAAAAGTATGGGACCTCAGTGGCAATCTTTAGGAACTCCAACGTAAATTTACTTCAAGTGAAGATACATTGAAGTGACATTTTGATAAGCTTTGAATATAATTTTCCTTGCAATGCACGTTTGGTTCCAAAATTTCTGAAAGTAATATTACTAAAAACTCGAAAGATTTATTATTGGGGTTTTGAAATACGTCGAAAACGTTCTAAGAGAAGTTTTAACTAATATTATTTAAAATAAAAACCACCTTCAAAAGTGAATATTTTTTAAAATTGAAGAAGGATCAACATTTTCAAAATCGCAATTCTGACGCTATTCTGCCACTTCTTCAAAAATTTTAATTAGCATTGGCTAGATTCTATCGCTAAATTTAAAAACATGAAAAAACGGCTTTCGAAGTGAAAACGGGCCGAATGTCGTGTTGTGACGCCAAGATTGTACGAACATTGGACATGCATAAATTAGTACAAATTCTTAACGATTTATCAAAAAATTACGCCCTAAACTAGAATTTTCTAATAATGAATTTATTTTAATTTCAAGTTATTTAATAGGACCTCAAAAATTATGTCACTTCCGTTTAAAAAGATTTATTCTTATAGTTTTAGAATTAAAAGTTTTTCAAAATGATATGCCAATAAATTCTTCTAACTCGTTTAACTCAAATGAAATCAGGTTTCTCTTAAACGGATTTATTTTGGTAACATTTTCGAAAATTAAATCCACAAAAAAACCTAAATTTTTCAACCTCCTCTAGAGCAGGATTAAGTCTAAAAGTCATTTTTGTAACAAAGTTAAAAAGATACCTATTTTAAGGCATCTTAGCATTTAACAAATATTTAAATAACAAACTGGATAATTAAAATTTTAAACATTTCCTAAATCCATATGAGTTTTGAGTTTCTGACATTTAAAACTAATAGTTTAGTTAACCAAATTTAGGTTTGTTTGATTTGATTTTTTTATGAACTGTTACTTTTATGATCAACCATTTTTAATAAAAAGGAACTAATATTTTAGTATTTATTAAAATCACAAACTGGATAAAATAAATTTTTAACATTTCCTAAATCCGCATGAGTATTAAGTTTCTGACATTTAAAACTAATAGTTTAGTTAACCATATTTAGGTTTGTTTCCTTTGAATTTTTTCATGAACTGTCACTTTTTCGATCTTTAATAAGATTTTTTAAGATTTAATATTTTCAATAAGAAGGAACTAATATTTTAGTTTTTATCAAAATAGGTTGTTTAACATTTTGTGCTATAACCATTTAACAATTGTTGCAAATATTTGATATCAATAATTTAATTTGATAAAATAATTGACGTCACATTGATTACAAAATTATCGGCAATTACTTATGTACTCAAAAGTCATTATTTCGAAAGTTGTCATTTACCTTAAATAGTGTAATATTCCATTGTAGGTATAACCACAATCACGCGTTCAGTCGTACCAACTTTGACAGATTGAATGGAAACAATTTACTCTTATGAGGCAATCTGAAATGTTAACTCAAGTTTTGTGCTTTTAGATCGTAAATATCGTAAGCTCGAGCTCAACATCCGAATAGATATGTTTCTATTCTATTTTGACAGCTGACAACTGTATTGTCATTGCAATTTTATTTGTTTATTTAAAAATGTGTATAGCATCAGTATCTTCCTTTCTGTTGTTTCATTACTAGCATTTTTGGTAAACTGACGTAAGCTTCATTCTCAAAGATTAAGGTTCGAAGCTACATTACGTTTTCCAAATTCTTAGATTGCAGCTTATGACACATGATATTGGAAAATATCGTTAAGTCGGTAAGAATCCTGTCAAAAGTTCTGTCAATACTGTCAAATGTGTATCCGAATTCAATATTTATTCAAAGACTGGGTAGTTTTTGACTTCAAAGAGATCAGTGAGACAGAAACTTATTTGTTTCGAAAATGAATGGAAATGTGGTAAGATGTTACAATGTCACATTAATTTAACATTTGAAAACTTTTTGTATTTAAACATTTTATCATTTGACTTTTAATTCAATTCTCTACGCAAAATGCTACTTTTTAATTTAATATAAAGTCCACAAAAACATTCAAGGGATAATATTCTTCTTTAAACCAATTTAAAAATATGAAAATTAGAAATTGTCATCGACAACTTACGTCATGTTAATCTGTGGTAGTTTAGTTTCATGCCAATTTAAAATATATGAAAATTAAGACTTGTTATCCGTGACAGTTCATAATTCACAGTTAATATTTCTTATCTCAAGTGAAAGACATATTGCAAATTTTCAGGAATTACCTATGACATATGTCCTAAAAAGTCATAATTTCAAAAGTTGTCATCTAAATGTTTGTTCGAATTCAAAAGTCATTGAAAGACATTGTCATTTTTGACTTCAAAGAGATCAATGGGACGTACATTTAATTTTTGTTAGAAAATTAATAAAAGTTTGGTTAGATGTTAAAATGCTTAAATGTCACATTTAATTTTAAGAAAGCATTTGAAAACTTTTGTATATAAAAAATTTATCTGACGTTTAATTCAATTCTTTACGCAAATTACCACTTTTTAATTTAATAAAAGTTTAATGCAAAGTTAAGTCAATTTAAAATTTATGAGCATTAGAAGATGCAATCGAACCCTAATGTCATTTTTTGTTCTACGACAATTTAAAATGTATGAAAATTAGGAGTTGTCGCCGTGAGAGTTCATAATTCACAATTCACATTTTTTATCCCAAGTGGAACCAACTGCACATAATAATCATAATTTTGAAAAAGGAGGAAGCAATTTCAGCATTCATAATTATTAGCGCCACCTTATTAGTTAAATATTTCGGAAAATCAAATTGACTCCTAAAAACCAAAAATATTCGTGTCCCTTTCTCCCTATGGAAAAATTATGATATTATTTTTCGCCTTTACCCAAAAACCCTATTGTCCTTATTATCACCAAATCTGTATCGTTTTTTCTATTCTGTTCTCTTTAATGTTATTTTTGCAAATGGGGTTTATCTCTTAAGTTGAATAAGAATTTCCTAAATTTCTTGCAAAACAATAAAAATACAAACCCTAATCGAGTTTTTTTTTCTTTTTGGTTGTTCCTTTGGTTGTTCCTAAGTCATTAGGACATCATATGAACATTGTATGTAGATCAGATCAAAATATTATCCTCGAACATGCAATTATAGAGGACAAAAGACCAACAAAAGAGTGACTTGTTTATTTAGGTGTCAACACTTAAAGGAGATACAATCAAATAATGTCGACATTTAGCTTAATCCTTGAGGCATTAGGTGCGTCTGATGGTACTCTGGTCTTTGGACAAATGTCAGATAATAATCCTTAGCATTAAATTATCATTATTCTTATTGAATGTCGCCATTAGGAAACATTCTGTTTTTGTGTAGTTTTTATTCAAAATCAAAATTTAAACCCTTTCTTGTGCAATCATTTTTTACGTCAAACTTTCTCAAATGTCAAAAAATGTGGTTTATCGAAAATTTAAAAATAAATTCACTGTGAAATTTTTCAATCATAATGTTTTGCATCTTCCATGATTTGCCTAAAACCCACAGGTATACTTTTGGATGTTATGTGTAGGCAGGGTCTAGGTCTATTTATATGTTTACATCGCAAATTCTGACAAATCAGTAGTAAAACCTTAACGGTTTGTTTGCTAAAATAAGGTCAATCAGAAGGAAAATAAGAACACCTTTCGTAAGAATTGAATTCGTAGGAACTCTTTCGCCTACATGTTTGGCTTTGGTGTAATCCTTTTTGGTTTTATAAAAGAAGGTAATAAAAATACTCCTTTTCTATGATTTGTTATGTTTTCACCAGAGCCGGACTTAGTCTAAGGAATACTTCAAAAATCTTAGATATTGAAATTTTTGATTTTTGGAAATAATTTAGCTTGAAACCTGACTCTTGGAAAAATGTGTGTTATTTTTTTATAATTTACGCGCATTCAAGAGAAGACAAAGTGCATTACACATTCGCTTAGTCCGGTTAAAGAACGAATCTTTGTACTTGATGAGCATTACTGGAGGCGCTGGTATCATGGTTGAATTGTTTCAATTGAGGAATATTTCGTTTTTTGTGGACTTTGAAAGACAAAGTGTGTGTCAAAGCAATAGCATTCGACATTCGCGTTGTACGGCTAAAGAACGAATCTTTGTACTTGATATGCTCATCATACTGGAGGCGCTAGTATTAAGTATGCATTTTTGCAGTAGAGGAATGTTTTTGTCGACAGACGCAAAGATCAATATTTTGTATAAATTGTTGTTCCGTAAAATCGTCAGGTCCTTGACATTCGCACAGAAATATATTTGAAGTTGCCAAATGTCTTTGAAATAACTTGAAAACATTCCAAAAACTTGATTTCTTCTAGCAGAAGTTTTTCGCTCTAAATCAATTAAGTCCAGAGCAATAGATGGAATATAATAAACGAGAGTTAAGTACGTCTTCCTTAATTTAGGACCTCTTAGGGGAAAGATAAACAATACTTAAACAAGTTTTGAACTCCTCTTACGGAAAAAACTAAATTCTTAAACTACTTAATCCACCCCTGACGGTCTGGCATATCAAGCCCTTTCGCACATTCAGTAGTTTCTGTGGAAAGGACAAGATAGGGTTTTTCAAAAGAAGAAAAGGCTTCTTTGCTATTTCAATACTCACTCCTTTCGATGACGATGACGACAACGAGGACGCGACGACGTGCTTTCCCATTTACCATTCGGGTTTACAAATGTTGATCAATAAAACTTCCATGATGTCTCTATTGACTAAGATTATCCATGTTAATGGTCGTCATTTTCGTCGCCCAAAACAGGACTTCAGCAAAAGGGGTCATAAGTCAAGGATAAGCCTGAATAGAAAACAAGAAAAATAACTGAGTCTGAATTGAGAGTATTTGAGTACGAGTACATATATTTTTATTATTTTCTGCAGGTAGTTTCAAAAGCCAAAGTCAATTTCCTTAAGGACTTTGGAAATAAGGTATAGGAAAAAAGGGTGACTCCTGTGGAGCTGTGAATGGTTCCTGATGCTGCTTACCTATGTTATATGGTTGTAATCTTTCGATATATATTTTGTTATAGGATATTGATTTATATCCGCTATAAACATCAATAAAATTGCATAGAAATTTGTTTTAGAGTAGGGAGTATTTTCAGTTGAACTTCATTTATAATAGTGTCTCTATTCCCTTTACGGTATTGGAGATTAAGTTGATGATAATAAATATTTGGAAATCGATAGTAAGTGAGAAAATCAGGGTAATTTGTGATATTTTCTTACCACACTTTTATTTTGAATGTGTTAATTAAAATTAATCTTAGTACTAAGCCGTGAAGGGGTTTGTGCTTTTTGATTTAGATTTTTTTCATGCTCATGTCAGAGGTCTAAAAAATTTGATCAAGTCGATTGAAGTTTTTAACTAGAATCTTTTCGGTTAAGTAAATTTCTTAACGTTTAGTCCGAATTTCGAATACTTTATGTTTATTAAAATAATATGAATTATATTTCAAATTTCCTATGATTTAAAGATGAAGACAATTTGAATACTTACGGAAATAATTTTTAAGTTAAAATCAAAGATTTAGAACTGTTTTTTGAAGGGGATATTTCTACGCTACTAGGAAACGGGAGAGTGTTTGAAAGGAGATGTCGGTGCACATTGGTTTTGAATTCCTGAATATTGAAATTAATGAGAAAGACGCGTAGAACGGCTTAGGAACGAATCTCTGTATTTGACAGTACGACAGAAGTTAGGCTCGAATTTGGTGAACATTTCCAGAACCGCCAGTATTAAGGTTGAACTATTTAAGGTGAAGAATGTAACTGGTTTCAAAAAGGTTTTTTTTTTTTTCTTTTTCTTAAGCTTTTTTAAATTTAAAAATAATGAACATTCAGTTTGCTTTTATTTTTTCTTGGAAATCGAAATTTTAAGAGATCAACAGTTACTAACAAATATTCTTTATTATCATCAAAAAATATTTTTATCGAATTTTCAATGTTTTCAAAATTTATTAAACATATTATTCAAGGGATGAATATGTATGTTTAGAGTTTTTCAAAGCGTTTTTCTTTGAGAATTCTTTAAACCAAATAAATTTATTACAAAATTCAAAAAGAGGCTGGGATGCGACCCACACTGATAACGGGATGCCTGTCTATTCTTGCTTAAAAGTTTGAAGGTTTTCGAATTGGGTTAAAAAAGTTGTTAGTTAAATTATTCTTACAAATTTTTAAATTACCAATAATATTTTTTATATAAGGAAATAGTTTAGTTTGAAAATCCGGTTTTGTAAATAGATTTTTAGTCGAAAAAAAATTTTTACGGATTACAGTTGCATTTCTTAAATTTTACAAATTGGATGAATGAAAGTAATTTAAGAGATATCAAAACCTGAGAATCAATTTTTACCAAATTGCTACTTTCTTGTAGATTTCATTTTTTTATGAAAAAACGGACTGTTGGATTTTTATAAGAAAACTACTGAATATCGAAAACAATATTTTCTGTGAAACAAAAAGATTTTGAAGACAATATCTCAAAGTTTTGAAAAGATATTTGAGTCGAAAATCAATTTTTACCAACTTTAAATAATTTGTTGTCAAAAAACTGTCAATTGGAATTTTCTCACAATTTTATTGAATGTTAAAAATAATATTTTCTAAACGATAAAAGTAATTTAAAGCCAATTTCACAAAGTTTTGAAAAGATATTTGAGTCGAAAATCAATTTTTACCAATTTTTACTAATTTTCTGGTTTAGGTTTTTATTTTTTGTCAAAAAACTGTCAATTTTCAATTTTTTTTTTAGTTACAAACCATAGCCTAAAATTTTTGAAAATATATTTGAGTCAAAAATAAATTTTTACGAAGTGTGATTAATGTTTTTTTAGGTTTTTATTTTGTATGTACCTATAAAACTGTCAATTTGATTTTTCTCAAAGTTTTACCGGATGTTTAAAACTTTATTTTTCGTTACACAAAAATTGTTTTGGAGATAAAATAATTTTTCATTCGTAAAATTTTTGACGTGACATTTTTTTTTTTTTTAAGTTTTGTTGATTTATAAAAAAAACGGTTAGCTGGATTTTTTTCAAAAATATATTTGTTTGATATCACTTAACAATATATTATATAAAATTTAATTTAAATCTCTAGCGTCTTTGGTTCGTAAGATATTAAGGGTTAACCAACATTTTCACCTTTTTTAATCTGCTATAGTAAGAAGTAGTACCCGTGGCATGCTTAGTGCGTTGGACTGTCATGCCAGAGGTCTTGGGTTCGATCCATGTCTATGCCATCTAAAGTCTATTCACGGGTACTGCCTCTTGAGAGGAATTGACAAATTCTCCAAGAGTAACTCTTGTCATGAAAAAGTGTTTTCTCAAATTAGCCGTTCGGATTCGGCATATAAACTGTAGGTTCCCTCCATTCCTGACAACGTTACTAGCACACAGGGATGGTTGAGAGTTATAAGTCAGTAGGCTCTAGTTCTCGACGGACTGTTGCGCCACCCAATTTAAATTATTTTATTTTTATAGTAAGAAAACCACACACGCAATTTTCTCGTGAGCCCTTTCTGCATTATTATCTGTATAACAAAATTTATTTGAAGTTAATATCTCTTCTGGTTCTTGAGCTATGGACGAAGAAAAAACCGTCGCGAACGTACGTACATACGCACGCGCATACATCTTTCTAAAAATATTTTATTTCGACTCTAGGGACCTAGAAATGTAAGAATTTTCAATTTGACAAATCGGACTTATTACAATAACTTTCTATTGGAAGTTAATAATAATTGATACTTTCAATCAATTTTATTAAATAATATTGTGACTTTCAATTTCCAATATCGTTGACCTATTGTGAATGAAAAAATTGGTATTGTGAACAACAATTACTGGTTAGCTGTCAATTTGTGTAAATACATATTTTTCTACATTCCTCTTTTCCATTAAGAAAATAAAAACGAAAATCTGAGAGACGGTCATTTAAATGAATTCATTTGCGAAAAACTTATTATTATTTTAATTGATAAATTCTATCAAACGTCAATCCATTGATAGTTGATAAGGGTGTATATGCACTTCTTGAACACAAATGATGGTAAGCTGTCAAAGTGGGTCACATTCCAATATCCATATGTTTTATTTTTTGGACACAAATGTGCTGTAATGTTGTTTGTATTTGTTGAATTTTTACTACTTAATTTGTATGAAACAAATATTGACTCTTATATCATTTAAGTATTAGTAACAGAAAATATATTTTTTTATAAAAAACTAACAACTTAATACCTTATGTCAAATTAATAATAAACCCAAGGTTTCTGACTGCTCTCTTAAACTTTTTAAAAGATTTTACAAAGATTTAACACATCCGAAACATTCAATCAAAATTACATGAGAAACATTGTTTTTTCGCAAAAAGATTGCGAATGTCTCATTAAAACTTCTTAAAGAATCACATTTAACGATGTAACGTCACCCTTCACTGGAAACTTTGCGACAAGTTCACCTGATGGAGTCTTTTTTAACTCAAACGCCAACAACAACAAAACATTGCAGAACGAATTGTTATAAAAAGAATTGATATCACTTAAACAACGTCATCCTCAAGACGACCGACAACCGACAAGTCGACTTTATATATGTCAAAATTAATGGACCACAAAGACATAACATTCAATTCCCAGAAAATTCATAAATCCCTTATAATGGCAAAAAACTCACATCACATTCGAGTATCAACAATCATCATACTCTCCAGACTGTGGATCTGGACATTTCTGCAATTATTTTATGTTTCGAAAACAAGCCACTTAATAAGAAAGAAATCAGTTTTCTGTGATTGCAGGTTATAGTCTCCAATTAACACCTAATTTCGAAAGACTAAATAGGTACATCAATTCCAGGAGTTTGAGAGGAAATAAACATCTCATGATTTGTTCTATGATTTGTGAAGCACACCAAACAATGGCACATCCTTCTCTCCCCAGGAGGGCTAGAAAAACATCCGTAAGGAAATGCTCGTACAACAAACAACAACAAAACTAATATGCTGAAACATACCTAAGCCAAGCCAAGTGATGACAGTTTTTGAACAAGGGATACAAAATGTTTTGTCTTTTGTTTGGAAAACAACGACAACAGAGCGAAAAACAATACGGAATGTGACATGGGTCGAAAATTTGGCAAATTTTCTTGCTATCACAGAGAATTCGGCTACTTAAAGGTGTTTAGGATAATAGAGTCCTGGAGTTTTGTCTATAATGTTTACTGTTCAAGGACTAATAAGCAATTAAGGGCACTTATTGGCAGTGTTATTCTTAAGCTCAGCAGTTCCATATCTCAAGACTCATCAGGCAAAGCAAAGAAGCTAACGAGAAAACGAGGAGAAGCCTTGTTCTACATGTGTCAAGCGTCATCACGAGAGCCATCAGCAGCGTTACGTAGATGTATATACGATGTACCCACCGCACCAGAGCAGCAGCTAGAAAGGACTCAAGAGAGCAAGACTGGAACTGACTCGTCAACCCCAACATTAATCATTTTTCGGTGGTAAAGTGGTCGTGTTGGAGGATGAAAAGTCATTAACACACGCGGTATCTCTCTATGGAATAGGTATCTCCTGTCCTGTCCTATCCTCTGTTACAAAAAGAGGGGTCATCATTAATTTAGAATGCCAGTGCCAGAGCGGCTGGCATGTAAGCCAGATATATGTATGTACGAGTATAGGAGTATACCATGTGGGCTGAGGGAAAATCTATTCCATCAGGGGTGTTCCCAGCTCACCAAAAAGAACAATGCACATCCGAGGAGCATCAGTGTATAGTATAGTATACGTAAAGATGCAACTCGCCTCTTTTTTCCTGAAACAATAAAAACATCTCACACGTCATGTTCAACAAAGTGTTGGATCATCCAATAATCTGTTTTCGGCGTTTTTGGATGATTGTTGTACCTACATATATGCTCTTACCTCGGAAGAGGAACTTCCATTAATCATTTTCGAGAGAGTTCGAGTTCGAGGCTTCTGTGGACTGTGGGTTGAAGTTGAAGTGTTATGGGGGCAACTTCTCCATCACTAAAAAAGCGCCTTCACTTTGTTTTTAATTAAATCGCCTGAAATTCATCAGGAAGGCATCAGGCATAATGGGGCATCCCAAGCTGTCTAGTGAGTTCGACGCGATTAACCTTCTATGTAGGTAGATGCTCCACATCTCCAGAACATTTCTGGTTTTATTTTTTAAGATTAATCTTTGAAGCTACGCGCTACTGAAAATTAAGGAAATTAGTTGCGCGCATTCAAAATTAAATTTGTGCCAGTTAACTCGGCGGCGGAGGTGCCGGCGGTGAATGCTGTAACTGTCATTGACCGGAAATCGTAAAATGAAGTTTGAATATAAAGACATCAAATTATGATACATGTGTCGGTTTGGCAGTGCAATTTTTCATGGCGTCTATCGTATTGTCAAATGAAGTTTGGGGTTAATGTAGCACCTTTGACGACATGTTGGGGAATAAGACTCTTTTTTTTTAAATACTTGTATGATTGTTGTAGCCCTTTTGAATTGAGTACGGAACGACTCTAACGACAGAAATGACAAACGTTATCAGCGTAAGTTAATTAATTAGAAATGGGACATGCGAAAGTAACAAGTGAAGAAGTCTTGGCGTCTGATTGGGAAGCTTGTTAAACAGGTACATAGTTAGGTAGGTTCCTACTTAAAAAAATTATTTTAATTGAATATTTGTCGCTTTAGATTGATTCGTTCCAAAAAGTTTTTTCAAACATCAAACGCAGATTTATTTTGATAGCAATTTGTGTCACACTAGCTTTGAGATTTTTGTATTTGGCTTTTTTTGTATGGATACAATGTTTGTTTTGGCTTTTTAAATTAAATAGCATGTTTTCATGAGAATGCATTTGAATCCAAATTTGATTTTGAGCGTTTTATGAACCACACATTTTAACTTTAAGTTCTTGTGTGATGTGACCTTTAGCTTTTGACAACTTTTATTTTTCTCGACGTTTCAATGTTTCTAGTGTCGAAATAAAAGATTTTCAGAAAGATGTCTGTGAGTGCGTGTGAACGTTCGTTCGCGACATTCTTTTCATCGTCCATAGCTCAAGACCCAGTAGAAATATCGACTTCAAATAAATTTTGTTATACAGATATTAATGCAAAAAGATGCAGATAAAGCTCTCAAGAAAATTGAGTGAGTTTGGTTAACACTTAATATCTTATGAACCAAAGACGCTAGAGACTTATATTAAATTGTATATAATATATTGTAACGTGATATCAAACAAATATATTTTTGTAAAAAAATCCAAGTAACTGTTTTTTTTATAAATTAACAAAACTGAAAAAAAAATTGTCACGTCGGAAATTTTACGAATGAAAAATAATTTAACCTGCAAAACAATTTTGTGCAACGAAAAATAAAGTTTTAAACATCCGGAAAAACTTTGAGAAAAATCAAATTGACAGTTTTATTTATAAAAAATAAAAACCTAAAAAAACATTACTCACAGTTCGTAAAAATTGATTTTCGACTCAAATATCTTTTTAAAAATTTGAGATTATTGCTTGTAACTAATTTTATCTTAAAAGAAATATTGTTTTTAACATCTGGTAAAATGTTGAGGAAAATCGAATTGACAGTTTTCTTACAAAAAATAAAAACTTAAACAAAATTTTACAAATGTTCGTAAAAATTGATTTTCTACTTAAATATCTTTTCAAAATTTTAAGATTATGGTTTCCAACTTATTTATCTTATAAGAAATATTGTTTTCAATTTTCGGAAAAAAATTTAAGAAAAATCGAATTGACAGTTTTCTTACAAAAAAAAACCTAAATAAAAAAATTAATAAAAGTTTTTAAAAATTGATTTTCGATTCAAATATCTTTCTCATATATTTAAGTCTGAAAAAATGTAAAAAAAAAACTTTTGGTTGACATTTCAACAAGTATCCAAAATTGTGCTATCATCACAAGAAATATCTTGAAGAACGGAAGCTTCTTAATGACCGACAGTATGGCTTTCGTAGCAATAGGTCCACTGGTGATCTCATGGTCTATCTCACCGAACAGTGGAACAAATCTTTACATAGTTTTGAAGATGGTAAAATTATTGCACTTGATATTTCAAAAGCATTTGATAGGGTTTGGCATCAGGCTCTCTTATGGTTTCGGTTTGCATGAATCCCTCCTTCATTGGATTAGTAATTACCTTTCGAATCGTTCAATACAAGTTGTATTGGATGGATTCAACTCTGAAAACCACAAAATAAATGCTGGTGTGCCCCAGGGCTCTGTTCTATCTCCAACACTCTTTCTCATTTTTATTAATGATCTCCTGTCTGCAACATCTAATCCAATACATTGTTTCGCTGACGATAGTACTCTTAGCTTTTCATATTCGTTTTCAGATTCACACCCCTCTTCTTCGGATGTGGAACTGCAACGACAAAATATGATAAGTTCATTAAATTCCGACCTAAACAGAATTGTACAATGGGGAATAAGAAACAGCGTAGAATTTAATGCTTCGAAAACGCAATGCTGTCTTGTATTGTTAAAGCGAAATATACCCCCCCTGCCATTATCCATAAATGGCACTTGCATCGAGGAAACTGAACATCTCGATATTTTTGGTATGTGTATCACCATTCACCTTTTGTGGAACGATCACATACGCGATGTCGCCAAAAATGCCGCAAGATGTTTGGGTTTTCTAAGGCGATGCAAGAAGTTTTTCTCCCCCTCTGATCTGGCTGTTATTTACAAGTCTTATATACGTCCAAAGCTTAAGTATAACTCCCATATCTGGGCTGGTGCTCCTGCAACTTACTTAAGCCTCTTGGATAGTATTGAACGAAGAGCATTTAGATTTATTGGTGAAATTACCATCATAAGATCATTTAGGTCACTTGAACATCGTCGAAATGTTTCTTGTCTCATCCTGTTTTACCGTTATTTTAATGGTTTATACTCTAGGGAAATAGCCAGCTGCATTCCTCCCCTTAAACAGTTCAACCGTAATACTCGCGCTTCTAGGAATGCTCATCAATATACCCTCGAGCCCATCTTCGGTCGTACTTTCAAGTATAGAGATTCGTTCTTTAGCCGTACTATGCGAATGTGGAATGCCTTGCCACACTCTGTCTTTCCCAGCTATTGCAATATTCAGGAATTCAAAACCAACGTGCACCGACATCTCCTTTCAACCCCTCTCTCCCTTTCCTAGTGCTCACACTGTGTCTACATAATAAGGGTAATATATCCCCTTGAGTGTGCGCTTATTATAAAAAAAAAAAATCAAATTTTATCGTAGAAAAATTATAAAAGAATAACTGCATTTTAGGCTGTTGTCAATTTTGAAGCAATCAGATGTTGACTCTTTACAAGTTAGAAGTTCTGAAACTAATGACATAATTATCTTTTTCTGTAGACTGAAACAACCATCCATTGATTTCCCCGCTTAATGCTTGTTTAAGATTTTAAGTGCTGCCAAGTTTGGCAACATATGAATAATAAGATTCTAGATTTTGACACATGTCAAAAATTTGAATTTGACATATTGAACCGAGTAAAATAACTTTCAATTGAAAATTAACAGTTATAAGAACTCAAACAAAAAACAATAATTAATAATTCAAGTTTTTCTTGCACACTAAATTTATCTCGCACTAAAAATTCAATGTAATTCGTTTTTGACACATTAAACTATGCTTTTTTAATCAAACGTGTCTGTGTTTTTTCTTAAATTTAAATCCACCTACTACCACGCCCACTTAAAACTAAACTTTCTCCTATCATTTTATAGCAAAACTTTTCTCTTATTTATTTGCAAATACTAACATTTTATGTTATTACGTGTTTCATAGTTTTGCCGGGTTTAACATAATAATTATAACTTATAAAATAAATCGCCACCGTCTAACTTGTCCCTAAATTATTCCCTGCGGACAAATGTGTGTGAAACGAACCAAACTAATGATTAATTATGTGTAGGTTTACCTTAATCATTTTAACTCTAATTTCTTAAACTGACAAGAGATTAATTATATTTTCTCCGTTTCCAATCTAAATCTCAAGCGAAATTCAAACTTCTAGATAGGATGATAATTTATTTGACTAATTGTGACCTTTTTTCAACTATTTCTATAGAACTTTCATACCCCTAAACAATATATGTATTTATAAAATTAATAG
This sequence comes from Eupeodes corollae, assembly GCF_945859685.1. Lineage (NCBI taxonomy): Eukaryota > Metazoa > Arthropoda > Insecta > Diptera > Syrphidae > Eupeodes > Eupeodes corollae. The sequence continues at coordinate 134,713,999 of NC_079149.1, forward strand.
TAAATGCCTAAAGCAATCTATCTCCAAAGTAGAAGTTGCCAATATTCCCAGTTTCGTTCTTAACCGCATGAAATATTCCTGAAAAATAACACTAAAAAACAAACAAAGCCTCAAGCTCACGCCGAAATACTTACCAAGCCTTTGGTTCTTCTCTAATTATGAATATGGTTCTTAACTCTTTTTTTTTTTTGGACAAGACCTTGGACCTTGGCTAAGGCATAGTTTTGCTTGGCTTGGTTGACCAGTAGGAAAAAGTTTTTCTTGATTCCTGTGGTCGAAACTTAGAAACTTTGGGACATACTCGTAAACTACGACCACGCTGATGATGACGACGACGACGGCATACCGCTTGGCTGATCTCAATTTTCTCTCAGCCGAGAGATGCAATTGGATGACGATTTTTAAATAGCTTTTGTGTAACCTTTACAACAAAGTGGAAGTTGGCTTTTAAGGTTGTTTCGAGTTAACTAACTTTGTGTTTATATCAAAAAGGATACTGGACACACAAGTACAACAATCCAGCGAAAGCAACTTTCCTCTTGCAGCAGCATACAACTTCTGGGATGTGGGTTTTGCAAAACAAAGTTTCTCTCTTTTGGACAAACACAAAAAGTAAATATGTACAAAACCTGTGTATTTCAAGTTTGATGTTGAAAGTGCTTTTGAGAATTCATAATCATGCTGCTGTCAATGAAAGTTAGAAAGATCCAACAGACCTCTACAAACTGCATACAAAGTTTCCATTTGTTTCTTTACTACAAAATAATTGGTCCTGCAACACTTCAAAAGTCTTTGCTCTCCATACAATTTTAAATAGATATAGGTTAGGTACACAGAAGAAGCAATTGGAATTCAAGGACATCACACCCACCAGGCGAAACAAATTCAAATAACAACTATCCTCATAGTCATAACCTCTTCCGAAGCAAATCAATTTTAAAAATTCCACAAGGAAGCTAAAACCTGCCCAAACAGGAGACACCAACACCAAAAAGGAAGAAAAAAAACATTCATTTGACCAAGCGATGAAAATCCATTTCGATATCCTTTATTCATCATTGAATCGAACACAAGAACCAAGAACAATTCAATCCACTTTCGCAAAATGCTGATGACAACAGAATTTTCGAAATGAAATGCAATCCCAAAACAACACCATCTCTACCCATGGGTGGCATACAAAACAGAAGGATATGTATATGTATGGAAAAGAAATAGCCTTAAAATTGACACGTAACTAAGAATAGTGTGGAAATGTCCTTGAACAGGACATCTCATCTCATCTGATTTCATCTCCAAAGTGTATACAGACAGATAGCTAGTAGTCAAACCAAAAACCCAATGTTTTCAAACATTTTCCAAAGATCAAATGCCATTAGAACTCGCAGCATGATTTGGTTCATCCGGTAGGGACATTTGAAGAAAAACGATTAACTCAGAATGTCCTTGGCAGATATATTTTTGCACTTTTAAAATGAATGGTGATGCATTTTTGTCTTCTCTTCTCTTGTTTTTATTTGTATTTTATTCTTCTCTTCACGATGAAGAGTCGTAAATCTTCGATGATCTTTTTACTCTGAGCTATGATTGAGTTGTTATCTTTATTGTTAGACAAAAGGTTGTTTAGTGTATGTGACAGGACAGGTCACTTTCATCATATGATTCCTTATAAGTGAGATGAAAAAAAGGAAATTCTTCAAATAGGTGATGGAAATATGATTTCGTTTTCGACTTACCTGTCAATGGCTGATTGGATTTAAGTTAATTTTGAAACTGAAGAGTAGGTTTTTGTATGCAATTTCGAAGATCAGATACTGTGTTATCTTGTCAACCTTACAACACTTTTTTCGATACCATCTTTTTACTTTGATGAATAAGAAGTCCAATTGTGAACTTCTTGAAATATGTATGCCAAAAAATAATGAAAACTTTGACTTCATAAAGACATCGAAGTTTTAATTTGAAATAATTAAAAAAAAAAAACGTACTTTTAATACCTGCGATAAAAACAGTTGACAAAGGTTTAAGAAAATACACAGAGCTAAATTAAGAGACGATTAATTTATCAACTCAATAACCAGTAAAGAATATCAATGCATCATTTTTAGAAAAATGAATATACGTGAGTTTCTCGAGAACAAGCGAAAGTGACTTCAAATAAATTCAGCCTATGGAAACGGTATTCAAAAAAGAGGCTGGGATTCGACCCACACTAATAACTTCAAAGCCCGTCTGTCGATTTGTGTTGCTTAAAAGTTTGTAGGTTTTCGTGTTGGGTCAAAAAAGTTGATAGTTGAATTATTCTTACAAATTTTTGAATAACCAACAATATTTTCAATATAAAGAAATAGTTTAGTTTGAAAATTCAGTTTTTTTAAATAGATTTTTAGTCGAAAACAAGTGTTTACTAATTTTAGTAGCATTTCTTAAATTTTTACAAATTGGATGAATGAAATTAAGAACCGAACATCAATTTTTACCAAATTTGCGTACTATTTTTTGTGGATTTTATTTTTTTTTTGTCAAAAAACGGACTGTTGGATTTTTATATAAAAACGACTGAATATCGAAAACAATATTTTCTGTAAAATACAAAAAAGTTTGGAGACAATATTTTTAATTTTTGAAAAGCTATTTAAGTCGAAAGTAAATTTTTACCAACTTTTATTAATTTTTTTGTTTAGGTTTTTAATTTTTTGAAAAAAAAATGTCAATTCGATTTTTCTCAAAATTTTACTGCATGTTGACAACAATATTTTTTTGAAGAAAAAAGTAGTTTAAAGCCAATATCTCAAAGCTTTGAAAAGATATTGGATTCGAAAACCTATTTTTACCAACTTTTATTAGTTTTTTTGTTTAGGTTTATATTTCTTTAAAAAAAAACTGTCAATTCGATTTTTCTCACAATTTTACCGAATGTTGAAACTGATATTTCTCATAAGTCAAAATTAGTTGAAAGACATAATTTAAAATTTTTGAAAAGATATTTTTGTTTAGGTCTATATTTTTTGTAAAAAAAAACTATGAATTCGATCGTACTCAAAATTTTACTAGATGTTAAAAATTTTATTATTCGTTGCACTAATTTTTATTGGAGATAAAAAAGTTTTGTATTCGTCATATTTTAGAAGCGACACATTTTCTTAAAAGTTTTTGTTGATTTATAAAAAAACCGTTAATTGGATTTTTTTCAAAAAATATATTTGTTTAATACCACGTTACAATATATAAGTAAGACTTTAAGAGTTAACCAAAATGTTCACCTTTTTTCAAATTGCTATAGTAAAAAAAACCGCCCACACAATTTTTTTGAGAGCCCTTTCTGCCTTTTTATCTATATAACAAAATTTATTTTTAGTCGATATCTCTTCTGTTTCTTGAGCTATGGAAGACGAAAAAAACGTCGCAACCGTACGGACGTACGAACGTCCGTACACACGCACGCACGCACAGACTTCGTTCTAAAAATCTTTTATTTCGACTTTAGGGAACTTGAAACGTCGAGAAATGTCAAAATTTTCAATTTGACAAATCGGACCCATTACAATATCATTTTGATATTTCTCGAAACTTTTCGACGGGAATATCAATGATTTTCAAATAAAATGCACTTCATCCTGTAAATATCGACTTCAAATAAATGTTTATACATTCTAAAAATTCAAAACAAAATTAAAATTTTTCGACCATCAAATATTATTCAGAAAAAAAATATTAGAGTTTCTGGAAAAGTTTTAAAACAAAATAACGATTCGTGGGGGTATCTTTCCGGAAGAAGCCAGCTTAGAAATTATAGAACACGTTTCATATTAACCGATTGTGCCGTTTTTTCGAAAATTAGAATTTATAATTTTTCACCAAAACATTTGTATGGGGACTGCTTTTAAATTTGGTCTTACAAAATTAAAAAAAAAAAAAAAACAAAAAAAAACCTACCACGAATCTGCGTAAGATCTTAATTTCTGAGTTTAAAAACAATCGACCCAATCATTATAAAATAGCACAAGAAACTAAGCATAAATCCAGTGACATTTGTCCAGGGCAGTCTTTACCCTTCTGGGGGCCCTGGGAACGTTTCGAAAATGGGGCCCCTTTATGATTCTATAAAAATGTTATGTTGTGGAATAAAGGTATACAGAAAAAATCACATAACTTTCAATATTGATATTTATTCTTTTCGTTTTTGAAATAAATACATTTTTGTCTTTTTTTTCATTTTCATGTCGACAGATTTTCAAGTAGTCTTTTAAATTCAGGCATTCAGCATGTAGTTCATCTCCGTTCACATCTTCATTGTAAGATTTAGTAAAAGATTTGCAGTTCTCTTTTAAATCTTCTGAATTCAGATTTTTTAATGGAAAAACAAGTCAAAACGTTGGCCAATCTTCGTATAGGAACCTAGTCGCTGTTTGAAATGAACGCTTAGTGTGTCAACAATGGGAACAAGGGTTTTAATTTTAAATCTTTTTTCCCCAGTCAGAATTACTGAGGGTCACAAAAAGAGCCGTCAAAAAAAGTCTGGCGTGAGCTTCTACACCTCATTCTTTCAAAAATGTAGTTATATTTGGAATCCGGGTTTTTTGTCTGGCTGATGAATCAAAGTTATCAAAATTGTCCCTGAGCCCAATTATAAATTCATCTTTTGCAATTAGCAAATTTATTGCAACATCCAGAGTAATATTTTGTTTTTGAAGTAAGGTACTTGTTTTATTAATTCTTTGCAATACATAATTCCCAAGTTCTGTTAGTATGGTAAATTCAAGCTTAGACATTTTTTTGCAAAGACTAAATGCTTCCTCTCTGGCCTCTCGTCCCTGTCCTAAATCGTTCGCGATAGACATCAAAGCTTCTTCAATTTCTTGATGAAGGGATTGACACGCATGACCACTCCCTGAATTTCCAAATTTGCTTAAATGATCTGCGAGAAACGGGTCAAAAACGCTAAGCAACTCAATGCATCCCAAATAATTCCCGTTATTGGGAGATCCGAGGATCTCATTGTCACAGCGAAATTGAAGCCCTCTCCAAGCTAAAAACTTTACAACAGCTTCAATCCGCTTCAACACATTTTTCCAGTAAATTACTTCATTTTGATGTTGTGATATTCTTCAGTATGAATATCTTTTGTCACTTTTGTTCGTGCTATGTAGGTCATCATAGATCGTCTATGGGCAGAACTGCTTTCACGTGAAATAATTATTTGATTGATGTGTTTCCAATCGCTACATCCACTTGGAGAACATAGATGAACGTCACAAGGGTTAAATAAACAGCATGAAAAGCAAAATACCAAATTCTTGGAAGAAGAATACAGCAACCATTTTCTTTCGACGTGTTCATTATTCTTCAATTTTCGAGTGAATAATTGTTTGTTGAAATATCTTGCTTTCAATCTATTTCCATCTTTGTAGACTTTATGTGAAATATAAATTTGAATTGGAAAAGTCAGAGTTCTTATTTTAAAAATAAGCAGGTCCGTTTCTTATCAAGTTTTCGAATTCTTTTTCCGCAAAATTATCGCGAAAATAATCTGCAATGTCTCCCGATATTTCTTTGTCAACTGAGATACTTGATGACATTTGTGAAGGTGACAGAGCCCTACCCCTGGCTTACTTTCTAACGTCATAAAATGGTGTATTGTTCGAAATTTCTGAATCATAATAGAATAGCTAATTCCGAATTAAATAATAACCCCTATGAGCTTTACTTTTTTGGATTTACGAAAAAAAAATTTTACATGTTATTTGACATATTTCCTGAACATATTTCCTGAACGAAAATCAATAAGTCTGAACACATATGAGTTAGAAGATGAAATGTTTGACTGTTAACAGTCGAATTGTTTGTTCCTGAACAAGACAAGTGCAATGGTCATCTTCTGATGAGCCCAACCATTGTTCCTTGTATTATAATTTCAGATTGAAGCTGCATTAATTGAGATTTTATGTTTGTGTCCACGGTCCGTAAAATCTATGGCACTTCATTGCTGAAAAATTAAATTTAAAGTCTATTTGTTTAAAATATGCAATTGCTAGTGGAAATTGTTATAGATTCTATGGTCATTGGTCATGCCGAATTTTATTCATGAAACCATAATGTGAAAACATTTTTTGACTATGTAAGCCCCCTTTTCAGTAAGATGTAAATAAGTGTAGGGATTAATCTATTGATTATTGAATACTTCCAGACGTTTCTCTTGCAATTGAAGTGAAATACGATTTTATTTTTGGTAATGTTTCAGCAATTTTGTGATTGCGGGGCCCTGGGCCTGGGCCCAGTGGTAAAGTGGGGTATGTACCTGTCAAAATGACCGACTCTAAAAATAATATTGCCAGAGTTAGATAATTTTACTCATCTTTCAGCATATGTTTTCACTACTTCTTCCAATAAATCTAGAAGTCTGCCATCAATGGTGACTATAGAATATTGACTTTAAATGCTCCAAGAGCTTGTCGACATAATCAATGACTTAACAAAGCGCCAAAAGAAGTAATCAAGAGCCATCAAGCCAATTGTCCATAACTTAGAAGCGCTTTTTTTGGTGTTAGACGATTCATAATGAATTTCCAAACCTGAAAATGTTAAAAAAAGGTTGACATTCGAACTGTCACACAATGGTAAAAATTCTGCATAACCCTCAGAATTGTGTTTTACCATGGAGTATAGCGTGAACGTTAAGTTATCTTCATACTCGTACATACTGGGTGGGCTATCTAGTGGCTTCTTTTTAATTTAAAGCTTATTTTGACTCTAACAGCTGTTTCTTGAAATAAGTGACGTGACGCTTAAATAAAGTAACATAACTTAGCAACAAGTTTTTCAATGCGGGTTCAATTTTAATTGGTATCACTCATAAGTTTGAGTTGTCAAAAAAACTATGGAAGTCGGTAGATTTTGACATTTTGTTAGACATTTTTTTTTTTTTTTTTTTTTTTTTAATTATAGGTACAAAATAAATAAATGAAATTCAAACTTTTGTTCTAAATAAATTATAATTAACTGGCAGCTATCTGATAAGTGTTTTTCTTCCCAAAGCAGTTAGACCATTGAACAATTAATTAAATAATTTGTAATTATTCAATGGTTAGACTTAAAATTTCGTATAAACCCCCATCGCTCCAGTAGCAGTTTGAACATTACAACAAATTATTCAATTCTTCACTAAAAGAAATATTTCAGGATCTGTCAAAAACATCTGAATACTTAAACCCTAGTTAACTGACTAAATTAAGAAGGGTTAATTCAGAGTTAACTACTAAAAAAAGGTAGGTAAATAATTTTATTACTTACGAACAGCCTTAAGTAACTTAATATATATTTATATTTATAATAGCTGCACTTGTATCCTGTTCATTTTTAATGAGAGGTCAAATCTCTATACAAAAAATCCGATGTTTAAGGACAATTTGTATTGTCATAGCCAACTAAAAATAATTGCAAGAACAACAGACACAACAAAACGATTTGATACTCGTACTACTATAAAGCTTTTAATCAGAGCCGGAGTTAGAGGTCCAGAGGCCTCGGGGCAATAAAGGAGTGGAGGAACCCTTGCCCCAAATTATTTTAAAAATAAAGACCATTTTTTCACTTTAGTTGTAGTTGTAGATGCCTTTAGTATTGAACAAGCACATATAAATATAAATGGGAAAAAGAATTAATGAATAATGAATGATTTCGTTGAAATCCAGTTCTCGAAGAAAATCGCTTTCAATGCTCAAGAGAGAGAGCTTCGATAGACAGTTTTGTTCCATCGTTCCTATTTTTATAATAATTATTTTTGAAAATGAGCGCACACCAAAATACATTCTTAATGCAATTTCGAGGTTTGATTTTCGAGAATTTAGTAGTAAAATAGTTCCGGCGATTGATCTGTTCCATCCAAGATAAGGCTCTTAATCATCCTGATACATTTTTATTAAAGCCTCTGATGCAGCCTGAAAATTTTCAGCATCTATCTTCTCGATGTGTATCAGGGGTGGAATCGGCTAAGGTGATTGTTGACTATCAATTTTTTGATAGTCAAATTGACTATCATTTTCATTCCGTCTGTGTAAGATGATTCAACTCAATTCAATTCGATTGAACAATTTCAGATTCAAATTGTCAAATTTCGTTGTTGCCTTGGTGAAATTTTAAATTGATTCTTATAAAATATCTAAATAAAAGCTTCAAATAGGCTGATTTTGAATAAAATTCTTACTTTTCTTGCTTTTTTTCGAATGTCGTAATCTTTGTAGGTCACAGGAATGTGTTTTTTAAAAGAAACAAAGTGAACTAAGAAAATTTTCCAGTCGTTTGTGTAAGCGTCTGGTAGCTCTATTCGGAATAAACAAATTTGTTTGAAAACGACTATCACATTTTTTTTGTGATAGCTTTTTAGGTATCAATTTGACTATCACCTTATGTAGATCAAATTCGATCATTTTGATTGTCATTTATCAACAATCACCTTAGCCGATTCCACCCCAGGAATCCAAATCTCGAACGTACAGCTTCACAAGCGTGCAATCTTTCAATAAGAGAAACGAATAGCTGGTCAATCACTGGGATGAAGGCGGATACTTTTTTTTCTTGGGTGACAGATTTTCGTTTTGTGCTTTCCCGTAATCGAGCGGATTCAACCTCACATTTCTAGTTCTGGTTCGGGTGCGTGATTGTACATATTCATCAGTATTTGCTATTTTTTTGGCTGCATCATCGGATTTCAATGATTCTAGTGCGTGCATTGCGGATTCAAGAATCATTTTCGGGTCTTGCAACATCTTGTTTGTAGCGTTGAATCGGCCCAAGATATCGTTCCAAAATGTTGTAAATAAAGCGGTTTCGAGACCACTCATCTTCTGTAGAAGGTGCGTTGCTTCATTTCTGACGATGTCTTTTTGCTCTTTATTGGAAGATATGCTGGTTAGAGCTTCTCCGATTTCCGAATAGCCGTTGGCTAAGGCTTTTGTAGCTTCAGCTCAACAAGGCCAACGAGTGTCGGTGAGCTTTTTCAAGACTCAAAACTGGACGCTTTTTTTCTACGATAATTTCTCAGTCATAATTCGGTGCTTCTTTGTACTGGCTTTGAAAAACGTGTACGAAATCTGCATGAAATCAAAGAATTGAACAGCCGATGGACAAAAGTTAGCTGCTGCTTTTCCCACTAGATTTAGAAAATGACCACAACAAGGTACGAATGCCGATGAATGATTTTTCTCCAAAATAAGAGCCTGCATCACCTTCTATTTGCCACTCATGTTTGCAGCATTGTCATATAGTTTTCATATTTCACTGATTGCCTGATTGGAGTGTACAAATATATATCAATGATTTCTGTCATTTAAGAGTAATATAATTAAATAATCATGTATGTACAAAGTACTGTAGGCTGTAAGTAAAAGTAAAAGACCAACAAAAAATACGTATCAAAGGAAAAGATGTTTACTAGTGTTTACTAGTTTGAGTTTGAAACAAACATTTTCCGAAGTCTCTATTGTTGGGGCCCCCCGTTGGTGGAGGCCCCGAGGCTTCCGCCACGGTTGCCCTCCCTTCAATCTGGCCCTGCTTTTAATAAAATAAAATATAAGTTACAACTTGATATTAAATTGAAATGGTTTGGGTTGGATGTTGGGTATACCTATATTATTTCATGTTCAAGGTCTATTTGACTATTCTCCTTCTCAATTCAGTCCTGTTGCCAACGTACATAATTATATTGAAATGTATTATTGTTTCTTTTACGTAAATGATATATGTATGTATATACAAAAATATAACAATTTCTTTGTTTTGTTTGTTCATTTAAGTAATTTCTTTTGAAAAAGTAAATATATCTTAAGACCAATAGTAAGATTTAATACTTTAGGTAGCCAATTAAGCACTTTTTCGATGTGTCAATATCAGTTACGGTTCTTTAAATACCAAGTTTCCAACAAAACCTACTTACAGATGTCAAAATTTTACATAGAAATTAACAGATTTTTAGTTTGTGTTAACGTTAAATGTAAGTAAAACAAAAAAAAGGTTTAATTGAAAAGATTTGTTTCATGTCAGAAAAGTGTCATTCAGACTCATTCAAACTCATGATTCCTATTAGCTTTCCATTGGCTAAAATTGTTTTTTCTGTGCATTTTGGTGAATTGTCAAACTTAAATAAAATGTAATCAATAGTTTAAGTTTAAGTTGCTTTTTTGTCAAGGCATTCGGAACGTTACTGTCAATTTAGTGTGACATTTTTGATAAAAATATTATAACTTCAAAGGAATGGAAAATACTTTTTATAAGTATACTTTACTTCAACTTTGACATTTTTTTTACAAGTGTCAAAAAATGACACATTAATATCAAAATTATTCAAATACAACATCTTTTTAGACCGAACAGAGTTGGTTTATTAGCTATGTACTTTGAATAAATTTCAACTATTACTTTACTGAGCTTGAGCTTTCTCTGTTTGACAAAACTGGTCTTGAATCCAATCCTCCAAATCTACATTATTTTCACTTAACGTCATCAGGAAAAAGAAGCATTCCATGGCCCAAAATGAATTGATTTATTTTTGATTTAAGATCAAATCTACAGATCTGGATTTTGCGACTAATTTCCCAATTGTGTAGCTTTAAATTTGACAGCCTAACCACACTCGTTGACACCTACACGAAGGTGCACTGTTCCAAAGGCAAAACAAAACCATTTCCAATGCTGTTCCATGCGCCACAAAAATGTTGTTTACAGAAATCTGAATTTACCCCATAAATGGTGTTTATAAAAAATGTGCTAATCATTATGGCATAATCTTTGGGCCTTACCAATAATTATTGCCTAAACAAGCGTTTAGATAAACGCCACGTTAAACTTTAGAGACGAGTTTATTTGTGTGTTAACCAATAACCAAATTAAACACGTCTTTAACTAAACTCTGCTCTATTACATTATCTACTACATTTGTTGCCAAACAGACATATGAGTGAATTGCATCGGTATCAAATCTCGCATTATCTAATTGGAAGTCCACTGACAACATTGCAGATATTTCAATGTTCTTTGGGGGGTGTTCACCAGTTTCCTTCTGAAACCGACTAAACTTATTTTGCTCCTGGCTTGCGTTTTTAAAACAATAGCCAGTGGCATTTCTTGAATGCTCTGTCAAGCTTCAAATTTAGCTTTGAGTGTTTTTCCATCCTTGAGTTTACTCTCCACTGTCATAGAAAACGGCTTTATTGCTTCAACCAGCAATTCCTTCATTGCTGGTGTCCAGTTAACGGACCCGACTTCGCTTTATTGCCATTGGAATAACAATTTACTCTGAAATAAATTGAAATGTTACTTACATATATATTTAAATAAAAAGAAATTAATCAATTTGTTTATTTTGATTGCTAATTTTTATGAGCTCACGGTCACAGCCAAAAATAAATTAGCAGCAGAAGAAACATACGAAAAATTTCTTTTCCTGCCAACTGCCAGAATGACAGCACAAACATGACGTTAAACCTTAATCACGAAGTTAAACACGCGTTTCTCTACTCTAAAATTTAGAGTGACGTTTAGCGTTAAGTTGACTATTAAATTGATTATTGGTATGGTTCATTATTTAGAGTCCACTTAAATATTTAAGTCGTCACTTAATTTGATTATTGGTAAGGCAATTTGTATTTTGAAATATAAAGAAAGAACCTATCACACCTCAAAGTATTTGTAGAGATTTTAGGAATAATTTAGCCTAATTGCAATTTTGTGAGTCAAGTCAAGCCATGCACTTTGCGCCTTAAGAAATTACAAAATAATTTTTTAATTCAAATAACACACTCTAAAGTGTAGACTGTTTCAGCCTATTTGTATACAACATGGAATTGAGAAAAGCAAACATCGAACTCTTTGAGGTATGTGATATTTAGTAGTTTCCTGTTTAATACTCGTTAAAATTTAAATTAAAAAAAAATTTAAAAATTTTTATGACACTCGATTAAATTTGTTGTTTTTGTTTTGATTTTAGAAAAATGTCCTTCAAGAATAATTCTACACCTAATTTGAATTTTCCAAGGACAACATACCCACAGCAATCTATTGGATTAGAGAATCCAACAACGTCTAATTATGATGAAGACCTTGTAATAGAAGATTTGGACTTATGTGATTTGAATTTAAGTTCTTCGAGTACAAGGACAAGTTCGTCATCGACGGTGACGAGTAAGAATGGTCATAATTTGGGGAACCGTATTCCCGGTGTAGTCTCAGAAGCGTGCACTCAAAACAATCTTTATATCTTAGTTCGAGTACCAACCAGTAGTAAAAAGCTTGGTAGAACAGCATCGACTTGTTCCCAAACAACTCCACCAACGTCTGATAGATCCACAAGTCCACCTTTAAATGCCAACCGATGGATTTTCCCCATTCCTGAGGAAGAAGCTGAAGCTGTCAATACATTTCGAACGCTAACGTCATCAGAACATAAAAAAGCGACATGTTGGACAAAAGATAGTGAAGTTAAGGAGGAATTTACTTCCAGAACAAATATAGTCTATGAAACAACTCCATGCTTTTTACCAAATCAAGTTCCTGATTCAACGGAAATTAGGGAAGAGATTGTTATTCCAACTATTCCGACAAGCCCTATCCGATGTCAAAACCAAATTAAACTTCAAGAATTGAACTTAAAATCTATTAACCTAAAAGGGCCAACCAATGTGACATTAGAAAACTATGGAATATTAATTACTCCTACAAAAATGCCAAAAACAGATAATTTACTCGTTATCCAAGTGGATACAGAATCTGATAATGATCCACAACGAAGTAAATATTGTTCCTGTTTTCAGTGGCTTCGAAAGTTCTTAAAAATTGGGCAAGGAAAGTCTGACCACCTTGTTCATGCGAAAGTATACAAAACTTATTTTGTAAAATGGAAAAAATATCCTAATGAAAAGGAATGTTCTTGTTCAAAAGAAATACGCGGAAAGAGTCAAAGGTTGAGAAGAAATTCGACATAATTCGCCAAAAATGTGATTTGTATTTAACTTAAAAAGTTAGATATAAACTGGAGTGTCTAATTTAAAAAAAAACGCATTGTTTTTCTTATTTATTTCAGCCACCAAATAAAATGTTATGGTATTTTTGACACATTTTCTGTCACTTTCAACTTCTACTACTAAGATGATGTTTACATTAGATTATCTTGAAGGGATTCATTTTGACATTTGGTCATTCTATCTCGCTCCAATTCGTTTTCATTTGGTTTCAAAATATCTGCATTACTCTCCTGTTTCTTTTTATCTGTCAAATGGAAAAAAGATGTAACCTTTAAACGTCAAATGAGTTACCAGAAAATAGATACAACGGCTTCTTTCAATCTCAGAAAGATAGAATATCCGGATACCTAATTTTAGTGTTCGATCCAAATCAGCTGGGATAATTTCAATCCTTCAAATCGGTTGTCTACTTTTTGTGAACAGCCGAAAGTTGACACTGGACTCTTTTGAAGGAACCCATTTTGATATTTTGGGTAAAAATTGTCAATTGATAATTACTTAAGGGAGCTGTCAAATATTTTAAGTTCATCAATTTAAAAAAGTTATTTTTGACAGCCCTTTCGATGAATGATAAACTCACTTAAATGTTTTCTATTTGTTTTATTTCTTGTGTAAGCTTATTTTCGTATGCATACAAAACATTTCACCTTAAAAATAAAAGTTCCTTACTGAGCTAAGCTTAAGCATCTGGCTATATCTAAATCATACTTTTGTATTTATACATTTATATCACCTACAATTCAAATCAACACTAAATACTATAAATAATGTCCTTAAATTAATCAGAATAAACACCACTGTCCACATAATCCTTAAGCAATTCAGCACAACTCCTTGGCAGATTTCTGCAAACATTATTCAGATACAAAAGTCCACGTGGAATAGTTGCTTCCGCCACATCAGTTCGTTGCGCCACCACAATTGCACTGGCCACTTGCTTTGGATCCAATAAGCCCAGGATTTTTGGGAACTTCACTTTGGGATTCTTGCACAATCCCGTATTGGTCATATACGGATATATCGTTGTGGTTTTAATCTGTAACATATAACAAGCCATATAAGAACATCAAAAGGACCTTCAATTGCTTAAAATTCTATATGTATATATATGGATTACCAAATTCTTGTGCGGTCCTTCTCGGAGCTCCTCTTGCAGAGCCTCCATCAGACCACGAACAGCAAATTTCGATGCACAGTATGGTACTAAATTTGAAAGTCCTATCACTCCGGCAATCGACGAGATGCTCACAATGTGACCACGATTCTGTTCTCGCATATGGGGGAGGAAGGCCTCCAGAGTCCAGAATTGCGATAGCACATTGATATCGAAGGTTTTGCGAATCTCCTCAGGTGTTTGTTTATCCAGGGGACGGGTGGGCATTATACCGGCATTGTTCACCAACATCGTTACAGGGCCAACTTCAATTTTAATTTTAGTTGCCAGTTCAAGGACCTTTTCTCGATTGGACACATCACATCTGTATGCAAAAGGAGCACCAGTAGCAGCAACAGCAACAGCAAGTCCCCAAAAATGAAAATGAAATGAAAATGAAAAGGTTGAGGAGCGAGCAATTCAATGAATATGAATGAAGGAACATTTTGCCAACTACTATTGATTGTGGCTATTGAAACAGTAATCGTACGTGTATGCTTGGGCGGCTCCTCGTTGCAAACGATTGCAATCGGACACTGTCTGTTGATTGCCACTCTCGTTGATGTCCACACAGACCACTGTTGCACCCAGATCTGTATATTGCAATGCCAGTTCTCTACCGATTCCATGTCCAGTTCCTGTAATCTGGAATTCGAATATGCAAATCAAAATAAGATACAGATAGATAGACAAAGACAAAGATAAATAGAAAGAGAGAGAAAAAGGATGTGAATATAGGATTAGTATTGAACGAATGGCATTGGTCTTTTGTTTTATTTGAATTGAAGTGAAGTGAATCTATCCCACTTACCACGATGATTTCTCCACTCACGTCCTTTTGTTCTTTTCTGGTAAATTGCTGGACAGTAGAAATGAACACTTCGAGAAGAATGCGAACAAGCAAGACTGTAAATTCAAATAGATCCACAAGGACATTGTATAACCGAGATCCGATTTGCCGAGATCTAAAATCAAAAAAGGAAATTCATACATCATTTTTTTATAAATCAATATTTTTAATATATATAATATAAATATATTTATAAATAGAAATATTTAAAAATACTAAAGTTACAACTATTTTAAAAGTGTAATAAATGTCACACAAAAAACAACCTCTGAAAGAATAGTTAAGTCATTTTTTGAGACTTGTTGAAATTGAACATTTTCATTTTTCCGTTAATTCGAAAACGTTAAACAAACTGAACTGAACAGAGTTGTCATTAAAGTTTGACATTCTCAACTTTCACTAATCTAAAAAAATATTACCCTATTTAACTGATTTGAATTCTTACCAAAAAAAAATTAAGAAATGTCAAGTTAAAAATAACATTGGCATACTATTTTGATCAATATATTGGAAAGAGCTTATTTAACCATTAATATGTTAGCAGTTTTCTAAATAGTTATCAAAGCTATCCCAAAGTTTGTATTCCTTGCCAACTAGTACAGTATTAATAATCTTTTATTTAAATGAGTGCATCTGAACACGTCTAAGGAATGACAGTTCCTAAAGCAAAATTAAACAAAGCAAACAAACATATGTAGATTTAAGAAAATGATCTGTCAATTGGAAAGAAATGTCAGAAACCCAAAAGTTTTACTAAAAACCACTTGGTTGTTCTAGTAGAGTTTCAATTGAATGCATTAACTGTAGTATTTTTCTAACTGCAGAATGTCCAAAGTTCAAAGGGTTTGTTTAATATTTATTTTCTACTTTTTTATGCAGCCTCACAATCTTTATCTATTTGAACTCCAAAAGATGATGTGTGTACTCATTATGAAAACTTACTTAAAAAACAATCGCATTCATATGCATATGTAGATTGTTTTTATTGACAATTCTATTGAAAGCAAATCTATAGACAGCACAAAAGCAAACAGAACTTAACAATAATAATAGGCGTATAAAGCTTAATTACCACCTTGTACTGAAAAACGACAGTTAACACGTATATCGATAAAGGTTAGGCGAATTGAAGCCGGCCGGTCGGTCGTTGGTATATATTTTCCACAAATGTCAATGAAGGTTGTACAACAAAATATTTAAATTTTATGTGTTTGTTTTTTCTTTGTCATTCATTTAAATATTTATCTACGCCTAAAACGAAATTTTTAGAAGCTAGCAACTCATAGGTAAGATATTACGATTGTAATTCTGACTACGCATAAAATACTTTTATAAAGAAGTAATGTACTCTAAGTCGTAAGTACACGTTCAATATCAAATATGAGTACAGAAAATTAATTGATCTCAAATTAGTATTCATAATAATCTTGCTAATTTATAATTATTACATTAACACCATAATGGGATTGGTAAGGGAATGAACATTAAGCCATAGTCTCCAGCTGCACCTTTAAGATGAAGTTTTTTTTGTACTGATGGAATTGAATCTTTAATTTGATAAAGAACATAATTATCTGATGTCATATGGTTTTTTATTTCTCGATAAACAATTTATTTAGCGAATACTAATGAGCAAGAAGTTGATTTAGATTTTATTGTATTGTGTTTTCACAATATTTTGCTGAAATGAACGTTATGTAAATTTAACAGACAAATAAAATTTGTTGTATGTTAATTTGATTTGATATACATTTTGTACTCGCACTGCATAACAATTCTTAAACTTTTAGAATACTTGTTTAATGTACTTATTTAAAAAAATTAAAGCATCTCAAGTGAAGAATGTTGCTGGGTTTCCTGGTCTATTATCATATGACAGAACATTTCTGACATTTTGTTACTATTTTTTTTATCTAAATTTTTGAAGCTTTAAGAACAAAATTGTATTGTTTGATAAGTATGCCAACAAAACACAAATTACCTTTTACTAAAATATATGCATCTGAACACGTCTCAATGGTGACAGTTCTAGAACAAAACTTAAATAAACAAACCTAAATCTGAGTCGTATCCATATGACATATAACAAACAAACAAACCAAAATCTAAGTCATATCCAAATAACTCAGATTTAGGTTTGTTTGTTTAACCGACAAATTAATTTCTAGGTTAAAAGTAGTCATTTTAATATTTTAACTTTTCAACCATTTTACTCAATCGTTCAAAATATGGCACTGATGATTAAAGTTCCAAAAAAGTTTGTATCTAAATCTATTTTTAGGAATTTGAGAAAAGTATCATAAGATTGATAAACATTTAGCACGTGTCTTACAATTTTTGAAGTTTAAAAACATCAGCTGTTAATAAATGAATAAAAAAGAAACACTAACGCAAATTAAAAGACAGAGTGACTATTAAAACGACACTTATTTATAATTATTATTGCTTGTGTTTACACTAGACAAGCGCTTTTGTTCAATGATGAGAAAAATATGCGCAGTGTTAAATATATGAATATAAATCAAATTTTATTCTAAGTACAGATAATTGACAGATCAGTCAAATATTATTTAGTGTTTTTTGTATAATAATGAGAAAAAGAGGCACCGTGTGAAATATATAAATATTGATTAGTTAAAATTTAGTTTAAGTACCTACAGACAATTGACAGATTATTTCTAATATTTAACTACTGTGTGATAGCATTGTCATAAATCTTTGTTATCGAACGTTTGAAATTTCCGGATGACGTTGTTGAACATTTCTGACATTATCTTAACTGCCATTTACAATAAATCTGCTGTGTGGTCTTTGGGACAAAATCTGTCATAACTGTCATATAAAATAAATCTTTTGAACGGACGCAAAATCAAACTCGCTATATTTGACAATTAAATTGTAAGACTTTGAAACAAAATCAAACAACCGTGTGAAACAATATATTTTATGTCGGTTTTACACTAAAATAAAACCGATACTATTTGCCGTAAAACACAGCGTCAGAGTAGGTTCCTTTTGGTGAAGACACTATGAGAAAATGACCGCGATGGCGCAGCTGGTGAGTTTGACATCTACAGCAGCTCCGTTTATGCTTTAGATATTACAACAGAATTGGCAAGATTGGTAATAGTTGAGGACGAGTACGCATCAGCTTCTTCAACAACGACCCTCATGTATGTTTCGGTAGGCAAATAATATTTGATAGATTTCGCATTTGTCCGCTTGTTGACAGAGTTCTGTCTGATGTGACAGTGTATGCTTTACTAAGCTTTTATTGGAATGAGATGTCAAAATGATAGACGTCACTCGGTGGAGTTCAAAAAAATTCTTAAAAATATGTGACCCAATATTTAGTACCTAACTATGAAAAATGAAATAACTCCTAACATCGAAATCGATTATGGCTTCTTAAATCTGCTTTAGACCGCTCTTTTTTTTCTCAAGGCCTCACTGTGCTAACATAATAAATTAATTCAACAAAAAAAGTAAATAAACACTTCATTCAATAGATGATGATATGTAATCAAACCATTAACAACCCATGTCATAGTAAAGCAAATTCGTAAACATACATTTTGATAGAAATAAAAACTCTTCAGTCTTCATTACTGTCATTTGAAAAACTGTCTATTTAAAATATCGTAGAAATGAAATTATCACGTAGGTGTTAATTATTTATTCATGGTAAACATTGAACTAGCCAAAGAAGGTCGTTCGGACATAATTCAAGTTCAACTTCGTGTGTGATTGTAGCCGGCGCGTCTATAACGACAACGACGAGTAACGTCGTCGATAGTAGTAACGACAATGAATGACGTTTAAATAAGCAATCAAAACATTAGCACGTGATAAACTTTGACAAAATGCTACTGATCATTGAGTTAAAAAAAAAAAACAAAAATTAAACATGTATTTTTAATTACATACACACGCATGTATAAACTGAAATTTAAAAAATGCTAACGATTTTCAATGTTACCGGGAAACTCATGGTTCAAATATATCCTTGAGTTGAACTATTTGTGACCAACCATGTTTAAAAAAGGAAGTTTAAATGGCCTATAGGATAGTTAAGGTTAAGGTTATGGTAACCAATGATTTGCAAATATAAAAACAAAACAAAAGTTTGATGTGAACGTAAAAATGTCCCAGCTGAAAGTGTGACAGAAAGTATAAACTAAAATGTCAATATTTATTGTTGACAAGTGTTAAGTATATAAATTAAGATTAATAACCATTCCATTTGTATCATAGACGTTTCAGTCTATGATACAAATGTGACAGTTCGTGAAAAACAAAACAAAACAAACAAACCTAAAGGTAGGGAATATCAGAAATTATAGTGATAATTTGATGAAAAATTAAGATTATAAAAGGGGAATAATGACTTAAACAGCATTATAATTCATATCAGCCTTTAACTGATATTTGCAATACCAATTAATTAGCCAGTATAGAACTGAAGTATAAGTGTTTTGACAATATTGACACTGTTTTAAAAATAATAATTATTTTCCATATTTAATTTGCATACGAAATTGAAGTTTGATTCAATATATGGAAAATATTAAAAACAAGAATCATTATTATGAATTTGTATGTCATTTTAACTTGTACATAAAATAATAAAATAATGTATTTCTTTTTATGGTTTAATCCCACTCTTACTTAAAAATGGACAAAATTGGCTTGCATGGCACTTAACTCCATATTATAGAACAAGAAAGAACTATTATTTTTTTTTTATTTAAATTAAACCAGTTTTAAACAAAACGTATTTTTTAACCTTCTTTGTTATTATGGCTTAATAGGTACAATACCAAATTTGCTAAACATTCTGAAATAAGTGAAGGTTGAAATCTTTACAATAAATACTTTATAAGGAGTGGTTCTGTTTTGTCTATAAAATTCTTCTTTCCGGATGCTCTTAACAGATAAGGAAGTGTCGTAAATATATATTTTTTCTTGGTTTAAGTGTCAACCCACCATAAGCTTCTTGAAGTTTTAGTCAGTCGATTCTTAAAATTTAAAGTTCTTTGTCCACGAAATATTTTCATTGAAAACTTAATCACATCATTTAGACATTTTATATGAATGGTTATTATAAGCATTACAATTTAATCCTTAGAACTTTAATCCAGAGATATGTCCAGAAATAAGTCAAAAGCCACCTTTTCTTTATTACAGTTATAACTTAAGATAAGTACATAGGATTAAATTTAATTGTTAAATAAATTTAATCGTATAAACCCTTAAATTGTCTTACAATCGTGTGCACCGAAAGTCAACTGTGGCAATATTTCTAGAAACGTCATTGTAAGGCGATGTTTGATATCATCCGTGGTAGTTGTTTCAGGCAACTGACAATTTTGTCAATTATTTGACTCTTTTGGGCAACTCATTTAGACATTTCATCTCGTTCGTACTAATTTTCTTAAAATTAAAATAAAATTACCAGCCTCTTTCTCCTGTCTCTTTTATTTCTTCAAGAAAGAAGAAGATGCAATTATGAGACATCAAAATGAAGTTCAACGAGGTCAATGTGAAATGTCAACTTGAAAAAGCGCTAACCGTTAGAACAACTCTTCTAAATAAATTTGAAAATTTTGTTAAATCAGTTTGAGAAGAAATAAGTTTAGCAATGGTCAGTAAGCAAAAAGACCGTATATGAAGCAAAGACCTAACTTCCATTAAATTTAAGTGTTTGGTGTGGTTAGCACGCCACCGTTTGTGGCTTATTTCTTTCGAAATGATCAAAAAACTGATGTTTCGGTGAATGGCGAGTTCTGAATTTGAGCTACATATCGGAGAATAATTTATCAAATGCTAGGCCTAATACACCCCTTTTCGACTTCTCTCCCATTACCCCGGAGGATGTAGTTGAGGCCCTTCTATCGATAAAATCTAACGCAGTAGGACTCGATATGATGCACCCTAAGTTTTTAAAAATTGTTCTCCCTACCTTGCTACCATTCATCACACTCATTTTTAACTCCATTTTAAGAACACGTGAGTTCCCTTCTCTATGGAAAAAAGCAAAGGTTATTTCTATACCAAAAAATTCCAAAGGTGATGAGTTTAGACCTATATCTATATTGCCTTTTTTGTCGAAAGTTTTCGAGAGAATACTTCAAAAGCAAATAAACGAGTTTCTATCACGGTTTGACTTATTGACCTCAAGACAATCTGGCTTTCGAAAGAAAAATAGCTGCTTGACTGCCTTGTTAAGTGTTTCTGAGGATATTAGAAAAGCAGTTGATATGGACAACGTTACTTTCCTAATTCTTCTCGATTTCTCTAAGGCCTTCGACATGGTAAATCACAACATTCTTTGCCTTAAGCTCTCAAATTATTTTAATTTTTCCTCCTCTGCAGTCGATCTATTGTTTTCTTATTTAACAGAACGTGAACAGACGGTTGAACATAATCAACAAAAATCGATCTTCTTACCTGTTGCGAATGGTGTTCCACAAGGGTCAATACTAGGCCCCTTGTTCTTTTCAATGTATGTGAACGAGTTGCCTAGTATTGTAAAAAATTGTTCCATTCGCATGTATGCCGACGACACTCAGCTCTACCTAAGTTGTCCCTTAGGGATGATTGAACACTACTTTGCATGTATTAATGAAGATTTAAAAAGAATGGATCAATGATCAATTGAAAATTGCTTGCTACTTAACCCGATAAAATCGAAATGCGTCGTCATCGCTAGGAATAAGATGGATGTGTCATATTTTCCTCATGTTGCTCTCAAAGAAAATGCCATCATGTATGTCGACAAAGCTGTAAACCTTGGTGTTTTGTTCAATATGACCCTGACTTGGGAGGACCATATCAAAAGAACTGTGGGTAAGTGTTATAGTGTCCTTCGTATGCTTTGGCCATCTCAATATTTAATTCCAATAAAAATCAGAGTTCTTTTAATAAAAACGTTGTTTCTGCCTTTAATCACTTACGGTTGCGAAATTTTCTGCAAACTTGACTTCGAAAGCAAAAGAAAACTTAGTGTCGTCTTTAACTGTGCTGTTCGTTATGTTTATGGACTTAGACGTTTTGATCGAATATCCAATTACGTGATTCAATTTCTCGGAATGAAATTTACAAATTTTCTCAAATATCGAACTTTAACTTTTTTCTCTGATATTCTTCAAACCCGACAACCTGAATACCTTTATAATGAGATAAGATTTCTAAACTCAAATCGTTCCGCTCAAGTTTTGGTCCCGCGTTTTTGTTGTGCGACATCTGAACGCCAGTTTTTTGTACACTCCTCACCAATGTGGAATTCGTTACCACGTGAAATAAGAAGTTTAAATTGCGCAAAGAAATTAAAAAATGAATTAAAACTGTACCTTAGCAATTAATTACAATTAAAACAATTAATAATACATTTTTTAAATTCATCTTTTTATAAAATTGTATAAGTACCTATTCTTACTCGTATTAATATTTTTGTTATTATTATTGTCTTTCTTTCTTTTTGTAATTTGATGTTTTAACATTTAAACTTATATTTATTGTGATACAAAATGCCATAGCTGCTGTACACTTTAAAGCTATATTATAAATAAGAATTTATGTTCTTACAATATTAGCTAATCATGATTAATAAAATACTAATACTATGTAACTCATAGCCGTCAAAATTCATATTTTAAAAATAACCAAACTATGAAATTTTCTGCCAGATATTAATAACATAACTTCTTAAGAAAATAATTATAATAAATCTTCTGTTCGACATATTAGCTTACCATTTATGATAATGAAATTAACAGACTTCAAAACAAAATCTGACAACCGTGTGAACAGTTAATTGTTCTATGAAGAATATTTAGCTAGTGTCAGCGCATTGACAGCTTCTGTCAGAACACTGACTGATCTAAATATTGTAAAATCTAAATATTGACAGTATTTAGATTTAGAGAGAATCGATTCTGTCAACTTAGAAATATAAAAGTTCTACATGTTTGACGTTTAGCTTTCATAAACATTGATGATTTTCTTACAACTAGATAGTCGTTAAAATTTCGATCAAATAAAACTGGACGTTTTAATATTTTCAATTTTCTAAAAAAAATTTTAGAAAGAGGTTATTTATGACTTTTAAATTTTCAAAAATTTATTTTTAAAATCTAATTGCAACGAATAAAAACAAAACAAATACAATTTGAATTAATAAAAATTAAAAAAACACAAAATACTCACTCAATAATTTCAGTTTCAATCATTTTGGTTGATTTATTATTTGTTTATTTGTTTTAAATAAATATTTTCTTCAAAAAACACTCAACAAATTCTAAAAAAAAATAAAATTTAAAAAATTAACTATAAAAGGAAGTAAGTTATCCGACAAAACGACACGACACGACGACGCGGCGACGACGATAGCGTTCAATGCGTCACTTTCGATTTCACTTTTCCTCAATATAGTTAGACCGACTTTAAGATTAGACTTTAAAATAAAAATAAAAGTATCTATCAAGCTGCTAAAATGTTACGTCACTTTGAATAATGCAACAACCAACCGAACCGTTTGGTATTTATGTGCAAAAATCCAATAACCACAGCTCTAGCTATGTGCAGAGCAGTGTTGTATCTACGAGTATTTTTGCAACAAACTAAAAAGATACAACTTGCCGCACTATATAGGAGCTGCTCTCAAGAGTCACAAACCGCCGACGCGCCACCACCACCGCACCGTGCCAACCGAAAGGAAAAAACTAAAAATAATATTCAATATAATCAGAAATACACGAAGCGGTTGCAGTAAGCACACAAAATTTAATGTGGAGGAAATCCAAGAACTAGTTTTGTATCTTTTTATTTTATTACAACTTTGTTTTTCAATCTATATACGTTCATAAAGTATCTATGCAATGCACAACTTTATAATAAAAATATCTATACCAAGTCTAATTAACTAAGCTATGTCGAATTAACTTGTTGGGCAAAACAAAAAATAACAAATAAAAATTGAAATCGAAATTGAAATTGAAACTTGAAACGCTTAAAAACCGCGGAAGTTTAAACTTGTTCAAGCTGCAGTTACAAAAATCAGACTAACAGACTAAGTTAAGTTAAAGTATCTCTGTTGTAATGTAACTAATGGGAATGTGAATTAACTTTAAGCAGACTGACTGAACTAAGAGTGTCAGAAATGAACGCTTATAGCTAATTATATGATCGCAATTTTTCGAAATAATGTGGGAGGTATAATTTGTTTCAAATTTTGCTGTTGTTTACTTTGAACTGCGTTGCGTACTCGTATAAATATATAAATTCTTTTATTTGTTTGCTATTCTTTGTTTTTGTTCGAAAAGTTACCGGAAAAATACGTCCGATTGCGAACTGCGGTTGTTAACAACTGATCTGGCATCATATCAATTTGTTAGCTTTAACTTGAGTTTGAATAAGTTATCTACATTTAGTAGCTCCACAAAAGAGTATTTAGGTATGTATGTTTTTTTTTTGTGATATACTAGGCTTGCCAGATTGGGCTATTTATCTGAAATTGAGCAATTTTTTTTTTAAATTGACGTATGATAGCGCAATAATAATTGGGCTATAGATAACCTGCAAGTTTAATCTTAAGGTGTTAGTCTTTTTCACACAAAAACGATTTAAATCATTTAACGTAGCTCAAATTTTATCCCTTGCGATATTTTACGTGGCACAAGTAATTCATTTAAGCACAGCATTCTGTATCTAATTTTATTAAACTTATGCGTCAAAGATTTCAGTATGACAGTCCAATTATAATTGAACTATAAGTTGAGTAGCCCAATTCTAATTTTTGGCGATATAATCTTTCGCACAAATAAATGGTATAAACACAACTTTTGTTATCAAATTACAGTCCAATAATAATTGAGCTATAAGTAGCCCAAATCTTATGTTAGATGCTATTTTCCTACGCTCAACTAACTGATGTAAATTCAAAATTTTCTATTTAATTATTAAATTTATGCATCAAAATTTATAGTACAGAAAATAATTGAGCTAAAAGTAGCCCAATTCCAATTCTCCAATTCTGGGTGATATACATAAGAGTGGAGAAAAAACCCTGCCAGAAAATTACAGAGAAATTTGTATGCTAAACACCTTAAGTAAGATTTGTACGTACATTTTTTATGACAGACTTACCAAATGCATCGAGGACAGAAATCTACTTAGCATGTTTCAAGCTGGATTCCGTCCGGGCTTCTCAACAATGGATCATATATTCGCGCTTAGCAGTATTGCCAAGAAGTCGATTGAAAAAAAAGAAGAAATTATACAGCTGTTTCGTAAACTTCAAAGCAGCTTTTGACAAGGTCAACAGACAGGCTTTGATATTCAAGCTTTCAACGCTGGGAATTTCCCGAAAATTTTTGTTGATATTGATGACATTTGTGATATACTACTTGGAGGAATACTCTATGCTGATGACTTAGTCTTACTCGCTGACAACCCCTTCACCCTCCAGTTGGAAATCAACAAACTTTATACCTTTTGCGAGCAGTGGGGCTTAGGTACTTATCAATATACATAAGTAAAACAAAAGTCATTATTTTTGAAGCATATCAAAGAAGGAGGCGTCACGAAGAAAGCAGGTCTCTTAATAATGTAGCCATTGAAGTTGTAAAAGAGTTTAAGTACCTAGGAATTTTAATTACGCAATTTTTTCGAAACCCGCAGAACTAAAAAGGAGTGATGCTAAACTGGCTTTGAGCGGAATGTGGCCCAAGTTCTTCGCTAATCAGGAAATCGATCTGGTGTCAAAATACCGCGTCTTCCAGACAACCGTAAAGACATGTATGTGCTACGGTGTGCAGGTGTTTGGATATTTATTCTTCGAGTTATTTGAAAAAATGCAAAGATATATTTTTAAGCGCTTATTCAGATTGCCCCACTCAACCCCGAACTACGCCATCGATGTCGAATCTGCTATAATTCCTCTATTCACTCAAAATCTTCAAGCCAACTATGAATATCTAATAAGAGTTATGAAAAGAAGCGGAAGAAATCTTCACAAATCTATTTTGATAAGATTATTACAAACTAATGCCTCCCCATTTAAGGATTGGAATGAGATAGTCCTATCACATGAAGATAATCTATCTATAATGGAGTCAAATGCTGATGAATGGCGAGGATTGTTTGCAGAGCTCACGGCTAAATAGATGAGAAAACTTATAGTCAGTACCTAGGCAGAGCGGCTACAACAACATCAAGGAATACATACAGGAATCTCGAGCACCAATTGACATCGGAAACAAACTATTTCAGCAACAAATTTTCGGTCGAAGCTATAAGCCATATATTTAAAGCATGTGTTGAGCTCTTTAACTTAAGATCTTTGCCTCATCGAGCTGACCTGATACAAATTGCAATTTGCCCAATACTGCAGGAAAAGGAAATCCGGAGTTTATATTTCCAACAATTCTTTCTTTCTTCAAGTCGGTTGTACGAAATTTTAAACGGAGTTCTAGGATGGAATACTTTATATAATTATTGCAAACATGCCCTAGCTTTTCGAAACTCTTTTCTAACTTAAATGTTGTTCGTTTAACCAGCTTTTACAATTTAAAGGATCATTATTATTTATTTTTATATATTCGGGTTTCAAGTCACTTAAAAATTGGTATTTATTTATTTATGCTTCAAATCATTTAAAAATTGGTATATTTTTGTGTTTTAAATCATTGTAAAATTGACATTCTATTAATTGTTATGTTAAATCTCAACAAATATTGAAATTGTAAACTTAATTAATATGTGAATTTAATTAATATATAAAAGTATTTGATTTAATATTGTACAAAACCAGTTACTTTTCTTTTTATTCTTTATTTATTTGAATTAATTACTAAAATGAAATGTTATTTCAGGCAGAAAGGCAGACAGCCAGGTCCTTATTCTTAAGCAAATACTTTTTCTAAAGCATTTTTTAATAAAATAAAAAATAATAATAATAATAGATAGCCAGACAATTTTCCAATGTGATTATTTTGGCTGTCACGAGAATGAGATGGCGATTTTCTCTTTGAACTCACAGAACTGTCAAAAACAATGTGTCTATTTTGTTAGCTCAAATTTTGACAGATCACAAAACTTTTTCATCAGTGCTAGTTTAGAGCTTATTTTTTTCTAATTTAAAAAATTTTAAATGTTAAAAGTCTACTTCAGGTAAACACAAAATTGAATTGTAAGTTTTTCAGACAATTGCGAATGACAGTTTGGCGCTCAGGGGTCTCACTCAGAGACCTTTTCAGAGCCAAAAAAGAAAAACGTCAATAGACTGCTTTTTTAAAGCTTATAATGTTAACTGTGTAAATATCAATTTTTATGAATAGTCTATACATTATTTTTAGCCTTTTAAAAATAAAAATCAAATCTAATTAATTATATCAAATTTGTTTTTGTATTAAAGTTGGGCTATTATTTGAGCTATTTTTTCTGCTCCAGATTTTGGGCTACAAATGTTTTTAAATTCAACTATCGCGCTATTTCAGCACATGGCAACCCTATTCTATACATGCTGAAGTTACTGTGGCATAACATACATATAATAAGGAAAGAGAAATATTTATAATTTTTTATGTTGGTCGAAGATATTGGTTAGCAGCTCGAGTTGTTTGACCAAGTTCGGATGCAAATTTAATCAGAAAACAATTTTTATATTTGTCTGAACGCATGCAATATACATAAACGAAAATGAAAGAGCTATGACCCCTAAAGATTAGGTTAGGTTCATAATGTGAATTCCAATTCATGTAGGCATCAAATTCAAGGTCATATCTTAAGTCTATCACTTTAGTTTATGCTTCCGTAGTGTATTTTTAAATTTGATCGACTTTTGATAAATTTATACACGTTTAATGTGGTTTTGGATTTTTGAATTAAATGATGAGTGTTCAATGATTGGCTTATCTGTTTTCTTACCTTAAGTAGTTAAAAATTAAAAGTTCACAATAATGGAAACAAATGTCATCGTCAATATTATTCTCAACTTCTTTTAATTGTTTTATTTTACTTTGAATGTATACAATAATTGTTTAAATAACTTTACAACTATAAAAAAACGTGTGCATATTTAACAACCTTTTGTCTGGTTTTATGTTTGAAATATATGTACATATATGAAAAGTCTAAAGAATTGATCGACATTATTGATCATACAGATCTTAACCTAATGTTAAACTCATTGCAATAATTTTCGCGTGTAGGAAGGCCGTGTGTGAATTGGTTTTGAAATTTTCTACCACGGTTCTATTTTGAAATTGGCGTGGTGACAAAATGTACTCGTATGGTGGTTAAAATTTTACTTTTTTTAAAAGGAACTCACACATTAAAAAGTTTACTCAAACCCAACTTTGACAATTAATAAGTTTGAGAATTCCACCTAAACACAGCCTTAAGGTAATAAGTTTTGGATGGAGAACAATATTTTCAAAAATGTTTTGCTTTGCTGTTTTGACAAGCATACTTATTAGTAATTTTTTTAATGATAATCTTAAGCATCATCAAGAGTTTTTTTTTTAAGTTTTCTCTCAAGAAAATTGCGTTGGTATTTTTTTTACCATAGAAGTTTGAAAAAAAGGTGAACATTTTGGTTAACCCTAAACATCTTACGCACCGAAAACGCTAGAGACTTGACATCTGATAAAATTTTGAGAAAAATTGAATTGACAGTTTTTTTTATAAAAAATACAAATCTAAAAAAAACATTACTCAAAGTTGGTAAAAATTGAATATCGATTCAAATATCTTTTCAAAAACTTGAAATTTAGACTTCAAACTTATTTTGTCTTGTAAGAAATATTGTTTTCAACATTCTGAAAAATGTAGAAAAAAATCGAATTGATTTTCGAATCAAATATCTTTTCAAACCTGTGAGATATTGGCTTTAATTTACTTTTATCTTTCAAAAAATATTGTTGTCAAGATTCAGTAAAATTTTGAAAAAATCGAATTGACAGTTCTTTTACAGCAAATTAAAAAACGAAAAAAAATTAACAAAAGTTGGTAAAAAATGATTTTCGACTCAAATATCTTTTCAAAAATTTGAGATAATAGCTTCTAACTAATTTTTGCTTATAGGAAGTATTGTTTTCAACATTAGGACACATTTTGAGAAAAATCAAATTGACAGTTTTTTTACAAAAAATAAAAACCTAAAAAAAAATGTATAAAAGTTGGTAAAAATTGATTTTGGACTCAAATATCTTTTCAAAAATTGTAGATATTGGCTTTAAAATACTTTTATCTTTTAAAAAAAATATTGTTCTTAACATAAAGTAAAATTTTGAAAAAAATCGAATCAACAGTTTTTGTAGAAAAAATTAAAAACCTAAACAAAATTTAACATAAGTTGATAAAATTTGATTTTCGACTCAAATATCTTTTTAAAAATTTGAAATATTGGCTTCAAACTTATTTTATTTCACAGAAAATTTCCGTTTTTTCATAAAAAATAAAATCTACAAAAAATAGTACGCGAATTTGGTAAAAATTGATACGAGTACATATGTATAGACAAACTTTTAAGCAAGACAAATCGACGGATGGGATTTGAAGTTATCATTGTGGGTCGCATCTCATCCTCTTTTTTGTTAAACGTATTTGACGTTTTAAATGTGAGAAATTTCAGATAGATAATAATATGTATTTTGCTTGTCGAAAGGTAAGTTATAACCAATGCACTTTATCTTTAATAAAAACTCATGTTACTGCTGACTGTCATTATATACCTATTCCATCAATGTCCAATTGACATAAATAAAACTCTATCAAGTAGATGACAACTTAATTTATGTTTAATCACCTTTAAATTCTCAAACCGTATAGCTTTACAATCATGTCAATAATTTCTTGTGTTCCTTGTAATATGTTATTAATTATACCTAATTTTCCATCAAGTCCACGTGTATGCTAATGCTTAATAAGCTTGTTCTTTTGCTTCTAGAACACACATAATAAGCCAGAATTATGAAATAGTGAGATTTATTCAAATACCTTCGGTAGGTAAGGTACACGTAACTAACTTATATCAAGGCAACGTCCATTCGTAAACCTCTTTTTAAGTTTAATAGAATAAGCCAGAGTAAATGACAATGACATCTCGGTACAGTATAGTATACATATCATTCGTTTATAATGCGTTCTCGTTGTAATTATGGTCATGTTCAAACGTCACCGTCCGTCGTGGTCATACTCGATAATATTTTTAATGACTTTTATTTTTTAACTTACTATAACCTTGGTTATGTGTCTGTTGAGAACATTGATATGTGGATAAATAGGTTTCTTTTTATTTTAATTGATTTGGAAAGGTCATGGTTTCAAAATGAGCACTACACAGTGACATTACTCACAGACTAACGCCTACTTTGGTTAATGCTAATAAATGGCAAATAATGACTTTGCATGAATAATCGTTTTTAAGTTTGACACTAAAAGATCTTCGAGGGTTGGGTTCAGTTTTCAAAAATTCTAAAATAATAAGCAAATACTATAATGTAAAATAATCTCTGAAAGATTAAACAGTTTCTTTTATGGATTCTCAGAGTTTAATTGCAATTGTTGGATTGACAAAAGCTGATGGCAATGAAAAATTGACGACTGATAGATTTGTCCACAAAGTCTAATAATTAAGTGTCAGATGGATATCTGATTGGTTTGTGCGCCCAACCAGAACTTTAACTACAATACGACGATAAAAAAATCGCCAGTAATTGTCAAATGTCATAAACAACGACATCTTACAATTTCAAATGTCAGCTGGCAATGAAGTTGTCACACCAAATTATAAGTTGACACGGTCTGATTGTTAGAAATTTATGACAGATCTAAAAATATTTAAAAATGTGACAGTCGTCGTTACTTAGCTTAATTAGTATAGATTCTATTGTTGTCATAAAGTCACGTACACATCACGTTCACCCAAAACAATACCTTCTCGAAACTCCATGACATTGGTCGATTATGTAACAAAGTCAATTTTTGTTTGCAAACAATTCATCAGCATCACAAATTTGTATTCGAAGATCAAACACCTTTAAAAGCTTCAATATTATGATGACGAATTGACTTAAGCGTTCAACTATCAATTTAAATAAATCCAAACAAAATTAAATAATTATACAAACCGCTGATACTCTCATATGAGCTTGACCCAAATCATATATCGAATGGTAATAGCTTATGGCTCATAGAAAAGTGGCCCGGCATAATGTTTATAAACTATTCAAGCCGAGTTGACGAATTTTTCAAGGTCATTATGTTTCCATACATTCAGAAAAACAAATCAAAACAAAGTACAATAACCAACATGTTGAATAGAAGCGATGAATATTAAAGAAGAAAGAGGAAGAAGAAAACAAAGAAAGGAAAACAAATTAACAGCAAACAAGCTCGATTATATTAAACAACTTTTAAGTTCAAGTTCATGCTTTGAACGACGACGTGTGGTCGTGGTCTCTCTGCTGTCGATGGACTGTTTGGTTGGCTTCACATCCAATTGGGTGCGTTCATTTACACTCTTTTTCAAAGTAATCTAGTGTAGACGACAAACCTGACGCATCTTATTTCTTTTCCTCTTAAGTCTTTATCATGATCTTTTTGTACTAACTTGAAACTTTACTGTGCGAAAGCCTTTGTCTTTGTTATTGAGATTCTGATGCACCGCATTAAGATGCACAATAACCAAGCGAATGGAAGTGATATAGCCATATAAGCGTATAGGCAATAAAATTAATCGACGAACGTGCCTCGGCGAGGTTCAAGACCATTTCTAGGGCGAAACAAGCAGAGGCCTTATACTTCCTGCTGTCACGCCTTTGGACTTTTTTAACCGTGTTGTCACGTTTTGCATTAAAAGCCAATATGCGTCAAGACGCACAATCGTAGGAATGGTGTAGAGGTTGTTATTGTAGATGGTTGATAATATGATTGTGAAGAATGACTTTCAAGGGCTTTTGTCCTTCAGATGACCACCCGACATAATATTTAAACTGTCAGAGAGGCGAATAACTTCGCTTGCAGCAAACATGACATGTAAATTTTTTATTCGGGCACTGGTACTTTCATTCCTCAAGCATATTCAATTACTCAGATCGGCAGTGCAAGCAACAGAAGCAGCAGCAGCATAACAAGAAGACAAAGACCAACCTCAAAGAAGAACAAGGTAAACGTGGTTATTTTCCATTGAAATGTTGTGTAGGTTTAGTTTTAGTACAAAATATTATGAATTTTTCTATAGTACTCGTACGTAGTTGTATAGTCGATAGAACAAGATATTGTACCTTTTAAAAAAGTCATGCAGTTTGTGTGCGAAGCCTCACACAAACAGGTCAGAGATCTGTCACTTATATAATTACTCATTAGTAACTGGGTCAAAACTGTGATTAACATTAAGCCGTGTATGCATATAATTTTGTTTTACGTTGTACTGTAGCCTAGGTCCATCATATCGATGGAAAATTAAAAACTATGTTTATGCAACACACAATAACTTTTAGACCTTGGTGACATTTCAAGTGGAAATCTTTTGCTTAGTTTAGAAATGACATATAAAAATGACGTTTTATTAAAGTTTTTGACAATTTTCATGTTAATTTACACTTTATGCTTTTGTAGTCTTATTGTAACAAAAGTATTCTAAGTAATGTCCAACTGACAGTTGTCAAAAAACAAAACCTTATTCATAAATAATATACCAAATTTCTAACTTTTGTGGGGATTTCTTTTTCATCCGATTTCTTATTAAAATACGGATTAAATATTTAGATGGTAAAACACATTAATTTTGACATTCTAGGTTTGACAAGAGAGTAAAAATGTATCCGGGATTTGCACCAAAATGCAAAATTGGACACAAATAAAATGTATAATGTCTCGATCTGTTCTAAGTTTGTTAAAAGTGATAAAAAGTTCGCTTAAAAAAATAATATGTTCACTGAACTTAGCCCAAAGCCCATTTTTTGGCAGATGACTGTGAATAAGTGAGAATTATTTGAGAACTGTCAAATATAAGTTGAATACCAAAGAACCAAAGAAGTATGTATGTCTATTTAAATAGAGAACATTTTGATAAATTTTAAAATATACGAATATCTTGATCATTATATAAATTATTCACATTTTTTAATTGATTTTTTTTAAGTAAATAAATTCTATGCAATGAAAGTTGTTCCACTTAACGCATTTAAATTTTGTTTCATATACTTATTTGCTAAATCTAAAATTTGACAGCAAATTTGAAAAATTTTCCAACATTTATGTATCCATTATATTTAACAAATTAAAGCTAAGCACAAACCTGGATGCCAAACCGTTGCACAGCCAATTGTCAATATTTTGCAATAGCATAATTTAAAAATGAAGAAAGGAAATGCAAAATGCAAAATGAAAGGCTTAATCGATTTTTATCTGAGAAAGAATAGTAAATTCTGGTGATAGTGACAGATAAATAGCTGTCAAAATAAAAATGTGATATTGTTTAAAATGAGGCTTCCAAACAAGACTGCAAATTTGTAGCTGTTATCTTTAAGTCTGTTAGCAGATGTCAGGTGTAAACCTATACGTTAAAATTATTATATCCACCCTGGATTATCTCATCTCCTGCTTATCCACTTTCTTAATATACTAAATGTCAATCCAACCACATGCTTAAAATTTAACTTTTTCCGGTTTTGTCATTTTTAGTTTTTTTTCGAATTAAGTAATGATATTGGCAGATGTAAGTACCTGATATAAAAAAACTTGACTTATATACTTTCTATTTTAATAAATTTATATTTTAATAAAGGATTTTGTAACTTGAAAACATAAAAGTTTGTTTCAGTTAACAAACAGTTTGGACGTTGGCTCTCAGACCAACAACGTCTTTCATAAAAACAGCAGAAAACGGGTAGGAATTTATTTCGAAATATTATTTTCAACACCTAGAATTCTTCAATTAATTTGAATCCAACCGAGTTGCATCACCATACCTTGACGGAGAACTCTTTAATAGTCATATTTGAATACACATATTTTGAGAATCATATTTTGACGTTTAAACTGATACCACTCCTGTTTACTGACAGTCACAAAACTGTCAACAAAAATATCAGTGCTCAAGAAAATAAAAAAAAAAAAATGATCTAGCAATCGAGCAATAGCCTACTTCACTTATTTTTTAGTGATTTAAACGAAAATGACAGTTCAGAGATCAAGTATATTTCATATAATTATATATGTACATATATCAGAGGCATCTGAATTTATTCTGCTCATCGGTTTGCTCTGCCGATTGCTTATAAATTTATTTGTGCTGTCAAATTGACTGAACAAAATTTTCAGAATTCTAAGATGCCAAACTGACCATTTGTAAGATCTGACAATCATCTGAACTTAGCCTTAGACAACCCTTTTACAATTTTGAAAGGCTTTGAAATATATTGGCTGTTTAAAATTCCTTACCAAAAACCGTTACTAGCAAAAATAAATTTATTTGCTTTAAAATGAAGTGCATTCAAAGTCTTATAAATCGCCATTCAATAGAACCATACACAGATGGCGTCACCATAAGCTAAGGAGATTTTCAAACACAGCTGTTGAAATGTCAAAATTGACATAATCTTTATTTTCTTTGTGGTGTTTACAACGAAATTTTTTACCCAATTTGAATAAAAGAAAAACTCAAGAATTAAATTTATGTTTCTTTCTCTAGAAATTGCCAAATCATATAAAAATCTAGAATTTCAATCGCCTAAAAAATGGCATGTGAGGTGAAAACATTCGCCAGCATCAAAGATCTCCACAAAGTTCAGGAATTCTTTGGTTTGTCTCACGGTAAGTCAACACATTCTCCTTAAAACTTCCAGCAAATAAAAACAACATTATTATAAAAAACAAATAGATGAAAACTGGTTAAATGCTGTCCAATACGCCATATCCCCAACCAGCGAACTAATTGCTCTGGCTCTGGGTGAAAAATTGGCTCTTCTGTCATCTCAGTGGGACAACAAAAGCCAACTCGCCACCTTCGCACCAAGTTGGTCTGGCGAGATTGTCAATCCCAATGAAATCATAACCTCGGTGATCTGCTTGCCTATGTACGGAAAGAATGTGAGCTCAGGCGCCGAATGGACTTGTGTGGCAGTGGGACTCTCTTCGGGGTATGTGAATTTTTACACAGAAACTGGCAACAAATTGTTTTCGCAGCAATGCCACGACAGCGCTGTCTACGGCATCAAATCACTTTACAAACGTGACTCAGAAGAATCACTTCTCTATATTCTCTACGACATTGGGGTTTGTATATTCAAAGGCGATGATATCTTCCCATTTCTTGTCAGCAAGAAGAATAATCTCGGTCACAATGCCGAGCCCGCCTATGGCGCCAAATATTTCAGCGACTTTGAGACTCCAGAAATGATTCCATATCAGAAATTCAAGTATCCCAAAGACCGAGAATGTGTCATCAATGACACAGTTGTGGCGGGGCCAATTAGAACTGGAACATTTGACCACATCGTCCAACAGAGTCTGAGTTCGGGACTGTATGCTAAAGTTGGTGACTTTCCTGCACAGAGTTCACTCGTGCTGGGAGTTGGAACAGAACCATATCTGGGACTGTACTACGCCGAGGAGGGCTATCGAACTATATCTGTTGGTGATGTGGCCAAGGATGTCCTTGGAATGGTCTATAAAAATGTCCTCGGAGGATTTTTCAGTTCGAAGCCAGCTCCAAAGACACCTGAGGAGCAGCCAGTTGGGAAGGAGACTTCAATGCGTTCTGGGAGTAGGATTTACGATGGCAAACGAGATGGTTTCAGTATTTGGATTGCTCCTGGCAATCAACTAGCCGTCATAGCTGATAACCTGGACCGTGTTATTCTCGTAGATTGCCGGCGAGGGGTGGCTCTTCGTGTTTGGAAGGGCTACCGTGACGCCCAATGTGCCTTTGTCAAGGTGAAGGAAAAAACGCTCAAGGGCGACAAAAGTGATCGCAGAAGAGCCCTTTTCCTTATTATCTACGCTCGCGGAATGGGATGTCTCGAGATCTGGGGCATGCAAAATGGGCCCAAAGTAGCCGCTTTCACAGTCAGCAAAAATGGACAGTTAGCGTACATGACCCATGGTCTGATGGGAGTTGTCACCGGAGCCAAATGCAAAGCAACTCTCAACTCATGTCTATTTCTCGATCCATCTGACCAGAGTCTCAAGGAGATAACTATTCCATTCCACTTTGCGTTGCGCGAAGAAAACTCCAAAACCTCCAGAGACATTCACTTGGTTCGACGGCTGAAAACTATTCTACGGGAAGATCCTGATACCTGCAATCTCGAGACAGTCAGAGAGATTTGTTGTGACTTCCAAACAGACGAAGTTCGCCTGCAGTGTCTGGAGATGATGGCCAAAAACAAGAAAATGCCACCAGAGTTCTTCTCCGCTGTGGTGATTTCCTTCACTTCGGAATCGAATGAAAAACTCGAACAACTCCTGGAATTCTATCGAAGACTCACGGAATTTTACATTGCCATGAAGAATCCTCCAAAGAAAGAAGAAGAAAAAACCTATGAGACACTTTCCCTCTCCGACAACGATTTGGAAACAATTGAGCAGATAATGGAACTCTTGGCCGACCGGCCCACATCCAACGCACAAGCCACCCAATCGAAAGTAACTTTCCAGGTAAAACACCAACAAGACGGAGAGTTCGTGGAATACCTGAGAGTGTTCAAATCAAACGACGGCATACCCCAACTCAACCCGGACAAGAGCAATTTGCTTGGAAGCATAAGTGAGAATCTTTTTAGGAATTGCTTCAAGGGCCGCTTCTGTGAACAACATTTCAAGGAATCTGCTCGAGCTGCTGCAATCTCTAGCGAAGATCTAATTGTCTTGGCATTGAATTTCTGGCTTGAGAAGACCTTCACCTATACCTCCAGGTTTGTTTCTCAATTTTCTATCATTTCCAAGGCGGTATTATAGAGTCGTTTGCATTCCAGGGAGGAAATCATTAACGACATGATGCATCTTGGAACCATCGTTAGTGCAATTTGCGATCTAGCAGGGGATAAAGTCAAAAGCTTTTCCTACAATTCAATCTGCCCGTGGTGGCAAGCCGTACGAGAATTGCTTCTGGAAAGTCCACGTTCCCTCAGTCTGATGGTGGCAATCGTTTGTCGAACTGTTGCCAAAACTATAAGACGCTCGCAAAATGATGTGAGGAACTCTTCGATGTGTTCCTTTTATGAATGTAATAATTTGGTGTTTTTTTAGGGATCATGTGAAGAAGGCGACGAGGAAGTATGGGAACAAATCTCGCAGGACGAAGCCCAATGGTCTCTACTCATTGGAAAACTCGATGATATCGCTGTCTTAGGAGCAATCTTAGAGTAAGAGAGAGAGGCACACTTTTTTGAGGAGGTATTAATTTTTGTTTTGTTCCAATTTAAAGATCACCCATGCTCAGCTTGGATCCAACAATGACCGAACTGCCTTACGAAAGCCCAGACTGCAGCTTAAAAGCCATAGTTACCAAAGGCAAAGGAGTTGTATCCGATTTGGCAACCAAGTGGCTTTTGTACTCTCGAATCCATCCGACAAAAATTCTCGAGCGTGATCCTTCTGCCGCTGATCAAGATGAGGAACCAGTGCCGAGGCGCTTACAAGTGCTACGGCGTCATTTCCCCTTCAGTCTGGAATCTGGTGTTATTTTGAGTATGATGTCGTGGGAATACATGGTCCACTGGAGTAAAGAACTGCAAAGTCTTGACCACATGAGAGCTAGTCTCATATGCTTGGGCACTTTCAAAGAATCCGACTACGCCCTGAAGCACGGCATGTGCTGCATGATCTGGAATGCCACCATCAAGTATCCCCTGCAATCGACAATGAAAATGATTCAGAAAGCCGGACGCATTCCGGATGACAAGACCTGTCTCCAAGAAGTCGGAATTTGTTCGAGTTTTGTCGGGGATTTCCTTGATCTTTGCTTAGAATTTCTTATGCACTTTGATATTTCCATGAGTCATCGCAAGAGGGAGCTGAAATTTGAGGAAATTCTATCTGATGGTCAATTGCCGCTGCACTATATCGCCTTGCAGCGGAATCACGCAATTCAGGAGATCCTCCAGCTCCACATCGAACTCTGTCGAGTTCTGCAGTTCATTGTCTTCTTCCAGATGAAGTATTCGAAGCCCATCACAACTCTGTTCGATGCCATGGCAAATAAGACATTTTTCGCTGAAGTGAATAAGGAACTGCCGTACGTGTTGCCCGAGGCAGATATGGTTCTGCAGAAGCATCGGGAGGAGTTCCTTTGTCGAGTGGTGACCGCTTCGATGGATCTGATAAGAGAAGATCTCGAGCAATTATATGTGGTGGAGCACACTTGTTGGATGGAGAAGGTCTACGAACTGGCCGAGTTGTGGAAACTCGAGAGAACTGGGATCAAGCGACATCAGGTAGGTTCTCCTCCCCTCTCTATTAATTGTGGATTTGCAACACTTTCGTTGTTAGATTGTTGAAATGTATGCCCACGGTTGGGACTCCTATGCGAATGATCTCCTACGCGACATGGTTGACGACATGGAAATGGGTAAGCTGCTTCTTGAAATCGCCGGACGTCGAATGAATCTCTTTGCCAAGACTTCTGGTGAGCGGTTCTCAAAGATCGCATCCGTTGGCCAACAACTGCTTCATTATCTCGACAATTTAGTAAGTGTCGGAGGCGTCTACTATCCCCAGACTTGATTCTTTAAAAACAAATGTATGTATATTTTTCTAGAACGAGAACAAGTCAAGTGGCATTCAGATAACAGCTACGTCTCCAGACGAAATTGATCTGATTTCATTGACCAAACTAACTACCGTTGCCTATGAATGTTTGTCAAAGAAAGAGAGTAAATATTTGCACATAGCTGGTCAAATGTTCGACGCTTGTAGTGTTCTACAGGAATAGGCCAACTAATCTGTGTTTTTAATCGTTTTTCTATGTTCTTCTTTTCCTAATTTTTGTTTTCTCATTTTTCTAGAAATAAGAATGAAAGCATATTGAAATATTTTATCAGTTTGTATAGCATGTGATATATGTTTTGTGAATTGTGGCAAGTGAGGATAATGAAAATCCAATTCCAACATCTTGAGTTTTGCCACAAATAAATGTTCAAAGAATCAACAACAAAAATATATTTTATTGTTTTTTAGTCTAATTAGTTTTTCTTTAAATCTTGGTCATTCGAGGGTAACTCTCTTTCAGCGCTATGTAAATGAGGCTTATGTGAGTATTGGGAGGAAAAGGCAACAAAAATGGCGTAAGCGGTTAATGAGGTCAAAACAAAGTAGATGCTGTCATCAAGAAATCCAAAATTCAATACGAGTGCTTTAAGTCATCCCAACATAAGTCGTAGCTATATCAACACCCTTAACTACAGAGCTTCGTCATTAAATGTGAGTGTTGACTGAGATGTTGACGAGATGTGGGGTGAAATTAAAAGTGTTTTTATGGAGGCTGGATCCGAGACTGTACCTAGGCGTAAGAGAGTTAGTGACTCTTGGATATCCCAAGACACCTCGGAAAAAATCGAGCTTCGTAAATCGTTGAAGCTGCAAATAAACTCCGAGACAGACGCTCAACGAAAGGCTGAATTGCAAAACGAATATTGGATTGCAAACAAGATGGTCTATCGTTGTGTGAGACGTAACAGGAGGGTGAGGATAGATAGACTCGCTGATAATGCTGAAAACGCTGCAAGAAGAGGAGATATCCAAAAATTGTACCAAATAGCCAAAGAAGTTGTCGGGAAAAAAAGCAACAACAATCATCCTGTAATGGATGTGGATGGGACACTATTGGTATCAATTGAAGATCAACTTCGAAGGTGGAAGGATCACTTTTGTGCTGAAGTTCCCCAACTTAACAAGATGCGCAGATCCTGCAGGGGTATTGACATCGAACCCCCTTTCAGTAGCGGAAATTGAAACAGCTATTAATCTCCTCAAAAACAACAAAGCAGCCGGGCTTGCCAGAGTACCAGCGGAATTCCCGCCCCAGCAGCTAGTATCTTGCAACCGCTTATACAAACTGTCCAGTAGTCCTACAAAATACTGAAATCATATGTTTCGAACCGACTCTTTAGAGAACAATACGGCCAAAATTACTCGACACTAAAGAAAGTAGAAGCCGGTGTACCGCAAGGAAGTGTACTAGGGACAATCTTGTTTTTTTTATATACAGGGACAATTCCAGTCAATGCTATTTCTTTGTCCAAAGCTAAATAAACTCTTAAGTTTTGATTTGTAGGGATGATAATGAACACAACTTGGAGATTTTGTATTTTTATTTTGTTTTGCTCACTCAAAGTTGACGTTTTCAACTCTCTGATCTCTATAGCTTAGATTTTCTCAACTCTTAAGAAAATTAGAACCAAGATAAAGATATATACATAGTCACTGAAACTGGCGTGTTTCTTGATGGGATTTTAGGGAGTGCAGGTGTTGTGCACCCGAGGCCGTTTTGGTGTAGGAATGGCTCAATCAAGAGTTCTTTCACGTTCGTTTCACTTTTGAACATAAACGTACCAGCTGTTCAGTAAAATGAATACCGTCCAGAAAATAGAAAAATACAGAAGAATAAATGCTTAAACGGCTTGAACTCCTATGAACCAGTGTATTTTTCTTTATAAATAAGCTTTTCAGGTTTAACGACATTAAACAGGTTCGAGGATACAGAAGAAACTTAAAAGTAAGGCGAGTTTCTAATATTTGATTGTTGAAGTGTCAAAAAATTGGCTTCCAATTAAGACAACTTTATTGGAAACTTGACTGGAAAGTAAGTCAAGAAAAATCTCCCCAACTATCAAGTCAAGTCAACTTTTGTCAAAATGATAATTGATCATGTTTTTTCATTTAACTTAAAGCTGAAATTTATTATTCTATGATTTATTTATTTTCTGCACAACTTCATTTAATGCTTTCTGTAAAAAGGTTCCTTGTAAATATGGAAAACAAATAAGTAATATTTCTTTACAATACAAAATACAATTAGTGATGGACTTGTTAATTATGACAATAAGACAATAATGTTTTTGATATTTTTTCTACGATAAACATAAAGCAGAGGTGTGTGAAGTTAAGTTCTAAATTAGGACACTTGAAAAACTAACTAGTTGCCTTGGGGAAAGTTTACGTCCAAAGAATTAAATTGACTGTAAATAAAGTCTCTTATGTTGTCTCCATTCTTGACAACATAAACTCGCACACAGGAATGGTTGAGAGTTGTAAGTCACTAGGCCCTAGTTCTCAACCGACTGTTGCGCCACCCAATTTATTTATTTTATGTTGTCTGACCCTGCCCAATGTCTTAATATTCAAAACACTTTTGAGTGTTTTTAAGAAAAAATATTTTAGAGGAATACATAGAGGCGGAATTTTTCCTCTTTTCTAAATACTATCACTTTCGATTTCTCCAGGTTTATAACAAGATTCCACCGTTGACAGTATTCTGCCATCTTATTTATCATGCCTTGTAGTATGTCTGGCTTATCAGCTAATAGCACACATTAGCAATCGAATTTGCATTCCATTCAGCGAAATACCCCTCCTATGAACAAATGGATATCATTTAAATAGAGTGCGAAAAATAGTGGACTCAGCAAGCAACCTTGTTTAACACCCATCGTTTTTTCAAATCAGTCTGACAATTGTTCCCCATCGCATACAGCAGCTTTTCTTTTATCATACAGATCTCTTATAATTGGGATGAGTTTCTCAGAAATCCCTAAAATTTGCAGTTTGTATAAAAGTGTTCTTCGGTCGATATAGTCAAACGCAGCTTTAAAGTCAATGAAGGAACAGTAAACTTTCTTGTTATCATTCATTTGAAGTTTTATGATATTGAAGAGGTTAAACGGATTATCAGCAGTGCTGTAGCCTTCTCGAAATCCAGCTTGGAACTCATTTAGGATACTAAATTCTTTTTCCCATTGCTGTAGTCTTGTTAATAGAACTCCGGCAAAGCTTTTTCCAATAGTGTCCATAAACGATATCCCTCTATAGTTTTGGACGATGTTCTGATCACCTTTTTTGTAATTTGAGAAAATAATACTTTTTTGGAAATCTGATTCCACTTTTCCACATTCGAGCATTCGATTGGAAAGTTTAGCTAAAATATTTATTGCTGATTGTGGGGCTTTGGTAAGGAACTCATATGGCACTCGGTCTAGACCTGGCGATTTATTCCTTTTTGTGTTTTGAAGAAATTCATTTAATTCGTTGACCGTGATTTGGTTGTCGAGAAGAGGAACAGCAAGATTTTGAGGCATGCTTCCGAAATGCACTGGAAGCGTGCGTGGGTTGAGTAGCACCAAGAAATATTCTTTAAAGTCTGCACTAGTCAAAGCATTTCCTTTCACAAATACAGTTGTTTTCAGCTCTTTTGCTAAACTCCACTCTTCACCTCTTTCAGTTTTGCGCCAATCAATTTGCAGTACTCTTTTTTTTGTGTTTTTACAAAGATTCTTGTAAGCTTTTTTTGTTTGAAGATAAATTTCTTAAATACTTTGTGACGCATATTTCCTCAGTTTTTCTTAACCAATAGAAGGACTTTTTTCTTGCTTTTTCACACTTTTCATTATACCATTTCTTCTTACCTTCCAATCTTTCTGTGTGTCGTTGGTTTCCTGCGACTGATTTTATGACATCAATGGTGTTTTTAGCAGTCCATTCTTCTCGGTCTTGAAATGCAGCAATGGCCACTAGCTTTATCAATGCACCCAATGCAAGTGTTAAATGTAGTTAATCAACCAAATTTTTTCGTTACCAACAGGTTTTTGGAAATTGGTTTGAAAAAAAAAAACAAAAAAAAAATATCGGTTTTAAAGAACTATGTATTATCTTGACGTACGATTTATTTAAACCATCAAATAAATGTTTTAAATAAAGTAAAACAAACACACATAAGTAAATGCAAAACATAAGGATTCTAAATTTGGAATTTATTCAAATCGTTCTTTCTTTTACGCTATTTTTTAAATGTTAAAATTAAAATTTAAATGTTAACATTTAAGTACTTAAACGTACAATTTAAAGTTTAAGCATATCCCACCTTTATTATTAGTCTATGGGTCAATTTATTTAAAATACAAATAGAAATATCACCGTACTTATAAAAGTACTTACACTAACGTTAAATTTAGCTTTTTTCAAAGAACTTAAAATTCTACAAAAGCGAGTGACTCACTTCATTTTACTGAAAATATTTTTCAAACTCCATCGAACAAGTGTTATGTACGTTAAAACATTAAAATTTCTCTATATTCAAAAATATTAAATATACAAATTGATAAGTAAACATTTTAAAAATATAAATTGTCCTTTATCCGAAAAACAAGTTTCGGTTGCTCTGGCGTATACTTAATATTTTGTATGCACCCTACTTTCAAAACTTCTTATCTTTTTCAAAACAATCCATAAATTGTAGGTCCTTTGTCTTTTTTAATATTTCCGGAGTAGGAGGCCTCTCGATGAGTTTGGTATCATGAATTTGCAAATGTGAATACACCGGAATATAGGACAATGATGTATCCAAAACTGGTTGTTGAACCACCGATGCTTTTCCAAGCAATTTGAAATGATTTCCCAAAATCGGATGCCGCAATGATTTTCCATACATTTGTTCCTTAGCATCATCGGGTTTCTCATTATATTTCAATTCCATTTTTGTAGTTTCTTGATAGTTCTTTATGCAGTCCACGTATTCACCACTTAGAACCTTGAGGGTAGTGGAACTTGCAACTCTTTGGATATCCGGAGGCAGGCGATATGTTTTATCCTCATCGACTGGATCCTCAGGTGACAATCGCAACCAAGGTAATGGAGTTCCTAGTGTCCCAAGATATCGTCCTCCCAAAGACCACAATCTACACGAAAAGTCATGACTTCCTCTATAAAAATCCAAGATAAGATAGGTTTTTTTAAAAATTTAAATTCTATTTTCATCAAACCTACGATAGGAGAATCCGCGGTTGATTTACATAAACGAGAGACGTTATAGCTCTTACGTGTGCCTTGTACGAATTGACAAGCATCGGTTCTGGTTGATAGCGAACTATCCTCTTGGGTCGCGGAGCAAATCGTTCCTTGCGCAAAAATATGAACTTCAATCGCAGTTTTGGCATGCTAACGTAAGTCTTTTCCTCTTCGGGAATACTGAAAGCAAGAAAGCAACAAGTAGCAGCAAGTATATAAGTCGGCAATAACAATCCAAGAAATTGTGGGTGGATATTCAAATTAGTTTTAAGGATAAGTATGTACATTCCCGTATCTCGAAATGAATGATAGTAGTTCCATAAAAATGTCAGCATATCATAAAACAACCTCAAGAATTAGTATATAATTGATTATGGGAAGGTCTATGGTAGGGAGAGGTTGTAAACCGCAAAACCACATTAACTAAATAAAATCAGGAAGGGTTTGATTTGTTAGTCGTGTGTCGTGGGGATGGGAAAAAATTAAATGAAGAAGTTAACCCACATTTGACATGCAATCCTATTTACCACTAACTGTAGACTTCTGTGACAAATCTTTCTTCGAATTCCAGTAATGTTTTTTGTGGGCGGGGGTGGAATTTATGATTTTGTCAACATTTCGTGTTTGTGTCAGGAAAGTTTTGCAAAAGTATTTTTCTTTAGATAAGTTTTTACTCGCTCCCTCCCTGAAGTGATTTTGTTTTTGCAATAAAATTATGTGGTAGTACCATTACCATTACTTTATGGTTTATTTATGGACTTTGTAGTTTGAAATGCTGTCTATTGGGAACGAATCAATAAGGATTCTTATACCGTTAAATAAACCCAGAGCACAGAAATATTATTTAGTTTTTTAGTTTAGATTGAACATTTCAACTTATTTTATAAAGTGCCTTAACGTCGATATGTAGACCCATTTTATCATAA
Organism: Eupeodes corollae; assembly: GCF_945859685.1. Lineage (NCBI taxonomy): Eukaryota > Metazoa > Arthropoda > Insecta > Diptera > Syrphidae > Eupeodes > Eupeodes corollae. Next base: position 134,758,948 of record NC_079149.1, read on the forward strand.
ATGAGGTTAAGTCAGTTAAAAACAAAGTTAGACACATTTTATTCACTATTTCTTAACTCAAAACGAAAGCCTTCAAGTTGATCAATTCTAGAGTTGACGGACGGTGCTACCTATCGCTATAAGGACAAATTATGGGAGAAGAAGACAACGGAAGTCGGAACGAATTGTAAAATCTTTGCATAAAAAATACACAAACAGAATTTGAGGGATCGAGCGTGCTAATTTTCCAATGGCAATGGCACCGAAAAGACTGCCCAAAAAGGAGCTACCAGCACTAAGTGATCCATTGGAGCAATTGACAGTGGTTTTGACACCTTCGACTTTGGGTGTTGCTGTGCTCTATTAGGTGATAACGACCAATCAATAGCATACCAATTATGGCAAAAGTTTTTGAAAAACTGCTTCTGAAGAGACTTAGCAAAATAATAGAACAAAGAAGGTTAATCCCAAACCATCAGATTGGCTTTAGAAATAAACATTCCACGATAGACCAAGCTCATAGAATTTCGGATGTAATAGAAAAAGCATTAGAAGAAAAACAAGTATGTTCAGCTATTTTCTTAGATGTTGCTCAAGCTTTTGACAAGGTTTGGCATGAGGGACTTGAGTACAAACTGCAAAGGGATCTTCCCAGGCAGTACTTTGAAATATTAAAATCCTATATCTCAGACCGATTGTTTAGAGTAAGGTACGATCAAGAATACTCGGAATTGAAGAAAATAGAAGCCGGTGTACCACAAGGAAGTGTTCTAGGTCCTACCCTGTATTTACTATACACAAGGGATATTTCAGTTGGTAATCACACCATAATGGCTACTTTTGCAGATGATACCGCAATTTTGGTACCCGACAAATGTGTCTCTAAGGCAGCCGTCGACACAGTGAGATCTTGGACCGAAAAATGGCGTATCAAACTCAATGAAACAAAATCTTCACATATAAACTTTACAAATAAAAAGATAAACAATTTTCCAACAATCATTAATCAAGCTGTACCTTACGCCAATACGGCCAAATACCTTGGAATGACTTTGGATGCAAAGCTTTAGTGGAAAGAGCACATCAAAAAGAAAAGAGAAGAACTAAACTTGAAATAAAGAAAAATGTTCTGGTTGCTTGGTAACAACTCTGATTTATCAATCCAAAACAAAATAATGCTGTATAATCAAGTACTAAAGCCTGTTTGGACCTATGGAAACAAACAAATACCGAAATCATCCAAAAATTCCAAAACAAAGTCCTTCGTGGAATAGTTAAGGCACCTTGGTACATAAGAAATACCGATCTACATCGTGACTTACAAATAGAAATGGTTACAGAAGTTGTTAAAAAATACGCTGAATCGCACAACCAGAGACTGCAAAGTCATACTAATTCTGAAATGTAGTCTGTCTTGAATATAAGAAACCATGTTCGGAGATTAAGAAGAACCAAGCCTCATGAGCTTATGGTCTAAAAAAACATGGGAAAGTATTAAAAGCTTAAACTTCCCCCAAAGTGATTGTATAAAATTAAGAAGTCGATCCTTCAAAATTGGTCCTGATGAAGAGGTGGTTTAAGTGGTTAAAAGTCCCTCACTACTTGGTGTCGAATACTGCCAAGTGTCTTTTGAAGATTTCCTCCTGTCAAAAAAAAATCACATTCAAACATCGTGTACTGTCAGAAATGACGTCCAATTGTCCAGATGTAGTTGGCACGAAACATCTTATTTTTTACAACTGATTTTAAGAGCAAACAAGCAACAACTTTAATTGAATAAACATTAATCAAACAATATATCAAGTTTACTCCATCAACTTCTATTATTTTGTGCAGTTGAGAAAATCTTAAGTTAATCGAAAGTTGAAAGTGTCAAATGTGGGTGAATAAAACAAAATGGGCAGGTTCAGACAACATAAGGGACTTCATGTGCAGTCAACTTCATTCTTTTAAGGTAAATTTTGACCCAGGCAACTAGTTAGTTTTTCAGGTGTCATGGATTTCAAATTCAGAATTTTACTTCACAAACCTCTACTTTCAGTTGATGGTATAAAAACTGCCAAAAACATTAATGTATACAAATCACTCCTCAGGCAAGCTACATTTTCATCACGATTTGCATTTTGAATTGTAAAGAAATATTACTTATTTTTTTCTAAATTGCCTAGAAACCCTTTTACAAAAAGCATTAAATGAAGTTGTGCAAAAAATAAACAAAGTTCGGCTTTCATTTGAATGAAAAAACATTATCAACTGTCATTTTGACAGAACTAAACTTAACTTGATAGTGAGGGAGATTTTTCTTGACTAACCTTCCAATCGTATTGTCGAAAATGATGTCCAATTCTCCAGATGTAGTTGGAACGAAACATTTTTATTTTTGACAACCGATTTTAAGACCAAACAAGCAACAACATAAGGGACTTCATGTGCAGTCAACTTCATTTTTTGAACGTAAATTTTGACCAAGGTAACTAGTTAGTTTTTCAAGTGTAATGGATTTCAAATTTAGTACCCGTTGCATGATGGTTAGTGCGTTGGACTGTCATGCCAGAGGTCTTGGGTTCGATCCCTGCCCATGCCATCTTAAGTCTTTTCAAGGGTACTGCCTCTTGCGAAGAATTGAAAAATCCTCCAAGAGTAACTCTTGCCATGAAAAAGTGCTTTCTCAAATTTGCCGTTCGGAATATAAAGTGTAGGTCCCCTCCATTCCTGACAACATTACTCGCACACAGGAATAGTTGAAAGTTGTAAGTCACTAGGCCCTGGTTCTTCATTGGACTGTTGCGCCACCCAATTTATTTATTTCACCTTCCAATCAACTTAGTTGCCTTAATTGGAAGGAACTAGTATTGTTCAGCCATTTGGAGACTGTTATTAAGTATTTGTTATTGTTATATATATAAGCTTGGGTCTTAAAGCCCAGCCACTAGTTTTATATGATAAAAAACAAAATAAAATCGTAAACTAATTATTTTAGGAAATTGGATGACTTAAAGCGAGTTCCAGAGATTGTTACTATTAGGAAGGAAGTTCTCTGTATATGGAAGTCAAATAAATTGTTAACGATCCACACGATAGGTTTAAAGAGGATCATATCTGACGGTTTGTGGATTAGTATAAACGCTGAGTCAAATCATTACGAAAATATAAGGGAAAACGTTGCTAAGCCAAAATGTAATTATTTTAACGAAGCAATTAAAAAAACAACGAAACTTTTTTAATGTTAACAAAATTCTTTCGTCAAAATAAATTGCAAAAGTTTTTAAATTTCTGCTTCAGCTTATGAAATTCTTCCATCAATAAACGCAGAAGTTTAAGTATTTCCTTATTGATCAATGTAAAACCTTTCGTTAGCTTATGACTTTTTTCATTAGGGTTATAATGGTTAACATTTATTAATATAGAAATTATCATTCGCGGATGATACTATTCGTTGATTCAATGAAATTTTTAATAGCTTTAGGATCGTTTTCATAAATTGTATACAAACTTTTATAGATCGGGAAAATTTATTTCATAGATTTAACGAACTTTTTTGATCCCTTCATTATAATTTCATAAATCTAAGAAGGATACATTAATGAACTAACGAAACTATTTATAATAATTTTGTAAATTAATGAAATTTATTCGTTAGCTGACGAACAATATGTTGTTGATACTTTTGTATACATTAACGATTTATAGTTTTTCCTAAAATGTGTAAACGGATACAATCTGGAGACAACTCTTTATGGGCTGTCTTCTAGGTAAGATCCGAGCCATGATATATACAAAAGAGTGGCCATTCAAGGGTCTTAAGGTCAAGGTACAGAACTTGGTGAATGATTTTATCAAAAGCTTTACTAAAATCTGTAATTATAACATCCACTTCATTTCGTCTGTCTAATTCGTTTAAAGGTTTATAAATAAATTCCCAATGATATGTTATTGTAGCATTTTAAAAGCCATAATTTTGTGAAGAAAAATTAGATAGAATAAAAGAGCTTCAGAATTGAAGACAGCCTGGCCAAGGCTCTAGCTATTTTATGAAGAGGAAAAGTAAATTAATCTTTTCAAAATTGTGGAAAGACGGCTTAAGAAAATTGAAGACGAAATAATTCTGAATTACTTTGATTTTAGAATAAGCTAAAAACAATATTGAGTTTTTTTAATCGAGGCTAAGCTTTGCTTCAGTTAACGCGAAGACATCATAAGTAAGTTTTTGGGGGTTGAAGAAAAATTTAATACCCTCAGAATTTCAAAAATGTCAAGATAGTTGAAATAGCAATCAAGTCTTTTAGCAGGTATAGAAAGTTTCGGAACTCATAAAAAGAAAAACTGTTGTAAGCATTGTTGGATCCTATCAGGAAGTTTTAAGAAAATTGGGTTCCGTCGAAATATTTTTAAAATTTGACTCTTCTGAAACTTCTTCTAGAAAATCTATTGATTATTTAATTGAAAGTTATTCCGATGCTGTATTATGATTTTTTGTCTATGTTTTAGTCTTACCAATAATTTTGAATAAGCCAAGCTTTTATATATCCAAAAGCACTTCCGGTGAATAAGTAACGATTTCTTTTATCAGTTTCCATTGCCAGAATACAATCTCCAGATTTATGAACCGCATTGAATTCATTCATGTAACCTCCTCCTTGATGATGTGAGTAAACTTGGATTGTCCCACTGTCTAAGGCCACTAAAAGACTTCCTATAGAATAAGCAGACCATAATTTTATTTTGTAAAAAGTCACAATACAAACCCCTATCAAAAACAAACCATGAACTGTACTCATTGGTCTTGATTGTAGAAACAATAAGGCTTGCACCGAAAGTTTTAAGGTGCTCTTTGTCGTCTGGCTCAAATCGTCCAGATCAAAGTCTTCACCTTGAAAAGTTTTTCTAGTCTGCAATGATATCGACTTACGGATGAGACGAGATAATCGCACTTGTGAGAGTTCATCGATTTTATCATCTTTAACGTCTTCCTTTTTTCTATAGATGAGCTAGAAAGTATTTCCAAAACAAAACTAGATAAGTTTAACCTGGCTAACAATTTCGACCTACCTCAACAAATTCCTTTGGTTTCTGAACATTGTAGCGCCTATAGGGTTGGCCAGTTTCTAATTTCCAAAAAATGATCTCCCCCGAATAAGTTCCTGTCACCATGCCCTCATTTAGCTTAACTTCGGCACAAGTTATATCATCGCCATGGAACTTGAGCCACTTCTTTGATTCAGTCTGCTCCTTGCCCTCAACATCAGCGAATTCGGTGACGTATTTATCCCAGCCGACGGCAAATATTCGATCAACTATCCACGCCACTGCTGTGATCTCAAGGCCAGGAGTTATGCTCATATTTCGCACACACCTGGCATTGTTGTAATTCCAAACTTTCATGGAGCCATCTCGAGCTCCAGTGAGCAAATACTGCTCCAGTGGATCGAAACAAGCAGCGGTTATTGGGATATCTATCCGTTCACCGTAAATCATTTGGGTGTGGCAATTTTTGATTATGATCTGCCTGCGCCCGGTCCACGGATCCCAAACTATAATATAGCTATCTAGGCCGCAAGTTACAATATTCCTGAAGAGCTTATTGTAAAGAATCACTGATACTGTGTCCGCATGGGAACTTCCATCAGTTAGATCCATTCGAATGCGGGGACAACACTTGATCATTATGAGCTTCCGGCCTCCAACAAGCAATTTCCGAGAATGTTTGTCGTAGTAGTAAGCGATTTCTGTTTCGGTTTTTGGTATCATCTGATTAAGATCACTGAAGGTCTGCAGAAGATTATGATCCTCAAGATGCCAGACGTTGATTATCTTCGTATAGTCGACGCTGTAGATTTTTTTCTCAGCTGGTTGGATGAAAATGAAAATTATCCCTCCATGATGACCTGCTAGAATCGCCGTTGGCTTCGAAGGAATGTAGGTGTTCCAGAGGCGAAGGTATGAATCCGGGCCACCAGTTGCTATAATCCTATTAGTCTCATCGAGATAAAACGCTGATACTCCCTAAAACAACCACACATCAGAAGAAGAAGTATTTTTGATACAGAGAAAACTCTTTTATAGAATCTTACCAACGGTACTCGGAAATAAGTTTGCTTCCAGTCATTCCATTTGACTGCAATGGTTCCTGGACACCGTACCCTATATTTCTTTGTGTTTCTGTACTCTGCTGCCGCTAAGAGGATATTCAATTCAAAAGAGAAGTACAGTTTTTGTATCAGCTCCGTGTGAAGGTTGAGAAATTCTTTGGGTTTAAACAACGGATATTTTCCACGAAGCACATCTGACCAATAAAGTTCGACAAGTGATGCTCCAGGTTTGCTCTGAAAAGGACCTCGCAGATGTGGTGAAAACTCCAGCACCCTGACATTACCACTAGAATCACCAAGGACAAGCTTCGACATTGCTGACCCGTTTCTGTCAGATCTATAGGCCATGCAGTAGACTGCAAAAGGCATACTACGAATTACAATTCGCAGATTAAAATTCGAAGCCATAGTCTCATGGAAACGTAGCTCCCGTTCAGTAGAAGAGGTGCAAATTATGGACACATCCGATAGAGCTTGAATTGCCAAGACCCAAGTGGTCATTTTAAGGAAGTCTACAAAATACAAACATTTGAATGCAAGGCTGAATAATTAAAATTGAAACTACGTACAGCTATCTGATAATCCACGGCGAACGGGATCAAGGTCAGTGGACCAAAACCTAACGGTGCCTTCTTTACTTGCCGAAAGATACAAACCATTAGATTCTGATTCTTCATCTCCCTTTAAATAAACTCATTTTTATTTTAATAATTTTGTCAGACCCAAAATAATATACACCTTCTCAAAACTCTTCATATGACTTATGGACACAATAGGGGTTCGATGTTCCGATTTCTTAATCAATGGAACTCCAGAAATAGGCAGAATCAATGTTTCTTTTTCACCATGCGATTCATCGTCCTGAAAGCCATGAATCAAATGTGTCACAAATTCATCCCATTCGATTGTGTAGTACTTGTTTTGGTTGATTATCAAAAATAACCGATTGAACTCATCATCAGTAAATGTTAGGTTTAATGCTTTCAGGGTCGCCCGAAGTTCTTTGTTATTGAGTTCTTGTTTGGGATGATCAAGAAAAACGTTGTACAATTTTTCGATGTCTGCACGGCGCAGTCGTTCGTGCAGTCTAGTTGGACGTTCTTCATGGCGCGTTGCATATGAAACGGCCGAAGGGCGGACTACCTTTTCAGAATTGTTGTTATCAGCTAATGTTAATCTATGTGACATTATTTTTGTAAATACAATTCGGAGCGACTTAAAAGTTTCAGTTTAAATTGTTTTTAAACGATAAACATCTTCAAAGTAAATAGAATCTTTGAAATACTAAAAGGAGTATATTGCTCTGCTTTAAAAGGTAGATTGTAGCCCTTTTGGAATAGCTCTTTTCCACGAGAAGTCTTCGTAAGTTTTTTCTCTGAAACGCAGCTAAGAGATCTAGGTGCCATTCATAAGAACCTGGACCATGATCCTGTGCAGAAGCAGCTCAAGAGTTATGATAAGGCTTCATGATTTATAGAGCTTACCCTCTGCCTCCCTGCTCAAGAATTTGTAAACGATGTACGTCTAGTTTCTTTACAGTATTTCCTTGTTCTTGCCGTGGTTGGGACTTGAGGTACCCAGAAACGTCTCCTAAAAGAATTCTGAGTTCCGACACATTGATGACCCTTGGAAACATTCATTCCCGTATTGAGAAGGAAAACAAATCAATGAAAAAGAAAACAAACAACAACAGATTTTTTTAAGTGAATTTATTGCCACAATCATATCACTCCAACGAGGAGTCTATTTTTCGGTGTACAGTTCTCAGGACGAAGTCGTGTTAATATCACCTCATAGCCAGCTTCCTCAGCGTGCAGTTTCCTATCGGAATCAACAATATCCATGCACATTTGCCCCTGAAACGTTGTTTCCGGTTTACAATTGAGAGTGCCCAGTTCGTGGGCTTGATCGGCGGCGTGTGCTATGTGCAGAAAATCCTTCTCGTCCAACGCCGATTGGAATTTCTTGCTCAGTGGATACTTAATGTGGGGCATTGGCTGAATAGATCCGTAGCAACATGGACAGCAAACGAACTTCGCTCTACTGCGAATGCATTGGTTAAGGACAATGTCAGTGGCGGTGCCACAGGCATGTAAGGATGTCCCTATGTCGAAGATGCCCTCGAAGTAGTCGATGTTGCATTGGTAGAACAGGCAGTTGGTCAAACCCAGTTCTTCGCATCGGTCCTTGGCTTTTTGCAGTGATATTGCTTTGTTCTCGAGGAACAACACCGAACACTTGGGAAGGGTGAGCGCCAAGAGGATGCCCAGATGGCCAGTTCCACTGCAAAAGTCTATTATTCTATCACCGTCCTCGGCTAAAGATTTCACGGCATTGGCTACGTTCTCCAGCTGTTGTCGCTTTCGGTCCAGTCGCTGCTCGGGCAGGGCACTGGTTTTACTTTGGTCTGGCTCGATGGCGTTCCAATCGATTGGCATATCATAAGCAACGTCTGTGTCGCTGGAGAACTCAATTTGCAGTGGCGACAGCTTCTCCAAACTCTGGTCGATCTCACTTTGCTCGGTGAAGATTCTGTTGCGGGGTTTGTAGCGCTTCGGGTCGCTCTTGTACAAACTCGTATGCTCGTAATCCGGCAGCTTGTATGATGTATGAGTTTTCTTGGATATGTTGATTTCGGGGTAGAGTTCCTCCAGAACTTGTTGGCACTGCTCATCTGCGGATTCAATCTGAAAGCGAAAACCAAATTAATGTTAAACATCTAATTAATTTTCTGTTTCTCTTCGAACTTACCTCCTTCATCCATCGATGGAGGCGAGGAAATTCATCCGCCGTAACTAAGCTAACAGGCATTTGTCCTAAGATCAGTCTGAAGCACGGATAGAGCATCAGGTCAGCGATGGTGAATGAGATCCCCTCGGCGAACCTATGCTCGATACCCAGTGTTTCCTTTGGTGTTGTGCATTCGATGATTACTTTGCCTTTCTTTTCCTTCTTCTTGTTGGCATTCTCCCGGGCCAATTTATAAATGTTATGCATTCGGACTGGCTCACCCATGTGGGCTTCGAATCGCGGCAGTTCCTGTGGCAGCTCGTATATTCTTGACTCCGCAACGGGCTTTCCCACGAGGATCTCCTCCAGAGCTCGCAGAATATTCACCTCACAGAATCGCGTCCAAATCGAGCTCTCCGCCGGTGCCAGCAGACAACTCTGTTTGAAGCCCAGCAGTTCCCTTCGATTCGAATCTGAGTTGCGGTCCACAATCTCTCTGCACACCGCGCACAAGCCTGATATGAATGTGTTCTTGTCCTTGACATAAGCTGGCAATTTGAGATCCCTGATTGCTTGAATTGTACTCTTATTCTTACAGATTATCCTATCGTCGTTGAGCTCCTCCAGAGCCTCAGTGTTGAGTCTTATCTTAGCGTGTTCGTGGAAGTATGTCTTAACGTAGTTTAGTTTGATATTGCTCGGGGAATTCAGGTACTTGTAGACATACAGGGCAATGAACGAGTGAACGGTGGTGTATATTTCGGTTTGGTTATCTCTGTTGATCAGTTCGATTTCTACAAATAGTTGATCCATGTTGGTTATGTTTTTTAGTATTTTGTAAAGGAGAACAAGTGTGTCTAATTTATAAAGGAAGACTTTAAGCTTAGCAGAATGGAATTCTGGATTAAATAAAAAAATATGTAGAAAGTTAAAACAAAAAAGAAATAAATTTTGTTTTTCGTTTCGTATGGTTAATGGTTTGGTTTCCCTTTTAAGTTGAGTATGATAGTGACAGCTGACAGTAGAACGTATGATTGGCATGGGATGTGTCCGAGAGATAAGTTAAGGAAAATTAATTAATATTATTCTAAGGGTATATTGACATGACTTGAACATATATATGGTTATTCTGACATCACATCATAGAGGAAATATATTATTTTCCTTTAAACAGGGAACCATCAAGTTTGAGTTTCTTTTTAATTTCCTTAAAATTCTTTTTTTCCCAAAGAAACAAATATACCAGATATTCCTTTTATTGTCGTTTTGGGTGAAAAAGAAGACAATTTTCTTCAACTATGCGATTTTAAACTGTTTTTCAAAAATTAAGGTCGAAAAATGTTGACATTCAGTTCAAAATGGGATTGAATTTGGCTTTTTGCTGATTGCATTACATCAAATGGGACTTTTTAAAAACACTTTGATTTGAATTCCTTAAAGATAAAAGAAATATTCTGAAAGAAAGTTACAATTAATTGTTTTTGTTTAAAATCTAGTGTACAAAAATATTAATTTTAAAATAATGTTTGTTAGAATATTCTGCAGTACTATTTAGTCAAATTTTACCAAACGTCAAATGAACCTAACATTTTAAGACAATCCACACACGGCATTAAGTAACACTGTGTTCACATTAGATTCTGAAATAGCGAATACATATTTCAAACTCACTTCATTGTCTTTTGAGCTATCAAGTAAAAGACAAATGTAGTTGTGTAAAAATCCGTCACCTAAACCAAAACCATTTTTAATAAATAAATAAATTGGGTGGCGCAACAGTCTGTTGTGAACCAGGGCCTAGAGACTTACAACTCGCAACTATTTCTGTGTGCGAGTTCTGTTGTCAGGAATGGAAGGGACCTACAATTTTAGGCCGAATACGAACGACTAATTTGAGAAAGCACTTTTTCATGACAAGAATTACTCTTGAAGAAATTGTCAATTCCTCGCAAGAGGCAGTACCGGCGAAAATTAATTTTTTAATTATGGTGGCACAGGCAGGGATTGAACCCAAGACCTCTTGCATGACAGTCCAACGCACTAACCATCACGCCACGGGTACCACCATTTTTAAGACCATCTAAAAACGTCAATCTTTTTTATTTCCTTCTAAAATTTTTCATAATGAAATTCATAGATAAAGTGATTCAGAATACAAAATATATTGCATTAATGCACCTGTTGTCAATTTTTAAATTTATTTAAAAAAAAATCTATTGTAAAATTACTTGCTCTCATTTAAAAAAAAACTTCAATATTCTTGTTTAAAAAAACAGCTTGTGAACATAACTTAATGAAAACATTCTTTAATCAATTTTAAATTACAATCATTTTGTTTTAAGTGTACAAACTCCAACCAACTTCACGCTTATTTGCCTTTAAATTTTGACGTTCGCTCATTTCAAATTCTGACATCTCTCTTTTCTACCGCACGTGTTTACGTTTAAACAGTGCACAAATTTAATATTTTTCTTTTAAACTTTCTTTAAATTTTACTTAAAAATATGTCCGACAAGTAAGTTTAAAAAGGTTCACCTAATTTGTACAATAAAAATACATAAATATGTAAATTTTTAGATATGCTGTGCCTAACAAACTTCCTGGCAAAACTGTTGCAGTTCTTGCCCATCGTAAGCGCCGAATTCTTCAAGACAAATCGGTGGTCGAGCAGAAACGCAAGGAACGTGTGAAGCGCCTGGCCAAAGCAAAGGAACACCACAAGTTCAGACGTGCCGAATCCTTTGTTATGAACTACATAAAAGCCGAAAGGACTTCCAAGCGTATCAGGCAAACTTTGTTGCATACTAAAGTGACGAGAGAAGAAGACACAAACCAAAATCTTTTGGTTGTTATGAGACACGCAGGGTAATTTAGAGAAGAATTTACTTTTTTGATTTATTTGTATTTATCTTCTGTTTTGGTTTTTGTAGGAAAAAGATCTTTGACGAAACAACAAATAAAATATTCAAAACGTGGAACATGACAAAACGCCATCATACCGTATTCCTCAAGAATAGCAAGGAAAACCAGATTCTCCTGAGACTGGCAGAGCCTTTTGTGTGCTATGGATATCCCTCGTTGACTACAATCCGAGAATTGTTGTTCAAAAAAGGGTTCGCCATGATCGAGAAAAAGAAAACTCCAATTCAATCGAATACAATGATTGAAGAACAACTCGGCGAGAAGGGAATTATTTGCTTGGAGGATATCATTCACGAGATCTTCACAGTTGGACCAAATTTCGACACAGTAACTTCCTTCATTAGTCCATTTATGGTAAGTTAGAGTTCGTTTGCATTGAAGGACTTTGGTAAACTCATTAAAATATCTTTTTTTAGCTAAATAATCCTAAGGACGGTTGGCAAAAGAAAGTCAGTGTTAGTTACAAACGAGGTGGGGAATATGGTAATCGGAAAGAAGCTATCAATGAACTCATAAGCAGGTGCCTATAGATGATGATATTCTTTTTTTATTACTGTAGATTTTAAGTTAAATAAATGTTCCCTCTACTTTTGAAAATTATACGTTTTATTTACTTCGTTATTTCTTCTCTGGAGTTGATTGAAACGTTTCCCTAAATACGTATTGAAATGGCAAGTAAGGTAATTAATGTATACAGCTTTTGAAACTCAAAAGGTTTCTGGTACCTTATTTATGCCAAAGACACTGTGGGCACTAAGAAAGCAAGAAGAGTTTGAAACGATGTGCCTTAGTTTAAGTTCCTGAATATTGACAGGAAAAGACAAAGTGGTAAAGGAGACACACATTCGCCTAATACGGTTAAAGAACGAATATTGGTATTTTATATGAGTATGATGAGCATTTCTTAGGGGGGTGTTGGTACAACTTGCTAGTACACTAGAGTATTATCCGTTAAAATGTCGGTAAATAGCTCTTAAAAATGAGCTTTGAAAAAAGGACTTTGGCGGTTGTGCGAAATCTCTTTCCAATCATTTTCAATCTTAAAAACCGTAATGTTTCAGAGTTAGGTCTAATTTTAGACCAGCCCCTTTTTATGCAAATTGCGTACTTTGAATTCAGGAATTGCATTACTTAAAAAAATCGTTTAAACTTGAAATCCAAAATTTCAGTTCTTTTTGCCAACAAATATTTACATTATTTTTGGTCCTGAAATGTTTATAGGAAATTTGGATCCCAAACCACATGAAATTTCGAAGTTTAAGAGAAAAGGCAAAATCTCTTTCGTGGTTGGAAAGTTCTTTCTTAAATCAGTTGTTTTAGTTCGCTATGAGAACTGTTCTAAGGTTTGTGATGTTCTTATCTTGAATCAAACATCCTCAAAAAGGTAATCACACCAAGTTTTTAAAATAGTTTTGAAGAAGGATGGATGGAAGGCTTGGTGCCTTTATTCTTTTCCCACCATGGCCTTGCCATATACATTAGGAATGATGTTGCTTATCAGCTCTTACCACAATATGGTATTTGCACCAATTCCTTTTTTAATTATTTGTGGTTTAAATTCTCCGTAAATAAGCAAATTATTCACTATTGCTTCATTTATCGAAGCCCTAATTTAGAAAGAGTATCAATTTCTCGTAAATTTGATGCTTTTCTCTTATTCCACCCAATGAATTGTTTCGTCCTATCCTCGCACTGAAATCGTTGTTACGGGCGATTTCAATGTACACAATTCTTCATGGTTTCAACATTCAGGCCAGACAACACCCGATGGAGTGTGTGCAGAAATCTTCGCTGAGTTGAACCACCTAACTCAGCTGGTCAACGAGCGCACCCGAATATCGGACGTTGAAGGTCGGACAGAAAACACTCTTGACTTATTTCTTACCTCTGACCCTGATAAGTACACTCTCCTCTAGGCACACCTGACAATTGTGTTATATCTGTTCAGTTAAAGAAAGAGCTCCTAAGAGAACCGTTTGGCAATACGAGAAAGCCAACTGGGACGGTCTCAATAATTACTTCAGGATCTTTAACGGGTCACTATGCTTCCTCGATAGTGACGTTGACGCCAGCGCTGATATGATCACAAGTTTAGTTCTCCTGTGAATGAGTACTTTTATACCGAACAGGGTTAAGAGCATCAGACCGAAGGAAAACGGAAAACGTATGGTTTGATGCCAGCTGTAAAGAGATTATTAGGGCCAAAGAAGTAAGTTTGCGTTGCTATAAAGCCAACCGTACTGAGGAAAGCCGGAAAAAGTTAAAAAAAGCCAGGAAGGCCTGCAACGCCCATATCCGACGTACCAAATTTTTACATGAACAAAAATTACGGCAAAAAATACTGCAATGTCCAAAAGCAAATGTTTGGTCATTTATAAAAAACATGAGGAATTCTTCCTCTTCATCGGTTCCTACGCTGGTTGTCAATTACACGCCTTTTGTTAGCTCCTTAGAGAAAGCTTATCTCTTTGCTAGTCAGTTCGAAGCAAATTCTGCGCTGCCAGTGAGTGTTATGACTCCGCCAGTACTTGAGCGAGTAAGTGATTCTACGGGACCAATCTTTTTTCGCACTCGTACTGTGGCAAGAGTACTTAGAGATCTAAATACACATAAATCCGCCTGGCAAAACCACTCCGTATGCTCAGGCCTCGCTCTGAGCGGATGGAAAACCGAATTTGTTCAGCCTATTTCCAAAAAAGGCGAATCTTCATCACCCTCTAATTACCGACCGACTGCACTTATGTCCCTTTTTTCCAAGGCCAAACGCTGATTAATTATTAGCTCAAGAAATATCTTGAAGATCGAAAGCTTCTTAATGACCGTGAGTAGGGCTTTCGAAGCAAAAAGTCCACTGGTTATCTCATGGTTCATCTCACCGAAGACTGGAGCAAATCTTTACATCGATTTGGAGAAAGTAAGATTATTGCACTTGATATTTGAAAAGCATTTGATATGTTTTGGATCCGGCTCTCTTACCGAATATGCGTGCTTTCGGTTTTCATGAATACCTGCTTCATTGGATTAGTAATTACCTTTGGGGTCGTTCAATACAAGTAGTATTAGATGGATTGCTGTCTGAAACTCATAAAATAAATGCTAGTGTGCCCCAGGGTTCTCTTCTTTCTCCAACACTCTTTCTCATTTTTATTAATGATCTTCTGTCTGCAACATCTAATCCAGTATCATATTCGTTTTCAGACTCACATCCCTCTTCTTCGGATGTGGAACTGCAACGACAAAATATGATAAGCTCATTAAATTCCGACCTAAACAGCATTGTTCAATGGGGATTAAAAAACCGAGTGGAATTTAATGCTTTGAAAACCCAATGCTGTCTTGTATCGTTAAAGAGAGATATACACCCCTTGGCATTATTAATGGATGGCACTTGCATCGAGGACACTGTACATCTCGATATTTTTGGTTATGTGCATCACCAACAACCTCTTGTGGAACGATCACATACGCGATGTCGCCAAAAATGACGCAAGGGATTTAGGTTTCCTTAGGCGATGCAAGAAATGTTTCACATCTTCTGATATGGCTGTTATCTACAAGACTTATATATGTCCGAGCATTTAAATTGATAGGTGATAATATCAACATAAGTTCATTTACTTCGCTTGAACATCGTCGTAAAGTTTCTTGTTTCACCCATTTTTACCATTATTTTAACAGTTTATGCTCTAGTGCAGCTGCATTCCTCCCCTTAAAAAGTTCAACTAATGATAATCTTATTTATGTACTTGCAAATTTAAAGAGAATAAAACAAGTAAAATAAACGTTCCTTTAAAATATTATAATGTCAAGATTCATATAATTTCCAATAGTGCTACCCTGTATTCTTTTTGCCCATTCATCGAATCACCCTGTTGTGTAAAGTTTCCTCCTGCACTACGCTTTCAACACTACATTATCCACACTAATAAGAAAACCATTTCTATCCATCTCTCCATTACTCTCCACTTCACAATGACGTTTCTCAGTCGACGAGAGAAAGGGGAATCAATCGTCAAAAAAGTGAAAAGTTCTCCAGGTGAGGACGACAAAAACCAAAAACTACCGAGTTCGAGTTAAAAATTTAATTATTCCCAAAACCAATTCAAAACTCTTCTAAAATCCAACAATTTCCTCAACAAATTAAAATAACAATCAACTATCCCAAACCTAAACAATCCCAATCAAACATAGCCACAAATACGTTTTTTAAATAACTTCATAACTTTTTCTTTTCCCAATAAAATCGATTCGTGAATCTTAAGCAGAGAGTGGTGTGGGCGAGACGCAAACAAAAACAAGAATTCAAAAAGAAAATCCTGAAAAATGTAAATTTTTTGCAAATTCAATAAGAAAAATAAAATAATTCGCTAAAATAATCAAACCACTTGAAGTCGATCTTCATTTGGACAAAATCGAAATAGAAAAGTGATAAAAATTAAAATGTTTTAACGCCCATAATCTGCTTCGTATCTGAAATTCCATATTTATTTTTTCCAAAGCAAAGGAAAATTTTGTGCAATTTCGGTTTCGGAATTGAGAATTGGATCTTGAACGTTGGACGTCGTCGTCGTGTCGTCTTTTCCAATAGCAAAATAAAAGGAAAAAATATGCAAGTCTAGTTCGTCGTCGTCGTCGCCAAATCGTCGTCGTCGTCGTGTGTTATTATTTAATTATTTTGTTTGATTCTTTTTTTTTTTTAAATAAAAGTTTTTTTTTTCTTGCTTAAAGAAAAGATCAGATCGAGAGGAGGGTTTGACGGTGACTCGACAACAACTGTGCTTTACAATAATAAAAAAAAGAATACAATTGTGCAAACAGGGGGTGTTATCAGTGTTGCCAGGTTGCCACCCAATTTCAAGTCTTTTAAGATTTGTTTCTGTTCTCCTGTAATCCGACTAAGAACAGAAACAGAAGCACGAATCTGGAAAGGTTAATCCTCGCGAAAAATTAAAACAACTTAGAATTGGAGCAGCAACTACAACATCAGGCACAATGAAGAAAATATTTTCCAAATTCGACAAAAACGAGAAGCTCGAGAACAGCACCACCACCAAGGAGACGAACAGTTTTGTCGGCAAAGTTTTCGTAGTGGGTCGAGTGTCTGTGACAGTTGAAGATGTGCTGGCAGAAGGTAAGTGATGGGCCTCAGGAAGAGCAAATATACAAACCTACCTACAAACTATGTTTAATTCCCACAATACTTGAACAAAAAAAAAATCAAATAATTTATTATGTTTGACTTAAAATATGTATTTTATTTTTAAGGAGCAAATAAATAATCTGCAAAAGTAGATAGGCAGGTGGTTCTTGAGTATTTTCTTTATTTTTTGTTTTGTGTTTTTCCTTTTTGAGTTTGCACACATTTTTCTTTATCAACAAATCAACATGGAGAATGCGTTGATTGTGGACTTAGTTAATATGTCTTCACATTCTCTAGACTTCTGAGTTATGTATTTGGGTTATAATAATTATTATAGGTACCTAATGTGATAAGATAACAAAATGAAGTAACATAATTTCAACAAAGCAATAAATACCAAATAGGTTGATTTGAAGCTTTCTGAATATTTATCTTACACATAGCTGCAATAAAAATAAAATTGTTTTACACTTGTGACTACGATAAACACTCAACCTCTAAGATTAAGAGATGTCCCTGCTGACAGTAAACACTGTGTACTTAGCACAAAAGTATTACTAGGCCCATTAGGATAAAGTCGCTGGTTTTTAATAACTGCTAATGCCATCTACATGCACTTAGTCCAAAAAGTCTCCGTACAGCAGCCTAATTTTAGTGCTTTTTTTTTTTTTGAAAAAAGAGTATTAGGAATAAATGTAAGAACCAAAGTGGTAACATTGAAAAAAAGTTTTAATAATTTAAAAAAAATTATGATTTTCTCAAAAACCCGTTCTTAATATATTGCAATAGTAAATATTTTATTTCGAATCAACAAAAAGAAAGCTGCTGCTACGGAGACTTTTTGGACTGTGTGTACATCGTATATTAATTTTATTTTTAAACTTGACAAAATGGTTTAGAAGTACCAATTTAAAAACACTCACCGTAAAAGTATAAATACTTTAGATTGATTATATATAATTAGTAGAATCCTTCAGTCTTTTAAGCCTCGCCCCTACAGTTTGAATCACTGGTTCTACTGATTTTTATCTTGGAAATTAAGGTCTTGAGCATATTCAAATTATTCGTTTTTACAACTTTAAATAAACGTTTTAGTTAAAAATTGAAAATTCAAATAATTGAAAATGAATTTTTCACATTTTCTTTAAATTTTAAACTAGACTTTATTAATATAAAAAATATGTTTTTGTATTGTCCCAGAAGAGTAACCCCGATAGAACCGTTATTTTTTTTTTATTATATTTTTTTTTTCCAAAAAGCTTTTATATATTGTCTAAATAATATTTGATGATCAAAAATGTATTACATTCTGTTGAAAATTTAATATCTCATACATATGTACAATTATGCTAGAAACATTCCGGATTTTTTTATAATGCCTTCCTTAATATCAACTAGGAAAAATCAAACTGAATTCGTTGTTTGTATTTATTTCAAAAACATATTGGAATACTTTATAATTACTTTAAAAAAATAATCATCTGATGGTAAAAAATAAATAATAATAATAATGAAATATGTTAATTCACTCCATAACATCCCTGCTCAAAACGAACCAGATTTTATACAAAACTTCGAGTCTTGATGTTTGGGTAACGGTTTTTCTTGTCATTTGGATAACATAATTAATTTAAGAAACTAAGCAGGTTGTGAGCTGTCTAAATAGAAATTAATTCGATTAATAAAATTGCTAAAAACACGTCACACAAACGCTATTGGTTATAAAGTGTTAGAAAAGTATCGAGCCGGTACAAAACACAATGTAATCGCTGAAATGCTGAAAATTCCAATTTCAACGGTTTATGACATTATCAAAAAGATTAGAAGCGGAAAATCAGTAGAAGATGAACATCGTGGTGGACGCCCTCGCAAAACAACAGCTAAAACAGATAGGCGCATATAGGATTTTGTTTTTAAGCACCCTTTTGCGTCCTCGAAAAACATCTCTGAGGATCTAAATTTATCTAAAGCGCCATCTACGGTAAAGAGTCAGTCGTTTAAGGGGATTCGGTCTTTATGTCTTCCGACCAGCAAAAAAGCCACTACTTAAAAAAACATCGTAAAAAAAGGTAAACTATGATAGGTGTATCGGAAAGACTTTCAATTTCTTAATTAAAATATTTAATCAGGGTTGAATTGGCAAAAAATCATCTGAACTGGAGTATAAGCAAATGGAAAAGTATGCTCTTCAGTGATGAAAGCAAATTCAACTTATAAAATAAAGGTTGCTGTTCAAAATATTAATTTTTAAGATTTAGTGACAAAAATCCGGTTAGTTTTTAGCAGACGAATTTATAATTTGTATTATTTTTTGTTAACACCATTTATTGTGTGGATTATTTTAAATTGTTTTAATTTTTGTATGAACTAATTACATTATAAAAAATATGCAAAACATGGATTAATAAATTTGAACAAACAAATCCGGATTGTTTGTAGCACCACTGTATATACAAAAATTGAAAAGGTTCAATAATACAAACATTTAAAAGAATTAATTTTAAACTGTACCCTTGGACCTCAAAATATTAAACCTTGAAGTATAAGAATTTCGGATTTAAGCGTATAAAATGTATTGCAAAATTGTTCATGATTTTACTACTAAAGTTTCCAAACGCGTTTATCTCGCTTTTAAATTAAAAAAAAAACATAATAAATTAGGTAGCCTAATAGCTCGTAGAAAACCAGGGTCTTTTGACTTACAACTCTCAACCAGTCCTACAGTTTTTATTTCAATATATATGATTTAAAATGAAACCAGCATAAGAGTGTTCATATATGCGTTTCGCTCCGATGTAATGGTTGGGCTCATCAGAAGATGACCATTACACCTTTTCTTGACGCATATTTTCTCGAATAAATCAAGATTCCATATAATCCGTATAAGAAGATAAATTGTAGATGTACAATTTGTAAGCCTAATCCTAACAGATGATTTTAGAAAGCACTTTTCAAAACAAAAATTTCTTCTGGAATTGTCAATTCTTCCCAAGAGGCATCCAACATCTCGGGATTGACGGTCCTACCAACTAACCATTACGCCACGAGTACTATCATATTTTTCAAATGAAATAAATTAAAAAGACTTCGAAAATTGAAAAATTACTAATTTTGTGCAAGTATTTAAGAAAACTAAATTTAATAGAGAAACGTAATTATATAATATAATACACCTACAGTAAAACCTTGGTAAGTTCATTTCACTTAAGTTCGTAAGTCGCACAAGTATTTCATTTTTGAAAATCAAAATTCTAAAAGTCATCTAATAATCAAACGTCTACCTCCCTTCCGCTTAGTCGAAGTGTCCCCCAAGGTTCAATTTTGAGACCTCTTCTATTTACCATGTATATAAATGAACTGCCGCCTCTAGGATTGAACTTGTCATTTCATTTGTATGCTGACGACGTTGAACTTCGATATAGCTGTTCTCTAGGTCTAATTGAAAATGGAGGTTACAGTGGGGCAAGGTATGTCTTTGGTCTGCGGAGATATGAACATATTTCTGCATACTCGAAAATAATACATGGCGCCTCTCTCGAAAATGTATTTGCTTTAAGAACTTTATAGCAAGCTTCATAGTATTCTGCAAACAAAAAAAACACCATATCTTAAAAGCAAAATTCAATTCCCTCGTTCAACTATAAGTTATGATCTGACTCCATTACGTTATTCTTACCTTATTTCTAGTCGTCAATTTTGTAAACACGCGGTTCGATTGTGGAATTCCATCCCCCTGCCCATAAAGATGATTTGATGCAGCACTCGGTTAAAGACGAGACTTAGACAATACTCTGGAAACTCGCGATGATAAACTTTTTATATTTAACTAATTTTATTACCTTTCTATTGTTAAATGCAACTATTCTTTCTTTTTCATTTAATTTATCATAAAGTAAATTTGCATTTTGTTTTTATTAGTTTTTGAATCTTTCATCTTTAAATCATTAACATTTTTAAATAGTATGATAATACTGTTTAAAAATTCCAAAAATTTTAAATTTAAATGAATTTTAACTTTAAAAATTCTTTTAAGTAAACATTTGAAATCTGCTGAAAAACAACTTTACTCCCTAAGTAGTTATTATTATGTTATGCCTTAATTTTCAAAAATGAAAAAATTGTAGTCTTAATCTACTACAATGGTGAATATAGAAATAAGTGCCTTGGACAGCTTAAACAGGTTTTTATAGCTGCCTAACCAGTATACTCGTAAGTGCATGATGGTTAGTGCGTTGGACTGTCATGCCAGAGGTCTTGGGTTCGATCCCTGCCTATGCCATTTAAAGTCTTTTCACGGCTTGACACTCTTGCGAGGGATTGACAAATTCTCCAAGAGAAACTCTTGTCAAGTGCTTTCTAAAATTAGCCGTTCGGATTCGGCATATAAACTGTAGGCCCCTCCATTCCTGACAACATTACTCGCACACGAAATGGTTGAGAGTTGTAAGTCACTAGGCTTAAATCTTTATGGACTGTTGCGCCACCCAATTTATTTATTTATTTTTAACCAGCATAAGTATATGTTATTAAGGTGAGGCACTTATTTGGGTTTTACCGTATCTTCCATAGACTACTTTGTTTGCAGTACGCCTTTACACGACTTTTTCCCTTTTATAAAATCTAAAACAAAAAATTGAACATATTTCCACCCTGGTTAAACAATCCTTGAATATGGAAAGACCACTTCTCCAAATTATATAACAGCAATGACGAACCGAATTCCGCTGTAAAAGAGATAGAACCACTTAACCTCGGCGATGCAGATCAACAATTCCGCCTACCCGACCTTGACGAAGTGAAGATAGCTATATCTAAACTTAAGTCAAACAAAGCTGGTATAGCGGCCAATGACTTGGTAGGGAGCATGCACCAACTCATTTGTAAAATATGTTTGGAAGAAAGCATGCCTGATGAGTGGAATCTCAGCATAGTGTGCCCGATACACAAGAAAGGAGACCCTCTAAACTGCGCCAACTACAGAGGCATCAGTCTCCTTAACATTGCATATAAGAACCTCTCTACCTTATTGTGGCTTCAGACCAGGAAAGTCCACTACCGACCAAATTTTCACACTACGGCAGATATTGGAAAAAAATCCAGGAGCTTCAATCGATACCCACCATCTCTTTATCGATTTTAAAGCCGCGTATGACAGCATCCATAGGGAAGAGCTATACAGAGCAATGTCTAGTTTTGGCTCTATCAGGGTCGGAAAAGATCTCACCGATGCATTTGATGTCATAAAAGGTTTTAGACAAGGCGATGCACTGGCATGCGACTTCTTCAACATCGTTCTGGAAAGAATTGTGCAAAACTCAACCGTCAACAATAGAGGCACAATCTTCCAAAGGTCCATCCAATTACTCGGATACGCAGATGATATTGGCATAATTGGAAGATAAAAGCGTGATGTCAGTGGAGCGTTTTTGAGCATTGCGACGGAAGGGAAGAAGATGGGTTTAGTGGTCAATGAGGGCAAAACCAAGTATATGCTGTCATCAAAAAAGGACATTGAACAACATCAAAAAAATCAAATCAAATGGGGTGGCGCAACAGTCCGTTGTGAACCAGGGCCTAGTGGCTTACAACTCTCAACCATTCCTGTGTGCGAGTACTGTTGTCAGGAATGGAAGGGACCTACAATTGTAGGCCGAATCCGAATGGCTAGTTTGAGAAAGCACTTTTTCATGACAAGAATTACTCTTGAAGGATTTGTCAATTCCTCGCAAGAGGCAGTACCCGCGAAAATTAATTTTTTAAAATTAAGGTGGCACAGGCAGGGATTGAACCCAAGACCCCTTGCATGACAGTCCAACGCACTAACCGTCATGCCACGGGTACTATTGAACAACATCATGTTGGACAAAACGTCACCATGGACAGCTATAACTTTGAGGTAGTTAAGGACTTTGTCTACCTAGGCACCGCTATTAATGCAGACAACGAAACCAGCGCTGAAATCAAACGAAGAATAACTCTTGCAAATCGCTGCTTCTTTGGACTGAGAAGGCAATTGAGAAGTAAAGTCCTCTTTCGAGCATGTAAAATCACCATCTATAAGACACTCATCATCCCGGTTCTCATCTATGGCGCTGAGGCCTGGACCATGTCAAAGAAAGATGAGAGCGTCTTAGGATGCTTCGAGAGAAAAATTCTTCGGGTGATTTTTAGTCCCGTACGCATAGATGGAGAATGGAGAAGAAGATATAACGACGAACTGTACGGGCTGTACAGCGACACTGAACTAGTTAGCAGAATTAAAGTCCAACGTCTAAGTTGGCTAGGTCATGTAGAGCGGATGGACATCAACGCTCCAGCCCGGAAGGTCTTCGAATCCAATCCCGAGGGACGGCGCATTAGAGGAAGACCGCGACTCAGGTGGCGCACTCATGTGGGTGAAGACCCCAACCAACTTGGCGTGCGAAATTGGAGACAGCTAACTAGGGACTGGGATGGCTGGAGACGCATGTTGGTTGATATTTCATCATGAATAGACTTACTAACGCGCAACGCATGCAAATCATTGAATTTTATTACGAAAATCAGTGTTCGGTTCGAAATGTGTTTCGCGCTTTACGTCCGATTTATGGTCTACATAATCGACCAAGTGAGCAAACAATTAATTCGATTGTGACCAAGTTTCGCACTCAGTTTACTTTATTGGACATTAAACCAACCACAAGAATGCGTACAGTGCGTACAGAAGAGAATATTGCGTCTGTTTCTGAGAGTGTTGCTGAAGACCGTGAAATGTCGATTCGTCGCCGTTCGCAGCAATTGGGTTTGTGTTATTCGACCACATGGAAGATTTTACGCAAAGATCTTGGTGTAAAACCGTATAAAATACAGCTCGTGCAAGAACTGAAGCCGAACGATCTGCCACAACGTCGAATTTTCAGTGAATGGGCCCTAGAAAAGTTGGCAGAAAATCCGCTTTTTTATCGACAAATTTTGTTCAGCGATGAGGCTCATTTCTGGTTGAATGGCTACGTAAATAAGCAAAATTGCCGCATCTGGAGTGAAGAGCAACCAGAAGCCGTTCAAGAACTGCCCATGCATCCCGAAAAATGCACTGTTTGGTGTGGTTTGTACGCTGGTGGAATCATTGGACCGTATTTTTTCAAAGATGCTGTTGGACGCAACGTTACGGTGAATGGCGATCGCTATCGTTCAATGCTAACAAACTTTTTGTTGCCAAAAATGGAAGAACTGAACTTGGTTGACATGTGGTTTCAACAAGATGGCGCTACATGCCACACAGCTCGCAATTCTATGGCCATTTTGAGGGAGAACAATTCATCTCAAGGAATGGACCGGTAAGTTGGCGACCAAGATCATGCGATTTGACGCCTTTAGACTATTTTTTGTGGGGCTACGTCAAGTCTAAAGTCTACATAAATAAGCCAGCAACTATTCCAGCTTTGAAAGACAACATTTCCGAAGAAACTCGGGCTATTCCGGCCGAAATGCTCGAAAAAGTTACCCAAAATTAGACTTTCCGAATGGACCACCTAAGACGCAGCCGCGGTCAACATTTAAATGAAATTATCTTCAAAAAGTAAATGTCATGGACCAATCTAACGTTTCAAATAAAGAATCGATGAGATTTTGCAAATTTTATGCGTTTTTTTTTTAAAAAGTTCTCAAGCTCTTAAAAAATCACCGTTTAGTTTAACCATCCTTACGTTCGTATAATGCTGTTACCTCAAAGTCCTAACATTGGTTTTATAAACTTGGGGTTAAACGCTTTACATTTAGCGACGAATAAATATTTCTTCAGAGTACATTCCGTCACTTAAAATAAATGCGCTTCGGAGTACATGTTTTTTGTATGCTTTAGCACCTTTCATTGAGTTCAGGTGTTAGGGTTAACCTCCTGCATGATACGATTAACCGTTTTTAAATTTAGTATTTTCTAATTAATGATGGACATTACGTTTTTTCATATTTTTCATTTCTATGGCATTATTATAACACTTTATGCCTTTATTATTATGTCATGCTAAAATTACTTGACTTTGGTCTTTAGTTAAAAGTTTTAGTAAACATAATGTGGCTTATTAATCTTTGCTTTGAAATCAATATTAAAACTCTTACAAACATTGATTTGATTTTTTTAACCAAACAAAAATATTGTATGACATTTTCATCAAGTGGTTCTATTATATTATCACAAGCAAAATTGGAAGCCATTATAAAAGTGCAATTTATGGGAAATTTCGTTTGTCTACTCATACAAATCTTTTTCATGACATCTTGAATCCACTTTAGTTGAAAACAGCATACAAAATTATAAATTCTCCAGAGTTTTCAAAAACTATTCGAACTTAAATAAATAAATTAAGTGGCGTAACAGTCCGTAGAGAACAAGGGCCTAGTGACTTAAAACTCTCAACCATTCTCAACCGGATATAAAAAATGTGTGCAGAATATTTGATTGATTTGCAGAATCTTAATTTTATATCTTACCAATCCGTTTCACAGGATAATATTTTTGAGAACAAAGCGTTAATAATTATATAATTAATTTTTTGAAATCTATATCGATTAAAATTTTGTTGTAACCGACTTCTTGAAGACGGTAATGATTTTTTTTTAATAGAACTTTTTGTTCTATTTATTATTATATAAAATACTAATTAGGGGCAACCATGTGCAAAAGATTTAGGTCTTCTAAAACTTTTTATTTTTTTAACTTTTAATTCGTGTATTCTACTTGTCGCACACAATTGAAATAGAACACAGAGAGTCATCAAACAATAGTCATATTGCAGCCTATACCACACCATGAACATTTTCTTTAAACTTTCAGACAATGAGGAAAAATAAACAAAGGATCAAGAAATGAACAAGAACAAGAAAAAGAAAAACTTCAAAATGTGAGCCAAGGAATAGACATTCTGTCAGCCTTGAAGCCTTGTAGTCTATGCATACCTACATATGTACATGTATAGAAATATAAAAATATTATTAAATGAAAATATATTGTCATTTAAAGCCTACTTAATAGTACCACATATGTACGTACTTTGAAATGACCGACCGCAACTATGGAAGTAACATTGTCCCATATTTAAAGTAACTATTTTTATATCAAGCAAGAAGCTAAACCACAAATTTTCATCTGACTAGTTTCAGGAGCTTTTTTTTTTAAAGTAGGTGCTTTGTTTGCCTATCTGACGATGTTTTCTTTCAGTGCTGAAACACTCCCCCTCCACATCTCTAATGAACCATTGTACTTACACTACTCGTAACACGTTTCTCAATTACAATTTATTACACTCAATTAGCATTGTCATTGCAATTGCAAGTTTTTAGTTTTTTTTCTTATTTTGTTTTCTAAATTATTTTGAATTTTACATGAAATTGTGTGTAATGTATTGAACCTAATGCATTTTCAAACGTACGAATCAATCAACGGTAGCGGAGCGGTCGTGTGGCGTGACGTCGTCGCGTCGTCGTCGTGGCACGATGGTAAGAAATAAAACAACTTATGTTTTATTTAAATTAATTAACTTTGTACTGGAAATTCGGAAAGATATTGAATAATTTATAAAATTTGCAAAACCTGTGGTTGATTGGATTTTCTTTCGAATATGCATTTATGTGCATATGACCTTGAACTGACATTTTTCGAATAGAATTTTTCTTGCTGCATATGGAAAATTTAAAGAAGTACCCACACAATTAATATTCATATTTTTTTGAAAAAAGAGAAGTTTTAAAACAGTTCAATAAGTTTTAAAACAGTGATGGATTTCAGAAACTTCAGTTTTAAATTTTTAAAACAAATCAAATGTCTATCTATTTTGCACCCTTGATTATTGGATTGTTTGTTTATTTAAGAAGTAATTGAATTTTTCTCCTTCTATGTATTGTATATATTAAAATTCTTAGACGAGCCTTAATACCTGGGTCTTGTCTTAGATAAAAAACTAAATGGGAAACGCGACGTACAGGAAAGAGTCAAAAAAGCTACTGTTCCTCTCTTTCATTGCAAAAAAGCTGTTGGTAATAAATGGGGCTTACAACCCAGAATCACGGTAATCAGCCCGATTTTAATGTATGGTGTAGCAGTATGGCGGACTGCTTAAGAGATAGTATAAACAGCGATAAGTTAAATAAAGTCCAACGTTGACCTTGCCTATGTAAACTTGATCGCTTCGCACGACCCTATCTGCGGCAATGGACACCTTACTTTACCTAACACCTCTTGACATATTTACCAAACAAATAGCTGCAATCTCTGCTATTCGCCGCAAAGCTTCGTGGCAGTGGTCTAACACTCCGTAATTCTTAGGTATTTAGAACCAATTCCAAAGCAAAGATGGGGGGGGGTGCCCCCAACTGCAATTCGACAGAAATTTCCAGATTTCTTTACCTCCCAGATCTTTTTGGGAGGATAGGACATTCTTGGAGGATGAGTCAATCCATTTTTACACAGATGGGTCAAAAACAAAAGAAGGGATTGGTGGAGGTGTGTATTTTGATCGACTGAAATTAAGTCCTTATTCCGCCTTTCCAATCATTGTAGCGTGTTCCAGGCGGAACTTTTGGCGATAAAACAAGTCTTGTCCTGGCTTAAGGAAAACGTTATATCAACATCTGATATCCGTATTTTCTCAGGTAGCCAGGCTGCTATCAAATCTCTGGACTCTGTCTCTACAAACTCTATAACAGTCCATAACTGTCGATCATCTCTAATGGAGATGGCAAAACAGTTTAATATTTACCTTTGCTGGGTGCCGGGCCATAGAGACATTCCAGGTAACTGTAAGGCAGATGAACTGGCCAGGAATGGTACAGTACAGCCCATCCTACCACCTTTGGCACGTACTGGCATACCAATCGCTACTTCTAAATTGTTGCTAATACAAGACGCTGTGACGAGGGCAGGCACCAGGTGGAACAACATCACCACGTGTCAAGTCTAGAAACCATCTGGCTTACACTAGATTTAAAATGTTCAAGGTGCTTGCCCTCTCTTAGCAGATCGCATATAAGCTCGATAACCAGATACAGTCTAATAGGAAAACACGCCAAGAGACTAGGTGTATTCTCAAATGACTTTTGCAGAAGCTGAGGAAGAGGAAGAAACAGTTCTTCATCTTCTCTGCACATACCCTACTCTGGCTCGAAAACGCAAGAATTACCTAGGAGAATTCTTCTTTAACGATCTAAACGATCTAAATCATATCAGCATAAACAGGCTCTCACATTTCGTAAGGGACTCAAACTGGTTCCATTGAGCTTAGGAGGAAGCCTCAAGATTCATGTGGTGTCACAATGGGCCATTAAACTGTGTCCGTTTCCATCTTAGACAGCCACTATAACCTAACCTAACCATGTATTGTCCCAAGTTAGGTTAGGTTAATGGGCTGGCGATTAATGACGTTATCGCCACACTTAGATTAATGTAGACCCATTAAGTGATTAAACGTATGACATTTATGGATTGTCCTGTTCAAGCCATTGAGGAGCTTTAATGAAAATTGCTAGTTCCTGGAATATTTTTAAGTATTTTAAGATTATTGAAGAACTGTCAGCATAAGAATTTGTTTCTAGTGTGACATAGTGTTGGGCAGTGTAATAAGAAGAGGGCAGTGTTGTCTTGTTCTACCTCATCACTGCATCCTTTGTACATGTTATCGGTGGTTACCCGAATTTTTGTTACGCTAACTAAATGTATTAGACCAACACAAGATAAAAACTTTCTTTGGTTTATAAGCAAGTCATTAAGTTTGTAGAATTAGTGTAAAATTTTTTAGACTTGATGTTTATTATTACGTTTTTTCCTATTCCCCACCAAGACAAATGAATATTACTCATGGAAAGTATTGAACTTGGCCAAAATCTAGTTTAAACTTTCAAACCAATGCTTATTTTAAGGACAAAGAGAAGTTTTAAGTATCTTTTGGCCTCAAATTGTATTATCAATGAATTAACTTTCTTAGGCTCTTACAACTTTAAAACAAGCCAAGTTATTTACCGTAAAGAGAATAAGTCGTTGTATATATTGAACTAAAGAAAAATGTCCTTTTATACTTTTATGTAGGTCGATGAGGTAACCAACCACAAGTCTTCTACTTTTCAAGACCCAATTTAAAATTACTAACTAACATAAAGCAATTAAAATAATTCATCGGTCGGTCGCTTATATGATCGTATAATAGATTCTATTTGCAATAATTAATTAATTAATTTAGAAAACAGACATAAGATAATAGAAAATCTTCATAAATAGAAAACATTAATAATGTATGTACATAGGTACTCTTAAACCTTAAGAGTTGCCAACAATTTTATTTCAAATAAATTATGTTTCTTAAAAGTAAATTATTTTTTGGAATCTTACAGCCCTATAATGGCTATCAACTATCGATTATTTGATAACTGACAACTTCTATCAATTTATTGATAATCTGGTATTATGAGTATCAAATGATAATTTTTCACCCATTGTGAATACTAATCAATATACGATTGTGAATAGGTTTTGTTTGGTGTTTGACGTTTGTCATTTGTGTTGAGTTCTTGTGTTTTGGTCTATAAATAGTTTTGGCGGAATAATGTTAGTTGTTTTCATTAAATAAATTTATGTTTTTTCTAAATAATATTTTGTTTATTTAGGAGTAGAATAGTTAGCTTATTTTGTATTTATTTACCACTTTCATAAATCTCTGAGCGCTCAGTTGATGGTACATGCCTATTTATCAACGAAGAATTTGTGGCTGATAGAAAATTTGATAGATATCATAATTTTTGACAGCCGTCATACCAAGTTTAATTTGCTTATTTTAATTCATGAATTTATAATTTGTCCAGTGGGTTAGAAGCATCTCGTAATACTGTTCATTTTAGCTTGCACGATAAACCTTCGTTCCTCAGTACAATTGCCTTCAAAGAACAATTTTAGTACAGGCATTTCGTTCTTCAATTTGTATATTCAATAAAAACTACATAAAAACTACTTTAATTTACAATTCTTTACCATTTACGAATATTTGATACATTTGTCAACGAGTTTATCAAAAAAGCTATTCACAATAGATCTTTAAATTCACTATTTATCAAAAATATTGATCACCATAATACCGATTCATTAATTTTGTTGATAATTATCAACTATTATCAAATATCGTGTTGATATTTAATAACCATAACATTGTTTATATGTAGATTTTTTTTATCATTATTTTATTATAAGATTTATTCATTCATAATAATATTTAAAAAAAAAAAAAAACATTTGAGTTTAAATTTAAATTTCAATCTTTAGTGGCATGGCCGGAAGGGCCGTCGTAAACCAGATGATAGCCTTAATTAATAAAATTTCCAATTTTTGTTGTTTTATGGTGCGTTATATACAATTTTATATTAAAAGTCTTCTCTTATTATCTGTCTTTTATAGTTAAGTGCTATTTTTAAATATTGAAATAGTTTTTTCCAATCTGTTCCATTTAGAATTTCAATGAATTCCGCTTGTTCCATATAACTTTTCTGCCATATTTGTCGCCGAATTTCTGCTAGAATCGGGCACCTTGCGATGAAATGCAGTACGTTTTCTTTTTCGTTGTTGTTACATAAGGAGCAGCTTAGTAATAGGTCATTGCGATGTGGAATGAAATTGAGAGGCAAAAGTTCACCTCTAGTCCTGAAAATCAATGATATTTTTTCAATGTTATGGGTGTCCTTGAAGTAGTTGGATTCTCCTAATCTATGTAGTGAACTAGTAGCTACCTCTATACTTTTCTCTCTTGATTTAGAGTGGAGCTTTTCGAATAGACTGTTAAGATATGGCTTCCATTCTTGTAAATTATCTAAAGTTAGGTTGAAAGAGAGTTCACAAGAGTCCGCTAAGTTTTTCCATTCCTGAAACCATGCTTTGCGACTTTATAATCGAAACAGCAATATTTCTTGCAACTTTATCCACATGGCTATACATTAACTTGGTAATGTTGTTGAAGTGCAGTTTAAGCGATGAGAGATGTAAGGGTGATAGACCGGTTTCAATGAGAAGCATGTAGTTAGGTGTTGTGTTGGGTAGTCGGAACTGCCTCTTTAGAAAGAACCTCAGGAGTTTTTCAGTGGTTTCAGACTGATTCCAGCCCCATGATTCCGCAGCATACAGCATTATTGATTCAGACGTTGCGAGAAAAACTTTGTATTTTGCACTAAATGCTAGGTCCTTGTTACCATACACATTTTTCCACACCGTCCCAATCGCATTTTTGGATGAAGAAAGTTTTTTTACTAGGTGTTTTTCTAGGTTTAAGTTGCTCGTCACAGTGTAACCCAAGTATTGGTGTTCCCTCACAGTTTCAACTTGGTCCTTAATACCATTTCTAGTTTGCAGCCAATCGCCCTGATCCACTCCAAAACACCATTGTTTTTGATTTGTCAAGGTTTACTGTTAGATTCCACTTCGAACAGTAATTCCGTAATTTGGTGATGATTTACTGAAGAGATTCAGGAGATTCCGAAACCCATCAATTGTTATGCCACAGAGCATGTCTTTTATTGGATCTTCGATATAAAGGCAGAAAGCTGAAGGGCTGAGATTGCAACCTTGTTTCAATCCTACTAAGGCAAGAAACCAATCAGATAGATTTTGCCCATCCTATACTGCATACGTTGTTTCTTTATAGATGTCCTCTATAATTTTTCCAAATCGGCTTCTTAAAATGTCTATGAAGATTTTGAGCGATGAGCTGAGAATGGATGGGTCCGTCTTATCTCATTTTTTGAATATGGGAAAAAGTATTGATTTTCTTAAAGCATCCGGTGTTTTGCCTGTAGTGAAAATATCATTGTACACTTTTGTGAGAAGTTTAAGAAACTCCACTGTTGCGTATTTCCAGAATTCATTTGGGATCCTGTCAATCCCGGGAGCTTTGTTGTCTTTAATTTTGGCTACAACTGCTTCGACTTTATTTAAAGGGACTTAGTGTTTGGGAGATGTGAGACCGCTGTCCATGTTATCACGCTCTGCAAAGCTTCCATAGTTGGCGAGTGCTCATATAGACCGTGTGCTGTAATACTGCGATTTAGTTTTGCCTGATATATTCCAACACAATTTGTCTGCCATTTAAGTTTAGGGAGAAGCAAATTTTTTGTTTCGGACTATTTTAATATGTCATGGTTAGAGTTGTAATTAATGGCATATGGTCAGAATAAATTTGACTATCCACGTCAAAATCAAATAAATTGCCGATCAAATCAGTGGACGTCATAAGATAGTCGATAACAGATTGACCTGGGTTTCTGATAAAAGTAAGTTTACCTTCCTCGTCTCCTTTTTTAGTACCATTCATTATAGCCAAATCAAAAGAACTTCCCATTTCCAAGATTGATTTCTGCGTCTTTTGATTTTCTTGGGACAGGGCGGCTTCCAAAAGACACACATTGTTCTTGTCCGGTTCGCGCGTTAAAATCCTCCAACAGGACGCATTGCTTATCACCCAATACTTGCATTATGTATAGTTTTTTTTTTTTTAATAAACAAAGAGTATAAATGTATAGGGTGTTTTTTTAGTTGCCTGAAAAGTTTTGATGGTTCTTGTATGTAGTTTGACAGTTGAGAATCTTAAAATGTCAAATGACATTTCTGTTAACTAAAGATTTTGCAAATGACCATGTATCATTTCATGATAGAACAATGATTCAAAATTGTAAAAAATTAGTATGAAACAAATAAAAGAATGAAACAAAGATCATTGTTGTTTAAATGGCTACTTCAATAAGCTACAAAGTCCTCAAAGTTCTCAAGCTCTTGAAAAAAACACCCGATATGAATCAATTCTCTTTAAAATGTGTATAGCTCAATAGTTCGTTACATAGAAGCTTTGCGTGGTCTTGAATAATTACGAAAACAATTTCAAAGATGGAATAAATTAACAATATTCAATGAACTCTAAATTAGCACCTATTGCAAATAAAATACATATTATTTATTTTTAAATACATATTTATCACTTAAATGAGTCTACATTGGAATTTATTATAATTAAATTCTTAAACAAAATATTTTTGTAGATAATTTCTTTAAAATTACTATATTCTGATATTGTTGTTTGTTTTAAGTTCAATTGTTGCGACTTAAAAGCGTACATGAACAAATAAATAGTGATAAATCACGTTTTAAAGAAGTAACGCGTAACAAAAAGAGTTTGCGAGTAAAAATCAAATATTTGATGAATCACGAATGTTGTTAGATTGCTCATTTTTATTCTTTTAATTTATGAACATGTAGAACGTGTGGGTTTTATTGTTCTTTTTTTTTATAGTATTTGGTTTGATTTCGACAATTAAACGTTTGAAATGACAATGATAGACTAATTGTGTGTGTATTAGAAATTAAAAAAAAAAAAACGAAGTTGAATGATTTTATGGTTGCTATTACTCGTATTAAAATTGAAAGTTTACTCATTTTGTTTATGTTAACTTGCTGGAGATGTTAATTTCTTATGCAAACAATCAGTATACTTTTAAGGACAAAGCTTTACTTTTTTTATTTAATTCACTTCTACTTTTATTCTAAATAAAAAAAAAAACAACAATTGAAAAGAATAAAGCAGTTTGTTTAGTAAGATTTTGAATTTTTAATAAATAAAAGCTCAGAAAATTCATGGGATCATCAATCGCATTTTATTTTTGAATCGGTTACACATTTAAGACAACATAAGGAAAATGAAGTTTTTAATATCTGATTTGACAGGTGTCAAAAAATTGACTTTTACTAAGTCAACTTGTTTTTGATAATCTGACTGTAAATATAGTCTCCGTTTTATGTCCCATATTGATCTAAAGGAGACCCTCTAAATTGCACCAACTACAGAGGCATTAGTCTCCTTAACAAGGTGAAGGTCTGAAGCCGTTCGCCAACAACCTGATTGGTCCTTATCAGTGTAGCTTCAGACCAGAAAAGTCCACTATCGACAATACGGCAGATCTTGGACAAAATTCAGGAGCTTCAAATCGATACTCTCCATCTCATTATCGATTTTAAAGCCGCGTATGACAGCAGTGTGGTACCCGTGGCATGATGGTTAGTGCGTTGGACTGTCATGCTAGAGGTCTTGGGTTCGATCCCTGCCTATGCCATCTAAAGTCTTTTCACGGGTACTGCCTCTTGCGAGGAATTGACAAATTCTCCAAGAGTAACTATTGTCATGAAAAAGTGCTTTCTCGAAATTAGCCGTTCGGAGTCGGCATATAAACTGTAGGTCCCCTCCATTCCTGACAACATTACTCGCACACAGGAATGGTTGAGAGTTGTAAGTCACTAGGCCTTGGTTCTCAACGGACTGTCGCGCCACCCAATTTATTTTTTTTTTTATGACAGCATCCATAGGGAAGAGCTCTACAGAGCAATGTCTAGTTTTGGCATCCCTGTCAAACTTATCCGTTTATGCAGAATAACGATGGAGAAAATGGTTTTAGACAATGTCATGCGACTTCTTCAACATCGTTCTGGAAAGAATTGTACAAAACTCAACCGTCAACAATAGAGACACAATCTTCCAAAGGTCCATCCAATTACTCGGATACTGATATTGACATAATTGGAAGATCAAAGCATGATGTCAGTAGAGCGTTTTTTACCATTGCGACGGAAGCGAAGAAGATGGGTTTAGTGGTCAATGAGGGCAAGACCAAGTATATGCTGTCATCAAAAACACTGACACTGACCAACGACGTATTGGACAAAACGTCACCATGGACAGCTATAACTTTGAGGTAGTTAAGGACTTTGTCTACCTAGACACCGCTATTAACACAGACAACGACACCACCACTGAAATCAAACGAAGAATAACTCTTGCAAATCGCTGCTTCTTTGGACTTAGAAGGCAATTGAGAAGTAAAGTCCTCTCGCGAGCATCTAAAATCATCATCTATAAGACACTCATCCTACCGGTTCTCATCTATGGGGCTGAGGCCTGGACCTTGTCAAAGAAAGATAAGAGCGTCTTAGGATGCTTCGAGAGAAAAATTCTTCGATGATTTTTGGTCCCGTACGCATAGATGGGGAAGAGAAGATACAACGACGAACTGTACGGGCTGTCTAGCGACACTGACCTAGTTAGCAGAATTAAAGTCCAACGGCTTAGATGGCTGAATCATGTAGAGCGAATGGACATCAACGCTCCAGCCCGGTAGGTATTCGAATCCAATCCCGAGGGACGGTGCAGTAGGGGAAGACAGCGACTCAGGTGGCGCACTCAGGTGGGTGAAGACTTCAACAAACTTGGTGTGCGAAACTGGAGACAGCTAGCTAGGGACCGAGCTGGCTTGAGACGCATGTTGGTTGAGGCCCAAGTCCGCCCCTGACTGTAACGCCACCTTAAGTAAGTACTCGTAAGTAAGATCAAAAAGTTAAGCGAAATTTTTAAAAATAAATCTGTATGGGGTAGTCAGATTCATTTTTTGTCAGCTATCTCAAATTAGGTATCCCACTCCTTCAATAAGGTAGGTATCCAAAAAGTCACCTATCCAAGATGGCAAGATTGAACGCAGCCAATTAAACCATTTACCAAAGGAGATTTATTTTTTTATTACTTACTTTTGAAAAGTGTTTAATCGGGCCTATCTCGAATTACATCGTAATTGAGAGCTTTTACGAATTCCGAAAAACCGTATCACGAAATCGGTTCAAAATCTAATATTGTATGAGATTTTTCACTGCGGGCTTCGCAAAAGTTTCCAATTGCGATATAATTTGTGATAGGGCTGAATGTGTATGATAAATCCATTTAAGTTATCTTAAAGCCTTTTAACTCCAAGCCCGCAACGGAGTTTTCGGCTAAACATTTTCGAAAACCAGAAAATCGTTCACATTGAACATTTACACGTTTTCGTTTGACATTCCAATTTTCGCAACATCGAGTGTCAAATATTGTGGTGATGCAAAATTCTGTAAGTAAAAGTTTAGTTCTTCAATTATTATTTGTGAAAATAAAATGCATTCTGACCAATTAAATTTATTTTTAATAAATAAAATTGAACAAAATATAAAGATTTTGGTAAACTTTTGTTCATTATCTTAAGCATCTTTCTTTTTTGACAGCATCCATTAACTGTTTACATTAATTGAGCGCTGAACGTTTCAAAAGGTTTGTTTGTTTAGTTCATCTTTGAATTGCTACTAATGTTCGACATGTTTTATTTAAAACTTATTATTTACTAATAATATATGTATACGACAAAATGGAATTAATTTCAAGTCAAGTCTACTTTCATACATTTTTGTTATTAATAATGTTTTTGATTAAAGTGAATTGAAATAAAATTTGAAGTTTCAAATGCATGACATCTAGAAAACTTACTAATTGTCTAAATTTGTTTTCTAAGAATGTTATCAATGTTCATTCATATTTAAAACTGGTATCAATGCTTGTTTTTAAACAAACTCAACTTAGTCTTGATTGCGAATATTATTATAATTATAATTAATTTAATATTTATTTCATCTGTCAAGTTCATGTTTAATTATTTGCGCATAAATACATTATTACGGCAATTCAACATTAATGTGTGAACTTTAATGCATGTACGAGTTCGTACATAAATTCGTACAATCTATACATGCACATTAGACTGATTCAAACAAATAAAATGTCTTCAACTAGCTTTTTGGTTATAGCTAAGTGACGTCTAAATTTCAGCTTTTATATTGATATATGATAAAGTGCATTAATTGGAAAATATGTCAATACCTTTTTTTTAAAATACTATAAGAAAAGTTCATACTGATTTCAAAATAACATGTTCTTAAGTTAGAAAACAAAGAAGTTAAAAATGCCAAAAGCTCTTACATAACTTAAAGACATTATAATGGTTCAGATGACACAAGATACTTGAAAGTTAGTCTAGTTTCAAGTACCTGATTGGCCAGCTGACAAAAAATTACCTTCCAATTAAGGCAACTTTATTGGAAGGTTGACTAGAAAGTTAGCCAAGAAAAATCTCCCTAACTATTAAGTCAAGTCCACTTCTATCAAAATGACAGTTGATCATGTTTTTTCATTCAACTGAAAGCTGAACTTTATTACTCTATGATTTTTTTTTCTGCACAACTTCATTTAATGCTTTTTGTAAAAGGGTTCCTTGTCAATGTGGAAAAGAAATATTTCTTTACAATACAAAATACAACTCGTGATGGACTTGTAGCTTGCCTGTGGAGTATTTTAAATAAAATAATTTTGTTGGTACTTTTTGTACTATGAACTCATATAAAAGGTTTGCGAAGTAATGTTTTGAATTTGAAATTCATGACACTTTAAAAACTACCTAATTGTTTTGGTCAAAATGTATGTTCAAAGAATGAAGTTGACTGCAAATGAAGTCCCTTATGTTGCCTGAACCTGTCCAATTTTTTGTTTTGAATCAGTCTAACGTACATGTAACATGCGATGAAGGAAACATAATGTAGACGTCAATAATTGTATTCCCCGTTGCAATTCCTGCTTCACTCATGCAAAAAACTTAAAACCTAGCAGCTGAACATTGGACTAGTAGGTAAACAAGGGTATGAGTCTTCCGTCTTAGTATAGTCGCAAAAGAATGAACAAACAAAGCGCAAAAGTAGCATGCCAAGAATTGTGAGTGTTATATAGACTTGGGTTGGATAGATAAAAGTAGGACACATTTCCATGCATAGTCTAGCCCCCTAGCGGCAACAGCTGACTCACCGTTGTTGTTTGCTGTAAGCGCAGCCCAAACAGAGTTTATAAATACAGCAAAATTATGAAACCAATTTATTCGGCTGAAGCCAGAAGCTGATGGCTGTGGAGCGTGCGTGCTTCATTGCAACAACAAATCTTCACAGTGATCTGGACTTTGCTCCGGTTCTAAGCAGTCTTACGGTTCATTCACACTGTGTATTGTCAATTTTAAGTACATAATAATATTGAAGAAAACACAAATATGGAAGAATTAGAATAATGGAAGTTCTTCACTCCACTGTTAGGAACGAGTAGGTACATCGCATTTGCCATTGAATTCCAATGAAGTTTTAACTAAAGGCTAACAGCTCTTGACACAGCACACTCAGCAAGCTTCTGCTTCCAGCTTAAGATATATGTATATATGTATGGTTTTTGCTAAAAATACAAAAATACACACGGAATAAACAATAACAAATTGTTTATGAAAATTAAAACAAAAAATAAAATTAAACGTTGTTTGTTGTTTGAGTTTAAGTTGGGTGGTTCTTTGCATTGACTTTAACCGGTTTTGGTATTTTTAATTATTGCAAAAATGTCTCATGTTATGTTTTGTAGTTTTTATTTTTGCCTGCCTTCAAGCTGTGTAATTGGAATTGAAGCGTATGTATAGTTGGGGGATTTGTTTTAAAGTTAATTAGAAAACAATGATATGAAATCTTATTTAGAGTAAAAAAAAGCTTTTTAAATTAAGTTTACACAAAGGTATATTCCTATATAATTAAATATTTCATTGAGATGTTAATATACGTTATTAAAATGCTTAAGTAAACATTAAGAGGTAAAAGGTTAATTCTCGCAATTTACATGACTAAAAAATCACAGCTTGGAAATTTATTTAAACCTAAACGAATCGTTTTGAGAAGTTCAGTTTGAAAAAAGGACATCAACAAGGGAGCTTTTAGAATGAGGTGTTGAGAGTTTTTTGACAGCAATAATAAGAACAGGGTTGTTTCAAAATACAATCAAAAACCAATAATGTGGCTTGTAAAGCTTAATAATTATCACCACATAAATAGACAGGTTCAGACGACATATGTACGTATTGAAAGTAAGTGAACATTTTAGCCTCTAATTGGCCAACTGTCAAAACATGTCTTGAAATTAAGTCAACCTCTTTGGAAATTTGACCAAAAACTAAGTCAAGAAAAAGTTAACTTTCAAAAAATATCAGCTGATCAAACTTGCAACTAATGAGGGTTTTAAATCAATATTTAAGTATACGG
Source organism: Eupeodes corollae (assembly GCF_945859685.1). Taxonomy (NCBI): domain Eukaryota; kingdom Metazoa; phylum Arthropoda; class Insecta; order Diptera; family Syrphidae; genus Eupeodes; species Eupeodes corollae. The sequence goes on from NC_079149.1 coordinate 134,797,760, forward strand.
CCAGATTTATTTAAAAAAAATTTAAAGAACTCAAAATAAAGGTAAATAGGAAGTAAAGTTCCAAGTTAAAAATTATGACGCCTAATTACAATAGTGTAAATGAGCGTTAAAAGAATGGGCAGGTTCAGGCAACATAAGGGACTTGAAAGTAAGGCAAGTTTCTAATATCTGATTGGCGAAGTGTCAAAAAATTGCCTTCCAATTAAGACAACTTTATTGGAAGCTTGACTGGAAAGTCAGTTAAGAATAATTACATTGGTGTAAATTAGCGTTAAAAGAATGGGCAGGTTCAGGCAACATAAGGGACTTGAAAGTAAGGCAAGTTTCTAATATCTGATTGGCGAAGTGTCAAAAAATTGCCTTCCAATTAACACAACTTTATTGGAAACTTGACTGAAAAGTTGGTCAAGAAAAATCTCCCTAACTATCAATTTAAGTGAACTTTTTTCAAAATGACAATTGATCATGTTTTTTCATTTAACAGCTGAACTTTATTACTCTATGATTTATTTATTTTCCGCACAATTCTTTTAAATGTTTTGTGTAAAAGGGTTCCTTGTGAAATTGAAAAAGAAATAAGTAATATTTCCTTACAATACAAAATGTAAATCGTGATGGTCTTGTAGCTAAAGATTTGTACTTAAAGACTGTTTTGAAAACAATAATGTTTTTGATAGTTTTGTAACGATGAACTGCAGGTAGAGGATAGTGAAGTAAAGATCCAAGTTTGAAATTTATGATACTTGAAAAACTACCAAGTTGCCTTGGTCAAAATGTAAGTTCAAAGAATGCAATCGACTGCAAATGAAGTCCCTCATGTGTTCTGAACCTGCTCAATGGACTTGAAAGTAAGACAAGTTTCTAGAATTTGATTGGTCAGCTGCCAAAAATCTCCCTTCCAATTAAATCAAATTAATTGGAAAGTGGACTGGAAAGCTAGTCAAGAAATGTCACTAACATCAAGTCAATACCACTTACATATGTCAAAATGACAGCTTTTTATAATTTTGTATTCAACTGACCGATGAACTGATGATTGGTTTGTTTATTTTCTGCACAATTCTATTTGATCTTTTATGTCAAATTAAAAAAGGAATAAGAAATATTTCATTAAAATTCAAAATCCAAGTCAAGGTTGAATTTTAGCATGCCTTAGTAGTGTTTTTGTTAGTTTTTGTACGATCAACTAAAGGTATAGAAATTAGTAAAGTAGAGTTCCAAGTTTCAAGTTTATGACACTTGAAAAAATAACATGTTGCCTTGTTAAAAATAAAAATGTATAATCCTGTCCACTGCAGTTGACTGAATATGAAGCCATTTAATGTCGCTTTCCAATGAATTTGACAATAAATTTAGAGTTACCATCTACCCAATGCAAAATTTTATCAACATTCCCAGTTTTTCATTCAAATAGACATTCTACTAACAATTTGAACAAAAAAATCAGTTTTGTCCTTCTTGTTTGAACCTCTTGAAAAATTCATCATGGCAACCATTATTTTGACAATTATCATCGTTAATTGTTCAACTCATTTGATTCTACACAGAAAGTTTGGTAATTATCAAATATGGCTATCAAAAACGCGATAATAACTTATCACCTTTGCCGATTCCACTCCAATATCGGATTTCTGAAGAAGACTCCAACGAACGTTGTTAGAAAAGGTTATTTTAAAAATAATTTCAATTCTTTTTTCGTGACCTTTTCATTTATATTTTATATATTTTTATTACAACAGCAACGACGCACGACTCCCTGCCTATAATCAAATTACTTGGAAGTAAACCTGCGAATCAATTACCGTTTATGTAAATTGTATTTTTATTTTTATTAAATTGTAGCTAAGAACATAAATAATGTAGGTATTCTTATATATATGTACATTTAGGTAATCCACAAGTTTAATTTTATTTCTCTTGATTCTATTTTAAACCCAACAAAGCGTTCAGAAATAACAACCCATAGTAATCGTAAGATGAACCAACCTAAACGAAAAAGAAAAATATCATAAATGCTTTTAACTTCTAATGTACGCAATTTATGTATTTTATTCTACAAAAAAAGTAGAAATAAAAATAATGAACTCAAATTTAGTTGTTGTCTTTCAGCAACCTTGAAATCATTCAAGTCTAATGTTGGTTATTTTGGTTTTGTTTTATTTTCTGATAATTGACATTTATGTCATACCAACCTTTTTTTTCCATCCGCCAGAGGACGTCGCCGGCCGCCGCTACCGTATCGGCTTCAGTTTCACTGATATGCCTTACCTGTTTTTTACGTTAGGTCGCTATTTATGGAAATTAATTATATCATAAATTGCAATGTTTTTTAAATAATCAATTTAAAAGAGCATAAAGTATGGGAGATTGTTATAGGTTAGGAAAACAGTAACGAAGTTAAACAGGAAGGATCCATCTTTGTTTTTATAATTAGAATCTGATGACGAGTTTGTGAATCTTTGGTTCTGACAGTTCAATAATAGAAGTACTTTACGTAGTGTGACAGTTTAAACTTAGGTTTTGTATGCATCATCACTTTTTTCTATATTGTTGCCATTTGCACTTAATATTGAAATTTTATAAGTTTATGAAATACCTTTTTTGGTAAATGTCCAATAACGAACATCTATAAGAAACTATCAAAATAACGCAAACAAAATTAAGGGGCGGTAGAGCTTATTATGCTCCTCAAAGTTGTGCAATATTATCGATCGCGAACGTGACTGCGGCAGACAATTTTAAGGAGTTTTTCTACTTTGTTTTTTGTTTTTTTTTTTTTTTATTGCACGAATATTAATCGTTTTCGTTTTGTATATATGCAATTTTAGTATCCATTACATTCGAAATAAAAAATTAAAAAACAAGATGGCATGGACTTATGGGCAGTCAAGTCAGTCCTTCATTGAGCGTACATTTTGTCCACAACAATGTATGGTCGACTTTTAGGTTTTAACTCTTTTTTGAACTTCTGCCGTTGTTGTTGCTGCTGCTAAACGCAATAAATATAGCACAGGGTGTGTGCTTTGAATATGAATCGCAATAGCAGTCTGTTCGCGTTCGTATTCGTATTCGCACTCAACGAGTTCTTTGCTTCAACATCAGCCGTAGTAATATGATTAGACGGCAATGATGATGGCGGGAACCATTTCCGTTTATGCTTCCGTTTGAAATACTTTGCGTTTATTTTGGAGCAGGTGCGGTGCTTCAATTTTTAAATTGCTCGGCTCTATGAATTATATTTTGGGAATGGTGCCGTGGAATGGTGCAATGATATAAAAGGAAACCTTTTGGCCTTGGCACAGGAAATTCGGTAGAAACGAATAAGTTATTGATTTCTTTTTTTTTTTCAAATTTAGCTTAAAATAGGAAATGTTTTATAAATATACCATAAACATACTTAAGTGCATACATTCATGTTCATACATATAAACTTAATCGATTTATTTTAAGTTTTGATGCAGTTTATAAAAGACCACTTGATATTTTATAAATTTAGGGTATGAGATTTTATTTGGCCGAGAATGTTTTAGTGTATCCTTTCCGTACATTGGTATTTTTGTTTGTATAGCATTCAATATGGTTATTTTAATTAAATGAAAATCGAACAAAGCGGATTAAGAACAGTATTATATATTCTTCCAAACTAAAAAAAAATTCTCTTGGCCATGGTTTTCAAATCCGGATCCAAAATCACTCCATTGCGTCAAGTTTTTTGGATATTCTTAAAATTTGAAAAAGCACATTTGAGGCTACCTTAATCCATAAAACAGTATAACACTCGTAATGGTTTTTCAAATCTATAATCCCAATCTTCAATATTCAGTTTAAAAATGTAAAGTATTTCGAAACATGTTACAAAAATTTAGATTTCTCGTTTACTAAATAAGTCGTAATGAAACACTAAGAAGATTTTTTATAGCTTTGAAGATAAAACTGTTGCTTACACAAAAGACCGAACAGTTTTAATATTTTTTGTTTTATAACGAATCCATCGCAAGATTTTGAAACATATTGAATAAAAATATAACGTTAAAAACGTCTCTTTTATAATTTGAGCAGATCGAAATTCGGACTCCATAACGTGAATTTCAAAACCATAAAAACGTTAAATTCCCGATTTCTCAAATCTTCAGAAAAACTAAAATGATTTAAATTGTATCTAGAAGAAGAATTTTTTTTTGCAAACGAAATAGTAAAGAACTATTTTGTGTTTATCCTAAGCAATAAAAACACCGTTTTTAATTGAATTAAGTATTTTTAAAAAGGCATATTTTAAAAATCTAATGCGATAAAAAAAGAATGTAAGGCAAGATTCAAATTTAGCACAACTTAACTCTTTTTGTAGTTTTGTCCCTGGGAAAATTACCAATAATATTTTATATATATAGAAATAGTTAAGTGAGAATTTCTACTTTTGTTGAATAGATTTTTAGTCGACAAAATTCGTTTTACCAATTTTAGTAGAATTTCTTAAATTATTACAAATTGGATAAATGAAATTAATTTGAGAAATATCAAGAACCGAACGTCAATTTTTTTATGAAAAAATGGACTGTTGGATTTTTATAAAAAAAACTACTGAATACCGAAAACAATCTTTTCTTTGAAAAAAAAAGTTTTAAGACAATATTTTTAATTTTTGAAAAGCTATTTAAGTCGAAAGGAAATTTTTACCAAGTTTAAGTATTGTTTTTTAGTTAGGTTTTTATTTTTTGTAAAAAAAAACTGATTTTTCTCAAAACAATATTTCTTGTAAACTTAAATTAGCTGGAAGCTATAATCTCGAAGTTTTGAAAAGATATTTGAGAAGAAAAACAATTTTTACCAAATTTGAGTAATGTTTTTTTATGTTTTTATATTTTTTATAAAAAAACTGTCAATTCGATTTTTCTCAAAATTTTACCAGATGTCAAAAACATGATTTTTCGTTGCACAAAATTGTTTTGGAGATACAATTATTTTGTGTTCGTAAAATTTTCGAGGTGACAATTTTTTTTTTCAGTTTTTTTGATTTATAAAAAATCCGTTGATTGGATTTTTGTCCAAAAATATACTGATTTGGTATCACGTTACAATATATAATATAAAATTTAATTCAAGTCTCTAGCTTCATTGGTTCGTAAGATATATAGGGTTTACCAAAATGTTCACCTTTTTTTTAAACTGCTATGGTAAAAAAACCACCCACGCAATTTTCTTGCGAGTCCTTTCTGCATCTTTCTGCATTTTTGTCTGTATAACAAAATTTATTTATTTATTTATTTGAAGTCGATATCTCTTCTGGTTTTTGAGCTATGGAAGAAGAAAAAAATGTCGCGAACGTACGTACACACGTACGCACAGAAATCTTTCTAAAAATCTTTTATATCGACTCTAGGGACCTTGAAACGTCGAGAAATGTCAAAATTTTCAATTTGACAAATCGGACCCATTACAATAACTTCCTACGGGAAGTTAATTATGGTTGACCAGTGTGTCTGCTATGACGTCTAATATTTTTAGGGTCCACGGCCGGACTAACCAACTGACAAAAAATTGTTATAAACTAAAATTAATTATTCAATTTAAAAAAATCCTATGAACTTAAAAAAAACACATTTTTTCAAGCTTCATATGTACCTACATATATTTAAAATTTCAAATCAATCGGATGCAAATTATTTAAAATATGAAGTATTGAGATAAAAACTTTTAAAGTTTTGAGTTGTAAAAAACTCAATACCTTTAATACTTAATTTAAAAAAACAAACGGCTTTGAAGCTTTTTCCAACCTTAGTCTTTTGGGACGTTATATTTGATTCTAGGGTGCCCTGAGGCCTCAAGTTCTTCCATACATAGACATAAGAACTCTTCAAAACAAGCTTAAGATGATATAAATTGAAATTGAACTCTTTAATAATTAAACCTTCTTAAAAAGAAAACACAAAACCGTAACAAATTTTATAAAAAATAATTTCTAAATGTTTTATTTCTCGTTTTTTTTTTCTAGGTGGTTTTGCGATGGTATTTCTGGCCAAAGCCAATTCAGGAAATGCTAAGTACGCTCTTAAACGTATGTACGTAAATAACGAGCATGATCTGAACGTAGCGAAGCGAGAAATTCAAATATCTGTAAGTTTTTTAAAATGCATTAGCATAAATTCAATAAATTACTATAATTTATATTCTATTAACAGAGCAACTTAAATGGCCACAAAAATATAATTGGCTATGTCGACTCAAGCATTACTCATACGGGCAATGGAGTTTGTGAGGTTCTTCTATTAATGCCTTACTGCAAGCATCACATGCTGGCCATGATGAATGCAAGGTAAAATCAAATTTACATTTTTGAAAATTTTATCTTCTCAACTCTTACCATTGTGTCTTTTTTGTTGTTGTGGGTAGATTGCAAGTGGGCTTCACTGAATCAGAAGTTTTGACTATATTCTGTGATATCGCTGAGGCTGTTTCACGCCTGCACTATTGTCAAACACCGATCATCCATCGTGATCTCAAGGTCGAGAATATATTGCAAAACGATGCAGGGAATTTTGTTTTGTGTGACTTTGGTTCGGCCACTGCAAAGATTCTTAATCCCACGACTCATGGTGTGACTGCAGTTGAAGAAGAAATTCAAAAGTACACCACCTTGTCGTATCGGGCACCTGAAATGATTGACTTGTACAGTGGAAAACCCATCACAACTAAGGCAGATATTTGGGCGTTAGGGTGTTTGCTGTACAAGTTATGCTTTTTCAATTTGCCCTTTGGTGAGAGTACACTTGCCATTCAGAGTGGTAATTTCTCAATTCCCGATAATTCAAAATACACAAAAGGAATGCATCAGTTGATAAAATTTATGCTCGAACCAGATATGGACAAACGACCCAATATTTTCCAAGTTTGTGAGATTGCCTTTAAACTTGTAGGCAAAGAGAATCCGGTACAAAATCTGCACGTAAGTATATTTGTTATTTTGTTGATTGTTTGTCTTTATTGAATTAATTATGAATCGAAGTATAAAGAAAAAGTTGAATGAACGACAACGACAACGCCTTGCTTTTGATTGCTTCATGTTGAAAATGATTAAGAATTTATTCATGTTGAAGTAGTTTTTTGTATGTATCAATAAAAGCGACTGGACAAAGAATTTATATTTAATTGATGTTCATTGTTTTAATAAATGCTCTTTGAATTGGTTTTAACTTGTTTTAGGCAGATTAGAATAATATGTTTCAAAATATTAAAGTACTCTGGTTCAATCAGTCCATGATTTATTAATGCTACGTTTTAAGCATCAGTGAAACCAACTTAAAACCTTATTGTGGAATTTCGCTGTAACCAGTAGTTATGAGCATTTATTTAAAATCTTTGAAAAAGCAATATGATTTTCAAAAAAAAGCACGAATCAAATGATATTCTAAATGACATAATAGTCACTAAAATTTAAAAAAATCTTTATCCATTGCATTGTTCACCAAAAACAACAATTTTTACTTTACGAATCATGAAACCTTTCAGAAATCTCCCCTACCCGTACTCGAACAACTGGCAGTGCCTCCTTTTGAAACAGAATTCAAACGCCTACACAGTTCTACTACTGTAAAAGTCAAGCCTCAAAGTGTACCTATCGTGGAATCTGGAACAAGCGTTGCACCCAGACAACGACCCAAAGGAAGCTCGGCACACAGTCAGCACCCACTCTCGCTGGGTTTACCACCCAGTCCATCGCCACGAAATAATATAACATCACCACAACCGGTAGTAGAACAATTTCAAGCAAACTTCCCAGCAATTACTGCTCCATCTCAGCAGCAACCGGCACAACCAATCGCAACCCCACAAGCACAGCAGCCAGCAGTCACAACACCAGTTCAAGCAATGCAACAGGCAGTACCAACGGCACACACACAAGGGGGGGTACCCCCTCCGAAAGGCAATAGAGCAAATTTGGATAGACTCTTTGAATCAACGTATCCGGATCCATTTAGTGAAGCTGCTAGTATTGCAGAATCCGCTGCTTCTATCGAGAGTAGTCTGCCAGAGCAGCCAATGTCACTTCCGCCCGATATGATTGCAGCACTAGGAACTCCAACTAAGACAATGCTAACACCACCCAAGTCAAGTGGTGGTCATAGGCGCAATGTAAGCGACACCTCAGCATTCAATAAGTAAGTATTGTAAATTTTGATTGCCCTGCTAAAGTGATCCTTTCAAAATACTCTCCTCTTTTTTATTTACTCTTTTTTTAAATTTCAATTCGTTTCATTTCATATTCGTTTATTTATTGTCGGTCGCTTGCTGAATGACCCAATCCAAACTGCCTGCTTGCCTGTAAATTAAATTATTTTCCCATGCCCAGAACTTTTGCAAACGAAACATCCCAGTTCCTTGCTCCCTACGATCAGTCTGTGAAGAGCCGCAGTGGTAACGTTGAATCACCACCCAACAGCACTGGCGGCGGCAGTCAAGGATCTAACCCTGGACTATTCCTATCCGAACAGAATATGGCCAATGCACGCTTGCTATCGCAATCGATTTCTGCTTCCATTTCCAATACAGAGCTTTCTAGTTTGCCAGCAAATACGACGGGAACGTCATTAGAATCAGCTGCAGCAACTGCAGGTGCTTCACTCACCCTAGAAGCAAGAGTCGATGCTTGGAATCCATTCGAAGACCAGCCCTTCAGTCAGATGACTGAGGATCATATTTTTGAGGTAGAATTTGATAAAATTCGTCAGCGTGGGAGTCAAGGAAGTAAGCTTTAATCTAATTATAATTTTCCATAAAATAAAAAAAAATGTGTGTTTTCATTTCTTAAAGGTATTACTGCAAAATCTGGTTCTACTGCATCAACATTGACGCCGACTGAGAACAATCATTGTAGCAGCAATCAAATGCAATCCACTCCAATTCCCGTGGTACCTGCACCACCACAGCCAACAGCAGGAGTAGCCCCAGTTGTAGCACAAGTAGCAGCACAAACTGCAGTTGTTAGTGGTGGAAACGGCGGTGGGCCAACTATAAATCCCACAATCCCCGAGGACCCATTTGGTTCGGCACCATTTAGCTTGCCACCGGGATTGCGTGAGAAAGCCTCAGCACTTAGGAAAACCGGAGGTAAAGCATGAAATTTCTTTCATATAAAATTTATATAGCATAACATTAGAAATCGCACACACAGACGATATAGATGCCGTCGTGTTGAATACCCAGTGCAAAGCAGAAGAGGAGTAGTTCCATTTAGACCTAGTTGTATTTTCTTTCAACTCTTAGTAAACACATCAGTCGATGTCCTTCAGGAATTCAAAGTTAAAAAAAATAAACATAAATTAACAAAATTTAAGCTCTCATTACATACAATGTTGTGGGCTACGCGAAAGGGAATTTTTCAAGGATTTGTGCTCGCAAATTAATTGCATATCAAAGTAAATGTTCGATATTGTGTGTTGTTTCTCTTTTGTTATTATTTATTGAATTATAAAATAAAATATTGTAGTACAAAGTTTTGATAGATACTACAACTTAAACTAGATAAATTCAAAGCAATATTTTTGATGAACGATTAAAATAATTATAAATATTTAGCATGTAGTTCACTATAAATTATTTTTATTTTTTAGCAAGGTTCAAAATTTGTTGCACTCACATTTATGTAGAACTGAACTGAACATTTTATTTTTAATGAATCACCATTAGATTATAAACAAAATAATAGATTAATGCAGTCAGTGGCCTTCTTCGACACGTTTTTTGAAGAAATTCAAATCACTTTTTGTCCCACAGGAACCTTAAACTTTTTATTTGGTTCCATTAAGTTTTTGGGCTTTGCCCTGTTTTAATAGAATTTTTGTGTTTTCTGCTTTATATTGCCAAATTATTAATATAACAAAAAATTAAAGGAAGACTGACATATTTGAAAAAATCCAATGAATATTCTCTTTGCGCAAAGCCCCCAACATTATCAACGCTTATGTAGTTTAAATGTGAAAACTTAGCGCAGCGTAGACAACATTCATTGTTCTGCGATAGCATTCAAACAAACAAATAAAATTAATAAAATTTAATTTTTTGTTCTATGTAGTGTACTTAAAGCTCTCTTCTGTCAGGATGTTTCAACAATACGCAAATAAGAAAAAATATTAAAAATACAAAAAGTAAAAGAAAATAGACAAATACAAAAATTTTAAAATTGTTAAAACACTTATAAATAATATTGTATATATGGGTTAGAGGATATTAAGATAGATTTGTAAAAGGGATTTTTATTTTTAAATTAAATACAACAAAAGATATTTTCTTTTTATAATATACATACATATATATATTTTTAATTTCTTGATCAATTTTGTGTTCTATTCTCTTTTTAAGCAATCTTCTCATCAATTCCTTAGCATTGAAGTTATCATCTCTTATCTGTTTTTAACTTTTTTATTTTCCACAGCCATTTAACTAACATTTTGAAAATTTTTAACATGCATGTAATCATAACTACCTCCACTCTTTTAGATAATTCCCTTCATTTAAAAATAACTGTTTCAACACTGAACGTTTTCAAATGGTACTTGTAAATAAATATTGGATATCTTTTTGCCTATCTTTTTGTGTGACGCACTTACAGGACATGATATAAAAATGGGTAGATTTCTGTTATTCCTTCCGATCCACATTGATTCAAACGACTTATTAGGTCTTGACTATTGTAGTTTTTGTTAATAAATAAACAATTTAAATCATATGAGCAAACTTACACAGTCCTGGATGATTGGCATTTCTTTAAATTAGCTTTCACCTGAATATTATTTCAATTTTAGTTTAGAATTAAACATACGAAGTAAACAAATTCTCCACCAGAAAGTCTATTAGTATACAGCTATAGCTAAAATAATAGAAACATTTCTAACTTTTGAGTTTAATTGTTTTTTTTTTACTTAAAGTAAAGCTAAAACATCTTTAAAAAGTTAACAATTTATATGTTGTGAAACTATTCAGTTAAGAACTTTATGAGTACACAAACAATATGTCCCAAACAGTTTATAGAGCTTTAAAAAATACACTGGTCTTGTTTAGTTAAAAAAGCCAAATTTTTGTTAGGATTTTGTAATCTTTAAATATGCCGCATACAACAGAAACACTGCACTCAAAAACATTGTTGAGTCTTTTTTAGCACTTCATAATAAAGACGTATCCATTAGTGAGATCTCGAAAGTAGATAAAAGTTCTCCAAGAATGTTACTAAATGTCATACAAATTAAATTGATTTTTAGAGACAAGTCAGCTTTAAAAACAAAATTTAAGCAACGGCCTAGTCACTGATAAAGCTTCGGTTCCAATCGATCACCGAGATCAAGCTCAGTGAGCGTGGTTAGTAGAAAGATGGGGGTCGTCTCGAAACCTACCGCGTCATGTGTTCTTTTTGTCTGTTTTGTCTTTCTCTTCTGCCCTTCTGTCTGGCATTAATGTCTTGTGTTGTTATCACCTTACATATTCTAGTCGCTCAAGGTACTGTGTTTTCAACTGTGTACATTTATGTATGTGCTGAGTAGTGTGTAATGTAAAATTAAAAATTAAAAGTTAAAGTTTATGTCATCTAAAAATTTGCAGTAAATTTCTTGCTGCCTTTGCTGGTTTTTCATTTTCTGCAGAGACCCAAGCTTAACGCACAATTTCCATAGAAGGTGCAATTTCAAAATACAGTCGTACGTTGAACGAGAGTCATTTTCCAAAATAATACAAGATAAACAATGTCTTCACTTAATGTTGTGTTATTTGAAATGGATTGGAAAATGACTATTCATAGGCAATGTGGGAACCGTTCAAACTGAAGCTCACAAAACTAATGTCAGAACTCAGTGGAATAAATCTTTACATAGTTTTGGACAAAGTAAGATTATTGCACTAGGTATTTCAAAAGCATTTGATAAGGTTTGGAATCAGGCTCTCTTATCGAAAATGCGTGCTTTCGGTTTAATTACCTTTCGAATCGTTCAATACAAGTTGTGTTGGATGAATTCAAGTCTGAAAACCACAAAATAAATGCTGGTGTGCCCCAGGGCTCTGTTCTATCTCCAACACTCTTTCTCATTTTTATTAATGATCTCCTGTCTGCAACATCTAATCCAATACATTGTTTCGCTGACGATAGTACTCTTAGCTTTTCATATTCGTTTTCAGATGCGCAACGCTCTTCTTCGGATGTGGAACTGCAACGACAAAATATGATAAGCTCGTTAAATTCCGACCTAAACAGCATTGTGCAATGGGGAATAAGAAACCGCGTGGAATTTAATGCTTCGAAAACGCAATGCTGTCTTGTATAGTTAAAGCGAAATATACGCCCCCGGCCATTATCCATAAATGGCACTTGCATCGAGGAAACTGACCATCTCGATATTCTTGGTATGTGTATCACCAACCAAGTTTTGTGGAACGATCACATACGCAATGTCGCCAAAAATGCCGCAAGATGTTTGGGTTTTCTGAGGCGATGCAAGAAGTTTTTCTCCCCCTCTGATCTGGCTGTTATTTACAAGACTTATATACGCCCAAAGCTTGAGTATAACTCCCATGTCCGGGCTGGTGCTCCTGCAACTTACTTAAGCCTCTTGGATAGTATTGAACGTAGAGCATTTAGATTGATTGGTGATATTACCATCATAAGATCATTTACGTCACTTAAACATCGTCGAAATGTTTCTTGTCTCACCCTGTTTTACCGTTATTTTAATGGTTTATGCTCTAGAGAAATAGCCAGATGCATTCCTCCCCTTAAACAGTTCAACCGTAATACTCGCGCTTCTAGGAATGTTTATCAATATACCCTCGAGCCCATCTACGGTCGTACTGTCAAGTACAGAGAATCGTTCTTTAACCGTACTATGCGAATGTGCAATGCCTTGCCACACTCTGCCTTTCCCAGCTATTGCAATATTCAGGAATTCAAAACCAATGTGCACCGACATCTCCTTTCAACCCCTCTCTCCCTTTCCAAGTGCTCACACTGTGTCTGCATAATAAGGGTAATATATCCCTTTGAGTGTGCGCTTATTATAAAAAAAAAGAAGTTCACAGCATTCGACTTAAGAGTCCAAATTTTGTTATAAATAGAAAATTTTTAAAGTATTTATATATGAGGATATAATAGAGAATTTTACTTATCAGATGGCTTGTTTACCTGCATAACGACCCCAAGTATACTGTAATGTTAACGAAGCTCTGATTTTAAAGGAACTAAGTTGATGTTTTCGAGTGAATTGAACAACTATTCAATTCCTCAAGAAATATTTTAGTTGGCTCTAAAAAAGAAAATATAACTAAATAATTACTATTAAAATTAAATGATCAAAATTAAGATGCGTTAGACAAATGCTAAAGAAATAAATTAATTTAAAGGAGTTAAGTTATGTTTCTATTATTTTGGCCATTGTATGTGTCTAACGTGGAAGACCACCCTCCTTTCCATTCCGATTTGTACAAGCTGTCATTTTATTTGTTGGCTTTATTGTTGGTGACCCGAATGCCTCTGGTTTTAAACTCCTCCATATGATACTTAAGGCAAATCATTTTTTTGAAAGAAACTGAAAAACATTTTATAATTAAGTCCTGTAAGTAGAAAGTTTACATCACATTTTTATATCTGAATTAAATTGTAGGTCCCCTATTTTGGTGTATAAAACACGCACAAATTAAGTAATTGAGAGTTGTAAGTCAAAAGATTCTAGTTCTTTTTTAAAATTCGGTTCGAACAAAAATTTTACTAATTATAAGTTATAGAAAATAGGATGATTTCATTTGGATAACAAGCAGTTTCAAAAAATCTTTTAAATTTTCAGATTATTTCATTTGAAATCTTTAAAATGGTTTTTATTTATCATAGTTAAATAATTTTTCAGTTTTCACAACATCCTTCAATTAGAGTGTAGTCCATAAAGTTGACATTGTAGTTTGAAAATCTTCTATTTTTCTAACAAATTGTTATTAATAATTTCCATGTACAAACATAAGTCTTAATTTAGAAAACCAACATTTTCCTTCATAAAATTTTGTATCATCATACGTCCTGAAAACCACATCATCATCATTGATCAACATTTTAATAACAAAGTATATTTTTTAGCATAATATGTAGCAGAATTGAACACACATTACTTCCTAAATTTTCGTCTGAACAAAGTTAAAAGCTAGGTACAAAAAACCAACACGATATTAATTATATAACCTTTAATATTAGAATGTGAAATATATATTATATGCATACTAAAATGAAAAACTATGAATTGTAAATATTTTTTAAACAATTTTTCAGTCGAGTGTACAACTTTGAGTATGATGAATAATTATATTAAATGAACCAAACAAAAAGAAAAACTAAAAATGGGCAAGGATTTTTATATTTAATAATTTCTTTTTATCCATTTGTTTTTTGTTTGTTTTTATTTATAACAAAATGAAATGTTTATATAAACAGAAATCTGTTAATCAATCGAACAAAATGAGTCTTAAAAGAAGAATGGATTTTCAACATTTTAAAATAGCTATTGTCAAATGCATATATTAAAAAATAAAAACAAAAACAAATTATTTAATATATAAGCTAAACATTATAAATGAAAATATATATTTATTTTAAATGATTAAATAAAATGCAATTACATATATATATTATAAAGAATGTGGCACTATTCAATTTTAATTTTTATTTTTATCTCTCATTGCATTATCTTTTTTAATTTTTCCTGCATTTTTAACCATAACTTTTATTTGTATCTTTTTACTAAAACAAAACAAAAATTGGAAGGTGGTCGTCGTTTGTGTTTTTCTAAATTTATTGTTTGGGAAATGAGCTTTATTTTCCCTCCAGCTCATTTTCGAATAATAAAAATCTAATCGGATTGTGATTTTTAAGAAAAACATAAACAATTTGATGGTGATGGAGGTGGTGGTAATAAGTATTTTACTATTTCTCTTCTTCTGTCTTTCTTGCTTTTGTGTTTCTCTTCTTGACAAAATCAATAAATGCTTAGTAGGTAGTTGATGAAAACACAAATTTGAAAATTTGAAAAAAAATATACCAAAACACTCACTCAATTTTTATACTGCATAAAAGACCTCGATTTATTTCAGCTCATCGTGGGAGTGCCAGCGGCAGCACCTCAGTAACGATTCCACAAGCCTGTGGAACGACATCTTCCACATCATCCAAATGGCTGCTTTCACCAACTTTGGAAGTAATTTCAAGCGAAGAAAAAGCTTCTTTGCTCAATAATTTGCGTTCAGATTCCGAACGAGATGGCGATAGTGTTACCATAACTGGGAGTTATGTGAAAATACCGTTAGAAGATCGAAACAAGTATGAAAAGTTACGAAGCAATGATAATCCAACATCAGATGATTCAGACTCTGAGTTCTTCAACGAGGACTACGGCAGTAGTAAGAAGACAATTTTCAAACACATCGTAACCAATAACATTCCAGAAAAAATACACAAAATCCAACAGGCAGCTTATCACAAAGTTGATAAGACTCAGATTAAAGTTCCGATCGTTAAAAAACTGCGGTCTTCTACGAAAGCAAAGAATTCCACCTCACAGGCGGCATCATCAGCAAGTAAAACCGAGAAAAGCGGTAATTCAGAGCCACCTGTTGATGGAAAGAAATCTTCTGAACGTGACGAAGATGCAGATTCTATTGGATCTGCGAGTGACTTGCGTGCTGAGGATGATGACTTCTTCGATGAGAATAACATGAACTCAGCCAATAGGTTCAAGAAACCCGTCATGGACGATGGAATAAGTGAGAGTGTTAAGACGTGCAGTTCATCGGCTTATCACGCCGAATGTGAGAGTGTCACAACTCACGAAGACGATGTAAGTCGGGTCGTTGTGAAAGTACGAATGAGGAAGAAGGACCGCATGAGCGAGGGGAATAATAATGTCAATGAAAACGAGCTCAGTCCATCTTCCAATGACTTTCTACATAAATTTGGTGATAAGCCTCTCCTACTCGACGATGAACTGGATTACGGCTCTGGAGACAGTGATTCCAAAGGGAAGAGTGAAGAATCACCAGAAGCTCCTAATGATGAAGAGGAGTTAGATGTTTTTGCTATGGCGCCCTTCAAGATGCCTGTGGCCCTACCGAAGAAGAAGAAAAGTCGAGCCAAGAGTCTTCCCGTAGTCGATACGAAGAAAGAAGAAGCTGAAATCTGGACTTCTACCCCAATAAAGGAGGACAGTCGACAAGGCAAACGCAACTCTTTCGTTACCTATTTAAATGAGGCACCAGCCTTACCCGGACCCCCTGTTTCAGTTCGTCCCTCAACTCTGACACCAAAACCTCGAAGACAACAACTTGATGAATTCAACGAGCCGGTTTTTAATCCCTTTATTGATGGTATAGCGCCAATTAAGCCTCCTCCAGCAATTCCGCCCAAGCCAAAAGTGCCATTGGCAGCAAACAAAGTTCAAAGTTCCTCAGATTTTGGGATGGTAACTGTAATCTCAGCATCGCAGCCGTTGCCATCTGATGCCCCATCGACTAATGGGCGTGATCTCTTTGGCTCGGAGCCATTTCCACAGGTAATTAGTAAATGTGTCACCCCTATAAGTCAATTCACACCCGATCCAGTCCAGCTGGTTACTGTAAACCACTCGATAATAATAAACAAAACCCCCGAACCATCTCCAATAAATATACACCAACAACAACTCCAACTCCATCAGCAACAACAACAACAACAGCAGCAGCAAAGTCAACCAATTTCCTCTTCATCCTCCACCACAAATACAACCCAATACATGGGATTTCCCGTGACCAGTGCTCTTAAAACCCCACACGATTTCTATCCAATCGCCGATAGTGACTTTGTACAAATCGCCCAGGATCATTGCTCAGACTTTACCCCAGACGATGAAGAGGAACCTGTTGTGCCACCATCCAGTTGTGGTGGCGGTGCTGGAGGTAGTAGTAGTTCCTCGAAGCCAAAAAAGGAAAAATCTCATCTGGGAGTGCGAACTTTACCAGCAAAAATCTCACAAAAAGTTAAATCGAATGTCGGAACCTACAAGAAAGTCTCTTCGTCGAAAAGCAAGAAGCAATCATATGACAATGATGAAGAAGACGCTGGTTACTTTAAATCAAACACAATTCAAAGCTCAAAAGCTGGCTTTAGTAATATGAGCTTTGAGGATTTTCCATCCGATCAAGAAATTGATCGTATGTCGAAAACGATCCCCTTCGAAGTGGTTCGCAATGAAAAAATGCTTCTAGAAGCCGAAAAGAAATTCGGCTCTTTGAAAAGACGGAGTAATCTCTTCTCCTAGAAGCGAATCTTTGAGACTAAGAAGTCTTTGAAGAAAGAATTTAAACAAGTGTTACAAAAATACTTTTAAGAAAAGAAGTATTTTTATTTTAAATTAAGTATAAACCTACTTTGAATATTATGTATGAAAAACGTTGTTATTTAAAACAAAACAGAAAAAAGTGTCAAATGTGTCAATTAAACAAAAAAGACGAAATTATTTTTCGATCGTCTTCAATAAAAATAATACAAAAACAATATATAAGTAAATCAGAATTGTGACGAAAGAGACTGATGAGAAACTATACAAAACTATTATCTTACGGGATTTTTTACGAACGAAACGAAACTTATCGAATCTTAGCAGCCCCAAAAAATAAACCCAAACAAAATAAATGTCATTCCTCTGTCTACTCTGTCCCCCGTTTAAATGTTGAATTCCATTGTTGTTAAACAAAAAAAAAAAACTAAATTGTTATTTGTTTGTAATTTGATATACATATTTTTTCTTTAATTTATTGTTTCAGCATTTTTAAATGAAAAACAAATTCATATACAACTAAAAATCACAAAACAAAAAATAGCGATACACAAAAATAAAACATAGAATTAATGGAGAAGTTAAAAACAAATATTTTTAGAAAAACTTATTATACAAGAGTATTATTGAATGCAAACAAAAATATTGTACTTTAAGATCGAAATGTTATAAATATTATGAAGATTTATCTACACTTTTAATACTATTATATGAAATATAACTTTGTTTTTGAAATATTGTAAAATTAAGGCATGTATGATGTTTACATTACTAGTTTTTATTTATGAAACATAATTCTTTATTAACTCTGTTGTATGATATTTTTGAAATCTCTGTTTTAAAAGCGAAATACGTTGTTTTATATTTATTTTCGAGTTTTCAAAGTTGTAATAGTGGCAACAACTTTTCACGATTATGATTTATATTTTTGCAGGCCAACATTAATTGAAAATAAAGACTAATGGTCTTACAATAAGTATTTATTAGAATTCGTTAAAACACCCCTCAATGGTTGAATAGTTACCAAGTGTTTATTAAAAATTGGGTTCTAGAGATCGAGGGAACTCGATTTTTTAAAACAAGTACATTTGCTTGCAGTCTTCCAAATTTCAATTTACTATCAAAAAGAACTTTAATCAGTCTTAGGGACCAGGTTTTAGTTTTTATCATTGATCTGAATCGTTTCGAGATTAACGACTTAGAAAGCTAAATTGTCATGTTTGGTACCAAAATAAATGAATAATACTTTACTTAAGTTTTTAGTTTTTTTGAAATATCAGTTGAATTCTAATTTCAAGTATTTTTTAAACAGAATGATGACTAAATTATATAATTATAATTATCTTACAAAGATATGGTGTCGTCTAACTAATGAACCCATATGTCTTACCTTGGATAAATGCATTGAACGAAAAGTTGCAAAATACCCATTGCATTTAATTAAGAGTCACACAAGAATAAAACAATAATTTTCTTTTGTTTTTGTTACTTATTTTTAAATATACTTTGTAAATCCATTTTATACTTCTTTTGAAATATGAAAATCAATATTAAAAAAAAAAACCTTCATGTTTGAGGCGCGAAAATGTTGGTTATTTATTTACTACCACACATTTCAATCATAGAAATTCAAAAAATTCCAATGGAAGCTAAAACTGGCCTCTTAAAGACGGAATTTAAATCGTTTTGAGTTAAATTCTTCCTTTTTTTCGATTTTATTTCAAGTGATAGTATAACACCCGAGTTTAATATTTTGCCTCTTATTAATATTGTTTTATTCCATGTGTAAAATAATATCTCCGACAAAATTGAGAAATATGTAAATGTATAAGGTACCATAATGTAGACGATAGGAAACAATTAAACACGTTTAGTTTAAAAAGCTTCTATTCATCGTTAAATAACCTTAAATAACTACTTTCTGATGTTTGTAGCCTCTAATATCCGTTTATAAATGCAAATGTTAGTATTTATTTTCGTCGTTCAACCGAAAATGGTTTTGCTTACAGGTAAACACAAATTTCAGGGCATTTATAAGTAAATTAAAATAAACTAGTTTCTAGAAACCAAGTGAAATCCATATTAAAAAAAAACTTGCGTTTGTTTTAAATATTCGACAGATTTGAAAATTCCACAAAAACTTTTCATTTGTAATGTGAGAACATTTTCTTTCAGTTGTATACAAGTTTATACGGTTTTCCTTAAAAAATTAAATGAAAATCGCATCTTATCTTCGATCGGTGTCGTATTTAAAAAATAGTCTTTCTCAGAGATCCCAATCTCAGCCATTTTAGGTTCATGAACTTGATTTCTTAGTTATGCTGTAAAATTTTGATCCCATCGGTAAAATTTGCATGGAATTAAATCTAATGACTTTCTGTGTTTTATTTTAACTTAAGTGAGTTGAGTGAAACCAGAAATTGTACAATAAATCTCATTTCTAAAACTTTTCAATTTTTTTAATTTAATAACCTTATTTATTTCGATCTTAATGCAAAATGAAATACAAAACAATTATGCATTCTTAGAAAAAACATAAACATGCATAAAACTATAAATTGAAATGCATTGCTAAGCAAAGCAAAATTATTATATTTTTGAAAAACACCTGCAAAATAATAAAAAGTAAATGTTTTAAATTAAATTTAGAAAAAAAATGTATTTTAGATAAACCAAAGTTATTTGTGAGATTTTTTCTTTTTGGTAATTTTAGTAAAATCAAACAACACAAAACCTACTTACAAATATATGAAAAATTGTTAGCATTTTATTAGTTAAAAAACAACAAACATTATTTGTGATCATTGATAAATTATTTTTTTTTTAATACATACATACATTTAAAAAAGAAAATATAAAATTTAATCTAAGCATTTTCTACACATAACAAAGAATTTTAATTTAAAAAATAAGACATTCCTTCTTGGAGATGTAGTTTTAAACAACACAACAACAACAAACAAAAAATTTAAACAAAATAAAACTTCACTCGTCCACTAACAATAAAAAAAAAAAACAAAGTAAAATAAAAATGCTTTAATAAATACTTACATGCAAAAATTCAGGTAAATGTTTACACGTAGCAAACAATTAACAAATGAAACAAAACAAAGTTATTTAATTTTAATAACAACAACAAAAATCTACATCTACAACTCTGGTAAATAAAATAAATTGCAAATTCACAACGAAATGCTTTTATTTTGGTGTTTGATTTTTTTTAAGACCTTAAAAATATGTCTCTTTTTTTTAAATAAAATAAAATTATTTGTATCTTTCAAATTGCAAACTGCACTCATTCAGACAACAAAAAATACAAATCATTGTTCATTATTTGATTAATATACAATTTATTATTATATTATATAAAAAAATAAAGGAATACAAGAAAATAGAGTATTAAAAATAAGTGAGAAGAAAATAAAATATTATAAAACCTTTATATTGTTATAAACTCATATTATACATACAACAAATATATATATATATAAATAAAAAACATAAAGTATCTATATTATATATTAAATACTGTATCATAGTTATTATTCAGTTATTTATGTATCATTAAACAAATTAAATATTATTTATTGGAAAAAAAAATACACAACCAAGCATTTATTGATTTATTTTTTTACTTGCTTATTTTGTTGTTTTGTCGTTTCTTTTTGATTTTACTTAAATTAATTAAATTCAATTAATACTCTAGATTTGATGAAAAAGATTCGCAGATTATCTATTGCTTCATATAAAAGATTTATTGGAATATTTTAACAAGGTTTGTATTTTGAAGTTCACTGATAAAATGATAATGAGTATAGATGATAGCATATCTTGAATAAGCTTTTGTTACACTTATCAAACAGATTTTGTAACTTAAATTGAATTAAAGTTTTCTGAGGTTTTTGGTGCCCTTACTTTAAATTTGTTATTAGTTATCAACATCATTTAATCAAGCCATGGGCGGCATTGTGTTACGAAAAACTAATCATGTAACTGGAAAAAAACGTTATTGTACAGTTTCCTTTGTTTTTTAAAAACTAATGGTCGTTTATGTTTAACTATTTATTGAATCTAGGCCCTCAGATTTTTAATATATCACGGTTCTAAAACCATAATTCCAGGTTCTTTCAGGTGAACTAGTTTTTTTTAAACAAATTTACGATTATTAAAATGAATAATCCTTATTATTGAGTTTATTCGAAAATAGTCTCAAGTATTTTAAAAATTTGATTTACAGTGAGTGCCATTCTTCTTGAAGCCGTTGCTTGAGTGCACTTATTGACGAGACAGGGTTTTAGCGTACTCGACGATCAAATTCATCCCACAAATTCTCGATTGAGTGACGGTCTAGAGATTGTGGAGGTGTTTGGATAACTTTTCGACAGTTATACAAAAGCCCTTCTCTAACAACATGCGCTTTGTGCTTCGGGTAGTTGTCCTGGTAAAATTTGGAATTCCTTTAAATGCCCATTTTCTCAGCCATTTGCCTTCAATAGACCATCGATGAATACTAAATATCCCATACCTCTTGTCGAAATGCACCCCAAACCATGATGTGCCCACCTCCATGCTTTACTGTTGGCTTTGTGTTCCTGCTTTTAAGCACTTCATTTGGCTTGCGAAACACCATAACTCTCCAATCCGATCCAAAGAGATTGTACTTACTCTCGTCAGAAAATTTTATTTTGTTCCCTCGCAAATTTGATCCGAATTTGCCTTTTGCGCGTATTGATAAATGGCTTTTTTTCGGGCAACATGACCATTGTAGCCATTTGTCTTTATGGTTCGGCGTACCGTTGATGCAGATATTTTCATTTTGCATTCCATTAACACTTCTTGCACTATTTTTGGTGCACTAAAACGAGGATTTGCTTTAATTTTTCTTACGCCGTTCTTATTTCGTTATTAGCTTTTTTGGTTGAACCATCTGGTTCTTTGATTTGATCCTTCCTTCTCTTTTATACCCCCGAACAATATCACCAACAGTGTTTTGCTTCATGTCTAAAATATCAGCAATTTTGCTGTATGTTTCACCTCTATTATGATGAAAAATAACAGGGTTTCTTTTTTCAAGGCTTGCATTTTTTTATTTTCGCCTCATGATTAACTTTTTAAATAAAACCAAACGATCTTACACTAAATTGTTTTAAAAATGTATGCGAGCGTCTAGTGAACACTTAATTTTAATGGTACTCTTGAATAACTGTTAATCGTTGCAAATGTCAAATTTAGCATAAGTAAACAAAAAACCGAATATTAATGAAGCGCTTACATGCGCCCTTTTTGCCTTGTTTATTGTTTATTGAAGCAACTCAATAATATGGGAGCTACTGTTCTAAGCTGTCAGGTGTCTTTTGAACATACATAAAGTTGGAAAAAACACTATAAAGATTTACCGATAGAGCGAATTCTGAAAATAAAGTGTGATATTTTAAAGATTTGAAGTTTAGTTGGGAGATATTTGTTCTTCACAAAATCATCGTACAATTTGTTCTTAAGAATTTTCATGTGATTTATCTTAGCCTTGAAAACAGCGAACCATATTTATTTTTGTATTTAAAAGGGCTATATTTTAAACACTTGCTAAATTAGATTTCAAGCTTATTCAAATCTTGTGGAGAGCATCTTTTGGCTTGTCTTGTTTTATTCACTTTATTTTACTAATTTTTCAGCCTAAACTGTAAACGTTATTTTCAGCAGCTGCAAGAACCAATTGACGGGCCGTTTGATATTGAAGGTAACTGAACTTGTTTACCCTTCTTCGTCCTCATATTAAACATACAGGGTTATCCATTTTGCGGATTTAAAAGTAAACGTAAATAAAACACACATTAAATATATTTTTTCATGATATTTCTTTCTTATAATAAAGTTTGAAAGTTGACATTATGGGGCGTATTATCACTCGCGAGTCGAATGTTTTGGCGAATTAACAGTTTGGTGATATTACTAATGGCGAACTCCGTAGTTCGTCTTTGAAAACAGAACTGCCAAAATCAAAAACTAAAAGTGAATGTCATAAATATTTACAAAGTAAGATTGAAAAATAAAGATTATTAGCAGCGTTAAATTGTTTTTCGAGGATGAAAATGAAGAAGTAACGAATAAAGAAGTAAAAATCATGATCTGCAGATTGTGGAGAAGTTTAAGAGATGCTTTCAACCTACTGGAAGTACCAGATAATTTGTTATAAAATTAACAATTCAAAATCAAAATGGGGTGGCGCAACAGTCCGTTGTGAACCAGGGCCTAGTGACTTACAACTCTCAACCATTCCTGTGTGCGAGTACTGTTGTCAGGAATGGAAGGGACCTACAATTTAAGGCCGAATCCGAACGGCTAGTTTTGAGAAAGCACTTTTTCATGACAAGAATTACTCTTGAAGGATTTGTCAATTCCTCGCAAGAGGCAGTACCCGCGAAAATTATTTTTTTTTTTTTTTTTTTTTTTTTTTTTTTTTTTTTTTTTTTTTTTTTTTTTAAATTAAGGTGGCACAGGCAGGGATTGAACCCAAGACCTCTTGCATGACAGTCCAACGCACTAACCATCATGCTACGGGTACTACTAAAATTAACAATTACTTTAATAAAATTTAACTAGTACTGAATAATGCATATTATCCAGTGGATTGGAAGACCGCTGTGGTTCATCCTCTCCCGAAAAAGGGAAAGGACAACTCCAACCCGTCAAATCTTCGGTCGATAAGTCTTCTTCCGAGCATCAGCAAAGTTTTCGAAAAAATCATTAATAGGGCTCTGACTAAGTGGGCTGCGGACAACAAAATAATTCCGGATAAACTGTTCGGGTTCAAGGCAGGTCATGACACAATTCATGCTGCGTCTAAACTCGTTTCTGATATCCAATGTAATAAATCAAAACAACAATGCACAGGTGCTGTTCTGGTTGATTTGGAAAAGGCCTTTGACAACGTATGGTTAGAGGGTCTTTACCTAAAACTGAGCAGGCTTGGCATAAGCAAGCCATTGTTGTATATACTTTATGATATGCTTAACGGTAGAAAGTTTGTTGTCAAAAGTGCCAATGGTATTCCTCTTTTTAGACAAATGCGGTCTGATACAGGATAGATTGGCAATACCGTTAATCTACCACGTCAGACGAAGAATCGTGGATAAACGACTCCCGTACAATCGGGACGTCATGGCACAAGGTGGAGCGGAGCTCCTTCGGTTCAGTAGGGCTGTGTCCGAGCGGGACCGAACTGATAGGGTGAGGCTGGAGAACCAGTTTTGGTGGCTTCAATCGGCACTTGATAGTGGGTAGTCGGGGTGGGGTTTAAGCCTTGGCCGGCTTACATACTTGTTTTATAGTTTTAGGGTTTAGTTTTAAGTAGAATAGGCATGGTGGCACAAAACAAAATACAAAAAAAATTAAAAAAAAAAAAAAACAAAAAATTAAAAAAAAAAGAAAAAAACATGAAATATACAAAAAAAAAATAAAAAAACATACAAAAAAAGACAGTAAAATATAGAAACAAAATACGTTAGATTTGTTGCTGTGGTTGTTCTAGTTTTAAGTAGTTTATAAGGAGAATAGGTAGTTTAGGTTAGTTTTATTTTAGGAAATAATTTTAAGTAGTTTTTAAGTAAAAATAAAAAAACAGATCTTGATATTATTTTTTTTCAAAATTTTCTAATAAATACTTGCAATAAAGCCATATAAGCTCGAGGTGTGTCGCATGTAGCATGTGGCACCGTCCAAGTCGAATTTTTCATTAGTAAGCAAAAAAATCGTTCTCGAAGAAGTAAGGTCCAATCACACCTCCGCACCCGACCAAAGAGCGCACCAAACAGTGACTTTTCGTAGATGTAATGGCCTCTCTTCAATTACTTCAGGATTCTCAGAACCTCCAATACAGCAATTTTGTTTATTAACATACCCACCGAGTTAGAAATGTGCAAATTTCTTCACAATTTTACCATTTGCGTTGTTTGACGATTGTAAACAATAATTTCCATTTAAAACAAGGTATGTGACTGTGGAAGGTTTTAACAGTTTTTATGCGTGCTATAGTTAACCGATCCATTTTCGTAAATGAATATATAAGAGAACATTTAAAAAAAATATCTAAAAACCGATTTCATTAACTGAATTTCCGTTAAATCATATCAACAAAGTAACGTCTTTTAACCTTATTTCAGCCTATGGACTTAATAAACCCAAAAATAGAATCCAAATTGTTAAAACTTGATAAATTTGGCAAGCAAGATAAAAAAGGTAAAAAAATATGTAAGGTTAGACTTTGTAGAAAAATATATTTAAAAAAAAAAAAACAAGTATACGCCCCACCATCCCAAAATATTATTAACTAATAAAAAAGCACTCTGTTTATTTCTAAAAATAAATCTTAGCAGTCAATATTAATAAAACAATAATAATCGAAGTTGAAATAAAAAATATATAATATTAGCAGCAAAAGACGGTTATCTTTATTATTCGAGTCTCGACACGGAACCTCCTCCATTTATAGTCTTCAACCCTCTCCCTTGCAACTTCCCCAAATCGGCTCTATATATCCAAAAAGCTTTTCGATTAGGTGACACTTGGTCTGCTGCTTTCATTTAGTTGTCAAGAATTGTTTTGATTGTCGCGGTGTCCGAATTATTTTCTTCTTTCCATTGCAGTGTTCTCGGTTAATTTTTGTTTTCTTCTGTTTCTTGCTCCTCGCCGCATAAACATATACCTTACAATAGAAACAATATTCCTATTTTCTGACTTCTGGCTACTCCTACTGGTCATTTCCTAAATTTTATTTTCGGAATTTTAATATGAACCACAAAGGTATCCTTGTTAAATGTGGAGGATTTTCAACTCAACTATCGAAGCACGTAAACGAAACCATCGATGGTGACCCCCTATGGAGTGCACGCTACGATGTCACTCATCCTGATGCAGTTATTCGAACCCACTTGGATTTTCTTGAAAGTAAGTAAAATCTCGAGAAAGAAGATTGAGATTAAAAGTTTTCAACTCCAACCGTTCTTTGTTACGTATTAATTTGTATCTGATAAGTTGTACCTATATACTCGGATGTGGTACGTGCCTAAAAAATATATCACAGAATCAAGTGTTGGAAATGCAATAAAGCAGCTGATGTATATCTACATACATATACATACATATGTATGTTATTGTGCTGTCTCATTCGTGCAATTTTAACAAAATTAAAAAACAAAACAAAAATAACGATTTTTTCACCACAATCTGAAGGCCATCGTGACTCAACTTCTTTCAAAATGTCCGCATTATTGTTTACATTTCTCTGAATGAACAATTTTATCAAGGTTGTGAGTTCAGGGAGAAAGAAGAAGAAATATTTCGTTTGTATTTTGAATTTAACGGTAATGTTTTCAAATTGCTTTTATGTACATAGATGGCGCTGATATTATCCTGTCAAATACTTATCAAGCTAGTGTGGAGGGATTCATGAAGCATTTAAATTTAACTCGAGATGAAAGTATTGAAGTGATGAAAAGTAGTGTGAGACTAGCTAAAAGGGCCAAGGAGATTTATTTGAAGACAAATTCTTCAACATCTACTGAAAGTGGTGAGTATTGAGTATCGTTAAATGGTATAATGCTTTATTATTATTTCAGCTTTTTTTTAATGCTTACCTTAACGTGTAACTTTTATAATAAACAAATTGTTTTTGTCAATTCCATTTGAAGAGTTAAGGCATTGAAATTGAATACAAACTACGAAATTATAGCAGTTTCGTTTATTAAATTTTACAATAAATCGTTAAAAGAAATTTACTATAAAAGTACTAGTTTTAAAATTAAGATGCTGTGCAGCGTTTTTGTAGTGTTGTCGGTTTTTTTCAGAGTTTATGGCCGAACTAACCATTGTTCTTTTTTGAATGTTTGTTTAATCTTTCTACTTTCCAAAGTATAAACAATTTTATTATTATTTCAGTTTTTTTTTAATCGTTACCTTAACGTGTAACTTTTATAATAAACAAATTGTTTTTGTCAATTCCATTTGAAGAGTTAAGGCATTGAAATTGAATACAAACTACGAAATTATAGCAGTTTCGTTTATTAAATTTTACAATAAATCGTTAAAAGAAATTTACTATAAAAGTACTAGTTTTAAAATTAAGATGCTGTGCAGCGTTTTTGTAGTGTTGTCGGTTTTTTTTCAGAGTTTATGGCCGAACTAACCATTGTTCTTTTTTGAATGTTTGTTTAATCTTTCTACTTTCCAAAGTATAAACAAAATTTCAAGTCAATTGGTCGGACATTTTTTGAGATAATAGTCTGGCCAACTTAAGAGAATCAGTAATAAATAAACGTGTTTGAAGTTATGAGAAAATCATAAATAATTTTCTAAAGCTTTTAACTTTGGTACACGTGGCGCGATGGTTTGTGGGTAAGACTGTCATGCCAGAGGTCTTGGGGTCAAATCCTGCCATCTAAAGTTTTTTTTTCACGGCCTCTTTCGAGGAATTGACAAATCCTCCAAGAGTAATTCTTTTCATGATAACTGCTTCCTCAAATTAGCCGTTCGGATACGGCTAAAAAATATAGGTCCCCTCCATCCCTGACAACATTATTCGCACACAGGAATGGTTAAGAGTTGTTAGTCACTAGACCCTAGTTCTCGACGGGCTGTTGGGCAACCTAATTTTTTTTTTTTTTTACAAAAAAATTCAAGAACCAGTACTTGTAGGTTTTTGTTGGCCATATTTAGTTTGTGTTACCGCCACTGTCAACACCCTGTAACTTATTCTGCTAAACTGTTTCAAACTTATCTTGTAACCTTTTTTCTAAATGTGCTGATGAAGAAAGTACGAAATTAACCAGCACATTTAGAAAAAATGGTACAAGAAAAGTTTGACACAAAATGTAGTAGAATAAGTTACAGGGTGTTGACAGTGGCAGTAACAGTTGGGATGTGATTTTTGCGGTCCTTACGGCCCCTTTTGTGGACAGAAGGGAATTTTTCTAAGGAAAAAATCAATAACCGTGCCGCAATTTCTTAAAACTTGAGATTGTCTCAAGTGATATGGATGATTCTTTCTTTGTTATCATAGTTAAAAAAGAAATACATTAGTAGAAAAATAATTTTAACAAATCATGAACAGAAAACATTCCTAAAAACATTACGCCGATTAGTCAATCACATTTTAAAATTTTGTTATCATTTTTCGGTGTAACAAAAAGAAAATAAACACATTTGTTTATAATTTTGTTTTTTGATTTCTGTTTTTAATGATGGCTCAAAATATAAAAATGATTCATAAAAATTATCAACCCCTTTAAGTTATTTAGTGCTGAAGTATTTAAATGTATCTTTACCCTTAAAAGGACTTCCCCTGGTCATGGCATCTATTGGACCTTATGGTGCACATTTATGTGATAAATCTGAATACAGAGGGAGCTACGCAGAAAGTGTTACACCGGATGTAATGCGTGATTGGCATAGAGTTCGAATCGAAGCTTGTTTAAGTGAAGGTGTTGATGGTCTAGCAATTGAAACGATTCCATGTCAAGTAAATTATCTTAATTCTAATAGATTTTATATATTTAATGACAAAATGCATTTTTATAGAAAGAAGCTGAGACAGTTGTTGATCTTTTGTGCGAAGAATTTCCAAGTACAAAATTCTGGGTTTCATTTCAGTGTAAAGTAAGTATAATAAAAGGTGTCAAATTCTGCTCTGTGAAAGATTATTTTAAATGTTTTTTTAAGGACAACCAACATCTTGCACATGGTCAAAAGTTCAAGGATGCATATTTGTCCATACAAAAAAGACTTGAAGATAAATCAGCAATTACAAACTGTATGGCTATTGGAGTTAATTGTGTTGATCCCAAGGTGAGTAAACAAAACTCTTGGCCTTTTAAAGCTTACAAAAATACAAATTTTATTTTATATAGATTGTAGCATCACTATTTCGTTCGGTTCAGGGAAACAACATTCCATTCATTGTCTATAGCAATCGTGGTGAAGAATTCGATGAACAAAACGGCTGGACAGGTGCTGAAAAATGTGTTCCTTTAGCAACATTCGTCCCGGAATGGTCTCAATTGGGAGCGAAAATCATTGGAGGATGCTGCCGGGTTTATCCAAGCGATATTTTAAGTATAAGAAAGTCTATCGATGATAGGTCTTAACCGATTACACCTTTAAAGATATATAATTTAATTGTATTATGTATTGTTATGTACATTTGTTTCCTATGAATTGTATGGGTATTTTATTTATCAAATGTTTTATTTTTTATTACAAATAATAAAATAATAATTGTTTTCTCGCACTTTTTTGACATTATAAAAATGAGTTTATTTTCAACTGATACATATTTTTTCATGATAATAGAAAATGAGACTAAAGCAAATTCCAGCTTTTAAATAGACTTGTAATCAGCTCCAGATCACCTTTTATTATAACGTATGATAACAGCAAAGAAAAAAATATAATTTAGTTGTTAATATTACTACATTCGACTACAAAGCTAAGTATACAACTTTTGATACTGCTAAATATTTTTCATCACCTTTGTATTAATTTTCTCAAAACAAAAACCTGGTGTTTTCTGATAGCAAATTACTTATACTATAAAAATGATAAGCATACATAGATACATGTGTACATACTAACAGTTGTGGTCATATAATTAAGCCACTTATAATAAAATGTTCTTTTATTTAGTTAAAAATTAAGTATACATTGGAAAACAATTATTTTAACCACATTGTTCAAGTGATTAAATTCTTTGATATTCATAATTCATACATTTTTAAACTTAATTTAATATTAAAAACTTGGTTTGTAAAGAAATTTATTAAGATTTCAAGACTTTAAAATTTTCCCGACCATCGGTGGACATTGAGAAGATGTCATTTTTATATACTCCTGTTGAAATACCCCTCGAGTGAGGATTTATTCATCTGTTTTGTGGGGCAGCTGATCTTTTTTAAAATACCTCATAAATTAGAGACATTGGTCGCATTCACAAAGCTAGTGGCAACGTAGTCAAGGGATTCTGATTGTAAGTTAGTTAGTGGAGAATGATTTTGACGTTTCAGAATCAGCAGCTTGGTAAAGACACACGAATGCAAAATGAAATAAATCGTTCAGTAATTAAATGCATGTATAAATCATTCAAATTGTGTCTTAAATTTGATTTTATTTATTTATAAACACAAAATATAAGTTAAAGTTATCAAATCAAAAATGTTTCTTATTTATATATCTGCATTTGTCAATAATATGACAGTTCCAGATTGACTAGCTTTGTAGTGTAGTTTTGCATTCACAAAGCTAGTTGAACTACAAGGCCACTAACTTTTTTAATGCGACTATTCACTAAGCTAGTGACTACGTAGCGAAGTCATTTTGATTGGCTGAATACAATTACAAAATGAAATTGAAATTTCCCCATCGACGCGACGTTGTGTACAAATTTCAACTGTAAGGTTACTGGACACTGATTTTGACGTTTCACAATCAGCTGATCGGTTAAGACACAGGCAAACAGAATTTCTTAGATATACTCGAAATATGGTAAGTTTGTACTTAAGGTTTTTAAATTTTAATATTTTGGATTTGGTGATTTTAATTTTGGAGCTTTTAGATTTGGGGATTTTTGCTTTGCGGCTAGGGTACCTAACCCTAGACCTGCGTTACACATGCTCAAAAAGTCAAACTTGCAATGGAACAAACGTAGATATCCATCAGCGCCAAGAAATTGTAAATTCATATTTTTTTGACTCCAAAAAGGGGGGAGATAAGAGTAAAATAGAAAGTGCGAAAAATATAAGTTTTCATTGCTAAAATGTTATATAGTCGCCCCCATACACACTTTGTAACTCCACATTAAGAATAATGTTTATTTATTCTACGAGGGTAGTTCCAGAAAAAACACACAAAATGTGGGAAACATTTTTTTCAGCGATATTCAACAGCTTCGATACAATCTTTATTGTGAGAACCGCCAAGCTCCTCAAAATTGCCAGCAACCGCAGACTCCACTCCTTCATTGTTGGCAAATCTTGTACCAGCGAGCCATTTTTTTAAGTTTGGAAATAGAAAATAATCCGAAGGAGCTGACGAATAGGGTGCGTGAGGAAGCTATTCGAACTTTAACTCATTGTTTTTGGCCATCGTGATAACGGATTTGTGAAAACTGGTGCATTGTCTTGATGAAACAATACTTTTTTGTTCACCAAATGCGGCCGTTTTTTCGTCTCTCAAAAGTTAGAATAAGATCGCAGAGTTCAATGAAAATTATCCCACGCTCATCCTAAAAAACTGACGCCATGCCCTTGCCTGCAGATGAAACTGTCTTCTCCTCCTTTGTAGCCGATTCTTCCCTTTCAGTCCATTGTTTTGACTGTTACTTCGTCTCAGGTGTAAAGTGATTTACCCATGTTTCATCGATGGTTATGAATCAACGCAAAAACTCTGCTTTGTTGCTGTGAAGCAGACTGCCCAGAGTAGAATCTAGCTCCGCTTTGATATTTGGTCCCATCGAGGTAACCGTCGGAGCAGAATTCTTTCCGATTTCCTCCGAATCGGAGACATTTTACTTCAAGGTAGTTGTCCGATCAGCAGATCGGACATTCTCTCCAACAAAATTCAACGCATGAAATTTGCATGCGATGCTCTGCGATGAAGTACTTGTTTAATTTTTTTCTTGACAGATACAAACACAATTTTTCGAAGCCCTCCGGAAAATTATTGTTGCGGAAAGTGTTTTCTTTTTTTAAAAATGGTTAATTAAAATGTAAGGAAAAAATTAACTTCATTTTTGTATTCAGGAAAAACGAAAAATCAAGCGCTCAGCAATATGAGGGAATGGTAAATCTGCTGAGCGAATATCCAGACATAGCTCAAAACTATACAAAAAGGTCACCAGAAATTGTGGCTTTGGTTTAAGAATTAGAATTAGATTAGAAGATAAGTTTACTTATGCCGCGTCAAAAAGCTCACGTATATTGCTTTTATTTCGCAATGTTCTCCTATTTTCTTTATTTTGCGCCCTTAGCTCATTTGATTCAGCGTCCAAAAATAAACCAACACTATCCATTTCTTATTATTATTGCTTGTATAAAGTCAAATAAATAAATAAAACTTATGTTTCAACAGTTGTTTTTTCAATTTATTCTTTTTTTTTGACACTCCAAATGGAAACAAAGACATATGTTTGAAATAGGGAGGGGACTTAATTCGATAGTTTTGATTTAAAAATCGTTGCATCTAATTACATGTCTTAAAAATGCTAGCGCATTATAATTGAAAAAATTACTTTTTATAAGCAATAAATTACGTTCTGCCACCAATTTTTCATGGTTTAAAACACTTATTTAGCCCTATCATGAATTCCATCGTAATAGGAAATGTGCTCCGAATCCTGACAAATCGATCACAAAATTCATTCGTAGTGGAAAATCTGCTACGAATTTCGAAGTTCGTGAAATTTGGTATCACTCAATCCGAATGAAACGTAAATTTTGCCTCTTTTTCTACGACAAGTAATTTGTGTCGGAATCGTTGGGAACCAATTTGTTTTTCTTTTAATAATATTTGTTGCTTCAAATGAAGCTTCAGTTAGAAGAAAAGTACATGAAAGATTTTTTGGACAGAGTCTTCTTTCCATTACATTCAATACAGTTTTGATTGTTGAAGAAAATGTGGATTGTGCCATTTATACCTCATATTCGTTAACAACACCAAGTTGGTATCCACCTCCTGCCAAGAATCTTATGACAGCCACGAGCCAGCTAATGGAAGTTATTGCGCATGAAAACACTCCTAAATTAAGCTCATGTTCCAGCTCATCCAATACAGATTTCAATGCTGATTTGTTCAGTCGGAAATTTCTTTGAAATCTGTAAGATTTTGTTTTTTAAACATAAACACAATTAAATTCAATGTCACTATACATACGTTATATCATCTAAGTCGAGTGGAATAAAAGCGTCTCGAAGTATTTTCCTCTGAATTTTCAGGTTTCTATTTCGCCTGAAGGACTCTATTCGACCAGCAATTATAGAAAAAGCCACTGAATCCATTTTTAAAGACTTTATATTTAATTTGTTTACACCTAAAAAAAAAAAAACGTTTTTAAAAAACTGGAAATTAATTCATATTTATTTGGGTAATCTTCACAATGTTTGACACGAAACAGCTGATTTCAAAAATGAAAATGAAAGCGGCAAATGAGGCAATGCCTTTTTAAATTCCTTTCGGATTTTGTGATGTAAATTTTTCGTAATTCGTAGGGTAGATTTTGTTCGGAGATTTTCTACGAATGGATTTTGTGATAGGGCAATATTATCGAAAACATATCGCATTTTCCATATATCTGTTAATTTGCACTTCTCTGCCTGAAATGTATATCCATCGCATTTCGTCGTATTATGTCTGTAAAATGTCTTCCAATGACAGCTACCTCAAACCTGATTAGCTACCAAACAAATACTGAATAACGTAGCGTCGTAAAACTTCAAACCTTACGACGTTACGTATATTAAGTTGGTACTCTCTACCAAAGTCGTTCTTTCAAACAACAACCGCCATCTATACTTCAGTTCGGGTACTTCTGCGACCAACCTCGTATTATGTAGCATAGTTTGGAATTCAATAAAGATAACACTCCATAAGTCCGAGGGTTCGAAAGGTTTTTTGTTGGTGATAGTTGCCGACAATATTTTGTTTTAGTTAAACAGATACCTGCATTTAAAACTCTATTCAAAACCGATTAAGGAAATTATCTCAAATAAAATGCTGGCAATTTTATAATCCACATTGTTCTTTGATTTATGTGTGTTTTTCTTACATTACGTAGATAACATCAGTTAATGTTCGTTAAAGGACAAACAATCTAAGTTTGTGCAGAAGCACATTCTCCGAAAAATTTGTTTTGTTTGTTTTGTGGCTTAATTATATGACCACAACTGTATGTACTAGATCAAAAAACACTATACTCAATATGCAAAGCTGATAAGCCGCCCAGAATAACCAGATGACAACAAATATAAAAGCCAAGGAAAAACTTTGCCGCAAGCATTTGGAAGTCGCTAACATACGTGATAAGCACAAAGCAGTCTTAAGCAAAGCTGAGTGAATAAAATAACAACAAATTATTTTGGTGGAATTATTTTGATTTTAATAAATAATGTGAGTTCAAATTTTATATATTTATTACATGTCTACCTAATATCATATCACGATCAAAAGTTCAATAGTGACCCTATGCATATTTTAAAGCAAGTTTTATTAAAAGTGAAATTAAATTTTAAACTACATTAATTTTTCTATTTTTAAGTACGCCGCCGCCGAGTATATCCGATTAGGTGTCGATAATTTGTTTTCGTTTGCATAGTGATATTTAATTATTTTATTCGTGTTGTTTAATTGAGTTCTCTTGTCAGTCATTTTCAAGAGTTTGAGGTTGTTTGACTCATAACAAGTAAAACTTATAGGTTGTGTGGTTTTGTGAATCGAATAAGTATTTTTTTAATTCGCTGAAGAAAGCTGAAAATAAAATTACAGTAGGTATGGAAGTTGGCGCAAATTTAGGGCGTTTATTATTAATTTATAGCAATTTGTGGAAATATTTTTCTTTAAAACTTAAACACTTAAAAACGAAGATACAAACACTTCCCAAAATTAATAATTTAATATTAAATTCAAGATTGTATATTTTATTATCAAATCTTAATACACGATGTTATGATGGTCGTATGATATTGATATTCCCTCTCGTGTTAAAGAATTTAATATCAAACAACTTGTATGTACATAATATGCACATTTTTAATTGAAGGTCCATTTTGTTTACGAAAAATCTTCTATACCTAGTACCTACTTAAAATTCTTTGTTTACATTTTAAACAATCATCATTCAAACGCGTGCATAGTTTTTTTGTTTTTTTTCAATAACAAACAAATAAAAATAGAATTTATTTGAAAGCTAAAAATAATTTCAATATTTAGGCACACAACACACAACAAAGGTGGTTGACCATTTGGTCAAGTAGGTATATCATTTAAAAACGTATATTTTAAAATAAAAGACTGTTATAAAAAATTTATGAAAATGATTTTTACATATATGTACATTTTGAACCTACAAAATTTGGTGAACAAAACTGTTGGCTCGAAAGCTAAAAAAGGCCAAAAACATTATAGTGTCTTGTCTTGAAACTGAGTAAAACTTTTTTATTCCAAATCTCTGAGCACTTGAAGAACTTTTCTTTTGCT
This sequence comes from Eupeodes corollae, assembly GCF_945859685.1. Classification (NCBI taxonomy): domain Eukaryota; kingdom Metazoa; phylum Arthropoda; class Insecta; order Diptera; family Syrphidae; genus Eupeodes; species Eupeodes corollae. The sequence continues at coordinate 134,833,315 of NC_079149.1, forward strand.
AAACTATCGTAATGTGATTAACTGCAACTGAAAAGTTATTTTGTGGTCCAGGATTCAGAGAACATTGTGAATAACAAAAAGATCAATTCTTCAGTTCAAAAATGTAATTTTTTAATAATGTTTGAAAACTTTTATTAAAATACAAGACAGAAATGTTGTTGGAATAAATTTTGCTTGTAGTAAAATCTGGTAGAAAATTTTATAGCATTTATTTTTAAACATAGTAGTTTCCAGCATATTTCCGCCACCGCAGCGCTGCGGCTAAGAGTTACATAGCCAATTCCATCTATCCATTTTATCACTTCTTTTTCCTATAAATCTGCAGTCGTATGGCGTGAATTATGGCTTGAATATTGGCTTCCAATGTTCCTAGAATTGTTCTATTGTCGGTTTAGACTATAATTCATTTCATAATGGATTTTGAAAAAAATAAGTACCGATGATGTTGTCAGCTTGTAAACCGCACCAAAGAGGCAATTTCATTGGTATTATGATGGCTTCAGGAAAGAATGGACAAAGTGCTCTTTGAACTTCTTGAAAAGATTCATTTTATTCAAAGAAATGTCCAAAATCTGAAACCCATGTTTGTACTTTTTCTAACTATACACATAATTATATCGTTAACAATCGTTAAGTATTTGCCAGGGCGCATTTAGATGTCCAAAGGCCTCAGGGCAATAAAGGAGGCCCCCTCGCCCCAAATTATTTTCAAAATAAAGTAAACCATTTTTTTCACTCTAGTTTTTCAGTAAATAAATTATTGTGAAACCAAGTAGATTCATTTAGTATTGAACAAACACATATAAATATAAACGGAAAAAAGAATTATCTAAAATTAAATTTTAGGCTTAACGAATTGAACCTTTCGAGCTTTTTTCGCGGAAAATTTTTGATGATTTCGTTGAAATCCAGTTCTCGGAGTAAAGGGTTTTGCACATGAGGGCGAACAATGGAGGAACAAACGTGATTTTACACATTTAAAAAAGTCAAACTAAAACAAAAACACATTTAAATTATAAGAAACCAATTGACACTCATTTAAGGATAATAAAATTTGCATTTCGCTTAGAGAGCGAAATGTCTTGCTTTAGAAAGCAAGACAATTTTGTAAAAACAATTTGGTAGTAACGAATTACCGTGTGGTTGCTACGAACTGTCAAACTCTATTCGCGTTCCACATACAATCCACACTGCAACGAATAAATTGTTCGCGCTCAACTTAACCTCAAAATTATATCTCTCTTATTTTGTTTTTTGAAAAGGGTAATTATAAATTGACAATTCGTCGCTGTCTGAGAATTTCTATTCTCATGTGAAAGAAAAGTCAAAATATGCGAACATCCACAGTTCGTAGTTCATGTGCAAGATGCTTAAATCGATTTCAATGCTCTGGAGAGAAAGCTTCTATAGACGGTTTTGTCCCATCGTGGTTCGAAGCCTATTTTTTATAATTTTTATTTTTGAAAATCAGCGTTCTCCGGTGCAATTTCTTACCATTAAAACCAAACACATTCTCAATACAATTTTGTGGTTTGGGAATGTAGCTCTGACATTTTGATTTTCGAGAATTTGGTAGTAAAATAGTTTCGGCGATTGATCTGTTTCATAGTCCTTTTCCTTTTTGTATGAGTCCATCAAAGACACAAATTTAACCAACTCATTACCAAGACTAGGCTTTAAATCATCCGGATACAATTTCACCAATGCCTCTACAGCAGCGTGCAAATTTCGAGCATCCATCTTTTAGATGTGATTCAGTAACATTTCTCGTTCTGGTGCCGGGGCGTGATTGTACATATTCATCAGTATGGTATATTTTTTGGCTGCTTCCTCGTATTTATCAACATAATTTTGTTTGGATTCCACGAATGATTTCAATGATTCTAGTGCACGCATTGTTGTCTAACAACATGTTTGCAGTGTACGAATATTTCAGTGCCTAAATATGTCTCATTGTCTGTCATTCTAGAGGAGGAACTTATCCAACCCTTCAGGAACCGCAACCCTGACTCGTAAATGCTTACACGGGCCTCTGTCTCTGCCCAGCATTAGTCTGTTGTCTGTCTCTAAACATGGGACATCTGCAAATCTGTCTCGAAGGAACAATGTTTCTTGTGTTAAAATTTCCTTTTAGATTTCCAATTGATAAAAAGTAAAACTCAAATTCTTTTATACTTCGTTGTTATTACTTTAATTCTCAAAATTCGTAGGTATTTCATAAAATGGTGTCGGGTTGAATAGAATAAGAATTGACCTTCATTTTATTTAATAAGGCTAAAAGATAACTTTTATAATTATAACATTCATAATTAGTTTGACAAGAAATGTCACATTGGGCTAATATCATATTGGATAGTTCACAATAGTAGGTAATTTTTATTTAAAATTGTATGCATATTTGATTTATTTTGTTCAATTGTTTCTTTAAAATAATATAAATATAAATCTATAACATATGTCAAACAGTAGCGTTAAATCGCTTCAAGATATCGTTCCAAAATGTTCGTTTCGAGACCACTCATCTTCTGTAGAAAGTATGTTGCTTCATTCCTCTCGTTGTCTTTTTGCTCATATTGGAAGATATATTAAAATACATATCAAAGGAAAATGTCAACATTAATACGATTTGTAACTATATGACATATCATGACATCGTTACCAAACTCATTGTTGAAGTGTCAAATAGTTACGATTATTGTAACAATTTACAACTTAGCTCGGGAGGAAAGTGTTGAAAGTGTAGAACTGTCAACAAAATAATTTGCTTGCAAAAAGTAAAAGTAAGTAAAGTAGTATCTAAGTCGAATCATAATTGTTCATTTTAAAATTAACCAATGTTTTTCTTTACTTTATTTCCTTTTCATCCTCTTCTTGCATACCAAACTTAATACTTGATTCAGGATAGGTTTGTAAACTTACATTATTTACCTCATTAACTTTTATAAAATTGTGTACATTATTTATTTGGCGATCTAAAACCGGATTTTTTCTATTTTGATATTGATGGTTTGCAACAATTTCTAACAATTTTCCAGTTAATAGTTTTTGAGATTTCAGAGATTTCCGTATTCTCAGAAATATATAAACAAAATTTTGCATACAAATTCCAGAAAACTGAAAATTTAATTTTTACGATTCAATTACTCAAGAACTGTCTGTCTCACAATTTACAAAGATGCTAGGTGAGAGTGAATAGTGAATTTTGTTTGTATTTCATTCTTTTGGTCTGTCAATCCCTATGAGAACATTCTAAGAAATCTAAGAAATATAAACTGACTAAATAGTCGTTCGTAAATGATTCTAATACGTAATCCTCAAAATTGGTAACGATGACATTTGAGGAAATTTTTGTTGAAATAACAACAAAAGTTATTTGCCGTTAAACGTAAACACACTTTGACATTCGTAACTGTCAAATCAGTTACTTTACTCCCTATGCAGAAAAAAAAATTAGGTTACTAGCCTTTTTCTCTGAAGCACATAGTTTCCTCATAGGAATGGTCGCATTCACAAAGCTAGTGGCTACGTAGTGAAAATTTAACTATCTTTGTGAATTCAAAACTACAGTACAAAGCTAGTCAATCTGGAACTGTCATATTAATGACAAATGCAAATGTATAAAATATGAAACATTTTTGATTTGATAACTTTAACTAATCTTTTGTGTTTTTAAATTCAATAAAATTAAATTTAAGACACAATGATTTATATTTGTATTTAAGTACTGCACGATTTATTTCATTTTGAATTCCTGTGTCTTTACCGAGCAGCTGATTCTGAAACGTCAAAATCGTTCTCCACTAACTTTGTAGTCGAATTTTTTACACTAAGTTGGAGGAGAAATTTCAACTTTTTTGTAGTTAGATTAAGCCAATCAGAATCGCTTGACTACACAGCCTCTAGCTTTGTGAATGCGACCAATTATTCCATTGGAATTTGGCACTGTTTACATTGTATGTTCTTTTCGTTCAGATTAAAGCAGTTATTCTAAGTATTTATTAATTTATGTTCTATAAACAATATTAACACATCTGTTTTTGGTTTTTTAATTCTTGTCTATAAGAAGCTGTTTTATATTGTTTACTTTTAATAATTTCCCAGAAATATGCAAACCACCTGTCATCAAAAATATGCTCTCATCTATAATTATATTAAAAATTGATTTTTGTTTTATTGTCTAGTCGACTTTAAGTTAACCTTATCGTATCAATCATGTAAATTGCCCTTGTAACCAGGCAATTAATGACGTTCATCGGACTTTTGCCCGGATACAGATTAAAGCAGCTGTAAAAATGAGTACTGACAAATAGATAAGCTTCTGCAGCATTCGCTGTTCATTTTTTCCATGTAAAGTTAAACAAATGTTCTATCTGCAGCCCTTGTTTCATAAAGTTGATTTGATGAATATTAAATCAATTATTATTGTTTTCTGACCGGATAAGGAGATTGATGTTTCTTTGTTTTTGAGTCCCTTATCTTCAAACCTAAATATATCAACTTTTGTCTACTGATAATAAAACAGCATATCTTATGTCTACCTAAGCTGAAAAAAAAACATTTTTAATTTTATACCTATGCATAGTAAAAGTAAATTATTTAAGATTAAAATAATGTCAAGGCGACTAATTTCTTTTCTTATCTCAAAAACTGTTTGTTTGAACTTCAAATGCTTAGATAGTGTTTTTGTTTGTTTGATTTTTGAAAAACAAATGCAAAGAGGTCTTTTGTGTGGCATTTTATTTTGATTAAACAACAAAATAATTTGATTTTATTGTTTCACTTTTGCAGAGGAATAAGCTGAAATGGGACTTGGACGAGTATTAATTAAAGATGGTGGTTTTGCAACCCAACTCACCACACATGTGGGGGATCAGGTGGATGGTGATCCACTGTGGAGTGCCAAATTTAATGCCACAAATCCACAGGCAATCATTGACACACATTTGGATTTCCTTCAAGGTAAGTGACACTAAACTATTCGTATATGGATGATGATAACACTGATCGACAAGGATTTGTTTCTGGTAAAAATTATTTATTCGAAAATCCAAGAACCCAAATACAAAATCACTCTCCTGTCTCCAAAAAATAGTTTGGAGATGTCATCAAAATAGATTGTGTTTTTGAAATGATTTCGTCGTTGGAGTTAAAACTCTTTCCGACAAGCTATTTATTCAACTTTGGGAACGAGAACAAGCCAATTGGCGCTAAATCTAGAAAATAGGGTGGATAAGGGAGCAATTTTTAGCAAAATTCATGGATTTTGTAATAGAAACTCCACAAGCTTACTCATTGCCAATTTATCATTCAAAATTGAAACCAATGAACCATGTGAAATCCGTATGGCTTTAACAATCTCTTTCACTTTCAATATCCAATTGGTTAAAACCATAACGTGATTTTTTTTAATTATTTAGGATTAATAGACCAAAACAGGGCGTTCAGGAGTGGTTAACTCCTTATTTATCAATCTTAGCCTTGGTTAGCAATGAGCAAAAGAAATTAACTTTTTTGTTCAAACAAACAGATTGTTCAAATTTTGACAGAAGTCAACTGACATTTGCCTGTTGACATTGGGAAAGTTCAGACAACATAAGGGACTTCATTTGTAGTCAACTTCATCCTTTGAACGTAAACTTTGACCAAGGTAACTATTTATTTTTTCAAGTGCCATGAATTTCAAATTCAGAACTTTACTTCGCGAACCACTACTTTATGTTCATAGTACAAAAACTACCAAAAACTACCAAAAACATTATTGTCTAAACAACACTCTTCAGGCAAGCTACAAGTCCATCACGATTGTATTTTGTATTGCAAAGAAATATTACTTATTTCTTATATACTTTCTGAATGAAAATAAATAAATCATTGAATAATAAAGTTCAGCTTTTAGTTGAATTAAAAAACATGATCAATTGTCATTTTGACATAACTTACTTACTTTCCAGTCAGCTTTCCAATTAAGTTGTCTTACTTGGAAAGTAATTTTTTGGCAGCTAGACAATCAGATACTATAAACTACAACTATAAACTTGCCTTACTCTTAAATCCCTTATGCCGCCTGAACCTGCCCATTAACAATGTTGCTATTTTAATTACAAGGAGTGACATTTAAAAAGTCATTGACTTATTTAACCCAATTCGTGTGGGGCTTTTTAGGTTTTGAGTAAGTTGTTAGATTTCACCTATCTTAAATAAAACTTATGGGGGTTTCAATGGGTAAAATAAATCAATTTGTTTTTAACCTAGATTTGTCAAAACACAAATTTACCCTGTTTTTGATTTCCATGGGGGCAACATGAATTTTTTTATTTTGGGGTAAGATCAAATCTGCAGATCTAGATTTTTGATCAGATTAACCTATCTTTGCTCTAATTTATATTACAATGTTCAGTTGTCAGTTTAACAGGTACAAGAAAGATAACGAAACTGTTTAAAATTATTGTTAAGCAGGAAATTTGACAGATCTACCGCAGACGCTGACAAAAAAATTCCATAAAATAATTTTGTACGGAAATCTGAATGTACAAATGGAAAACCCCATACAAAACGCAGAATGCTTAAATTTTGACACAAGTCCTCTGACAGTTGCCTGTTGACAGGAAGCTATTTCAATTAAGAGAAGGTAAATTTAAAAAGTCATGGACATATTTAACCAAACTCGTGGGGGGCTTTATGGGTTTTGAGTAAGTTGTTAGATTTCGTACGTCTTTTTTAAATCTTAAAGTTGTTAGATTTCATATGTCTTTTTTAAATCTTACCTCAATTTATTTTTAACCTAGATTTGTCAAAACACAAATTTCCCCTGTTTCCCCTTAAATTTGACAGATCTAGTGAAGTCGTGAACTTATACATTGAGCAAAAAAATCTATTCGTGTTGCATTAAATCGCATAATCCTAAAATTTTGACATAACCCCTATGACAGTTCCCTGTTAACAGGAAGCTATTTCGATTAAGAGTAGGTCAATTCAAAAAATGTAGTACCCGGGGCGTGATGGTTAGTGCGTAGGACTGTCACGCCAGATGTCTCGTACTTAATCCCTGCCTGTGCCATCTAAAGTTTTTTTCACGGGTACTACCTCTTGCGAGGAATTGACAAATCCTTCTTTATTTGTGGGCCAGAAAACTAATTTTGCCGACCACTGTATTTGCAAGAGTTGTTATTTTTACTTAATCAAATATTTCATATCAATTTTTGTTTTATGTTTTTAAAAGCTGGGGCAGATATAATCCTAACTAACACTTATCAGGCTAGTGTTGAAGGTTACGTCGAGTACTTAGAGATGGATGAGGAACAGAGCATTGAACTGATAAGACGCACTGTTCAATTTGCAAAAGTGGCAAAGGAAAAATATCTACGAGAATGCTATGATACCAATCAGAGATTACAAGAAGGTAATATATTAATTTTTATTCCAAAAACCTTTTATCAGGTTTATTAAAGTTATCATCGCCTATAAAAGTAACCTACATTTTGTTATTTTTCAACTAGGATTTCCAATGATCATTGCGTCAATTGGACCATATGGAGCCCATTTACACGATGGTTCGGAATATACTGGAATCTATGCTGATTATGTTGCACCCAGAGTGATAGCCCAATGGCACAGAACTCGAATCGATGCATGCCTTGAAGCTGGGGTAGACGCTCTGGCCATTGAGACAATTCCGTGTCAAGCCGAAGCTGATGCGCTGGTTGATCTTCTTTGTGATGAGTATCCTGAAGTTAAATTTTGGATTTCATTTCAATGCAAAGTATAATAATTTTTTAAAATTAAATTTAGCAAACACAAACTATGATACTTAAACTATTTATAGGATGGTTTAAGTTTGGCTCACGGTGAAAGTTTCCGAGAAGCAGCTTTGTCTATTTGGGAAAAGTTGAGAAAACGAAAATGTGTCGACAATTGTTTGGCCATTGGAGTCAACTGTCTTCATCCCAAGGTTAGTTTCCTTTTTAATTTATTTTAATCTAAAGAAGATTTTAAAAATGTATTTTGTTTATTAAAGTTTGTTACTCAACTATTCCAAAGTCTGAACGGAAATCGTGCAGAAAAGGATAAAATCCCTCTTGTAGTTTATCCAAATAGTGGAGAAGTATATGATGTGAGAAAAGGCTGGACCGGCAAAGAAGACTGTGTTCCTTTGGAGAATTATGTTCCTGAATGGATACATTATGGTGCTAAAATTGTCGGTGGATGTTGTAGAACTTACGCTAGAGATATCCAACGTATTGGGGATTGTGCAAGGGGCCTCAAGGGAAAGAAAATTTAGTCTTTAAGTTTATAATGATAATATTTAGGTACATTATACATACCATATTATATGAATATGCATAGATTGTTGTTATTTTTGTTTGTTGATATATTTAGTTATTCAATGTGAAAAATAGCAAAGAATTATATTTTGAAATAAATTGTTTTTTACCTTAAAAAAGGTTCTTTTTTTTGTTTTTCTATTCAAAAATACTGTTTTTGAGTCCATCCATATTATTTCTGTGCTAAAGCAGGAATTGAGGAGACCAACAATTTTTAATTTTTGACATAAAATATGTGTTTTCGCAATTTTCATTTTTTGTGTTCTGATGTAAATGTATCTATCACGTCAAATAAAATATATGTCTTTAAAATCGTTAACAAAATCAAAAAAATGGTGTTTTTAAGGCTAAAAGCTAGGTTCTAGAAATCAATAAAAATCAAAAGATAAAAATTCCGGTGCCGTCCCTCGAAATTGGATTCGAAGACCTTCCGGGCTATAGCGCTGATATCTATTCACTCTTGGACTTTTATTCTGCTAACTAGGTCAGTGTCGCTGTACAGCCCGTACAGTTCGTCGTTATATCTTCTCCTCCATTCTCCATCTATGCCTACGAGACCAAAAATCACCCGAAGAATTTTTCTCTCGAAGCATCCTTAGACGCTCTCATCTTTCTTTGTCAGGGTCCAGGCCTCAGCGCCATAAATGAGAACCAGGATGATGAGTGTCTTATAGATGGTGAATTTAGATGCTCCAGAGAGGACTTTACTTCTCAATAGCCTTTTAAGTCCAAAGACGCAGCGATTTGCAAGAGTTATTCTTCGTTTGATTTCAGTGCTGGTGTCGTTATCTGTGTTAATAGCGGTGAATAGGTAGACAAAGTCCTTAACTACCTCAAAGTTATAGCTGTCCATGGTGACGTTTTGTTCAACACGTCGTTTTTCAATGTCCTTTTTTGATGACAGCATATACTTGGTCTTGCTCTCATTGACCACTAAACCCATCTTCTTCGCTTCCGTCGCAATGCTCAAAAACGCTCCACTGACATCACGCTTTGATCTTTCAATTATGTCAATATAATTTGTATATCCGAGTAATTGGATGGACCTTTGGAAGATTGTGCCTCTATAGTGTTGACGGTTGAGTTTTGTACAATTCTTTCCAGAACGATGTTGAAGAAGTCTTGTCTAAAACCATTTTTGACATCAAATGCATCGGTAAGATCTTTTCCGACCTTGATAGAGCAGCGTGCATTTTCCATCGTCATTCTGCACAAAAGGATAAGTTTGACAGGGATGCGAAAACTAGACATTGCTCTGTAGAGCTCTTCCCTATGGATGCTGTCATACGCGGCTTTAAAATAGATAAAGAGATGGTGGGTATCGATTTGAAGTTCCTGGGTTTTTTCCAAGATCTGCCGTAATGTGAATATTTGGTCGATAGTGGACTTTCCTGGTCTGAAGCCACACTGATAAGGACCAATCAGGTTGTTGGCGAACGGCTTCAGAACTTCACATATTACGGCAGAGTGTATCTTATATGCAATGATAAGGAGACTGATGCCTTTGTAGTTGGTGCAATTTAGAGGGTCTCCTTCCTTATGTATCGTTCACACTTTGCTGAGATTCCACTCATCGGGCATGTTTTCTTTCGACCATATGTCTACCATTTGAACATCACATGTCTACCATTTAAACATCATTATTATATTATCGTCAATATTTTTCAAAAACACCTTTATTGTTGTTAGTATAAATGGTTCCGCGTCTTTTTAATAAACGTTCTCAAGAAACCAAATACAATGCTTTTCTTGGAATTCTAAAAGGTGATATTTCACAAATTTTATTTTGAAGACATACTCGGACTTAGGCCACCGTAAACGTTCCGACAAGTACAATTTCATTGCCAGCTACATCAGATGTTATTTGCTCACGTTCTAGTCTTAGGAATAAAATCAAAAATTGTTTGTTTTTAATCTATGAAATTAATTTGTAAGCTTGGTTTGGAGGTTGGACAAAATATAGTCTAGTTCAATTTGGCTTCGAATTACTCTACGATTGTTATTACTTAAAAATTTAGCATTAATTTCGTTGCAAAAAAATGACTACTAGCTTTATTTGTGCTGCTCTTACATAGGTTTTTGTTTCTAAATATTTTTTAACCTATAAATAGGGCTAAGGTTTAAAAATGTTTCTAAATTATTTTTTTTTTTGTGAACGAGTGATGTCCAACAACGGAAATACCTTGTGTCTATGTAGCCTTATTTTCTTTTACTTTTAATCAACAACAGCGCCATTGGGAAGAGCTTTCAGCGAAAAATGTTCATTCGAGACTCGTCTCAAATGACAACTACTTTCGCGCAATGTGTCAAAAAAATATCAAACTTCAAAATTCATCTGCCAGCAGAAAGCAGCGGCATTATTTTTGCAAACTAATTTCTAAGAAAAATTAGAACCCTCTTCTAGCTGAATTATTTTAATTATATTAAAAATAAATAAAAAACAAATCTTATCAAAATGCTGATTAAAGTCAAAGTAAATACACACATTTTATTATATTTATTTGATCTTGATTTTTGTAATGTATGCATTTTTATTATTCGAATCGATACCAGACTTTAACTGGAAAGGAAATCGAAATTGATATTGAGCCCACTGACAAAGTCGATAGAATCAAGGAACGTGTCGAAGAGAAGGAAGGTATTCCCCCACAACAGCAGCGGTTAATTTTTTCCGGAAAGCAAATGTAAGTTTTTTAAATGAAAAGTTGAAATCCATTGGAGGTAAAGCTGAAGGCTTCGCTTAGTTGATGATGATGATGTATTTTGTATTTCATTTGTTTCTTTGTCTTCCTTAAATAGGAATGATGACAAAACAGCTGCGGACTACAAAGTGCAGGGAGGCTCAGTTCTTCATTTGGTGCTTGCTCTTCGCGGAGGACTATTTTGAAGAGGTTTTATATTAATTTATTTTTATATATACACCAACTCATAGCAGGTAATGAAGATTGTATCTTTCATTGTTATGGGTATAATTGAAATAAAAATTATTGTTTAGTAATTAAAAGAAGAAAAAGAATATTCGAGCTCAATTAATTTAGTTTTTGTTTATGCTATGAGGTAAGTGCACTTATAGCTCTTACACCCAATTGGTTTGATGCTGCTGGAAGCAATGTTTTCAATGTGCATTTATTTAAGAAGATGTCGTCGCTTGGAATTTAATAGCAACTGAACATTTTGTGATTTGTCCCAATGGCCAAAGTGATTTAAAGTTGTTCGCATGATATCATCATACGAGATTGAGAACACATCTGTGTTTAAATACTCATCGGTACGTTGTTCCATTTTGGAGGTCATGTAAAATTTATATTCAATAATATACGGGCGCGTAAGGGGTCTAAAGTATTAAACGACACAAGGCGAGTATTGTTACATTTGCCTCTGTAGGTCATTGAGGATATGACCGGCTGGTGCTGCAGGTAGAGACACTTCATGGGATTTTCATCGGACTGGCATTTAGGATTGTCTTCCTCAATTTTTACCTAAGCAAGAAAAGGAATATTCTAATACGATAAAATACATTGATCATAAGCCACGATTTTTAGGAGTTGCAGAGATAAAGCAGAAGCGTAAGCGAAGAGTGAGGTTCCTACCGGTATGGATAATGAACGGAAAAAATAAAACGAGTACAGTAGACTCGCGATAGCGAAAACACCGTCTTACGTGAACACTTGTTTTTTGCATTGACTACTCTAGCGTGAACAGTGTGTGAAAGCCCTTATAACGTAATCAACTTTTAAATGCGTTTGACATAAAAAACATAGCTTCTTTTGATCGTTTTTCGGTTTTTCAAATCGTTTTACTAAATGGGGAATCCTGTTAAGGGTTTTCCAGGCATGTGTTTTGTTGCAAAATCAACAATTTGCACTATTTCAGGCTTATACACTTCGTCCAACGCTGCTCTAGTTTGTTGATCCCTTCCGAATAATAGGATTTGTCCAAGTCTGTAAAGTAGCCATTGGTTTCTGCAATCACCTCCTCGTTTGAATGGAATTTTTTCCCGCCAGCCATTTCTTCATATTGGGGAAAAAATAATAATAGTCCGACGGAGTTAAGTCTGGAGAATAGGGGGGATGTGGAACGATTTGAAATCCGGCACCCACCTTGAGCATAGCTTTCTCATGTCCAAATGTTGATGCAAAATATTGTGTACCCGTTCACTCGAGATACCCACAGCACTATCAATCCCGCGAACCTTCACTCTTCTGTCATTCATTACCATATCATGGATTTTATCAATGATTTCTGGAGTTGTAACAAAGTCCAGGGCGTCCAGAACGTTCAGCGTCTGTTGTGCTCATATGGCCACTTCGAAAATTTTGAAACTGTTAGAAATAACAACTTAATACAATTTATACTTTGAATATTTTCACTTTACTTAATTTTAACATATCTTCATTTCTTTCCTATTTACTCAATTTATTATTTTCTCAAACTAATTATTATTCTTATTCAAATTGTTCAACTGTTTAGTTCAAATAAACTATTTCCATATATATAATTTAACAGAACTTGGTTTCAATTGAAAATTAACAGGTTATGGGCCCAGGACCCAAAATTTAAATAAGAAATTTTAGAGAACTACTCAGAGTATACGTATATACATTTCCAGCTCATGATGAATGACGACGGAGAAAAATTCAAAATTCCACTTTTTGATGGAACTGGGTTTAATAATTGGAAATTCCGTATAGAAACATTATTGGACGAATTAGAGCTACTTGAATATACCAGTGAACCTTATCAAGAAAAAGTTAAATTTCAAACCGAAGACACAGAAGCTATTCGCCTTCAAAAAGGGAAAGAATTAGCTGCTCATAAGAAGAAAGACCGAAAATGCAAATCTCAACTAGTTCAAAAATTGGCTGACAGTCACTTAGAGTACGCAAAAGATAAAGAAACAGCATTCGATGTATGGAAGACTCTATGTGATACATTTGAACGAAAAGGAATTGCCAGTCAACTATTAATTAGAAAATCTCTTCTCAGCATAAAATTTAATCCAAGAAATGATACTCTTGCAAACCATTTCGTTAGTTTTGACAAACTTATTCGCGAATTGAGATCAACAGGAGCAAAGGTAGAAGAACTCGATATTGTATGTCACCTGCTACTTACTATGCCATCGGAATTCAACAATGTAGTTACAGCAATTGAAACTCTCTCAGGTGAGTCTCTTACTATATCTTTTGTAAAGAATAGATTGCAAGATGAAGAATCGAAACAGCTTGACTCGCAAAAACTAAAACGAGAAGAACCTGTGTCTTCAACAGCGTTTGTTTCACATCAAAATAAGTTTATGAACGAAGCACAAGGTCGTTTTCCATTCAAATGCAATTATTGTGGAAAAGTTGGCCACAAAATAGCAGTTTGAAGAAAGAGAGCGAACGACTTAAAATACAAAAATCAAAATTCGGCCCATTTAGTCACAGAAAATATTAGTCAAAGCAATGAAGACGGTTATTGCTTTTCGGCATCAATTGCAGATGATTTCGATCATCACGTACACTGTTTTCTGGACTCAGGTGCATCGGAACACCTGGTGAATAGCAACATCTCTCTATCAAACATTAAAAAAATTCATGAACCGACCAAAATAAAAGTTGCAAAATCTGGAACTTATTTAACAGCAGATAAAGTTGGAGACATTTAATTGTCAAGCTTCGTTAACGATAAAGAACATTTGATTACCGTAAAAAATGTTCTTTCTGTTCCGAACCTCGAATACAATCTTCTTTCGGTAAGAAAATTAGAAATGAACGGTTATTGCATAAAATTTGAAAATGGATGCGGAGTGATTTCCAAGAATAATCGAACAGTTGCAATTGCACATCGAAGTCCAACTGGATTGTACCAAATAACTTTCCGAAAAACCTCCACGGCTCTTCTGAGCGCAAATGACAGTAGCTATGAAATTTGGCATAAGAGAATGGGTCATCTCAACGCTGATGACATCAAGAAACTTCAAAACCATACGAACGAAATAAATATAGATGTTTTAAGTTTTTCCAAAGAGACATGTGGTATTTGTATTGAAGGTAAGCAAAGTAGTTTACCACATAATCAAGAAAGAAACAAAGCATCACGACCACTGCAACTTATACATAGTGATGTCATAGGTCCTATAAACCCCGTATCTTATAACGAAATGAAATACATAATTACATTTATCGACGACTACACACATCTCACAGTTAGCTATCCTATGAAGTCAAAAACAGAAGTTTTCAAATATTTTAAAATTTTCGAGGCCATGGCAACAGCTCATTTTAATTTGAAGTTAAGTCGTTTTCGGTGCGATAATGGCAGTGAATATATTTCAAGAGAGATAAAAGATTTTTTCGAACAAAAGGGTATTCAATTTGAATTCACAATAAGATATACACCCCAACAGAATGGAGTAGCCGAGCGGATGAATCGGACCATCCTCGATAAAGCAAGATGCATGATGCTCAACTGCAAACTCGGCAAAACTCTTTGGTCTGAAGCTGTTCAAACAGCCGTTTACTTAATAAACAGAAGTCCAACATCATCACTTAAAAATAAAATTCCAGACGAACTGTGGTTCGGCGAAAAAATAAAATATTCGAAAATCAAGATTTTTGGTTGTGTTGCATATTTGAAGATTCCAAAGCAACTCCTGCAAAGTAAATTTGATTCTCGATCCAAAAAATGTTTTTTTGTTGGTTATTGCCCCAACGGCTACAAACTTTGGGACCCACTAAATCATAAAATTATTCTTGGCCATGACGTTGTATTCGATGAAACGAAATTTTCCTTCGAAACTTGTAACAGTAGTAATAATTGGACTGCAACGGAAAATGAAATTTTAGAATATGACGAACAAACTGAATTAGAAAAACAAAATATACAAGACTCTGAAAGTGGAACTGAAACTCAAGTTAGAAATGACAACGAACAAATTGAAAAAACATTGGATCAGCCTCGTCGATCTAATAGAATTACCAGCACGCCAAGATATCTAGAAGATTACGCAATTATGGCCTTTCATGCTGAATCATTTATAGAAGACGTACCAGAATCTTATGATGAAATTAATTCTAGAAACGATAAAGAAGAATGGTTTCAAGCGGTAAATGAAGAAATGTCAGCTTTGCTTAAAAACAAAACATGGGAGCTTTGCAACACTCCCAAGCACACACGATTAATAAATAATAAATGGGTTTTTCGTCTGAAAAGAGATGAAAACGGAAACGTTGAAAGGTATAAGGCAAGATTAGTTGTTAAAGGCTGTGCTCAGAGAGAAGGATACGACTACAAAGAAACCTACGCTCCAGTTGCTAGACTAACAACTCTAAGAATTCTTTTGTCTATTATCGTAAAGGAAGATCTCTTAACTTGTCATATGGATGTCAAAAACGCATTTTTGCACGGTGAGCTTGAAGAGGACGTATTTATGAAAATTCCAGATGGTTTTGAAAGCAAAAATGGCTCGGTTTGTAAACTTAAGAAAGCTCTCTACGGTTTGAAGCAAGCACCTCGAGCATGGAACAAAACGATTGACAGCTTCTTAACAGAAATCAACTTTAAACGATCAGAACTCGACAAATGTTTTTATATGATAAATTCTGAACAGATTCGAATTTTTCTTCTTCTTTATGTTGACGACATGTTACTTGCGGGGAATAATGAAGCAAAACTGAACGAAATAAAGAATGCTCTCAAAGAAAAATTTGACATGAAGGATTTGGGAACGCCAAAAACATTCTTAGGAATAAGCATCGAGCGCACCAACAGAGGCCTTCATTTGAATCAACAAATCTATTTTAAAAGAATTCTTGATCGTTTTAATATGCAAGACTCGAACCCTACGGATATACCTATGGAAACCACCTTTATCTCTTCTAACGAAGTCGACAAAATTCAAGATACAAAACCTTACCGTGAACTCGTTGGATGTTTAATGTTCGGGATGTTAGCTACAAGACCCGACTTAAGTATAGCTGTAAATTACTTTAGTAGATATCAGCACGAACAAAATGAAATGCGTTGGAAAGGTCTCAAAAGGATACTGCGATACATAAAAGGAACCATCGACTTTGGCTTACAGTTTATAAAAGAAGAAGAAGAAGACGCACCCTTGACATGTTACGTCGATGCAGATTTTGGAAGTGAAAAGGATCGCAAATCAACATCTGGTTTTCTTGTCAAGACCTTCGGTAATGTCATCTCTTGGACTACCAAAAGACAAACTTCATTTTCACTCTCTTCAACTGAAGCTGAATATGTTGCTTTAGCATCAGCAACAGCCGAATTAATTTGGATTAAAAACTTTTTAGAAGAAATACAAATTATCAGCGACGACGTTTTACCTTTGATATTCGAGGACAATCAATCAGTAATTCATCTACTCTCTAAGTGGGAGCATAAAAGACTTAAGCATGTTGATATTAAATATAACTTCGTTCGTGATTTGTATGAAAAACAAATGTTCACTATAAAATACATCAATACAAAAAATCAAATAGCAGATATCCTTACAAAACCACTTCCAAAGCTCCAGTTCATCAAACTTCGTGACAAGCTTAATTGCGTTAGTAAAAGTATTTTCATCAAGAATTCAAAAACTTAAATGTTATTAAGTTGAAGAGGAGTGTTAGAAATAACAACTTAATACAATTTATACTTTGAATATTTTCACTTTACTTAATTTTAACATATCTTCATTTCTTTCCTATTTACTCAATTTATTATTTTCTCAAACTAATTATTATTCTTATTCAAATTGTTCAACTGTTTAGTTCAAATAAACTATTTCCATATTTATAATTTAACAGAACTTGGTTTCAATTGAAAATTAACAGAAACCAATTGTAAACTGTATGGTACGCAGTCACCATAATGTTTATCAAGCTTCTGTTTACTCTCCTGAGGAGTTTTGGCTTTCATAAAGTAATTTTTAATCAACACACGAAATTCTTTTTCGTTCATTTTTTCGACTTCCTCAATTCAAACGAATGTCAGACACAAACCAATAGACCAACCTGGCTAAAACTTGGTGTGTATTCTTGCAAGACATGCTTCTAACTGTAAATAACCTCGATATTCACCAGTAGTGCCATCTGTCTGACTTTGCAGGGACTTTTCAAACGACCCTCGTATATTAATGCTGTTCTAAAAACCGACCAAAATATTTATTCGTTTCTGATTACAATTATTAATGTTGAAAATATATTAAAAATTGACAAATACCTTCATATGAATAATTTGATAATATAATTAACTAATAAGTTATATTAGAGTGGAAAGCTTTTGTAGCTAGAGCTCTTTTCTATTAGCATAATATGAGACCACCACTGGTTTTCGCTTCAATTGTGTTGTGATTTGTTTCAAATCCTCTTAAGGCTATAGTTAATAAAATGAACCTTTTAAGCTTTAATATTTTTAAATTTTTGTATTTTACCTTCTTGTCAAAAATATTACATGTAGTTTTATGAATGGGAATCAAGTTTCTAGAGTGCTTTGGCCTCATAAGAATGCAATAAAACAAAGTTCAATACCTCATCTTAAAAACCTAGTTTTGATGGGCATTTAAATGCAAATAGGGCAGTTATAAGAAACCCGTTTATAAGTTTAATAAAATTGATAAACGAACAAATTTTAGGTAATTAGACTTAATAAACAATGGTTTTTTAAAAGTGTGGTTTTCAAATATGGGGTCCGCCATCTAACGTTCTTATTTTAACTAGTGCTTATTTCGTGAATGGAAACACTTAGCTCATGTCTGATTTGACTGATAATTAGTTTTATCCTTCCGCTGAACGAATATGGTCCTGTATACGCTTGAACAACGCTGGGAACAACGCTTAGAGCAAATGCCGATTTTGCCAAAAAAAATCATCTTTGGCGGGTTGCGAAATTGTCGTATTGGGGGCACAGGAAATCCGCACACAAAAATTGAAAAGTCGAGACACTGTTTGGTAAGGATTTTGGTCCAGAGGCATAATTGGGCCATTTTTTCTTCTAAAATGAGCAAGGAGTGGCTGTTACAGTTAATGACGATCGTTATCGGGCCATGTTGAACGAATTTTTGTTCATAAAAGGAGGAGGGGCCATGGACAACATTTGGTTTCAACAGGACGGTGCTACGTGCCACACAGCCGAAGTTACACTCGATGTTTTTAAAGCATTTTCAAAAAACAGTTTTTTGGCGGACCCTATAGCAATAAAACGGATATAATTTAATGTAAATCAAATAATTAACTGTAAAGATAAGGATTTGTAATTATATTTTAAAAATAATTTCGGGCTTGATCGAATTAGTTTTCGACTACCATTTGCAACACTTTGGGCCGTATATTACATATCACGCTACTCATGTTCTGTTCCAAGGCGGTATATGTTAAATCGCACGATCTTGGAGGCGACGAGTTGGTTGCCTAAATTTAAATAACTGGCAAAATATACCTAACAACCATTTTCAGCAAACTATTATATATTGACTGCTCCACATCTAAAAAACTATTTTTTTTTAATTTCAACACAAGAAACACAAGTTTCTTAACGTGTACTTAAAAGAGTTTTGTTAATAAAAATTCGTTAAAATTGTATACCAAAGATAAGCGATGAGTTATGCGGACTAGGCACTCAAGCAAGAAACACTTCTCTGGGTTTTAAGTTGCAAAAGTAATTGCGTTTTAAAATTTCGTCGATGGGAAAATTCTATGGAGAACTTTTGTTTCTCGATACCTCCAAATAATTTCAGGGCAGTGCTAGCATTTTTATGAAACTTCACGCCGTTTACTGAATCCTATTATTGAGTAACCTGCGAAGAAAAGTCTCAAAGCAGACACTACTTAGAGTGACTATGCTTGTCTGAGACGTTCGAAACTTAGATCATTTGTATTTCTTAAATTGACCATAACGAAGCCAACTGGATTCTACGCATTACCAATAATTGTCTTGTAGATAGATTTGTTCACCTCCATTTAATATTTGGAAATGCAAGAAATGAATGTCACTCTTGGTTTATGAATTGACTTAACCTGAAACGTATCTCAACAAAATATCGAAACATCTACTTCGAGTATCGCCTTATCAGGAGACCTGTCAAATTTTTATTTCGATGTGATATCTGCACAAATTTACAAATCTAAACAAAATATTTTCCATCTTGTCCTCGTTCCAAAAAATAAACTAAACAAAAAAAAGAATACCCGAATCCTAAAAATGAAAAACTTACCAAAATATCTATCAGCAATTGAGACCATAAATCTTGTTGCAGACGAGAAAGATGGTAAGTCAGTTCTTTTAAACTTGAACTTTGTGTGTACACTTAAAAAACTTTACCTCTCGTAGAATTGCCTCGAATTAAAAAGAACCTAGAAATTCTATGCACAACTGTGTGTTCTGAAGAAATAGTCGATGTCCTTGTAGAAGCATTCAAACAACGTACCCAAGATGACCATGCCTGGAAGTATTCTCTCTATATCTATCAAATCCTGCTCTCAGTGATTGAGGAAGTTGATTTCGATTCTGACGCCAAGGAAGACCTTATATCCACACGACATGTGAATCTATTGATCGATGCCATTCAAGATGTATCTGGGTTTGGCTTGCGTCCGAATCTTCATTCAATTCTCATAGAACATCCAATTTTCGCTCCGATTCCAACGAAGTCTCCTCCAAATACCGATCATTTGATTGTGTCACTTAAGGCATTTCGCAAAATCCTCACAGTTCGTAAGTTCCATGTTGGTGGCAATCTGAGCGTTGTCACACGTGATTACATAGCCGGAATCCTGACCATCATCGAACACGATTTGGAGAAGAAAATCCAGCTGACCGAAGCCGAGAGAAAGCTCTATCAAACAGATTTGAACTTGATTTGGAATGAGTCTTCAAAATGCGATTACTTTCGAAATATTCTCCTCTTCAGAGGTCTGCCAAATCTTCCACCAGCGCTGCAAAAGCGACTGCACTTGGAATTACTGAACAAGCTGATGGCCAAAGGAGGCTTTACCTATTTTGTCAGCACTTTGCTTATGAATCGGACAAATGTTGACGCCGCAGAGTGTGATTACTTCGAAGTGATTGCCAATATTGTGGCTCATCCAAAGCATTCAACCAAATTCTATATGTGCCTAATAGACCAGATTTTCGAGTTCCTGAAACTCTGTATATCAAATAAGAACATGGCATTTTGTATGGGAGCGGGATTGCTGACGCTGAAGAGGCTTTACGAACTCAATTCAGATACCCGCAAAGCGATCACAGAAAAGCTGGATAAGGTCTTTCAGAAGTTTTCCAATCCTGAGGACGTATTAAGTGGACTTATTGTCATGGAACATGCCGAGTTATCCTTTTTTGCCAACTTTCTCTTCACCTCATTCTGTTCCTCGTCCATGGAATGCCTGCCGAGTGAAATGCTCACCAAATACCTGCCATTGCTTTTGTCCGTTTACAGTTTCATACCGGACAAGTTCAAGGAACAAGTTCAGATCCGTGGTGTGATTGTGCGGTGTTTGGCTAATCGATCGCGAAGCGAGCTAGAAAATATCATAAACGCCCTGATCTCCAAAAAGTATCCGGATGACTGGTTACAGCTGCATCCTAGAGTGTCAATTCAATCGGATTCGACATTGAGTCATTTGACAGTGAAAATAAACTCTCCCGACACGAAACCAGAAGATCTAAACATCTCGAATGTCCTGCCCGAAGTGCTGACCTTATCCAATCATAACATTTTGATTTACGTTGTTTTCATGTGCCTCTTGAGCATGATGCAAGAGGCTCTCACCAAAGACGATGAAACTGCTGCAGATGCTTCCATTGATCTCCTTCGCAGTGAAGAGGAATTGATTACGTTCCTCAACTCAAAGTATCCAATTAAGGTCGAGATCATTCTCTGTTTGAGCACATTGGTAAATCACACCGGTCTCCGGGCACAAATCAGTGAGAATTCCAGTGAATTCCTGGAGTTCTTACAGACCTTTATTCAACGGAGAGCCGATCAGTCACAAGGCAATCAAGAAAGCACAGATCACACGCTGCTTCTTCTGCTAACTATCACTCAGGAAATGATAGAAAACTCAGAGATTCCCGAGAAGTATAGGGATTTCACAAAAGTCTTGCGAGAGCTTCGAAAACAAACCCCCAATGAACTAATTGTCAATCGAATCGATAAATTGCTTAACTTGTTGGAAGGTGGACTGAAGGCCTCAGTTGCAAATCGAACTAGTCAGTATAATACAGCGCGAGATTTAATGAAGGAACGTGAAGCACATCTAAAGGCTTACGGTATCAATTTGATGATTGAAATGCTTCGCCAAAAAGATCGCGATGCCGAAACAAATGGACATGTAACGCTAGCATTAGCCTTGCATGCTCTCAAAGAACCAGAATCATATGTTTTCTTGAATTGCGTTCGATTATTTGTGGCCCTATTGAATGTTATGGAATCAGAGGTCTTAGAAACACTATCCGATGAATATTTGAACAGGGAGAACAAAATCGACTATCGATTGGTGGTGGGGGAAGCTATTCTCAAAGTAACCAGAGAATTGGGTAAGAAAAAAATATAATATTCTATATTCTAACTATATTTTTTACTTTCTTTAATTTTGTTGTTGTTTTTTCTCAGGTCAACTCTCCTATAAGTATAAGGATGTTCTTTTGAATTGCTTCATTAGTGGCTGCCGATCGGATAATAATGAATTCCGATGGTCGAGCTTCTCGAATTTGGCTACTTTGTGCAAGTTACTCACGTTCCAAGTGCACAGTTTCTTTCAAGAGGTAAATGACATACATTTTTTCAGATTTTGTTTTGTTGAGATCTTAAATCGTATTAATATCGGCCTATTACTGTTTGAGGTCTCTGTATGAAAATCAAGCTCTGGAAACGATTCGAAATGATGGTTTTCTTCTAACTTGTCGTTGTTATCTACTCACATGTTATGTAATGTGCATCCGCAGAAAACCAAATTCACCTGAGAGTTTAAGTTTGTTTGCTCAGTAAAATAAAGAATTCTTCGGAAACGAGTTTTTAGTAGATCAAATGAATGCTCTACTAAATTTACGTTGAGCATCTGTTATTTTCCCATTGTCTTTTCAAGGGTGGAATAAGCCACTCAAGATATGGATATGCTGAGTCGCCAAGCAGAAACGAGTTAAAAGGAAAAAGTTCTTCTGTCCTCTCGCACGCGTCCTTGAAAAGCTCGGATCTACTTAGAAGTCGGCTGTCGTGTAAGCTCCCAGGTTTTCCACAGAAAACATTTATAAATGTTTTCTTTGCATTAACAACACCTTGCAGTAGAATGCTGTAGCTATGCTTTCTGTTGAAATAATCTTCTTTGTTTGAAACCGGTACCTTGATCCTTATATGTGATCCGTATTCCAAAATTCCTGGCATCTTTGTTTTTGCCTCCAATGTAGCCATATTTTGGGCAATTTTTTCTCTGCTTGGCCACTTCACATATTCATGACCGATGGATATAAGCCACAAAGTCACCTTTTTCCTGGTGTGGTAACAAAACGTGGCAATAACTTATACCAATCTAGAATAAATTATAATATTTACATGTAAACCTTAATATAAAATGAGAAAAATTTTGTGTATAACTAATAAAATGTGGACAGTTGACATATGAAGCAGTAAGTGTTTTTTAAAATCTGCGTCGCAAAACGTATGCACAATTTCCAAAGGAATTGGAACTACTCGTATCATCTAGTAGTGCGGACAAATTTAACAAGAGTGATTCATCGCTATCATCGCTTTTAAATAAGAACTACAAATATGAAAGTTAATTATAAAAAAAACACAAAAATAAAAACCAATACTTAAATCAACCACCGCAGCATTTATTTTCGGGTTTTGATTGTTTTTGAAATGTCACTTTTGAAATACGAATTTGACATGCATATGTAGCTACCAAACTTTAAATAATGATGTGATCCGGATCAGATTCACAAAACTAGTGGCTACGTAGTCAAGGTATTCTGATTGGCTTAAAACTAAACTTGAAAGCCTATAAACCATTTAAGCAAGGCAAATCGGCAGACGGGATGCTAAGATTTCTAAGATCACAGTATGTTAACATAATGTCAGGAGATAGAATAAAAACCAATACAATTAATTAAAAAAAAATGTTTTTGCAGACCAAATGCTTGAAGCGCTTTGGCCAGCATTATATTATTAATGGTATCAAAATTAAGTTTGCCTTTCATTCTAATCAAATTTAATTACAAAAAATGTCCACTTAGCAGCAGCTGAGCTGTGAAAATATAACATCAAGTTATAAACGATCTTACCTAAATATTGAAAACAATATTAAATTAAACCGTTTTTATGATAACCGACCTTTTCCCAAAATTCTGACATGTCCATTTTATCTGATCTTGAGATGTGACGTTTTTGAACCTTCTGTTAATAAATTGTGAAATGAATGCATTCAGCGTGTGTATTCAATGATCGTGCTTTTGTATGGGGTGTGTTTAATTTAATACATTTATGTACTGTTTACAAATGAAAAATACTTTAGGCTTCCATTTTATTTTTGTGAAAAGAAAAGAGTTAATTTTTTCCAATTTCTTAAAAAAGGGACGAAATGAATTATAAAATGACCAAGTAAGAAAATTAGGACCAAATTTGGTCGTAAACGGCCAACCTGGAAACCGTGCTTACCGCCACTCTTAGTTTAATTCAAAAATCCATTGTGATACCCTGAAGTACTGAACTGTCCTAAAAGAAATATTTAAATGATGCATTCGGTACCTTTTAAGTAATCAAAAGAACTATAGTCAGATTCTTCAAGATGATTACTGTGCGATTGGCTCAAGAATTATTCAAAGAGATTTGTAATAGTTTTAGGTCGATGGTTATCATATCGAGTAATTTTAATGTTAAAGGCTTACGTTTGATGTTAATAAATTGGTAGACGCTTCTGAGATTCGTAATCAGACTATATTGCATTTTATTATAGGAATTCACAAAAAGTTTTAAGTTTTCAAATATATTTTCCACAATAAAGTTTTGACATTTCGAAGGGTTCGTAAATTATATACCAGGGAGGGCAGGAAGACACATTTTTACGTGAAACGGACTGAACGAAACATGGTTAAAAAATGTAAAAAATACTTCTCTTCAATTAAAAGTGTCTATTTAATCAGAAATAATGTTTTAATGTTAACAAATATATCATCAAAATCGACAATCATTTTTCACTAATGTTCCTTATACTTATAACACTGGTTACGAAAGTAATGTAAATTGTAATCAAATTATGCTTTTCCTAAGGTTTTTATGGCTTAAGTTCAAATCCAACTTTAAAATTTTTGGCATTCACGAATTGCTTCTGAAATGGATTTCCAGCTACCTTTATAAAAGAACACAATGTGTGAAATTGGGGAAATTCTTCTCTAATATCATACAAGCTTCACCAGGAGTTCCTCAAGGTAGCCATCTGGGACCACTTCTTTTCAATATATTTGTTAATGATATCCCCTCTCTTCTTAAAAATGCATCTTGTTTGATGAATGCTGATGACATGAAAATTTTTCTTTGTATCAAAAATAGAATTGATCAGCAAAATCTTCAAAATGATTTAAATGTTTTATCTGATTGGTGTGATAGGAATATGTTCCATTAAATATCACAAAATGTAATGTGTTTACGGCACATCGTATTTTAGTTCCAATGATCCACAACTACAATATGTTCACATTAGTTCATCCGATCCTTGTGAGGATTGTTCAATTGTTTGGTGTCATTATACTTCCATTGGGATAACTCGCATTGAAAGAGTTCAAAAGGCTTTCACAAGATTTGTTGTTAGGCAATTGAAATGTAAAATTGACACTCCTTCATATCCGTCAAGATGTGCTTTGTTTGGACTTGATTCCTTACATAAAAGACGTTCTGTTCAATGTGTACTGTTTGTCCATGATGTATTTTCATACCGTCAAATGCCCACAAATCATTTATAATTTTGACATCTATATCCCGGAGAGAAGATTGCGTCTTCGTCATTTCCTTAACAATCTCAAACATAGATGTAATTATGGTTGCAACGAACCATTTTCTAGATGCATACAATTTTTCAACACTATATGTCATGAACTTGATCTTTTTACAAACAGATGTGAATTTAAAATCTAATTGCAAAGCATATTATAAATAATCTTTAAGTATTTAATTATATTCTTATATTAAAATTGTTAGTAATCTGTAAGATTTATATCCGTAGATGAATAAATAAATAAATAAAAATAAATCTATCATGTCAGGTTTTTCGAGATACAGCCTTTTGAGGCTTTATAAATTCATGAAGTAGATATTTTTCAATAAAATTTGTGATGATTTTCCAATTCTACAATCCCTTTCTTAAATATTCCTTTTTAGAATTTTCAATATCTTATTTGTTTAAAAAAAAACCTCATAACTTTTAAGTCTTCACCTGCCATACCTACATTAACCATAAAAGAACACTGAAGCATTTTGTTTAAACTGTTCTCAACAGAAAAACGCCATAAAAGCAATTTTTGATCTTAATAAAAACTCGTAGTCCTAAGGTCAAGTTCATCATAAAGTTTTGAGAATATATTGAAGAAAATGTAAAAATAATGTTGAAAATGGGTATTTCTTAGTTTAATCATATAATATAGCTAAAATTGGAGTTTTAGAGTCTAAAATAAAAGATTTGTACTTTTCAAAGTCATCATACAATTTATTAGCAAGCGATAATGTTGTTTTTGCTTTTGACGTGCGTATTTTGTGCCTAAATATTTAGAAATTTCAATGCCGTGTTTTTTTGGTATGTTTTACAGTTTTGGTTGGTTTTACGGATAATGCATTATGGTCTGTTGATTTGCATATTTGTGTACACAAAATGTAGCTTTGTTTTAATCAAATTAGAAAAAAAATGCACATGGAGTAGGTAGCATATTCTTATATGGTGCTGAACAATTCAGTTTTTCATTGTTTAACACGAATCAAACTATCTCACTTGCACTTCATAAGAAACATCGAAAAACTATTTGCATTTAAGAAAGTGCTGTCAAACTTAATCATTTTTAAATCTATTTGTGCGGTGGAAACACCAAAAAGATTTATTTAATCTAAACTGAGATAAACCTTTGGTGGAAACATAGCAAAACTTAATTATAATTTCTATTGTTTTCTCTTTGCAAAATAAGCTCAGTTAGTCTTTTTTCATTAAAAAACTAATTAATATCAACAGTAACAGATTGATTTTTTCGCCAATGGAAACTACCTGATTCCAAATGCACAACTACTCAACGAACACAGCCATCGAGATACAAATGCAATATCAATCGTACCAAAATTTAAGAACGAAATCACATAAGATCCATTCGAGTCTCGTATAAATGTCAAAAAACCATCCGTAGTAAGATTCTACTTTAACTTTTATCGGTAGTATTCATATTACGGATTTTGTTTTTGTTATTCGTGTAAAATCCTACTATACTATTGATAGATTTTCCAACAAAACACGTGTAATAGTTGTTTGGTTTCTAAAGGCTCGTATTCCTCCAAATTAATTCTTTCTACAATATTCACCATTTTTCCACAGCCCCCAAAAAGTATCGATACTGATGAGAGGTTCTTATTTGAGTACCATTAATTTTTAGGCAAGTAGGACTAAATCCAAAAACTGGTCACACAGACTCAATGAACTTAAAACCAAAACATTAATATAAATATGATTTCTTCTGTGTTATTGTCTAAAGATTAGACTCATGTTGTTAGTATTGAACAAAAGAGACGAAAAAAGACGGTTACACCAAATCCAATACCTATAATGTAATTTTATGACTTAAAACCTTTTTACCTAAACCCAACTAAAGCAAAATAGTAATAAAATACACTTTATTTCAGATGCTTCTACTTATAGAAAATGAAATTCAAACTGGAAAATATTCTCCCGCCAAACGTGCTGCAGTTCTTGTTCTCAGTGAAATTCTTCTTGGAATGGAGAACCTTTTGGACCACGAAGAATACCTTCTCCCAGTATATCGAGTTCTCAAAACTCTATCAACTGATTCTGATGATGAAAAGATTCGACTTCACGCTGCCAATGGTCTTAAAGCACTCGGTGATAAATGCAAAAAATTCCTATTTCCCGAGGAAAAGAGAGAAAAGGAAATTAAAATAATTGGAATCAAAGATCCACCAAGTAATAAAAATTCCAAAGGTCATATTCTTGAATTAAATTAAACACAATACAAAGTATTATTGTAGGTATTTTTTATTTTTCATTTATTTTTATTTCACATAATCTTAAGAATAATAAAATTAAAATATTAAATTAATTTATGCTTTTACAATATACGACAAAATAAGAAGAGGTTTATAATTTATCTTAAGAGCTAACGAGATTTGAATTGAAATAGGAGCGGAGCACGTGAATTACGTTCAGTCGTCTTGAGTCAAAAAGTGAGGCATTTCAACGATTCGACAAGACAAATGATCGTAAAAAAAGTCTTTAAGAGTCATATTAAACGTAGCAGTTCAACTTGTCACTAAATTAAACACTTAGTGGAGTCAATGACAAAACGAAATTAAAGTTATTTTAGTAACAAGTGAAATTGCAGCATTTTTAACTTACAAATTACAAATATTTTAGAATTAAAAACGAAAAATTAGCTTACAACCTTGATGGGCTCTTAGGGAGCTGATTCATACCACGTCGCGATATCGTGTTCCGCCTTGATTCGCGAAATAGAACATAGATGAATACTCCAATCATTATCACAGATAGCGATACTGTTAATACCACGCTTCCTAAGTTACCAGCAATGTTTTGGAATTGACCTAAATGAAAACAAAATTCTTTCACTGAAGAAATCTCTTTTAATATTTTACCAAAAAGATATTTACTTTTAAATTGATAATTCCCTCGTTCGTCTTCGAGTTGGTTGACCAACTTGGCAAACTTTGCCTGACGATGGTATTTGACTGGCTCTTCACTTGGTTCGTGTTTTATATCCTGTTCATTTACTCCGGGAATAATATCTTCAACTATCGCAACAGTTGCTGCAGTAACAACTTCTTCTGAGCTAGGCTCTTCCTTTAAAATCAAACCACTTTTGTCTACAAAATTCATCTGTCGCTGCTCTCTGCCCATTCGATCAGGCTCAAAAGGATCATTCTCCACTGCAGCGGCAACCCCCCCTTTGCCAGGGACTGTGAAGCTAGCCCTAACAGTTTGCATTCCCGACTGAAAGCTACAAACCACTACAAATCTTCTAGTGCTATGGGTGAAAATTCCCAGATTTTCCTGAACCGTGATAAAAGTCTCCACAGTGTTGGTTTCCGGCTTCACTAAACTGCCACACATTTTGTGGTCGATCCTCATGATATATTTGTCTGTCGGTTCCCTTGGATTGCCTTTGACACCACAGTTTCCTCCATCGACGGCTATTTTCCCCCCAAAGTAAGGCCCGGTCTCAACTTCAATTTCCGACGCATGTGGCAGACATTTAGTAGCTTGTGCTGAAACTGTTACAAATAAACAAAACATGTTAGTATAATAATGTTTATTGACAAGATTCTCACAATAAACTCACAGCCTTTAGTTGGAATGACAATAGATTGGCCCTGAAATAGGTCATTTTCCACTTCATTATCCAACAACTCCGATCTGCCACTGATTTTAAGATTCCTTTTCTTTTGCTGCGGTCTAATGTGGAAGCTATATTTAGTTGCCATTCTAAGATTGTCAACTCTAGCAGTATAATGACTAATGGGTCTGCAATTAAGGCCAATCAAATCTCATTAGACATTCATGTCACTTCCGAACGACTCATACTTACTCATATGATTTGTCCAATTCCAACTTTTTATCTTCGATGACTTTCGATCGACATCGGTGCGGTCCGAATGATTGCATCTCACAATAGAATATTTGAAAGGTTTTTGGCGGTGGCAGTGCATCGGTATCATTGGCAGTTGCTGGTACAAATTCGACTTCCCACGTAAGGTTGACTGACTTGTAATTTGGTTCTCCGGAAACGGCACGAATTTCTAAAAGAATGAAAAGAACAAAGAAAAGAACCGATCATTATGTATACATAGTATAAAGTTCTTTCAAGTTCCGAGTTAAAATAAATTATGCAAAGTAATTTTATTTTGAAAAAGCAACAAGTTGAGCTGACCAAAATGTATAATGTTGGTAAATGTTGTTGGCATGAGGTTAACTTGCGTATGCATTGCATTTGCATATTGGGAACATTAATTGGGTCAATCATTTAACAATTACCTTCTCAGACTTCTGACATATCGTTCATTCAAGTCATTAAGCCAATCCAGCTGCTGTGTGATTGCACCTGGATTGTTAAGATCAATTGCATTGAAATTGAAAGAACATTGCCATTACAAATTTTCTTGAGTGGTGGAACCCTTCTGATTCTACTTTCGTGCCATGCGTCGTCGGTCACGGTCGTCGTTGTCATTGTGTCGTTGTTGGCCATTAGAAAAGACTAAGATTTGTGTTTCATTTGGCGTGAGTGTGTCTTGTTAAACAAAAAAAGAAAACAGAATCTTGATCTAAACGAGAGGGCTATTTTACGAGTTCTTCATTTTGTATTTTATGTCTAGATATGGCTTAGCATGTCACAGTTACGATAAGAGTAGATGTTAAACTAAGTTTTAAATGCTATCCTAAATTAGGTTGCATAACAAATTGTTGTTGGAATAAATTAGTTTCCTTTTGAGGATAGAGTAATTTACATAATGGAGTTAGGAGTAGTTTAAAAATGCGTATATTTTGTTATCGAACAAACATTTGTTACTTTTGTTAATACGGCAACTTTAACATCGATGTTATGTGGTCCTATATAGAAGTATAGCGAATGCTCATTCCTTAATACAATTTTCCTGGTGCACTGTAGCGTATACGTAGTATTATGATATCTTTTTTTAGAAATATAGTTCTGAAAAGTTAGATAAAAGAATGACCTTTCTTGTTAGATTTCCGACAAAGCTTAGTTTTGGTAGGGAGCTTCATTAATACGTTCATAAAAATTCCTAAAAAGTTCTCTTATTTTGGACAGGAAATTAATGGAGGACATTAACTCGTACAACTTGTTGTTAGCATCGATGATTTACATTTAAATCTCAAAGCATTCGTAAGTTTTTAGTGAAATGGGAATGTCCATCAAATTTGTATTTTACTAGAAATTGATTGTCTCCACATTTGGTTATTTTAAAACATTAAAAACAAAAATAATTTAAGGACAGAGTGTGTGAAAAATCGAATAAGCAAGTACTTTTTAGAACTTTATTAAATCAGCCGTTTATTGAAAACTGTTATGATTCTGTATAAAGCTGTTATCAAATCAAATTCTGAAAGGTCATGACCATTGCCTATCACCATTACTCAGTTTGGAACATGTTTTTTTTTAAAGGGAAAACATTTTGAAAGCCCAAAAATGCTGATTCCGTTTTGAATATTTAGGTCGACGTTACCATACTTCTCAATTCCAAAAATGTAGGTTCTTCGATTATTTATAGATTAAATGTTACATACATCAATGAAACTTCACCTTACGAAGTCACGATGAACATTATTTATGCATAGATAGAGCAGGATGTCTGAATTGAGTCTAGGGAAAACCCATCTGACTGTAATTTATGTGTAACGTAGTTTGATAATCCTCAAAGTTGTCTTAGGCTTTGTATTCATACAATATATGTACATAAGTTGGGTGTTTCCAAATGGCTTTGATAAGACATGGTCGCATTTTTTTAGGGAACATTTAGGTAGACGTTTGGAATGGCTTACTATATAGCTTGCAGGCTTGCCAGATTAGGGCTATTCATTGGAAATTTGTTGGTTCCAACATTATTTAATTAATATGAACAAAATAAAGAATTGGCTAACGTACAATATATTAGTTTTAAGGGATGTGACGTATTTTGTTATACTTAATGGCTGCGTTCAATCTCGTGTTGGATAGGGTACCTTGGATAGGTGGATTTTTAGATACCTTGTTGAACGAGTTGGATAGCTGTATTGAGATAGCTGTCAAAAAATAAAAACAACTTTCAGCTGTTCACAAGCAGCGGAGAAACATTTAAGCTTCGAAGTCAAAATTATTATTAGATAAAACCTTTAATGGATAATTCAACTGACAATTTAAAAAATTAGAGATAACCTTAATTTGTGATCTATGTTCAATGTCTTCTTAGCCCAATTGGGATTCTTTACGATTAATAATTTAGCAAATTGGTCATCTACAAAACGAGAACAAAATAAGTCAATTTTGAAGTTTTAAAAATACATAGATCATAATTACCTTCTAAAATTCGGATTCAAATAGCTTCTTCGTCGTCTATTATGTACAGATAACTAACATTTTGTATCTTTTTGTTTAACAACAAACACAAAAAGCTGTAATCAATTTTCCAGTTTCTTGAAATTCAACCATGTGTTGAATCAGCAGTTCTGTCAGATACCTACATACCCCAGAAATTCTTGGATACCTTTGGATTCCTTTTTTGACATCTCAGCTGTTTTTAATCAGCTTTTATTTTATACGTAAGACACTAACAAAAAGGTATCCGGATACCCTACCTGTCGGCGATTGAACGCAGCCAATAATTTAACAACATAGTTATAAAGTTCAATTTTCAGTTAAATGAATAAATATGATCAGCTGACATTTTTGACATAATTCTCTTGATTTAATAGTAAGAGAAAATATTTTTGACTCACTTTCCAGTCAACTTTCCAATATATGTTTTGGCAGCTGGC
Organism: Eupeodes corollae; assembly: GCF_945859685.1. Taxonomy (NCBI): domain Eukaryota; kingdom Metazoa; phylum Arthropoda; class Insecta; order Diptera; family Syrphidae; genus Eupeodes; species Eupeodes corollae. Next base: position 134,865,368 of record NC_079149.1, read on the forward strand.
CAATCACATATTTAAAACATGCCTTACCTTAAAGTCCCTTATGCCATCTGAACCTACCCAATGAAATTTCACATTGGAAACCTCTTTTAAAAAAAGAAGACAAAAGCCCATAAGGTGTTTTGGAATATTCTGTACAAGTTTGGCAATATTTATAAATGTAAAAATTAATTTTTTTCGTAGAGTCTATCATAATCTTCTTATTCTACTTTTATTTGTCAACTACGAAGATAGTTTGTAAATTTATTCCTACATAATTTTACAATTGACTATAAAACAAATGAAAACAAAACATACAAATCAGACACAAACATTCTCTATAATTTAAGTTATTTTTGTTGCATTCAAAGAATTTAACAATTTTACTGTCTATCGCTGTATAACTTAATTACTTACCGACCGACCGACCGTATTAGACGACGGAGACAAACGGCTGGCAGACGGCTACCATCTCTAATGACTGATGGAAAGCTTACACAGTTTTTATTTGTTATTTTCCAAATGAGACTGCTACATCAACTTGGAAATTAATTTCCGGGCTTACTGACTTCAAAGAGAAAAGATAACATCATCTTCATCTTCACACCTTACTTACTGACTGACTGTTCTGTTCTGTGTGATCAGTATCCGGATACCCTATCTGTCTGACGCAGCCAATGTTGAATGAAAAAACACGACCGACTGTCACTTTGACATCAGTAGACTTGACATGATAGGTAGGGAGGATTTTCTCAAATAACTTTCCAATAAAGTTATCTTAACTGGAAGGCAATTTGTTGGTAGTTGCCCAATGTCAAAAGAGTTGAAATGAGGATGACAAGGGGCAGGTTCAGTCAACATAAGAAACTTCATTCTTTGAACGTACATTTTGGCCAAGGCAACTAGTTACGTTTTCAAGTGCCATGAATTTCCAATTCAGAACTTTACTTCACAAATCTCTACTTCCAGTTCATCGTACAAAAACTACCAAAATCAATATTGTCTAAACGACACTCCTCAGGCAAGCTACAAGTCCATTACGATTTGTATTTTGTATTGTAAAGAAATACCTTTAACTTATTTCTTTTTGAAATTAACAAGGAACCTTTTTACAAAAGCATTAAATGAAGTTGTGCAGAAAATAAATAAATCATTGAGTAATTAAGTTCAGATTTAAGTTGAATGAAAAAACATGACCGATTGTCATTTTGACATAAGTTGACTTGAATTGATAGTTAGGAACATTTTTCTTGAGTAAATTTCCAGTCAACCTTCCAATAAAGTTGCATTAATTCGAAGGCAAGTTTTTGGCAGCTGGAAAGCTTGCCTTCCTTTCAAGTCCTTTATGTCACCTGAACCTATCCAAAGGCAACCCTGATAATTCTGACAATGGTGGCCTTCCCAGCATCATTTCGGACGTTGTACCCATGACTTTATTTGGATACATCCACCCTCGTAATTTGCGTGTGGATTAGTTTCGTTCCAATCTTGAGAATTCTATTTATTCACGACATCGCTAAATATGATTTTTCGACCTAAATAAGAATCAACTTCCAACAACAACATAATGCAATTAGCAGGCCCAAATCACGACGTTAAATTCGACATGTTGTATGGTCTGCGACTAAAGGCCAAGTTCTTGTGACCTCCACGGAATGGATTGCCTCAGATTCTGCTGCACACTTTCACGAAAAGCGGCATTGTTTGCGGTCGATCTTGAATTTTGTTGTGGTTTTGGCATATTTTTCACTGAGCTAACGGACTCAAATTTGGCCACTAAACATTGAATAGTCGACTTGGAAAGACGACCTTGTACCCTACAAAAAGGGCGCATTTTGATAATAAAATTTTATCACTTTCACGTGTTTGCTCGATGCTGATGATTTTTATTTTAATATTTTGACATAAAGTAAAGAAACAACATGGCCGACATGATCTGTCAAAATCAACCCGTTCCTAATCAAAAAACCCTCTTCCTCTCCTTTTAGGATGGGCAACAAAGTGAAAGTGAAACAATTGATTGTGATTAAGATTAAGATTTTGAGCTACAAATATTTTTAAATTAAGCTATTTAACTAATTCTAGACATGGCAACCCTGTAACTGTTCAAAATTATTGCACAAAACTTGTAATTGAAAATTCTTGTAGAATTTGTTTCGTGCAAAACACAAATCAATATCAGAACTAATTTGATTATAAGAAACGTAAACAAGAGCCCCAAATCGCTACAATTTGTAACTGATCAAATTCGGTCATGTTAACTAGAGCAACATAGTTTTGCGTTCTTGTAAAAACAAAAATCCCGGTTCCATATCAAAAAACAATAAGAAATAAATATTTGCCTTCACCCTCACTTCTCCAACGTTTTGCAAATGGAAACCTTTAGGCAAGAGTTAGGTTTATATATGTAAATTTATAAAGTTTTGTAACAACAATCTGTGGTAATCACGAACTTGGGGTTCGGACGCGATTTGAATAACACAACAAAACTTAAATGTTAAACAAAGTTTTTATTTTTCTCCTACACTCTTTTAGCTTCGGGTAAGAGAACTGTTGGAAGTTGATTCCCTTAAGTAGAACAAAGTCAGAGTTTATCTAGATGAACAAAAGTATGCTTAGAGTTCAGTAGAGCTCAGTTCAGCTCAGCTGAGAACAGGAAAAGCGGAGGCTTGTGCAGATGGAATAACAAAACGAGGCGAAACATTCCAGTTGCAGATGCAATGTAAAGAGTCCACACGAAAATCGTGCTGTCTCTGATTGATTGAAATATACAATGCAGTGCAACACTAACACTGGTTTCGACATAGCTAGATTCTTTTCAAACCGAAGAAGACAGATTTCATTTTTTGAGAAATAAAAGAAATTTGTGTACTTAAGCTTTTCAAGGAAAACACTCATAAAGTTGACACAATTTAAGCAATTAATTTATGACATTTTATTTGAATTAAAATGAATCTTTTTGTCATTTACGGTTGTCGATTGTCTAGTTCCTCGATGGAATTAAAAGGGATTTCCATGGATACCATCAGACTTGATGATGAATCTGGTGAGTCAGGAATTAATTGGAAAAAGCCACAAAGTTAGTTATGTTTGCGGTTGCTTATAAGATCGATGGTACATTACGTACATACGTTTTGTGTAAAATTGGCAGCCGTGTTCCAAGAAACCAAAAGCCCAAAGCAATTAGACCTTCAATGAACCTCTGTTCTGTGTTTGTAAGGAACGAAAACATATGTTATGGTTGAATGTTTTTATTCCAAGTCAAGCTTGACAGTGGAGCTAGAAAGTTTTGCACTTTAAAATTAAATGCGCCAGTTAAATGCATCAAAAGAAAGAACTAAGAACAACGTTTTCATTGTTATATTACATACTTACTTAACAAAAATACAAATTAACCATTTTGTTGTATGTATGGGAAAGTTTGACAGATTTTGTTTGCTGCAGCTGTCAGAAATTCAAAGACCTCTCAAATTAATTTCATGCAATGCAAAAGTATTCTAAAATTATTGTTCTATTGTTTTTCGTTTGAAAATCATATAAATCAGCTGTAAAGTTTATGTTTCTAAGACTTCTGATTTTCTGGTCGAATTGACATATCAAAAGAATGAAATATGCATAACCACAATTCACTTATTATTCTCACGAAGCAATCAAATTAGTTGTGAAATTCGTTTTCATCCTTTTTGAATTGTGCGATAGAGAAGTATGGAGAAATCGAATTTCAGAGTCTGATTTTCAGAGCAGAGTCTGAGCAAACAGAGTAGGGTAGAGTAGAGTTCTGACTTCTGAGCAGTGTATGTTTAGAGCTCTCTGATTTAATTATGAAACAACTTGAGCACTTAACTGTCATGATTTGAAATGTCGTCTGTTTGAAGGCGTTACAAATTTTCTCTGATCAAATTATTTAAAAAACAGTCATAGCGTTGGTCCATTTGACGCCTGAAATAAATTTGATTCATCAAAACGTTATATTCAATTAGTTTTTTCTAAATTATCTTTCCTTCTGCACTAGAGCAACCAGCCTCTTCTGCCATTTTTATAGTTTTGACGATGATTTTTTTTTTAATTCCCTGCTTTCAAATATCAAATTGTTTGTGTTCAGCATTTTACTACGTTATTTTACTCTGAACTCACAGAGCACGTTTTGAACATGTTCAGAACTAAAAAAGAAACACATTTTGAATTTGAAGCTCTGAACGATCAGAGACCAAAAAGGAACACATTTATTTTTTTGACAGTTCGAGTTTTGTTCTGAAGTTAAAAAGAAAAACGCCAATAAAAATGGGAAATTTTGTTTATATTTCTGAAAACATAGAAATCTTTGTGGTCTTAGAAATATAAACTGACCAATTATTTTGTGCATGAAATTCTCATGAGTCAGCTAAGGTGATGAATGATTGTCACATTTTTGACAGTCAAATGTGTGTATTCTTCACTAACATAGCTTTTCATCAGTGAATAGTGAAAAGTACGCACATTGTTAGTTGTTATTTTGCCCAAAAGAAAAAGAATTTTTAATGTTTACTTTAGCTTTTATGAGACAGGAGTATGGGTTTTGTGACATTTATTTTGGGCATTACGACAATTAGATTTATATCGTTTCTTATGCCTTATCTTATACCCAAAGACATAACCCAAATCATTAAATGATATAACGCCCCACAAACAAAAGTGAAAAATGTCACTAAGAAACGTCACATCGTCGCAAAGGCCAAATAAATTGTCATATCACCCAAACCAACTTTCAATATCGTAAAGCCCAAATTTAGAAATGTCATAATGCACAAATTTAGAAATTTCAAAACGCACAAAAGAATGGTTTTCTTACTTACTGTGTTATCATTATGGCGTCTAAACAGTGAAATATGCATGACTGTTGTCCCCCGTCAACCCCCCTGCAACCACTCTGCTTGGGCTATATAGGATTTGGAGTTGGTCCGTATAACCAATCCCAATCCTATAGTGAACCCAAGAAGGGGAAATGCAGGGGGGCAACGTGGCAAATTAATTAAACAATATTAAAATTATTCCAAAAAGAAATAAAAATGAGTATATTAAAAAGTATATTTCAGTTCAAGTTTGAGAAATATTCAACACAAATATCTCGGAATTTTCTTTTTTCATTTCAAAACCTCATATGACTGGAAGGATTATTATTGCCTTTGCGCGATGTCCAACAGGATTAGGTGGACGGGCGCATTAAGATAGAACGATTTGGAGTCTTTTTAACAATGAAATTGAAAAGTAGGATAAACACCGACACTTGAAGAAAGGTCTCAGGTTAACTAAAAAGTTGAAAATCCTGAAACGAGACATGATCAAATTAACGCAGGTTAAAAACAAATCGAGCAGTGGCATTAAATGCTACCTTTAACTTCTAAACCGAATGAGAGTCAAGCTCTACAAACAGCTCGTACCTATACGTAATTATAGGCAGAACGAGTGACTTAACTTACTTTAATGTAGTATGAGTTTGTAGAATTGATTTAATAACAGATAGTCCTCTGAGCGAAGCGTAAATCTTTGACACACCAATATCGACGTGGCTATTAGTTAGTTAGTCTATTGTTAAAGATTAATCCTAAGTTTTTGACTTGTGTAACATAATCAAATATAGAATTATAATAACGGAAAGGAAGTTTTCAGGTTTAGTTTTTTATTAAATATTGGAAGAGTTTTAGTTTTTTTTGAGAAATAAGTTTAAGCCCCTTGCAGGTCGACCAATTATACATTGAGTGTAGATAAATGTTCATTTTAGCTATTGCATCCTTAATCATACTTTTAGGAAAGCTATTATATAACTGAACACCATCAGCGGAAATATCGCTGATGGTGTCGCCAATCGACCTTTTTATTAAATACATAGTTTCCTGCAGCGTTATTAGGCTGAAGGAATCAAACAACTGGTTGTCAAAACCTTATGGTCACAGCAACACAACGAAATTGATTCCCTCAGATATTATCTTGGTAGACACTGACTACTGCACTTCACTTTGAGCCTTAGTAAGGGTTTTAAGGTTATTTTCCCATCCAGAGAAGATTGGGAGGATGACATCGTGTCGATAGGTTTCGACACAACCATCTTTGCTGACGGCTCAAAGATGGAGTGCGGAGTTGGTTCTCGGTTCTTTTCTGATTCCCTAAATGTAGCCAAATCCTTTAGGCTTCCAGACTTTGCTAGCGTTTTTCAGGCTGAACTGCTGGCAATAAGGGAGGCATGTAAGATACTTTAACAAAACCCAAACCAGAACTGAAATGCGGCTATCTTCTCTTTACAGGCAGTCAGGCAGCTGTCAAAGCCATTAACTCGGCCACATCCTCATCTAAATTGGTCCAGCAATGTCGCGATGAGCTTGTGAGCCTGAATATTAACCTCGGTGTCACCCTGATCTGATTCCGGGCCATAGTGGTAACGTAGGAAATGAACGGGCTGACGAGCTAGCTAGGCAAGGATCGTGTTATATTTATATTAAACATGAACTTGAAATTTGCTACATAATTAACTTTTGGAATTATACCCATGTTTAGTGTTAAGCCTCAACCGTTCCTTACTTCTAACCTATGCAAAGTACATTTAAGGTTTATACCAATTACTAATTTGTACCTTACTTAGTTTTAAGCATAAGATTATATCTCCCCTTTTTATTTCTAACCAAGCACCTATAAACATCTTACATAATAAATAGTAATATAATAGAGAAATCTAAGTGATTTATTTGAACAAGATTAAGTCATAATATTGGCGACGAGGATTAGCAAAACACGTGTTAGAAATTATTAAATTTAAATTAAATTAAATAAATGTCACGGCTTGTGGGTAGTATTGAACCTTTTGTTCCGGGCAGTAACTTCAAGGCATACGAAGATCGTATTAAACAATTTTTTTTATTGTAAATGATATCCAAGAAGAGGTAAAAACTCTACTATTCATCACTGTAGTGGGAGCCGAAATTTTCGAAATCCTAATGTCATTAACTATTCCGAAATTGCCTAGTGAAATATCATTCGAAGAAATGATTAAAATGTTACGCGATCATACCAATCGATCATTTTGCACCAAAAGAGAACAAAAGAGCAGAGCGTTACAAATTTAATAAAATTTATCAAGAAGATGGCGAATAGCTGAATGAATTTATTTTGCACCTCAAATCTGCTGCCCAATTGTGTCGATTCAGCGATTTTTTAGAGGACATCAAAGACGATAAGTTAGCGAAGTAAAAGTCGGTCATTCTGGATGAAGCTCTGGCAGACAGGTTTATTCTCGGAGTTAAAAGTGATAAACTTCAGGAAATGCTTCTTCGTGACTACTCATTAACCTTCGAAAAAGTGTGTCAGCAAGCATTGAATATAGAGGCTTCACACAACGCATCACGTGCCATACAAAATATTATCTATAATAACAAAAAGCCCTTTCTACGACACAAAAATTCAAGTATAAGTCATAATAGATCGGCCCTTCATAGCTCACTTGCGGAAATGATTAATATTCCTCTTGGTGCTATGAAGGGTAAAATTTTGTCTATCTACCAAACTGAATCAAATCGAAGGTGGAGCAATTTACCCAACTGCATTATATCTAGGAAGATATGACCCACCTATAATAAAACCCATACAAACGATCTTCTATGCAGGCCAAGGCAAGACATAGGACATTGGCCTATAGGATTTCATGCGGAGAAGTTGGGTATCTCTTACAACACCTTTTGCCGTAGTTGTAGCGACCAAGAAAAAGGGAAACGATAATCCATCCTGCTTTGGCAAACAATAGAATGAAATACTTTGGAACAAAGATTAGAGACCTAATCTTTTTTCTCAATGCGACAAAATGGCTCTAACATAATCGCTATGAAGCTTCTTTATAAATATTTCCCTTTCTATCACAGGTCAAACGAGTTTTTGGTATCAAAACGGCGCACTACAGCGCTAATTTGATTTCAGGCTAGAGATCGCCATTTCTACCTACCTACCTACAATAAGCTTAAAAGGAAACTTAAAGCGGCCCATAGATACCACACTTGTATTCACACTTGTGTCGATCTTCAGAAATGTGTGCTGTGTTTGGGCTGGGGGACCCACCAAATTTCAGTATCACGGAGCGAGTAAAATCAAATGCTCACTAATGTGTGTAAGATTTGATGTGTCGTGTGTGGCGGAATGCTACACCGGATATCAGTACACCGGTATGCACACAAGCGTGGTTTCTATGGGCCGCTTAAAAAAAGAAATATTAAAACAAGTTGAAGACAAAAATACAATAAAAAAGAATTGGTTGAGCTTTGATTCCATATACTGTCGAATAACTTTAAACAAAAACACAGCACCCCTTCGTTATCTGCAATGCAAGTTTATTTCTTGACATCAAGCAGACAGACAAATGGACGATGAGATATTATTCCTGCGTCTTTGTCGACAAAAATAAAAACCATTAGAACTCCATTGGCCTCAACAGTATTATCGTCTAGTTCTTGACCATTATCATCAACATAATCATCATCATCATTATTATGTTTTATGTACTATCAACATCGTATAAAAACCAAAAATAAACATATGTATGTATACATACATTCAAGGTACGTCCGTCCAAACGTTGTCTCTTCCTGGTTGGTATGGAGTCGATTCAATAGTACGAGTGTATGTACATATGTATATACTTACTTGATGCGTCTTTTTGTTGTTCCCACTTCAACATCATCCTCTTGCAGCGGCATCATCATGTCGGAAGAACCTATGTACACTACATATATATGTAAGTAGCTGTCTGGTTTTGAAGTTTTGCAAATAACTTAATCAACAAAATTGGATATACCGCTGGGCATCAAATTCCGCCAGATAGTTTCATAGGCTATATAGGCACGATAGATAAGTCTAACGTGGTCCCGACGCCATTGCCATTCGCCACCATTGACGATGATGTTGCATACAGCTCGTTAACAACCTTAACACTGGCGACATAATCACCATATATACATTTTAGATTCGGCATTTTGTCATCATCTATCTCCGTAGGTCTGGAGTGATGTGCATTTGTTGCTGTGAGTTCGACAAAGTTGAAGACCAAGACCAAGACCAAGACGGTTAACTGTTCCAGGGAAAATTAGTTTGCAAAAGCCATATAATTGCCTGATGTTTATAAGAGTAGCGTGCTGTCTCTTCATATTCAAAGCTTTTGTGGCGCGTCATTAGTTGGATGATGACGAAAATGACGACGATGAAGATGAAGATGACGAGATGCATACATTCCGTGTGCTATTAAGTCAGAGTAAGAGTTTGAAGTTCATGAAATAATGACTTCTCTCCAAAGGTCGTGCTAAGTCAGTGGAGCATCTAAGTTATTACGAACATGTATACGGAACGAGTATGTCATGTGGGAGCAATTATAAAATAGGAAAGTTTCTTCCAAGATCCAACGTTATGTAGGTACGCATAATCATTTCAAGAAGTCTTCGCTCTTCGTATAGTTCTGGTATGGAAAATGTACTCGTATACAGGTACAAGCGGCACGCGTCCCACTAACGATAAATTGGTTCTATAAGACGACGAGCATATAGCTAAACCGGTAATCAGCTTAAAAGAAGAGGAATCCCATAGGGGCCAATCTGACTTGTAGTTTGGATCTTATCCAGTTCGAAACCAGTTGCAGGTGGTGTGTACACACGACCAAATGACGACGACGGCACGACGAACGAAGGCATATTGCGTAATGTTCCTGAAAGAAACTCACAATAATGATATCCAGGAGCTTGAATAGAGTTTTTTGGAATAAACTCAGGAACAAGTAACAAGTTCCTATATATATATGGATGAGGACATGAACTGCTTTGCCCAAAACTCTACACCTGAAGGGAGTTGTCGTCTCATCTTAGGGGCACACATAAGAAACTATACACATTTTCCAACTAATAACAGTGTAGGTTTGATATCAGCAATCGACCGACATAAGAAAAATTGTAAATGCTGGTTGTAGAGAACCTACCTACTAAGTGTTTGATTCAATCAGATAACCTAGTTTCTCTTCAGTTTTGTTAGGATCTTAAAACCTCCTCCGGTTAAAAACAGATTTGTTTATAAATTACTCAAAAGCCACTTGATTAGATATGATGATAAATTTATTAAAATTTTCTAAGTTTTCAATACTATTGTTTTATTATAAAATATTTGCCAGCTGTTATTAAGGAGGGGCTTTGAGCCATAATCGGATACAAAAATATTGTTTTTATTTAATGTCATGTAATTTTCTGGGTAATTAAACATGGATTACAAAATTTATCTGATGGGACCCCACAGGAGTATTTATCGCACCAATGCATTTTTAAACTAATAACTAATGAGGATTTCAATCAACATCTTAGGCACGTTTTTTGAATTGTTTTCTAAAGCCTTCTTCGCATATGAGAGATTCTCTTTTTTGAACTGATTTAAGGAATTCGTATGAAGCAATATATCGTAAGATCGTTTGTGGAGAGAATATAGACGCAATTGGAGCCCATCGCAAATTTTCCTTTAAATGCGGTTTCGAAATGTTTTGTTTTCCTTATAAGCCTAGTAAGCTGCTGAAGCGAAACGAAAATTCCCATACAAAAATGACATGACGAAACCATAAACGAAAAAATTGTTGACTCGTGACTTTCGGTGTTTTGACTTTGATTTATATTTGATTTAAAATTTAAAATAAAATGGAATAGTCTAATGTGTTTTAACAATACATTTATAAATCGGAAACTCAGGATATTGAAGATGTTGTGCAAGAAGTGATGAAGACGAGCAGTGAACTTTAACTTCCAAAAAATAAACCAAAAAAAAAAATTGATTTCTTTTCGGAGGAAAAAAAGAAACTGGCACAGGCTTCAGGTTTTCGTTTTCATTTTGCTCTGCACTTGGAGACCGCCGAAAAAATTCGTTTCACTTCAGCTGCGTACTAGGCTATAGTCGTTCAAAAAATATTGCTAGAACAAAGTTTCAATGAAATGACAGCTCAATTTCCCTGGAAATTTTCGTCCCGCAAATAATTCCTTGGGACATTTTTGAGCATCATTTACTTTCTTAATTCTTAATGCTCTAGATAGGGAAATATTCCAAGAGAAATGTTAATTCACAATAGCCCGCTATTATGGACTGATTTCCAACTATCAAACTATCTGGTCTGGACTGATTGGACGCATTCACACAGCTAGTGGCTTGACTTCGTAGTCAAAATTCAACTAGTTTTGTGAATGCAAAACTACACTACAAAGCTAGTCAATCTGGAACTGTCATATTATTGACAAATGCAAATATATAAAATAAGAAACATTTTTGATTTGATAACTTTTACTTATCTTTTGTGTTTTTAAAATCAATAATATGAAATTTAAGACACAATTTAAATGATTTATACTTGTATTTAAATACTGAACGATTTATTTTATTTTTAATTCGTGTTTTTACCGAGCAGCTGATTGTGAAACGTCAAAATCATTCTCCACTAACTTTGTAGCCGATTTTTTTACACTACGTCGGAGGGGAAATTTCAACTACTTTTGTGGTTAGATTTAGCCAATCAGAATCCCTTGACTACGTAGCCACTAGCTTTGTAAATGCGACCATTCTAAACTGTCAGACTAGATGTCATTGAAACAAATTAAACAAACATTTTCAACCAGAAACTTTTACAAATGTCAATATTTCCAAAATTCACTTATCGTCAAATCATCTACATACATCGGCGAGGGACGTTTTCTGCTTAGGTACACTGTCCATTTAGGTTTGAGAAATATCTTGATAAAACTCTATTATATAGCAAATCACAAAATCATTTTGATGCTATTGACTTCAAAGGACTTCAATGAACTGTTTTGTATTCATTCGAAGGAAAATTTACGAAACCAATAAATAGTTCGAGGAAAAAGGACCTTCCTTTAAGATATTGGATAGGGCTCAATTTCTTTTTGAAGAGTGATATCTGAAGAGCTGTCAGAAATTAAACAAAATTCGCAAAATTATACTAATTAATGGTAGTTGATTATTTCGTGCAAATGTTGGCTGAGCCTTAAATGGTCCATCCGATTAGTCTAATTTTGACAACAAAAGCGGACTTGTCACTTTAGACATGAGTCTTAATATAGCCTCACTAAAATTTGTCTTGAGGCGTCATGAAATAAACTATTAACCGAACTAAGTTCTTAATTGGGTTCATTGTTAAAATCACATGTCATGCAAGTCAAGCGTGAAAATTGAAGAATTTTCCCCAAGAAAATTCGTTCATGGTTTAATGGCCAATATGGTAAATTTTGTGCAAAATTTAGTCTTTCAAAACCAGTGTTGCCAAAAAAGAAATAACAATTAAAATATTGTCGATTTGTTGATTTTTCGAAACAAACCAATGACCAATGACAAGCTTCGCTGCCTTGTTAGAGCTACATGACGTCGATGTTAAACTGATTGATTTATCGAAATAAGAAATTAGTCATCAGCATTGTTCGGTTCTCTTTCGAGAGAAATTAGGACTGATCATGTTGCTAGCTTGTAAACTACACCAAACAGTTAATTTTATTGGATGTTTTGTTGGTTCGTTAATGGCTTTAGGACAATCTTTGCGCTACATATGGAGCATTATCACTAAACACAAAATGTCTCTATTCTTAAATTTGCTCTGGCTTCAAAGATTCCTAGTAATTTTCTGAACCTTATTGAACATAAGTGTTAATACAGTTTGACATAAGCAGCTGCCAAAATGTATACAACAACCATTGAAATTAATAAAAAAACACCCTATTAATTGCAAGTACAACTCAAAGATCATACTAACTTTATATAGAATGCAGTACAATACAGTACAGTGTAACATCTGTATCTCTTTTTTAGAGGTATAGGACTTTAAGTTGGTAACACTATTTTACCGAGCTGTCATTTTGTCAGCTGTCAATTGATTTATTTTAAGCGTGGTTTGATAATTCATTAACGTGAATAGATTGACAAGTAAACAACGCTTTTAAATTATTCAGATTTATTTTGAAAATCATAGTTCTGTTCGAAATACGTATTTCGCACTACGTCCATTTTCATAAGCGATATGCTGGTCAGAACGTTACTATCAATAGTGACGGCCATAATGTGAATTAGCTGAGGTTCAACAAGATGGTGGCAAAACGGTGCAACATGTCGCACAGCTCGTAGCACAATTAAATGTTTTTTAATGGCATAGTTCCACTTTACGGACCCGAACGATTAGCTATAGAATATGTAAAGTATCTAGTCTACGGCAATAAGCCTGAAATGATTGACCAACCCGAGAACAACATTCACGGCTTTATTGCCGACATACGGCCACATATTTTTGAAAATGTAAAAATTGAACCTCCAATTAGACTACTTCTGTATTTAAAAGAATTATAAATCAACCACAAAAGGTTTATAAACAGTAACTAATTTATATGTATACCTAGCTGTTTTTATTATTTAACTCTTCTTTAAAAAAAAGCAGAAGAAAATTAGATCACTGGCCCAAAAAGTACTCATTCCCAATCTTATTATCATGCACATGTGGGCACAGAAAATTCAACTGTTCTTTTGTCATTAAGATAAATTAAATCAAAACAAAAAAGTTCTTCAAACTTGAATGGCATTACGTTTTAAAGTTTTATAGCGTCAGAAGATTAACGCCACTCATGAGAATGCGTATACCCACCTCGAATTCGAAATGAAGCGTGTGTGAGTATTCTTCTGTTCAACCAAATCTATACAAAACTATACATGATGATGGCACTCGTGAGTTATTACCAAAGAAACTAGACTACAACAATGACGCCCCCTTTCGTGTGAACACTCAACTAAACTATACACATGAATATGGGAATATCTTTTCAAAGTGTCGCTCCAAGCGGGAGGAACACAGTTTAAGATAGTTTTTAAAAGCTCTTAATGTTGTGCAATTAAAACATCTCACAGAAATCCATTATTATATCTGCAACTTCATTGGACAGAGAATTTTAAGGTTTCCTTATAGAAGGCGTTAAATTTGTTGGTGTTTAATAATTCATGAGTCTCTGCAGTCAGGCTGACATGCGACAAAGAATGATTAAATTTTAAGGTGAAAGAGAGCGAAGCGAACCGAGTTGATATACGGCTGCAGCAACTATGTGCAGATTCCAAACCATGCAACACTTTGACCCTTGTGCTACATAATAAATTGAAACATTAGAAAGCTTTAAACCGCAATAGATCATGATAACTGAAAACTGATTGATCGCGCCATTTACTCGTATTCTACCTCTACCGAAGAACTCTTGATGGTGCACGATGATGGTCTTCTTTGATGTTTCTATTATGCCACTCCAAAATATAGCAGCACCATCGCCATCGCGCTCTTTTTTTTTGTGGGACCACTTAAAATCAATTTATCTAAATCCAACCTCCTTCTGATGATGCGGAATAACTTCATATACTTCGATTTAATTTGAGAGTAGCGCAATTTTGATTTGTTACACGATTCAATTGGAATGGGATTTCCATGATGGATGGGTAATGATGAAGTTGTTAAGTGAAATGGACAACATAAGAAGCGATTGAGGATAGCTTGTTGCTTCAATTGATCAAAAATACCATAATTTTAATGCAACATAATGTAGCACGATATATTTAAAAGTGCTACTAGACCGCCTTCTGAAAGAACTTTAACTTTTTCTGTTGATGGGTTTAAAATACGGAAACTAGTAGTAGTAAAATGTTTTTTATTTCCAACTTAGTATCTAGAAGTTAACATTTTCAAATAAGATTTGAAGTTTCTTTTGAAGTTAAAAATGCAAAACTTACGACGTTGACAAACGTCGTCTGTCAGTTAGTTGAATTTACGTACATATTATTACAATTATTAATTTCAAATCAAAATTTGGTGATAATTTTAAGAACATTTTGTACTGGCTATATTCTTTCACTAGTTTATTTCGGTATGCTAAGGCTACAGTGATAAAGTTGGCAAGTCCTTCAAAACTGGTGTTGTTTTCTCCATTGAGCGCCTGCATTATTTCTACTTCTGTTAACCAAACTTTCCCAAGGAAGGCCATCCTAAATTCCATTAAACCCGGACATCTGCCGAAGAAGTGCTGGATGTTTTCTTCCTCCCTTAAGTTGTACAAAGCACATAATGATGATTCTTTCTGACCAAATCCGTTTTTATTAAGCTTGATTAATTCAAATCTTGCCTTAAAAACCCCGGTGATCTTGTTCAGTTCGAAACCGTCGTTAATATAAATCTGTCCTCTTAAATGATCCGGATATTTGTAAATGAGCGTACTGCTCTCAGATGCCCTTCGTAGGTTTTCTTGTTGACCCTATGATTTCAACAGCCGCAATAGATCATTGCCTTTTTGAATCCAATCAATTTGAAAAATAGATCTCTCTTCCCAACGCAGTTAAAAACAATATCCAATTCCCTTACCCAAAACAATTTTTCCCTCAAAAGTATTTTTGTTAGCTGATGCGGTAGTCTTGTTGCACTGTATTTAAATATTGTTTTTGATGTATAATGTCCGTCCTCCGTCCCAGTTTCCATTGCCAAAGAGTAGTTAAAATTCGTTTTAAAAAATAGCGTTGAAGTTTAAACATACTACACAATCAAATAGTAACTCGAAAAGAAGGTTGGATGAAACATCCGAAGAAACCTCCGGTGTTATAAGATCCCGCCATGGTGAATCTCTTAGATAAAAACCTAAGCCAAATACCCACTAAAAAGGATTTTTAAGAATTGAAGTCACAAATGAGCACTATCATCAAACCTTAGTGAACTAGCAACAGAAAATCAAAATCTAAAAGATCAAATTAAGCAATTGTCTGTGGAAAATGATTTATAAAATAAAATACTTAGAAGGTCGTTTGTTTTGATTTTAAGATTTGGTAATTTTAGAGTAGGCTGAAATCGAATTTTCTGTCTGTATACGTCCACATTAATTCTAATAGACCTCCTGTTTTGGCATTCAGTGAAACCCAAGTACGTTAAGATTCCGATCCTGCTGAATTTTTTATTCATGGGTATTGCTTGGTGGCATTATTCTACTTTCACCATGGTCTAGCCATATATATTAGGAATGATGTTGCATTTCAACTTTTACGACAATACGGTCATTGCACCAACTCCCTTTTTAATTTCATGTGGTTAAAACTTTCCTTGAATAAGCACATCATTCACTATTGTTTTTTGTATCGGAGCCCAAAAATGGAAAGAGTTTCAAATTCTCAGAAATTTGATGCTCTGTCTAACTCCATACAAGGAATTGTCTCACTGTATCCTCACACTGAAATCGTTATAACGGGCGATTTCAATGTTCACAATCCTTCGTGGCTTCGACATTCGGGCCAGACAATATCCGAAGGAATGTGTGCTGAGATTTTTGCTGAGTTTAACCATCTTACTCAGTCAATGAGCCTACTCTTATATCAGACATTAACGGCCTAGCAGAAAATACGCTTGACTTGTTTCTCACTTCTGATCCTGATAAGTACAAAATCAGGGTATTGACGCCTCTAGGCATATCGGACCACAGTG
The DNA here is from genome assembly GCF_945859685.1 of Eupeodes corollae. Lineage (NCBI taxonomy): Eukaryota > Metazoa > Arthropoda > Insecta > Diptera > Syrphidae > Eupeodes > Eupeodes corollae. The sequence continues at coordinate 134,881,863 of NC_079149.1, forward strand.
TCATATCTGATAATTTCTCGTGTCAAACAAATACAGTTAGAGAGAGAGCTCCAAAGAGAACCGTCCAGTACGAGAAAGCCAACGGGGACGGTCTTAATAATTTCTTCAGGATCTTTAACTGGTCGCTACGCCTTCTCGGTAGCGAGGTAGACTCCAGTGCATATTTGATTTCTAGTATGATTCATCTGGGAATGGAAACGTTTATCCCGAATAAAATTAAAAGTATTAAACCCAATGTTAAATCATGGTTCGATTCGAGCTGCAAAGAGGTTATCAAGGAGAAAGAGGTGAGCTTCCGGTGTTTTAAAGCCAACCCAACTGAAGAAAACCGGAAAAAAGTTTAAGCAAGCCAGGAAAACCTGCAACGCCTTTATTCGAAGGACCAAATTTTTACACGACCAAAAATAATGCAAAAAATACTTAAATGTCCCAAAGGCAGTAAGAATTTTTGGTCATTTGTAAAAAAAACATGAGGAATTCTTCCTCTTCCTCGACTCCTACGCTTGTTGTCAATGACACTCCTTTAGTTAGATCTATTGATAGAGCCAACTTATTTGCAGGCCAGTTCGCCGAAAATCCCACCTTACCAGATAGTGTCATACTGTCATGACTCCCCCAGTTCTTGAACTCGTAAATGATTCTATGGGCCCAATCTTTTTCGTACTCGAACTGTGGTGAGAGTTTTTAAAGATCTCAAAATTAGTAAATCTGCTGGCCCAGATTGTATCCCCGCTATTATTCTGAAGAGGTGTTCTTCCACGCTAGCAAAATCACTACGTAAGCTTTTCCATCTATCCTATTCTTCTGAGCTCGTTCCGAGTAGTTGGAAAACTGCATTTGTTCAGCCAATCCCAAAAAAAGCGAATCTTCTTCTCCCACAAATTACCGACCGATAGCACTAGCGTACCTTCTTTCAAAGGTCATGGAAACGCTGATTAATTATCAGCTTAAGAAATATCGTGAGAAACGGAAGCTTCTTAATGACTGGCTATACGGCTTTCGTAGCAATAGGTCCACTGGTGATCTCATGGTTCATCTCACCGAACAGTGGAAAAAATCTTTACACCGTTTTGGAGAAAGTAAGAGTATTGCACTTGATATTTCAAAGGCATTTGATAAAGTCTGGCATCTTGCTCTCTTATCGAAAATGCGTGCTTTCGGTATCGAAGAATCTCTTTTTCGTTGGATTAGAAATTTTCTTTCGAGCCGGTCAATATAAGTTGGTTTGGATGGATTGAAGTCTGAAACTCATAAAATAAATGCTGGTGTGCCCCAGGGCTCCGTTTTGTCTCTGACCCTCTTCCTCATTTTTATAAATGATCTCCTGTCTCCTACTTCTAATCCAATACATTATTTCGCTGACGATAGCACTCTCACATTTTCATATTCGTTTCCAGACTCACAACCCTCCTCTTCGGATGTGGAACTGCAAATGCAAATATGATTAGCTCATTAAATTCCAACCTACACAGCATTGTACAATGGGCATTAAAAAACCGCGTGGAATTTAATGCTTCAAAAACCCAATGCTGTCTTGTATCATTAAAGCGAGATATACACCCCTTGGCATTATTAATGGATGGCACTTGCATCGAGGACACCGTACATCTCGATATTCTCGGTTATGTGCATCACCAACAACCTCTTGTGGAACGATCACATACGCGATGTCGCCAAAAATGCCGCAAGATGTCTAGGTTTTTTGAGACGTTGCGAGAAATTTGTCTCTCCGCCTGATCTGGCTACTATCTGCAAAACCTATATACGTCCGAAACTTGAATATGACTCTCATCTCTAGGTTGGTGCATCAGTTACTTATTTAATTGATTGGTGACATTAGCATCACCAACTCGTTTACATCACTTGAACATCGACGCAAGGTTTCTTGCCTCACCCTTTTTTACCGTTATTTTAACGGACTATGCTCTAGTGAAATAGTCAGTTGCATTCCTCCCCTTAAACAATTTAACCGTAATACCCGCGCTTCTAGGAATGCCCATCAGTTTACCCTTGAGCCCAACTTCGGCCGTACTATGAAGTACAGTGATTCAGTTTTTAGCCGTACTACGCGAATGTGGAACGCCTTGCCACTCTCTATATTTCCCTGTCATTGCCATGTTCAGAAATTTAAAACCAATGTACACCGACACCTCCTATCCAACAATCCCTCTTTTCCTAATGCTCACACTGTGTCTTTGGCACGAATACTAAAAGGGGTATACAAACCCCTTTTAGTGTTCGCTAATTATAAAAAAGACAAGCAATTACTTGGCTAGAGGACCAAATAAAAAGCAAAAATATTATATTTACATAAAGGCCTTGATGCAACAATTCCTTAAATCAAAAATTCCAACGTTAGTAGATGTCCGCTCGACCAGATAAATGTATTAAAAAGATGGAAAGATGACGGTAATCGCTGAGGCAGAATACTGGAACTAAATATGTTAATTTAGGGTTATATGGTATTTATATAAAATATCTAACGACATCATGATTATGGCAAACTTTAACCTCCTCAAGTATCAGTCGGAAAGTTTTTACAAAATCACATAAATGCAAAATAAGCATCTTGAAGGAATAACCACATTCCCTTCCCACACAAACTTTCAAATTTTCTTATTAACTGCAAAGTTTGAATTTTAAAACTTTAATCTTTATTAACGGTGCATTAAAATAACAGTAAATTGACATATCCCCAGCCATTTTCTTGAAGACATTAAAACATATCAAGTTTCTAAAACCTTTGTAAATTTGGTATGATTAATCCCATAGAAGAATTAACTCACCTAACAAAAGGTGAAAGCTTTTTTAAGCGACATTAAATTAATAACTTCTTTGACTAATTAGGAATATCTTTTTTCCAAAAATATCAATATTCAATATTTATGTTTTCAATTTAAACAATAGAATTGAACTAATCAAAAGACTTATGCAAAATAGGTGTGACTTCGTAATTGCATGCAAATTAATACATATATATAATTCGAAAGAACTAATCTCGGTACAATATGAATCAACAAAGAAATTGTATATTTTCATTTTACTAGGTCAAAAAAAGAACAATACACAATTTATCCATAGTTCAATAATTACAGGGGAAAAGAAAACACAGAGTATTGGGTGTTAAACAAAAGAGCTGAACATCGAACCTGCTCGGATGAAATAATATAAATCATTTCACAAGCGACCCAAATTATGCTTAATTGTCTTTGTGTCAGATTTTATATCTTCTACAGATTTATGGTATACATTTTGTCTTTCTATGGCACAACGAATCATAATCATAACACAGCACAGGCACCAGCCAGCGTTAGCGGCAGCGGGCACGACCCATTTGATGTAGATTAGAGATTGACTAAAAACGACAAAAACAAAAACAAAAACTTTTTACTATATAATTAAGCAAAACCAAATTAAACTAGGAGAGAGGAACTCAAAGATGGAAAGCATTTTATTTTATTATTATTGTGAGAAAAAGATTAAAAGTGAAAAGTGTTGTTCTTGTGTACATACATATGTCCCATTTCACTGACTTTCTGACCACACAAAGAATCTGCTTTGCCACATTTTGCCACACTGAAAACCGCACGTTAAAGCCTTAATGCTAATCGCATCGTAATGAATTTTTTGTTAGTTTATGTTGATCTAGTTCTTGTGATTCAGCTACAGCCAGCATCTTCTTTAGAACATACCATCTTTTGCTGCTTCGTCGACGTTGTTGACACAATTGTCTCCAAGTCATATCAGTGAGAGGATGTCGTTAGACGCGTTGGCTGTGCCAAATTGAGGGATTGTGTGCAGTGAATGCGATTTGTTTTTATTATTTTAATATGAGGGTACAGTTTCATGGGGTTTTGGAGTGTCGACTGTGAATCTTTTGGGCCAATTAGAAGACCTACCTGGGCAGCCAACCGAAAATAGCTTGATGTGTGAATGTTTTTTTCATTTGGCTGCTTCGTTTCACTGGCCCAAATCATGAGCTGCTGTTTAGAAGATGATGACAATCCCTTTTTGCTTTCATCGAAAAACGTAATAAAATCCGTACAACAACCAACCAACGTTAACTGCATCATCATCAAAAACTTACTTTTATTTTTTAGAAATGGATGCGATAATTGGAACCTCATACATAGACTTAAGAAGGCAGGGAATTGTTTTGTTTTGTGCTGTCGTGTGATTTATGGGACAGTTTCCATTTAAAGAAAAGAGAATCTGGAAAGTTTGTCTTTGTTTTCAAGCTTCATATTACCATACGCTTTTGGTTTTTTTTAAATAATTGAAAGAACTTAAGTTTTGTTGGAGATATAAAATATCTTATAGTTAAAAGTTGCATCACAGCTAAAAGAAGTAAAATTTATGGAAAGGTTTTAATGAAAAAATTTAGTTTTACTTTTATGGCTTTAATGCTTAAAGAGTATATTGGTTGGAAAAATTCTGCCTAGACTCTTTTGTTTTAATCAATCAGTCAGTCATACTTAAATGGCGACTTTAATCCAAAGTGTTAAAAAATTGTTGTGATTCCATCTGTGTTCCTTTACTAAGCATATTCAACAAGTCCCTCCAAGAAGGTATTTTAATTGATGAATGGAAACGTTCTTACTTGGTCCCTTTACACAAATCAGGTTCTAAAAATGACGTAGAAAATTATAGGGGTATTTGTAAACTCTCAGCAATTCCCAAATTGTTTGAAAGCATGGTGAAAATAAAGCTTGATTTTCTTACAAGTGAATATTTATCAGAAGTACAGCATGGTTTTCGTTTTGTATCCGGTCGATCATCTGTTAATTTAACTTATTTCAATTCGTATGTCACTAACGCTATGGAACAAAAATTTCAAGTGGATGCAGTATACATTGACTTTAGTAAAGCCTTTGATTCTGTGAACCAATAAACACTTCTGGAAAAAAGAGATTTTTGGTTTTCATTCCCACTTTCTTAGTTGTTTATCGTCATATTTATCTTGTAGAACACAACAAGTTAAGATTGGAGATACATACTCAAAGGAAAATCAGTGTACATCAGGTGTCCCGCAAGGTAGCCACCTAGGTCCGCTACTTTTCATAATGTTCGTTAATGGTATTGTCTCGGTCTTTAATTATTGTGAATGCTTATTATATGCGGACGATCTGACAATTTTCAAAAGTTTCGAGTTTGGACGATTGTCAACTTGTTTAATATGACATTGGTTCTTTATCAAATTGGTGTCACATCAATAGCCTTTAAATGAATACCAAAAAGTGTAATACGATTTTCTTTTTCCAGAAAATCTCATATTTTGTTATTTAACTATGCAATTGAATCTGTGCATTTAGGTAGGGTTTCAAGTATTAAAGACTCGGGAGTTATTTTTGATTCCCAACTTTCATTCAAAGGTCATTTCGATTATTTGGTTCCTAAGGCCAACTCGCTGGTAGGTTTCATAAAACGAAATGGAAAAGAAATTAAAGATCCTTTCCTTTTATTATCGTTGTATATACACATCTCTCATCAGATCAAATACGCAGATGTTATTTGGAGTCCTATTTATATATTTTATTCTGATCGGATTGAAAAGATTCAAAGACGATTTACAAAATACATATTTAAGAAAATGGGTTGGAACTTTAGTCCTAGTTATGAGGCTCGATGCCAATTACTTGGGATAAAGTCGTTACAATCAAGAAGAAAAATTCATAGTATAATAAGCATTAGAGACTTAATATGCTACTATATTAAATGTCCATCTTTTCTTGCCTTGGTACCAATCTATGTTCCCACTAGGTCGAAGAGAGCTAGAATCTTTTTATTCCAAAGAATTGACATGACAAATTATGGTAGTAATAAAACGTTATCAAGATCTATTGTATATTTCAATGAAGTGTCTTCAAATATTGACTTTTTTAATCTTCATCGTAATAAATTTAAAAATGAAGTATTTGTATTTATTAGCTTTTGGAGTGCTTCTATCTGTTAGCTGTAATTTTGCTTGTAGATTAAATAAATAAATAATCAAAACATAAATTAAAGTAAAATTATTAAATAAAGAGTACAAAAATTCCTTTACCAATCATCATTAATATATTTTACACATAGTCTTAGGTGTTATCGTCTACACTTTCCCTTACTTAAAAATGATATGGCTGTCTCAATGATTTCCTCATCTTCCTATTATATGTAAGCAAGTGGTGGTGTTGGCCAGCCAGATAGCCGTTCGTCACTCGTAGTCTTCTTGAAAGCATGCGAATGTACAAACACCAAAATAGAAAACCAGATCTTTGATGGAGCTGATGGAGCTGATGGAGCACTGCCCTTTTACTTCTTTGTAGCAGGAATGCCATCAAAGAAGGAGACGATGATAGTTAGTAAACAATTTTATAATTTAGCGCAAAATAAATCGAACGTTTGTGGATCTTAAAACAGAAAAAGATACTTTCCGTGTTAAGCTTGCAGATATCAAAAGGGTACAACATCGTCCACATTTCCCATTTTTGTAATTTTTGTTCTTTGTGCAACCGCACCCCACTTTTGTTTCAGATTGATGCTATGAGACGAGATGAGAAATGATTCAACTTGAGGCTCATCGACGCTCCGATCGTCATCAAATATCTCAAGCACCCCGGCAATTTGTGCAAAGTATATCAACAAGAATACCCGGGGAAAAACTATCTTATACGAAAAACCTTGTGCTCGATGATTAGATAAAGAATTACACAGCCAAAGGGAATACAAATTAAAAAAATAAAAATAAACCCAAACATAAAGAAAAGATACAAAAACATTCGCACATCCATCAACGCCAGATTGTTTGCTTCACTTAAAAGCATTGTAAAAGCTGCTGTCTGTACAAATGGAACTGCCTGCCTTCCATACCTTCTTGGCCTTCCTGCATTTGGGACCAAACGACTGCGCGAGATGAAATAGTGACGCGAGTAATCCTCTGGGAAATGATCGAGCCATCGAGCACACCAAAGTCATTGTCATGTCAATCCAGAGACAGCATTGCACAGAGAGCTAGAAGACCTGAAGAGCAGCTAGTGTAGTTAAGGTAGGTATAGGTACCAATAAGAAAAATGCTAAATAATTGTATGGCATGGCAAAAGACCGCAGAGGAACATGCCTACAATTGTCATATTAGGAAGTATTCGAGTATTTTTCGTTTTGCGACTTGTGATGAGGATTATTTAGTCGCGCTCGCGGTACCGACGAGCGACGACGACGACGGTATCAAGCGGAGAGTCATCAACTATGGAACGAACTTGCGCGCATGCGATGTCAACTCAAATGTAGCTTGTTCTGTGTGGCGGAACGAACAAGCCGTGTGTGTGCCATTGTATTGTTCTTAATTTTTTATGACTTCCTGGGGAATTCACTTCGTTTTGTTTTTAATTTGTTTAAATCCTGACTTTTATTATTTTGTCTCTTTACGGTTGCCTCTTTTTCGGAAAATGTTTGTGTGAAAACTGAGCATGGCTATTTCTTCGCTTAAGATTGACACACAACGGTAACAAAACAAAAATTGTAGAAATGTCACGCAACCGTAACAAAGTTAACCTTTTTTAAAATTATCTCAGTTTTGCTCATTTTATTTATGCTATTATCATAAATCAAATATTTCAAAATTGATATAATACGATGCTTTCTAAAGTGTGGAACTTCCATGTTAAAGTTGTTTGAGTCCAACGTAAAATCCGTGCTGCTATATGCCTCCGAAACGTGGGGAAGTGCTCTGCTGACATCTCGAAAAGGTTGCAAACTTCTGTCAACCGCTGTCTACGTTACATCCTGAACATCCGGTGGCCACAAACCATATCTAAGGATGAACTGTGGCCCAGGACTGGCAAAAATAAAAGTGGATGTTGACATCGCTCAGAGAAAGTGGCGCTGGATTTGCCATACACTGAGGAAGTCGTACGATAACATAGCAAAGCAGTGATTTTAATGGAATCCTCAAGGTAGAAGGTGGCCTGGAAGGCCAAGAGAAACATGGAGATCATCTGTCATGAAGGAATCTCAGTCCCAAAACTGCTAGGAATAGAGAGAGATGAAAGGAACTGGTTGCCGCCCTATGCTCCAGGAGGAGTTAAAATGCTGCTACTAGTAGCCGGAAACGAAGAAGAAGATGATACACATACAATGAGCGCCATCTGGATGTATCCTATTTCACAATTGGATAACTCCGCCATTTTCAGACGATTTTGACAAATGAACACAATTCTGAAACGTCATTTTCAATGTCATTTAAGCTATTAGCCAATATACACCGAAAGAATGCCCTTAAAAAATGATAGTAACATATTGAAAAATGTGCGTACGTTTTGCAAAACTGTCGAGGCTCATTTCATCCTCTCCGGAGCAGTCACAATTTATTCATCAAACAACACTGCAAAACCAGTAAACAACTTTTTAAGCTGGGGTATGTTCCAAAACCATTATCGGGCTTTATTTCTTCAAAGTTGGAGAGACCATTTGCTACTTTGGATTTCGGCGCACGACTTTCACGATCAAGTGTTTGTAAGGAAGGCGGATATCAGGTCTCATAAAGTGTTGATTTGGGATAGAGATGGTACCGTTCTTGCCATCAGAAGAATTTTCTGAGCCGAAAATTCCAGCACTGAAAAAATCTCTAAAGAGAAAACACCTAAAATGTCAAAAATCTTCTAGCCAAAATTTGAAAGTTGGAATTTTTTGGGGATTTTTTAAAACAAGGATTGATTCCTTGGAAATTTATTCTATGTAGATTTTCAAGTTGGACTATTTTTTTATACAATCATACGGTCTCCATCTCAGAGTAATTCTATGCAAATTAGTTCATTCCTATTGAGCAGGTTCAGACGACATAAGGCAAGTTTTTGGAATCTAATTGACCAGCTGTCAAAAACAAAATTGGCTTCCAATTTTCAATTTACGAACTATTTATTGGAAAACTGGTTGGAAGGTTATTCAAGATAAATCTTTTTATTTATGACACTTGAAAAACTAAGTAGTTGCCTTGGTCAAAATGAATGTTGTCTGAACCTAACCATAATGTTTTGGGCCCAAAAGACGAAACCCATTCCAGTCCAGCATTCCATAAGATTTGGATGTGACTGGAATGTGAATGTGTATACGTCAACTTATTCTAAATTCAATTTTTCAATTTTTTGTAATTACAATTTGTAAAGAGGTAGCCTTGCCTTTTAATTTTTAAACTCTAATACATATAAATTGTTCTTGATGGCCGAAACACAAACACGCTTCATCTTCGGCTTCGTTTGCGTTACGATGGGCCTGTTTCGAGGTTGCTTTAAATGACATTTCTAAAAATGGCACTTTCTGTCATAAGCAGCTGTTGTTTTTTCTCAAAAGTTTGTTTGATTTTTCGTGCAGTAAAAAATATGAATTTTAAAATCGGAAAAAAATTAAAGTAGCTTACACATCTTATAATAACCAATGGCAATCCTTTCAAAAACAAATGTATTTCGTTTGTTGACTTTTTTTATATCTGTTGAACTGTCAGACAAAGCAAATGTTCAGAAAATTTGAACTAGGTTCCGTTTAGAGTTACATTACGTAATATTACGTTCTTTTCCTTACGATTGTCAAACGAAACGTGAGTTCAAAGCTTTATTATGACAACATGCAATGAGTTCCTATGGCTAAGCTCTTAAACGTCAGGCGAAGCCGAAGCTGAAGCGTTTTTGTGTTTAAGCCATGAATGCCTTGAAAATATATTTCTATACATAATACATACAAATAATTGTCGTTGTTGGCGTCGTTCATCTTTGAGCGCCAAATTGGGATTTTATTTCTGCACCTTTCAGCCTTCTCTGGATTTAATGGTTCCAGACTTTCCTGTTGAGTCATTTAAAAGCTAAAGTTAATGCCAAGTAGATGGTTATATGCCGAAATGATGGCCGAAATTATGCAGAATGTCCTCAAAGGGTTTAAACCTTGTTTGAAATAAATGACATATAATAATTTACCAAAAAAATCTTGTTCATTTGTGAAGATCGTCTTAAAAATGGCGGAGATATTCAATGTTGAAAAAAGAGGCGTTCTGATGGCGCTACCTGTGCATTGAATTTTCAATCGAAAACTGGATAAAGTAGCAAAGGAATAAATATTTGGAAAATTAACTTTTCCATGATATAATTTGTGTTTGCCTTTCATTGGCAACCATGGCTATAAGGTCTTCCCGAGAACATCTTGTGTTTTTGCAATTTTATAGGCGAATTCGTGTCACGCTTCCTTGGGCTGTTTGTTAAAAATTGGTTACTCTCTTTTGGGACAGTTTTTATTTGTAGAAAAAGGAGAGGGTGACGAAGAAGATGGAAAGCGGTGTTTTGATATCCACCGCCACTGCCGCTTAAGTTCAACGAACACAAAACGATTCAATTTAATAGTTATGAATTATGATTAAAACTTTTATTTGAATTTCTTGAGTGGTCACTATTTCCTCCATTCACTTTATGTATTGAAAAGAAGAGATTCAAGAATTCAAAGCCCCCAAACAAGACAACAAATTATTAACACCAAAAGTGGCACTATTCTTTCAGGCAATCAGTGGTGGTGGTGGTGTGTTTCCATTTGCGTCTATCGCGCCCACTAAAGACCGAACTTTTCTATGCAATGTTACCGGTTTTATGATGATACTAGCAACGAAGACTCTAAGATGATGAAGATGATCATCAGCAGTGTTAACAGCCACGACATAAAAAAACAGAGCTTTATGCCGATTCTATAGAAACAAATGCGTCCGTTTTAAAGAAGAACAAGTTTATTTTCCAATAAAAATAAGAAACCTCCAGCGTGTTTATTCTTTGTTTCGATAGAAGAACAAAAAGAAGAAGAAGAGTCCGCGCGTAGTCCGAAATCCATGTCAACTTGCTTTGCATTTCCTCGCCATATAACCTTGTAGTTTTCCAAAGAAAATACATCTGTATAGAAATATGAACAAACAACAACAAAATAAACGGGACTTAATAATCTGGCTTTGGCCTGGTCCACCACGTATCTTTCTTGTATAATTTCATATGCAAATCTATCTTTTTCTTTATTTTCTTCTTGATGGCTTGGCCTACTGATATGATTTCATCTACATATGTATCTGCGATCATGTACTGAGTACAGAAATGTTCATATTAAAGACGAGAAAATAGATTGGATGAAAAGTGCGTGATATGCTATATACAACCTTTCGGACTGGTTACGTACTGGAGAGTATATTAGCCAAGCTTTCAGATCATATCTAATGCAATACAGGCACATAGAACTATGACGCCCTTGTGGTGCTAAGATGCTAAAGAAATATTCAATTAAATTGAAAGAAAAATATGACATCAGGAAACTGTCGCTTAATTATGACTATCGCACTCCGATACTTTTCAGGCGGGCTATAAAAGATTCATGTGTCTATGGGACAAAAGTTGGTATGGAGAACAGGAATATTATGCGTAGAGATCGATGGATTTAGATAAACTTCGAACGGTATCTTATTCTTCTTCCTCTGGTTCAAGTAGAATTTCTTCTCATGAATAAAGAAATTCTAAACAGATACAGTTGTTTAAACGGGTTGATGCTTATGAACTGGACGTGTTGAAGAGTTGGGTGTTTTGATACTTTTTAACATCCTTTTAGAGGTTTATATAATCGGTCTTGGCATTTAGGGGTCCCAGAAATCCATCGTTTTAGACAAAGATGAAAACTTTTCTCTCAAAAAGTAAGTTGAGATATTGTAGACCAGCGGTCAGCAACAGGCTGTCCAAAGGTCCACCTGTCAAACTGCGGAATATGTAAACAATCGTTTTTTTTAAAGAAGAATATACTCTGCAATCGATTTGGGTGTCAGTCTTATTGTAAGATCTAATTACGGAGCTTTTGTTCGATATCGATTTTCAAAACAATTTTTCGTCTTTTAAACGCTTCCCCAAAAAAGTATTTCTATCTGAATGTAAAACGGCGTATTCGGGCTTACTGCAACACAACAGTTAGCTAAATAAAGGTCATGATATTGAACGTTTCTGGATGATTAAAGAGCAAGTAATATCCTTCTTGCAAACCTTGGATACGACGGAAGCAAGGAAGCACTTGGAGTTCGTAACAAAAGAGCGCATTACACTAGCTTTGGCTTTTCTAAAAGATGTTCTGAAATATTTAAATGAGCTTAACATACAGCTACAAGGTAAAATGAAATTAATATGCGACTTAATACAAAGCTTGTCTGCTTTTCATCGTAAGCTGGATGTTTTCGAAAAAGATATTGCTAAAATGAATTCATTCATTTACCAGCAATTCTTGAATATAAAAAGAGGAACTCTGAAGAGGAAGACATTGCAGTGCTTTCAAACTTTCTATTCGATCTTAAAAGCGAATTTGCTGTAAGATTCCATTTTGCTGCAAATATTTAAAACTGCATCCACTGAAGAATTTTGGCGTTAGCATCATGTTCAGAAAAATATCAAAATTGTAAAAATCTATCTACCAACTTTTCAACTAAGTTTGGCTCGACATCTGTATATATGCGAATCGTCTTTCTCAAAAATGATTTTTTTTAAGAACAAATATCGTTCGAGATTATCAGACTGCCAACTTGATGATACTGTTCGCATTTGCTCCTCGTGTGAACCAAACTATATAAAACTGGCTCAAGACCATCGTTATAATTTTTTAAATATTTCAGTTACTTAAATGAAGTAAAATAAAAACTACAAAATTTTTTAATTTTTTTTTCGGGACCTGGATTAAAATGTTTTCAAATGTATCTAGACCCCACTTCAAACTACTTGCCGACCCCTGCTGTAGACTAATACATTTTAATTTACAGATAATAATATCAAAATTTGTATAAAAGACTTTCAAACAAAAACTGCTATTCAATCATAATCACATAATAACGATATTCGTAATTTCCAGAATTTCTATAAATACAAAATTAAAAACAACTGACAACTTTATTTCTTTAAATAAAAATTATGTAATTATGTTTCAGTTCAAAAATTAAATACAACAAAGGAAATTACTTTCGGAATAATTATATTCTACAAATAAGGTCGTTTTTGACATTTGATAAAATCTGTAGGATATTTCAAATGACTTTAAAAAAGGCAAGAATGCGACTCACATCGGTACCTTCCCCTCATCAATTTTAGTTGTGTTTTTGTATTTTTTTTTGTCAGTTTTTGGATATTTGGATTTTTCGAAATTAAACCGTTTCAATGTTTAAGAGCGAAGTTTATTATAAGATAAAACTAGTTTGAAGTCAATATATGTATTTAATTGTTGCAAGGATATTCAACACGAAAATACATTTGTACCAGTACTTTGTTTAGGTTTTTTAAAATTTATTTTCGCAAAATTGAAACGTCAAGAAATATCAAAACTTTCAATTTAACAAATCGGATCGATTACAATAACTCCCTTTGTGAAGTTAATGAAGTACTTGCAAATAAGAGAAAAAACGATATGAACTTACGAATATTTTACATTACGAAGAAACCAGCTTTTTAAATCTGGTATTTCAAATTTTAAATAACCATTTGTTTTTAATAAACATAGAAAATTAAACAAAATGTATTTAAAAGTGGTACACAGTTATTTCTGATTTAAACATATCGAGAAAAAAAATATTCTAGTAAAATATATACATTTTTTCTTATAAAATACAAAGGATTAAAGAGTAGCTACCACTTTACATTGGTCTTAAAGTTTGTAAATCAAAATGATAGAGAAAACCATAGTTGTGTAAAGCATTTCACATTCTCAATGTACGGTTAAAAAAAGAATCTCTGTAGTTGAGAGTACGTCTGAAATTGAGCTGAAGGTTAAACGGATTCCATTCCTAGAAATGCGAGTATTACGGTTGATTTGTTTGAAAGGAGGAATGCAACTAGCAACTGTCTAATTTGATAGAAAAATGTTTGTAAAAATACCAGTAAAACAAAGAAATTGTTTCGACTACAGCTCTATGAACATAGGAAAGAGGAAACCACAATGGTTGGCCTCAGAGCTTGACTCACTAAGAAAAGAATGCATGAAACTTTTCAACCGGGACAAAGCCGCATGACTATAGCCTCTCACTGAAAATCTTACAAAGAATCCCTAAGAATCTACCAGAATTCAGTAAGGAAATCTAAGCGATCTTCTTGGCAGTCCTTCTGTGGCAGAAGAAACTTCTGAAGCCTCTAGGTTACGAAAAATTCTTTCAACTAGTCCACCGATGCCAAGCTGCTTGAAAAATGCGGACGGCTCCTGGACAAATTTAAGTAATGAATCGCTGAACTTACTATTGGACACTCACTTTCCTGGTAGTTCTCTTACCGCAACTTGCAACAATTATATACGTTCAAGTTCCAATACAACATATCCACAAGATCTAATCACAAGGGACAAGCTACAATGGGCTGTCAACAGCTTCAAACCATTTAAATCTGCAGGACCAGATGGGATAATACCAGCCGAGTTACAAAAGACTTCTGACATAATTGCACCAATCCTTGAGGCAACTTTTTAGCTGTCTTTACCTGGTCCATTTTCCCTCGGCATGGAGAGAAGTTAAAGTTGTTTTTATACCCAAAGCAGGTAAATGCTCGCAAGTCAATCCTAAAGATCTACGAGCTATAAGTCTATCATCATTCCTTCTTAAGACCTTGGAAAGATTGATTGATATCCATTTAGGGCCAAGTATTGATACAAAACTTCTGTCTTCGTCTCAACTGTAAAGGTAAATCGGTGGAAACAGCATTAGACACTTTAGTACGCATCGTCGAATATTCCCTCCATATCTATGGTCGCTTTCCTTGACATCGAAGGTGCCATTAACAATGTGGACACATCTGCAATCACATCTGCACTAACATCTCTAAATGTAAAGAGTTCGCTTAGGGAATTAATTCATTTAATGCTTACTAGCAGAATAATTAATTCAAAAGTGGGCAACTCTTCTGGTAGACGATTCGTTAGTAGAGGGACACCGCAAGGTAGTGTTCTATCTCCTCTTCTCTGGAACCTAGTGGTGAATGGAATTCTAACTTGTTTGGATGCGGAGGGCTTCAGAGTGATAGCATATGCAGACAAGGTTGCTATAGCAGTTTCAGCAAAGCATCTCAACATCCTAAAAGAACTCTTACAAAGGCCTTGGATAGACTAATACTTTGGGCTGCTCGGTGTGGACTGGGTGTTAACCCACACAAAAACTTAACCCAACCATAAGAGGTGGTCTGGGTTACGCTTTAACGACTGGAGACAGCATTGAGATTTTGAAGCATACAATTCTACACGCTTAATAATTCTTGACATACGCAGCCGTTGAAGTTTCACATCCGAAGGTCAAGGATGTGAATCAAGAGACGAATACGAAAAGCTAAGGGTATTGTCGTCAGCGAAACAGTTTAATAGAATAGAAGTAAAAGAAAAGCTCGTTTATAAATATAAGTAATAAAGTCGGAGACAAAACGGATCCCTGGGGAACACCAGCGATTATTTTAGGAATGGTTGAGAGTTGTAAGTCACTAGGCCCTAGTTCTCAACGGACTGTTGCGCCACCCAATTTTTTATTTTTTTAATCTAAAGTTAACAATGCCTTTAAGAAATAGAATAAAATAAAAATGATAAAATGATGCACTTAGGCGTATACGCGGTTTCACGTTTCACCAAACTCAAATTTGCAAAAAGAAAATTATTATAATGTTCTCCTTTGCAATAAAAGTTTCACCAAACTCAAATTTGCAAAGTGCAAACTCTTTTCGAAAAAGTCAAAAATGTTGTTATTTTGCAAAGTATTTTTTCTTTTTGTTTCAACTAACAATAAACTTTGCAAAATATATTAAACATTTTGAAAAGTTTTTGAAATTTTCATTTGCAAAGTATTGAAAAGTTTTCAAAGACTAATAAAAAAATAAATGAACCGTTTTGAAAATCAAAAAGTAAATAATAGTTAACAAGACAATTAACATGGGCTATTTTTAAATTAGTGAATTTTGAATTTTAGGGTTAACTTGATGATCTCAATTTCAGAAGGTCTGATTTTGTAGAGGTTTTTAATCCATTGACTTTGAAATTCAAGGAGGATTATCTGTAGGTGAATGTTTTGACGGTACCACGAAAGGTATTGATTCACTAATGTCTGTTAATTTAACTTTTCAAAATACGACCTGATTGCAAAGTTGTATTTTAAATTGGTCAACACCTTTTGTTTTTCACTTTTCAAATAAAGTCTAAAAAATTCTTTTCACTTTGCAAATTTTGCGAAACACTTTGCAGGATATTATTTTGTTTACAAATTCCAAAATCTTTGGTGAAATCGGCCCATGGTTCTTATTTTTGATCCTATGAGTGGCAAGAAGCAAATAACTTCGTTTTTTAAGGTTTGACTGAGAAATTCTTATACGAATTTATCCTAAGAAAATTGATTATACGTTTAACTTCCTTTAACGGAAATCCGTGCTTTAATTCCATACAAATTATCGTTCATATATCTTTACTCTTAATCAGCTTAAGTGAGTCTTCGATTCCTTCTTCTTTTTTGATATATTTTCAAGTTCTCTTTTGTTTTATAAATAGTTATAGTTATTGTACCTCAATGCCCTATGTTTTTGCTATGACGACGATACGATCGTTTGATTGAACGACTGTTATTAAAATTATATACAAAAAGAAGCTATAAGTTGATAGACGTAACAATTTCCTTCCAACAACACTAAAACGAAACCTATACAATACTTTTACACTCAATGGTGATGGTAATTTTAAGGTTCTCCTAGGAAATAAGATCCAATAACAGGTCTTTCACCATATCTCTGTGAAAAGAAAGGAACAGATGTTGCGAGATTGTAATCAACGTACTTTTCATTGAAACAAATTGCCAATAATTATATTGCTGACACGGTTTTCAGAGTATTCATGTAGTCTCAAAAAGGATTGCGTACTAAAAGTGGGTTGGTACCTTTTGTGTACCGCATCATAACAAAAAGCTATTGCTCCGCACCGTAGCTAAGACGATGATGATGATAGATGCACCCAACGGACGACCCTTTTACGTGCCCAAGTCTTTCAAACACAAAATTTATTAAACTAAAACCGTTTTCTGAACCTAAATAGTTGCAATTTGTTGCAATATTGTAAGAACGCAGCAGTAGCATTTTGTTGTTTATGCGCCATGTGGCACGTGGTATCTATCAGATTTCAAAACTGTACCGATCCTCACCTAAGGCTCGCTGCTGGAACCCGTGATCATCTGAAGAAGATATATTGATGCGATGAGCGATGTAGATACAAAAGTTTCGTTTGGGAAAATATATGTGCATCTTAACATATTTTCCCTTTACAATATTTTACGTGAGATGAATTATGATCGATGGAGATATATATTTGTGTATCTCCATTGTGCATAAAAGAAGTTATGCATTTTCAAGGAAGTAAAAGAGAACTTGAAAAAGTGTCCATTTTTGTTTTTAGGTTATTTTAAACTTCTTAAGAGGTAAAAATGTACACATTTGGCTTCCGCTAAAAGTTTAAAATTTTGAGGAGAACCACATTGTGTTCCCATCATTAGATTCAAAAAGGCAGCAACTATTAATTTTAGGGCTTTATTAAAAGTTGATGTTTTTCTTGTGATACACAAGACTGTTAGAATCTCATTTTTCGATAAGAAAAAGTTTCTCCAGAGAAGAAAAAAAAGAAGAAAATTAAACAAATTGATGATGGGAAAGCAATTAAAGAAGAAAAGTTATTTTGTGCAATTAAGTTATTTAAGTGCATTTATTATGCAATCTCATGTTAAGATAAAGTTGTAAAACGCGTTAATGCACCAGGGTAATGCATCATTCCACAGTAGCAATTATTCAAGGTTTGATTGCCATATTAGCTTTATGAAAGTGCTTCTATAAGTTTGTGGCTATTAACCTGACGTATGTTTGTTTGTTGAATTGTTTTGTGTGCATTTAAAAGCGATTTTAGGCCAAGTTTTTCTAACATATGACAAAATTTAAAACATTTAACTATATTTTTTGACAAGATGTAAAAATGTAAGGATATTTAATATCATCTCAAATGAAATAGAGGTGCACAATTTTATAGTAAGCAATTTTCTGAATATTTCTTAGCTACACCCTTTTATGAAAAACGGTGCATTTGAACACGTCTTAGCAGCAGTGATAGTTCGTAGAATGAACCAAATGAACGAAGTCTATAAGGATCGGATCTATTAATTTGAAATGTCAAAAATTAAAATGGGTTTTCTTTAAAGTTAAGAGTAGAGTATACTGAACAGAGCCTGAGCAAGTCGACGCATTTAGCGGAATTTGATCAGTCATTAGATTTATTAGTGAAACAAACTAAAGAACTTATAACTGTCAATTTAAAGATTTAACATTTCCAATCCATCCCTGTCATACCACACAAAACAAATGTGAAATTAACTGCGTTTCAGAGCTCATGAAGCACACTCCGAGCTTAAATTGATTTAAAAAAAAAGCACAAGCCGATTTCCCCGAAAAAGAATTCGTATAACGACTTGAGTAAATTACTTACCATTCCAAAATTTG
The DNA here is from genome assembly GCF_945859685.1 of Eupeodes corollae. Lineage (NCBI taxonomy): Eukaryota > Metazoa > Arthropoda > Insecta > Diptera > Syrphidae > Eupeodes > Eupeodes corollae. Next base: position 134,900,360 of record NC_079149.1, read on the forward strand.
AAATCATTTAAAAACAGTTCTTAGTATCTAAACACGTCTAAAAAGTGACAGTTCGTAAAAAATGTAAACAAACCTAAATATGTGAAAGGGATCTATTAATTTGAAAAGACAGAAACTTAGAAATCATGAAAGTCTGAACACGTCTACGACTTTGACAGTTCGGAAAAAAGCAAACAAACCTTAGCCTGAGAAATTCTATAAATTTAAAAACTTTGATGTGATGGAATGAATTAAGCATATCTCTAAAAGTTGAAATTCCCATTTTGTGATATTGACTTATGTAAGTAAAATGTAAAATAAAAAGAGATATAAAATTTCGCCTAGTTTTTTTTTATTTAATCGTTTAAAATTTTGTATGCAACATAAAATTTAATTAATTTCAAATACAGTAGACCTGTCAAACTGTGAGTGAGTCGAAAGATTTTGAGGTCTGAATTTTTGAGATTTGATTAATTTCAAATACAGTAGACCTGTCAAACTGAGGCTGAGTCGAAAGATTTTGTGGACAGATTTTTAAGAGTACTTTTTTAGGCCAGAGTAGGCTTTTGGTAAATTGAGGAATTCATCGAGAAGAGACTGATCTTCCCTACTTATCAATACATTTTGACGTTTTCGTGGTGCAAACACAAACTGTCAATTCCTACAAGAAGCCGTTCAGCAATCCGAAGTACCAATTTTTATTTATTTTGTGTTTTTTAAAGTTTAGCATAGTAAAAGGGGAGAAGAAAGCAGGGAAGATAGGTTTTCAAAGGAGATATCAGTGGTTTTTATTTCTTGAATATTTGAATGATAGAGTGTTGTAAAGTACTCCTCATTCACGTAGTACGGCTTAAGAACAAATATCTATACTTGATAGTTCGACTGAAGTCTGGCTCTTTGGTTAGTGATGTATTCTTGGAGGCCATAGAATTTAGGTTAGATTTTTTAAAAGGAGGAATGCACCTGGCTAAAAGTCTGGGTGTTGACAGTTCCTCTTTTTTACTAGAAAAAAGTACTTAAAAACGTGCAGAAATTATTTCCACTTTACTACATTCAAATTGAAAATACTTTAAACGACCATGAATAACAAGCGTCACACAATGTTGAACACCCAAGCTTAAGTATAATCAATCCAAAGTTTTCACTATTCACGGTATAATAAATGTGACACGCAAACATCCTCTCTCTCTAATGCATAGAGTGAAAAGCTTTAAACTTTTAATTGAATTGTTTTATGTTAACAATAGTATCGTTTCTTTTATAACATTAACAATAGATATAAATTTCTTTATGCACTCTTGTATAGACATTTGAACAAACATTTTGATTATTGTTATTTTGTGATCCCTCATTAATCTCGCTGTCAGTTTAACAATTACCAATTTCATTTTCACGCGAATTGAACAAATCAAATTGAAGATGCAGACGAATGACTTTGACTTGACGAGCGACGACGCGACGCGACGTCAAAGCCAAAGTCAACATCAACAACAGAAACAGCAAACAGATCCATACAAGGCATTCACATGATTCCATCATTGTGCAAGTGATGTGTACATCTATAGAATTCCATTGAAGCTTCAAATGATTCTTGAGATTGAGAGTGCAAAGCACCAATTTACTTAGGACAAAGTGGCACATCACATCACATTTAATTTATAGTTTCGTTCCATAGGTCTGTGATTGCCAGTTCGCTGTTCTGCAAAATTCACTTAACCAGTCCAAATTGCCCACGTAATTACAGTGGTGGTCTTATAGTCTTTATAGTCTCGGAGCTTGTAGAGTGTTGTTGGTCAATTTGTATCTAAACCCAACCAACAACCGCACGCTCTTATAGATAGAAGGAAATTATTTACGACACCAGATACGTGCATTTGGAGAAGGATGTTGGTGGTGTTTTTGTTGGTTAATGATGACGAAAAAGACGACGAAGCTGCTGAGGCCCATTCGCCCATTGTCCCTTCATCATCCATTCCATGAATAAATATCATGAGATGACTAATAACTTGGAATTAAGTGCAATTCGTTGTGACTAAATGGATTTCAACCTTTATGCAAAATATAATGTGTACTTCTCTGCCATAAAAATGCTCTTAAAAAATAAACAACAACAAATAAAATTTCATCTTCTGTTGTGACTTGTGAGCGATGATAGAGTTGGAAGCCTGGAGGGTTCACTGCGCGATTTGACTGCGTGAAAAAGGGGTTCTCTTGATTGTGTCTTCACGCTTTCGTAGTTTTGGAATAAAGTTTGTTTTTAATGTCTACATGGGTTGGGTAGGGTAGGGTATAAAAATATAGGTGAAAGATTATATTTTCAGCTTGGTTGTTTCTGATTCTTATAAAAAAATACTATAAGATTGGCATTGTATTTTATGGTAGAATGACTTTAACATTAAGATGCAGCGTTGGTTGATGATTCCATATGTCTATATGACTATATGACTATCTGGCAAGAGATTTTGTAAGGTTAACAAGTTTTAAAAGAAAACTTGAATAATTTGTATCTAAGTTTGAGACCCAGATATTTTTTATACTTTCATGAGTAAGTACAGAAGGTTTTCAGGTCTGACGATATTATCAGATCTGTCAGTGACCTAACAATAGTTGTCAATAAAATGACAAAAGCTATAAACGTTTTAATACAAACAATTCTGTTCACATACAAAATCTTTCAATTTCGATATCAGATTGTTATCTGATTCGGTTTTGTCTAAACGAAGAAGATTTATCATCTATGTCAATAAAGAACTGTCATCAATTGTCAAAGGACAATGACCACAATAATACAAAAGTTTGACTGATACTGGGGTAGGTTAAGACAACATAATGGAGTTGGAGGCTTTGTAAGTTTCTTGTATTTAATTGGCGAGCTTCAAAAAAATTATCAACCAGTTAAGGCAAATTTATTGGAAAGTTGCCTGGAAAGTTAGTCAAGGAAAATCTTTCTTATCATCCAGTCAAATCTGTTAATGTCAAAGTGTCAATTGACTGTAAACGGCTCACACTGACGTTTCTGCAATATTTGCACAAAAAATAGGTCAGTTTATATTTCTAAAATTTCTGAGAATCTTCTCAGTCAGAGCAGAGAGCAGGAAAATGTAATATAAACATAATTCACCTTTCATCCTAACCTGGAAATCAAATCACATATAGCTTTGGATTTCTTTACTATTTTTGAAATTGAATCACAAAAATTCTATTTTGACATCAAAACATTTGTTCAAGAAATTTTGTTTATTTTTCTGAATTAAGAAATTTCTGATATCTTAGAAATATAAACTGGGCAATCAAGAAACAAAATATAACGCAGTAACTGTTAACATTTAACTGTTTAACATTTGTTATAAACAATGACATCTGACAATTTCGAACGTCATTTTACAATTGTTAAAATGACGTTTCTATCAATATTTTCAAAAAATGTGATTTCACATGATTGTATGACATCTGGATATATTGACAGATCTGACAAAGTTGTGAGAGAAGATCAGAGGCCTGTTCTTTTTCTATTGTCGTTCCTATACAACAATACGTAACAATATTACGCCAAAATATTCATTCTAACTTCTTTGTCTAAGTGTCAAATAGTTCTGATTTATAAAAATCCATAACTCAAAAGTGTCAAAAGCGAATGATTTGTTTACAAACAAGGATTCGTTTTTGTTTGGCTTCGGAAACCATACATTTAAACGACTTTCGTCATCCTAAACGAATTACTTTTTCTTTCATTATTATATTGGGAGATTGAAAAATCAACAAATTCTAACAATATGTATATGTACGTTCCTCAATGATTCGAACAAAATCCAACAATTCGCAACAATGACACTTGAACATTTGTTTTGACATAACAACAATACTAAACGACAGCAACTGTCAAATATTCCAAACAATTAAATCTGACAATTATAAACGTCTTCGTCTGACAATGTTGACAGTGAAGTTTTTGACAGTTGTCACACTAAATTGTAAGCCCACTAGATTGTAATAAAAATAGTGAGTAATCTTTAGCTTCAGATCGATCTCGAGTGAAGTTTTAAGGAATTCATATAGCTCAAAAAAGGAAAGATTAAAAGTTACGGTCATTAATAATGTTTTTAATTTCCAATACTGCTTTAAAATTATTAAGAACTTCATTTCTCAAGGCGATGATATAATCAATCATACGAAACTCATTGCCATCATGTCGAATCGGTTCTTTTTTCGCCGCTTTATGATGTCAGTTTCTGGTGTATCATTAGTTCAGCATTCATTTCCTCATTATGTCATTTTCTCCACGAACATTCGTAAATCCTCCATATGCGCACTTAGCCCCATGTTTATACTTGAGACTGAATAGTAAACTTTTTAAGTGCGCATCATCTCCAATCTCAAACCATGCATAGACGAAACACCAGACGAAACACATCCTGAAATGATGATTTCCATCCAATAAGCCACCACCATCGCACCGACCGAAGCGACGACCGGCTCAGCGTTAGCCTGAGCCTCAACGAGTCATTTTCTGGTTGCATTCGATAAAAAAGTTAGCGCAACAGTAAGCGTTAACCTTGTCATAAATCTAACTCTAACAATGATTATATCGAAGCAGTTTATAGAAGCGAAGCGGTAAGTAGAAGTTGGTGGCTGTTGGTGGTCTCTCACCAGGAACCGATACGACGACATCGTGGCAACAAATAACCACCAACTGATGCCATCGTCATCGTTATTGGGAATCGTGATCGACCAGAAGCACATTTTCCATTCAATCGATATTCACGTAATTTGCTCGTTTGGTTTCGGTTTCGACTTTAGCAGCTTGAGCTTCCGTCGTCGTCGGTCGTCTAAGTCCGTCGAACAATTCTAATTGGCATAAAGAGAAAAACCTCAGAAACTTCTCAGTATAGTGAGTTATGACTTCTACAATAAACGGTAGGTAAGGTATACCGACTCTGCTTTGTAAACCAATGCTAAACCGTTCTTAAAGTACATCAGTTAATATACGGTAGGACTTTGTCTAATTACAAAAAGGTAAGTTTACGATTCAATTGAATATCTTGTAGAGTCTCATCTAGGATCGCTCGGTTTCAAATTGCTGCAATATCCATTTGACCTAATTCCTCTTGGATGAATATGATGGCGTTGGTGGTGGACGTGGCGTAGAAGGTCGCATTTTGTTGGTTTCTTCATCTTCTCATTATAGAGATTCGATAGTATTGCATATTGGGGATTGGGTTAAAAGTTCTGCTGTTGCAGGTCTTCATTTAGCTATTTCCACAGTACAATAACCAAACAAAAACACACATATGCCATCGAGCCGAGAAACCTCGAAGTGATAAATAATTCCAAAGATAGATGCTCAGCTCATATGTACTCGTATCTAGTGGATGCTCATTGCTCAGCTCGTATGATGTGGGATTTCATTTTTTGGTTTGTCTTTGACTTCTTCGACTTTTGCTCAAGCCAGAGTGTATCTATTGTGGTATGGTATTCTACTGACACATTTATTCTTCTTCTTGCGGTATTTTTACAGTTTAATGTTTCTTTTAATTTTGTTTTGTTGCTGTACTTTTCAAGAACCCATTTGTTTGTAATGGATATTTATATTTTGATATTCTTGTTAATATGCAATGCTATGTTTTAAAGCTTCCGAATAAGTTTAATAGATTTGACATTTGATCAATATCAGCTATACTTGAAATTGTTTCCGTAACAAATCATTAAGCACCAACGTATTGCAATGCAAACTTACTTGTTTGTTTGTTTATTAATTTCATTTGAAATCTAACCTTAAGCTAGGTACAGACGATTATCAAATCTTACAAAAATCAGCACTCTGACAATAGCTGTCAATGGGCTGTCAGATCTTGCAATATAAGTCAGGTGCAGGTAATATAGGAACTTCATTTGCAGTCAACTCTATTCTTTAAGGGGCCATTTATAGCTATCATTGAAATCTATCCGGAAAAAAAATTGAATCGATATTTGACAGTGTTTCGGAAATCACATAAGGATTTTTTTTTTAAAGAGAAAAAGTGTAATTGCGCATTTATTTTTCCCTAAAAATGTATTTTTCTATTTTCTAAACGGAAATTCATTTTCTTGATACTTCTATGTTCAAAAGTGAAACAAATCTTTCCACTATATCTCACAATTCAAATGATAGATTTCTGTCATTAAAATTTGTCAGTGGATTTCAATCAAGAAATTTTTTTCTTCAGTAACTGTTCAGTTAAGTTTCCAATAAAGTCGCTTACTTAGAAGGGAATTTTTTGGCAATAAGATACAACTAGAAACTTCTAACGACCTGTCAGATATTTGGCATATTTATATTTCTGAGATTTCTCTGAATTTACTCAGGTAGATCTAGGTAAACACAATTTATTCTCACGTAGTAATCAAAATAGCTTGAGATTGCTTTTATTCCTTTTTAAATAATTGTGCGTAGAGAATTTTTGAGAAACTGAGTGTATTATCAAATTTCTCACAGCAAAAATGAATGTTTTGTATGAGAAATGGTGTTTAGTACGGAAGTCTCTGAGATCTTAAAAAACATAAACTTCGCCAATTGTTGGAATTGTCAGTCCTCAATTGCTCCCAATTGCTTAATATTTTTGAATACAAAATTGTCTGATTGGAGTAATTGTCAGATGTGTTAAAAAATGACATCTGGCAATTTCAAACGTCAACCATCTTTTAATGGCTGACAATGACGTTTATAATTCACACTATTGTAAACTATTTTGGACAGTTTTATATTGACAATTCATTAAGTTATTGTAGACTTCCATTAAAAGTGTAGGCCTTAAGGCCCAACTATAATAGGCAAAGGCTAGCATATGCGCGCATAATTAAACGTGAACATAATAGAGTCTAGCTCCGTTTCGTTCAATTTTTCTCAGTTTCGTTAACTTAAGCAAACTTAGGCAAGAGCGATCCCAGTTGATTGCCGCATAGGTAAAATCTGACATGTAGATACGTGAGCAAAATTGAATTATGGCTATGCAGTAATTTCACAAACTTAAGTGAATTTTCGTTGAGTTTTTGACATAAGCTTATGTTTGCATATGTCTATTATAGTTGGGCCTTTAAATGCTTTGTAATGTGTTAACATTAACGAATATTTTTGTACACACCTCTTAGATTAAGTGATTCAAATAACCCTGTTCTCTATTAATTTCTTTGAAAATCCACCAATATTAAAAGTTACAGCCACTCTTTGGTAATCTGACAAATTCATATTTTTTTTACGAAATCAGTTTCAAGACTTGAAATATTGACATCAAGAAGAAGTAATACCAAAAGAAATGTTTGTACAAATGTGATTTTGAGCGCAATATTTTTTCTATGGAGATTAATTTGTTATTAAAAACAAATCGGTTTTTGTCAGAGATTCTGTTTTAGTTTTGTTTCAACTGTCAAATCAATAACGGAAAATTACTGTCGTTTGGAATCTAATGGGGTTTTCTATGGTTAAAATAAATCAATTTATTTTTGATCCAGATCTGTCAAAACAAAAATTTCCCCGTTTTAGCATTCCATGGGACAAAATAATTGATTTGTTTTTGATTTAAGATCAAATCTGCAGATCTTGATCTTTCGGCACAATTCAAAAAATTGCTTCGGTAAAAATTTGACACAAACAGTACACGAAGTAACGAAGTAATACAGTAACAAGAAACCAAACAATTTCACGCACCACCAAGAAAAATCAGTTTTTGACGGAAATCTGAATTTACCAATGGAAAACATTTAGATCTCAATTAAAAGATTTAAATTTCCGATCAAAATTTCTGTCAGTAAGAAAAAATCCAGAAAATGAACTTTGGTTAAATTCCGCTATTGACTTTTCAATTTGATGTAAGTGCTTTTATAAGATTCTGAATCAATGTCCCGGAGCACTTTCTAGTAGAATTTTAATTTTGTCGGATTTCCACCCGAAATATTTTGTTATCTTTTTTTTATAAATTTTGCTCAATCATATAAACTATTCACGATGTACTAAAATATTGCACAAGAAAAATAACTCACGAAATCAATAAGTTTATTAAAAGCGTTTGATTACTAAAAAAAACAACAGCTCTGGCTGAAGGCACGAAGTTCAATATTTCTTATACCTGAACACAAAGCACAGAATAATATTTTTCCAGAGTGAATGGTTTTAATTAAAATTTTATTATATAACTCATTTAGTTTTGTTAATTTGTTTTACAGAAAAAAATAAACTTTGCCTTAAGAAAACAACATTTGACCACACATCGGAGAAACCAAACTCAGTAATTTAAATACTCCATAGTCAGAAGCGGTGGTTGTTTTGTGGTGCAGCTTAAGGTCAATATTCATCAAAAGGAAAACGCAAATCGTTACCAAATCTAACCTACGAAGCGGTCCCGTAGACCATAACATACATAATTACCATACGGTCGTAAATTTCCGGATCTCTAACGATTAGCATAGTTTAACATAATAAAATGGAGACCTCTCCTACAGAGTAAAAACAGTGATGCATCCGATTCAAGATGTAACCATACATAAGATGATATGCGGAACACCCCAGCACTAGCAACATAACTACTTACGTAGTAATCACATCTCCCAATCCGGACGGGCGGGACAGCAACAGCAACAGCAAAAACAAAACCAACTGCAACTTGTATGCCAAAACAGTTTTAAAATCGGGGGCCGTCCAAATTAATGATGACAACCATAAATGGCAGCCACATTCTGTCAAGAATTTAATTACTCCATACTTTGTACATCTTACGAGTACACATCGTATACATTTATTCAGAACTAAACTAGGAGCACAAAAAGAAGACACCGACACACGAATGGTTATATGGGACGAGTCGACCTTATAAGCTTCTCCATACATCGGGAACGTTTTGTTTTTGGAAAAGAAGATTTCGTGACAAAATACAATTAGACCCACAGATACATCCCGTCCAGCTGTTGTCATTTCTACAAGCATTTTCTGAGTTCTGACTTACCGTAGGTCCCGGTGTCCACAGTCTCAGCAGTTTGCTCCTGGGGCAGCTTGTAAAGGCTTCCAATAGTTGTTGTGGCATTAGATTTGGCGGCGGCGGAAGGAAGTCCTAAGGTGCCAACGCCAACTCCAACGGTTGCAGCATCTGCCACATACCGCACCACGAAGATGCAAATTAAAATTGGTAAGTGTGAACTTTGCTGATTGCAGCATAAGTTCTTAGATCGCAGCATGATGCTTGTTCTAACTTTTGTTCGCGATTTTCTTCTTCGTTTTGTGTTGTTGTTGTACTTTACTACGTTAGCGGTGTTAACACTCTGTAATCCATTAAAACACCGAAGATTGCGAGGAATATACAGAATTCACGGATTCACGGAATAGAAAGACGGTGTACACACGGAAGAGATGGCTTCGCGTCCGGCGGCCAGCGGTTGGTCGGTCGTCGTCGTCGTCACTGGCTGCTCGTTGTCAACTATCAGCGATCAGTGATGCACTCACAAGTTGCGTTTTTCTTTATTTTTTTTTTTTTATTTTTAGCGTCAAATGCGATCTCCAAACCTTATTGGCTCGCGACTAGACTCTGACTGATTCGAAACCCATTTCGCCGTATGGCTTACAGCCCAGTTATAAGTCGTGAGTGTGGCTGCTACAGAAGAAAGATCTGCTAAAGTTCTTGCCGCAGAAGCAGAACACCCGAGCCGAAGTTGAAGTTGAAGCCGATCTCTCTCTCGCTGGAAGAATATGGTTTGGCTTTGAGTTGAGTGAGTGTTGGTTTGGTGGTGAGGCATGGCAAGTTGTGTTTTTTGATGTTGCTTCTTTTGTTGCTTTTGCAGCGTTGAAGGTTGGTTTGCTGATGATGATCATAATGATGACTATAATGGGTAGGAGGTTAATATTAAACTTCATGGGTTCATAATCATTTTGTTTTTGTAATTCTTTAACTCTATACGATCAGCTATGGGCTACAATATGTTTTTTTGAATAAAACTTCTGTTTCTATTTCTGTGAGATTAGATGATAGCGAATTTTGTTGTGCAAAACAATTTTGTTAAGTGGCATTGTGTCAGTAGAAAGTGCGTGCATCAAATAAGTAATTAAGCCCATGATGTTAGAAATTTTTAGATTTGTACTTAAACTTGGAAACACTTAAAGGGTTTTGTATACCTTTTATATATGTCAAAATAAAAGAAGGAGTTTAGAAAGAAGATATCAAGAACGGGGAAAGACGGAGCGCGTAAAGGCATTCCACATTCACTAAGTACGGTAGAAGAACTAATCTCTGCTTCTCACAGTACTACCAAATTTTGGTTCATTAGTAAAATGATTCACATTCCTGCGTGAATGCTAAGTTTGAACTGTCTAAGAGTAGGAGTGTAAATGGTTATTTCAATAGGGCATGTTCTCTTAAAGTAACGAAAAAAGGGTTACTCAAGAAGTTCGAGTGACATAAACGATGTTAAAGTCAGCAATCATTTAAAAACTTCTTGAGTAAGTTGCTGAAACATCAATGGGATTTATACCAAAGTCATGGACGCAAAGAGTTTTTGTAACTTGTTTGCCAGGTTTACTAGTAGGATTAGAAATCAGCGTGATCTAGCATACCGACGCTGGAAACGTTTCCGTGTTAACGACCTCTGTGAGTTGTATAAATCTAAGCGAAATAGTCGTTTTATGGGGAACAACCTCCGTAAGCTAGGAATAGGCAAACAAAGAAATAATTTTCCAGCTGAATTGAGCTAAACAGCAAATTTGTTTCTACACCTATAATAACTCTTCTACAGACAGTTTCTTCAATTTCGATTGTGTGAAAGCCTTAGACATAGTTGGAAGTTACATAAGTATAAAGCCCCATGACACTGGTGCTAATGATTTGAATCCTATTTTCATTAAAGCTATTCTTCCTTTGCTTCTAACCTATTTTACACATGTAATAAATTCCATCCTTACCACTGGCATTTTCCCACATCAATAGAAAAAAGCAAAAATAATTCCCATCCCCAAAACCTCGCTTTGCAATGAATTGAGACCAATTTCAATACTTCCTTTTCTGTCTAAAATCGTGGAATAATGCAAAAAGCATTAAGCAACTTCGTCAATCGCAACAACCTTTTAGTCGATGTTCAATCAGGTTTTCGTTCTCACCATAGCTGTATAAGGCACTAACTAAAATAATCCAAGACATAAGGACTGAACTCGATATTGATAATGAAATTTTGTTTAGTCCTATTAGACTTTTCAAAAGCATTCGGAATGGTGAATCACTCGATGCTTCTGAATAAACTGCATCACACATTTAACATATCTTCAGAAGCTATTAAACTACTTTCTTCCTTTTTGAATGATAGAAAGCTTCAGAAGCTATTAAACTACTTTCTTCCTTTTTGAATGATAGAAAGCAAGCCGTTTTCTTAAATGGAAATCTCGCCGATTTTCTTCCGGTTCAACAAGGAGTTCCCCAAGGATCAATTTTATCCCTCTTCTATTCTCATTATATGTGAATGAAATCGGTTTCATTATAAATGAAGTATCAAAATATTTTTATGCCGATGACATTCAAATTTACAAAAGCTGTCCTTTGGGTTTAATTGACGACTGCGCTTTCACCCTGAACCAAGAACTAAAAAATATATCCTACTGTGCGTCGTGCAATGGTTATATCAAGAAAATAATTAGACTTAACATACTTTCCTTCTATATTTCTTAACCAGAACCCATTAGAATTCGTAGATTCTAGTAAGAATCTAGGAGTAATCTTTAATAAAACATTAACCTGGAATGACCAAATCAACCAATTAGTAGGTAACACTTATGGAACGCTTAGAACGCTGTGGACCGCCCAAAACATCACTCCATTTAAAACCAGACTAATGCATGCAAGGACCCTTGTAATACCTGACATTTTTTACATGTATTACATGTATCATTCGATACATCTTTGTGTTAAGAAGGTACGACCATATTTCACATTTGCAAGAGATTCTGCTTAGTATGCCTTTTAAAGACTTCATGAAGCTTCGAACATTGATACTGTTTTTTAAAATCTTGAAAACACGTCAACCAGCTTATCTGTTTGAAAGAATCAGAATGTCAACATCGAACAGATCGACATCGGTAATTTTGCCACGCTGACCTCAGAAAGGCAATTTTTCATCGCAGCATGTCGCCTCTGGAACTCACTTCCAACTCATTTGCGGGATATAAGTGATATGCATATTTTCCAAAAAAGTATTAAAATCTTCTTTTCGAACCAAAGCAACTAACTTAATTAATTTTCTTTTCCTTCTTCTATTTCTATCTTATCGTCATTTCTATTTTAACGTCAATTAATATTTTATCGATAAATGATTGTTATTTTCTTTTATTTTTATTTTATTTCAATTGATTTTATATTATTTTCTTATCGTATTTTTTAAAAATTTGAATTGTTATAAAGTTAAGTCATAGGCTCTCACAAATTTATTATCTATTATCTTACTTTGTAAGCTTTATAAATAAATAAACTGAAACTGAAACTTATGCTAAAGTTAAATTTATATTAAAAATTCTGAAATACAGAACTTAGCGTATTTTAACACCTCTTTACTTTTTACAGCAGTCACTTTTTTCTTCTTTCTTCCTGGAATTGAAAATACCAAGTTTTAAAAAAAATTGATTTATTATTCCATCAACGTTCGATATTATTCGTTCAACATAAATAATAGGAATTCTTATAAAAGAAGGTGGGAAAAGGCGACTTGAAAGCAAGTACATGAAAAGAAGGTAGATGCCACACCCTTTTGGTGGAACATTTCAGTACGCACAATTTTGAATTTGTGTGCATTCAAACACCTAGCACTTTACCAAACTTTATTTATAATAAACACTTTTGAATATCAAGTATCATAAATCTAAGACCTCGATTTTTCCTTTTTGTGAAATTCTTAAATTTTACGATGTCGCGAAGTGTTTCTTAGGGGCCAGTTTTTTAGCTTTCATTGGTTTTTATAATTAAAAATGTTTAAGGATTTGAAAGCATTAAGACAGTCAAATTTGCAATTTTGAGTGTCAAAATGAATGTAATTTGTTGTTGATTTTTTAAATTTTCAATGATAGCTATAATCGGTCTGTCAAAAAATTCCAATTATTCGTTTCAATGATGAAACTCGATGATAGCTGTAACCGGCTCCTTAATTTTGATAACCTGTTAGTCAGTTACGGTTTTTGGTGAGTCTTAAGTGTTTCATCTCAGGAACGACTTGAAATTTGTTTATGTGCAAGACCATGTCTGCCTTATTACATAAATATTGCAATTTAAAGTTTTCGGCCTTATTATTTCCAAACTAAGAGAATGAGTTTGTGTCTGAGGCTAGCGTCCAGACGTTTTCTTTGTTTTAAAACATTTAAATTCAATGAAGAAGCTTGAAAATTCTTTTTGAATTCGTTAAACTTTATGCTGAATTAAAGAAATAATCATAACTTAAAAAAAATACTAAAAGTTAAGTTTGTTTTTAAAACAATAAAATTGCTTGTCTTCTTACAACATAAATATTGTTAAAATTTCTTTTTTTTTATTATTTTATTCTATATATATATTTATAAATGAAATGCTGTTCGTTAGTCTCACTAAAACTCGAGAACGGCTGAACGGTTTTATCTCATCTAAGCCTTAAAATGTTCGTGGAGGTCTATGGAAGGTTTAAAAGGCGAGAAAAAATCGAACAATTTCCGGGAAAACCCTAAAAACAGCCATTTTCAGCCCCTTCGCGAAACTTAATTTTAGCTAACTTCAGTTGTAATTGTATCAGATTATTTTTTAGTTTTGATAAATCTTAAGTTTTCTCACATATTAAGTTTCTGAACATAACCATAATATTTGACATTAGATTTGACAACCAACTAATATGTCAATAATTCTGTCGCGCTTCAGAACACGGAGATTTACATTCCAGGTAGTGTGCTCTTTTTTTGTTGATATTTTGTGATAGTGACACTTTACTGTTAAGTTACTGTTAAGTGAGCGGGAAATTTTCTCACTTTGATTAATTACGTTACAATGCCGAGGAGAAGACGACCTGACTTAGGTCGTCGCAGTCAACAAATGTGGGAGGTCAAGAAAATAGTCGCGTTTCTATGTCAGAATTGCGTTATTTAGTGAGTGACAATAAAGTGGATAGGCTACGTAAAGACGCTTCAATTGACAACTAACATGCGAGTATTTTTGCAACATGATAAAACTGCAAATGTGTTTGCGAAGCAGTTGTTAGATATTAGAAATAATAAAGTTGCAATAGACACCTCGACCGGATTCATCACATTACCCACAGATTTTTGTCAAATCACAGATTCAAAAGAGGAGCTTATTCAGCGTGTTTTCCCAGATATAGCGGAAAAGTCAATAACCATAATTGGCTAAGTGAACGAGCAATATTGGCAGCGAAAAATAAAGATGTGGAGGATCTCAATGCGACCATTCAGAATTTTCTTCCAGGAGAGTTGGTTTCCTTTGAATCAGTCGACACCGTTATGGACCAGGATGACGTATAGTCAACTATCCCTGAAATTCACTGGAAATACCTGGATTACCACTTCACAATTTGCACTTAACTGCTGGAACACAATGCAAAATTGAAGCCGAAGAAAGCTTTAAATTGATTAACAAACTGTATCATAACAGTGTGTGTCTGTTAATAAAAATGTAAACCTTATAAATAACCAATATTTCAGGAAAACTCTGTTTTTTTAAGTAAGCAACATGATGTGTCGGAACTAATATTAAAACCTAATGCTTCCTTAAAAAAAATGCTTTTTTATTCAATACGTTGAATTGAAATTAATTAATACAAAATTTTAGGTCTTTTATTTATCGATTGAGGCAATACAAAGTCTGCCGGGTCAGCTAGTCTTTTATACAATGTCCTAACATAGCTCCAAACAAAAGTAACCGAGAGGATTCAAGTCGCACGGGCACCTACAAATCGATGTACAAGTAGAAGTGATTTGTTTTGGCATAAGCTTCATTACAAAAGACTGTAAAATCATAATTCTAAAATTCTTAAGGTTTTTAAAGCTTACAATAGAAACGTCAACCTAGTTTGAAATTCTCAGCTGTCAAACCATAGACAACAGTCATTGAAAATCCTTATGCCTTAATTTATATACAGTTATTTACTCTTTAAAATAAAAATGTCGCAGATAAGCTTGTAAGAAATTACTTAGATAAACTTTTAAGAAAGACTGTTAGATCTGTTAATCCGAAATCTTTGAAATTCGAACTGTTGTATAATTTTACATTTATTATCAAAAAAGAGGCTGGGATACGACCCACACTGATAACTTCCCATCCCGTCTGTCGATTTGTCTTGCTTAAAAGTTTGCCTATATGTACTCGTACCAATTTTTACCAAATTTGCGTACTATTTCTTGTAGATTTTATTTTTTATAAAAAAACGGACTGTTGGATTTTTATATAAAAATTACTGAATATCGAAAACAATATTTTCTGTGAAATAAAATAAGTTTGAAGCCAATATTTTTTATTTTTGAAAAGCTATTTGAGTCGAAAGTAAATTTTTACCAAGTTTTAGTATTGTGTTTTTTTAGAGTTTTATATTTTGTAAGAAAACTGTCAATTCGATTTTTTTAAAAATTTGATCGAATGTTGAAAACAATATTTCTTATAAGATAAAATTAGTTTCAAGACAATATTTCAAATTTTTGAAATATTTGAGTCGAAAATTAATTTTTACCAACTTTTTTTAAATTTTGTTTAGGTTTTTATTTTTTTTTTGTACAAAAACTGTCAATTCGATTTTTCTCAAAATTTGTCCTAATGTTGAAAACAATTTTTCTTATAAGTAAAAATTAGTTAGAAGCTATTATCTCAATTTTTTGAAAAGATATTTGAGTCGAAAATCATTTTTTAACAACTTTTGTTAATTTTTTGTCAAAAAAACTGTCAATTCGATTTTTTTTTTTTAAATTTTACTGAATGTTGACAACAATATTTTTTGAAAGATAAAAGTAAATTAAAGCCAATATCTCAAAGTTTTGGAAAGATATTTAAGTCGAAAATCAGTTTTTACCAACTGTTATTAATTTTTTTTTAGGTTTTTATTTTTTGTAAAAAACTGTCCATTCGATTTTTCTCAAAATTTTATCAGACGTTAAAAACATTATTCTTCGTTGCACAAAATTGTTTTGGAGATGAAATCATATTTTAATCGTACAATTTTGGAGGTGACAAATATTTTGTTTCAGTTTTATTGATTTATAAAAAAAAACTTTTATATGGATTTTTGTCAAAAAATATATTTGTTTGGTATCATGTTGCAATAGATTATATAAAATTTAATTCAAGTCTCTAGCGTTTTTGGTTCGTAAGATATTAAGGGTTAACCAAAATTGTCACCTTTTTTCAAACTGCTATGGTAAAAAAAACCGCACACGCAATTTTCTTGAGAGCCCTTTCTTCATCTTTCTGCCTTATTATCTGTATAACAAAATTTATTTGAAATCGATATCTCTTCTGGTTCTTGAGCTATGGACGACGAAAAAAAACTTTGTGAACGTACGGACGTAGGAACATACGGACATACGGACGAACGTACACACACACGCACAGACTAATTTCTAAAAATCTTTTATTTCGACTCTAGGGACCTTGAAACGTCGAGAAATGTCAAAATTTTCAATTTGACAAATCGGACCCATTACAATAACTTCCTATGGGAAGTTAATAAGGTATATTTTTCACAGAACATTAAAACGAAGTTATTTTATAGACCTTGACCAATAACCAATCATTAATTGCGGAATGTAATTAATATTGAAGATGAAATAGCTCCTAACTCAGAAGGTAACTGACATCTCTTTGAGTTGCTCCTTGGCTTTGAAATGGTCTAAAATGTTGAAGAATGATTCAACCTGTCTTATGCCAGATTTCATATTAATGACGATGATGAGCACGACGACGAAGAAAAGTTTGTGGTAGATGCCCTAAGGTGAATTAATCTATAGCTCCTAATCTTAGGTTATAAACCCAAAGTATATATATTTTTTTCATCTCAACCTTGATAGTTAAAAGTTGCGTTTTCACTGAGGGATATAAAAAAATGGATTTCACCAGCTTACTACGAATATAACTTTAGCTTGATGTGGATGTGGAAGCAGGAAATCCCATCATCTAACTTGTTCCTCCTATGCATTAAAACTATGCTACCCAGTCACATTTATTACCGGCTACTGTTTATTAGGCATACTGAATAGCATTCATTTGCTTTCATCAGCTCATCCGTTCTAGGATATAAGATTGGTTATACCTTTATAACATACAATTTCCAATGCAAACAACACAGTGTGGTTAAACTAATTGTTGATCTAAATCTTGAGTGCTATGTGCTGCGCTAAGCTAAGCTGCGCACTCTGTCGTTAGCTTCTTTTCGCATTGCAGATGGAAGATGGAACTAACTCTCTTGGAAGCATTTTCTATATAATATTGATGCCAAGTGAGCCGTCCGTCGCGTCGCTGCGACTCGTGGAGTGATTTTGTGTTCTTAGTTCTTGAGAAGAGATTAGAAATGATAATTTGAGTTTGAGGTGGACTTTGAGGTCGTTCTCACTTCATGGTGATGTGTAGTGTCTTATAGTTTAGTAGTGTACCAATTGCATATATTGATGTCTTTAGAAACTGTAATTTACATCTTGTTAATTCAAAACCGAATCGGATCCGCAGTTTTGTTTTTCTATGTTTTATAAAAGCGGTCTTCATTGTTGTCGTAGTTAATTATTATTGACACGAATAGAAAGTAGGGTGTTCCACAAGACCATCAGGCGCCAAGCTTGCAATTATTGTTGCTCTTGTTAAAGTGACTTATGTTCGTTTACTTGAATATTTGAAAGTTGACAACTCCGACCGAGGGCATAACACAAATATTTTAGTACCTTTGCTAGTAGAGGTCGCGCCATCTGCACTTAAAACATTTCAACATTGAATAACTTCGCCATTTGTCATCTGATTTTGACAGATAAACACAACTCTGAAACGTCATTTGTGCCATTATAGCCATTAGTCGATACACACTTAAAACGACCGTTAAATTGTAAAAACTGTTCGTGCTTATCGACAAAAATTACTGACGTTCGAGGCTCATTTTTATCTAATAGTATTTTGTTTAATAAGGTAGAAATCAAGAAATTCTTGACTCATGATAATAGATATAATGAAATGAAGGAAATAATTCCAAGCGTTTTTTTTTTGCTCTGTTGCTTAGGAATAACTCATCCAAAGGAATATATCCAATCATTCAATCGAACAACAAAAAAAGAAGTGTCAATTAACCACGATTCTTTTGCTAAAGTTGCATCATTTTGTTGTAACTGCGATGTGCTTCTATTCACTTTTAAAATACCTACACGCAATAAGAAAACGAAAGCAAGCAGCACTTGAATTGCATTTATGGTTGGCTATTTGTTCAATTAGCATTTAATTGATTGGCCATGCACTGTTGCTTTGACGCGAAGACGAAATGAACAGTGCAAAAATACTGCAATATACCAACCTTTTTTGTACATCACTATCTATAGTTAGTTAGCCTAGGCTTTAAGATATATAGAGGTGTAAGAACAATGTTCAAATGCGGCTCCTCTTTTGCTTCAAAAGCCTTTGAATCTTTCATGCGACTAATGAGCTCTGAAAGTCGAGGTCAACAAAGCAGTAAATTACTTCTTGCATTGTTTGTACATTTTTCAGCAATTTTTTTTGGAGGAAATTGAATTTATTATTTGTTTTGAAAACTTTGACTTTCACAAATTCAAAAATACTTCAGATATTTTATTAGTATAATGGCTGAATCACAAACACGCTTCAGCTTTGGCTTCGTCTGCGTTACGGTGCCCTTGCTTCGAGGTTGCTTTGAATGACATTTCTATTATTTCATCACTCCAAAGAGCATTAAATATTTTTTTGTTTTGTTGACATTTTTTTACAGCTGTTGAACTGTCAGACAAAGCAAATGTTCAGATAATTGAACTAGAGCTTCCGTTTGGAGTCACATTACGTTACATTACGTTCTTTTTCTTACGATTGCCAAACGAAACGTGAGGACGAATCTCCATTGTGATATCATGCATTGAATTCCTTTGGCTGAACTCGTAAACGTCAGGCGAAGCCGAAGATGAAGCGTGTTTGTATTTCAGCCATAAACAAGTTCAAACTTAAAAAAAAAAAAAACTTTTCAATAATTGCTCTAAGTTCAATTGATTACTTAGAGTCTGTAATCCATGCATAATATATTTATTCAGAAACTCAAAAATAATTCTTATATTTCCTAAGATAGCTTAACAACCTCCTTAAGTTTTTGGGTATAAGTAATTTAAAAGAGGTGTTCTAGGAGCATTTTTAATCTAAAAATTTCAACCGTAATACTCCCACTCGTTGCTTCAAGGAATATTATCAATTGCTTTTTTGTTAAGTGCAGAGATTTTTTCTTTGGCAGCACTTCACGAATGTGAAAGGGTTTTTCTGGTTTATTAATCCCCTTTCAAAACCTTTGTTCATTACTAATTCACACTTTTATGGTTTTATAAACCGTGCTAAATTGGAATTGTTTTGTGGCTTGTCCTTGTGCGGCATAGATCGCTAACGCAATCCATTCACTGTAAAAGTTGACAATTTGAGGAGGGAGAGGCTTTGAAAGGCTCCGTGAAATTGCGCAACACAAAAAATGGAAAATGTCCCTTAATTAGGACTTTATTCCTTCATAAAATTAATACCCAAATTCGAACATGAAAGATTTTTCCAAAAAGGTAAGAAATAATTCCCCAAAAATAATAAAATAAGGATTAACATTAGTCCATAACCTTACGGATTGTAATACAATTTCATTTTTTTCCCACTACGATCTTCAGCATTTTATTTGTAAGAACATTTTATTCCCATACAATATTTTGGGGGGTTATTTCATATATTTTTGAGGAGTTATTTCTTGGGGAGTTACTTCACAGAGCCGCTTTTAACAAATTATTCTTAGGGTTTTCAAGTCCTTAATGCGATATTTCTTTTTAACACTGCCTTATTTGAATGAGTTCCAAAAATCAGACAAAATTAGCGAAGAAACGTCATTGCTGCTGACCAGCTATAGTTATGGGGATAACTTAAGTTTAAAAGCATTAAGACCTAAGTATACATGCAAAATACGTATACATACACTATGGACTACAGCAGTAATTTATCAGTTATAAACTTAAGTGATGCTCACGGTTTCGGTTATTTAGATCACTAATTTTACCCAACAACGGAAATAAGTCTACCAGTTTCACTAATGCCAACCTAGAAGGTGCTTTGCTACGACCTAAAAGTAAAATTGTTTCCAGTTTTTTTTGAAATTTTAACGATTTTAATACATTGATGAATCATGTAGCGTTCTATTTATTATAGTAGCACAATTTGTAATTATCAAATGTCAAAAGATGACTGCAAAAGTGACAGCTGTCCAAATAGCGGGCTTTTCATAATGGGCAGGTTCAGAGAACATTAGGCACTTCATTCGCAGTTAACTGACATTTACCTATCTTTTTTCAACATTCATTTTATCTTCAAAAACAAACGTTATTCCTTTATTAATATAACAAGGAACATTTTTAAACAAAACCTTAAAAAAATATTGTACATCTACTAAATAAGTTAATCACAGAGCTATGAAGTTCAGTTTTTAGTTGAATGAATAAACATGATCAGCTGACATTTTGACATATTACCCTCGATTAAATAGTAAGAGAGAATTTTGTTGTATCACTTTCTAGTCAACATTCCAATAAATTAGCATTACTTGGAAATCAGTTTTTTGGCAGCTGGCCAGTCAGATATTGGGCACGTTCAGACAACATAAGGGACTTTATTTGCAGTCAACTTTATTCTTTTAAGGTACATTTTGACCAAGGCAACTAGTTAGTTTTTCATGTGTCATCAATTTCAAATTCAGAACTTTCCTTCGCAAACCAATCAGCCCAATTCTAAATGACATTCTCATTCTAAATAAAAAATTCCCGGGGATTTTGTTCCCTTTCCAATTTCCCTTATTTTAAACAAATTCGAAAATGGGAAAAAATACTCCGGGAAAAAAAATACGAATTCACTTGGCGCAAGTTTGTTCCCGACACTTGAGCTGGAGAGTTACGAAAATAAATGTAAGTTTTTTTTCGCAATAATAATTCATAACATTTCAAATATGTTAAGGTCAAAAACAACAAACAAGGGTCAGCTTCAAATGCTTTAGCTTCAAATGTTTAGAGTAGAAGGCCAGCGCAACTTTTCTTTTCTCTGCGGCCGATTGCCATACTTTTATCCATTCTGGACATAGTTGCTCCTCCAAAACGTTTAAGACTTCGGCAATCACATAGCTAAAACTAGGTTGGGCCAGTCCAACACTGTAGTCGTTTCCCACCCCCGTTTGGTATCCTTCTTCAGCGAAGAAACGCAAACAAGCACTCAATTTTGTTATTGGTGGAATCGCAAAACTTTTTTTAGCTGGATCACAGGACCTATCCAGGAAATACTTGAAGACAACCTTGTAAACTCTATAATACTTTTGAAACCTAAGAATCAAGTTGTTTAATGAAACTAGAAAGACAAATTTAGAATAAATATTTGTGAATTTATAAATACTTACAACCATTGAGGCAACTCCAGAGGGTTCGAACTGTCCCTCAAGGATCTTTTAACAACCCTTGGGCTTTGATGTTCTTCTAACTCCTCTTCAAACAAGATTCTTGCTGCAATACCGAACATTATTTAATTTAATTAACTTATACTATATGC
Source organism: Eupeodes corollae (assembly GCF_945859685.1). Lineage (NCBI taxonomy): Eukaryota > Metazoa > Arthropoda > Insecta > Diptera > Syrphidae > Eupeodes > Eupeodes corollae. The sequence continues at coordinate 134,922,100 of NC_079149.1, forward strand.
ATTTATTTGTGCTTAAATAGCAATTACAAAATGTTTGCTTTCCTTTTCTGAAACTTTTGTACACCTACATTCTTGTGTCAAATACTTTGGAACAGCTGTTTCGAACATACAAAATTTTCATTAGCGAGTTCGAAGGGAAAAATGTCTCCCGGGGAATTCGGAATAGGAGAATTTTACTCTCGGGAGAACAAGTCTCCCGGGGAATTGTTTTCCCCGGGAGTATTAAGAATTGGGCTGACTACTTTATGTTCATAGTACAAAAACTACCAATAACATCATTGTTTAAAAAACACTGTAAAGAAATATTACTTATTTCTTTTCCGAATTGACAAGGAAACCATTTACAGAAAACATTAAATGGAGTTGTGCAGAAAATAAATATGTAAATCATAGAGAAATAAAGTTGAATAAAAAAGCATGATCAACTGTCATTTTGATAGAAGTAGACTTGACCTAATAGTTAGGGGGATTTTTCTTGACTAACTTAACAGTCAACTTTCCATTAAAGTTGCCTTAATTGGAAGGTACATTTTTGGAAGCTGGCCAATCAGATACTACGAACTTGCCTTACTTTCAAGTCCTTTATGGCGCCTGAACCTGCCCATTTAAAACATGCCTTGCTTCAAGTTCGTTATGAACCTGAACCTGCCCATCTGAAATCTCATTTTGGAAACCACCTTTTTAAAAAAAAAGAAGATAAAATCCCATAAGGTGTTTTGGAATATTCTGTACAAGTTTGACAATATTTAAAACTTTTAAAAATTAGATTTTTAGGTATCTCCTTTTTTCAAAAAAAGAACAATAATTTGTAAAAAAAAAATTGATAAGGTAACGTCTATCATAATCTTCTCATTCTACCTTTATTTACCAACTACGACAATAAAACATTCAATTCAGACACAAACATTCTCTATAACTTAAGTTATTTTTGTTGCATTCAAAGAATTTAACAATTTTACTGTCTTAATTACTTACCGACCGACCGTATAAGACAACGATGGAGACAAACGGCTACCATCTCTAATGACTGATGGAAAGCTTACACAGTTTTTATTTGTTATTTGCCAAATGAGACTGCTACATCAACTTGGAAAGTAATTTCCGGGCTTACTGAATTTAAAGGAGAAGAGATAACATCATCTTCATCTTCACACCTTACTTACTGACTAACTGACTGACTGTTCTGTTCTGTGTGATCAGTAATGGTGATGCTGGTGGAGGATCGTCGCGTCGTTGTCGTCGTCGTGGATAGTAATTGTGATCAGTGCGAGAACAGTTATGCGCTCCTCAAATGAAGTCATTAATTTGTTTGAATAGGTTGTAAAGCTGGAGAAAAAACACGATGGTGACGACGACGACGAAGACAACTTCGAGGTGCTAAGCTAGGCTTAGGTACCTATGAATATATAGATACGATATACCAGAAGCATCAATAATGCAAACTTCCAGTTATGAAAAGTATAGGTGAATAATAATTACTATCCGGTTTCACAAGTCGACGATAGTCTAGGTAGTCCATTAATCTAAACAAAATTTCAACAAAACAAAAGGCCAAAACAAACCAAGGTACTCCAACTCCTTTTCCATGATCGTGTCATCCAGATAACTAATTTTGTAAAATTCAAACTCCAAGCTATTAGCAAGAGGCAACGTGAGCTTAGCGAAAATATGGAAACACGCAGTTAGTATGCGATTAATTGTAAGCCACATTTACAGCTGCTACAATTTCCAAGCCTTAGGCTTTATATTGAGAGAAAACTACTTTATCTAATGTTTCTATCAAACCTCACAAAAATATCTAACTCTGAACAATTGGATTCAGCACTCATAAACAAAAGAACTAGGTCCCTCCTTAAGAAAAACTGATTAGACAAATCTCTCTCTGGAACATCTCAAGACGCAACGTGTAAATGCATTTAAAATCAATTTTCCATGTGGCCATCAAGGCATAGACATAGAGTAGGTAATGAATCATAACACAGATAACATTTCTTTGATTACACACTCCAAATGAACCAAGCCAAAGCCAGATCAGAGTTTGTGTATGGCTTTATGGTGTTCCCTGTTCTCCTTTAGCCAAATCTACTTTGGCTCTGTGGGTCGTTGCTGCCGCAAAAGGAAGATACTCTTTCGAGTCTTCGCGTTTGCACCATGTAGATAAGTATTACGCATTTCTTTCACATCGTGCGTCGTCGTCTTGGTTGTCTGGTTATGCGTATACCCATTCAAACCCACGTTTGTGGAAATGAGAAATGGAGCGAAAATATAGTGACTCTGATAATGTGAAAATGGTTCTATAATTTAACATCACTTCGGTGCTTCTCCGCTACCGTCTTGTGTTACATATTTCTAACTAACGTGTATTTGCATCATCTAGACTCGTAGATGCATCGATTCCATGGTCTATTTGTAGAATCGATACTTGAGAATTTTGTCGTCGCTTATAAGAAAAAATCTGGACTGGAGGAATTTATCTTGAAAGCAGAACATGAAAGTTACATCAGACCGACGGAAAATTCTTTTGTTCATACTCGATGATTTTATTTAAACGTTAACAGTTTTAAATTAACATAATTCCAAAACTTCTTTGAGGACATTTTTCTTAAGAAGTATTCTTCAACTTCAAAACTGGTAAATTACTACATAAGCTTCAAAAAGGCAATAGGCGATCGTTCTATTTCTGAGACAAACATATGTTTGTCTTGAATACCGCCGCGTCTAAAGTCTACAAACAATGCTGTATTGCTGTAGTGAAATAGCAAATTGAACTCCTCCCCTCAAACAATTCATCCGTAAAGCTAGGTATACACGATTGGAAAATCTTCCAACATTGATCGAACTGTCAGAAGTCTTCCAATAGCGTCCAATAAGGTGACAATTTGAAATTTTGACCAAGGCAGCTAATTACACTTTCCAATGTCATAAATTTCAAACTTGGAACTTTACTTCACTAAACTCTACCTTCATCGTATATAACACCAAATAGAATTGTGCAGAAAATAAGTAAATCACAGAGTAATAAATTTGAGCCTTAAGTTGAATGAAAAATTATGATTAGCTGGCATTTTGACATAAGTTTAATTGAATTGAAAAATGGGGAGATTTGGAAGACAATTTTTTGGCAAATGGCCAATCAGATGCTAGAAACTTGCCTTAATTTCAAGTCGCTTATGTCGTCTGAACCTGTTAATTGACTGCCAATGGGCAGGTTCAGGCGACATGAGGGACTTGAAAGTAAGGCAAGTTTCTAGCATCTGATTGGCCAGCTGCCAAAAAATTGCCTTCCAATTAAGGCAACTTTATTGGAAACTTGACTGGAAAGTTAGTTAAGAAAAATCCCCCTAACATCAAGTCAAGTCAACTTATGTCAGAATGACAATCGATCATGTTTTTTTAATTAACTGAAAGTTGAACCTTATTCTTCTAATATTCATTTATTTTTCGCACAATTTCATTTAATATTGTGTGTAAAAGGGTTTCTCGTCAAATTGGAAAAGAAATAAGTATAACATTTCTTTACAATACGAAATGCAAATTGGGATGAACATTTAGTTTGCCTGAGGACCGTTTTGCAGACAATGATGTTTTTGGTAGTTTTTGTACGGTAAATTGAAGGTAGAAGTTAGGGAAGTAAAGTTTTGAGTTTGAAGTTTATGACACTTAAAAAACTAAATAGTTGACTTGGTCAAAATGTACGTTCAAGGAATGCAGTTGACTGCAAATGAAGTCCCTTATGTTGTCTGAACCTACTCAATTTTTTGTCTGTCTCTTCTGACAGATACAACTGGTTGTTTACATGGTTAAAATGCATTTGGAAAAATCTTCCAATCGTGTATAGTTAGCTTTATACCCTTTCTACTGAAAATGGTCATTACTTTGCCCTAGAACCCAATTTCGAAAGAAATGTTAAAAACATGGATTCTTTCTTAGGCGCACTACACTAATGTAAAATGGTTTGCTAGGCCCAAAATTTTCCACTCATTACAATGTGCAGATATTCAAAACTAATGTGCTTCTGTATCGCCTTATTAATCCTATCCTGCTGCCTTAATTTCTCACACTGTGTCTAATCATTAAAGGGTATAAATCACTCTTTAAAGCTACATTTAATTCCATTTTTAGACTGGGAGATATACCTCAAGATTTCAGAGATGCCATTGTATATCCAATATACAAAAAAGGTGATCTCAATGCACCGAGCAACTATCGAGGTATCTCTTTCATGAACTTGACCGCAAAACTATTCTGCTCTATTCTTTTGAATAGAATCAACACTTGGGTAGAAAACAACAAAATACTAAGTGAATACCAGGCAGGCTTTCGCAAAGACTATTCTACAGTAGATAACATTTTTACATTAACAACTATAGCTCAGTTCTTCCTTAGGCAAAATAGGAAACTTCACATATTCTTTGTAGACTTTAGAGCTGCTTTTGACTGTATAGACCGAAATGCGCTTTTCTATAAATTGTCACAGCTAGGAATGTCAACAAAAATGCTTAAAGTTCTTAAAAGTTTATATACAAATACACGTCAAACAGTGTGGGACGGCAAAAATGTATCCAACTGGTTTGAAACCAAGTCTGGAGTGAAACAAGGATGTCTTCTGAGTGCCATACTTTTCGCGTTATTTATAGACGATATAAATGCACATCTTCCTGCAGGCATAAGAATAGCAGGACAAGTCATAAAGGCGCTATTATACGCAGATGATATTTTACTATTAGCGGAAACCCCACATAGTCTACAGCTAATGATAAATAAAATGAACAGTTTTTGCAAACCTGGAACTTGAAAGTAAACCTGGATAAGTCCAAAATAATGATTGTTCGAAACCGACAAACAAAACTATTATCAACGGAAAAATGGTTCTTTGATGGTAGTGAGATTGAAATAGTAACACACTATAAATATCTGGGAATTTTAATGACACCAAATATGAAATTCAACCTACACCTCCAAAATAAACTGTCAAGCGCCACAAGCCTTATTAATGCGTCCTGGCGAAACATAATAAGCAAACAAGAAATACCAATATCAGCTAAATACCGAGTATTTGAATCAGTAATGCGATCCATATTGTGCTATAGTGCTCAAACTTGGGGGTACAAACAATATGAAGAAGTTGAAAAACTCCTTCGATACTTTTTGTAAAAACTCTTCCGTCTTCCTCTTACGACACCCAATTATGTACTCAGCTTTGAAACAGGTTTGTCAAAGCTATTTAATTTCACATTAAAATTGCACTTCGATTACGTACTCAAAGTTTTGAAATACCCCGAACATAGACTACCACTTATTATGACAAAATATACTTTTGATAATAAATTAGAATGGGTTAATGATTGGATAGGTCTGGCAGCGAAACATGAATTAAGTCTTAATATACAATATGTTAATCCTGGAATGTTGAAACAACAACTTTATAAAGTGTTGGAATTATCTGATATTAGTCACAGAAATGAAAGCAGAGAAAAAGCCATATCTTCAAATAACAGGCTGATATACCCCGAGTTAAACTATGACCTTGAATAAAAACTATTTTAATGATCGATATGGCATAAAAGCGAAATCTCTGATTTGTAGAGCGAGATGTTAAATTTGAATAGAGCACCGTTCAAAAAATCATCGACAAATCTCTGCACTATATGCAATCTTCGAATGAAAGAAGGCACATTCCATTTCCTGGCAATATGTCCTATCTACAAGGATCTGAGACTATCTCACTTCGGAAAGTTATCATTGACTATAGAACAAACGAAGAACATCCTAAATGGTGAAAACTGATTTGCTCTATACAAATTCATTGAGAATACATACACCTATAGACATAACATTTTAACTGAATTTTTATAGTTAAAAAAAAACTAATTTCATGTTTTTGTAATATTTAATTTTTTTATAAGATCGTATTTATTTTACTCTATTTTCTTTTCTTTTATTTCAAGTAAAAAATGTTATTATTATCAAGTAAAGATGTTTGAAATTAAATTATAACGTAATTTAATTTATTATATATATGTATATTTAAAAAAAATATTTGATCACGTCAATCAGGCAGACGGCAACGCCATTGCCAACTTAAATTATTATTTTTTATCATTACATATTATATAGAATTACAAAATATTAAAAATTATTATTACTGTAATATTGAAGATAAATAATAAATAATTTAAATATCCTAAAATCCCACTCTTTAGAGGAAGTTCAATACTTCAGGGTTTTTAAATGGATCTAAATTGATCAAAGTGTGAGGAAAACGTCATTAATCGCCAGCTATCGAACCTAACTTAATGGTTGCGTTCAATTTCGTGTAGGATAGGGTATCTTGGATAGGTGGATTTTTAGATATCTTGTTGAACAAGCTGTATTGAGATAGCTGTTAAAAAAAATAAAAACAACTTTCAGCTGCTCACAAAAAGCTATACTGGAAGTAAGACCTAGCAATTGGTCATCTACAAAACGAGAACAAAATAAGTCAATTTTGAAGTTTAAAAAAATAGATCATAATTATTTTTTAAAATGTGGATGCAAATAGCTTCTTCATAGTCTATTATGTACAGAACATCTTCAAATACAACTTTAACTACAATTTTTTTTTTGTTTACCAACAAATACAAAAAGCTGAAATCAATTTTCAAGTTTCTTGAAAATCAAGCATGTGTTGAATCAGCTGATCTGTCAGATACCTACATACCCCAGAAATTCTTGGATACCTTTTTTGACATCTCATCTGTTTTTGATCAGCTGTTGTTTTACACGTAAAACACGAACAAAAAGGTATACGGATAACTTATCTGTCTGAGATTGAACGCAGTCAATATAAAAACAAACATGGGGTCATATCAGGTCATTCTCAACATCAAAGAGTTGGCTGATATTGTCACTTCATTCCATTTTAACTTAACTTAGGAAGCACAGTACATAAATTTTGGACCTTTTTTTTAATTTATAGCCAATTGTCAAACTGCTCAAAGCCTAACATTGACTCCAAAAAAAAACATTGTTCTTCTTTCCATATAAAGATGAAAACGTGAAAAATTCAATTCCGCCTTACGACGTTCGCTTCGTCGTCGTCGTCGGTCTTAAGAACATAGCATTGAACATCATCTCCCCAGCACACAATAGAAAACATGGTTTGTGCGACTCTCAATCCTACTACTTGGATACTCCTCTTGCCCATCAAATAATCGTGCATGATTCTGTAGTGTATACTCGTATATCGTCAGTCTATATATGGAATTGCATAACCCAAACTTCAAACAAGTCGAGTTCTGCAGTTTCCTTCTCTTTAACCAACCAGCCATCAAGCTAGGAGCTGCAGAAACAGCAGCTTAGCAGCCAAGCAACGCAACGTGGTGCTAGTGCACCTGTTTCATTTCTACGCACCTCATCATCTCTCATCGTGTGAAAAGGTCTTGCCAATGCTCTACGCAGCACAGCACACCCTAGGAGTTTATCAATGTTGTTTGATCACCTCACGAGTACGAGTTTGTAAACAAGTGTCACTTTGTCACGGTCGCAGAGCTCAACAGAATTCGGCAGAAATATCTAGATATGAGGTGAGGATATGGATATGAGTTGCAGTTGCATTTGTCCAACAACGGGATGCTTCTCATTATGCAGAAAGCTGCTGCTGGCTGTATGCTATGAACCTGCAGCAGAGAACCGTTTTAATTAGGTTTGTGATCATGTTCTTCTATATGACCGTACTCTAAGAAGGAAGGAAAGACTCCCATTTGAAATGCAGGTGTGGGTCATGTTTTCATATTCCAAAGACCAAAAAAAACAAAACATCCAAAATTACATTAACATGTATAAAATATCGAATTTTATTATCTTGTTTATTTTTTGTTTTTGTTTTAATATTGTAAGTGTAAACTTTAAAAAATATACATTACACATAACACATGTGTTTTTATTTTTGTTTTTGTTGTTGTTGTTAAAACATAAAAATACTTGAGTTACATTTAAGATTAATATGGCTATTTTTTTAAAAAATGTTTTTATTTTCTTTAATTTTTTGAGAACTAAGAATTAACTACAACATTTTATTTATTGCGCAAATAAATTTATAAACAAAAATAATTTAATTTAAACAAAAAAAGTCTCTCGTTGCATAGGATATCTCAGTGAAATTTGTTTTCTTATTTATTTATTTTTGTATAAAAATTGTTAATTGAGCACAAAAATAAAATATTCATAATACAAAAATTACATTGAAAAAATAATAAAAAAACAAAAAATAATAAAATGAAGTACTGTCGATAATTTTTGGTATAAAATATTGAAAACTTGTGTAAAGAAGAACAAGAAGAAAATAAACATTATAACAAATTAAAAATAATAATAATTCTACACTAGCTGAATTTTACTATATAGTTTGTTTATATAAATCATTCATATTTAAAATCTCTAAAAAGATTAATAATTTGTGTTTTTCTTTTTAATATTTTGTTCGAAGCATTTTTGTTGTTTTTGAGAAATAAAAATAAAAATATAGTACACATTACAAGTTGCTAGAAGTTATTATAATTTTTTGTTTTTTAAGTAGAATTGAGATAGAAGTAAATACTAGAATTTTGCTATTAACACAGCAACACGCCACACATAATTTTTTTAATTTTTTTTTATAGAATCTATTTTATATAAATTACACAAATAAAATAATCAAATTAAAATTTAAAAGAGAAATAGAGAAATATAAATATCTATATTTTAAGTTTAAGGTATATAGATGAAAAATAAAATAATATTTTATCAACATTTGGAACTTGTGGTTCCAGTAGCTTCCAAGTGATTCATCAAAAGCTGTTGCAAACTTCCTCGGAGAGCTCGTTCCTCGTTCATTTGGAGTTTCATCTGAGCCATATCCTGTTGCATTTGTTTGATGGCTGTCCAAAGCTGACGTAAAGTGGGTGTCATATCTTCATTCTCTAAACCTGCAAATGTGGTCGGGATATTTTGTGTTGTTGTTGTTTTTTTTTTGTGATAGATAGTGAATAGGAAAAGAAAAATATTTCGACAAAGTGGAAGACATAGATGAAATGGAGAGAAAATATTTACAAAACAAATACTTTAAAAAATATAGGCAATCAAATTTTAAAATTACGATCTAGATGCACTACGAAAAGGTGATGCTTTTTGAAAAATCAAAATATCAAAACCAAATATGTTTCTTCTTCTGGGTCGAAATTGTAGTTATTTCAAAATTGGCTACTTTAATTCTTTCTACCGATAATGGAGGGACCAGTTATAGCTATCATTGAAATCGATCCGGACAAATTTTGGAATCGATATTTGACGGTGTTTCCCTTTGATTAGAAATGAAAATTTTATACTGATCGATCAGAAATCACATAAAGAATATTATTTGAGAAAAAAAAGTGTAATTACGATTTTTGTTTTTCTCTAAAAAATGTATCTTTCTATTTTGCGGACCGAAATTCATTTTCCTCAACAGCTGACAAAAGTGTAACGAATTATTCCACTGATTTGTGTTACAATTTCACACAATTCCAATGACAGATTTCTGTTAGTAAAAATTTTTCGGTGGATTTTAATCAAACATTTTTTTCAACACATTTCTAATGATAGCTACAACTGGTGCCTAAGTCTTCAAAAAAGATTAAAAATTGGTATCTTTAAACCTGATTAAAAAAAAAAATTGATGGTGAAGTGACTAGAGTTATGGTTTGTTTTCTATGTTTCTATTTATATTAACAAAAGTGATTTTATTACCTAAGATAAGATTCAAATGATCTCTTTTCTCAAGCTTAAAAAACGTAACAACTTTGACATAAAGTTTTTGTAAAGTTTTATATATATAACGGGTTATCCATTTTGCGATTTCAAAAGTATGGGGCTGGAATTCGATATCTGTCAAACTAAGTTGTTAAACAAATTCTTTTTTTTTTTTTTAGTTTAAAGTCTGACATTTAAGAAAAAGTTAAAACTTACTACAAAAATGGTGATTCTGACACAGCTACATATTGAGCCTTAAGAGGAAATTATGGTTTACATAATCGTCCAACTACGCAAACAATTGGCAAAATTGTGAGGAAATTTAAAGAGATTGGATTGGCTACAGATATAGTAAGGTCTGTGCATAATCGTTTCTCTAGTACCACTGAAAATATCGCTGCTGTAAGTGTTGACCAAGGCCAGAATGTGTCAATTTCTCGTCGTTCTCAAGAATTAGGACTGTCTTACGGCACATTATTGCATATTTTTTTCATTTACACCTACATACATGCATATAAAGTCTAGCTCAAAGAACAAACAAAGGTCGAAAATTAGCTCAAAATAGTCGATGCTTGCAAAAATTCGCCTGGTGGTTCTTTAAATGATGTAGTATTTCACACATAATGTCAAAGCTCAAACTTTATAATAAAAAATATATATAAACTTATTCTCTCAAAACTATTTAACTTCCAGGAATAAATTCAAAAGCTAAACTAAAAATTTTAGTTTAAATGTGTCTTTCTTTAAAGTTCACAATACAGGACAAATTTCACTGGTAAACAAGGTTTTTGTCCTGGCAATCGAATTATACTGTTTCTATGGTTTTTAAGAGACTAAAGTTCGATTATAGCTTCAACAAAAACTCATTATAGTGCCCTTGTTACGAAAAGCGAATCGCAAGTTTGGGAAATCCGCTATGTTGTCAAATAAGGAGGGGTGCACTTCCGAATTCAAATAGATTAGCACCTCTTTTTGCAAAAAAAATTAGCTTTTGATGTTAACATGGAAAACGAATTTGCGAAATTTGTGATTTCAAAAATGTTTTCTTTCGTCGAACTTTCGATATTTTTAGTACGTAGCTTATTAGCTTTTTTAAAAAATGCTCAACGGAACCCTGAAGCATTTATGATAAAACGGTTTTTAACAGAAAAGTTAAAGTCGTTTTTTTTTTGTTTTTAAAACTAATTCGTCGTCTTAACATGATAATAAGGTATTGAAAATATATTTGAAAAAAATATAAAATTAATGTTGGAACCGAATATTCTTAAATTTGAGCATAAAGCCTTAAGTGGAGTTCAGAATCAGCACCAAAAATAAACTTTAAATGTATTTTCTTACACCATAACATTAAAAAAGATTTTGAAAGTTTTGACAAATCATCTTATAATTTTTTGTAAAGAACTACATATGTTGTGTTTTATGATAGCCTTAAAAGCACCGCATTATCTTCTTGATTTTTGGGAAATTTTAAAAGAGTTACACACGTTTCGAAAGTCTGATTTTAGCGGCCAGTTATAGCTATCATTGAACGCGCATCCGATACATTTTTTGAATGTATGTTTGACTGCGTTTCCTTTTGATTAGAAATACAAACTTTACACTGATACTGGAATGAAATTCATTTTTCTGTGAACAGCTGATTCTATTTTATCAAAAAGCGTGTTCAGGTAGTCAAGGACTTCGTCTACCTAGGCTCCGCTGTAAACGCAGAAAAAAATACCAGCGCTGATATCAAACGCAGAATATGTGTGATCTACGGTCCCGTGGAGGAGAAGATGGAACGACGAGCTGTACGGGCTCTGCAGACACGTAGACTAATCCAGAAGGGTAAAATTCAACGACTAAGATGGCTGGGTCACGGAAAGTCTTCGAATCCACACCCATGAGATAGAACAGTAGAGGAAGACCGCGGATCAGGTGGCGCGCACAAGTGGAAAGTGATCTAGCTAGGGGCCGAGCTAGATGGAGAAGTTTGTTGGGTGAGGCCCTAGTAAACACTGTAGCGCCACCTTAAGTAAGTAATTAAGTGTGGCTTTTAATCAGGAATTTTTTTTTCAATGACAGAAAACGATTCCAATGATTGGTTTTAGTGATGAAAACCAATGATAACTATAACTGGTCGCTAATAGAGGGAGGCAACAAAATCTTTCAGAACAATATTGTTTTATTTGTGTAGCAGAAAACAAACTTAATTTTGTTGCCCAGCGGATGTATATAAAAAGTGTATATTTGCATTCAACAAAATTCTAAAAAAAAAACATTCAAATAATGTCGTTTCTAAAGTCTGACCAATTATCTACCAATCATTTTTCCAAGTTAGTATTAAAATCATAAGCATCACCCTTTATTTAATTATGTAACTCTAACAATAAAACAAAACTACACTCAGAAACCAACATAAAACAAACTATTCTATTTTTGTTTCGCTTTCCAAAAACTACAATATCAAGATGCAAAATAATAAATAATAATAATAATATTAAATAATAATAATAATTGTTGCTAAGCCAATTATTATTTTTTTTGAGTTGTACAACTAAAACAATTTACAAACAAAATAATTATAGAAATAAAAATAAATTATTAAACAAAAGTGAATGTTTAGTATAAAATTAAAATAATAATAATATTGTTGCCTGGATAATGTATTCAGCTGATTTGAGTGATGTGAGACAAGAGTTTTATGAGGTAATTAAAATTAACAAAACAAAAATTAAAATAATAATAAATGAAAACGAATTATTTTGCTCTCATGTGTGAAAATAAATATTATTTTTTTTAATACAAAACAAAAATGTTTACTCTTTAACATTAATTTAATTTAATAAATATATTTCCTTATATTTAGTTTTCTTACACGATTATAGTTTGATTTTATAAAAAAAAAATCTTATTTCTTAAATACCTAATTTTATATAATTTATTTGTATATATATAGTATAATTATGGCATCTGCATTTGATAAACAATTTAGTTGTAGTTATATTAATATATTTATTTATTTGGATGTGTTCTTTGCAGAGTTTGAATTTGAATTGCAGTAATTGAACTAAGGAAAATATTGACGACGGCTTATTGTTTCTATAGAGTTGATTTTTGCTTTAGTTTGTTTGTGCTATATAATATATATATATATAATTATTTTCATTGAAAAAATATTTATATACAACAATAAATATAAAATATCATAATAATTTAAAAAAGTTGCACTGTTTTGTGTTTAATATCTTAAAATGCTTGCTAACAAAAAATGGACTCATATGCATATTAATTTATAGCCAAAAAAGCAACTAGATTTAGTTTATTTATTTCTTTGTTTGTATTTATTTAACTTACTAACTTAATTCTAGAATTTATTTATTATCATCTTTTTAAAAAGTCGTGTTTCGGTTTAAGTCAAAAAAAAAAAAATGTTGGATATAAGTTTCTACGCATAATTATATTATTTTTGTTTCCATAAATTTCGTAATATTATTCGTAATCGATTTTTGTTTAGTTTTCTTCATTTAAACATCACAGGGTTAATTATATAAAGAAACAGCACATTGTTTTTTTGTTTATTCTTTAAATTACAATAATTCTAAAAGACGCTTAATATCATGTAAAAAAATGATGATAAAAATCAAGAGACGCCAGCGAGTTCCCTTATAAATTTGTATCCTTATTATGTTAAACTCGTCGTATCGTACCTAACTACTCGAAATTTATATGATTTTAAGTTTTAAAACTTATATTCAGCTCAGCTGAATTAATATGATGTCTAGGCATAAATACTTAATATACATTTTTGTATAAACTTAAATTTTTTACACATGCAATGTAATAATTTATTTAATTTAAATGTACTTTTAACTTTACTTCGTCGACGAAAATTTGGTTAGTTTGTTTTTTAATTTGGAACAAAAGTTCACAAAGTTGAAAGTAAAATTTATTACAAAATAAAAATATTAAAGCTCACTTTCAGTTGCTTAGTAAAATGATTTCGTTATGATTTCTTGCTCGCATTCAATTTTGATTTGATTAATTTTATATAAAAATTCTAATTCAGCTCAGCTGAATTAGTTTTTTACAATTAAAAGAGAAAAAAAAACTAATCAATTTTCTTTAAAAATCAGTAATTGTTTATTTTCCGCCACTGTTTCATAACGAAATTTCCACAACACCATGTTGCTGAATGCCGCTGACTATCGGTATCGGTTGCACCATCATCTCCGGCCAAGTGTGGTGTACTTCTACGCAGTGTTGATTGTTTCATATAACCCTGTTGTGGTGTCTCGAAGGATCGATTCAGTCTTCTGTCGTAGAGTCCCGGCGAGGGGTATTTTTCAGCTTGTTTCTCCTCAGCGGAATGATTTCGACTTAGCGGTGGTGGAGTGCGTTGGTGCGTTTGATAGGCATTCTTAAAATTTTTCAACTGTTGCTTATTCTTTCGGGGCAACAGTGGTGTCATGAATATATTGTCATATCCCGAGCCAGTTTTGAACCTATTCAGCGTCTTTCTTGTGGCACGCTCCTCTGACATGGCTCTGTATTCAGCCGGTGAGGGAGTGTTATTTTGATTGACTCCGCATGTGCCGCTCAGCGAGTACCGATAAGCAGTATTCAGCGACGATACCGACGTCGAATACATGTTAAAATTATTTGGACTAGCCTCGCGCCAAATGTACGACGAGTTCAGACTATTGGTAGAATTTTGTTGGGCCTGCGCGGCTGAATTTGTATAAGAAGTGCCACCGCTGTTGCAGAGAAATGGCAGCTGTGGGTTGGAGGTGGAAAATGGTTTACTGGTTTTCAATTTTCCTCCTCGTATGGGCAAACATGGTGTCCAGGGTTGTAGGGCTAAAGTGTGAGAATGAAATAGAAAAACAAACAGACAAAGAAAAAAGGAGAAAGAAGAGAGAGAGCAAGAGAGAACAAGGACATAACACAAGACAACGACAATTTTCTTTCTGATGGTTTTTATTTTTATTTTTGTGTTACGCGAACGGGATGAACTACGTAAAAAATGTTACGTTGGAATGGGAAGTGGTGAAGATGGTCAATCCATGACCAAAATCTTTTGATGTGTTTTTTTAAGATGGATGCTTATTTTTGAAACATATTAGAATTCAAGGACATAATCTATGTGAAAGCGATGAAGAATATGAAGCACAAAATGGGCATAAAATGTGTGTTGTTTGTTTGCTGTTGGCGTGTGATGTTGGTATGGACATGATCTAGGTCTAGGATGAATGTATTCCATAGGTTCCAAGAAATCAAATTCTTTTAAACTTAGAAAAAAATTCATTAATCAGCTGAAGGAGTTTTTTTTGTTGATTTTTTAATATATAAAATGTTTAATAATAAAATTAACAAAATTAATAATAAATAATAATATTAATTGTTTTAGTTGTTGCAAATAAAAAATAAAAGAAATAATCTTATATTAGAGGATTTTTGGTAATATGCATTCATTAGATCCAGCGTTAATTTTTATTTGTTTAACACATTTGTACAGTGGTGTTTTTTGGTTTAATTTTAAATTTAAAGTTATCCAATTATTAATTTATTTATAAATTATAACTAACAAACTAATCTTACGGATGCAGAGAAATTCAGCAAAACCCAATTAATAATCATTTTTTTTTTAAATAAAACTAAATTAAATAGAAAGTTTTTGGTTGTTTTAACTTTTTTTAAAGAACCACAACAAGAACTCAAGACAAGAACTTCAATGGAGGTGGTAATGATATTTTTGTGGTGGTTGTTGTTGTTGGGTATTTACCTGAGTGAATGGTGTTCCTTGCATTGTTTTGGTAGGCAGCACAATAAGCTTCAATGACACGTAATACAAGTGCATCCTCTTCAAAATTTGGTTGATTTTTACGACTGTTGCAATAGCTAGATAAGGCGTTTGAGCTACCACCAGTCGTTGATGTCTGATTGTTAAGCAAATTTGGACGAAGTGGTGGTGCCGGCCGAAGGTTCGTTATGCTCCAGTTAGCTATTAAAAAAAAAGCATACATAAAACATTTATTTGAAGGTATTTTAATTGTTTTTATTTACCTTTTATGCTTCCGATCCTTCCGCTTGGCACCATTCCCTGATGACTTGCCACCGGGACTGCTCCGGCTGCCGCCCCCATAGCGGCCGTATTTGTCATCTTGGAAATACTGTTCGATGTCTGGACTAAATTTGATTTGTGGCCGAGGCCCAGAAGATGATTTTGCTGACTTAGAGGGGGTAGATGTTGATGATGAGGTGGATGCTGAGTGGGAGTGTGATATTGATTGTAGCTCAGATGATGATTGAAGGACAGGCTCCGTTTGTGTAGTGACTGTTGATGTATTGGAGGTGTTGTTCGCAGATTCGAATGACCGAATCCCAAGTTGGCTGGCGGTGACATCTGTAAATTAAAAAAAAGCAAACAAAAAACACCAAACCATCTTTAAAATTGTGTGCATAAAATAAAACAACTTTTATTTCCTTAAAATTGTTAAACTAAAAGAAAATTGCATCAGGCTTTTACATTTGCAGCTGAAAAATAAATCTAAATTATTCTTGTTTTGTGTTAGTTAAAGTCAAATATATGCGATGTTCGGTGCAATTTATTGTGACCATTTGATTTTCTGCAAGTCCGAGATTTATAAATAAAGGACAAAAATAAAATATTGTATAGTTAAACTTAACAATAATTAAAAATGCATATTGAGAAAATAGATTAAAGGGCTCAGGCAATGCGATGAGAAATGGCGTTTGGTTAAATTTTGAACTTAATATTCTTGATTTGATTTTTAAAAGATTTGCTCGAATAGATGGATGATTTAGGCAGCTAAGAGAGCTTTTTTTTAAGTGGTTTTGTTTTTATATCGTGATTTATATATTAACAAGGACGGACAAGCATTCTGCGAATTGAAGCAGTTTAGTTTTGATTCTTTATTGTTTTTGAGTTTGTTTTTTTTTTCTCCGTGCCACTTTGCAATTGTTGCTAAAAAAGCTTAAAACAAAAATAAAACAAATAAAAAAGAACAACACAAGATTTAGTAACAGAGAACAAATAATAATATCCAATGAATAATTTATTTGTCAAGGAGACTTCTTTGTTAAAAAACATTCTCAAAATATAACAAAATTGAGGGGTAACTCTATCTGAAATCCTATTTTATTTTATTTAAGAAATCTTTCCTTAATAAAAATGATGGTTTCAAAAACCATACAAAAATATATCAACATCCACAAAGTTTAGGTTTTTTTCTACAACTTTAGACGCTTTATTTTTTAGGACCCTAAAAATATTTTAAGTCAATTTGACAAATAAACCATCCATTTCTTTGATGGTGAGATCTATAAAAACGAGAATATAAAGAAAAAAAATATTGAAAATCAAAAAACGTGCACACTTCGCTTGCCTGAGCCCAAACTGCTGCCAAAGCCGCCTTCGACGGCAGCAGACGCACTCGCTGTCGTCGCAGCAACAAACGCTGATCGAGCACTATTGCAGATGGGACAACCTGCCGCCGATAAGGATGACGACGATGAAGCTGTTGTCGGTGTTGCTGAAAAATCTTGGCACCTGGAACAACATCTTGTGCCGTAACAGCACGAGCAACTGCCTGCGGAATCAATACTTGGTTCTTTTCTCTGTGCCCGCACAATTCCGCGGATAACAGCATTTGGAAGTTTTTCCTTTTTCCACCAATGCGCGTACATTCCGCTCCGAAACATTCCTTGGTTATCTTCATCGATTTCAGTGACCTCGTCCTGATTGTCGCTACCATTGGTAGGAAAGGTTTCTGTAATTGGTCTTCTGCCAATAAAAATGCTTTTGGTATGGATTTGGACTGGTGGTCGAGCATTAGGATTCTTCGTCTGGACATCTCTCTCGCCTCTCTCGTCGTCATCATCGTCATCCTGGGTTAGGAATTTATTGCGAAACATACCGCAGACATCGAATCTAGATAAATCTCCATTTGATTGGGAGTGGCTAAGAGCTCTCTCATCAGGATGAGGATAATATTCATCGGTATTGTTGAGTGGGTGGTCAGGTGAGGAAATTGTACAACTGCCAGCCATCCCTGAATCACTGGATCGAGGACTAGGACATTGGGAACTCTCACAACATTTGCACTTTCCACCTGATGAAGTTGTGTTCGTTCTTTGAGGTGGAGATGATTTCCTTTGTGCATCAGGATTAGCCATTTGCACATATTGATAGCTGATGCATCGTCGCATTGATGCGGATCGGCCCAGTGGTGGTTTTCCACTTGTAGAAGGCCCAGAGATCTTTTTGTCAGAATTAAGAGAATGTTTCTTAAAGGGTGAAACTTCGCGAGACAGACTCAACCTTTGGTTTTCTGGCTGTAAAGTACCATCCATGTTGTACAGAAGTTGCGCCGTAATACTATCTGGAGCTGGCATTACCGCCGGGAGATCCAATGAACTGGAATGTGTCGCTACTGAGTTTTCATCCTCATCATAAACTACTTCTTCTCTTCGCCTGTCTTGCCGGTCAAGGCTTCCCTCTCGCACATGATAAGTCGGCACACAGATTTGTGTTCTGTCCGTTCGGTTGAATCGATTGTCAACAAATAAATTCGGCATACTATGACGTTCAGTCGGAGAACTCGGGACCTGCTGGTGGGCAACTGGATTGTTCAGCTTTATCTCAGCTTCGTCGTCCATATTCGCAAGATCTTCGCACCCTACATAGGTTCCTCCAATTCTCCCATCATAAGATGATGTCTCGGAATTTTCCGAAATGAGATGCCTCACCTTTCCGAGGTTCAAACGGGCACTAGACGTATAATTTATCACACTCCTATCGGAAGACATTCTATTTAGGGCTCTAACTGCTTTCGAGCCAATTATCAGCGAATCTTTCTGTCCAGGAGAAATATCAGTTGAACTGCCAGAGTTGAGATTAATGAGATTCAAAGTAGAACAATGCCTCTTCGATGGCATTTTCGAAGAATCCTCAATCAGCGATCCATGATCAATAAATGTATCTGTAGCTCCGAAAGAGTCAACTTTTCGGGTATAAAATTTGATAAACTCGAAAGGATCACTGCCACACGAACCTCCATCACTTTCCGAGTCAGTGGGTAACTCAAATGCATCTTGTCGCGATAAAGTCGATCTATCTTCCGAAACAAAAGCTGTCGACATTTGTTTCCTCCTCAGTGTGATCTGCTCCAAATCGACACTCAGTCTTGCTTCTGGGTACAAGAGTACCCGAACCAGCGACCTTCGGAGCATACCCTGTTTTACGAGCTGCCAAAAATGAGCACTTAAATTCGCATACGGTGCTGTGGGAGGATAATTTTTTGGCGGAAGTGTTAAACGAAAATTTGGCGAGCCAATCTGATAGGCGCACAGAGAGAAACGTGCGCAGTAGCCGCGTGAATCAAGAACATAAGGAGGTGACTAATGCACAGATAATAGAAAATTTTATTAATTTGAACAAAAACTAATTTTTAAATATTTAAGACTTCAGAAAAAACTTACGTGAGAAGGTGGTTGAGGTGCGTTCATCGATGAATTACTGGTATTCCGTTTGATACTAATTGGCAATGTGGGATTAGCTCCATTAAGAAGGTCAACCCAACGATTCGCTTCGTTGGGTCCCTGGCACACGGCTACAATGCGCTCAATAAGCGGACCACTTATTTCGAAGGCATTTTTGAAAGTCTCAGTATCTTCTAAACGATTCACAACTATATTTGTGAGCGGTAGTTTTCCCTGAAAGAAAATATTTGCAAAATAAATAAACTTATGTATGTTCCAGGGCTTTAGTTCCCAGTCTTACCTCATAAATGAAGGCACTCATCCTTTGACTAACGCTGAGTATGAGGAGAGTTTGTGGGAAAAGAACAAAATAACGATCTCTATGGTCGGCTCCGACAGCCACACTTCCCATATGGATTATATCACCTAAAAAAAATGGTTTATTAAAATATTGATAATCTTTTTTTAAAGCTCAAACTTAGGAACGAAAGAAATAAATAGAAAACGTCCGATCTTCTTTTCAATAGATGATTTGAAGGAAGGTTATAAGAAGTATCATACCTAACGTACTCAGCTCCTGTCCTTGCCAGCCCCTAACAGGCCCAGTGAGCACTTGCAATTCTAATTCCTTTTGCCTTCGTGTTGCAGAGCAAGTAGCCTAAAAACAAACGTTATTTTTCAGATAAATTTAATTGAAACATTTTGTAAACGTATTACAGCAATGTCCTTGTAAACAGCTACACTGCGTTGAGTATCTCCTCGATCTGGATGGCTACTCTCCATATGCCTCTCTAATTCTTGCAACATTGCTGAGTATTTATCTAATCGCCTAAATGGTTTCGACAAACCCGTTGTTAGAACTAGCAGACCTGGAGATGCTGCTCCTTGACGTTCCATATATTTTTCAAGATCATCTCTATTAGTAAAAAAAACAATATGAATTTAGAAGTTGTGGTATAAAACTCTAAATGTCTACTTACTTGTGCTTATCAAGGATAACAATAGCTCTAGGATGAGCTGCACAATATGCTTGATGAACAGATTTCATGATAGGAGCTTTGGTTAGAAATAATTTCCCCACACGATCGTTGCATTCTTCTAAACTGCTCAACAACTCATCGTGTGTTTTCACAACCTCCACAAAATTGCACATTAATTGAGCGTATTCATCATTTGTTAAACTATTTGAAGAAAAATGAAATAAGTTAAGTATGTAATTGTTGTTGGATTGGAATTAATAGAATAACTTACATTTGTGTATTTTGAAGCGGCTCTAGGAAATTCTCCAGTAATCCCTGGATTTCGGCCACATGAGCCTTTTCACTATCTAATAAATCCTTTAACACAACCGAACGATATTCTTGAATTTCTTCAGGCGGACGTATCGTTTCGGATGGTGGTAATGGTGCTTTATATTCAATAACATAATTGCTGGGAAACCAGCCAGTCTTATCGTTAAGTGTTCCCTCCCACCAGCCACCCTCTTCGCGTTGGGTAACTGTAATAAGATCGCCTTTTTGGAAACATAACTCATCATTGTTTCCACCCTTGAATGAGTATTCAGCTTGGACAATAAGCGGTTGATCCATTCTACTTAAAAAAAAGAAGTATTTTTGTCCGTGGTATCAACCTATTTTTATAGATGTCGTCGCAATGTCTCTGGAAGAAGAAGAAAACAAATAAACGAATTTGAATATTTGAATGCAAAGTTATTTGGGAATAGTTCAAAAAATGTTCAAAGAAATATTGCTTCAATTTGATTGTGTTCTTAAGATTTTTTGCAAGAGTGTAAATGGTTTTATTTATTAAAAGACTCTAATATTTTTAAGAGAAATGAATAGATGTTTATTTTATTGTGAAAAGAAAGCCATAAACTTTGAAGTTTCATTTTGCGAGCTTCGACTCCAAAATGTTAACTTTTTGTGTTGTAAATTTTAACAGTTTCACGTATTGTAGCTTCTGTTTGTCAAATGTTACTTATTCATATTTTGGTTTAAGACTTCTTATGATAATGGGCAGGTTCAGGCGACATAAGGGACTTCAAAGTAAGGCAAGTTTTTAGCACCTGATTGGCCAGCTGTCAAAAAATTGCCTCCAATTCATGCAACTCTATTGGAAACTTGACTGGAAAATTAGTCAAGAAAAATCTCCCTAACAATCAAGTCAAGTCAATTTATGTCAGAATGACAATCGATCATGTTTTTTGTATTTGACTGAAAGTTGAACTTTATTAATCTACGATTTTTTTTTTCGTGTAAAAGGGTTTCTCGTCAAATTGGAAACGAAATGATTAATATTTCTTTACAACATAAAATACAAATCGTAATGGACTTGAAACGTGCCTGAAAGAAGTTAGTGAAGTAAAGTTCCAAGTTTGAAATGTATGACACTTGAAAACTTGCAAGTTGCCTTGGTCAAAATGTACGTTCAAGGAATCCAGTTGACTGCAAATGAAGTCCCTTCAGTTGTCTGAACCTGCCCAATCACAAAATTTTAAGCTTCCAATATATTTATTAAAGAGAAATCAACTCATGTTGGAAATTATGTCAATGGAAAACAATATTAGCCAAATGGCTACCTCAGCTTAGAGTTCTTCACGAGGAAGCGACGACCCAAAAAATGCTTCAGTTTTGAACAAGTTCAAAGTGTTGTTGAGAAGTGTATCGTTCCATTTTTAAATATGGCGTAGTTTTTGCTTGTCAAATGTCAAAAAAGTTAGCTTTTAAAGTGGCGCTGCCCAAAATAAAACCTCTTATTGGTAAATCCTTTATATAGTTTTATTGTTTGACAAGTTTTGAAGAAACTCATTATTTTTACCGAAAGTGATTTGAAAATATTGCATTAAAGAAAAACTACACAAGGTTTTCCAATAAAAAGTTGTATTTGTTAAAGAGAAATCAATTGATGTGGATATGTCATTAAAAATGAAGGGTCTTCACGACGCGACGACCCAAAAATGCTTCAGTTTGGGAATTTTGACTGCAAAAATATCACCAATTTTGTAGTGAATTTTAACAAGTTCAACGAGTTATTGAAGAATGTAATGTTTCATTTTAAGTATTAGTATTTTTTACTTCTCAAATGTCAAAACATGACAACTTACAAGTGACAGCTGTCAAAAAATAGACATATTTTAATATACGCTGCCAATCACTAGGATGAGGCCACATATTTTTCAACCGATTTTCGGTCCGATACCTGTTGGAATTTGTTTAACCCGGAAAATTTTACTACATGAAAGTAGGTACATATTTTCTTAAAACAAAGTGATACAATTATAGGGTTAATTAGATAAGACCGTTGGAATTTTCCTACATTAATTAATTAAAAAGGATATAAAAAAGTGGTCACTAGGATGAGGCCATTGCGAATATTTCGTTGTAGAAGTTCAGATCAGCAATTTTTTTCAAAATGTGGGTTACAATATTTAAGAACGTTTTACAAATACCTTTTTTTTTATTAATTTTCAACTACAAATGGGTTCCGGAAAGACGTTGACAGTAGCAGAAAGAGGACAAATCGATGCTTTCAAGGAAATGGGATTCTCTAAGCCGCGAAATAGCAAGGAAGCTGAACAGAAGTAAGACAGTTGTAAACAACTATCTTGCTGATCCTCAAAACTATGGAAAAAACCAAAAAGGACGCAAAGCCCAAGCAACAACATCCCGAGAAAAGCGGTTAATTTTACGTATTGCTTCAAATTCTACTCAATCAGCTACTAAAATAAGGTCCAAAAGCGGAGTATCAGCCAGTATTTCGACAGTCCGAAGGATAATAAGAAAAGATGGTACTATCCAGAGAAGAAAACTCAAAAAGAAACCTGTTCTAAAGCAAGTACACAAGGAGCTGCGAATGAACTTTTTAACAGAACATGTCTCTTGGAGCAGTCAATGGAAACGCGTCTTCTTTTCGGATGAAAAAAAGTTTAGCCTTGACGGCCCCGATGGTTACAACTTTTATTTCCATGATTTAAGAAAAGAGGAACTAATTTTGGGAAGACATCACAGCCGTACATCAGGTGTTATGGTGTGGGGAGCTATCACCTACTATGGCAAAATCGAATTGGAGTTTCTTTCTCTAACAGTGAACGGAAACAGCTACAAATACTTGTTGGAACGCTTATTTCCGAAGATGAAAAATATTTTTGGAACTCTGCCTTGGATTTTCCAACAAGACAATGCCCCCATCCACACTTCCAGGGTTGTCAAAAGCTGGATTTTATCAGAAAACGTAGAGCTTTTGCCATGGCCACCCTATTCACCGGACTTGAACATAATCGAAAATGTATGGGCATGGCTATCTCGAAAAGTTTATGAAGGCGGTAGACAATTTGAAGACAAGGACTCCTTAATTGAAGCTATCCGTGATGCCTGGGACGAGGTTTCACTTGACTATTTAAAAAAACTTTATGATTCCATTCCAAACCGTCTATTAGAGGTCATATCGAAAAATGTGGGGCATACTCATTATTATTGAGAAAAACTTAATAAATAAATGTTTGAAAACCAAAAACTGTAAACATTTCTTTCATTTTTTTGATATTTTATAAGATTTTTCATGTGGCCTCATCCAAGTGACGCACTTTTTCATACTGTTTTTAAGTAGCTCTTTAATTAATGTAGGGAAATTCCAACTGTTTTTTCTATTTAACCCCTTAATTTTATTACCTTTTTAAAGAAAATATCTACCTACTCAAATGTAGTAAATTTGTATTGGTACGAAATTTCCAGCAGGTATAAAGAACGAAAATCGGTTGAAATATGTGGCCTCATGCTAGTGATTGGCAGTGTAGTTTGTTAGGAAATTATATTTTTGTAATATTAGAAGTTTTAATGGCGTTAGATTTTTTATTTGCTTTGTATGTTTTGTTGTCTTTCAAAAAATTGCAACTTTGGTCACCACGATATAAGAAATATAAGAAAGACAATATTGGATTGGGGGGTTATTAATTTTAGCACATTCTACGTCAAATTGCCTAAAAGCCAGACTAATCGATTTGTGAAGGAAAAAGTTATTGACAGAAATATATCATTTCAATTAACAACATTCCCATGCCCCATTCTCCATATCCTTGAAACAGTTCCAAGTTTTTCTTTTACTCTTTTCACAGAAGATTGACCACATTCTGGTCTCATATGAATGTATGTTTATTCATTTCTCATCTTTTGCAGCAAATTTCTTTGTATTTTAATTACTTTCATTTAAATATGTTTAAATTTTATATTTGTGCACAAGAAAATGAAAAGAAAGATTTTAATATTTCATTACTGCCCCCAAAGAAGCTCGAAAAATATTAAATTCTTTGAATCCGTACATAAATGGATGAATCTATTTCATTTTGAATATTTGCAAAATTGAAATACTGATTGATTTAAGTCTCTTCTACTCATATTTCTTTGCATAACTAATTTTTTCTTAGTAATATTCATTCTTTTTAGATCGTTTTCAAAGGAAAAAAAAGAAGCAAAGTAAGATGTGTTGTTTTAATCTAAATTCCACAAATAAAAAATATCTTTTAAACAACACAAAAATCTTTCTTTCGCTTTCTCATCGCATAAATAATAAAAAATATACATTCTTGTGTTTTTTTTTTTAATTTTATTTAGTCGATAAGATTTCTATTTATGCGTTTTATTGTTTTGTTTTATTTTATTTTATGAATGAACCATGGAATTTTTTGACACACAAATAGTGAAGAATGTCTTGGCAAAGTTCCAATAAGTAAATAAATTCGACACATTAGCATTTTTTAAAATCATTTATATACAATCTTTTTGTTTTTAATAGGGTATGTTAGAATGCTTTTGAAACTTAAATTTTAATATTTTAGGCTATTTAAGTCCTGATGTAGTGCGCATATTTTCAACTATAAAAAATTTGTTTGTTTTGTTTTGTTTTTAATTGTTTAAACTTGTGAAACAACTTTGAGATACATTTTTAAGGTAAATTTGAATTAATAATAATTAATTAAAAAGCTTAAGGGTTACTTTCTGCTACTGGGAAGAGCTTGCATCCCTAGTCAGTAGACATCCGGATGTTGAAGATTGAAAATACTTAAAACAGTTTATCAAAGGTCATTCGAATCTGCTAAATTTTGCACTGAAGACGTGAACTAAGTTAATTTTCATGCTGAATACTTGAATTTTAAAAGAATACTTACAAATAAGTCGACACGAAAATGAAAAGACTGACAATATTCTAAAGGGTTGGGCATACAAACCTGACACATTTTAAGTACCCCTAGCTCAGCCGCATAAAAACATTACGAGGTCGGGTTTGAAGCAAATAAAAGTAAACAAAAGTAAACAGTTGAAGGTTTTTATTCTTTATTTTTTAAAAATCACATCGTTCAAATGATGACCATTTTGTTCAATACAAAATTTTTTAAAACTTTTTGCAAAATTGCAATTTGCGATATATTTCCGATTTCGGTCTCAATATTGGTCCTAAGTTGGTCCAAGGTGGAAAAAAGTACGATTCAGTTTATGTCTCCGCTTCAACTGTGGTACCGAAAACGACCGTAGCATCTCGACGGTTTCACGGTTTCGGTGAAGAAGTAGGGGCCAATTATCCCCCACTCTGCAACTCCACACCAGACGGTTACGCGTTCGGAATATAGGGGTTTCGCGTTGATGTTCTGCGGATTTTAGACAGCGTAATATCGACAGTTCTGTTTATTAACGGTTTTATTCAAATAAAAATGCGCCTTATCACTAATCATTAGGAACTCACGTGGAATTTCTTTGCTAGCTAACTTCGCTGTCATTTGCCTAGCAAACTGTAACATCGCCGAATAATCGGTCGGTAAGAGTTCTTGAGTGATAAGAATCTTGTATAGATGAAAGTGCTTTCAACATCCTATTGAAATATCGGCGAGAAATGTTCAACGAATGTTTTACGGCCGAACGGAGAGGACTTTTCTGTAAAGCACTACTAACTCGATCAACGTTTTTCGGTGTACGCACCGTGATCGGAAACCCGGTTGGTTTTTTTATCAGCACGGGCCGTTTCCAGAAAGCTTTTAACCCATAGCTTAACCGTATTCCGCGACGCGACCCGATCACGAGGGTTCGATTCTTTTTTTTTACGAAATTCAAAAAATCGGTCGCAAACGAACTCACGATGCGGAGCAGTCTACTTCTCCAAGCTGACACTGAACAACTAAAAAAACATAAACCTTCAACCTACTAGTTTCCGTTCTCGCAACCACGAATATCATGCGTCTTGGTAGGGCGGGTGTCAGGTTTTTATGCCCAACCCTGTAGATCTTTATAATTTTTTAAAAACAAATAAAATTGAAGGTCAATTTCTAAATGTTGAAATTGTACTAAGAATTTTCTTAAGTATGATAGTACCCGTGGCATGATGGTTAGTGCGTTGGACTGCCAGTCGATATTTGACCTCCAACGAGTATAGAAGTGTTTCATTTATAGTTATTTTCAAGTTAAATAGTGCAAATAATAGTGTAAACAAAGTTGGCAGTTTGCCACTAAGAAAAATAACAAATCGATAGCCTAGTGGAGCTGGGTTCGAATCCCGTGCGGAGTGCACTAAAAATCTGGAAGCTTTTTTCACAATCGTAAAATCGTAGATTTTATAGATTGGGAAAAAAAGCAAATGGAGAAGGAGAGGAAAGCAGGGGTATCGAAAGATAGTTCTGCCAATTCATCAGGTGATGCCATCAGCGGTACACAAATTCACCGCAACATCATCAGGCCACCAGTCTGATAGTCCATTAACAACAACAAATGTTACGAGAAAACTAAAGCCTAACCTTGTGGAAAGGAACAATGCTGCTAAGCGCGGAGCGATGCGACAAGGCGTGCAGCAAAAAAAACAACAAGGGATGACGTCACAAAGCGAGTCGTCAGACGGTGACATCGACTACGTCTCCGAAGGTGGAGAGGGGCACTACAGGTCGCCTAAAAATAAAAATAAAAATAGGTTCTCAAGCCTAGCGCCGCCAGAGCAGCCTAAGGAAAGGGAGATGGAGGTGACTGAAGCCCCCAACGACAACGAAGCCGATGAAGTGGAGCTGGCACAAGTGCTGCAGGCAAAAAAGCAGCAAATAGATGCCTACGAGGACCAGCTAAAAAAGCTGAAGGAGGAGATGGAGCCCCTTCTCAGTGCACTAAGAAACAAAATTGAAGCGCGCCGACAAAAAGAGGCAGCTGAGAAGGAGGACAAACAAGCACAACGGCTCCTACAACAACAACAGCAGCAGCAACAGGCGAAGCAAAAAAAGCCTGAAACAAGACAGCAACAACAACCACAGCAGCAACAACCAAAGCCCGCTACCAAAATCACTGGAGCGGAGCAAAAAATGAAGACTTTACCAGTAGTACCAGGCCGAATGCTTGAGGGCCCATCCACCTCGAGTAAGGCCAAGCAGCAGCAACAACAAGAGCTACAGGCAAGGCAGCAGCAGCAGCAGAAACAGCAAAAAAGCCGCAGAAGCAGCAGCAGCAGCAACACCAACAGCAACACCAGAAACAACCACAGCCTAACAGAGAAAAAGTACCACCCATTAGGACCCATAAGGTTGACATACAGAACATTAAGCAGGTATGTAAGTCGGCCACTAAGGGCAAAATTCTTAACGAAAAAGAAAAGAATTATTCGGTACAGTGCTTCTCACTGGCCGAATACAAGTTAGTGAAAGAATTGTTAAAAGAGGCCACAGCTGAGTTCTTCAGCTACACGCCAAAAAGTGAAAAGTTTAAGACGGTCCTTCTGAAGGGCATAAGTTCCTGCACGGAACCAGAGGAGCTCTTAGCTGAGCTCCGCCAAAAAGCCAGTGACGATCTCGATTTTATCGGGGTCAAGCCTTTCACTACGGTGAAGTCCACACCCCTTCGTTATAGGCTGCCGATGTTCCTCGTAACATTATCGCCCCAAAGCAGTTTTGAGAGTGTCAAGAGAATCGAAGCTCTCGACAATCAAACTGTACACTGGGAGACATTAAAAAGGCACGACGACATATTACAATGTACGAAGTGCCAAAGGTTTGGCCATGCCAATGCCAATTGCAATATGCAGTTGCGTTGTGTGATGTGCGGAGAAACCCACAAAGAAGGAGAATGCAAGCTGGGGAATGAGCGGGTTGAGAATTTGACCCTGCTCAAGTGTGTCCTTTGTGGAAACCAAGGGCACCCGGCTAACTATAGGGGTTGCCCTAAGGTCCAACAAATGAAACAGAAACAGGCCAGCCAAAAAGCCGAAAAAAGTCGAACAGTTCGACAGGCTCCAATACAAAAATTCGTAGATCCCAAATTTTCCTACGCCCAAATGGTGTCAGGGAATAGGAACACGAGACAGGCTCCACCAACGGTTGCCCCAAAGGCCCCTGTGCCTAAGGCACCAGAGGTGCAGCCTGACATTGTAGCCTTGTTGTTGAGCATTCAAGGTCAACTAACAGGACTGCAAAGTGAGATAAAGGAGCAAGGCAAAAGGGTAGATCATCTCTACTCTTTGTTGCCTGGCCTGGCGCAATTTAGACCATAATGGGCGCGCTGCCGGAGACGCGCCTTAAAGTCCTAGCTGTGAATGTAAATTCACTGATTAGGATTGAACGAAGAGCCAATATGTTCCAATTCTTGACAGACTACAGTCCCGATGTGTTTATGGAGGAGATAAAATGTGTGGTTGCCGATTTTAATACCAACGAAAACCAAATCCATTGAAAGTTCCTAAATGTCGTGATAACATACAAAAGAATAAAAAACGGAAGTAAGAAAACTGGAAGGGATGCCACAACTTGGGAACATTTCGATAGATTGGCTATTTGAAATTATATAATAAATTAGATTGTTGTGCATTCGCATCGGGTGAAATATCAATTTAAATAAATTCAAATTCGAAAATTAATTTTTAAAGGATTTTTATATTTTGGTAATGTGCAGTGTAGCAACACCAACTCCTAGCAACATCTCGACAAATCAGGCACAGAGCAGCTTGGATTCCTTGCCTTTTTCATAAGATCAGGCTCCACTTTCGTCTACTTAGGGAAACTTATCGTGTTCGGAAGGAATTGGCAAATTAGTTTTTTTTTATCTTAAATTAGATTTATCTCTAATTTCTTTTTAATAGCCACACTTTTAAAAGCCTGATTTATACAAAATAAATGAAAACATGAAATTTTTTAGAAAAAAAAGTGTAATTGCGCATTTGAATTTTCTCTAAAAATGTATTTTTCTATTTTCCGGACAGAACTTAATTTTCCTGAACAGCTGATACTTTTATGTTCAAAAGTGAAACGAACCGTTCCACTGATTTGTGTTCCAATTTCAGACAATTCCAATAACAGATTTTCGTCAGTAAAATATTGTCGGTGGATTTCAAACAGACATTTTTTATTAATGACAGAAACTTTTAATGATACCTATAAACGACGTATCAAAAAAATTCCAATGTTTGTTTCCAATGATGAAAACCAATGATAGCTATAACTGGCGCCTTACGCTAGCATTTAGATCTTTGCTGCATGGACACAATATGTTGAGAGATACCCTTCTGCCGACAAAATCAAAACTTTGTTAAAAAAATATATTTCCCCAAATGTATACCAAGCAAATACAAACTAAAATTACAAGCGGGTAATTGGGCATCCCTGACTATATTTTTCGTAGACAGGTATGGTTGAGAGTTGTAAGTCACTAGGCCCTAGTTTTTAATGGACTATAGCGCCATTTAATGCATTTATTTATTATAAGTAACTAGGTGTATACTTGTTTTTAACATCCCATAGGAAGTTTTTGTTAGGGTCAGATTTGTCAAATTGAAAATTTTGACATTTCTCGACGTTTAAAAGTCCCTAGAGTGCGTGCGTTTTAAATGTACGTTTCCGATATTTTTTCGTCGTACATAGCTCAAAAGATATCGATTTCGAATAATTTTTGT
This sequence comes from Eupeodes corollae, assembly GCF_945859685.1. Classification (NCBI taxonomy): domain Eukaryota; kingdom Metazoa; phylum Arthropoda; class Insecta; order Diptera; family Syrphidae; genus Eupeodes; species Eupeodes corollae. The sequence goes on from NC_079149.1 coordinate 134,952,229, forward strand.
TATACAGATAATAATGCAGAAAGATGCAGAAAGGGCTCTCAAGAAAATTGCGTGGATGGTTTTTTTACCATAGCAGTTTTAAAAAAGGTGAATTTTATGGTTAACCCTATAAATCGAAAAAAAACTGAAAATAAAAAAAATTGTTACCCCACAAATTTAACAAATCAAAAATGCTTTCAACAATTTTGCGCAACAAAAATAACGTTTTTAACATCTGGTAAAATTTTGAGAAAAATCGAATTGATAGTTTTTTTATAAAAAATAAAAACCTAAAAACATTATCAAAGTTCTTAAAAATTGAATTTCGACTCAAATATCTTTTCAAAAATTTGAAATTATGGCTTATAACAATTGTCACCATTCGGAAAAAAATCGAGAAAAATCAACTTGGCAGTGTTTTTTTACACAAAAAATAAAAACTTAAAAGAAAATTCAACAAAAATTGGTAAAAATTGATTTTTGACAAAAATATCTTTTCAACAATTTGAAATTATGGCGTCGAATTAATTTTAACTTATAAGAAATATTTTGAGAAAAATCGAATTGACAGTTTTACAAAAAATACAAAACCTAAACAAAAAAATTAATAAAAGTTGGTAAAAATTCATTTTCGACTCAAATATCTTTTCAAAACTTTGAGATATTGGCTTTAAACTACTTTTATCTTTTAAAAATATTGGCTGATCGGCTATTTTTTTACTTGGTGCAAATTTACTTTCGACTCAAACAGCTCTTCAAAAATTGAAAATATTGTCTTCAAACTTTTTTTTATTTCACAGAATATATTTTTTTTTTGATATTCAGTAGTTTTTTTTATTAATCCAACAGTCAGTTTTATCATAAAAAAATAAGATCTACAAAAAATAGTACGCAAATTTGGTAAAAATTGATGTTTGGTTCTTGATATCTCTCAAATTAATTTCATTCATACAAATTTTAAAAATTTAAGAAATGCTACTGAAATTGGTAAAAATAAGTTTTCGACTTAAAATCCATTTAACGAAACTAGATTTTCAAACTAAACTGTTTCTTGATATGAAAAATATTGTTGTTAATTTTAAAATTTTTAAGAATAATTCAACTGACAATTTTTCTAACCCAACACGAAAACCTAAAAACTTTTTAAGCAAGATAAATGGAAAGATGGGATGCGAAGTTATCAGTATGGGTCGCATCCCAGCCTCTTTTTTTTGTATTACTTTTAAATGATATTAACGTGCATTCTATAGAGTATTTTACTACAGCTTCGTGAGACTTCGTGGTTATGAAAAACTCTTCTTATTCTTAACATGCACTTCTTCTAATTAAATTACTTCGACAATAAGCCAAATTTCCGTATGTAGAGCAATAACAATTCTAAAAACATTAACAAATAACTACAACATGTACATAATATAAAATTGAATGTCAGGTGCGTTAGGAACTGAGGATAGACATGCCTTTTTTCTGAACTACTCTAGTATCCACATAAAAAAAAATTAAGTCTTATCTACATTAATTTAGACTGTCTACGAAACAACCCTAATTTTTGTATGGTTAGAATACTTAAACAAAAAATCCCCTGTCTACAAAAAAAAAAACTTTATTAAAAACAAATATTTTGCTCAAGTGAGTACCAATAAATTCATACAAATTTCATAGTCACGTCTCTGTTACAAATTTTCTGTTGACCTTTGTTTTTTTATGGGTACATGTGGCGTATACTTGTTTTTATTTTATTACTTAAGAACTTCTACTTTTAAAAGAATTTTACCTTCAACGACTTATAAAATTTTATTCAAATGCATTCAATAAAAAAACTACTTATTTTTATTGAAAATTTACTTAAACTTTAACCCTTTCTCTTCCCGACAGTAAATTGACCACACTTCTCTATTTTTATGATTCAAGAATCGTTTACAGTTCAATGTTAAACATTAAATCATCATATTTTTTTTTATTTTCAAAACATAAACAACCTTGCAGTTATGATGCTGCATATAATGTTGAACCTTTTAAAAGACCATTAATCATTCCAAAGAAAAAAACCAGTTTGTCGCATTTAATTTCAACATCAATTTACAACTTTTAAAAAATATGTTGCATTCAATGAAAAACTGAAGAAACAACAACCTCAGAATGCGCCAAGCGCCAAGCCTATTGTTTAAAATGACACTATCCGCATTATCAAACAATTACCATTCATTTTCTGAAATTCCACCGCAACAACCGCACATTGCCAGCCAACGTTAAAAAAGATACAATTTGTGTGGAAGAAGTGGGCGTAAGTTGCAATTACAAATCATAAAACACCTCTGACTTAAAATCTTAAAAAACACAACAAAAATCATTGAACGCCACCGCCGAGCAGTGCCGCCCGCAACCAGACCGCGCCACACTATAGACCACCGACAACCAACAACAACGACTCGACTATGATATATAACTAATTACTACATGCCACAAAGTGGGTTGTTGAAAGTCAGGGTTAGCTTATGGCTTTGGCGCCCCTAACCATCCGCAACTATGAATATGTATACCTACGCATATTTATACAACATTGTCGCCGCGCCGCGGCCGCCATCACACCGCAACAACAGTCTCTAATTATTATTTCGATAATAATTATTACAAATTGTCTAGCAGCGGCGGCGGCGCGGCCAGCGACGCGACGGACGGCGGCCATTGTAACTACAAGAAGAATTTCATTGAAATACCATTTCGCACAATTCAAAATTCAAATTAACCGGAAGTGGTATGTCGCACGAGGCAACATCCATTGACCGTGAAATTTTGTATAAGATTATTTGTTATTTTCTTTTGCAAGTGGCGCAACCAAAATGCATTTCATCGTCAAATTTTGTTAGAAATTTACATTTACCCCCATCATCGCCAAGCTTCGGCATCGGCATCAGTGGCAAAGTGCAACGTAGGAGATTCTGATTCTGTTGACAACAATTGCGCCGGGGTTGCCTCATTCTTTTCATTTGACAGCTAAAGTAAGAGTTGCCAAATGCTTTTTTTTAAAGTGTCAATTTTAAATGTTGTTTTATGATTTGTAAAAAGTTACCCAAAAAATCCGATGAATGAGTTGCAGATGGTTTTGCAGTGGTTTTTGACACTTTTAGTATGGTAGAACTGTCAAAATTGACATTTGGTTTCATTCGTAGCCTTACTTTTCGGATTTTGCTGTCATTGTGAATGCAACTTATACAAATTCGCCTACGATAGGCGATACAAAAAAACTGATAGTGGCAACCCAGTCTCATTCTTGCCGATCATCGGTCTAATGGTTATCGATCAGTTTAAAAGTTTATGAGAAATCCATTTTAAAAATAGTTTTTATTTCTTTTTTTTTTAAGGAACACAAGTGTTAAATTGAGAAAGACCTGCGATCACCCAAATGTATTTTTGAAAGAGAAACAAAAATCAATCTCAGGGTTTTGCGTCAATTTTGTTTCAAAAATTCCCACATGTAGTAAACTAGAAATTAATCATTTTAGCTTGATCGATTCTGGGTATTTACGAGTAACACATAAAACTACAAGCTTCTTCCTTAGATTTCGAGTGGTGATGCCGGTTTCTATTACTAGCAATTACTCTTATAATTGTTCTTCGAATAAAAAGGAAAATATCTAAAATTTGATTACTTAAAATTTTGCAAACAAAAACGAAGAGGAAAAACATATTTTTGGCATTGAGCCAAAAGAAATCTCAGCGGTGCCATCATAACCCGCTGCTGCTGGCGGTACCCCGGTGATCATCATCAATGCCACACTACGAGTTATATGTATATGAAGGTACCTCATCTCAATCTTCTGGGAACTCTCACAATGTGTTGAGATAGTTGTTTTTAATTGATCTTGGGTGATGTGACGAGATTACATGAGATTCTTTTGGCGATCAGCACCACGACGGACGTTTACTTTGTGTACACTTCTCATTATATTTTTATACAAAATAAAAAGAGGACAACTTTTAGAAAACAGCCACTTTGAGAATGTTTAAATATTATTATTATTATTTTTTTTTTGTATAATATTATTTTTGTAATGAGGCGTGACTTGTGCGAGTGGAGTGTTGATTTATTTAGACATTAAATACCGCCTACGAAAAACTTATGAACGGAAGGCATTTTAAATGATTCAAGTTACTATTTCGAGAATCTTGAATCGGGCCAAATATACAGGAACTAACCTTATTTTTGCAGAAAAGCAAACAGAAATATGAAACTTTGTCAAGGCGGCTTTGGAGCAAAATGGGGCTTTCCATTGGTAAATTTAGATGTCAGTTTAAATATTTTTGTATCTGTGACTACTGACATTGTTTTATGTCACTAGTGTCATTGCAGCTGTCAGATTTTCATTGAAATTCATTTTTGCACATTATATTTAATTAAATTATTTGGAGCTGTTTGCATTAAGTGCATTTTAAAAAGATGTTTAACTCAATTTTTGCACTCGCACAAATCACTAAGCACACACATTTAAATGACAGATATAAACTTTTCTTGACATTAGTAAAAGTAGGGGTTAATCTCTCGTAAAGCGTATTTGATTTCAGAATTCATTGAAAATTTAACCAATTGATTTGGCCTAATGAAATGCAAAAAGGAAAAGTCAGCATTTTGGTAGAATTAAAAATAAAATTAATAGATTTTAAAAATGAATAGATTTTTATAAGTAACACAAATAATTTCAGTCAAATATTTGAAGCATCAACTACTCGTATCTTAAATTTGTATACTTTCAATTTAGTAAATGAAAAAATTTATGAGAACAAATAAAATATCTTACATCTGGTGTTTTTTTAAGAACTTGCATGTTAAAAAAAAACACCCTATATATATCTATTGGGTTTTCTAATTATCACTCGAAGACTTTGAGTTTAAATTGTGAACGCACCCTTTCACTAATCAGCAAACTGTCATTGTCAATTAATACATTTTAATTATGGTAAAGTACACGACTAAACAACTTCTGTGAATTATAAAAAATTTCTACCGAAATGTGGAGTCGGTGAACACAACTTTAAAGAGCCTTACACATGAAAGCGACCAACGAATGAACGAATGGACGAACGAACGTGATTTTACACATTTCAAAAAGTCAATTTCAAACAAAAACACAATTAAATTATAAGAAACCAATTGACACTTATGTAGTACCCGTGGCATGATGGTTAGTGCGTTGGACTGTCATGCAAGGGGTCTAGGGTTCAATCCCTGCCTGTGCCACCTTAATTTAAAAAAAAATAATTTTCGCGGGTACTGCCTCTTGCGAGGAATTGACAAATCCTTCAAGAGTAATTCTTGTCATGAAAAAGTGCTTTCTCAAACTAGCCGTTCGGATTCGGCCTTAAATTGTAGGTCCCTTCCATTCCTGACAACAGTTCTCGCACACAGGAATGGTTGAGAGTTGTAAGTCACTAGGCCCTGGTTCACAACGGACTGTTGCTCCACCCCATTTGATTTTTGAATTGACACTTATGTTAGGATAATAAAATTTGCATTTTGTTCTCTAAAACAAGACAATTTTGTAAAAACAATTTGTTAGCAACGAATTGCAATGTGGTTGCTACGAACTGTCAAACTCTATTCGCGTTTCACATACAATCCACACTGCAACGAATAAATTGTTCGCGCTCAAGTTAACCTCAAAATTATATCTCTCTTATTTTGTTTGTTGAAAAGGGTAATTATAAATTGACAGTTCGTCGCTGTCTGCGAATAGAAACAAAGCTCACTTTTTCAAAATATGCGAACATCCACAGTTCGCAGTTCGTAGCTCATGTGCAAGATAATTAAGACCGTTAAATGCAATATTTTCAGTGAAACAACGGGTAAGTTGAAGTGTCAGAAATATCACTGCCGTTTAGGTGTTTGTAGCAAATGATCCACGAAATCAATCAATTCCATGGCGTTCTCAAGAATGGGGCACCACATTTTAGCGTGTTTTGCATAAGGATCTTGGTTTACATCCATACAAGATCAAGCTGACTGACAAGGTCATTTAAAGCGAAGTAAGTTCTATGATTGGGAAAGCTAAGAAACTGTCAAATATATGTAAAAATAACTCAATAACAAACATTGCTGCTAATTTGAATAAAACACGTATACAAAATTATAAAGTCAAAACTGACAACAGATATCTCTCAGCTGTCAAGTGAACTGTCATTAAACATAAACACGGTGTTTAAAAACTAACTCTGGTTTTACTGATTTTCCAAATTTTCAACGGTTTTAACATGTTAAACATTTAAAATTTAAAATCACTGACATTTCATATACGTAAATAGGTCCCTTTGTCAGATTAAGGTTTGTTTACTTTGTTTTGTTTTATTTGTTCACAAACTGTCAATGTTTAGACGTGTTCAGAAACACATTGTTTAAAAAAAGAACAGAATCAGTGTTTTAGTTAGCAGAGAGTTAAAAAGTAGCTAGTTAATTGGCAAATAACTATTCAAACACATTGTTTATATTATTTATGTTAAATGCTTTGCCTTTAACAATGGTTGTTCCAAAGAAAGCACCTTTGATGTTATGAGCGGAAGAACAGTAATACTTCATTTTATTTGTTTGACATATCTTGTCCATGGATTTGTTTGATATTTGACAGATGTTAATCCTTCACAAAGCTTAATTTTACGTAGGTTTTTAAATTCTTTGTTACAGATTTGACTTCAAGGTTAAGTTCATGATTAACAATTGTTTACATTTTCCTACACTTATATTTAATAGTTCTTTGGTTTTTTTATAAATTCTGGTTAGTCAATATTTTACAACATCTTTTCAAAGGCAAGAATGTGACCTTGACTAAAGAACTATGTAAACATTTTCAGAACGCTTATTCATCCCTGTCACTTCTATTTCATTGAAGATTTAAAATAAATTTCAAAAACACACGCACTATAACATAAACGAAAATTATAAATAAATTCATTTGTGCGTTTCTATCGCTTCTACCGCCATCAGCGCCATAAACTAAAAGTACTCATTGAGATGATGTTTTGGAATGCAAAATTCATTGGGGTGCGTTTTCACTTTAGGATTACGCTTTTAAAATTACTAAAATATTATTGTAACAGTTTATTTCAACCAAGTGAACTTGAAATGGAAATTGTGTCCTGCTAATTTTGCATCCTGATGTTTTCAAGAAAACGAAAACAACAACAAAAAAATAAAACATCCCAAATTAGAACAAAAATAATACTTAAAATTTTGTCTCTATATTATAATTAGAGGCGTGTACATTGTACAGCAAAGAGCTTACGTACATCGTAGGTTGGGGTTTGGCGGAAATACTTTTGTTCTTAGTGTACACTTTATGTTGACAACAATTATTCTACATTAAGAATAAAAATAGACACTAATTAAAGGAAACTGTAAGTGGAACTGAACTGACATCGTCACTTTTCTCTGATGTGTTCTTATGTAGGTAAAATATCATCAGAGCCTGATGATGATTTTATACGAGACGAAGAAGAGGTTAAGCAGTCAGGCAGGCATTTTTATACTACTTCTAGAATTTCTTATTTGGAAGACAATTTCCCGCCATTCCAACCACTTCCTCCTTAGAATTCTAGATCATGTCAAGTTGTCATCGAGGTACGAGCATACGAATAGAACATGACTCGAAGTGCTGGCTAGATGACACTATAAACTGTTGACTGACTGACTGAGTAACTGAAAATGATACTTTTCTAAATTCCTTTCGCTGAACCCCAACTGGAGAATTTATATCCTCCTCGTGACTATGGGGTACGTCGTCGTCATCGTCTTACGGTACTATAAACTTGTTGAAATTTGTATCCATTCCAAAAACTTGCTGTCCTGACTTACAACACTCAAACGAATGTTAAATTGAAAAAGACACCCAGAAAATTTTGTCCCCAAAATAACAGCAAGCAAATAAAAAACAACACAACATTTACACGTGTCGTTTCCGGTTTAAAGAAACAAAAATGTCGTGTTCAGCCTTTTGAACATCTTGCAGAACGAAAGTCCTCAAAATACTTGTCTATTTTTTTTTTCAACAGTTCGAACGTACTTTTTAGATTTTGTGTTCTATTAGCAAATTGAGTGAATAGAGTTTGAAAGTTAGTTCAATTTTCTACCACGGTTAAATTTTGACACTAGCATGGTGAATAAAATATACTTTCATGTTGAGAAGTCTAAAAGTGGTTAAAATTTAAAGCTTTTTAAGTAAAGAGAAGATTGTTATTGTTGTTTTCTTATTTAAAAGTAATAAGTTGAGAAATATAAACATATTAACATAAAACACTTCCTCAAACTATTGTTTATTAAGCAAAAATAGAATGCTAAATTATAAATTTGAAATGTTTGGCAGCTGTGAAAATTTGTGCTCCCAAACTATTCATAATGGGAATTATTGTTTAGCAAGGAATTGGAACATTTGTTTAAGATATGAAAATAAACAAACAAAACCTATACAAATATGTAAAGATGAGATTTTATTTTCAAGTTGGATACTGTATTTGAAATTTTTTAACTTTAACAACAAAAACAACATTTTCAAAAAAAGTTCTTGAATCTAGTTTTTTTTTTTAATTCTATAGATTCCAATCACACAGCAGAAAACTACATTTTATTTCACCTCATACCAATTGTCAAAAATTAAACGTGGTAGAAAATATATGCACAACTTAAATGCAGCCTACGGCTTTTATTTTGTAAGTCGACGAGTTCGGGTAGCACAACTACATACACTGCTTTTTAGCCCTGAATTGAATTGCGTTACAATTTGGATTACTTTTTCTTATATGATTAAAATTTGACACTAGCGTGGTGAATACAATTGCTATGCTATGGAGCACACCAAAAGCATTACAAATTTGACTTTTGTTAAGATACAAAATAGATTGTTATTAACTTTGCAAAAAATGAAATACCATTCTGTTGTTTTTCTTTGCCTTGAAGTTTTTGACTGATGTGGAAATATTTGTTAGAAAAAACAACTCTTTGTTTTAAAATGTTAAACAACCGTGCAAAATAGATACCAAATAATTTTAGTTTAAAACTTAATTAATTTGGAAAAAAACAATTTGTTTTTAAAAAAATCCCTCTCAAAAACCTTACCTTGATTTAAATATCAAAAATGTATCGTGGAAGTATTTAATTAAAACTGAAAGGAAGTTCAAACACGGTCTTAATTTTTAAAATGGACTTATTCGGGTTGGTTAAATTTTGACACTAGTGTGGTGAATAAAAAAGGTTTTAAAATGATCTTGCTAAATTTTGTCACCAGTGACATTTTTCAAGATGGAGAGAATATTGCATTTGAAATTTTTTTCTAAAAACACTGAAAACAAAATAACAAAGAAATTCGGGAGAAGTGTCTCAAATTTGTTGTTAAAAATAAAATACAAATTGAATTGAATTTCAACTTATAAGCGTTTTAGGAGATCACTTTTAAAAATTTAAATTTGATCATGGAAGAAAATTTCATAAACAACTTTAAGGCAGTTCACAACACTGACGCGCCCAGGTCATGAGGCCGTGTGCGAATGGCCATAACCTATTTGTTAAATTTTGACATTAGCGTGGTGAATAAAATGGATTCAAAATTATCCTGGTGGAGCAGGATATATTTTGACACAAATGGTTAGTGTTTCTCAATTGATGTTTATAAAATGTGTAGACAACTGTGAACTGGCCAATTAATGCTCATACTGTGTCTCTGACACATTTAAGGTATTCAAAACCGTTTGAGTGTGCGTAAAGTATAATTTTGATCTACAGTGGTCGGCATAACTATTTTGACAGATGTACATCTCTCGCTCTTGTGATAATAATTTAAAACGGTTAAAGTTTTAAGAGAGTAAATCTATAAAACATTAATAAGTATGTTATAATAGATCACGTGATGGTCAAACTCAGTCATTTGAAAGGTGTGCTGCTGCAAGGCTGCTCTTTTTGTATTTAAAGGGCTATTTTCTGAGTGAAAAAAACTATTTTTACGGATGTTCTTCTGTATGCTTGGTAAGTAAAAATAATTTTTTTTTACAAATTTAAAGCATATATTAAAAAGTTGAATTCATTAAGGCTCCGTTTTGTGCAAAATTGGTTAAAACGGCAGAACTAAGTATTGAGGTTAGAGCAGATTTAATTCCAGCGTGTCTATCAAACAGAGATCTGATTTTATTAAGACAAACCGTACATTACCAAATAAACAAACATAAAAGAACGAGATCTGCAAAAAAAAACTACCACTGAAGAGTAGAAAACGAAAAACTACTCTAAAAGAAGACAGGCACATTTTGAGAGAATTCATCAAAAATCCTGCATTAACCCCTAAAAGCTTGGAGCTTGAAATAAAATCCCTCCAAAAAAGTTCCGTTAGTAAAAGAACAATTCGCAGACATCTCAAAGAATATAATTTTGTGACGTATACCGCAAGAAAGATACCATTTATAATTTCTAAGAACAAATTAAAAAGATTGAAATTCGCGAGGGAATATGTAAATAAGTCTTTTAGCTTCTGGAACAATGTTTTATGGACTGATGAAAAATTCTTTCAGTTTTATGGATCACCTAAAAAAAATCTGTTCGAATGCGGAAAGAAATGCATACAAAAGTTACTCCAGTTTTGCAGACCATGTCCCATAGTGGTGGATCAGTAATGTTTTGGGGATGCATTTCTGCAAACGGTCATGGGGACCTAGTCCCAATCGATGGCTCCATGAACCAAAGCAAATATTTAGATGTGTTAAATGAGAACGCATTTCCATCTGGCGATAGACTTATTGGAAACTCTTTCATTTTTCAACAAGATAATGCCCCCTGCCATAAATGCAAAATTATCACCAAGTTTCTGAATGACATTGCGTTGGAAACCCTCAACTGGTCACCCCAAAGCGCTGACTTAAATGTCATAGAAAATGTATGGGCCTATATAAAAGGAAAAAGGAATTCATCATTGAGTCGTACTACGGATGAGACTATTTTTGAGGTGAAAACTCTTTGGGAAGAAATACCTCAAGAAATGCTCTGAAAACGTGTAGAATCAGTTCCAAGACGACTTGAAAAAGTCAGTGATGCTAAAGGAGGCTACATTTTCAACTAATTTATCAATAATTTAGTTTTTAGTTCTATCAATTGGGTTTTTTTATTAAGTTAAAATAAAACTGTCAAAATAATTATGCCATAACAAAAAGGGATTTTTATTTGTATTCACTAATTAATCTAATTATAATAAAATAACTGTGCCGTCAAATTATCCATTTTTTGCCTAAGATCCAATTCCTATTTCAATTTTGCCAAACAAATCTTTTAAATGTCAAACAACAAGATATTCGCTCTGTCAAATTAGTTATGCCGACCAATGTGTATACTCTTTAAGTCAGATTTTGTAAAAATAAATTAATTTACTTGAACACGGAAAAGGAAGTGTTCAATGAAATTTAATTATCTAGAGGCAATTTTCTTCAAAGTGCTAATTTAAGATTTACCATCGCATGCAATTGGTACATAATTAAATTCGATCCTTTTTCCACCAAACGTCAAAATTTAACAGCGATAAGAAACAGACTTTTCGCACAGTGTTTTAGTCTGTTTTTACTTTTTTACATTCTAATCCATTTTATTCTTTAAAAATGTGCAAGCCTATGGCCACATGACATATCAGAAAAAAAAAGAAAAACTGAGGTTTTAAAAAATAGGGTATCACAAAATGAACCCAGACAAGTTATAGTCTTTCTGTATTCACTTGAATAAATGTTTTTGATTTCTTTGACTCTAAATATTTGCCGTCTTGGTTGTTGGAAAACTTACGATCTTACTTATGATTTGAAATTCTTGCTCAACTTATTGTCACTCGTTTAAATTTAGAATAAATGAAAACCAAGTCATTTGGTTGTTGTTGTTTTCATGAACAGCGATTTTTCATGTTTTCAAAGGAGGGCGAGGAAGACGAGAAGGATGCAGTAGATTTTATCGTTTGGTGGTTTTGTGTTTGGTGTTCGGTGGCAAAAAAGGAAACGCATCCGTTGTTCATTGTTCATTCTACTCTGGTAATTCTTTTCAAAGAAAACACAACAAACAAATAACCAAAATATAATCGGACAAAAGACCTAAATACAAATTTTTCGGTGGTTAAATTTTCTTTATTGTTCGGTTTAGAGCGGTGAGGTGAGGTGGGGTGCAGTGGTTTTGGCTTTGGTTTGGTGACACTCCAGGTCATAGGCATGATGCAAAAGTATACCTACAACAACGCCACCAGACATAACCAAACAAAGATACGAGCCTCAGAGCCGACATCCAAGCATTCAACTAGAATCAAAGCCAAAAGGACTGCAACAGAAGCAACATCGGCATCGGTTTCGAACCTTAACGCCCCCTCCTCCGTCCGTTCCATAGTACATATATCTTTTAACTCTTTTCTTTGGCTTGGCTCACATAATTCATAGACATTGGCAATTTTGTGTGTTTTGTCAGCATGGAAATGGCAACGTGCCAGTAAATAAGTGGACACGAAACACGTGTTGACATCAGCATTGGATTGGAAGTTGGTTGGAAATGCAAGCCCTGTTCTAATGGGGTGGATGTGGATGACGTGTATTTGGGAGTTTAGGCTAGATTCCAGAGTTGGCAGCAGTAGAAGGGCAATCTGACAATGGCGATGGCCTGTTGTTGAATTTATTGGAAAGTTGGCCAAAAGTACATGAATATTTTCAGAATTTCCAACTCTTTTGTCGTAATACACTCGTTTATACATAAAGATACACAATGTACTACACAATATCTCGTGGTGTTGTACTATTTTCATTTTTAATTAAATGTCCTTTTTTGTATTTTTTTTAGGTCAGTTCAGCACATAGTTTATTCGATGACCTTTGATGATGCCTTTAGGATCTGAGTCTTCTTCTATAGGTAAAGGGGCATATATTTTGTTTCCATTATACTCTCAAGGGTGTTGGCTTGAATTATTAAACAGGACACATTGTTGGTTCTATAACTACGGCATACGACTACGACGCTACGTAAAGTAGAATGTTGCTATGGTAAAAAATAAAGTCAAGGTGGATGTATATTGTATAAATGAGGTAATTCAGCTTTTGTGAGGAGTATTTTTGGCACACGGTTGAATGAAATATAAATTAAAGGATTACAATCTAAATGTACATTTGCAGGAAATAATTAAATGAAAAATTATTTAACTTTCTGAAAATGACTCCTTCTTTTTTTTTGGAAAGGCACAAGTCACGGGTCATGTAATATACAATGAATATTAATTTATAATAAAGTGCTCAAGGGTGTGTGTTTTTTGCACATTCCACGAGATTTTCTCCACAAAAGGAGAGAATTGAACCAAGAGCCTAGCCTATGAAAATTTAAATTTGTCATGTTTTTAGAACCTATGGTTTAGAAATTCAAGGAACTAAAGGCTGGTTCGTTCAAAAAGGCGTTGGAAAAAAAAATTAAATAATCTAATATTAATATTATTAAAGGGCAAGACAAGTTATATGTTTTGCTAATATCAAGAAATTTATTAGTTTAAAAATGCGAATTATATTATTTATTATTTATTATTGACGAGGCAGGGTTTTCGCGAACTCGACTCTCCAGTTCATCCCACAAATTCTCCATTGGGTTAAGGTCTGGAGATTGTGGAGGCGTTTGGATTACTTTTGGTCAGTTACACAGAAGCCATTCCCTTACAACATGCGACTTGCGTTTCGGGTCTTTGTCGTGGTAAAAATTAAAATTCCTTTAAATGACCATTTTCTCAGCACTTCGCCTTAAATTTTCTTCTATAATCCTCAAGTAGTATTCCTTATTCAATATTTCGTCGATGAATACTAAATTTCCCGAGTTTGCCGAAATGCACCCCCAAACCATGATGTGCCCGCCTCCAAGCTTCACTATTGGCTATGTGTTCCTGCAATTAAGCTCTTCATTTGACTTGCACCACACCATATCGCTTACTTACTCTCGTCAGCAAATATTACATCATCCCACTAAATTGCATCCTTATTTTTGTGCACTTAAAAGAGGATTTGCTTTAATTTTACTTACTATGAGCCGTTTTTCTTGCATTGTTAACTTTTTTGGTTGACCCATCTGCTTCGTTGGTTCGATCCTCTTTTCTCTTTTATACCTTCGAACAATATCACCGACAGTCTTTGGATTCATGTCTAAAATATCAGCAATTTTTTTTTAGTTTCACCTTTATTATGGTGAACAATAACAAGGTTTCTTTTTTCAAGGCTTGCATTTTTTCCGTTTATTAATTTTTTAAATAAAACCAAACGATCTTACACTAAATTGTTTTAAAAATGTATGCAAACGTCTAGTAAATACTTTATTCACTTTATAAACTGTTAATCGGGGCAAATGTCAAACTCAGCAAAAAAAAAAACAAAAAAAAAAAACGAATACTAATGAAGCGTTTACATGTGTCCTTTTTGCGTTGCTTATCGTAAATCTTAATGCAGTTAAGTAATTGCACCATTTTTTTTAATGAAATATTGATAGATTTATATACTTATTTATAAAACAACCAAATAATAAACCTAAATTCAACTTTTACTACGAGAAAAACATTAAAAGTATGTTTAAGAATAAAAACCGAATATAAATGACATTGACTCTGTCAGAACACAAATGTTCCTGTTTCTATATTCCATGGGGCAAAATAAAATAATTTATTTTCTGCAGGAGAAACTGTAAACAAATTAATAGGTAAACAATTATAAAACTTCAAAGCGTTTTAAGGAAATAATTGAATGTGGTGGAAGAATTGGTATAGGTTCTGATACTTACTAATAAAGACTTATACAGAGAAGTGTCAAATTTGTTTCATTTGTTTTTGTCAAGTTTATATAGAATTTTAAAAATATGTAGCTGGAAATTTGACAGGTCTAATGACTAATACAATGGAAACAAAAACAATTCTAGTCGCGTTCCATGCGCCACGAAAAAAAACAAAACAATTTTTGAGATATATCTAAATGTACCCATTTAAAACGATCTGTACCGGAACACGCCTAAATAATGACATTTCGTAAAAAAAAAAAACAAAGCAAACAAACAAACGTAAACAGAACAGATAAGTATATATAAAGGGTGTTTTTTAGTTGTACTCGATGTTTCGATGGTTTGACAGTTGATTATGTCAAAGTGTGTTGATATTTCTGTTCAGTAACTTTTGCAAATTAATCATGAATCGTTTAAAGCCAGAACAACGCTTCCACATTGTGTCTATTTCGTCGAATCAAGATTGATTTTTTGTTTTCAAAAACTGTTCAGTTAAACATTAAAAGTAATGGAAAATTCAAGCACACAATATTTTTGTCTTAATCTCTTTAAAAACAAAATAAACAAAAACATTTTAAAGTTTGTCTTTATTTTTTGTTCCACTTATATGTGTTTGATTATCCCTTTTTTATCTTAGCCTTAAAACTGAAAATGAATTGTTTTCACAAGTATACGACCGTTCAAAGTTATTTCATTTACTAAAAGTTTCAAGTGGAAATTATTATTTTTTGTTTAATAACCTTAATTATTGTCAACTTGAAATGAATGTTGTTGCATTCATTCATAATTAAATCCGACTTTTTTTCCCGTTTTGTCGTTGTCTACTATATAGTGTCATGTGGGATGCAATTTATTCTAAGACTTGCATTAATGCATTTCAGTTTAAAAACAGACTTAACGAGCACTTCAGATTTCCATTAAAAAAAGTGCATTTATACGCACTAAATATATTCTGTTCTGTAGATATACAGTTGCGGTCAAAAAAGTATATCTCAAACATCTTTTAAAAATTAAAATGTTTGTGGGATAAATGATAAACTTAACCCAAAATACACATTTAAAAATGGGGGATTTAGTAAAATACTCTGGGAAAGTCTCTTAACAGAAAAACGACTCAAGGAATAAAGCAGAAACTAGACAAGAAATATTTCTAGATAACAAAATTGATGTTATTGAATGCATTGTACGGTCGCGAGGCTTAAATCCACCTGAAAATATTTAGGGTGACGGAAGAAAGAAAGTATCACGGTGAACGCCAAATAACGATAAAGAACTGTGGTCTATCGTTAAGAGCTGCATGACTTCTATTGTAAGATTCAATGGATTTGTAAACTCTATGCAATTTTGATTTAAATCACAAATTTAACAAAATAAAAAGTAATGGTTTTGGAAAGCTTTGTCTACGACTTTCCGCAGTAAATTTTCCCTTTCTTCACAATTGCAAAGGCAGATCTACTAACTACAAAATATGTTACAAAATTTGTTTCTTAAACTCTTTGTATTTTTATTTATTTATCTCAAACTTAAAGCCTTTTCACATTCCACCTTTTGTCATTTCAAGTCGCAATACAATGTTTTCAAATTCCCATTCTCTGATCTCAGAATATACTCAAGGGAGTCCTTCGATATTTGTCTCAATAATTAACTAGGTTATGTCAATGTCTCAATATTACGCAGATGACACGAAAAGAATAAGGATACTTTCAACTCAATCTGTTCCTATATTATTTTAAAAAGATCTTGACTCATTTCAGCTTTGGTACGACAGAAATAAGAACTCAATGTTGGTAAACGCCGATTCATAGCATTCATCGATGTAAAGCGATTACAACTTTTCTATCGATTATGAAATCTGTCGAAATTTTTGAGCACATATTGAATACAACTCTTATTTTGAATGAATTTAATCCGTACAAGGCAGATTTCTGCGATTTGCACTCCGCCGTAGCCCGCTTGTGAAGTTTGGTTAAAACTTATTAATCTAAAAACCTTTCAAAAACTTCGCAAAACCGCTAATATTGTCTTTATGCACCTGCTTTAAGCATGGACCACAGTCTAACTATTGATTCTAAAAATGTGTGCCGTTAATAATTGTACGTTATTTAGCGTAACATAACATATTTAAAACAAACATAAATTTAAGTCTATTGTTTTAAGTCTTTCACCCTTTACTGCTCATATATGAGCCAAATCGTATTTGTATCGATATTTTCTTGTTGTCAACAAATTCTGTACATTTGCTCTAAAATGTATTGATAAACGCCATCTATGAACGAGTTTAGACACCAAATTTTTCCTTCAAACTCGTCACAAAGGGTGCAGTAAACGCGTGTTTGAGAAATTCAAAATTGTATAAAAAGTATAAAAATAAAATGTAGTGCTTGAAAAAAAAGATATAAGTTGAAAAAACGGTTTGGATCAAATATGGCACAGCATGCAGAAATATACGTTCATTTTATACCGAGATAACAGAGTTCAGACATACTTCTATACAAAATTTTCTCGACAACAGCAGTGATGATGATTTTTCAGATGATGAGCACGAAGTTAACAGATGCAAAAATCTTCCACCTCTATATATTCCAGAGTCTGATAAATCCGATTGGAAATTAGAAGATATCATTTCTCTATCCCAGATTTGTACCTCCCTCAAATAAAAGTGCCAGAGCTGAACAAACCCAGAGGCGGGATTGGTTTTTGGAAAAAGGTGATAACGAAACCGCATTCACAGTAATTGTTTACAGACGAAATATTCAAATATATAGAACAAGAAACAATCAGATACTCCTGTGAAAAACGTCCCGAAAAAATTGCCCATATAACAGCAATGGAAATTGAACTTTTTGTTGGAATATGCCTTTACATGTCCATCGTACAGTTAATGTCAACTAGGCTTTATTGGAATGAAAGCCTTGGTTAACCAAAAATTAACTCTGTAATGGCATGTAACTGGTTCGAAGAAATAAAAAGGTTTCTACATTTGAACAACAACTCGACGCATATACCCAAAGGACAACCACGACATGATCCCCTTCATAAAATAAGACCATTCTTGTACTAAAAAAAGGCAGAGACTTCTTACTGTTCCTAGAGAAGTAGATGGACAAATTATTCCAACCAAAAGCTGATCATCTATGGCAATACAATCCAAAAAAGCACATAAATGGGGATATACAAATTTTGTTTTCAGTGGTAGCTCTGGGTTCAGCTACGACCTTTATACTGGAGCCCAAGGACATGTACTGTACAGTTGTTAAACCATTTGCCAAAGATTAGTACATCCAGTGACGTTGTTGCTTGACTGGCGAATACCATTCCCGACGGATTCAACTACAAATTATTCTTTGACAACTGGTACTTTTCCTTACCGCTGTTGACTTACCTGGAAAAAAGCGATTTTGCCACTAGGAGCAATAAAAGCCAATCAGATTCCTGGTAATAAAGTTCCTACCGAAAAGAAATTGAAAAAAAAAATGAAGATGTGCAACTGTGGGATAACTGGCGACAATTGATAGCCTGCATATTTCTGTGGTAAAATGTTTTGACAACAAAATTGTGAACCTTTGTTCGAGATACTATGTCCAACGCTTCAACAAAAAAGAAAAGAGCTACCAAACTGTCATGACATATAATCGGCATATCGGTGGAGTTGATCTTTTGCTCTTCTTAATTACTATAGAATACAAATTAGATCAAACAAATTTTACCACACAATATTCTTCCACATGATCGACATGACAGACATGAATGCGTGTCTATTTTACAGACGAACGCTTGATGGTTCTGAGGCATTGAGATTTCATCAATAAGCCAACCCAGCCGATGACCCAATCGAATATGAACATTTGTGCACAAAGGAAGAAGTCAGTGAAATAATCAGTACCCTGAAACCTAAGAAGTCCACGGGACCCGATGGAGTCTCCAACTTTTGGCTGAAGAGACT
Source organism: Eupeodes corollae (assembly GCF_945859685.1). Taxonomy (NCBI): domain Eukaryota; kingdom Metazoa; phylum Arthropoda; class Insecta; order Diptera; family Syrphidae; genus Eupeodes; species Eupeodes corollae. Next base: position 134,970,927 of record NC_079149.1, read on the forward strand.
GTCTAACGTGTTCGTCATATTCCTTACCATCATTCTCAATAACTGCCTCAACAACTGCTACTTCCCGCAACAATGGAAAATGGCCAAAATTGTGGCAATCTTAAAGAAAGGAGCAAGGAACCAAATCAACAATTACAGACACATCTCCCTCCTCAACAACATCAGTAAAATTCGAGAAGAGGTCATCCTTAGAAAACTGAAAATGTTCAGCTCCGAGAACAACATGATCCCGGACTTCCAATTTGGCTTTCGGGAAAAGCACTCGACACTTCACCAGCTAGTTAGATTTCAACACGACACTGGACGTCGAAAAGGCGTTTGACAGCGTTTGGATCGAAGCGCTCATACCGGTCTAATTAAAATTTTGTTTTCATTCCTTTCTTCCAGGAACTTCTTTGTCCAGTTGCGAAAACACAAATCTTCATTGAAAATCATAAGAGCAGGAGTAGCACAAGGCTCTAAACTTGGACCGTTCCTCTTCAGCTTACTGACCAGCGACCAACCCGCATCCAACGATTGTGAGAGTCTTCTTTTCGCCGATGACTCGCTCACATACACTTCATCGAAGTTCCATCTTAGCAGACTGTTCCACTTCTACAAGAAATGGGGAATAAGAATCAACACCACCAAATCGGAACTGGTCTGTTTCCGAAGGTCCAGCAACGGTAGAGGTCGATTGGCGACAAGGTGCAGAAGCATTTCTATCTCACTACCAGATGGATCAGTGATACCAGCCAAGAGAAATGCCAAATATCTGGGTATTCACTTCGACAAGTTGTTAAAATTCAACCCCCACTCGAGAGCTATCTTAAGAAAGGCTAACTTGGCACTACACCGCCTTAATCCGCTCCTCAAAAGAAGAACGGGACTCAGGCAGCCAACCAAATTGCAAGCAATTGTTACGTCCTATCATAGCCTACAGCTTCCCGGTGTGGTTCACAATCTCAAAGACAGTCATGAAGGAACTTCTCAACTTCGAAAGGAAAATCCTACGGAGATGCACTGGACTCTCAAAAATTCGCTAATGTACTGGTGGTTCTATTTTTTTGACCGCACCTGTAGGTGCTATGGATCTATAAATGCACACGGCTACAACTACAGCTCCTAGAGTTGCATCATTAAATGTATGTTTGTACATCACGCAGACGTTCTTTTTATTTTTACTATATCACTTTTAATTGCACCTCTATCACTTTCCCTAGTTTTTTCATCTCCAATAAAAAAGAAGAGGTTGGGTGGTTCTGCCGCACTTGGACTTACCCTGTATCCGTATTTATACTATGTGCTTTGTAATTCATTCCATTTTCATAAAAGCATTCGTCAGTCACTTTAGATTCTCTTTCTTTTTTGTCTATGCTTTTATCATGCCCTAATTGCCATTTAAAATTTTGAAAACAAAACAAAATAATGGCTACCCTAGCGGATGACAAATGTATTCACACAATAATTATTCCTTTTACGGATTAGAAATTGTTTTTCTTTTTCTCCATTTTTGTTTTTTACTTTGAATTGCTTTTGTGGAAATTAATAAATGGAAAACCCAATAGAGTAAGTTGATGATTGCTTTTGAAAGTCATAAGCTGGGTTTTGTGAAGCAGTTCTGGAATGCACTTAATTCTTAGTCGTGAGAGACTTTATAATAGATTTTTTGAAATTCTCCAAAACTGTTTTTATTATGTGCTTCTATTTAAAAGCAATTGAAATGAGTTTTTAAGAGATCTTCTAACAATTTCAGTTAAAATTTCCCTCAAAAACTTAGCTGTTACATCGAAGGCACTCAGGACAATATCATTTTGAGTAAAACTTTCAGTTTCTATTATTTCTCAAAAGTTAAACACGAAGTCAAAGATAAAGAAGATTAACGAAACAGAGAAGTTCCCAACTACATGGAAGTACATGATGATATGACTCCGAGCCATATTGAACTTTCGACTTCCCAGAACTGAAATGGACACACCTTTTATAGTAGTTTTTTTCTGTTACAGAGTTGGTTCTTTTTTAGGGATTAAATTTTAAAAAGTTTCGAGCCCCACTACGCCATCGTATTATTACGTAACAACCACTCGATTGAACCAAAACATTTTTTTTTATTTTGTAATTTCATAAAGTCCTCCAATACCTACCACAAGTTCTTCTTTTCAAAACTTCTTAAGGATTTTCATAAGTGCTAGTTGTGCAAACATAAAAAAAAGTTGGAAACTATTTCTCGAAAAGTTTTAAAAAGAAAAGAAACCACAACACGGCCTCCACTGTGCTTCGATCCGACCAACGGCAACCGCCAGACCATTTGGTCCTTGAGAGATTGAAGAAAGTTCGTACTTCCTTCTCTTCAATTTTGTACTTTATCTTTATTCAAACAATCTTCATTCTCCTGTTTTGCTTTTCCAATGCATTTGACCCCATTTCACTTGGCCTGCTTCTTTTTTCCGTCCGTCCGTGGGATGATGTACTTATGAGGTTCAGTTCGGTTCAATGAATTCCTCGTATGAACTCTTAGAAGATTTGAAGCGATATTCCTCCAGAAGATTGTTTTCGTACAAAAGTGACACATCTGTGTAAATATTCTTCGATTCACAAAATGTATTCTCTGCTTTACAATAATATTGATTTTCCCGGGTTATAATGTTTACCTCGAGCGTACGCTGAACTCTTTTGTGTTTTTGCTCGAAATTATTGTAAGCAAAATTGCTTGTGAGTTTTAGAATGTGGCAAAAATGAAAATAAAGACGCTGCTGACGCCAGCCGCCGACTCTGCTCCGATAACAAGATCAAATTGTCTTAGGTTAGTTATGAATTATTCGTTTTGTTTTAAATGTTTTGCTCACAGTTTTTGAATTCAATTCAAATTTTATTTTTATAATAAAACAAAAACAAATGTGTTTTTGATTACATCGTAAATAAAACTCAACATTATTGTGAGGCATGTACACAATAATTTATTTGCATAAAACTCAAAGGGAATTTAAATGGAGAATTAAAAGTTAAGACACCTGCTGCTGCCGGTTGTTGGATGTGGGTTTGTTTTCTTATTAGATTAGGAAAAACGTCTGTACGAAGGTGCCAGACAATGTGATTAATTCGCATTAAACTTCCATAATAGCGAATTTTATTTAATTAACTATATAATAGCGTTAAATATTTTGATTTGCGTGATTTTTCTTTGGTTTGATGAATTCTATTCAATTTATTTCAAAGAAGAGTAAAATAAATAATCGATTGCGAAACTTTAAATAAGTCTTTGTAAAATTTGCAAATACATTATTTTGGTATAGGTATTTTATTTCTGTAAACAAACTAAGCAATAAAGAAAATGTACAGAAATAACTTAATAATAACACAATTTATCATTCAAATAAACTCCGAAATCATAATTCAGATCGTATTTTAGAAGCCACTCGTTTTAATTGAAATACAAGAGGATGATCGCTATACGATTAGTTTCTATGAATTTTTGGGAAAAGTCTTGGATGTCAAGCTGATCAATTTAGGGAAATACACAATACCCGTGTTCTGTTGGAAAATCTATCCATAGTATAGTAGGATTTTACACGAATAACAAAAACAATATCCACAGTGGTATGGATACTGACGATAACAGTTAGAGCAGAATCTTACTATGGATGGGTTTTTGACATTTATACGAGTCTCGAATGGATCTTATGTGATTTCGTTCTCAAATATTGGTACGATTGATTTTGCATTTGTATCTCGATGGCTGTGTTTTTTGAGCAGATGTGCATTTGGAATCATGTGTTTTCCATTGGGGAAAAAAATCAATCTGTTACTGTTGATATTATTTGGTTTTGTTAATGAGAGTTGACTAACGGGGCTTATTTTGCAAAGAGAAAACAATAGAAAAGATAATTAAGTTTTGCTTTGTTTCCACCAAAGGTTTATCTCAGTTTGTATTAAATAAATCTTTTTGGTGTTTCACCACACAAGACGATTTAAAAATAATTAAGTTTGACAGCACTTTTTAAAATGCAAATGGTGTTTTGATGTTTCTTATGAAGTGCAAGTGAGATAGTTTGATTCGTGTTAAACAATGAAGAACTGAATAGTTCAGCAACATATAATAATACGCCATCTACTTTATGTTCAATTGTTTTTTATTTCATTGAAATAAAACTACATTTTTTGTACACAAACATGCAAATAAACAGGCCATAAAACATTATCTGTAAAACACAGGTTATTCTTCGAACAAATTTTGACTCAATTTCGGTGGGGGAATCATTCTCATTTCATTTCGATCAGGTATATAAAGAATTGGGGAGAGCTTTATGTTCGCTTCAAAACCACATGTTAATGTAGTAGTCTACGAAGGAACCCCCTTCTTGAAGTTTTTATTTTATGTCAAATTATTTGGTTAAAACTCTGCAATCGACTATCACGTTACCTTATAGACGTATTTTCTTGATTTTGATAGTCAACTATTAAAAATTAGCTTAGCCGATTTCACCCATGGACCATGGTCACTCATGGTCGCCATTTTTTTGGAATGTTTTGATTAAATTATTAAATTATTAAAAATTGGATCGTTTTTTGTTTGGCAATTTTTCACTGTACTATATATGAAATACCAAAAAAACACGGCTAATCTGTTAATATGACTCGATAACGGTTTCACATTTACCGTAACAGCAGATCCTTCCTCAGAAATTCCAGTGTGTAAACCACACAACACAGTCAATTTTAATGTTATAAACACCTTAAAATGAACGAACGCCTCTATACGATAAGTTTGACAGTAGGAAGGCTCAAAAAACATAAGTGACAATCAACTAAACGGTGATTTTTTAAGAGCTTGAGAACTTTAAAAAAAAAAAAAACGCATAAAATTTGCAAATTCTCATCGATTCTTTATTTGAAACGTTAGATTGGTCCATGACATTTACTTTTTGAAGATAATTTCATTTAAATGTTGACCGCGGCTGCGTCTTAGGTGGTCCATTCGGAAAGTCCAATTTTGGGTAACTTTTTCGAGCATTTCGGCCGGAATAGCCCGAATTTCTTCGGAAATGTTGTCTTCCAAAGCAGGAATAGTTGCTGGCTTATTTGTGTAGACTTTAGACTTGACGTAGCCCCACAAAAAATAGTCTAAAGGCGTCAAATCGCATGATCTTGGTGGCCAACTTACCGGTCCATTCCTTGAGATGAATTGTTCTCCGAAGTTTTCCCTCAAAATGGCCATAGAATCGCGAGCTGTGTGGCATGTAGCGCCATCTTGTTGAAACCACATGTCAACCAAGTTCAGTTCTTCCATTTTTGGCAACAAAAAGTTTGTTAGCATTGAACGATAGCGATCGCCATTCACCGTAACGTTGCGTCCAACAGCATCTTTGAAAAAATACGGTCCAATGATTCCACCAGCATACAAACCACACCAAACAGTGCATTTTTCGGGATGCATGGGTATTTCTTGAACGGCTTCTGGTTGCTCTTCACTCCAAATGCGGCAATTTTGCTTATTTACGTAGCCATTCAACCAGAAATGAGCCTCATCGCTGAACAAAATTTGTCGATAAAAAAGCGGATTTTCTGCCAACTTTTCTAGGGCCCATTCACTGAAAATGTGATGTTTTGGCAGATCGTTCTGCTTCAGTTCTTGCACGAGCTGTATTTTATACGGTTTTACACCAAGATCTTTGCGTAAAATCTTCCATGTGGTCGAATAACACAAACCCAATTGCTGCGAACGGCGACGAATCGACATTTCACGGTCTTCAGCAACACTCTCAGAAACAGACGCAATATTCTCTTCTGTACGCACTGTACGCATTCGTGTGGTTGGTTTAATGTCCAATAAAGTAAACTGAGTGCGAAACTTGGTCACAATCGCATTAATTGTTTGCTCACTTGGTCGATTATGTAGACCATAAATCGGACGTAAAGCGCGAAACACATTTCGAACCGAACACTGATTTTGGTAATAAAATTCAATGATTTGCAAGCGTTGCTCGTTAGTAAGTCTATTCATGATGAAATGTCAAAGCAGACTGAGCATCTTTCTCTTTGACACCATGTCTGAAATCCCGCGTGATCTGTCAAATACTAATGCATTAAAATCCTAACCTCAAAAAAATCAGCCTTTATATTCTTTGATTCTATGTACATTTAGACCAAGACAATGGGCGAATTCACTAATGTAGTCACTACGTAGCCAAGTCATTCTGATTGGCTACCTTCAACTACAAAATGAGTTAAAATTTCCCCTCGTACGTAGTGTACAAATTTCGGCTACAAAGTTAGTGGAGAATAATTTTGACGTTTCACAATCAGCAGCTTGGTAAACAGACAAGACTTCAATAGGTCCGTTCGCGTACTTTTTGCACTAAAATTCGTAAAAGTAGATATTTTAAAGAGTTTGAGTAAAATTCTCTCACAAAAAGACAAAACTACAAAAAAGTAAGCGAACGGGAAATCAACAAATTTTCCCCACAATTTGACTGTCAAAAAAATATAAATTTTGAAACAATGAATTTTTTTTGTACATGGATAAATCAAGACAACATGAACTTCAAGCAACATCATGCTGATACATTGTTTTTCTTTTAATGAAAAAAACTTAAATTGCAATCTTGTTGCTGTTCTTATAATTTATTTGAATTTCTATCAAATTTAACACTTTTCACAAATCATCCCAAAGAAATTTCTTGGACTAAAATTCATAGGTTTGGAAATATTTTACTCTCTCGTGAGCGCTCTGTTTTACGAAAAACTACGAAATGTTTGAGTACACGAACAGGATTTACTTAAATTTTATAACTTTGCGTAAAATTAGACTGTTTTAGGAAGGTACGCGAACGGAACTAAACTAATATAAATCACTCAAATTTAAAAACACAAAAGATTATTTAAAGTTATCAAATCAAAAATATTTCTTATTTTATATATTTGCATTTGTCAGTAATATGACATTTCCGGATTGACTAGATTTGTAGTGCAATTCTGCATTCACAAAACTAGTTAAATTGACTACGTAGTCACTAGATTTATGAATGCGTCCAATTAATTTGTTTTCAGGAGTCAAAAATTTCAAACTTTACTTCACTGACCCTCAGTTAATCGTTTGAAAACTATAATGTCTAGAAAAACACCCCAGGTAAGCTACAAGTTCATCTTGAGTTGTATTTCTTGTAAACAAATATTACTTATTCCTTTTCCAATTTTTGTAGCCTTTTACACAAAACACTGAATGAAATAGTGCAAAAAATAAATAAATGATTGACTAATAAAGTTCAGCTTTGGGTTGATGAAAAAAGATTATCATCCGTCATTTTGACACAAGTAGTCTTGACTTGGAAGTAAAGGAGATTTTTGTTGAGTAATTTTCCAATCAACTTTCTAATAAAGGCGCCAGTTAAAGCTGTCATTGGTTTCCATCATTGAAAATAAACATCAATAAAAATGTCTGTCATTGACAAAAATTTTCTGAGTGAAATCCACCGAAAATTTTTTTCTGACAGAAATCTGTCATTGGAATTGTGCGAAATTGAAACACAAATCAGTGGAACAATTCGTTTCACTTTTGTCAGCTGTTGGGAAAAATGAATGATTTCCATCCGGAAAATAGAAAAACACATGCGCTATTCAACTTTGTTTTCTCAATAAAAAATCTTTATGTGATTTTCGACCGATCAGTATACAATTTTCATTTCTAATCGAAGAGAAACACTGTCAAATATCGGTTCAATTTTTTTTTCGGATCGATTTCAATGATAGCTATAACTGGTGCCAAAGTTGCCTTAATTGAAATAAAAGTTTTTGACAGTTGGCCATTTAGATATTAGGAACATGCCTTATTCCCAAGTCCCTTATGTCATGAACCTGTCAATTAAATTGCCAAAACTTATTGAACAACATAGTTTCACATTCTCAACTGTCAAAGTATAAACAGAAATTAATCGAAAATGTTCGTGCAGCTAAAAAGGCATCCGTTTACCTATTTATTGAGTTTATTCAAAATGTACACTTACTTTTTATGCACCCATCTTTACTCGTGTGCACTCCCACTTTACAGGTTTTTAACTGTAATATGCTTTAATATTGTTAATTGCTTGATTAATTAAAGAAACTTTGAAGTGGCCTTGTTACAGATGCAAAAATCATTTAACTCAGTTTCATTTAAAATAAAAAATATTGAAATTGAATGAACCCAATCAACTGACTCGCTGTGTAAGTGTTTTCAATGCTCTCTCGATTTTCCTTTGCCATCCTCGTCCTCTTGGTGTATAATTCCTTCCTCATTATTTGCACATAATGTTTTCAAATGAAAACATAAAAACAAAAACTTCACATACCTACAAATATTTAAATGTATGTACCTACATAAGTATAAAAACACAATAAATTCATTTCATATCCTTCAACAAAAGTCATCATTTGAATTCATCACTCAGCTTCCGACAGATTGTTTTAAATTGGATTAAGGGCACTCATCAGCCCAACAAACTCAAAAAGCATAACGGAATATATGCACTCGCCTTGTCACATTCATTGAAGAGAATGTGTAGGGTGTACACTGTTCACTGGTGTATAGTGCAAACCGCATAGCTATTAGAGTTGAGGGCCGGCCCACCCACATGTTGCAACGAATGAACGTACAAACGACAAACATCACATTCAGCACCAGCAGCGGTAAAGGCAGCAGTAGACACTAAAACACATATCACTACGAAAAATGTGTCTCCAAATGGATGCCATGTCATTGCGGCGGCGGGTGGGTCGATCCCATGAGCCCGCTCCATGGCCTCTCTGTGTTTCTGGTGCTGGGGCTGCTGCTGCTGATACTCACAGAAAATCAACCGCATATAAGATTTGATTTATGTTCAAAATAGGTCTTCTGTGTTTGGTCTCAGAGGGTTTTTGTTTTTGTTTTCGTATTTTGTTTTTCTTCTCGAAAACACTTTCATGTACAAACTGTCGCGTTCCATGTCGCCTTCACTTCCAGCCCCCACACACGTCTTTGAACATAATATTGAGGGAGGATGTTATTTTGGGCCTTTTTTCTATAAAGTGGTCTGAGATTTTTGTTATTTTTTTAATTCGTAGGTAGGTACGTATTCATTTTTAGTTTAGGTTCTTTTCCGTCTTGAGTTTAGTTGAAAGATGATGATTTAATTATGAAAACAGTGTGAATTATAAGTTTATTTAAAATATAAACTAAAAGCTAAACGGAGAGTATCATGGCATAGCGCTAGATGAGTCATGTGCAAGAGATAGGTTGGAAAGGATGTGATTCTTTGTCGATTACAACAAATAGGGGATAAATATATGCATATGAAGTAAATACCGACTTGGAGCAAGGGAATTTTCTGACATTGCAGTTTGAAATTTGTTTGATTCCACATGAACTTACTTTAAATTCTTGTTTTTAGTTAATATTATGTACATACTCAGCTAGTTATCGCCAAGATAGTTAGACATGCTTAAGATTTGGAACGCCGTGTTTTTAATATAAACAAAAATATAAAATAAATAAACATGGACTGGAAGCACTTTTCATAAAAAACAAACCTCAAACAAAATCCAGCTTCTTTTCTCGTCTATGGTACAATCATTTCGCTTCACAAAGTGCCATCAAAATACAAAAGTTTACACTGACTTCTTCGAACTTTGCTCTCTTGAATAGTATGAAACCAAAAGGTGTTATCAGCTCTTTCTTTTTGAGTACCTTTTTTATTAGGGGTGACAAATGTAATATTGTAGACTATTGTTGTCTAGAGTTTGCGAATAGGGGCGATACCCTTTGTATTACAATCCTTGTTAGAATTAAGTATTTTAGGAGCTTTTTTTCCATTAATGATGAAAGTTTGGCATTTTTGAGAGACACTATTTTAAGGTTGTTACTTTAATACAAAGATGCATTGATTAGTTTTATTCGTCCTGTAGTACTGTTAAATTTTTGTTGTCAATCTTCAAACTCCTCGCTCAGAGACAAAGTTCGTGGAAGTCGATTAAATTCACTTTTTGTGCCAGAAACAGTGGGTGTTTTGGTACTTGCTAAAAACATTAGTTGAAAAAAAGCCATTGTCTGACTGAGATTGCGTCTACAACATCGTCAAAGATGATGAATCATGGAAATATGTCTATGCAGTCGACTATGTGAATGTTTCAAAAAGAATCAAAACCCAAAAAAGATGCTGGGATGCGACCCACACTTATTACTTCCCATCCCGTCTGTCGATGTGTCTTGCTTAAAAGTTTGAAGAAATGTCAAAATCGATGAATATTCGTTCATTCGTTGGTCGTGCTCATGTGAATAGTGCTTAATAAATAAATAAATTGGGTGGCGCAACAGTCCGTTTGAGAACTAGGGCCTAGTGACTGACAACTCTCAACCATTCCTGTGTGCGATTTGTCAATTTCTCGCAAGAGGCAGTACCCGTGAATAAAACTTTAGGTGGCACAGGCAGGGATCGAACCCAAGACCTCTCGCATGACAGTCTATTGCACTAACCATCATTCCACGGGAATAGTGCTTTAGGGACCTTGAAATGTCAACATTTTCAATGCGACCAATCGGACCGGTTACAATAACTATCAATGGAAAGTTAATAAACTGGTTGACTGTTTCTTTGTCTGTATCGGGCATGAAGTAACGTACAACTTGAGTAACATAGGAAGGTACATTTGTTGCTTTCAAATCAGTTGAAATGTTAGTGAATAAAATATTCTCAAAATATTTAAGTGTAACGCAGGTACATTGGTTACCTTTGAAAATATTTCGAAAAATTATAAACCATTTTAAATGACAAAATATTGTGTCATTATTGTTATTCTGAGTACAATTCCTCATACACAGCTGCTTAAAATAAGAGGGAAGACCTTGACCAGGCAAACGAATTTTGGAATGATAGAAAATATATTCCGTTTTGGGTTTAGTTGCGAAAGAAAAGTTAGGAGTCTTGAAGGAAAGTACATTCACGTCCGTTATACAAAAAACGATGAAACGTTGGTGTTGGCAACACCCAAAAGAAATAGTACTCGCATGTCAAAAGCCGCCATTGTTTATTTCCGGCTACTTGGCTCTGTCATCTGTCTACTCTCAACTAACCAACAATTATAAGAAATAAAAGCTCAAGGCAAAATATATAAAAGTTTGAACAAAAAACAAAAACAATTTAGAATAAAATAAAGTACAAGAAAAATTAAAATAATGAAAAAACCAATAAATTGTAAGTTATACTATTAAGTTATATTGAAAATTAATTACAAGTTTACTGATGAATTGAATAATTTTGGATTATAATTAAGGTTGTAACTTGGAAACAAAGGATTTCTAGTGTTTTTATCTTCTCATCGTGGGTGTTAACAACAAGTTTTTCGATAGTTGGTACTAATTCAAACAGTTGGTGCAGTATCATCATGGCGAGGCGAGGGATTGCTTTTCTGGGTTTAGCGTTGGACCGATCTTTGAAATTTATAATAATCGTAACCAAGGAAATATATTGTGTTATTTTAAAGATAATGCTTGCGTATTATGCTGAGCACAATAGAAAATTTGTTGGCATTTTTAGCAAGATTTTCCAAAATTGGTGAGCGCTCGGCTTCGCGATCATCGAATCTCGGTGGTACTCATTCGATTCCATCACAATTAAGACAAATTTGTAGCCAACATAGTTTTCGGCAATACACACTTACTTTATATATGAAATATAAAAGCATGTAAGCCATACAAGTTTCGATGTGTAAAATTGTATTGGCATTTCTCCTCAATAAGGTTGGCAAAATTCATAATGCGTGGTTTTAGCTAGAACAACGTTTACAATTTCTGTTAAAAAAAAAATAAAACTGTTCGAAAGTTCCATTTTAAGGTGTATAGTGATGAAGCCTCATTTTTAATTACATGGGTTTATGATCAAGCCAAATTACATGGATCGCAGACAATATAGCCAGAAGTGTCGCTATTGCGGAGCCTGATATTTTGCTTTCAAAAATTAGTTAGGTAAGTATGGACGGCGTTTCGTTCTAACAAGATGGTACAACAGCGTGCTTAAATATCAATGTAATGAAAAAGTTTTTAGCACCAAGTCTAGAAACTATAATCTAGGAAGTAAAATTGTAAAAAAGTACTTAAAAACAGAAAAATAGTTCCATAAAAATAAAATAAGTTTCTCAAAATCTTAAGCCCATGAGGTTTCCCTGGTTTCTTATTGGTTGATAAAGTTTAAGTAAAAAGGCTTTTATATGTTAATTGACAATTTTGGCTAAGGAATAATGATTTTCTGAATCATTCAGGCGGTTGTACAGAAAAAAAAACAAAAACTCAATGTATGGGTACTTAAAAAGCCTTGCTTTCCAGTAACCGTGGTGTAATGGTTACTGCGTAGGACTGTCATGCTAGAGGTTGTGAGCTCAATACTTGCTTGTGCCACCTAGTTTTTATTTCTTTCGAGTAATTAAAAAATCTGCCACACATAATTTATTCCTTTAAAGCCTTACCTACAAATTAAGCTTCCAGTTCTGGATGATATGATTGTTATAAATTAGGTTTGTGTTTGGCTTAAAGTAAACTCTTTAAAAAAGTAAAATTAAAATTTCAGATTAACAATTTTGTCGAGATTTTTTGATTATTGGACATTTTTGCATTCTTGATTAAAATAATTGGTCTATTTGGTGACAAATTTATTTCGAGAAGCGGTCCTGTTAACTGCCTACCCATTCGTGCGAATTAAAACTATTCGATTACTTTTTTATGGCGTTATGTTAAGTCATTGGTTTATGCAAGCTAATCTCGAAGCAATGGTAGCCAATAGATATTCAAGCCACTGTTAAGGTTTTTCAACCATTTTGATTGGGAGAAGTAATACAAAAAATGAACTACTCGAAATCTAACTCGTGGCTTACTTATTTAAGGTGGCGCTACATTCCGGGGCGGACCTGGGCCTCAACCACTATGCGTCTAAAGACAGCTCGGTCCCTAGCTAGCTGTCTCCAGTTTCACACGCCAAGTTGGTTGAGGTCTTCACCCACCTTAGTGCGCCACCTGAGTCACGGCTTCCTCTATTGCACCGTCCCTCGGGATTGGATTCGAAATTCTTCCAGGCTGGAGCGTTGATGTCCATTCGCTCTAATGCCCCAGCCATCTAAGCCGTTGGACTTTAATTCTGCTAACTAGGTCAGTGTCGCTGTACAGCCCGTACAGTTCGTCGTTATATTTTCTACTCCATTCTCCATCTATGCGTACGGGACCAAAAATCACCAGAAGAATTTTTCTCTCGAAGCATCCTAAGAAGCTCTAATCTTTCGTTGACAGGGTCCAAGTCTCAGCGCCATAAATGAGAACCGGGATGATGAGTGTCTTATAGATGGAGATTTTAGATGCTCGAGAAAGGACTTTACTTCTCAATTGCCTTCTAAGTCCAAAGAAGCAGCGATTTGTAAGGGTTATTCTTCGTTTGATTGCAGCGCTGGTGTCGTTGTCTGTGTTAATAGCGGTGCCTAGGTAGACAAAGTCCTTAACTACCTCAAAGTTATAGCTGTCCATGTTGGTTGAGGTTGAGTTTTGCACAAGTCTTTTCAGAACGATATTGAAAAAGTCGCATGACAGTGCATCGCCTTGTCTAAATTTGTTTGTGACTTCAAATGCATCGGTAAGATCTTTTCCGACCTTGATAGAACAGCGTGTATTCTCCATCGTCATTTTGCACAAACAGAAAGTTTGACAGGGATGCCAAAACTAGACATTGCTCTATAGAGGTCTTCCCTATAGATGCTGTCATACGCGGCTTTAAAATCGATACAAAAATCTAACTCGTGGCAGTGGCGGGTATATTCCGGAAATCATATTTGGAAAATAAATACTCTAAAACTTTACTATCAAATTAAAATAATGAAAAATTCATTCCAACAATATTTCTGTCTTTTATTATTATTTAAAGTTCCCAAGCTCTTAAAAAAAAAGCACCCAATATAAGTCGATATGTGCTCCCTGAAGCCACAGAGCTAGTAACTCTTGTTTAATAGTAGAAAAAGTAAAATAAGTATAAAAAAGGAAATAATTTATAAAATTAAATAAAACATTAACAACATGACATTTTTTAGCAGCCAATTCAATCTTGTTCAATTTCTTTTCCCAGGAAAAATATGAAAACATATTTTAGGGCTATTCTCCTCTACAGTCATGGCTGATGGAACAAGAGTTCCTAAGATATTCATTTTTGTAAATTGATTTCCCCCAAAGTCATTCATTGTACCATAAAAAAAACACTTAAGTAAAAACATAGGAAAATATTTAAATCGGAAGTGGGACAGTCATTTCAAAACATTGCACTCGGACTCGGTACTCATTTACGTGCGCAAAATCCGTCGGCTTTTTATTGTTTTTCTTTTTTTGGGGAAAACCGAAAAATTTGCAATTGTTTGCCAATTTTTTTTTTCATTTTCTTAATCAACAAAATCTATGTTCTCTCCTTCTTTTTGATAAACATCTGTTGGCTTCAGCTACACAGAAGTGATCATGAATTTAGGTTGTTTTCATGGCTTCTAGTCTCAACAACTTAGTGAGACACTAAATACAATAAAAACACGACCAGAACAACCAACATCAACATCATCTCAATGGGATTTATGTATTTGGCTTTCAAAGTTTCACATTCCTTTGCTGCCACCGTAATCATCAGCAAGTCTTCTACTTTGATTTTTATCAAACCACCTCAGCGGCAGCTGTTGTTGTTCAGGCATGGAACTTAGGTCCATAACAAGAGAACCAACTTTGTCGGTTGTTCAACATGTATTTCCTTAAAAAATGTAACAAACTGCTATCGACATCTACATCGGTATTGCCATCAGTTCTGCCCCCTTCTTGAGACGTCGTCGTCGTTGAACGAGGGTCATGATAAAAAAACCAAGTGTTTTCTAGGCGTGTAGCACACCCAAACCCGATCCCCTTCATCGACCAGAGATTCAGATTCAGCAGCAACAAATGGTGGCTTCTTGGCTAGATTTGAGTTCAAAGAAGCTACGTGAATCTACAGCGACACACCAAACATTTTTGTTCATTTGTTTGTGCCAGTTGGGGGAGTGGGGAGCGAGTAAGAATATAATAAACTACAAAAAACACAAACGCAACCAAAAGAATTCTGTGTTTTTCCAACTGTCGTCGTCGTCCTCTTCGTCGCTGTGGTGCGTCTTTTTTTGCCTGATCACTTTCTTCCTCGTCTTCGTCCCTCTGGGGCGCTACTCGACGCTCGCAATGGCAAACGAAAGAACGCTCGCCAAATAATTTCAAGTTTAAAAATAAAAATACACCAAAAAAATATATCACGCTCGTAAAAATAACAACAGAGGAAGTTCTTCTCTTCGTTTAATTTTTCCTTTATTTTCAGCTCTCGGGAAAAGCTGACAGCAAAAAATGGCCTGAAATTGCGATACTCAGCCAAACTAAACTATCTTCTTACCTTCGATAATCCTGGAAACTATGGTCGTGTGTCTTCTGTCGGTCGTCTGTCGGTGCTTCTGCTGCTCCTAAATAAAGCCCAGAGAATTGCGTCCTAACACAACAAAGCAGATTTCAGCCACAAAAATAAAATTCCCAAATGGAAAACTCTCGAGGAATCACTTCACTTCGCGTTCACGTTCACATTTCTTCTCACACGGCGCACACGGATGTGTAATCAATCAGAATATCTCACTTTTTTGCTTGCTTGCTTTCTTTTTTTCTATTTGGTTTGGCTAGATTTATTTTTTCGTGATAAAATAGAAAATTTCTTTACAATTGAATTGAAGCACACTACGGCAGCGGCGGCGGCGACGGTGGAGCACAGGGCTATACAAAAAATTCTGAATTAATGGCAAAATTAAATTCACTTATTTTTGGGCTTTGGTATGAAGGGACAAGTTTTCATTTTTTCTTTTATTGGAACGCAACGAGTTCTTAAAATAAACTTTTTATTTTAAATTGCAGACGAAAGCGATGGCGATGGCGAATAATAAATTCATGATCTCGATAGACGAAGGTGCACGAAAATTTTGTCGTCGTTCGAGGTTTGACAAAAGACCATTTATTTTTCATCTGACGGAATTGAAGGGAGTTATACTTTTTTTAATTTGGTTTAAGTTGGTAGAATTGATGGTGTGGTGAAATTAAGTGACAGCAGAGCTTGTCAAAGTTTATTAGGTTGTAAGTACACTTCGAAGAGGAGGCAAATATGTGCATGTTTTTTTGCTGTAAGTCCATGTTCAGAAAATACATTTTTATAGGAGTAATTAAAATTTGTTGAAATCGTCAACTTTGTATACAAAATCTATAGCATTGTAATCAAACTTTGTTCTTTACGTTGTCAGTAGCCTCAAGATGGCGTTAGAACTTTTATGTACAAAAAATAAGTAAAAGAACTGCAATAGCTAATGTCACCACCCCCCATAGGTTGTAAATGCAAAGACGTCAATAACATACGTTTTAGAAAATGACATTTCTCATTTGGTTAGCATGAGAAAACTTAATTTGCATGTGAAAGATTTATTTGAGCGCATTCACAAAACTAGTGACTACGTAGTTAAAATTCAACTAGCTTTGTGAAATTGCACTACGAAGGTAGTCAATCCGGAGCTGTCATATTAATGACAAATAAAATAATATAAGATAAGAAACATTTGTGTTTTCAGAACTTTAAATAGTTGTTTTTTCTTTTTAATTTCAATAGAACCAAATAGAAGATATAATATGATTGATTTTTATTTGTATTTAAATACCGAAAGATTCTTTTCATTTTAAATTCTTGTGTCCTTAAGAAGCAGCTGATTATGAAACGTCAAAATCCTTCTCCACTAACTTTGTAGCCGACATTTTTACACTACGTCTGAGGGAAATTTTCAACTCCTTTTGTAGTTGAACTTAGGCAATCAGAATCCCTTGGCTTGGTAGTGAATGCAACCTTTCATTCCACTGACACAAGGAAAGAGAAAAGAACAGAAGTAGAAGCTGTCATTTTATTAACGTTATATTTATTTAGTTCTGTCATTTCAATGTTTTTATTGGTGATTGATGGGTAGCGAGCTTAACATGACAAGTTCCACCGTCTTCTTGGAATCAAATGTCTTCAATGCTCTCGCAATTCCATCGAAAGAAATATCGATGATGCCACAATCCAGTAATGCACACCAAACAGTTAATGGATTCGTAAATAGTTTGAGATTTGTCTTAAAATCTAGGAAATTTAAAGAAGAATGAGCTTAATTACTAAACAAAGTTTATTTTTGTCAAAGAAACTTTCCACAATTTGGAGGAAAAAACAAACAATTTGCCTAACCGAACTGAACAGAAATGTCAAAGGAGTTTGACATTCTCAACTGTCAAACTGTTACTTAGTATATCAATCTCATTAAATTCTGGAAATCTTTTCATTTTGTCACCATTCTTTAAGTGATAAAATTTAAAATAAAGCGTTGAGAATTCAAACACTCCTTGCAAATGTGGTGGCTTCACTATAGACTTGTTTTCAATATTTTCTTTTGCTCTTTCTTTTGAACCCAAAAATATTTTGTTCGATTTTTGATCACAAAATAAACACGAATTTCAAAAAGATTTAAATTATTTATTGAAAGAAAAGTTTGTGTCAGATCAACATGTAAATGGGCCATAATGTCTTACAAAAATTTAAATCAAACACACCTACTAAATTCACCTCAACCACACGTGTTAAATTTGACAGTTGCTACAAAAAGAAAAATAGTAAACAAATCACGAAAACTTCACACTATACTTATTTTGGAAAAAGTAAGAATTTTTTAGTTGAAGTTAATAAAAATGGATAAAAGTGGGAAGTTTCTTCTACCTTCTCCGAAATTCAAGAATCTTGATACTCCACCCTCCAGAGTTCGACATTTCCTGTCACCCGAGGGAATACAACTTTTGCCAAAGGAAGAGCAACCACCTCCTATGTATGGACCTCGCGGTTCAACTGTGCCTCCCAAATTCCTGAGTCCCCTGAAAGTTCCCACAACAAATAATCAATTCGATCGTAAACAGAAATTCTTCTGTGAACCTTGCGAAGCTGAATTCCACACATCCACCGACTACAAAGTCCATCGCAGTGAACATGTTGAATGCGAGATCGATGAGTGTAGATTTCGGGGACATCCTGCATTTATGGACACCCACATTGCACAACAACATGCCACTGGGCTGTATAATCAGCTAAAGAAGTTGAGTACTCCAGAGGAAATCGCTCAATGGAGGGCGGATCGTAAGAAAAACTATCCCACTGTTGCCAGTGTCGAGCAGAAATACAAAGCTCGAGAGCAGAGAATGTTGCGAGGGGAAAAGCTGGAACTGCAGAAAAAGAACAGATTTGGGAATCGTGAAGATCGACGGCAGATGAAAGGTGACAACCCGACGAAGGATTCCGAAAAACCAGAGACAAATAAAAGGAAGCGAAACAACAACAAAAATAAGAGGCAACGAGATCGAAAATTTGAGAAAAAGAAAAAAGAGGAGGTGGCTTCCGCTTCTCCAAAAGACGAGTTGTCGGTTAAAACCGAAGTGGAGGAAGAGAGATGTGGTGGTATAAGAATGTTTAAAGGAACTGGAGGAATGGCAGACTACAAAGTCATCAAAAAGAAGACTGAAACAAATGTCCTATCTTCGTTGTTGGGAATGTATGGTTCCGATTCTGAAGAAGATGGAGATGAAAGCTCTGAGAAGGAAGAACTTGAAGAGAAAGTCGAAGACAAATTTGACGCAAAGGTAGATGAGAAACATGAACCAAAGAACACAGAAGAGTTATCTACAGAAGTTCCAATTTTGAAGCCAGAAGTTGAGAGGCAGATTGTTCATGAAGAATCAACAAAATCTCAAGAAGAACCGACCGTAAGCACACAAGAAGAATCACAAGACACCACAGAGAAGTCACCTGCACCTCAACAAAGCAAAATAGAAGATTTAGAAAAGCCAGTGATATCCGAAAGCACAGAAGAAACATCCAAGGAATCTATGGAAGAGAATACACCCAAAGAAGAAGAGAGTGATGACGAAGGACCTGAGGAGGCGGCCATATCCAAGAGCACAAATATCCCTGACCGACCACAAAGTGAACCACCTCGCAAGAAAACCAGGATTAATCCTCTTAAGAGAAACTCTGCCCTAGACTATCGCAAGCTGCGAGTGGGGCGACAGAACACAATGCTCGAGAAACTGCTAGAGGCAGACATTCGCCACGAACGGAACGTTCTCCTCCAGTGCGTTCGGTTTGTGGTACAAAATAATTTCTTTGACAAAACTAAGATCACCCCAGAAAGTACCTAAATTACTTTTTATTTCTGTCAAAAATCATTCATTGTAGAAATAAAAATACAAAATGTTAAGCCTATTAAGTTTTTTTAGATGTTATTATGGATAGAAATCGCTTTGTCTTTGCTGCTGTTGACGTGCAGCTTGCGTATATTTTACTTTAGACTCTTCCAGTTCACGGACTCGAGACCGGGCATGATGAATTCTGTGCCAGGCCATTTGCAGAACTTTGGCCGAAGCATAACCAGAACCCTCATGTGGTTGACCGGTGGACACTTGAGTGAGGTAGTTAATTTGTTCGCTTAGTTTCGACTCGACGTTCGATAGGGATTTCAGAAATTGTTGAGTCTGATTTTCGGCATTTTTCTGGGAGGACTTTTCTTTGCTGAGCTCTTGGAGTGCTTGACCTGTAAACAAATAAAAGTTGGTTCGTGTATTTGGGTAAGTAGTTTGGTCGACATACCTGCACTTTGAAGACAGGTTATAATTTCTTTTTCTATAGCATCTAAAGCATTGATTTTATCAAGAGGATTATGAGCCATGGTTCTTTTCAATTAAAAAAATCTACTTTAAAAAATTGTTTTGGTGTTTTTACGAAAATGAAAATGCTTAATTTGATTGCTGTCAAATCTAATGACATTCGTTCGGGGTTAAATGGCTGCGTTTCAGATGAATGCAAAAGTGAGTGCGTTCAACAATTTGAATTTACTACTGATAACAACTGCATACCACTCTTTCCTGGGCTAAAAAAACTTCAAATAGTAATAAAAGACAGAAATATTGTTTGAATTAATTTGTTTTTCTTATAAATTTGTTGATAACTTAATGGAAAATGTTGAAACACGACTTCTGTCATATTAGCCAAGGCTACGAGTTACTAAATCCATTTTTAACTTCCTTTTTCAGAAAATCTGTAGTACCCATGGCTTGATGGTTAGTGCGTTAGAGTGTCATGTGAGAGGTCTTGGGTTCGATGCATGCCTGTGCCATCTAAAAAAAAGTATTATTTACGGGTACTGCCTCTTGCGAGGAATTGAAAATTCCTCCAAGAGTACTTCTTGTCATGAAAAAGTGCTTTCTCAAATTAGACATTCGGATTCGGAATACAAACTGTAGGTCCCCTCCATCCGTCAAATTACTCGCACAGAGGAAGAGTTGTAAGTCACTAGGCCCTGGTTCTCTACGGACTGTTGCGCCATCTAATTTAATTATTTTTTTGTCAGTAAATCTGGTCAAATGGCATCAATAGTGGCTTAGAAAAATGATTTCTAATGCTTCAAGAGTTGTAGTTTTGTTGGCATTAACCATTGAAATAACATGGCCCTTTAAAAAATAATCGTGAGGTATTAAGTCCGAATGAAATTTACCATGAAATTGATTTTGCAACAAATGTATGGTTAAGTGCACTATATGACAAGTTGCGACATTTTCTTGGAACAAAACGTCATCGATGTTTGGCTAATCAATTTTTGAAAATCAGTCTTTTATTCCATAGCATATTTTTATGTCGAAATAAATAAGGACCGATTATGTATAAATTCAATTTTAATGCTGATTTCTTAATTGCCTGATAATTGTTTTCAAAGTTCAAAACCTGATTAGAATTAGGTTTAGTTTGTCAACAGTTGCGGTCTTAGTTCTTAACAAAATTTTCCGTAGGTCTTACTGATGATTTTTAAAAATTATTGGGGTGATTTTCCATTAGGCTAGGCGCACACATTTTCGAAAACAAATAGTTCTATCGTTAGGTGCTCAAACATCGCGCACATAAGCAACTCCGAAAGTATTCGACGAAATTAACCAATAAAAGGAAACAATGTATTCACCTTGACTAAATTTGTCTCTCTCTTGTACTTACAGAAAATTATTTAACGACATAGTTGAATGTCCGCACGGGTACTTATAATTTCTTGTGACACAAACTAAGGAATTGGTGATCGTCTAGTTTGTGTCAAAACACAAACTAAAAAGTTGCTCCAATGGGCGACATTTTGGTTTCTGCATGTGCGCGGACTTTTACATATATAATTCGTTAGTGCTCAGCTCAGTTTAGAAACTAAAAGTTGCATGTGCGCGTTTAGCCTTACCGCATTTCGAATTTCTTTCTGATTTTTTTTTACACTTAGGGAGGGGTCGCAATAGAACATGTTTTAAATATTAAACCGAGGAAGTCATAGAAAAGAATATTTAATTTTTCGGACGTAACCCTACTTTTTTTGTATTTCATTTTTTGAGCCTAAACCAAGTTTTTTGAATGGATAACACTACAGGTTTTGGGGTGGGTGCAAGTTTGGGTATATGCAAAGTACTTTTTGCATTTGAGCACAAAATTCAAAAAAGTCCCCAACAAAAAAAAGCAATCATGACAAAAATGAAAAAAAAACATGGAAGAAATGTCAAAATCTCAAAATCAACCTCTGCGTGTTTTTTCTGTAAAAAAGAACTTTGAAAATTAATTTAAAATAGAAATTAATGTTTCCTCGCTTTAAAATTGATATAGTTATTATTTATTTGCACATATCTATCAAATAAAAACAAATTCGTGCTGCAGAAATTTAAAGTTGAGCCAAATTATTATTTTTACTGTATATTACGTTTCTTCCGGATGACTTCAGTTACATTTCATAGTAAACATTGATTTTTCAAAAATGCGCAGAACCATCTACGTTACCAAACAGATTCTTATTCATTGTTCGAGCCTGAATGCACTCTGGCATATCGAAATTTTCGAACAAAATGACAGACTACCATTTTTTCTTTAATTGTTTGACATCACGGCCGGCGGTCCTTCTGTTAACTTCTAACGTGCTTGTCTCGAAAAACATACAACAAACACGTGTTTTTGTTAGAATTTCGTTTAATTTAAACTTTCATTTGTTTAAAAGCCACTTAAAAAGTAAGTAAATCCATCTGATTCAAATATTAAGACTCCCTTTGCTTGGACAAAGTGTAATTCATTAATTTAAAACCTAACCTAATGTTACAGCGAGAAAAAATCTCCACACACAACATGACTGACGTTGCAGACAAACCCCAAGAAGTTCCAATTGAGGAAAACGCCAAAGCGGCAACCTCCGAGGAAGAAGAAACCAAGGATGATGTTGAGAAAGAGGAAGTGGAATCTTCTGAAAAGGAAGCCACCAACGGCAACACATCCATCCTCGAAAGAAAGATCATCCGCCAAATGGAATACTACTTCGGTGATGCCAATTTACATCGTGACAAATTCCTCCTGGAGCAGATTTCCAAGAACGAAGATGGCTGGGTTCCATTCGATGTGTTGTTGACCTTCAAGAGATTGGCCTCCCTCACCACCGATATCAGTGTCATTGTCGATGCTCTGAATAAGTCCGACGAAGGTCTTGTTGAGATCAGCGAGGACAAAAAGTCGATTCGTCGTCATCCAGAGCGACCCATTCCCGAGCATAATGAGGAGAAGCGTAAGGAGATAATGTCTCGCACCGCCTACGTCAAGGGCTTCCCTCTGGACATCGAAATGGCCGATATTCTTGAATTCTTCAACCCCTTCGAGAAAGTTGCCAATATCTCGATGAGGAAGTATTTGGATAAACCAACAAAGACGTACAAGTTCAAGGGCAGTGTGTTTGTGACATTTGCTAAAAAGGAACAAACCGAGGAGTTTATCACAAAGGAAAAGGTAAATATTTGGGAATTAAATTAAAGCGGGAAAAACAATCGTAACTTTTATTCTAACGACTTCATTTTTGTTTTTTAAAGGTTCAATTCAAGGATAACGACCTTGTGCGTAAATGGCAAGAAGTTTACTACGAAGAAAAGAAGGAGGAGCGCAACAAGTCGAAGAAAGGCAAACAAAAGAAAGAAGAAGACAAATTCCAATTGCCAAAAGGAACTGTTATCTTCTTCGAAGGTGCTAACGAAGCCACCACCCGTGAACTCATCCGATCAGCCCTCGAAGCTCTCGATGCCGATATCGCTTACATTGACTACAGCAAATCTGATAAAGAAGGACACATTCGCTTGCATAATGAAAACTCAGCAGCACCTTTCCTCGAAAAGGTTGAAGACAAGAAGGTTTGTTATTTAAATCAAAAATATAATTTTAAACTTGTCATTTATGAATATTGATTTGTTGTTTTAGTTGAAATTGTCGGACTCAACAGAATTAACGCTTCGCCTTCTGACTGAAGACGAGGAAAAAGAGTTTTTGGCTAAAGCCGTCGACCACATGAAATCGCGAAGAAATACCCAGAGCAGGCATAAGGGAGGTTTCAATCGCAAGCGTCGTGGTGGAAACGAACGTGATGAACCAAAACACAAGAAAAATAAGGATTAAACAAATATCGAGTTTTTATTTTTTTGAAACATAATTTAAGTTAAATTATCTTAAAGTTAAAACTGTTCTCTAATTACTATTCTCTCGCTACCATGAAGATAAGTTAAGACAAAGAAAGAAAATAAGAACTTGTCATAATTACTTAGTTTTTGGTCCTCTTAAAACACTTTTTTTATATATTGACTGTGTTTCTACATAATTGGTTTATGTATTTTGAACAAGTGAATAAAACGCATCTATTGAATAGAATTTTATAACAACAATAACGGTGTTTCTTTTAGTTTTATTTTGAATTGAATTTAGACCAATATCCGTTACAAATTAATCACTTGTGTCGATGCTCATTTCGTTGTTCGTTTGCTGATTGAGTTAAATACCAAAAGGTGTTAGAATTTTTTTGAGACCAGAGATGGGGTTTAAGGGTCGAGAAAATTGATAAAACACGGTCAAGACGGATTTATTGATAAGCTTCGTCTTTTTTAAGTTGTTTAAAATAATTTAAGTATTTTTAAATTTAATTTGTATCATTTCAATTCTGTCTAAATTAATTTTATGTAAAGGTTCAAAATAAAAGTATTCTAATGCTGATCTGACATAAGGAGGTACATGTATAGCGATTTAAGAGCAAAAGGGTCTTTGAAGACCTTATATTTACGATAAAACCTGGATAAGTGCCTCATCTAAAATACCGCGTTATTATGGGCGGGTTAGGCAGTTAAATTTTCAGTTTATTCAATTCGAAGAAAATTTGTGATTGGTTTGCAGTAAACCATTGCGTAAGTTTTTAATTACCATTTTATAAAAGATACAAATCAATTATAGATTTTACACATCTAAACAACTTATATTCATTGGCAATGGAAGATGAGTAGAATTTGAAAATAGATCACATATAAGTCTTTGGTAGACAAAAAAAGGGTCCAAGATGGCTGCCTTGAGGTTCACCCGGGGGTTACCAAAACTGGACTTGAAAGTGCTTATTACAGGCAATTTAATTTGAATATGTTCCAATTTGAATACGTGCCTTCGAAAAATCGATAAAATAACGTCAAGTCGATGTACTTGCTCGAGATTATTTAGGATGTAATTAATAAAGATGAAAAGTTGTTGATTTCTCTGCAACGAAACAATACTGAAACGGTCCTTTTACTAAAAAAATCAGCGAAGAGTTTCGGTATCCTCGATAGTTAAGTTACAATTATACATTTTCTAAGGTTTTTGATGGACTTTATTCGATTCGGATTTTAAAATCAATAAACCTACACATTTTGGGATTTTGGAAAGTCCGATATTTCACTTTCATTTAAAATTAAAATAACAATGAATTTGATATTAGGTCCGTTCGCGTACCTTCCTAAAACAGTCTAATTTTACGAAAAACTACTAAATCTAACTAAATCCTGTTCGTATACTCAAACATTTCGTCGTTTTTCGTATAAGAGAGCGCTCACGAGAGAGTAAAATATTTCTCCAGTTAATAAATGTTTTCACCTCAAAAAAAAAAAAAATCCAACAGTTTTGAAACTTAGCACACTTACTAAGGGATGTCTGATGATGACACAAAAAAAGTCCCCAAGAATCCGACGTGAGCTCTAGCGGCAGTTAAGAGAAACGCAGAGTTTTTTTTTCATTTTTTCACATTTATCTCGAAAGCTATTTGTCGTATCAAAAAATTTTGTTCCACAAAATTAAAGCTCATTAAATTTTATACAAAAACTTCCATTATTTTCTTAATATATTTTATAGTTTATAAAATAACTCTAGCGGCAGTGAAGAGAAACAAACGGTTTTTTCGGGTTTTCGGGTTTATCTTTAAATCTATTTGGCGTATCAAAAAATAATCTTCTACAAAATAAAAGATTATCAAATGTCATTATGAAATATGATGCTAATTTGTTTGCACTTGTTTTAGCTTCTAAAATAACTCTATCGGCATTTAAGGAAAACACATGTTTTCTTCTCACGGAAAAAAGGTTATTAAATGTACTAAAAAAATATGTTATGCATTTTTTTAGCGTCTGTACACGATTTCAATTGTAACTAGAAATGGAGGATGAACTTGAAAGGTCTGAAATGTGTGTATTATCTCTAATTTTACGTGCCTCCCTAAAATCTTAATATTGCTCACTAGTAAAAAAAAAAGAACGCCAGTGAATTCTTCGAGTGATGAGCCCAAGACCCATTTGCGAAGTACACTTCCACGGCCTCGTGTCAAAACACCCACTCTTCATTCCACGCATTACAGTTTGTTCAATTGTCTGGTCCGACCACACCTCTGCCAAAATCAGTCAGTTCTTCTCATAGTAAAGTAACCCTCTTGAACAAAGTTTTATCATATCCGGAAAACACAGGTGACATGATTTGGCGTGCGAGAAATGTCCGAAGGCATGGAAATCATGTTCTTCACACAGTTAATATGGGCATTACAATCGCCAGACCGCTAAGCATAGAGGAAATATATTATCCGAAAAAACCGTTTGTAAACTATAAGAAATGGGAATTTAATGAGCTTTAATTTTGTGGAACAACATTTTTGGATACGACAAATAGTTTTCGAGATAAACGTGAAAAACTGAAACAAACTCCGTGTTTCTCTTAAATACCGCTAAAACTCACGTCAGATTCTTTGGGAATTTTTTGTGTCATCACCAGACATCCCTTATTAAGTGCGGAGAGAAAAAAAACTAAACTCTCTGGTTATTTGAGGTAAAGGCAATTATTTTCGTTCATTGACTGGACTACAACCTACGAATTTTAGCCCAAGAAATTTCTCAAATTTAATAGAACTTCAAATAAATTAAATAAATGCAATTTATTTGCTGACACTTATAAAATTAAAAATTCTTTCCCAAAGAACAGTAACAAGATTACAATTTTCAAGTTTTTCAATAAAAAAATAATGTTGTCTTGATTTATCCATGTAAAAAAAAAATTCTGAACACGAAATGAAACGAAGATGTTTCAAAATTTATATTTTTTTGACAGTCAAATTGTGGGAAAAATTTGTCGACTTCCCGTTCGCATTCTTTTGTGTAGTTTTGTCTTTTTGTGAGAGAATTTCACCCCCACTCTTTTTACGAATTTTAGTGCTGAAAGTACGCGAACAGACCTATTATTAACTTTTATTTCGATTTTCGCGATTTCAAAGTTATTTGAATTCGTCATGAGACTATTCTTTTAATACAGAAATTGTGTATTTCAATTTATGAAAATTAAGCTAAGTTATGAAATATACTCGTGGAAAAATTGTGGGAAGTTGCAACTTCTACTTCATACGATTCATACGATTTAAAAAAAACTTTAAATGTCTTCTTTATAACAACGTGGGCTTTTACCCACCACAAAATCAAGGCCTCTTCCAACTGATTTTTGAAAACTACCTTCCACAAAAAAAAAGTTATTTCGAAAAGTATAAGAAATCAATCAACCGATAGAACTAAAAACAGTTTAATTTTTCCTGATTTCGAAAAACTAGCTAACTTTTTTAAATTCATATAGCATTTTTTTCAATAAAACTTGTGATTATCTAAAATCAATAAATAAAAAATAAATAAATTGGGTTGCTTAGTGACTTACAACTCCCAACCATTCCTGTGTGCGAGTAATGTTGTCAGAAATGAAGAATTTATAAATACTAACTTTAATATTTCGTTAAAATATTTTCAGTATCTTAAACATAGTTTGAATTGGGAATTAAAAATATACTCTTAAACCTATTTTTCAAAACTATGAAAACTTAACATTCTAGGATTTTCAAAACTTCATTTACATTCAAATGATGACTCATAAAAGTCATCTCTTAACTAATGAAAATTTCGAAAAACAAAGTGAAATATCAAAAAGATTTAAACTAACTTTAGAAAATAAATATTTATACTTTGCTAAGTTATCATGTTGTTAAAAAATATGTCGTATTTTATCCTAGATTTATTATGCTTTCCATGAAAGTATTGTTAAAGAATTCCAATTCAAGACACTAAAATATTATTTGGTTTCTAAGGCAGTGTAATTTAAATATACTTTGATCTTTTGTAGTCATTAAACAATAAATAAAATGCCATTTACCTGAATATTTCCTTTTATTTTTCTTTGTTATATTTAATAGTATTATATTTATATGTATTTTTGTATATACAACAAAATATTACATTTTGATTCCATCTAAAAAATAATTCAATCACACTTCAACAGTTCGAATATTTTTGCCTCCATTTTCTAAATATTAGTTTTTTTTTTTAATTTTAATGTAAAAATCATTTAAAAAAAGAGGAATAACTAATTTGAACTTTAAAATATATATGTTAGTAAATAATGTTATGGTCTTTGTTGTTTTTTTTCTAAATTATAATTTAAATAAAAAATATTTTTTGATTTTTTGTTTCATTTTTATACATGGAAGTTTGGTTTAAATTTTGTTTTAAGTTTAATTTATATTGTAAGTATTATATCAACTCTGGAACTGGAACATTTTATATTTGTTTGTAACTTTATCATGTAACAATACAATAGTACATTTATAACAGATTTCAATTGTTTTGTTTTTGTATTTATTTTAATTAATTTTAATTTGATATAAATCAATCTTTAAAGATTATTTTTTTAAGTCCTATTTTAATTTGTTTAAAATTGTTTCTCATCAAAATATTAAACATTTTATGCTTTTAGTTTGTTTGTTTTCAACAACACGAGTTTTTTTTGTATTTATTTATTTGAATAAAATATATAAATATTATAATTTTGTTAATTTTTTGTTTGTATTTTGTTTAAATATTATGTGCTTTTATGAATACTTTAATGTGTGTTTTGGTATTGGTACTACGTCTACATTTAATAATTTGTTTTTTGTTCTTAACAGAGTTTAGGAAGAAATTGATTATAGATTTCTTATTTTTCTTTATTTTTTAGAGATCAATCCACGAGCAATTTTTCTTTGATAAATGTTTGTTTTTTGATAATAAAAAGTGAATAAAATAAGTAAACACATGAACCTTAAAAAATAAAAGAAAATTTCAGTAAAAAAATGATATGTATGTAGGTCTCGTGAATTTGAATGAAAAATAACATTCTCGTGAAATGAAATAAAGTAAAAATTTCTCTTTTGAAAAATGTTTTATTATTTTTTTGAACCATTTATTTCTGAATAAAAACAACAAAAATAAATATCAATATAATGAAAAAATGATATATGGAATATAATTTCCCTTCGAAATTATCCTTTAGACGAAAGTAAGAAACGCGCATTATTTTCTGCTATTATTTGAAAGCTTAAATCTACTATTTTGAAATGAAGAGCCCTTCTGAATTCCAAGAAACTAACATTGTTAAGGTTCCAAATTTTCGATGAAGGGAAAAATTCAAAATAACATTAACCTTAAGTAACTTAGGGAAACTCAATAGGAAGATAGGTTAAATAGTTTAAAATGGTTTCGGAGAATTCATTGCCACACATTTGACTGGAGAAAGAAACAGAAAAGTTACCATGACTCAAGGTAGGAATTCCTAGAAGTGGGAGCATCATGATTTAAAGGGAGGCATTCAACAAGTTATTTCATTTAATAACTGAAACATAATTGACTTCCTTTGAAAAGTTCCAATTTAATCAAACGTTTATTATGGCAAACAAAATTAACTAACGATAAATAAAGGCACGCACAGTAATTGCTCATTTTATTCACTTACAATTTTGTTTCTATCAGAGTGCGTGCACAAAGTGTAGAAGCTTTTCAGTTTAATGGAGTAAACTTTTATAAGAAAGTTTTATTGCAGTAAATTAATTTTATTTGCAGTTTACTATTTTATGAATCAGTAAGTTTTAAGTTAATTTCAAGTATTTTAACTCAAATCCGATAAGAAAGTTAATTGTTTTCTTTAAGGATTTTCACTCTTATTTCCTTTCTTGTAACGTGTTATTCATTTTGCGGTTTCAAAAGTATAGGACTGGAATTCGACATCTGTCAAACTAAGTTGTTAAGCCAATTTTTCTTTTCAGTTGAAAGTCTTAACGTGTTTAAAAACCAAAATTCGTCAAGTTATGCCTGATATACCGCCCAATATGCGCCGAAAATTACATCAAAAGAATCGATGCTTGAAACAATTTTCGTGGTAGTAATGGAAATGATGTAGTGTCTTACGCACAATGTCGACGTTCAAACTTTATAAAAAAAAGAAATATCAAGAAAAAAATGTGTATATATGTTTTATTAATTTCCCATAGGAAGTTATTGTAATGGGTCCGA
Organism: Eupeodes corollae; assembly: GCF_945859685.1. Lineage (NCBI taxonomy): Eukaryota > Metazoa > Arthropoda > Insecta > Diptera > Syrphidae > Eupeodes > Eupeodes corollae. The sequence continues at coordinate 135,000,712 of NC_079149.1, forward strand.
TTTGTCAAATTCAAAATTTTGACATTTCTCGACGTTTCAAGGTCCCTAGAGTCGAAGTTAAAGATTTTTAGTGCGTGCGTATATCCGTACGTCCGTACGTTCGCAACGTTTTTTTTCGGCGTCCACCAATTGTGTTATACAGAAAATAAGGCAGAAAGATGCAGTGTGTTCCAAAAGCCTCACCATTAAACGGTTTCAATTTAAAAAAGTTTTAAATAATTTAAAATAGGATTGTTAAAAATATAAAAATCGTTGAAAATCGAAAAGGAAACGGAAACACCAAAGGAAACCACGTTCTTCTTTGTAGCGAAGATTTTGGAATAACTTATACATTTCCGAAAATCTTAAACCTTTTTGCATTGGAATTAGCAAAAGTTTTTTTTTACGAGTATAAGTCTCTATCAAGAAATTTAATTTTTACACCATCAAATTTAATAAATATAGAAAAGCGAAGGGTAATGCCTTTGCGCTTATTTTAAAATTAGCTTTCAATCGAAAATTATTAGAATTCGAGCATTTCTTATTTTGAGATTCGAACCGTTCGGAAGATTACCAATTCGATCGAAAATTCGTTTATTTTTGAAAACTAGGTAGATTTTGACTTTCGAATGATTCGAATTATATGTCGCTTTTGTGTCGCTCACATATTTCCTGGTGAATAGCTAAAGAAACATCTAAGTTTTAAAATGTTGTATAAATGATAATTAAACAAAATAAGTTGTATTGACGAGTTTTTTTTTAAATTTTATAAACGGCACAATCACATTCCAATTGGACAAATAGGAAAAAGAAGCACGTTCTCATAAAGTTGATAGAGGAAAATTCACAAATTGTTAAGGGGTTTTCTGCAAACCGAGAATAGACGCTGCCCGGTTTTGGAGAGATGTTGCCGTTAAGCTCAATAGCTATGGGCCTTCATCTAAACACGCTAGTTTACGGAAAACAGGTTTGTAAATAAATTAAGTGAATTTAAAGATTACAAATGTTTATGTTGTTTAAGGTCTGTTTAAAAACAAAACCAAAAAGAAGTTGGTAGAAAATGAAACAAAAAGGAAACAGTCCTTGTTTAGTGATAACAATATAATTGAACTCACAGAATTTGAACAAGCCATCGTGCGAATTACCTTTCTAAGACAGTCAGTGAGTGGTATCTAGGCTAGAGTATTTTGCCTAAATCAAACTTGTCTGGAGGAGCCTGACGTAACAGAGACGGTATCAAACAATATATCGATGACTTCTATTAATGAAGATGAAGAATGTTTGTTTTGAAGAATGGTTCCTAAACGAACTGCAAATTGTTGCTCATAGAACAAACTTTTTGCTAAATTGCGTTTAACCACTCTTTAAGGTTTTTAAATTAAAAAACATGAGTGAAGATTGCCAATACAAATTTTGATAGCATTATAATAGATTATAAATTTATCAAATGTTTAAATCGTGTGCATTAATACAAAAAATCCTTAAACACCCGTTTTGATCTTTTCAATAGTGAGGAATATTTCGAAAAGAAAAATAGATTTTTAAGGAAAATTAGTCTTAGCAGTGGTGGAACTTAGTTAAGATCATTTAATTAAGAATAAGGAAAAAAGTTATTACTTCCAATTCAGTCCCGAATATTCCAATCTTCAGACCCAAGTTCATTAATGTAAAAATGCAGCGGCAATGCAAGATTTGTCTTCATAAATGTGAATACACTACATTACTGCAGTCGGTAACTCTGTTAAAAAAAAAACAGTCTGACAGCTGAAATGTGATCAAACCTGCAGTCATTTTCCGCTCTGCAGGAAAATGTCAGAACAAGATAAGTAGGTAAAATAATTGAATATTTGGCAAAAAATACTATAATTTGTTATTATTAAGTTGAAATATAATATTTATACTTCATAGAAATGAATGAATGAATAAGTTCCATTCAAAACATTTAAAACAAGTCCTAATAAAACATTTTTATTGGAAATTTTGAAAGAATTTTGTTAAGACACTAAATAACCAAAACAAAACCCGCGTAACTCAAAGAAAAAACTTAAATATTTCTGTCGTAATTTTTTATAGGCGCCTAATTTGATGACATTTATAAACTGCTTTTTGATATTGTATATCTGCCGCATTCTTGAAGAAGTTTTTATTGGCAATAAGACAAGACATTGTCTGCTTAAAGAAATCAGGGATGTGTAAGATAAGTTTCATTTCGATCAAAAAAAGAACTAATTCGATTGCATGTTTAATAGAAGCTCATGTATCTTTATAGCATAATTTTTTTGTTTTTTAAAAAACAATTGATCGTTTTCTGATTGCTTTTGATAGAATCTAGACTCAGGTTGGTTGTACCAAAATGTAAATTACGAATTATTTTATCGGTACTAAAAATTTAAATATTAATATTTAACTAATTTAATTGTGAACTCAGGTCCTAATAAAACAAATACGTTCTATGTATATTACCAATGTTAAATACACAAGTCAGTTCAAATTCAACAATTCTGGCATTTTTTTATTTGTTGGTTTACAAATCAGTATCCTAATCTAAAAATTAGGTTTTAGTTACTGAGACATTGAACGTGTTTCCCAAGTAGGGCAAACAAAAATAAATATTAATATTTTGGTATTAAAACATATATATTGAAACATTTTTAAAGTTAGGAGGACGGGAACTCGGGAAGTCAAAATAGGATAGTCAGAATTGTCAATTTATGAGATTCGGAAAAAATGACCAATAAGTACAAATTTCCCATTGAAAACTTATAAAATGTCAGTAGACAAACTTCGAAGTTTGGTGTCAAAATAATATTTTCAAAACAAAGTCTAGACCACAACTTCTGGTTTCAGCTCAGAAGTAAAATATTACAAGGGTAGTAAAGTAAAAATGAAATAAACAAATTTAAAAAAAATAATAAATAAAAGAAACAAACACAAATTTAAATTTAAAGAATTTTTTAATAGTTTTTTTTTTTTAATGTTGTTTTTGTTTTATAAATAATAATAATAATAATAATAATAATCTATACAAAAATTAATCATAATTTGGATTAGTTTTTTGTTTTAAATATGTGCTACATTTTATATACATTTTTGTATTGATTTGTTTTTATAGTTTTAGTAATTTTGTATTTGTTATATAAATCAATTTAATATTACTCTGTAGTTAATTAAGCACTTAACATACTTGTTGTTTTTTGTTTATCACTACGAAATGTATACATCAGTTTTAGTTTTTAAATTGTTGTTTGTTTATAAATTTTACACTTAACAGAAAATTTATGTAATGTCATCTAAATAAACATAAACAAACTAATATCATATTTCTTTTCATTCTGAACGTTTTCTAATTGTTGTTTTTTTTTTGAAATATTTACTTTACAGAAACGTTCTCTTAAAAAAACGAAGTTTTCTCTTTGTAAAAAAAAACTTTCTCTTGAATTTTGATTTTGTTTTGTTCTTAAAGTTTTCAATCTTTGTTGTTAAGTGTGTTGATATTTTATGAGTCTTTCTTTGTTTGAATTTATAATATGTATATGATGCTAAAAAATAATAATAATTTGTATGAAAAATTTAAATGAACGTAAAATGTTTCTTCAAAAAAAAAAAAAAATATATAAACGCTTAAACAAAAAGAATTTTCTTTGAAAACACTTAAAAAAAGGAAGAGAAAAGTTTATCGCACTCGAGAAATTTGAAACTCTTCCCTTACTCTCTTACATATAAAATAATTAAACAACAAAAATGATCTGAAATTTTCAAAACTATACCATAAAAAAATACATGTGTTAATATAAGAAAAATACTCGTTACTCAACACTAAAACGGATTGGAGTTCAAAACGGTATACGGTTCTTTTTAAGAATAGCCTAAATATTTACACAACTTATGGGTGGGGAATTGATTAATATAATATATTCAACTGGATGATCTCTCTTATATCATTGGGAATTCTCTTAATAAACAAACAGCTAAGTTGTTGTTGTTTTTGTTGTTGGTTTTTGAAATAATTTACATTTTAAAGATTTGGAAGAGGAATTAATTGTGAGTGATGATTCATCGTTTGTAGACTGGCGATAGATCAAGTGTGAGATTTTTAAGAGCACGATTCCTTGCTGAAGACCTCGTCTGTTTGGAGGATCTTATTATTTCAAGCAACAGACCTTCGCAGTCATTGCACACTGCCATAAGTTCTCCCCGAAGGTTCTCCTTTTGATCGGAGCTCAGGTGTCCCGATGAGGAGAGTGTGAATGCGCGCGCAAATTTGGTTCTACAATTGAGATTGACAAAAGTTTTATAATAAAGCCTTGAAGTTTGTGTAAAATTTATACATACTTTCTATCCAAGGTACTGCTATTCGAATGAGGTCTTGCTGGGCTTGAAACTGGCAAGCTGCGTGGTCCTTCAACGCTGCGTGACATGATGCTTATGTTCTTATTTGTGGCACTGCCATTTTGTTGATTCTCCTTGTTATATCCATCGGCGGCACCATTTGACGATGAATCAGCACCAGCTGTTGTCATCATTGACTTGGTCATTTCGTGAGGACCAGCAACCGAACCTGGTGTGCTTATGTTTGATCTTAAATGCTTTGGAGATGATGGAGCACTACCAACCGAGTTGCGAGTCTATAAAGAAAAGAGACACGTAATTTCATTAAATTTGACTCATTTGAATTATCCTTGAAGATTATACCTTTCGCTCTGACTCAGAGCGGAGCAATCTCTCAATCAGGGATTTTGGAAATGATTCATCCAGGATACTTGTAGACGTATGAGCGGTATTTATGTGCGCATGATGAGAGGGGGAAGGTGTGCTCGAACCAGCCGGGCTTGATAGCAATGAAGGCGAAATAAGCACCACTGGAACGTTGCGAAAGTGTTCAGTTGGTATTCGCATCTATGTGAAAAAAGACACAAAGTTAATAGGAATTAGATGGAAAGGTTATAAATAAGGCACAAACGGACTTACCTTAGTGTAGCACTTTGAGCAGACAGTTCTTTGGCAAAGCTTGCACTGGATACCCCATGGTCCGAAAATACTGAAACGCGTTCGCAGGCACAAAAAGCACACTTTCCGTCGTTCAACATCCTCCTTGACACGCACACCCACCGGGAGACCCTCCAATTCGGCCTTTGTCATCACAGAGCGAATGTGTACAATCTCTTCGAGAGTAAGCGATAGTCGGTCATCACCTCGTTCGCGCCAATGCTTCTCGTCCAGAAACGATTTGGTCCAAGCACCAATCGACGATGACCGACTACAACAACTACTGCTACTACCACCACCGCCGCCGAGGCCAACCGCACTGCCTACGCCACCGGGGCTCTGATCTAGATTATTGTTGTGCTGTTGAAATTTAGGAGGAGTATCGTTTGATGAAGACTTGTGTTCAGACAATTTCGTATACGAAGAGTTACAAGAAGAAGAAGAAGGCGGTTGTGGCCGTTCTTTCTTGATAATCGACTTTACCTGATGATGTTGTGGCTGCTGCTGTTTAATATTGCTACTACCGCTGCCGCTGTTGCTTCCATCGTTAATTGAATGCACATCAGACTGTCGGGAATCTGGACGAGATGCAGGCATTGAATGTGTTTCGTCCAAATTACTCTGGCAGCCGACAATAGTGTGCCGTCGCATCGACGCACGCCTCGATTCGCATTGCGTAGCAAGATCATATGCTAAAATTTTGAATGAAATAAAAAAAAATAAAAATTACAATTTATTTTCTTTTTGTTTTTTATTTAATTAGTTTAAAACAAAATAAGTTTATTTTTTAATATATTTTTATGGCACGTTTGTTTATTTAAAATGTTGCTGTTGGTTAGTAAAGCTAACAAGCTTGTTAAAATATAAAGCGTAATTGTTTAAGACTAACTCTAGCAGCTGATTTAATTTGAGATTTTAAGATTTTGAAACTCAAATTAAATCATATTAAGGAAGGGCTTTTAGCCCTTTTAAATATTTATTTAATAAATATATTTTGTTCAAGCCAATTTTTAATATCGTTGGTAATTTGAAAAACGTTTAATAATATATTTATCTTGGCATATGTATAGTAAATATATAAACATTAACTGTGGCGTATGAGTAATATTTTGTTTTCAAAATTATTAATGTAAGCGTTAAGATGTTAATGAAAGCAGAATTGTTTTGGATATTTATGAATTTTAAATTTTAAATGAAATATGCATGGATGCAGAAGATTATTATATTGAATAACAGAATAAATTCGAATTCGAAAATATTTACATTCCAGAGCGTTGTCGAAGAATCTGTGATATTCGTCTTCTGTAATTGTTTCCTCTGGTGAGTACGCAAAAGGAAAGAAATTCCAAAAATGTTATTAAATAATAAAGCCAAAAGAAATACATCTTTTTTTTATCAATTTATTAGATTATTGTTTAATGAAAAGTAATTAACAAAAATTTAAGAGAACTTTTCTAATTCGAATGTGTAAATATTTTAAGTAGAATTAAAATGTTGTTCTTTTGAGATTCTTTTCATATGTCTCTTGTTTTGAATTTTCTTTTAAGTTATGTTGAATTTGTATTGATGAGGGTATTAATATTTTCTTTTCCTTCACCTTCTCTTCGCATGCCACCCTATTTAATCTAATTTAGTGTTTTTTTTTCTAGAATTTTATTTGATGTTCCAACAAAATAAAAGATTCAACTTGTTTAAATACCTTTGAACCGAAAACAAAATAAAAATGGAATTAAAACAAACAAAAAATTATTAAATCCAACTTAAAATTTAAATTTAAATGTATAAACAAATAATTATATAACTTACTTGTTCGTCTCACAACTTTGGTACTCATGTTGGTGGGTGCTGGTGGAACAGTGGCAGGCATATAACCTCCAATTGGATATGGAGGCATTTTTGGCTGTGAGCAAATCGATGAGGTTTGCTGATGAATGATAGACGATGATCCAGATGCTGGTGAATTGTCGAAATAAGTATCATCCTAAAAAGAATCAAAATTAATAATAAAATTAATATAAAACTTTGAGAAAATCTACCAAAGTTCAATAGTTTCTTTAAATTTAATTTTGTTAATTTACAAAACAAGGCTTTGTATTAAATTTCTTGCAAAAAAATGTCTTTCAAAAAGTACCTATTAGTTCATTCATTTTGGGGTCAGTTGACAAACTTTTGACTAATCAGATAAAATTGTTAATTCAAACAGAAAATGCGTTAGGTAGAAAAATGCTTGCAAGACTAATTTCAGTGAAGTTTTATTTGTTTAACTTAAAGATATAAATGACTTACTAAAAATAAATAGGTAAAATAAATATTTCAGATCTGCGAGCCTAATTTTAAAAATAAATTATATTCATGTAAGATTTCACTTGAAGAAGAAAGATTTTAAAGAACTCAATTGGATGAAAAAGGGTTTTTAGAAATCTAATTCCTCACAAATTATATTGAATTAATATGTGTTGCTAAATTTTAATTTATAGTCTACAATTTTTAAAATTATAGAGACATGAGATTTTCAAGATGAGTTAATTTTATGAATTAACGAAGTTGAAGTCATTATTACAAAATTATTAATTCAAATCATTTTTATTAATACAATCAGCCAACATCTGATAAGTGCCAAAAGCAAAATGATGTATTAAAATATTATGGAATGCCAAATTTCACTTTCTTCTTCTATGAATTTAATTTTAATTTGTTATGTAGTTGACAATAAATCATGCGTATTTTTCTTCGTAATTCGCTTTTACCCTTGAATATGCATTCATCGAAAGTTAGGTTTGAAAAATATCAGACCTGCATACTAATTTGATTTGATAATACCAACAACTTTCAGTGGATTTACACGAGAAATTACTAATCAAAGCATAGCATATAATGCATTTGACAGTTTCATGGGATTTTTTTGAATGATATGACTTTCCTTTTTAATAATAAGTAACTGACTTTTAAGTGGACACACAGATATATAATTTGGTAGGACAGCTAAAAGAGTGAAGCTCTAGACAGTTAATTGTTTGAAAAGAAAACTTAAGGTGACGTACATGACAGTGTTCACATATAACTCTTTTAAGGGGACTCATTCTGACGTTTCATAATTTTATCACGCATTCACTCATTTTTGACAAAAAGTAAAAATGTCTGTCTCTTCTCCTCTTTCTCTTTTTAGTTCTGCATTACGAACCATATTAATTGATGAAACGTCAAAACGAGTCCTGTCAAAAGATTCAAAAATAAAAACCCTCAATGGTTAATTCAGTGTTCACATATGTATAACTCTTTTGACGTTTCATAATTTTATGACGCTTTCACTCATTTTTGACAAAAATTAAAAATGTCTGTCTCTTCTCCTCTTTCTCTTTTTAGTTCTGCATTACGAAACATATTAAATGATGAAACGTCAAAATGAATCCTGTCAAAAGATTCAAAAATAAAAACCCTCAATGGTAATAGACCAACAAAATCTCACTGAGATAAACATAAAATGATGGAACGTCAAAATGAGTCCTCTCAAAAGATTCAAAAATGAAAACCAACAATGATAATAGGCCAACAAAATCTCACTGAGATCAACATAAAATTATGAAACGTCAAAATGAGTCCTGTTAAAAGATTAAAAAATGAAAACCGTCAATGATAATAGTTAAATAATTTTTGTCGATCTCTAGCCCGTGAACCAGCAAGCTGTTTTCTTTACTTCTAGCAGTTTTAATTTAACTATTGTTTGATTTTGTAAGAACACAAGTGACATTCAAATCTCATTTATGACAGATGTCAAAATGGCAGCGTTCAATTTCAAACATATTGGGTATCCGGATAGATTTTTGTTTTTAGTGTTTTGCTAGTAAAAGAACAGCTAAACCAGCAGCAGCCAATTGGCCCACAAATTTTTAATGACATTACAATATCATTTGACAGGGACAACATAATTTTTGTGGCGAAAGTAATTTCGTGTAAGGGAAGGGCAACAAACATTTCTTACTTTTTCCTCACCTGTTTTCCTTTTTTGTGTGATATTTTATTCTTACAAAAAGCAAACACAAATGACAAGCAAACCAAATTTATGACAGATGTCAAAATGGTTGGCTATGAAATCGAATTCAAAAATGTTAGGCCTCCGAAATATCGGAAAAAAATTCAAGTTATTAAAAATGTTTGTTGTGTCACTTATAAAAATTCTGACATATCAACAAGAGTTTTTTAGGCAAAACTGAACTTATAAAGTTGAGTATTTGTTTGTTTAACTAAATTTTGTTTTGTTTTTAAGATAAAAAGGTTTAAAAATAATAATTTTCGTTTCCCAAGATTCTTTTTAATACTTTTAAAAAGAGAGCTAGAAAAATAGTAAGCTATTTGAATTTTCGTATTAAATAATCAAATTATTTATAAAAATTTCAAATTATTTATACTTAGTTATTCAAACAGTCATTCAATTTTCATAAATCTTGACAATTCTATCTTCATACAAATTTATTTTGATGGATTCTGCCTCCCTAGAAAAACTTAAAGAAAACCAAACAACAAATTAAATTTCAAAAACTTCAAACAAAGATGTTATTTAAATAAGAAATTAAGCGATTCCTCTTTGGCGTTACCTTATTTCTGTTATGAAGTTCAAATTTCTATCTTCTTAAGAAAAAAAAATAATAATTCCAAATTCACTTCAGCATAAGCCAATGTTGAGTGGAAAAATAAGTTTCATAAATTTATTATTCATTAAACCAAAATGAAACTCTGCGGATGTACCTTACTTACCTACCCCTTTTTATTCCTATAAATTCCATCAAGCATTGATGCTAATAATAATATTCAATATGGATTCTTGTTTGTATCTCTAAAAATTATTCAAGCCTGAATGTATTTATGTACCCTTTAAGCAACCACTTTAGGATTCAGGCCACCTGTGTACACATAGCACAACCCTATTAGCCTAAAGAACTTAAACAAACTTTGGTTAGGAAATAGCCTAGAAATTATAATATTATGTACCTTGCCTACCTAGGAACGTGAAAAGGATATTGAAATTATTTGCTGCTATTGATTTTGAGTTTCACGAGTTAATTTTTGTTTTGTTTTTGTATTTAAGCTATTTTCAGGTTTTATGTTTTAAAACAGAAATATCCTTTAAATAGCGAAAATTATCTAGTTAGTAGTTAATTAGATGAAAATTAAAGAATGAAAATTATTTAAATGGAAAATCGTGAAAACAATATAATTTTTCCATTATTCTCTCCTAAACAGGTAAAAGCTTTCCCTTTTTGTTCGACCAAGATATGCTTAACTAACCAAAAACATCGTTTGAATCCATTAGTGGTGACATTGTGTTACACAAAACACGCAATTTTTATGGGATAATTTAATAATTTAGCACAGGTGAGTGTGGGCCTTGGCAAATTGGGTTTCGTTTCGTTTTTTTGATGTCACCACCCCGGGATAAAAATGTGTTTATTTTTGCCTACGGCCGGATATAGACGCTTGTAGTTGTCACCCCTAACAAAATAAATCTCCATTAGTGTTTGATTTTTTAGCACTTCTAACAGAACAGAGGGGTTAGGTATGCGGAAATCAACTTATTTATAGAAAATCGAGGGAAATTCGATAGAACAATGTTTTTACATTGGTTTTAATATTATCTATGTACATATTTTTGATAGATTACGATATTATTTTAGGTTTTAATTTAATTTTGCATTCAAATCACACTCAATCAAAACGTGCAAGATATATTTTGTTTTTCAAAAATGGTTTTTAGTATTGAAAATTTCAAGGCAACTTTTAAAAGAAGATAGAATTTTTCATATCACAAACTCTTCTATATTATATTTATGTTATTTATCTAGTATAGTACTAAAAAGAAAAAAGAAAACAATATCAGTTACCTTTTTCATAATAAATTCATTAAGTTTTTCAGTTTTGTTTACAATCTTTTCAAAGTCTTAATTATTTTCAATGTTTGTTTATTAGATCGTATTGTTTTAAATAGATTTTACATATTTTTTTCCTTTTTACAAATTATATTTTTAAGAAAATAATAAATTTTCTTTAAGTTTTTTTCCAAAATAATTTGAAACTAAATATTGACCACAACCAACTGAATATCATCACAATGAACTGGAAATATTTAAAAAAGAAAATATTAGTTTAAACTTAAAATAAATAAAAAAACAAAGAAGACAAAATTAAATTTTTTACATTTTTGTAGCAAATTAAATTATTTTAAATTTATAAAAAAGTATTTTAAGATTACAAATTTGTTTGCATCTGAAAAAATCAGGACTTTTGGAAATTTGGAACGGAAATTCCATCGCACTACAGAATCATATTTTTTCTAAAAATGTTTAGTAAAGAAGCCAAAAATGTAATTCCTGGAGTTAAATATTTTAAGATGTTTTTGGAATATATATAACTTGGCCTTCTGGCCTCAATTCCATGTTGGTTTCTGGATTTGTTCTTAGTCCTGTGTCGCATTATTTGTTTTCTTAAAATTCAAAAAAAAGAACAATATTTCTGATATTTTTTCAAAAACAAAATGGTTTCGTAATTTGTTTTGCCTTCGTTTCTGGAAACTATAAATCAGAGGTCACGAACAAACAATAAATTGCATTTGTGTCTTTAGTTAAAGAAAATTGGTCAAGAAGAGTGATTTGAAATTTTCTACAAAATATAATTTTTAAAATAAAAACAGGTATGTACATAAGTACAAAAATGATGACAACTCAAAATGTACAGCGGATTAAAATGTTGATGAAATTAAAAAGTAAAAGTCGTTTAATATTTTTCAAATTCAGTTTTGTTCTAAGTAGAATACATTTCTACCGCAAATTGAAGACTCATACATGGATGCCATTTGTTAGCTTGTCAAAAAACAGTTTTGTGTGGCAATATTGCTAGAAACGTCACTGTCAGCTGTTGTCACAAGAACGATTAAAATTGTGTCGTTGTTTAGAGTATCAGTCAATTTGTTCCTATAATAAATCTTTTACGTAGATTTAAAAAAGAATCAGCTATACATATCGGAAAATAAAGTTGCAAGTCTGAAATAACGCCTGCCAAAATACAATTTTTTACTGAAAGTCTATTTTCAGCTCATTGACAGCTATTGTCAGGTCAAAATTGATAACTCTATTGGCACCTGGGGGGTTATTATGAAAAACGATAATAGTTTTTAATACGGAGTATTTGTGAAATTGCGATTACGAAAAACGATTGCAGAAGCCCGTATTTGTAAAATTGCGATTACGAGAAACGAGAATCGTAAAAAATCGTTAATCGTATTTTTATTTACGAATTCCTTCAAGAACTGGTTCAGCTTTTGTTTTGACAGGTTACTGTCAAGTGGCAAACATTATTGTGTTTTGGTTTGGTTTTCATTTTGATGAGGGTGAAAAAATGTAAATTGAATAATAAATATAATGGTGAAAACCATAAAAATAAGATATTTCTAATATTTAGGCCAACAACGAATGCTAATAGACTTTATGGCAGCTTCCATGGACAGTAATCCAAATTATTTGCCGACGAGCCAAGCTAAATCCAAAGCCAAAATTCTTTGGAATAACATTCACATTTTGACATTTGTAAATAGGTGTGAAGTTAGTTGCGTTTAAAAAAAATACCATTTTTCATTTTTGGCTGGCAACATTTTCTTGATTCCATTTTCGTTTCTCATAACCGCTCTACGCCATGGGTTTCGTTTTTCTGGGTTTCGTTTTTTCTGCCGTTCGTTTAATATTTCATAATAAGGCCCCTGGTAAGTTTCATTCCACACCACCCAGAAGTCAGAGCGAGTACTAACATTTGGAAATAGATTTTCTTTCGATTTGTCAGTTAATGTTTTTTCCATAACATACAAGTAAAAACTGACTCGAAAAACATTTAATAAATACCTTAGAAAAAGAAAGTTGTTTTTTTCTTTCTTACATTTGAAAACAAAATACACAGGTTGAAATATAAACATATAGTATTCTTTTTCAAAAAATAATTATATTAATAACCGTTGAGATAAAATTATTTGGTAAGCTAATGTTTTTCGAGTCACTTTTTAATTGTTTCAAATGGGAAACAAATAAACGTCAAATCTAAAAAAATCTAAAAAAATCTATCTCCAATTGACACATGGCTGCAACAACATGGAAGATGTTATAACTATTGCAAATGGCGTCGTACGTCACTCATTTTATTTATCATCTGAGAACTACACAGTTGAAGCAAATGAGCTAATTTTCTATATGAAAATTAACGTATCGTCCTCTCCAAAGCAAAGTGACATTTGTCATTTTTTTACATTTTAAAATCAGTTCCTTGTGTTGTAAAAGATTTTAAATTTCACTTGATTTTTTAAATTAGATTATTGATTATAATCGAAAATATAAATGTTTGGTCTTAAATTAGAATTGTTTGTAAATTTAATTTAACAATAAATAGATTTTGACTTATGTCACTTTGATTTCATGGTTTTTAAGCGTACTTTACTGACATGTGACAGCTAACAACTGACCGTTGATAAATATTGAAGTTTACCGTATAACAAGTCAACTAATAAATGTTTTGGTAATTGAGAATGATTCAAACTGTTTTCATTAAAAAAAATCAAAAGCCTAGCAAAATGTTGACTAGTTATTAAAAAAGACGTAACTCAAATATTTATCAACTATCATTGAAACTTTACACTCGAAATAAGGTAGCAGGGTTAAAAATCATTGAATAAACAGACTGATAAAAGGCTTTTGAAAATAAAATAGGTAGCACAGAACCGGAAGACATGTCAAAAAACGCCACGTTTAAATAGTTCCTCAATCCAAAATTATAACTCAGTTCAGTAAAAGGGAAGATGACATTTTCAATACACCAAACCTATGAATCACATGAACAATCTAAAACAATAGAATAAAGTTTCAGTTTTCTTTCAATTTCTCACAAACTCATAATTCATAAACTTTTACCACAAAATAAATAATATGGTTATGAAAACTGAATGATGATGCTTATTATTTATTTATTTTTCGATTTTCATACCACATTTCACCACAATAATTGAATGATGCATGAAAGATAAATAATGAACGAGTATTGTTAAATGTAAGTCCCTTAAACATCTTTTATTTATCTCTGAATCGACTTGAGAGAGGGAAGCCCTATCTTCCGGGATCTACTTGCACAATTCATTATAAAAATATTTCTTATTATTATTGTCTGGTCCCACCGCATTGCCCAAGGAATTATTATTAATTCCTCAAGTTCCGCTGATATGATATTTATACGTGGTTCACACGGACCAGGCTTACAATATCATAACAGTGTTCGCTTATCTATAATTTTCTTGGCGGTTTTTGTATCTTTCTCACAACAAAATATAACGAGACGGTTTTCGCTTTATCCGTATCTATAGAATGTGTTGAAATAATAATAAATAATTCACAAAGTTATGCTACAATCATGAGACAAACTACTCTGAGTACTCTGTGTGATATGATGGTTGGGTATAGCGACAAGACATGCTTATGCTTAGGCTTACCTGGAGCAATGAGAAGTCGACTTTGATTAGCCTCTGCTTCGATCTTGGGGAGCTGTGCGCTTCGGACCGCTCCTCTTTCTTGAGCGTCTCCACGGTTTGTGATGACGGCGGCGGTGGTGGAAGTACTGTAAATAAAGACAAAACAAAGAAACGGCATAAGCTATTGTATCTGAATTAATTAGTTTTATAAGATGCAATTTTTTGTTTTAACTATAAAAAGAAAATACAGCAGAGGAAAAAAAAAACTGCGAAGCAGATCTTTAGCTGAATGCTGAGGTTTTGAAAACGTTTAGTTTTTGTTTGGTTTCCTTTCGAGACTTACTTCGAGATATTGGATAGAAGCGCAAAACAGAGAGAAATACAAAACAACTCCATCTATCTGTCCATTGCAGATATAATGTAACTCTTAGTACCCTATTTGTATCGCTGGCTATATCTGGGTTATGTAACGATAATTACGTCTTTTTTATATCCCCTCGATTATGCTGGAGGATGTCTGCAATAATGTACCAAGCCATAAAGTTACTTAGATTTTTTAGTTCGGCTCTTGGCATTCATTGGCGCAAATTTAGTTTCTCCTTGGAACACAGTGACCAATAGAAAGTGGAGGTAAATGGCTTTTGGAATTTTCTTTCGTTTTTTTTTTTTGTTGTTGGGAAGGTATACCTTAATTGCACTTTCCCGCAGGATGTTTTCTGAGTGCTGTTAAAAATTTATAATTTTGTAAACTATCAACAAGGGAGTTTTTGGTAACCTAGTTTAGGTTCAGAAAAGATAAGCAGGGGCATAATGAGATAGAAACAAATTTAGCTTTTGGCAAGGAGAATTTTAAGGATTTAAGGTAAAATTATTCTGCCTTAAGGGTGAGAAGCTTAAATTTTGTAGAATTTAAGATACGTATGATTGTTATTGTTGTTCAAGACTTTATAGTCTTCTTTAACAACTGTGTTAATATTATTCGCTGTCAATTAAAAAAATGAAGAAACAGATGTTCTTAGGTACATTACTGGAATAAATTTAAAAACACATCAATTTAGAGTACAATTGCTTGTGTCAGTTATATAACCCGCTTTATAAAAGTTGAGCTAACTTACACCTAAGCTATTGAATTTTGTATTGTAATTTATTTTTGTTTCGTTTTGCTATCAAGTAAAATACTTATTTACTTTTGTTTAAAAAAACGGTGCATCTGAACACGTCCAAACTGTGACAGTTCATACAAAAAAACAAACAAACCTAATTCTGGGAAAAAAAATTTTAAAACTCAGATGTCAAAATAGACTAAAAGGGCCGACCCATAGTATACATTGCGGCATCTTGTCCGTTGACATTAATGTAAGAAACGGATTTCATTGTTTTGACAGCTTAATTTAAGCGAATTTTTAAAGTTGGTTGCATTAAAACTTTTTTATTATTTTAAAAAAAATAAACAATTTAAAATTTAAAAAGGATTAAGATAAACTTTAAGATGTTACTTCTGGTCATTTTGCTGTCTGAAGGTGTTTAAAGACTACCCAAAATGCAAATTGTCTCTTTTGGGTACTTTAAATAACTAGATATGTTCGATTTCTTGAAGAACTACTAATAGAAGTTTTACTTTATATTTTGTTTGCGTTTGTTAGACTTAAACAAAACTAAAAAAAAAACTTATTTTTGTGTTTTTATTTCTTCAAAAAAAAAGTCAGTAATCACCTTTATTTGTTAGTTTTCTTTTTGTTCAACTATTTTTGAAAATCAATATATTTTTAAAAATAAATAAATTTAGAACGTTCGGAGCACAGAGATCCATTATGTCATTGAACATACCTATTTTAGACAACATGTGCCACCTGCCGGAGAGAAAAGTTAAAAGTTCAGCAACTTTTTCAGTTGTGTTCGGTAAATGCGTTACTTATGGTACGCTAAGTAAATACAGTAAAATATCCATTCAAATGTTTATTTTAATGATAGATGTAACTGGCCTCTAAAAACTGTCAAATTTAGCAACATTTATTTTGTATACTTCTTTTTGACATTTGAATTGGTTGTCATTTTTCAAAAGTTCTAGTGAAATGTTAAATCCGTTTTTATGAGTTACTGAATTAAAGCTATTCTAAAATATTTTAAGATCATTTAATCTCTTCACATTTGACTAGAATTAAGGTCACAAAGTGAAATTATTTGACTGTCAAATTCCAAAAAACTTGCGTTCTAATTTTTAACTAATAGATAATAATTACAATTAAAAAATAGTTGAAAAAGTGAACAGCAAAGCTCAAGGTTATTAATACCTTCAATTTAGTGACATAAAAACATATACTAATTTCTATAAGCTTTCATGAGTTAAACATATCAAATTCTTCATGTTCCAAATTTTACTGATGGATTTAAAAGGTTTCTTATTCTTCTATTACATCAGGGTCCTTAATAAGTCTTTTATATTTTCTGATTTTTTGACATTTGGAATTTCCACAGATTTGGATCTGTTTGCTTTTTTCATGAACGTTCACTACTTAGAAGTGTTTAAGTGAACAGTTTATAATAAATGAGAATTGGTATTTCAGTAATTAACAAAACGAAAATTTAGACGTAAGCTGGTAAACTGTTAAATTTGTAGGTTGTTTATTTTAAAGAGCTCGTTTTACTTATGGTATATTGCAAAAGAAAAATTCAATTGTGTAGTGATTTGATAAAGAATCTTTGACAGATTTCCCACATTTCAGCAAACAATTCCGGATTTAGTTTCTAACATGAGTGCAATAAGTCCCATGTTCTAATTTGTATTAATATTCGACGATGTAATTACATATTTATTAATCTCTTTCT
Organism: Eupeodes corollae; assembly: GCF_945859685.1. Taxonomy (NCBI): domain Eukaryota; kingdom Metazoa; phylum Arthropoda; class Insecta; order Diptera; family Syrphidae; genus Eupeodes; species Eupeodes corollae. Next base: position 135,017,993 of record NC_079149.1, read on the forward strand.
GTGTTAACGTGTGACAAGCTTCAAAGCTTCAAATGCCTGGTGAAATGAAAATTGATTTCCATTTTAGTAGTTTTCCTCTCTCTCTCTCCTTGCAACTTTCATCAGTTTAGTCCGGAAGAAGGCGAAAATTCTCGTGTTAATGAACATGGCTACTAGGTAGGTCGGTAGGGTAGTTTATTTGAGTGATGGGGGTTCTATTTCTATTTCTGCTTCAATTTCTATTAGACAAACTATCCCTAGGGAGAATCGATTTTAGTTTCATGTGAACAGGCTTATGGTACTTATAGGTATGCATGTTATATCCGCCGCCAGTGTTTTAATTTGTTTTTCATCCCTTTTCCATTATCTATATATCATTTCACCTCACAGCACGATTCGGTGTGAAATAAGTGTGTTCTAGTTTCTATTGATTTATTAGAGTTGAGTTTTGCCAAACGTGCTATACATACTATATCCACTTCGACGTCCCCCCTTGTCCACCACCTAGCCGTGGTTGTACTTTTATTTTTGAAGATATACCTACATATATAAGTATTTAAAGTCGTATAGTATATCGACCCAGTTTTAACTCCCCGGAAACGATGTTAAAGTTGCCATTATTGTGTGTAGTGTAAGAGTTTATAGATTTTGGTTTTTCTATTTTTCACTCGCATGGCGCGCTAGTGATGGTGGAGAGAAAAGAATCCATTATCCAACCGTACTTTCATAGGGCTGATGTGAGTAGAATGTTGAAGAAGTTCGTTTTAAAACAGGCGTGACTGCCACTGCACTAAATAAAGTACCGCAACATGTTTAAAATTCCACTTTCGAAAAATGGATATACGAGTAAAAAGCTTCAAAAAGAACACAACTTGCTTTGCATTATGCTTTGAAATATATTTTTTTATTCTGACCAAACAAAATCAAAAACCTTTATACTTGTATCCATATAAAACATAAGACAGCAATAGGGTTGAACCGCTTTTAAAGTGAATTTTCAATTTTGTTGTTTCTTTTTTATTGTTATGTGCTGACATAATAAGAAGTACGAGTGGAGACTTTATTGATTTAGGTGGTTAGCACTTGCTATAGGGTTAAATAAATAGCACTAAATTTAGAGAAGACATTATAAAGACTATGTGAGAAATTTTGTCGGTCTAGGCAGGGTTTTATTTGCTATTTATTTCGCTTGAATTAAGTGTATAAATGTGTAGTATGTTTTGTATAGGGTGTTTTTATATTGAGAACTTTCAATAATAATGAATGTCTGAAATGTTGATGATGCCGCCACCAAACACTTAATTCTTCAGCTTCATAGCTTAGTAACGAAAAATAGATAAAGAGCTCTATAAACTTCCCGACTAGATTTTTTTCTGTTAAAACTGAATTTCCAGGATTTGGAAGCATTCATTTGACGTTAAAGAATTCATGTAAATTTCCAAAGAGAAATGTCAATACAGAACTGTCAATACAATTTGACAATCATAACTATCAAACTAATAAACATTAAAATAAACAACAACAGAATTTAACTTTCAAACCAACAGAAAACAATCATCGACAATTTGTATGCAGCTTAAAAACACCCTTTGCAAGTAGAAAAGAGCTTTTTTGATAGGTAAACTTTAACCACATCTATAGACACTTAAAGTATCCGTCTTAACGTCTTGAAAGGTTTTGCTTATACATTTGTGGGTAATTGAGTATATTCTTGGATTATGTTTTTTGTTTAATATTTAAACAGTCACTAAGAAGTGTTGGTATAATTTTCTATGAAGACGAATACTTTCAAGGTTTATTAGGACATGAATTTATGAGATTTTCAACAGACTTCAAGAATTCAAACCGAATTTAAGTATTGTTATGAGTTTCAAATTTAAATATCGAATTCATTTTAATTTCGACGATATACGAACAGAATTTTTTTTAATATAGCTGAATAAATATTTAACAATTAAACAAAACAAGAAATTAATTAAGGCAAAAGTTTTTATTTTGGTAATATTTGCATGATAATGGTATTTCACTTGACGTCAAGAGACGAAAAACAAAGTGATCTTTGAATATTAATTAACTTTTTTTTACTTTTTTAGGCTTTTTAAGTCATAGATGATAACCAGCAGCTACTTTTTAAACATTGCCACTGAACATTTTTTAATTTTTTGGAAATATTTTCTACAGAAATTTTAAAGTTTTGTTTTAAAAGTAATAGAATTCAGCAACATAAAATTTTTAAGAAATGATTTTAAAGATTTTGAAGTGGATTATCATTAGTTTTAAGTTCTCATTCTATAGAATTGTTTAATCATGGTGTAACGAATTTAATCCTAGACGCCTTCATTCCACAAAGAAGTTTTTGACAGTCGTGCAATTGTTGCGTCAGAAACACTTCTTCTTGAAAAGGTATGTTCAAGTTAGAATTCAAATGTTTTGAAATTAGCTTACAAGAAGACTATTGTCGAAGTTTTTTTTTATAACTAACGGGCACTTGAGGGGTTATTAATACATCTTACATGTTTAAGGTTTAAACACAGTGCTACCTTTACGAAAATAGGGAAGGATTAAAAAGGAGATACCGTTGCAAATTGGTCTTAAAGTTTTGAATATCAAAATGATAGGAAGAAGCAGAACTGTGTAAAAGATTCCACATTCTCGATGTGCGGTTAAAAGAAGAATCTCTCGAAATTGAGTTAAAGGTCAAACTGATGTTCATTCCTAGAAGTACGAGTTTTTACGGCTGAATTATTTGGGGGGGGGGGGGTGATTCGTTTATAGAGCTATATCTATCTATCGTCTATCATTTTCTAAGCTCTTTTTTGGATGCTGTCAAAAATACTTAAACTTGTTTAAGGGTTACTTGCCCAAATGTGCGACCTATGCATGAATGAAGGCTTTGTAAATTACAGTCAGATCAGAAGGGGTGAAAAATTACTTCCACCGTGCGTCGGAAAAATCTAAAGCACCTAGCAGCATTTTTGGCAATATCGAATACGTGATCATTCCATAAGAGGTGTTCTCTCGCAGGGGATGAATCTTTCTCTAGGCACTTTAAAAAAGGGTTTGTCTAGTTCTTTGCCATAACCATACAATTTGAGGAAATTTAGAATGCTCAATTTAAAATAAGTATTTCTCTTCCAGAAGTCTTCGGTGAAATGTGAAAAACCGAAAAAAGACAAATTAGTTGAAATTACTTAATTTTTGAATACGTAAAATATTGAATTGGAGGGTATTCTTGACACCCATCGACTTCTGCTTGACACTAAACAAAATATTTATGCCTTCAAAAAATATGTTTCAGACGTCTCTCAGAATAAGTGTCCCAATTTGGTTGAAAAACATTTTAAACCCCTTTATAATTACTAACAATTGTGTTTTCCTTGTTAGGTTGAAACTATAAAGAGGAATCTTGGCATGAACATACATAAATCATTTTTCCATTTTTCATACATACAATTTTGGTGCAGTGGCGATGCAAGGTCTTTTTGTCATCAAGGTTAACATTCCCGAACTACAATCTTTTGAAATAGCATCATAAAGTCTCAATCCAATGAATATATTTGAATGCAGTTTTATGTCATTTCAAAATTATAGTTTCAAAGTCAAATCAACAAATTATGCTGTAAATTTACATCGGTCGTTCACTAGGGCGTGTACGCACTTTCCTTATTTCACTAATTTTTATATCGCTCGTGTTACGTTACTTTATAGCACTATCTTTCATCATCCATAATTATTCCCTTGATTAATTTTTTTCAAACTGTCAATGATTTTTTTATGGCATGATAAAATTACAAAAAAACATGAATTTTAATGAAACACAAAACTAAAAGTAAAAATACAGATGAGTTTTATATCTCACTTTCATTTTATTTTATTAGATTATTATTATGTTATACTTTGTTATATGAATACATAAGTTTTCAAGTTGAATCAACTTTTTAATGAATTCATCAAATCTCCTATAATTAAATAAATGATCTATGAACTAAAAAAGGTTATTTTCAGAATTAATCGGGAATTTATCATTTCATTAGCATAAAATATTTTAGCATAGTCATATTATAAAAGTTCATTTAAATTAGCAACTAGGTTGTAAGCAGATACATATCTCAAAATCATTTTTTGTTTTTCAACACAAGTCTGGAATTTACCGTGAAAGGTGAGGAATATTTTTAATCAAAAGTAGGTCATTTGATATTTTATGTAATAATCTTTGCCAATAAAAAATTGAATAATAAGATAAGTGTGGGAGTTTCAAGGTAATCGCCGTTTGTGTGTAACATTATTTCTTCCTATCAAATGTTACAGTTTATGAATCTTATATTCTGAATAGAAACGACTTTGAATTAAAAACAATTATTATAAAAGGATGCGATTCACATGGATAACTTCAAATTGATAACCTTAAAAATTTTGCAAATGATATTCTAAGAAATTATTAAAGTTGTACAAGTTTCAATCAATAACTTTTTTTCGGTCTCATCGGTTTTCATCATTGAAACCAATCCTTGGAGTTTGTTTGATTGGTTATATCTGCCATTGAAAATTACTGCCATTAAACACAAATTTTGTGGTTGGAATCAAGTATTTTGGGTTAGGGACTAGTTATAGCTATCAGTAAAATCCACCAGTAAAATGTTTGTTTTTAGTTTTTGAACATGTTACAGATTTATTTCCAGCAAAAGATTGATGCAATAAGATTAATCCTATATTCGAGTATTTTGTTTTAAAGAATACAAGTTTTATTTAATTTAAAATCCATTCAAATTTTGTTAATGATGAAATTTAATTTTACTAAACAGCTGGCTGTCAAAAGCCAAACAAAATTCCATTTCGTTTTACTGTTGGTTTTCTAATTTTGTACTGTTCCGATCACATAATTACAAATTTTACTGTTAAAAACAAACTCTTCAAATAGAAACTTCAAAGTGACATTGTATTTAATGACGTAAATTTACTGATTGTAGTACCCGTAGCGTGACGGTTAGTGCGTTGGACTGTCATGCAAGAGGCGTCTTGGGTTCAATCCCTGTCTGTGCCAACTAATTTTTTTACGGGTACTGTCTCTTGCGAGGAATTGAAAAATCCTATAAGAGTTATACTGTCATGAAAAGTGTTTTCTTAAATTAGACGTTCGGATTCGGCACATAAACTGTAGGTCCCTTCCATTTCTAACAACACTACTCGCACTCGCACAAAGGAATGGTTGAGAGTTGTAAGTAACTAGGCCCTGGTTCTTCATGGAATGTTGCTCCACCTAATTTATTTATTTATTTTTTAAATTTACTGATTGCTCTAAAAGCTCATCAGTAAAACATTTCAGATTCCTCTTGTTTCAAATTTTAATGGGATTTTACTGATAGCTATAAACGGCCCCTTAGAGTTGATCATTGATATTAAAACTGACAGGTGGGAATATACAGAAAATGGAACACTGTTAGTAGTGAATGATCCGAATTAAGAACTAAAAATCAGTTGTTTATTGAAAACGATTTTGTTATTAGAAAATACAAAGTGAACTTAAAGCTTATATAAAGCTTTCTTTTAATTAAACAAATTCCAAGCTTCATTTTGACACCGAACATACAAATTTGTCTTTCGATGAATGGTTTTAAATGTCAAAACTAAATTTTTAATGATTAAAACCAATGGAAGCTATAACTCGCCTAAATGGTTTCTAAGAAAAAAATGTTTGAATACTTAAAGAAATCAAAATTTTCAATTTGGCACATTAAGTTAAGAACTTTCAAAAATGTTCGGCTTAAATTAAATATAAAAATGTGTAAAAAAGTAATTCACAAAATAAGTAGCTGTCCCTCTTGGACTATTGAGGATTAAGTTACAAAAGAACAACCTGATTCTTTTATAACTTAACACTTTAAGAACTTCCCGACCAGTTTATATTATTAAAAAAGAGTTGACTGAACTCTCCATTCATCCAAAAACAAACGAAAACCTGAATTGTTTTAATATTTCACAAGATAAAATTGTTTGCATAACTGATGATGTGTCCATAACCATAATAATTAACAGCTGGTTACATTTGTGTTAATTTTCAATTCACGAAAGTTTATGTGAAGTGTCATCACATCAAGATTGAGTTCACACGAGAACGTCATCATCGGTCAGTAACAGTAAGTGTCAAAAAAAGAACATAATCTATGTGATGGTCATAAAGTTGGCACCGTTTAGACTTTGCGGTTTTGATCTTACAAAATTCTGTGAGTTCTGTTTGTGTGACACATAACTTCTCGTGAGTAGGCACTTGCTATGGGAATTTCCAGCCCTGCTTCATTATTTATTTAAGCAATTTTACACTTTATCTTTTCTTTAATATGTGCAGTGCATGACTTTTAGCGGGAACATTTTTTGGCTCTTAAGATTCATATACATTTTAAGATTGATGATGATTGCACTTGGATTTGTAGAAAAAAGAGAATGAATTTTTATGAATGTGACGCTCGTGTTTAATACTGTATGCGAGCTATGTTCAAGACATTAAACCTTGGAATTCTTTTTTTTTCATTGTTTCGGATAAATTTACAAAGCTTCCAATTTTATGACGAGAAAATGTGAACGTGATCTACTCAGAAACAACAACAAAACCATCACATATCATTCGCTGACGGTAGGTTAGGTACTCAAAGAAAACGAGTTCTTCATTTAAAAAAAATAATGAAAATACTTAACAACGACTTTTTGATATGGATTTTGTAATCCGAGTGTCTTAACATCAAAATGAGAGACGTTTGAAGTTGGAAGGCCATCCTATCATGCATATGTTTTCCTTTATATGTGATATGGGAAGTGAAAGAAGCCACGTCTGAAGTCTGCTCTAATTAGAGATAGATAAATGTTATAATGGTTAGGTTAGGTGTAGATACATCGTATGTGAAATGATTCTTTTATATTTATCCAGTTTTTTTATATGCTGCTACTTCAATTATTTTATAAAAGAAAAAACAAAAAAGAAACAAGTAAATGCCAACAATAAATTGAATTCTATGGTTTTGCATTCACATTTGAAAACCTCTTTTCTTCAAAGACATTTGTTGCGTGTACACCACCGCCACGGTGCAGATTGAGTGAGATAAGTCTATAGCTACTTTAGTCAATTAACAGATTTGTACAATTGTTTTATCTGTTTTAATAAACAAGATATTGTTATGAATATCAATTGAATGAATTCTCAAAGAAATTCGAGAAGCTTGTTAGGTTAAAATAGAATTCGCAGTTTTGTTCAGTAGTTTTTTTTTGTGTTAATTTTTTCATTTTTGTTAGCTTTGAATTTATTCTAAACAATATTCTATAAAAACAGACGGTTGCATACCCATTTCCCCTTCAAACGATACTGCTTTTGTGCTCGAACTTTCAGAAATGCCTTGAATACGATTGCAGACGTATTGTTAAATATATGGATTATTTTTATCAGCCGCACTTCAAAAAAGTGGAACAGTGCTAAAATGAACTGACAATACATCAACTGCAAAATTAATTGACATTTTTGTCCGTTCACATTTTGGAACTTCAATATTTTGTGTTCGAATGCTTCAATTTTTAACAGGCCCAGATCTTTTATCAAAGACGGATTCTGGATTTCAAAATAAGAAGGACATATCATGAAGAGCTTAAAATTAAGTGAAAAATTTCAACTGTCAGTATAAATGTCACTTTTGTTTTTTGCAATTTGATAGTTCAAGGTTTTATCTTTGAAATTTGTAACCGACTTTAAATACAATCAACACGTTCAGGAGATTTAAACCAAGCTTCAACTCATTATTAGTTGCATTTATTGGAAAGGAAATCTTTTTATAAGAAACCTTAAATAAAACTAAAATTAAAATGGATTATAACAAATTTCAGCGTTCAGTTGAATACAAAATATGATGGGTTGATATTTTCACAAAATTACACTTGACATATTACAGGAAGATTTTTCATAAAAAAATGTCTAGTAAACTTTCTACCAAAAAGTTAATTTTAATTGGAGGGCAATTATTCAAAAAACAAATTCAAAAATTTAGCTTTGCCTTCAAGTAAAAACCTACCTATTAGGACTCAACTTTAGAATCAACAGATTAAAAATATGAGTGTTTAATTAGAATCCCAAATTGAAGACAGATTCCGGATTGCAACATATTATGCGGCTGTCACATTTAATGTCATTTTGTCTTATCACAATTTGACTATAAATACAATGAAAGATTTCAGGAGATATAATGGACTGCACGAAAATTTTTCACACAAGGTACAATTTCATTATGATTTGTAATAATTTTATTATTGAAATAGTACTTTTTTCATTATCAATTTGACAGACAAATTTTTTACAAGCAAATGAAAATAAATTGAAAAAAATATGTTCGGTTGATTTTTGACACAATTAGCTTTGGAGATTATTCAGATTAAAAAAGTTTAAAGCCTTAGATCCAACTTCTTGTCGTGTGAACCTGACAATCATATCAAATTTGAGAATAGTCATATTCTAAAAAAGTATTCAGTTCAGGGCTAAGGGACCAATTACACTCGTAGCTATCATTGGTTTTCATCATTGAAACTAATCATTGGAGGTTTTTTTGGCAGGTCGGTTATAGCTTTCATTACAAATGTCTGTCATTGAAAAAAAAATACTAAAATAAATCTGTGATTGGAATTGTGTGAAAGTGGAACACAAATCAGTAGAACGATTCGTTTTACTTTTGAACATAAAAGTATCAGCTGCTCTTAATTTCAATAGAAACATATTTTTTTAGTGAAAAATAAATGCGCAATTTCATTTTTTTTAATTCTTTGTGTGACACAAATGAGACACCAACTGTCAAAAAAATGTCATTCTTATCTGTTTTCAAGTTGACAACTCAAGTTTTGTCGTTGAATAACTTATTTTAACTTCTAACTTAACTGACCCACAATGTAAAATAATGTTCATCTTAAAAATAATTGACCAACTTTTCTGCCATTTTAATGACAGATAATTTAACTGTCATTATTATGAACTCTACCAATGTACAACAAAATTATGCAAATTCACTGTAATATACGAAGAACGCCCATAATATGATTAAAAATGTATATTGACATAATTCTCAGTTTATTATTGAAACTATTAATTTCTCAATTCTTAAATGCTTAAAAATTCATTACGATTTTCTAGGAACAATAAAATTTGCATCACTGCAGTTTTCAAAAGCAAATCCTTCGAGCAATTCATTGCTCTTTAAAAATGTATGTACTGCATTGTTATTGTGTATTTTAGTTCAATCAAAAATTAGAATAGAATTTGAAATGTCTATTTGATAGATTAGAGTAAAACGAAAATCAAACTAAACTTTGATGTTTACTCATTTATCTAACTTAGAATTAGCATTTCACCGAACTTAATGTACATTGCGGTCAGATATATGATTTAAGCTGTTAAGTTCTTCCGACAGAAAACAGAAACAGAAACTTGTACACATTGTACTTCAAATAGTAGATTAATTATTCAATTCCTATCCGCCCACTAAACGATAAATAGAACTCCCACTTTCAATTAGCTACAGGGTGTTTCAGATACTTATGAAGTATTTTTGAATTTCAGATTTTCCTAAAACTTTTAATTCAATTGCTTTTAGATACTATCATTCTTTTTTTATAACCTACAATTCTGTGAAATTATATCATAATCACCAAAAATGTTTTATTCAACTCTGAGGTTATAGGAAATAAGATGACATTTGACAATCATATGGGCGCACATTTCTAAAACACCCTGTTTTTACTCTTTTTTCTGCACAAGCTTTTGACAATCTGCTGCATGCATTTATCAGGTTATTCCATGTCGTGTTTGTCTTCATAGTACCTACACATTAAACTCCTTCAAGGATCCCCACACACGTTAGGTAAACTTTTATACCTTCGTGAATTGAACAAAAGGAGTTTGAAATATAAGAAAATAATTTACGACTTTTGCAGTCATTCATCGTAGCGCCCGACGCGCCTCCGTGAGGGGTAGAGACGAGTACTTCAGCTCAGGGGATTTACTATACTTTTAATTTCATATTCCGCCCCCGATAAACAACCCACCCAGAAAGAGGTAATCGACCCGCTATAAATCGAGGTCATCCCCTGGTTTAGCACCATTCCATGGATCCACAAAGAGAAAAACAAAACTGCCCTTAATCCCACCTTACATTTACATATACGATTACGATATACGATGGCTACGCTGGAGGCGCATATGACAATAGAAGAACAGAATATTTAAAAAAAAAAATAACTTACCTGAGCGAGGTTTTGGCGTGGGTGGATTGCCGCGTGGAGCAGGTCTCGGTGTTGGCTGTGGTAGGGGCTCCTGAGGGCAGTACGTTGAATCCCTAGCAGCATCAACTGCATTATTGGGATTAGAGTCCTGGGGTGATGTGAGACCCGTTGTTGTCATTGCTTTGTTGTGTGTGTTTTTTATTTTTTTCAAATACAAATATTGTTCTCTTTGTTTGTTTCGAGTGTGCATTCTATGCGATGCCAGAGTCCTCTTGCGAGTTGATTCTTTTGCTTCTCACATTTCTTTATAATTTACAAGGATGACACATCATTGCCATCACTGCTATCGCCACCGCCACCGTTACTGCCGACGACGTGCGTTTTCTTTTTGTTGTTATACGGTTTTATTTTCGCTGCAAGGATAACAATTTTCTGTACGGACCGCTTTGCTTTTACTGGAAACAGCACAGTTTTTCACACATGGCTGCACCTACAATATTGAATCACTGGGTAGATGTTTTTCCTTGGACTTTATGAGCGCTGCATGCTTTTTTTCAGATCCTGAATACTTTTCTTTTTTAATTTGATATTTGCAGCCCTCCCCCTCAAGGAGACACACAAGAATATAAAAGCCCTTGCAGAGAGCAGCACGGTTGATATCGATCCGAAAAGCGAGTATAGAGGGCTGAGACTGGAAATGCGATTCTGGTTATGAAAAAAGGACGAAAAGCAGTGACACACAATAACAGATGATGATGACGGAGAAGACGGTGGCGCGCAGGAGGAGCAGAAGGCGGAGGGAGATGGTGAAAAATCAACAACAACAAAAAAACGAAGACGGAAAGAGGAGGCAAGGGCGGCAATGGTTGGTTATATATGAAAACGGAAAACCCTCTTAATGACCGTGAATTAGAACCAGATGATTTAACGAAAAAAAGGAGAAGAATTTAGAAACGGGATGCTGAATTCAAGGATTTTCCCACTTCTTCTTCCTCATATACAAATAAGGGGAGGGATGTGATTCGTTTGGTAGAGAAATAAAGTTCACCACCCCTTTTTTATTTCAATCCACGCACTTAAATGCACACAAAAAGGAAAAACATTCACCAACTATGCCACGGAAAATGGGAAAACACGCGCAATAAACCACAACCGATTACCGTTAAGTTCGAAGTTAGACTAAAAAGTCGAAACGTCGAAAGACAATTTAATCCATGGCCATGCCGCGGCTGTAGAAGAGTCTTTTCTGCAAACCTTTTTAAAACTCCACTTACTCTCTTCCCGCTGCACATGTATCTCCCTCTCTCATAACGAGGTTGTTTTCCTCACCGACTTCGTTTCCGTTGCTCTTGTGGAGCAAACTTTCGCGTTGCGCACTTCGAAAACTGAGATCTAGATACTTTTTGGTTTGTATCTTTTTCTTCGGTATATATTAAACAGGTTCTCTTCTTGTCTGGCTGGCCCCATCAACATTAATGACGTCACATTTACGTCACTAACTTTGGTATTTCCAACTTGTGGTTCTATTTCTGCACGGAACCCCACTAGAACTCGTTGTCGTCGTAGTCTTTTTTGTCGTGACTTGGAACTGTGGAATCAAATCATGCAGAGCGGAATGTGGACACAGATTGGAGCTTTAGCATTGGACATGCGCTATTTGTTGTTTTGGGGTGTACCACGGACGACGTCGACAAAGACGACGACGTATCTACACCGTTCATAACGGTTCGGTGTACAATCGAAACCGACTTCACATCCAAAGACGTAATATTTTTGGGTTCCAACCAAGTAGTCCGGGGTTATTGTGTGAACGACTGATTTGTGGGAAACAAGGTTGCAGTGGAGATATATAGTTTGGCAAGAATTTCGGAGGTGGGCGGCTTGAACGAGTGATGCTGGTTCCCAAATGGTTATTTAACAAATTCTGCGAGTTTCAGAGATGTGTTCCTTTTTTTGATTTGATTCTTTTTGCTGGCGTATAGTAAATACATGCTGCGAATGGGAGGTAGGTCAGTTGGGACTTGGGGAGTTATAGTAGTTGATCGGATATACTTTCGATTTTTGTTTTTTCGGGACGGGACGGGACACATACTGTGCTTGGAGATTTGCGATAGTCACGTTCTTCCACCCACCTACCTACACCTTTCAGATACACTTTATCTCTATCTGTTTGGTGCGATTAAGGTGATTGGATTGTTTTGGAGCAAAAATATAAATAAAATTGTTCGCAGCCTTGTGACTGGAACTGGATATATGGAACTGTTGGGTTGATTTATGCGGACAGGTTTTATGTGAATAGCATTTTGAATTGGATGCAGGAAAAACAAAACAAACAAAGTGAAAGGGATTTGCAAATTTATAACAAAAAAAAGAATGTATAGGGATTTCTCATCGCAGCAGTTTTTTGAGAATTGGACAAGTTAAATTGGGTTTATAGAGGTCTAATGAAGAAATATCTATAAGGGACACACATGGTCCTAAAGAAGAAAGAGGGTTTTTGTGATATTTATATATTTAGATATTTTTTTTTTGTTGGGAATCGTTTTTATTAAACTTGTTAATTTTGGGTTATGGAGCATTAAGCTATTGAAATTGGGTGATGTAGAACCCATTGAGAAAGGTTCATGTAACCGCATATTATTTTTTAACCAAGATAATATAAGAACTGTTGGGGAGGGTTTGAATTAATGAAAGTAAAATCTAAACTAAAATTCAATAACGACCAAAAATCAAATAGAGCTTTAAACACAGACTTTAGACTTCTTTTACTTAGTAAGACATTTATAAATCGGGTGGGTTTTTAAAAAGCACTCTTTCTTACCTAAAGTTAAGTACAGAAAATTGTCACATCTTATACAATGCTGTCAGATCCGTCAAGGAAAAAGAGGCTGGGATGCGACCCATACTGTTAACTTCCCATTCCATCTTTCGATTTGTCTTGCTTAAAAGTTTGTATGTTTTCGTGTTGGGTTAAAAAGTTGTCAGTTGAATTATACTTAAAAAAAATAATATTACCAACAATATTTTTCAAAAAAAAAAAAAAAGTTGTTTGAAAATCAAGTTTTGTTAAATAGATTTTTAGTCGAAAAAAATTTTACCAATTTTAGAAGCATTTCTTAAATGTTTACAAATTGGATGAACGAAATTAATTTAAGAGATGTCAAGAACCGAGCATCAATTTTTACCAAATTTGCGTACTATTTTTTGTAGATTTTATTTTTTTTTTTTTTGAAAAAACGGACTGTTGGATTTTTATAAAAAAAAAAATCTACTGAATATCGCAAACAATATTTTCTGTGAAATAAAAAGAGTTTTAAGACAATATTTCTAATTTTCAAAAGCTTTTTGAGTCGTAAGTAAATTTTTACCAAGTTTTGGTATTGTTTTTTTGTTAGGTTTTTATTTTTTGTAAGAAAAATTTCTCTGAAAATTTGACTGAGAGTTGAAAACAATATTTTTAAAAGATAAAAGAAGTTTAAAGCCAATATCTCAAAGTTTGGAACAGGTATTTGTGTCGAAAATCAATTTTTACCAACTTTTATTTATTTTTTTTTAGGTTTTTATTTTTCATTTTCCATTTTTCTCAAATTTTTTCTGAAAACATTCATTATAAGAAAACATTATATGGAAGCCATAATTACAAATTTTTTAAAAGATATTTGAGTTGAAAAACATTTTTTTACCAACTTTTGTTAAATATTCTTTCAAGTTTTTCTTTTTTGTAAGAAAACTGTTAATTCGACTTTTCTCACAATTTTACTTAATATTGAAAACAATATTTTTTAATAGGTTTTATTAATTTTTTTGTTCAGGTTTTAATTTTTTGTAAAAAAACTTACAATTCCATTTTTCTCAAAATTTTTGAAAATGTTGAAAAGAATATTTTTTATCAGTTAAAATTAGCTGGAAGCCATAATCTCAAATTTTTTAAAACGATGTTTGAGTCGAAAAGTATTTTTACCAACTTTTGTTAAATTTTGTTTCAAATTTTTATTTTTTTGTAAAAAAAACTGTCAATTCGATTTTTCTCAAAATTGTTCTGAATATTGAAAAAAATATTTTTTAAAAGATAAAAGCAGTTTAAGGCAATATCTCAAAGTTTTAAAAAGATATTTGAGTCCAAAATAAATTTTTACCAACTTTGAGTAATGTTTTTTAGGTTTTTATTTTTATTAAAAAAATGTCAATGCACAAATTTGTTTTGGCGATAAAATCATTTTGTATTGGTAAAATTTTCGAGGTGACAAATTTTTTTTTTCAGTTTTTTTTTTAATTGGATTAAAAAAAATACTTGTTTGGTATCACGTTACAGTATATTATATAAAATTTAATTCAAGCCTCTAGCGTTTTTGTTCGTAAGATATTTAGGGTTAACCAAAATGTTCACCTTTTTTTAAACTGCTATGGTAAAAAAAGCGCCTATGCAATTTTCTTGAGAGCCCTTTCTGCATCTTTCCGCCTTATTATCTGTATATCGAAATTTATTTAAAGTCGACATCTCTTCTGGTTCTTGAACTATGGACAACGAAAAAAACGTCGCGAACAGAGCAGAGCCTTTGCAGTGAGTAGAGCCTCAGCAATTACATCAATTAGGCTCTGAGCAGAGTTTTATCAGATCTCTCCGATTTTTTTTATGAAACCAACTGGAGAACTGAAGTATGAACAATTTTGGAATTTTAAATTTGTCTCTGTTAAACTACTTGAAACAAAGGTGAATCTAGCCACGCTTAGCTTTTAAGTCCATGAGCTAAATGATTTAAGTCAGAGCTCATAAAGAAAAAAATATTTCGCTATGCTGTCAGAACCGTCAATGAAAAAACTGTCGCAATAAAGATATTAAATGGCTGCGTTCAATATAGTTTTGGATATGTTATTTCTAGATACTTTATTGAACGAGTTGGCTGTCAAAAAAAAACTATGAGTTTTTCACAAAAAGAACAAACACACATTTAGATTTTGAGGTCCAAAACTTGTAAAACACAATTTTCAACGCAAAATGTTGATAAGTCACCGGATTTTTACCAAAAAAAGATACAAAGTTAAATTATTTTTCTGATTGCTTTAAATTCAACCATGTGTGTTGTTGTGTCAGATTCCAACATATACCAGAAATTCTTGTATATCTTTGGATTAATTTTTTGACATCCCAGCTGTTTTGAATCAGCTGTTCTTTTACACTTAAAACACTAACAAAAAGCTATCTGGTTAAGCTATCTGTCTAAGACTGAAAGCAGCTAATGAGTCAATTTCGACTGAAATGTCATTGTCAGCCATTGTAAGACGACTTGACGTTTGAAATTATCAAAAGCCATTGTTAAAAAATCTGATCTAAATAGTTCTTCGTTGACATATTCAAAAATTCTTTTGCTCAAATTCAAAATCTAGTCAGCAAATATTCTGACTAGAAGTTCGAAGACATTAGTACAAAATCTACCAGTACACAACTTTTTATTGCAATGTGTCAGCTAAATAATAGCTTTTTCTGAGAATTGAATAATATGACAATATTGTGACACTTGTTTGTACTAAGCTTAAATTTCCTTTGAAGATTGAAGAATTGGCTTAAACTTTCTTCTGCAAAATTTCGGGCCGTTTAAATGGCTCAGTCGATTCGGGTGTCAAAAGTATATTCTTTAAAGGGAACATGCAACTCAAGTGCCAATAATAAAGAAAAGACATATTTGACAAATATTATAAGATCTTTATTTAGACAAATCGTGAATTCAAGAAGAACAAATTTAAAGACCAAGAATAGGAATTGGAAGAGTAATTGACAGATGACGAGTTTGACAGTTGTCTGGAAGTAGTAATAGAAAATAGTGTTACCGTATGTCAGCTAAACAATGGAATGAAAGTCCGACACTGTAAATTTTGTACGGATCGATTGGAAACCACTTATTTTCTTTGAGTAAAAAAGGTCAATCATCAAAAAATTAACCAAATGAACCGATGTTTGTTTTGTTTTAACACAATTCTAATGACAGATTTCTGTCAGAAAAAAATAATCGTGGATTGCAACCTGCAAACAAAATTTGAATGAACCACTTTTTTTACAATAGGACATAATTACACTTATTTTGCAGAGGCAGAGTGTGAGCATTAGGCTTGTAGGCACTTGGCAACTAAGTTTCTGGAAACTTAAAGTTGTTGAATCATACAAGTTAGAAATGTTTATGCCTGGCAAATTTATCTTATCTAATAAGCTGTCGTTTAAAGCAAAACTTAAAAAGTTAAAATCTTATTTAAAGCAGGATACAATCTAAGATTCATATAAGAACTGTAGAAATAGTCTCATAAAATCATAAAACACATAACTATGCATAATCCTATTAAATATTTCATGCATACCATTAATATCACAAATATACATTTTTAATGAAATTAAATTTGCAAAACATCTTCATCTTCATCATATTGCCCCACAAACAAAAAGTGTTCAGGTCAAAGAACCGATTAAAATCAAATTATGAAAACATAATGACATCAACTCACAATTAGGTAATAAACACAATGGAAAATTCGAAGAATCGACTAGGCTACAGAAAGTGGTCGTTAATGTTTCATCAAGTAAACATCATTTATTTTTTTGTATATGTACCTAAACAGCATCCCAAAAGATAAATTAAATCGTATAATCTAAAGAAAAGTTTAACCCATGTCACTTGCTTGGGTAAACTAAATTAACGACTATAAACAAAGTTATAAAAATAAAACTTGACCCTGTATATTTTTATATTGTGTTGTCCCTCAGGCAAGAGGATTTCTGAAAATCTAAAAACGAAAAAAGGTCTTTAACCATATATCTATTTATGGAATTCTATTTAATAAAAGATTTAATCAAACGATTTGACATAAAAATATACAACTTCAGGAAATTGGATTAAACTTTTGCTATAGCGACACTGGCGCCACCGCTGGCACCTGTCACTTGTGCCTAATGCATATCAACCTTTACATCACGACACAATAATGTAAAATGTCAATTACTAAAATAAACGTTGCAACTATATTTATGCTGAACTTTATGACAAAGGCAAACATTTTTACAGGAAAGTGCTTCCATTTAAAAAAAAAAAGTCAATAACATCTTGATGGCGTCTTCATATGGAAAATCCACCTCTTTCTCTCTATAAGACAATTTGAGAACGAAAAAAAATCAAAGCTACTGCAGGTTATGGGTGTTATGTTACAAGAAAACCCATCGAGACATAGCTGCACCAGAGACGATGACGATGGAGCTGCTGTATACTTGTTCCAGACACTTAAGCATGCAAAAGACGTCTTTTTTGTTTGTTTTTGCAAAATGACTTCCACTGCAGCAGCGGACCGAGGAGTAGCTTAGCTGGAGCATGAAACTTCAAACGCAAAAAACCATCAAGACATCCAGCAATCGACCATGTCACTTGACCGCTTATACCGTCGCTTGACGGACGACAAAATATAAAGATGAATGGACGGAAGCAGGAGAACTAATCACCTACATAATCACCTCCCATCAGAGATGTTTTGTTTGTGTTTTTATTTTTTTCCTAGAATGGAAGCTGTAGCACAACACAGCCGAAGTGATGGAGAGCGTTTAATGATAGTTTGTTTCAACGACTTTCACCACTCTTGTGAATCCGGTACAGCCGAAGGCCAGCAGCTTATCTATGCTATTCTCTGGCCCGATGTTGGTCTCAACGTCGTTGTCGGAACGAATGATATCTATCTCTTGGAATCCAGTTCTCAATATGCGGTTCAGTCAATTCAATTTAGCCCGATTTGACCCCACGTCCACATCGTCGTCGCTAGTTGTGGAAGGCTCACGAGCACGAGTACGACTATAAGTATGACGATGCTGATGGTCTGTTGCTGTTGTGATGGGGACTTAACCTCATTACGCCTTATAGCTTGTGCTATAGGAATTGTAGCAAAGTATGTAGCTGTAACTACCTGGGAAACTCAATTTTGCACTGATGCTGCTCCTGCTGCTGTTGCTGCAGCTTCAGGTTCCCGGCGTGATTATATTGGACTTTTAGTTTTCATTTTCATTTTTTTCCATTTCCGAATGCAAGTTGAAAAAGGAAATTGAAAATTAATTTAGCTCCAACTATGTAGATGATGGAAGTGGCGCCCGGGTGGGGAACCTTTCCTCTTGCTTGTTGTATACTTTTTCACTATTGAAACTACATAAATTAAAATTTCTTGAAGAGAAGAGGGGTGTGGTGTATAGGTATGGAAATGTCACATCTAAGTTGATTAAGAAAAATGTTCCCCTGGGAGACGCACGTGTGTGATAGTCTATGAAGTCATCCCATCACGTAGAAAATAAATTCTCCACGTGTAGATTTTTAAAAGGATCGCACTTCCTTAATCAAATTAATTCATCTCACAACTAATAGATATAAGTTTCCTATATAAGTGTCAATTATTATTATTAAATTAAGTTAACAACTCACCTCGGCTAGAAGACTCCATTTATGTTGCGGCTTAAATTTACAATGGATTACTTAATGGAACACAGAAAACACAATTCACATTGTTTTCGTTTTCAATTAAAACAATAATCACACACTTATGAAAGCCGATATAATTGAATTAAGGTACAATTTTGATTGGATTAATAAACACACAACGACGAGATGATTAAAGGGATGTAGTGCTCATATTTCCGAAAGATATCCTTATCTTCAAAGTCGAGGGAGGAAGGTTTATCACAAATTGAGTTAAATTTTATAATCACGTTTGTATCTTCCAAAAAAAAAAACACAGGGGAGGACGAAAAATTCCAAGAAACGACCTTGAAGTAAGGGCAAACACCTTAAAAATATTTCATTATAAACAAATTCACGACCTTAACAGGGTGGATGTAAAATATTTATATTTAAAATTTATTTAATTATGACAAGCTTAAGCTTAAAGAGAGCAAAAGCAAAACCATACCAGTCGTATCGACTTTTTCTTTTGGAATGGAAATGGTTGTGAAGTGAAGAAACTTTCTTTGGGTCCTCTTCGGTGTTTCATTATTCATGAATATTTCACACTCTCTCTCTTTGAAAACGAGGGTTAAAATGAAAGCTTTTACAAAACAGAGTGTTGCCATTTATTGGGAAGTGGGTAAGGAAGACTTGTAGTTTATTATTTGTTTGGTAGATAGGGTAGATAGCAGGTGTTTTGGCATTTGAAAAATTTATATATAAAAAAAGAATACATAATTTATGATAATTAAGGTTAAAGTTATTTTACTGATAAGTAAGGTGTATTTATAGCCGATACCAAATCATAAATTCCTGAAAGTTTCTGATACTTTATTTATTTGGGTTCAAGAATAAAAAAGTTGTTCGGTATTTAAGGTACACAACGTTTTTATGGTGCCCTTATCAACCTACGAGATGAGCGCTACATCATGGATATTAGACA
This sequence comes from Eupeodes corollae, assembly GCF_945859685.1. Taxonomy (NCBI): domain Eukaryota; kingdom Metazoa; phylum Arthropoda; class Insecta; order Diptera; family Syrphidae; genus Eupeodes; species Eupeodes corollae. The sequence continues at coordinate 135,037,613 of NC_079149.1, forward strand.
AAGTATTTCCCAATGCTGATTAAAATACTAACTAACTGGAGAAAAGTTCGGTGAGCGTGGAGTGATTTAAAACTTGGCGATACTTTGTCCGATATTTATGAAATAGGACTTATTTTAAATATTATTAAAAACGTGATATGTATTTTTCAAGAAGATATTGGATATGCTATTGAAAAAAATACAAATCTTCTAATCTGCATTTATATGAAGTACTAAATTTTGCGCTGCTTTAACCTAAAAACTCATTTATGTACAAACGCTAAACGTTTTTGTATATAATAAACTTTTCGAGAATTTCAAAATGTGATACAAAATTATTTAATACAGGATGATGGAATGCGCCTTTAAGTGACACTAATTCCCAAATAATTAAATTTTTTAAACTACAAAAAAAGATCTAAAAGACTTTGATGTCAAACCAAATCAGATTACTTTTTTAAAAACATATGATTCAAATTCTATTTTTATGATTTAAATTTTTTAAATCTAATTACGTTTTTTTCCATCACGTCACAAAAACAAGGCAATACATTTCATGAAGGATAAAGTTGTGAAGAATTAGAATTTACGACTTCAATTTTTTCTATCACAGAAAGTTATTAAAATATGCTTCTTTAGAAATGCTGAAGATAAAGAGAAGCAATGTTTTTAAGACTAAAGTAAAACAAACAGTGAGTGATCTCTTAGAAAAGGTTTACATCTTTTTTGTGACACTCTTAGTTTCTTGAAATTCTCACTAGTTTTGAGTCTTAATTTGACTCTATATGAAGTTTTGAAAATTCGTAAACTTCAGGCTTAAGTAGCTAGGAGTTAATTTTTAGTTCTGAATTCAAAACCAAACTTCGATTTAAACTATTTTCTAAAATTTTAAAAATATCTGTTTCTAATATTTTCTTTATTTATTTGTTTCAATATATAACAAAAACTTGATGTTTAGGCCGTGTCTAGATGACGTATTCGTTTATTTTTAAACTATTTTGCATTTGTTCCATTGAAAAGAGACTTAGCATGATGAAGTTTTCGAACATTTTATGAATTACTTTAAATATTTCAACAGAATATCGAAGATAATGATTATGGATATGAAAAACCATAAAAAAATTGTAATGACAAAAAACCATTTCATAAATTTAAATAGTCTTAGAAAGCCTTATATGTATGTCTATGATTTTTGTTTCGAATTTTAGGAAGTAATATCTTAAAAACCTGTCGTATTGGAATAATTTTGGAGTCAAATTTGAATTAAGGCGATAAACAATCCATTGGAAAAAAGCTATGTATTTGATAGCTAATAAAAATTATTGGTTAAACAACCTAATACTTAATTTATTACCTCAATAAAAATATGCTTTAAGGATTTTGTTTACATTTTAGTCAAATTTGTGAAATCTCAAAAAACGTTTAAGGCTAATTTTTCATAGCACTTTTTTCAAAGAAACCAAACAATATGTACTTATATATAAATTTTTACAATGAATATTCTTAAAATCCAATTTTCCACCTACATGAGTACATCACTTTAAAATCATTTTTAAATTTGGTTAATAAATTGTCTACACGAAAATATTTTCGGCTTTTTTCTCCAAAGGTTTTGTGTAGATTTACATGAGCTAAAACTTAACTCAATATCCTCTAACTCTAAGTTAACTTAAAAATGTATACATACTCCAAATATATAATAATTTTTATGACGTTTTAAGGACTTAGAATTCCAAAATTCAGTTTTGTCGACATTTTGAATCGAAAAGCAAAGATATTTTGTTTTATAATTTTTCTGCACTATGAACTCTCACAGAAAATAAGTCATAAGTTTCAATAAAATTGTATATTTAAATAAATAAGAATTCCATTGGTTATTGACATTCAAAGTCTAGTAAATAAGTAATGAATAACTGTAGTACTACTTACTCAAAACATGAAACACAACAACACTTTTCTGAAGCAAACAAACAACAGAAGCAACAGAAATAGCTTTTTCATTTACAACTCTTAAAAATAACAGTAAGGTTCTTGTTTTGGCTAAAATAGCCTGTGAGTATGCATCAAATTTGTATATCTCTTCTTCTAAAATCTAAAGCCATAACAAAGCCTTGCATACTTTCTTCCGACTTTATATTGAGGCTTAGAAAATGTCTTTTATTTTTTTTCAAGATTCTACCAAAAAAAGTAATATGAATCCAATCAAGGCGCAACTTCCTGAATGAATGGCATTTAAGAGCTTCCCTTTCATTAAGCCGCCATTATACAGTGGTCGTCGTTGGCCGCCGCCGGAAAAATAAACCATGATTGGCGTCATACCTTGGTTCGTATAAGACCAACCGACCGACCTCCAAGAAACCCCATCAGCATCATTAGTTAGTAAAATTATACCCAAATGCTGATCTTATCATCTATGGAAGTTGAGGGCACACAAGGCGAAGGCACATCACCAACGTTTTCCGTCGTCGCCAAAGCCGTCGTAGTCATAGTCTTTATCGTTATCGCTGTCGTCAGTCGTTGCCGTTGGTTAGTTGCATGAAAAATTTCACTGCTGTTTGTTAGATTCGTAGAAATAGAAATTGCTAAACAGAAACAGAAAAATGTGTCCCCAGATAATTTCCTTCTAAATATTCACTTGCAGGTCTTCGATAGTTGTTGGGTCGGTCGGTCGGTCCAGAGCAGAGACAGAGACCGAGACTCCAGTGGTATCTTACCGACATCATCTAACAATGTTCTCTTCCTTTTTTTTTGTTTGGAATTGGCCAAGAAGGAGGAGGATGATAGCTTTTGCTTACTGTCCCATAACATATATTGCAACAATGAAATTCTTTTCCTCTTTGATGATGCTGATGGTGAAACTCTTTAAGTTGGGTTTGGCTATTTGGAGGCTGCAAAATGCACGAATTCGTGGTCACTTTGGGAGCAAAAGAGCGCTAGAGCGTTTGTACATATACATACGCGCATTTAGAAAGCTATCAGTTCAAACCCCAGAGGGAACGAATATTCAACAAAATCCTCCATTGCGCTGGACTAACAAGGTTTCTGTGCACCAAATCAAGTTCTGTATGCGGTGGAATGTCCGCTTCGACGACGACTACAACAACAACGACGATGGCAGATCCTACAAGTGAAACCGAAAAGACCAAACGACAACCAGCCACAGCAACCTCTCGAAAGCGAGCGTGGTTCGGAAATACGTCGGCGGCGTTGTGGCGGCATATGATCACTGATCAGTGATCACTATGATCACATGCAAAGCCTGGAAAATTTATGAACTGGGAAAACGTCGTTTTTATCATCGTTGTGCTCGGTCGTTATACACGCAAAACCATAAGTTATAGCTTGCGACTTAATTCATTAATTGTGTTCTGAATCTGATTGGAGTAGTGTTGCCGGCAACGACATCGACAAAGACGACAACGACGTTGAAGATGAAGATGACGACCGACAAGTTGTCGTCTTCGATGATAGAAGCAACCTGTTCCTATGACCCAGAAACAAGTATCGCCACCATTTGCCCATTGAATATCCACTCAATGCGTCGCACCGCCATCCACCATCCGTCGATCCTGGTGGACATCGTTGGTCGTCGAGAGCATCGGGCCATACATCATTTCATGAGACAGCCCAAAGGAATGGCCGCTCTGTCTCCATATTGTGGCTCCTTAGGTGAGAGTAGATTATACTTGAACTAAAGTGATGCTATACTGACACAGTGATCTCAGATGGAGCATAAGACGACCACGATCTAAGACGACAAGCTTTATATATTTTAATAAGAAATGTGATCTGAATCGCAGCAACGATTGGCAGTACGATACGATCCATGGCATGAAATTCGAGGGACAAGGTTTTTCAGCTTGTACTTATATCTTTTTATTTAAACGTGGGTAAATGTTGGAAACTGGGTGAATACTCTTGGAGATTTGGAGTGAAAATGAAAGCAGACCGTAGGTTCAGGCAGACTCATTTCAATGTAGGACTTAATTCAATGAAAGTTGTCTCATGGTGATGACATTTTTGATTAAGGAACATAATTTTTTGGTCGCACTTTTATCTTCATCAATGGGAAGAACATTTCAACCGGAATTGATATCATTGGTCTTCGTGCAAAAGAAGAAAAAGATCGCTCCTATGCTTCTTCGTATCATTATTTAAAAAGTACCACAGGGAAGCATCCTAGGACCGATATTTTTTTTATTTATGAAAGATCCCTGAATTTTTAATGAAAGTAGTCCCTATTTGTACGAAGAACAGAGAAATTGGTATAAAATGTGACAAAGTTTTGTAGAATTTTAAAGCCAAAATTCCCAAAGCGAAGTAAGGAACAAACATTTTAAAGACAATGTGGGAAGTTGTCAAGTTAAAAAAAAGAAAAAGCTTTTTCTTAACATTTTACTTGATTTTAAATTACAAATTAGCTATTTTAGCTTTTAGTAATTTGAGAAATTCATGACTTCTGAGTTTCTGATATTTCAAATGAACAGATCCGTTTTTAGACTTAGGTTTGTTTGCTTCTTTTTCCATGAACTGTCACTATTTTGACACGTTCAGGTGAGTCGTTCTTAATTAAAAGAAGTGATATGTCATCTATGTAACAGTAAAAATAAAAATGTCTCTTTCCATAATTGGGTTTGTTTGTTTCTTTTTTTTACGAACTGTCACTGTTAAGAAAAACGTGTCAGATAATCCTTAACGTAAACCTTAACTTATCGTGACATAATCGATGTTCTCCTTTATAAATTCGTTATAAACTTACTTAAACTATATATTAAGGTTTTTAAAGAAAGGTAACAAGGTACTTACATCGATCTTTTAGCCTTAAAGGTGCTGGAGGTTGTATATGCTTTAATTCTCGCCCTTTTCGGATGGAGTCCATTAGTTGTTCCCTTGGGGATGGAGTTCTTTTGATTGGCGGTGGTAGCTTACGCTCAGAGGCCTAAAAATCAAATGTTTGCATTCAATTAGTTTAAAAAACAACAAAAAACATTAATACAATAATATTACATATTTTATTACTTATACCTTCTTTAATGGCGGCCGTGACCTAATAAATTCCAATATCACAGCATGAGCATCTTTTTTCACACGCCTTGGGACATCACCATTAACCATGACTTTACGCAGATTGTACTTTCTATATATATAAACAAACAGAATTTTATTCATTATACTACCTATATCATTAGAACTGTCAAATGTACTGTCAAAAAAAAATGATGCCAAAGTAATGCAACAAAACTATCTCATATATTTATACGGACCTAGATCGAATGTCTTCCATGAGTATTTCATAGGGCGTCAGTTGGAATTCCACTGGTGTCCTTGAAAATTCATTCTTCTTCAGCCTCACGCCTCGTCTTAGTTGGTCCACAACTTGCACCCAAAACCTTGCCTAAAGTAAGAAAAAGAATTGTTTTTACAAATGAATAAATTTGCGCGTATAAATCCAGATGAGATATTAATGAATATAAAAAATAAAAACAAACAGTCCATTAACGTAAATGATACCATCATCAATGGAACATTAACTTAATTTTGCAACATGCCACAGAGCCATGCGGGAAGAAGAAAAATTTCTTTACAAATAAATAAAAACAATCATCAATGTACAAAAACATAACATAAGTCTTAAATCATAAGCCGTGCCTTTCCCTGGTTTGTAAACCTTTTTCTTAAATTTATTATATTATAGTTTTTGTTTTTGATATTCTACCAACCTAATGGCGTAAGATGGAGATTAACTTTTGAATTAACTGCAGAAACATTAAAATAACGAACAAATTCAGATAAATTATTTAATTTATGAATAAAAAGTATCGCATTCAAAACAACCAATAATTAAACTTTAAGGAAAAAAGAAATATTTATTTGATGTAAGCGAATGGAATTTTCTTTTTTTGAATCAAATTATATCAAAATGCATAATTAAGTGTAAAAATTGTAAATATCAAACGTTTTTGAACAAACAAATAAAATTGAATTATCAATGAGTTATATTTTGTAGCGTACTTGAACTGCCCTCCAAATTTCCACTTCAGTCTTTTTATTTTTATTTTGTTTAATTATATGTGACCCATAATTGATTGGATTTTTTGTTTATGAAGTTGGCGGTGTGGTTAAATATTGTAAAGAAATAAAAAAATAAAAGAACATAAAAGCCTTTGAAAAAAGGTTACAATCGTATAAAATTGTTTTTAAATTTGAAAAAAATAAAATACACAACAACGATGTCAACATTAACAAATCTAACATTTTAGCCTTGCTTCGTTGAAACGTTTGTGTGATGTTATTAGTTTCAGGTTACGAGGGTTTATATTCATAAAGGGACATAAAAGCATAAAAACATGGACTTTTACGTAACATAACCTTGGGTTACTCCAAGAATTGCAAACACTGGCAAACATATAGAAATATGGGTGGACTTATGTGAGTTATAAATGAAATATTTCAAAATTATGTAATAAGGTGATGTAAAATTGAGACACAAAAAATTGAGTGATTGAAAGTGCTTTAAATGGACTATAGTTCAACAAAAAAGGATGATAAAGAAGTACCGACAAAGGTGAGTTGAAGGCCGATCAATATGTGATACTGAGAAAAATTTCCTGTGAAATATTTCATGTCTTAGGAGGAAAAAACCCGCTTATCTGAAACAATTGGTGCATCCACGGGTATTTGAAGATTATAGGCTTTTCACACCAAGTCCAAAACCCGGTTTTCACGAAATTATCGGTTTTGGCCGAAAATCTACATCGAAAACTCAAGTTTTCCCATACAATTTTGGTATACCACAAGTTTTATATAAAACCTCTCGAAAACTAGTAGAAATTCAAAGTTGAACTAAACAAACAAACCTTTTAAAACATTCAGCGCTCAAATTAATGTAAACAAAACAGCTGATGGCTGCTGTCAAAACAAATATTTCATTTTGAGATAAATTTGGTCGTGGTAAGTAATATTATTTATATAAGAATATTGCTGTTTGTTTCTTATTTGGAGAATATGGAAGAGAAAAAAAAGGAAATTTTGGGGGAGCTGCTTTGCAGCACATAATCCTCCAGAGTTTCAAACGCTCTTCGTTAAGCGAGGAACCGGAACTCACCATGGTTACTGGCGTGACGTACCAAAGGACGAGTAAGACTTGCTCATAGTTTGTAATGACGTTTCCAAGGGATGCGTCTTCAAACTCGTCGCCACAAATATGTTCGACGCTTTCACTTACTACCTGAAGAAAGACTTTGCGGTCACTCCGTTCAATCGCAAGGGTTTGGGAGATATGAAAAAGGCGATAAGTTCATTTGTGGAGGATAATAAGTATGGAAGAAAATCTCTGGTGGAGACTAAGTCGCAGCGGGACAGCATAAAAAAGTATTATCGACTTAAAGGTGTCGATTGCAAAGACAAATCCTTATGAGAATGTTGTTAAATTCATTTTTGCCGAAAACTAGGTTTTGGGTTTGGTGTGAAAAGACTATGAGATACATTAAAAAAAAAGAAGAAACCCAAAATATTAGCTGAATGTTTATATGTATTCTGTATTTTCACCTTTACCACATTTTCACCACGAAAATGACAGCTGATTTAAGATGAAGATACAAGAAACATGGCAGTAAAAAAAAAAGAATTATAAAAAGTTGCAAATTCAGTGAAAGTTTTGTTTGGAGGCTGATCAATATCTGATATTGAGATTTTCGTATAATATTAAAAAAACATGACCAGAAAAACCAGCTTTAATGCAAAAACATGACTTTGTGAAACTGTTTTTCCTCCTTTATTGATGAATTATTTATGGTAACTTTGAAAAGAGTGACTTTCTTAACCGAAACAAATGGAATTAGCGTGATTCCTTTAAGTGATAACTTACACCAAATATTTTGTTTATTCCTGATAAATTGCTAAAATTAGATGTTTAGTAAGTGAACAAAAAATAATCGAACAGAACAAACAAATTGCTGAATGATTTTATTTATTTTAATTCACCTTCACCACATTTTCACCATGAAATTTAAATTTAAATTCCCACATTTAAAAATGCGTGACCTACGGACTATATGTGGTTTGTTTACATGAAAAACGAACTAATATGAAAAATAAACTAATTCTGCTAAAGTAAAGAGTTTAGATACCTAAAATTTATTTTCAGTATTTTTTTATATTTCAATGAAACAAACTCTCCTTAGTGCCATACAAATTTGCTCAACGCTTTCATTTCTTATTTATTTGGTGCTTGTCATTTGTGACATATATTTTTTTCGGCTTTAAAACTCTGGTTTTAGGAATTTCTAAATTCTCTTTTTTGATTTTCTTACTACAACTGGGACCTCGATTGCTGAATGCTTTCCTTTATCCTTTATTGTTTTATTTCCAGCTGTCAATCTCCGTTTAAGAAATTTGTAAACCTGTTCGTGATTTCTAAAGTGAAGCACATGGATTTGATTCGTTCGGAAAGTTTCTTATATAACATAATTTCAGTTCAACTATATTTAGTGAATCAAACTGCGCAGAAAATTTCACAATATTTTCACCACGAAAATGACGTTTTAATTTTCAGATTTAAGGCTCCTCTTATTGGATTTTTGAAATCCACCTGATTTATTTTTTAGACTTCACTTAACCTTACGTTGAATTGACGAATAAATCATGTGTATCAATAATGGTCTATGAAATAAGGTTTTCTTTCTAGGGTTAAGTGAAAGAATAATTTGTATAGGCATAAAAGTTTAAGCTGCAACTTATTACATATTTTAAACTGTTAAGACCTAATCTGACAAAAAAACCGTCTTAAAAATCTAATAAATACAACTGTCAGTTTTTATGACACATTCAACAACTTTATGAAGATTTTGTAAGACCCTTTATTTAAAAAAATAAAAACAAATTGAAAAACATCTTGCATAACTGCAACTAATTGTCACTGCTGCGCAGCTACTGCTACCGAACCGATATAATAAAAGTGTAACCAACTAAATCCATCAGAATAAAGTGCAACCTAATCTGCTCTTAAAATCGCTCAATAACTCCAAATGATCGCATTCAGAGACATAAGACAAGAAAGAAAAGACGACGGAAGCACATCATTTCGCCAGCGAGGTATATAAAAAGCCGCAAGACAAATCATTTGTTATGATTTTGCAATCACTTTATAAATTCGTATATATGTATGATGTGCTTCATGCACCTCTAAACAGAAAATACATTGCAGCTCTGCTCTGCTCTGCTGTGCTCCAGAGATTAATTGACTATCACTGCAAGCAGACCATCTCCTCCATCATCATAATCGTCAGCGTAATCATCTTTTCAACATGCAGATGAATGGATGGAGCAACCGCCTAAGTCGTCTCGCGATGCGCGATGTGGTCGGTACTGTACTCATATATAATCTTGGTGGTTTATACGACGCGAGGCGACGGACGCGTTGCGCTCCTCAGCTACTAGGTATAGCTACTGCTGCATCCATCTGTCAAGACGGGATTTGTGTTTATGTTTATGCAATTTTCCCGATGTGTCAAGCGTTGAAGCAGATGATATGATTTGATGGCGTTGCTCCAGTGATACCTAACTCGCGTATAATACAAACAAAAAAAGAACAGCGCGGCGTTGTTCCACCTATAACGGTAATGTGGGCTTTACTATTATGATGTTGTTACAATGCTGCAGCAACTTTTTGTGTTTCTTCGTCGTTTTGTTAACTTGACATGCATCGATGACGTTAAAGATATTCAACATAGGTGTCTGTCTAAACAGACGGGCCTATAGACATACGTATTGAAGGCAGCGGGCGGAAGGAAAATGCGTAGAGCTGCCGGCAAATTGATCGACTTTTCACAATAATGAATGTTGATTATGTGGCTATGCCTATGGATGGCGCTGGCTGCTGCTGCTGATGATGCTTGTGATGAGCGGTGCCGGTGTTTCGCGGATGACAAGAGGAAGAGACGCGAACTACGTACAAGTACTATATGTGATCCATGCTGCATTTTGAATTGAACAAACGCCTGCGATTTGAATACAGGAAGTATTGTCATGGAACAGCGGTTTATTTACTTCTGCTGGTTGATGGTTTGCTGCTGCTTTCAGGGTGCTGTTGTTTTGAAACTGTTTACTGGGTGAATTGAGCTAATACACAATATGAACAGAAACGAAACAGAGTATATACCGCCGCAAAAGCTACCATCATGTTTACAACTTCCTTTTTGGACAGACAGACAGAGTACCTTCCAACCAAACCAAAGTCAAAGGAATACATAAACTATTTACAGTACATTGTGCATATAAACAGTTTGGTTTCGGTTTCGGTTTGTCTGTTTTGTTTCTACAGGAAGTTGGCCAACATTTGTTTTTATGGCGCTAGTGCTGCAGGGAATCAAGGTTTGGTTCAGCTATTTTTCTCTGATGTAAGAAATCATTTTTTAGTAAACTATAGCAGGTTAAAATATAATATCGTGTTATTAATTGGATTGGAGAGCTGAAGCTTTAAGTATGTGGTAAATAAATGTAGTTGTCATGTCTCAAGTTTAAAGGCATATAACATGTAATTGGGGAAATAATGCAAGAAATTGAACGGGCATTAATTTATTAAACATGCAAAGTTTTTATGAAATCGATAAAGAAATAACATTTTTCGACATTCAATTATGAAGTCTTTCCAGAGTCGGATTTATAACTCATGTAGACTAACAAGCACCTGGGGTCTATCATCTTACAGCAACATCCCTCAATTAAAGTTACTTTTTGAAGATGTTCATATAACCGTGTCACTTTGAAAGACGCCATTTTTTTTAAATGTCATTTTATTTCTACACTTTAATCATGTGTGGACAAAATGTTACACAATTTTTTTATTTTGTGGAACTAATTTCAGAGAATTTTCAAAATGTCACTTAAGCGTTAAGACCGTAAACTTTGAGTTGAGCGAAGAAATCTTTTTTAATATTGTTTTGGAGTGCCTGGACATAATCAGAAGATTAAATGTCATTTTACTGAGGAAAATGTAGTGAAGGTGGAAAATAATGGCAAAATGAAAGCGTTCAGCATTTCGTTTTGTTCTTTTCACTATATATTTTTTTATTAAAAAGGAGTTTTTTTAATTAAAATTTAATTCCGATTGAAAGAATTATTTAAGATGTAATTAATTCCCTCAAAGCAAAGTGACATAAGTCAAAATTTAATTTTTCCTTACAACTCATTTAAAGCCTAAAAATAAACCATGATAAATAATAATAATTTTAGATTTAATTTTATAATATAAGAAACCCAACAAAAATTGTCTTATGTCATTTTGCTTGTGAAGGGACAACTTAAGGATCAGTGGGCTTTGCAATTAAGCAGTTTTAATTTTCGTATAACTGATAGGCTACTACATTTGAATTGTGGTATAAATTTTGTAACAGGTCCCTTTAATATATGTCATGGTAGTTTGATACAGGCTGCCACAGACATTAATTTTATTCATAAGCTTAATTAATAAGATTGTAATATTTTACAATTTTGGTAAATTGGAAGTAGATCTGACATTGCTGACAATGACTTGATAAATGATTAAATCCTTTTAATCCAAAATGTTCTGTTTACACTGTTCTCAAATTTTATTTGAGACACTTATAATTTTTCTGTCAGATATTTAACTGATTCGACTCTGAATACGAACAGAATATTTGATATATGCATACGCAGGACAATACAAAATTATTTTGTCCAAAACAATAAAATTTAACAATTTTAAAAATCGTCTGACAACTACGTTTCTGGAAAAATTATCATACAATAATTCAAGTTTACCCCATCCTTTACCATTTGGAAGAAGTTTAAAGTAACAGTTATGATTTAAATTTACATTTGTCTATGTTTAGTAAAATGAAATAATAAATTGGGTGGAGCAACAGACCGTTTGAGAACTAGGCCCTAGTGACTGACAACTCTCAACAATTCCTGTGTGCGAGTACTGTTGTCAGGGATGGAAAGGACCTACAAATTTTAGAAAGCACTTTTCATGACAAGAATTACTCTTGAAGAATTTGTCAATTCCTCGCAAGAGGCGGTACCCTTGAATAAAACTTTAGATGGCTTAGGCAGGGATCGAACCCAAGACCTCTCACATGACAGTCCATCGCACTAACCATCATGCCACGGCTACTGCCACGGGTACTACCTGTTTAGTAAAAGCTTATTTATAAAACACCGTTCTTCTTATTTAGATCATCTTGTAGGAGTAAAAAGTCGTCAAGTGAGTCGATACATACGTTTGAAAATATTAATGTCATCATCGTAAATTAAACCATATGAGTGTTTTATAATAGAAGGTAAGTCGTTAACGTACGAAATAAACAGTAAAGGTCCTAAGTGGCTACCTTGCGGTACGCCAGAGTTGGTATAAAAATATGATGACCGCTCATTCCAAAAAACTACGCTGTATGATTTATTATATATAAGTACGACGAAACCCAACTAACAAATTATTCGTTAAAGCCTTGGGATTTATGTTTGGAAGTTAACTTTTTATAGCACAATTTATAAAAGGTCTTACTGAAGTCTGTGCAGACAAAGTAAACTTGTTTCCGTTTTTCAAACGAATTTAAACAAAATGAACAGAAATGAAAGAGGTTACTAACTGTTGACTTATTTTGAATAAAACCATATTGACTGTCACAAATTGTAGACTTACAATTAAACGATATGACTTTACAAATAATGGACTGAAATAACTTAGGGATGACGGAAAGTTTTGCAACGGGACGATAATTTTGTAATTCATTTTTACTGCCCTTTTTATGTATCGGTGTTATGAGCGAAGTTTTCCAAATTTCAGGAAGATTTAAGCAATTTAGTACAAAGAATATGAAGAGGATAGGATAAATAGGATGCGCAATTTTTTAAAATATAAGAAGGTACAAAATCGACCCTAAACTAAACTCAAAACTAAATATTGAAGTACGCCTGCAGCAAAACTTTCGGAAAAAAGTGAGGACTTCAGTCGAAGATGATTTTATGGACGTACACAACCGTAGTACGTCCAATCTTAACATATGGGTCGATTGTGTGGTGGCCTGCTCTTAGCAAAGCCTATAATATTGATAATCTAAAGAAGGTTCAGATAACAGCTTGCGTGAGCACCACAGGGGCCATGCGTATCTTCCCAACGGACGCTTAAACCTTATTTTGGATCTTCTACCAATCGACCTTTTTATTAAATACATTGTTTCCTGCAGCGCTATTAGGCTGAAGGAATCAAATAGCTGGTTGTCAAAACCTTATGGTCACAGCAACACTACGAAATTAATTCCCTCAGATATTATCTCGGTAGACACTGACTACTGCACTCCTACTTTGAGCCTTAGTAAGGGTTTTAAGGTTATTTTCCCATCCAGAGAAGATTGGGAGGATGACATCGTGTCGATAGGTTTCGACATAACCATCTTTACTGACGGCTCAAAGATGGACAGGGAAGTTGGTTCTGGGATCTTTTCTGAGTCCCTAAATGTAGCCAAATCCATTAGGCTTCCTGACTTTGTTAGCGTTTTTCAAGCAGAACTGCTGGTAATAAGGGAGTAAGATGTAAGATACTTAAACAAAGCCCAAACCAAAACTGTCAAATCCATTTACGAGTACTCGGCCATATCCTCATCTCAATTGGTCCAGCAATGTCGCGCTGTGCTTGCGAGCCTGATTATTATCCTCGGTGTCACCCTGATCTGGGTTCCAGGCCATAGTGGTATCGTGGGAAATTAACGGGCTGACGAGCTAGTCAGGCAAGGTTCAGCCCTTCATAGCTCACTTGCGGAAATGGTTAACATTTCTCTTGGCGCTATGAAGGGTAAAATCTTTTCTATCTACCAAACTGAATCAAACCTCAGGTCGAGCAATTAACCCAACTGCATTATATCTAGAAAGATATGGCCCCGTATAATAAAACCCGTATAAACGATCTTCTATGCAGGCCAAGGCAATACATAGCCAGGATTGTTGCGGTTTGTACTGGACATTGGCCTATACGAGTTCATGCGGAGAAGTTGGGTAAATCCTACAACACCTTTTGCCGTAGTTGTAGTGACCAAAGACAAAGTGAAACATTAATCCATTTCCTCTGCAAATGTCCTGCTTTGGCAAACACTAGAATGAAATACTTTGGAAATATATCTATAAATCTTTTCCCTTCTATCACAGGCCAAACAAGTTTTTGGTATCAAAACGGCGCATTACAGCGCTAATTCGATCTCAGGCTAGGTTGCCTTGAGATCGCAAATTCTACCACCACCACCATCAACACTCCATCTGAACCAGGGATATAACAAACGTCAAGTTCTGAAGCTTTGCGAACGATTTCATCTTCAGAGATCCAAAGACTAATTAAATTGAAATGAGGGAAGTTTTGTGAGAGGGCCATTGACTCAGGCGTTTGACAATAGTTCGCTACTTCGAAAGCATTTTTGAAAAAATTTCCAAACATATTTGAAATTTTTCAGAGCAATGGTTAAGTTCGTTGTTGAAAAACATGCAGTTTGCATAAGCGTCAGTATTTCTCTTACTAATATCATAGCTCCAAAATTTGTTTGGGTTGTTTTTTTTATATCGGTTTCAGTATTTAAAATAAAGTCATTATAAAGAATATCTTAATAGTCAATAAACATATTTCTTAGCTCATTGTATATTACCAAGTCATTTTCAGCTTTTGTTTTATTATATTTAACCCAGGCCTTGTTTCTTTTATTTTTTAAGAGTCAAACTATGGAGGAGATTTAGAAATATTGCGCGGTTTTTACAAAAATATGATAATATTGTAAAATTTGACAATCGTCAAAAAATTGGTATTTCCGCTAAAAATTTGTTTAAAATTTATTTCTTTTGTAGTTTTATTTAAACCGATTTCTAATCATAGCGATATGATATAATGTAAGGGTAATTTGGCATCACTGATTAAATGATTTATGTTTGACAGATGCTGCAAAAACAAAATGGCTGCCACATGAGCATGCACACATGAACTCGACTTAAATAAAAAACCTTCCTTTTTTGAATATGAACTCGTCTTAAATAAAAAACCGGGTCTTAAATAAAAAACCTTCTTTTTCCGAATAATTGAGAATTTAAAGGATAAATATTTAAAAATTGAAATTTTGCACATGAAAATTTGTTTCTTTTGGTTTCATTAATAAGTTTTACAATTTTTCAACTAAGCAGTTATTGAAGTAGACGATTTTGCATATTTCTCATATAACAGAAAGAGTCTTCTTCAAATTCAAAACATAAACTCTTTAACATAAAAAAGATCAATTAAAAACCATACGTAATTTTTAATTTCATATACCTAACATCTTCCTATGTGCCACTTATCAAATAAACACAGTTATTTTCCAAAAACAAAACAACAAACCATTTGTATGTGCTAAAGACTTTGGCGGACTAATATCAATTACAAGGTTCAACTTTTAAATTGAATATTAGTGTTTCCCCATGTCATAGACCGCCTGCCTGCCTGCCAATTACCTCTTCTCTATTTTATTTTTCCCACATACTGTGTATAAATATAGTTATCCCTCTGTCCATCTATTAACGTCAGATTAACTTACTAACTAACATTTTACAATCTTCTTATAACATAACTGCACACAACGTACAACGGACCAACGGACAACCAACAACGGACAAGTGCAAAAGTGATTTTCCTCTAAGTTAGTGACTGTCTGAGCGATGTGCAGAAATGCCACATTAATTATCACGTTAAGATCGAACAACTACGACAACGAACGACTAAGACGATCATGACGATGATGACGACCTCAACGGACTTCCAACCGACGGACGTTCGCTCGCAGTCTTTCGATTGGTGGAAAATTACTTTCACTTGCGTTAAACGCTTTGAAACTCCTCCAGGATTGTCTATCAGATTTCATCAATTAAACATGCATACATTTTGTCTTTTGGAAAAATATGTTTTCTTCAAACATAGATCATTCCTACGGGTTTCAAATAATTCAATCTACCGCAACAAGATGAGGACGACGAACACCGCGACGTTCGTGATCACTGTCATCATCATCACCATCATCACGCGAAGACTGTCTCGCGACCGATTATCCTCGATATTTGCAGTCGATAGCTTTCCATCATGCATGTCGGTGAAATAACATTCCAGACTTGCAATGAGCTGTCGAAGATGACCATTCATTAGCACTACCTTGGTTAATGTTTAGTCAAGGCATAATGGTGACTATGTTGACGGAGACAAGAAGAAAAGAAGTTCCAAACATTCTTCGGTTTTGAAGCAAAGCTGAATTAAACGTGCTTGACGTTCACCAAGATTGTAAACTCTGTACTGTGTAAATATCTGACAAATTCATTTTAAATTGGTAATATTGAAATTGTCAGCCAACTGCAAGCTTCAGTCTTTGTAGACTTTAAGAAAATATAAATTTGTTTGCTCAAAGTGCGGATGGAAATCGAATTAAACTACTTTAATTTCTATTCATTTCTGGGGTACACCTAGGCGAATACGTACTTTTTTTGAATGATTATTATTTTTGTTTGCTAAAGTTCTAATTTTTGTGGTTTTGTTTGCATCCATTTGTTTTATGAGTTCATCAACACAAGATACAATATTTCTTCCATCTCAATCTTCATGAAATGAATGTTTGCCGGATAAACTTGTTTGCTTATTAAAAATGAAGACATTCAAATAAAAAAGTTCATAATGATCATTCTTTTTTTTACAAATACGATAATGATTATTTTATGAACCACTAAAACACCATCGCTAAAGTTGGAAACTGCTGAATAGGTTGGATATGGTGTTAATTAATGGCACATTTTTCACAAATAACTGTTGCCATTTATAGCCTCATAAAATTTAAAAAAGAAAAGAAAATAAACTGAAGGAAGTAAAACAAACAGATATCCTGATAAAGTATCTTGAACATAATTTTTAAAGAGTCTTTGGTAATCGCTAATCATTACTTTAATCAGAAAGAAAGAGGAGATAAAAAGCAGCAATCATCATAAGACACAAGGTCGTACTCATATCAATGTCAGTTTTTTTTTATATTAATCGAAGAACTAGCAAAACATTGATGCTATAAAATTGATATCAAACACAGCAAGCAGAGACATTGTTTCTTTTGTGACTTTTTATAGTGGTGTTGCGATGCTGATAATAATATAATTATTTATTGAACAGAGTGAAAGATTCAAGATTCACAACGAAAGTTGCTGCTTGTGGTTGGTGTCATAAGAAATTTTAATTTTAATTTTTGTTTTCCTCATGGTTGGATTTTTTTTATAGCGTGATATTTTATACACACATTTTATATTTAAAAGTCGTTAAATAAAACAAAAATCCATGCATATGTCTACTTTCGATTTTCTGATGATTTTGGATTTTATAGGTTTATTGACCCGATGTCAAAAGAGTGTGATTTGAGATGTTGTTTTGTTTGCAGAATAATTAATTTGGCAAGAATATGAAATTTATAGGAAAGTTAATTTTTGTATATGAGAAATTATTGAATGGTTTTTTTGATAATTTCTCATGGCAATTAATACGAAACGTTTAAGTTTTCTACTTGGTGCTACTGTATTTAAATTATCTTAATGCCTCAAAAGATTAACACATAATCCACAGGTTTACATGATTAGTTTATAAACATATATCATATAGGTTTAGCAATCTCCTTTGATTATTGTACGAAAATAAGTATTGATTATAATCAAAGTTTAACATGATTTTGCTAATTTTAAATAATTATCTTTTAATATTTCACTTAATTCAAATTCACAAAATGCTGTTAAAAGTTATAGTAAGTTGCAAAATCTATATGAGTTCAGAGTTTCTGACATTTCAAATGAATATATTCATTTGACAGATTTGGTTTGTTTGGTTACTTTTTTTTTTGCACGAACTGTCATTTTTAGACCTGTTCAGATGTACAAGGGATGTTGCATTAGGAGCTAATTGTTGGAACACTTTTAGTAATTCTTTTTTTGTTGTGTTTATTATTCATAAGAAATAAAAAATTAAGAAATTTGAGCGGAAACTTATGGTAAAGTTTCTAAAAAGTTTACCAAATCGGATAAATTCCCAAGACGAGCAAAATGTTCAATTCAAAAGAAAAACAGATTTCTTTTAATGCAAAGTTGTGGGATTTCTATTAAATATTTTTTTTTATAATAAACGGGCACTCAAAAGGGTTATTAATACCCCTAATATGTTTAAATTTTAAACACAGTGCAAACTTTAGGAAAATAGGGAAGGATTAAAGAGGATATACCGATGCACATTATGGCTGAATCACAAACACGCTTCAGCTTCGGCTTCGTCTGCGTTACGGTGGGCCTGCTTCGAGGTTGCTTTGAATGACATTTCTATTATTTCATCCCTCCAAAGAGCATATATTTTGAGTGTTGAAATTTTTTTACAGCTGTTGAGCTGTCAGACAAAGCAAACGTTCAGATAATTGAACTAGAGCTTCCGTTTGGAGGCACATTACGTTACATAACGTTCTTTTCCTTACGATTGTTAAACGAAACGTGAGGTCGAAGCTCCATTGTGATAGCATGCATTGAATCCCTAAGGCTGACCTCGTAAACGTCAGGTGAAGCCGAAGCTGAAGCGTGTTTGTGATTCAGCCATTAGTCTTAAAGTTTTGAATATCAAAATGATAGGGAAAAACAGAGCTGGGTAAAGCATTCCACGTTCTCGATGTGCGGTTAAAAAAAGAATCTTCATACTTGACAGTACGTCCGAAATTGAGCTAAAGGTTAAACTGATGTGCATTCCTAGAAGTACGAGTATTACGGCTGAATTGTTTAAGGGGGGAATGCAACTGGCTAATTCGACAGAACACTGTTTATAAAAATATCGGAGAACAACGAAAGGTATGAAACATTGCGGCGGTGTTCAAGTGACGTAATTGTTTCATTCAAAGCTCTTTTTTGGATCCTGTCCAAAATACTTAAACTTGTCCCCTGGGGCACCTGCCCAAATAAGTTTTGGTGGAATGAAGGCTTTGTAAATTACAGCTAGATCAAAAGAAGTGAAAAATGTCTTGCACCGTCGGAGAAACCTAAGCACCTAGCAGCATTTTTTGCAATATCGAATATGTCATCATTCCATAAGAGGTGATCTGTGATATACATACCGAGATTAGTTTCCTTGATGCAAATGCCACTCATGGGCAGCTGCATCGGGGGTGGGTTACGCTTTAACGACAGGAGACAGCATTGAGTTTTTGAAGCATTAAATTCTACACGGTTTTTGATTACCCATTGCACGTTGCTGTCGAGATCAGAATTTAATGGGTTTATCATACGCTGCCGTTGAAGTTCCACATTCGAAGGACAAGGATGAGAATATAAAACGAATATGAAAAGCTAAGGGTACTGTCATCCGCGAAAAAATGTAGTTTTAGTTAGAAGTTTCAGACTAAATACCATTTAAAAACATAAGGAAGAGCGTCGGAGACAAAACGGAGCCTTGGGGCACACCAGCTTTTATTTTGTAAATATCAAATTTAAACCCTTCCAACACTACTTGAATTTAACGGTCCCAAAGGTAATTTCGTACCCAACGAAGAAGGGATTCATCAATAACAAAAGCACGCATTTTTGATAAGAGAGCTTGGTGCCAAAATCTATCTAATGCCTTTCAAATATCAAGTGCAATTATCTTACTTTTCCAAAACCTATTACTACGAAAGCCATACTGCCGGTCATTAAGAAGCTTCTGTTCATCAAGATATTTCGTAAGCTGATAATAAATCAGCGTTTTCATGACCTTGGAAAGAAGGGACGTGAGTGCTATTGGACGATAGTCATCATAGGGGGAGGATGATTCGCCTTTTTTAAGGACAGGCTGTACAAATGCTGTTTTCCATCCGCTTGGAAAGAGACCTGTAGAGTAGAAAAGATGGAAAAGCTTACTCAGTGGTTTTGCCAGCGTTGAAGAACACCTCTTCAGAACAATAAGGGGGAATACTACCCGGGCCAGCAGATTTGTGTATGTCAAGGTCTCTCAGCACTCTTGCAACTGCACGAGTGCGAAAGAAGATTCGTTTCATAGAATCGTTTACGCTTTCAAAAACAGGAGGACTCATGACACTATCCGGTAGCGTCGAATTAACAGAAAACTGTGCTGCAAGCAAATTGGCTTTATCGATTGAGCTCAAATAGGGAGCGTCATTGTGGACAAGCGTTGGAACCGAGGATGACGTGGTGTTTCGTACGTTTTTTACAAATGACCAGAAATTTGTACTACGTACCTTTGTGAAATGGCGCTGTGTTTTAATCAATGGCACAACACGATAGATGGCATTCTAAATTGATAATGTTTGACAGGTGTCATTTTTTTCGAAATAGGTAATTTAATTCGATTAGCTTTCTGCGAAGATCAATACATTTTTAGCTTGTTGGCAAACGGTCTTCGTTGTTTGATTCGGTGAGAACATTGTTTATTACATCGCTCCTTACTGAGTTGGATTCTATTCAAATAATTCGCATTGAAATTTGAGCTATTTTTGTTTTATTATCACTATGAAACTTATTTTGGGTCGTTAAATTGGGGAGGGACACATGTTTCTTATAATTGGGTAGTTCATTTTAAAAATAGCATTTTTTTTACATAAAAATATGATACTCTTATTGAACTTAGTGATTTGTCCCAATTTAAAAACTCACTCAACCTAATTGTTCTTTAACAAAAAAAATTAACACTTGACATTGACCAAGACGGGGTTAAAAAGTTACTTACAGAAACGTTTTCATCCATCGATCATTAGGAATGAACGTTTAAAAATTTTATAGGTATCAACACATATAATAAATTATTATAAAACTCACAACTGTCACTATTCAATCAAAACTAAACTCAACCCGAACTAGATCGCTTAACAAAAGCATAAGTATTTATTAATATTGACTTACCCAATCACTGAAACCCAGTTTAGCAAGCTCCTGCTTTGATGTTTGAGAATCAGCTTTTATCCGCAACGACTCAGTATCTATAATAAAAGCATATACGAGAGATATGACATTAGAGAAACGTCAATCAATATTTGGCTTTGACACTTGATGAGGATCATTTGTGACATAAAAGCGTAGCGGTGTAAACATCCGCTAGATGTCGTATCTAAACACATACACAAATACATAGGTAAGGTACTTACCATCATTGAAGACTTTTTGTAAAAATATTCGTAATTCTAATGCTTCAGTTACAAGCGCACGACAAACAGCTTTGTAGTGATCTTCAGGTACAGTTGGCTTGACATGATCTCTGCAGGCCTGTAATAATAAAAAAAAAAACAATATATATATGCAAACTTGTTGGCGTGTTTTTACTACTCGCATTCGCATCTCACATTTCACACCTGTTACCTGTTAGATGTTTTGGTTAGGCTATTATCTTATAGTTACCTAACAGATGCAATGAAGCAGCTTACAGTTACAACAACTTTTTTTTACAACCGAACCGACGACGATGAGACTTGAGAAAATTTTCTAAATTAGATTATGGTGCGCTTGGAGCGTTGGGATAGCGTGCACGGCTTAGCCTGGCCCGTTCGTACAACAGAGCGGTAATTTGAGTTGGAAATGATCATTGTGTAGTGCAATTGACACTACACCGCATTTTATTTGACCTTGTGCATTAGAGATTGGAAAGACGTGCGATTTCATTCGAATTAACTTCAATCCAATTTGATGCTTCAGGCTAAACACAATTTATTTTATACAAAGTTTATTTGAGTGAAGACTTTGAAAATTGGTTAGAGTTTATTTAGGGTCAAGAGTGTTAAGGTGAAAAACTGTATATAAAACGAAAACTTTTCACTTTATAACTGAAGTGAGTTAAATGACTGAAGAAGTTCAATGGTGGATTGATTTTGGAGTAGAGTATACAGGAACTTGTTGATGGTTTTGAAAAATTATATTTAGATTGGGATTGAGGGAGGTACGAGGTTATGAACCCAACAATGTTTTGATTTTGTATACAAGATTTAAAAAAATTACCTTAAGGTTAGAGTTTCTGGATTGCTAGATTGCTTCAATAGAAACTCATTGATTTGAATTTCTTCAGGAAGGGATTCATTTTTGTTAAGAGGTTAATTGCAAAACCAACATTTGGAATCCGTTACAAGTAAGAAGCTTTTGAAAATTCTTATATGTAACTATGTATGTATGTATTTACATTTTCTTTTGAAATGGCGTATTTCTTTTTAAGCTCTGAGGAGATCATGGAACTGACAAAAAAACTTAAGTTTTAAAATGGATTCTGAAGACAGTAACAAGTCTTAGGTAAATACAGAATTATGTAAATAATATTTTTGGTTAAAGGTGGCCATAGACGACGAACATGCTCGCCGAACATGCTCGTTTGCATTTCCCCCTACACGGCGAACACTGTTCGCGAACATTCATTTCGTTCCGATTCTTCAAAGAGTAAACATCCCATATAGCACTCTCATTTCGTAAGAATTCGATGAATTCTTCAATAAAATCGCGGCTGGCTGTGGCCATGTGTTTATTTTTTGATGTGCACTCAACGAAGTTTACAGCAAAAATGAGGTTTGCTCGCGAACATGGCCATACACGGCGAACATTGAAACCAACGAACACGAGAAAATCGAAATGTTTCGCCAACAACGAGCCGTTCGCGAACTAGCCCATACACGACGAATATCTGGCGAGCACGAGCATGTTCGGCGAGCATGTTCGTCGTCTATGGCCACCTTAAGTTAAGAAAGATAATCATGTAAGCAAATACGATTGAAAACTTGTCAGAAAATTTGAAATGACAGTTCGAGGCTCAAGTTTTTTTTTCAATCTGCTCAGTGCTTTGTTCTGATTTGTCAAATATTTTTCCAGAGCCAAAAACGAAAAATGCCAAAAATCTACATCTGTACGTGAGTAAATTCGGGATACGCTTTTTTCATTGACCATATCATAATTTTGGTTTGAAAGTAATATAATCTAAATGTGCACTAATTATTTTCAAATTATTTGTTTTAGAAGTTTTCTTACTTCAGACGTTGTACGGTTAAAGAACGAATATCTGCATTTCACAGTATGACATAAAAATGGATTAAGGAGATACGGTAGGAGTCCAGTTCCTAGTAGCTTTAAAAAAATATAAGGAAATAAACGTTTCAAAGATGCTCGAGTGAGGCAAATCAATTAATTTTATTGTTTTAATACTTTTTAAGAGGCTTACAAAAAGCTACTGGAGCACCAGCTCAGAGATTGGAGGTATACTCAGGAGATGGTCAAGTTTCATAGATTTTAGCTAGATTTGTAGAGGGGATAATTTGTTTGCGTCAACACATTTTCAATTGACAATTTCTTGACATAAACACAATTAGCATGAATTATTAAAGGGGTCATGAACTAGAACTTTTAATCAAAAATGACTTTAAGACGGTAGAGAGGTCGAAAAAAGTGGCTACTCCAATTCCGTCCGTCCGTCTTTCCTGGCCCCTACAGTCCAAACAATTGTGTTGATTGGAATTAAGGTTTTCAGCGCATTAGCTTAAGGCATTTTTTTCATTTTATTAATACAAAAAACAACAGCAGTCCCATACAAATTTGTTGGTTTAAATATGCGATTTTTTAAAACCATCTCTAAATTTTGTGTTCTTAAGTTGCCTTCTTTCTACAAGAAAAACATATTTTGATATTGCTCCAGAAGGTTAACTCAAATAAAACCTTTATTTACTTTTTAAGTTTTCTCAAGAAGTAATAGACCGATTTCAATAATCTTCTCTTTCTTTGCAAGTTCTTGTCAATGATTAAATCATACAATTGATGATGATTTTTGATGATCAAAAATGTAATTTTTGTTGGTGTTAAAAAAATATATATTTTGTTTACAAAACTCGATATCTCAGAAAGGGGTCAACATTTTTAAAGGAAATTTGAATTTAAAATTTATATTTATAAGCAATTTATTTAGTGCTTACCAAAAATATTTTTAAGTCAAAATTTAAAATGATTTTCGGAAAAAAAATAACTTAATCTAGATTTTCTGAGAGATAAAATGGGATTTAAATTTTTGAGAAGAACTTATTTCGCAGGTACATTTTTAAACAGACTTTTTGGAAGAAATTAGAATGTATTTCAAAATTGATTTTCTGTTGAATAAACCGATTTTTGAAGTGAATTTGCTTTGGATGCTCTAGAACTGAGATTTCAACACGAATTTCAATAATACAAAAGTCCCAAAAAAAGCAAAGTGATACTTTTGTTAAACTAATGGCTAAGTGAAAAACATTATAAAGTTTTCATATCTATTTTGAATGTCTTGAGATTTAAAGTGAATATATATTCTCTATTGTTAGTGCTACACAAACGTTTCTTCTCAAGTTATTTGTTAATTTAATTTGTTTTTATCTAATTTTAAGAGAAACTATGATATTTAAATGAAGTTATTTCCTCAAATTGAAGAACCAAACATTTTTTTCGACAATTTTTAAGTTTTGTTGACGCCTTTGGGATCAGAATACGAATAAGCAGCTTGATAACGATAGTAATAAGAGACTCCCGAAAATCTAGTTCGAAAAAAACTACTTAAAAAAAAAACACATTTCTACATATCAGATCTTCTCTCATTTTCTGGATTTTTGAATTTTTGTAGCGTTCTTCGCATTAATACAAATAAAAACAAGAAAAGTATATTTTATTTTTGGAAAAAAGATATGTTTCAAAACATTTTCTTACATTTCTGAGTGAAATGCATAAAAAACCCTCTAAACGTTTGTGTCTTAACTTTTAAATAGTTCATATTATATATAAGTATATAAGTAATGAGCAGCATGGATTTATGCCAGGTAAATCAACTTCAACAAATCTCATGCTTTATCGTAGGTATGTCACCGATTCTTTTGAATCTGGCTACCAGGTTGACACTATACTGATTTTGTCAAAGTTTTTGACTCAATTTGTCATAAAATTCTTATAGCTAAACTTAAAGTTTTCGGTATTCATTGGTTGCTTTTGAAATAAATATCTAGCTACCTTAATAACAGAACACAATGTGTGAAATTGAAAATTTTGTTTCAAGTATTATTAGAGTTTTATCTGGAGTTCCTTGGACCACTCCTTTTTAATATTTTCGTTAATGAAATCCCATTTCTTTTAAAAAACTGCCTTATGTTTAATGTATGCTATTGACCTTAAAATATATCTTTGCATAAAAAATAGAAATGATCATCAAAATCTTCAAAATGATTTAAATATTTTATCCATTTGGTGTGAAAGAAATGTAAATACTGAAAACAATATTTTCTGAGAAATGAAATAAATTTGAAGCCAATATTTTTAATTTTTGAAAAGCTATTTGAGTCGAAAGTAAATTTTTACCAAGTTTTAGTAATGTCCTTATTTTGAAAACTATATTTCTTACAAGTAAAGATTAGTAAGAAGCTATAATCTCAAATTTTTGAAAAGATATTTGAGCCGAAAATCATTTTTTACCAACTTTTCTTAATTTTTTTTGGTTTTTTAACTTTCGATTCGATTTTTTTCAACATTTTTCAGAATGTTGAAAACAATATTTCTTATAGTTTGAAGCCTAAAATTTAAGTTTTTGAAAAGATATTTGAATCGATATTAAATTTTTACCAACTTTTATTAATTTTTTTTTAGATTTTTATTTTTTATAAAAAAAAACTGTCAATTCGATTTTTCTCAAAATTTTATCAGATGTCAAAAACATTATTCTCCGTTGCACAAAATTGTTTTGGAGATGAAATCATATTTTTGCCGTAAAATTTTGAAGGTGAAACATTTTATTTTTTCAGTTTTTTTGATTTAAAAAAATTAAATTAGTTAAAATTTAATTCAAGTCTCTAGCGTTTTTGGTTCTTAAGATATTTAGGGTTAATCAAAATGTTCACGTTTTTTCAAACTGCTATGGTAAAAAAAACCACCCACGCAATTTTCTTGAGAGCCCTTTCTGCATCTTTCTGCCTTATTATCTGTATAACAAAATTTAAAAAAACGTAGCGAACGTACGGAATCTTTTATTTCGACTCTAGGGGCCTTGAAACTTCGAGAAATGTCCAAATGTAACCCATGAGGCTCATCAAGATCAAAATGTTCTTAAATTAAGATTGTAATAATATCATCGCATATTTTATTCAGAATCAACGAATGGTTCAATAAATGGTAAAATGTTTGAAAATAAAATTAATGTAAAACTTTTTGGATAGGAGTTGCACACTTTGTAGGTTTCACTTTGTTCAATTTTTAATTTCTTGTCATTCTCGACGATTTTCAATCTAGCGTGAGTAATTCTAACTCCCACTTTTTTGTAAGTTCACATCTGTTTCCTCTGAAATGCTCAAGGCTTTTAATAAAGCAATGAAAATCTCTCGAAAAAGACTTTTTGCAAACTTAATAAAAGGAAACAAATATTCAAGTTTTAATTGAAACATTTTAA
This sequence comes from Eupeodes corollae, assembly GCF_945859685.1. Lineage (NCBI taxonomy): Eukaryota > Metazoa > Arthropoda > Insecta > Diptera > Syrphidae > Eupeodes > Eupeodes corollae. The sequence goes on from NC_079149.1 coordinate 135,064,014, forward strand.
ACTCACATGAAACACAAAAGCCATGTAGATTTCTAGATAATACCTATTAGCTTTTCCTATCTCGACGGGGTATAAAGTGCTAAAAAATCAAAATTTATGTACCATAGTCTTTTCGATCCAATTAAAGACAACATAATAATTTTCCACATTTCAAATATTTATTGTACCTACATGGTAATTAAAATGTCAGGTATAAACAGGCTCGGTTACTATCGTGTCCATAAAATCAACCTCCTTACCCCATTTCGATTTTAATAAAACCAACAAATAAAAATTCAACATCATCGTTTGGTTCAAAAAGGAAAAAAAACACATAAAACATAAAATATTGGAAGTAAATCAGACTAAAGGTCATAAAATTCGCACGCAATATACAAATAGCACTCCCATTTGAATATATCCCTTGACCACATCAATAAGGAGCGCCCATCAGCGATTTATTGTTATTTTTAAAACATAAGAGAAGTATTCCTCCACCAGCCTAGTTTATGCTCTCTAAAGGTCAACGGCTAAACCTTTAATTAAGCAAATGCTTCCAAAGCCCACATAGCACAGTACAGACGTTATATTATATGTGAATGAACCAGTAACTATAATACCATCCACCCAAGTTCCCAAGTAGGCATAATTGCGGCGCGTTGTGCTGCTCTACTGCTGCTGCTGCTGCTTCAAAATCCAAAACAAACTATTTTATACCTTGCCTCTAGAGTGTACACATTATTATAGCAAAGTACTAAATAGCTACAAACTTGATTTTGCAAGAAGTCTTGCTGCGCCAAAAAGAGAGGTGGGGCCCACCTTTGCCACCGCAACGTTCATCGACGTCGTAGTACGTCGTCATTCGTTGGCCGCCCATCATATGTGTTCCAGATACCCTACCACCCACAGTATTTACCTATCTATCTTTTTTTTTTGCTCTCGCTTTCGATTAAATTAACCAAAAAGTTCACTGAATTAGTGAGGACACCCATATAGCAGTGCAAGCAGTGTATAGTGTACTCGTACTCTATAGCTTGGTAAGTCTAAGTCTGAGTGCATGGGACTCTGACTGTGACTATGACTGGTAGTGTTTTTTGATCCATAATGCGATTTGTTGTGCAATTGCATACCCGGCAGGCGACACTAAGCAAAATCAATACCATTAGGAATTCTTTTCTTAGAAAATCAATATCGATGGTCTACTTTTTAATAGACGTTATAGACGTATCAAGGAGAATTTCACCCATATTTGAGTTTGTACAATTCAAAGAAAAGGCTCATGATGGCAGAATAAGTCTCATACTTCTTAGCTGAAAAGATATTGACGTCTTTGTCACTTTCCCACTAACACAGAACCTCACTTGAACCTCAACCCAAAAGCTTTATGAGGTCATCTGTCAAAATTTATTGACATTCAGAACTATGAATGAGAACCCATAAGAGTTTTACTTTTGTATGCTTAAACAGATCATGAGTTCATCTGTCAAAATGATTTGACATTTAGAACTATGAATGGGATCCTATAAGCGTTTAACTTTTGTATGTTTGAACAGATCCTGAACTGTCAAACTCGAAATTGTGCTTCTATTTATTTCTGTTAAGTGTGTTCAGAGCTTTAAAGTAGTATTACTTATTTTACGTTTAGAGGATCAAAAACTTTCTGAGTAAAAACACTGAACAGAAAAAATTTTAAAAAGAAGGAAATTGACTACAAATTTTCAAAATAATAAAAATGGCGGAAGATGCAGACCACTGTGAAAAAGGTAAGAAATTTGTTAATTAATAAATAGTTGCATGCATAGTTTATTTATTAATAAATTCCGGAATTTTCAATGTTCAGAGTTAAGATCTCTGAACTAAAAAAGAAAATTTCTGAATTTTCAAATCAAATTTGAGGTTTTTTAACACGTTCAGAAATTTTAAGAACACGTTCAGAGAAAACCTTAATTTGAGCGTGTTCAATGTGAACCGAACATCCAGAGTTAAGATCTCTGAACTAAAAAAGAAAAATTCTGAATTTTAAATGTCCAAATGCATTAAGAAATATGAGGTTTTTTAACACGTTCAGAGATTTTATGAACACGTTCAGGGAAAACCTTAATTTGAGCGTGTTCAATGTGAACAGCACATCCAGAGTTAAGATCTCTGAACTAAAAAAAATTATGTATAAATATGGCTCAAAATTTTCAATGATTTAAGTAAATTTTAAAACAATTTTGGTAGTTTACTGAATTCAACCGATAATTTTGTTAGTTTTAAACGGTTTAAGAATATGACTATTCTTAATAATATTTTCTTTGAGTTTAAATCAGAAAATGGCTTCTTTAACTTATAGTTATTTGCTAAATCTAAATGATTTATGAGTTTTTGTCATTTCAAATTAAAATTTCCATTCTGGAGGTTTAGGTTTGTTTACTTTTTTTTGACAGCTATTTAGACGTGTTCAGATGCATGATTTTCAAAAAATTTTAAATTTAAGTCATAAAATAGTAAATATATAAATAAATATTTAGAATAGAAAAACATAAATCCACTCAAGAAAGTTAAATTTTAAATAAAACTACGTTTTCGCCTTCCATAAAACCCTAGTTTCAAATAAGTCCGTCTGTGTTTTGAATCATTTGAGTGAGTGCGCTGCACAATATTAGATTTGGTTGATTTAATGAAACCATTCAGCGAAAAAGATTATAAGTAGACTTATTTTTTAACTACTTTTGAGAAGATTTAAATTTTAAGGATAAAGTTCTAGATTAAAAGTAGATTGACATTTTTTTTTGGAGTATACATCTTTGAAGTGGATTGTGTTTGGCATCAAACTGTCAAATGAAATGGATGACATTTCATATTCCTGCTTGGCTAAATTCTCCTTTACATCACAAATACTTATTGCGTACATATCAAGGAAATCACACATAATCGAATGATGGGCTTGTTTAAGGAATGCGCACATTCAGCTTCAAATGAAAGCTTAGCACGTCTTCAATTCAATACGAAATGTTTGAAATACAACATCGATTACAAAAATTTCACCTTTTCTGCCTCTCTTGTGGAATCTTTAACTAATTAAACACAACATTCAAAATTTACATAGAAATATGTAATATTATGCATGTACAAAGTATATTTCTGACGACTCATGAGAGACCTACCTCTAGAACATAGTCCAAGTCTTTGGTTTCGTTGTTGCATTTCTCATCGATAATGCACTCAGATTCATCATCCCATCGCTTGTAGCCCTCGTCAATGCCTTCGTCAATGCAGTCATCGTCGGCATCTGTAACAAAATATAAAAGAAAAATAAATATAAAACTATCTTTTATGAGAATCGAAAATGGTGTTGGGTTTTTTGATTTTTGTGTTTTTTTTTCTTTTTTTATGTCTTAAAGATAAACTAGCCTAATCCAAACGCACCCAGAGGGCTTGATCTGTTTGTTGTGATCGGAGTTTGGCGGCGTCGCACAGTCATTGTACTGTACTGTACAGAATATGGCAATGGCAGCTTGTCAAATCTAACGCGCGTTGTGAAAATTTGTTTGCCGTCATTGCGCATTAATCTCGCGCACTGTTTCGAAAGACCTATGTGCAGTTTGGTTTTGGGTCTTTTAAACAGAGACCTATCCCAAGCATAAAAAGATTTACTGCCTTGGTGAGTGGATGTATTTTGCATTGAGTCTTGCATCCAGGCAGCTGAGAGAGGTTCCGACTAAGGTACCCCATGTATACTTTGCCTGCTTCATGGCTTCATCGTCTCAGCATGTAAAATCCGAATTAATTTCGAAATTTCATCACTCACCATGAGATCGGTGCATAAGAGCTGACATTTGCGCGGGTTTTGAACGCTCCAGATGCAGCATAGATGCTGATGGAGAGACGCGCGGTAGCACCGTGGAGGATGAACACACGATTAACTATCTTGTTGTTTTTCGTTCGTTCGGTCCGTCCGTTGCAGTCATGTTAATAATTTTATTTTGCATCGTCGCGTTGTTAATGTTTTGTTTTAGAAGTTGGTAGTTGTTTATAAAAATACCTTTTTACCTCCCCCTATATATATTCGACAAGTTTATATTGTTCAAAACTGCTATTCAAAATGTGCTGCACACAGGATTATTGTGTTGTGTACCTTTACTTGTTTTGAAACAACAATCAAGGACGGTAAAGAGAGGTGAAGCACCTCGTTAGAGCGTGTAACATGCTAAAATCTACGGCACTGTCGCTGCTGCTTCTGATGGCAGTACGACTTTAGAGCAGTTCAACAATAATAGAGCAACCATCATTATAATGTAAGCCATGTTCATGCAAATGAGCGTGTTCATATGGATATAGAATTCCTTTGAATGTTATTTTGCAGTATAGTGCAACGAAAAATGCCTTTTCCGCGTATCGTTCCCATGAAACATTTTATGTACATGAGGGTTTATATATGAAGAGCCTGATTGGCCCTTTTTTGTTGTAGGTTTTATGGTGTTTGGTGTTTTTGAGTGGTCGATAATAAGTTCAGTAGGCCAGTTCATAGCAATTGAGTGAGAAAAAAATGTGTTCTCAATAAAACTTCAAAACAAAAAATCAAAACCGAATATAAAGTTGAAAGGGAGAAATGGCTGTCAAACTTTTCCTTGTTTTGCAGGTCAAAAGTTGTTTCACACGCAAGAATTTAAATTCATTTTTACTTAACATTAAAATTATTCATGTAACCTCGTAAAACACTTGATAGATTTACAATTCGCATAATTTTGTTGTTTAGGATTTATGAACAAGAATTTACGTGTATGAACATTTTCAAACGTCATTGTGACTTTTAGAATTAGGCGTGTTCATAAATCCCAAGAACTAAAAAAAACACTGGCAGTGCTCTTTGTGTTTTGTTTCAATTCTACATAATTCAGTCAATCAGAAAACTTTTTTCAATGACAGTTATAAACGACCTGTCAAAATAACTCCAATGATTAGTTTTAATGTTGAAAACAATGATAGCTATAACTGGGCCCTTAAGACACCATTTGCCTTTAAAGCTCGATTATTTTTGCCTGTCTTTTATTGTTTCAAAACATTTCGCTCCGATTTAACTTTGGTTTGGAGTTGTTCTTTATTTAAAAATAACTTAAAAATCTGAACGCGTCTAATCTGTCAAATATTTGCTTTTTTAATTTTAAAAACTCTACCATTTTCCAAACGAATACAAAAATTTACATAGTTTGTGGTTCATTTTTGTAAACGATTGAAGTTAGCTTAAGACAAATGCGCCATTTAGCTCTTTGTATTTCGGAACTTTCAAAAAATCTAATGGTGAGGCGAAACGGTTTTGTGATTTTTAGTTAATTTCTTTTTTTTTTGTTAAATTGGAATAGACCCTTAATGTTATTTGTCGTGTTGGTTTATTAAGAGTTTTAAAATGTGAAAAAAAAACTGTGCTCTTTCTGTCGCTGTGTCTGAAACGGTTTTGCGTATGAAAAACGTTTTTTTGGGGCAAACATTTTACCAAATTTGACAACTTTGTTAACAAAGGTGTTAACAACATTTTAGGTATAAAAACAGTGATAATTACGGAAAAGCTGTTTTCGTGACCTTTTGGCAGTCTAAAAGGAATCTGATTCGAGATTTTGTAAGATTTTTTTAAACAATATTTGGACCACCAAAAGGGAAATGTAAGCAATTTTCCAACTTACTATTTTCGATTGCGAGGTTGACCATTTTTTCGTCTATTTTACTGGACTTAAAGTTCACTTTTTTTTCTAAATAGAAGCTACATAATTCTTTCGAATTTAAAAATTCAGACACAGAAACATAAACACACCTAACTTTTAAAACTTTTTTTTTTTCTGACAGTTCAGCGAATTAAGTAAGGTCAGGAAGAAATAACAGTTCTCTTTTTGGAAGAAACGTGAATTGTTCCGGTTTGTAATTGGGAAATAAAATGTTAAGGCTTTGGTGAAATGTCACTTACCATCAGCGGTCATATGCGATATAAGTTGTTCCAGTTCTTGTGACATAGGACATTCATCTTCTGCCTGCAGGTTATAGTCTAGCGCGGTATAAACGATCATTCCAAGTTTGCAAACAATCTGAAAAGGAAAAGAAAAGAAATATGTGAACAAACAAACAATAAACAAAATCAAGATTCCATTATTATGGTTAATTTGATTGCACTTAGGCATTTGACATATCCCATACAAATTGTTATAAAAATCTTTTATAAATAAAGATACAAATACAAAAATAATCCACAACCTTGACTTGTGATCAAAATATTTTCACGACGCACGTCATAAAACTTTCGCTTTTCATCAAAGAGTTGTAATGCAGTCATCGTAGTCTTTGCTGTCATTTTATGCGCCGCCAGCACGCCCACCGCATTTTCCACAATTTTAGTGAAGATGACACGAAGGCGGGCATAGGTTTATGTATATACAGTTGAACGTGCCCGGATGGTTTTGAATGCTATGCCATGCCAAAACAAGTGGTTCAACCAGATCATCAGATATACCTATTGGCTGCGGGTGGTGTTCAGCTCGTATATAGAGTCTTGAAACGTGAACCAGCCAATCTTCCCAAAAAGGTGGGAAGGGGAGGGAGGGAGGTGGCAAGTGATGTCAGGGCGTTCGTGCAGTTGGGTTTTAATGTGCCTCCTCAAAGTAAGGTGCAAGATAGTTTCTTTTCATATTTAAAAAATGTTTGCATCCTGGGGCACTCACTGTTACATTATGTTGTGACTTATATATACAAAAGCAAGAAAAGGATAGACTTTAAGGCGGTATTGAGGGAGGTGTTACTTTGAAGTTCATTGAACGCGTTGTTTAATGTTGTTATTTTGTGTTGTTGTCTTTAATTTTGAGTGATCGTGCGGAATAACCAAACTGAAAGGTGAAATGCATGCCACAGAGTACGAGTATTCAAAGATTGATAAGTAAATATATAAGAGTTTATTTTTATTTTTCATGAGCTTTGAAAACTTTGAGAAGCGACTCTGTCACGTACTTATACTGTAACTAATGGGTATGAAAAAGTGAAAGGACATTTGAAGTTTAAGTGTTGACCTTTATTGTATATAAGAAAAATATTGCAATTTTATGGACCATAGATCGACCTTTGTAATAATGATCATTTGTTTTATTGTTTAAAAATTAGTTTCATTATATTTAGCGTGAAATCAGTTATTAATGGCCGGAGCGGGCGATATTCAAAGCAGCAGGGGATGACTTGCACCAACTTATCGGCGGAAGAAAACTTACCCAATGAGTGGAATCTCAGCATAGTATGCACAATCCTCAAGAAAGAAGATTATCTAAACTGTGATGATGTGAACGTCTGAAGGCGTTCTTTAGCACCCTGGATAGGTTTATATCAGTGTGGATTTATACCGGAGTCGACTATTGAGCAAATATTCCCATTACGGCAGATTTAAGAAACAACCCATGAATTTCAAATCGATCACCGCCATCTATTAATAATTTCAAGGCTGCGTATGACAATATCTTAAGAGAAAAACTTTCAAGAGCACTGATTTCTTTGACGTGTTTTTGAGCTTTGGGACGGAGCCGGAAAAGATGGGTTCAGTGGCCAATGAGCAAGTATATGCTGTCATCAAGAAAGGACATTGAACTACAATGCCTTGGACAAAACATCACCATGGACAGTTATAATTTTAAGGTAATTGACTATAGCGCTGAAATCAGAAGGAGAAAAAAAAAAAGGTGTGAGAGGACCAAACCATAACCTGGCGCTTGAAACTGCAGCCGAATATCTAAGGACCGAGTTGGCTGAAGACTCCAACTTGAGGTCCGGGTCCGTCGTCGACTGTAGCATCGCCCTAAGTAAGTAGCTAGTAATAATGGCTTTAATAATAATTATTAAAAACGGTGTGTCTGAACACTTCCGAATTGTGACTGTTCTTCAATAAGTAAACAAACAAACCAAAAGTTAGTGAACGAACCCATTAATTTGAAATGTCAAATGTCTGAACACTTCTGAATTGTGACAGTTCTTCAATAAGTAAACAAACAAACCAAAAGTTAGTGAACGAACCCATTAGTTTGAAATGTCAAATGTCTGAACACTTCTGAATTGTGACAGTTCTTCAATAAGTAAACAAACAAACCAAAAGTTAGTGAACGGACCCATTAATTTGAAATGTCAAAGCTAAGATGTCAAATGGAATTAGAAAATTACTTAATGTCAAAGTACCCATTTTCATAACATTTATAATATGTTAAGAGGTATTAAGATGATTAAATCTTTAAATCTTAGCAAGATCGTCTTATTTACTTGTTGCTTGTTGGTGACGGCCTAGGCCATCCCTTAATAAGATTTAGTTGACCAATATTGTACATTTTTTAATTGTTATTACTTTTAAATTGAAGAAAGCAATCTATCTAATCTAAAAACTAATTCTTGTCTAACTTTGAAAGTTACAAGAATAGCCTTGAGATTTCACTGAATTCTTTTTAAAATTTTGAAATTCAATGGTTAGTTTTAAAATATCGAAATAACACTCAATTTTCGAGAATTTGAATTCCAATTAGCTTTCTTAATTTTATAATCTATCTAAGATTTTGATGTTTAAGTTGAAAAATTTCTTTTTGAGTTGATTAATTATCAAGGTTTTAAAACTTGAATTTGACTTATTGACTTCTTTAAAAATCCCATAAGATAGTTTTAAATACGAGTTCAATATTTTTTTACGTGGACATGTTCTCAAGGCAAAAGCTCTCCAACATGAAACATTACAAACACATTCTAGTTCCTAATAAAAATCAGGCATTTGTCGAAACAAAATAAACGCTTTAGTTTTTCTTTTAAATCTTCAATCGCAAATATCTCAATACCATAATTTATGATTATTTTTTCTCTCAAGGCCTCGAATATAAACCATTCTCAACCTTTATCTCTAAATATATCAATATCTTATTTCACCCAGATTTTGTTGGGATGGCGAAATTGAATTCTTTATCATTGTACCTTTTCGCCGTCCCAACATAATTCTTCACCAAAACATTTCATTCCTCACGCCTAAACAAAATAACTTAGAATTCCGAAAGCTTCCTTCATTACCATGATAAAGTAAATATTTGAAATGCAAATACAAAAATTCAATCTAAATCTCACTTTTCGATCCTCTCATCAATAATCATCCCTGATAGGCTTTATAAAAAAAGAAAATAGGCACATTTTTCAGCCTCAGCTGAATGTTGATTCCCAAGCTTTTATTTCAAACAAAATAACAGAAAAGAAAAATATAATAAATCCCATGATTTTGTTTTCGTATCCAATCTATATTGACTCTTCCCATCATCCATCGAGTCGAAACCCGCACAAGGGCTACAAAGCTCTAGCAGCTACATATGTATAACTACCTTATGCCTACTCGTACAATGGTAAATTATTTCACTTATCATATCTCTGGTAGCATGTGTATCTTTGCCCCGAAATCTCGCAATCATTTAAGTGCAAATTCGTGTCATAAACAAATGCGAGCAACCAGCCACAGCCACCAAGTTGGTGGTAATTGGCAAAACCCAGAGGCTTACATCACATCCAGATCCACTGCCTGATTTTTTCTCTTCTCAAAATCTCTACACTAAAGTAAACGTTATTTTTTACCAAAAGTAAATAATTTTAGCTCCTACGAGTTAATATTATAACGAAAAAGAAAAACAAAATGAAATCTTAAAAACACATTAAATGGTGAATGTAAACTATCGACATTTTTGCTTGGAGTTGGAGTGCCTGGGGGTTCCAATCGGAGGCCCCTACTTTTTATTATTTTATTTTGCCATACACTATCAGTGTACAATCAAAAAGTAAAAGCATTAAATTAATAGTGTTTCTGTTTCGCATCGAGTCGAGATATTATAGGAGTTAAGACTACACACAATCCTGCCACATGTACGTTCAATACAATACACTGTGGCCGTATCACTGGGGTATCCGTATCTCTGTTTACCGTCCTTCCCGTCTGGGCCGTTGCAAAAGATAAATCATTCATTTGATGCACAATCACTTCTAATAGGTTGATTGCAGCAGGAGTGCGCGTGTAGTGCATAAAACTGCAAACTGAGTTCGACACTTTGTGGTCTGGTTGCAGGTTGCTAAAGTTGGATTTTTTATTTCAAGCCCCGATTCGATTGTAAAAATGATCAGTTGTCTGATCGCAGCCATGCGCGAGGATCACCTTTCATATAAGTGATCTGCTCCAGCTTTGAGACTGACAGACGACACTGAATTTGCGTGACTTGACGTCGTCACTCCTGCACTCTTTAAGCTCTAGCTCTCTGGCAATCATTATAACGAGTTTATGTGGATATTGTGTACAAACAATAGAATGGACAACCACGACGTTGGTTGCACGGAGTTGAAGACTTAACAATTGTTCTGGTCCCAGGCAGGTAAAAATACATTGCACTCAATTACAAAGTCGTATAAGACTCGACTCGACTAAGTAAATAGCTTCAAGACATGTTCCTTCTCAAGCACGCAGTGATCTTTCACGTCACTCCCAGCGAGCTAGCGAGATCTACACACATGTACCGAAATTAGGGTCTGATAGCATCACACACATATAAGGTAAGTACCTACTAGACAAATCGTGGGAAATCCTAGATTGTCTTAAAGCAGGTAAACAAGTAAAACTTTCCCAGCTCGATGGAATGTTGACTCTCTGCTTCAAGGAGGTACTTATAAGCTGTGAGTGTACGAGGCACTACATGCAATTTAATTAAAGCAATGAAGATGCAGAATCTAATAACCCGTGTAATTAATGCACCCACTAAATAATATGATTTCACTCACTTGAGACTCCATCAAATGATGGTAGATTCTCATGTGCTTGAGTTCGAGAGTAGATGAGCTCCGTGTAGACACAAAAATCTCATCTTCTTCGCGGACGTTAACATTTCAGCAAGATCCGCTTTATGGGAGTTTTATTCTACACGATGCAATGCGATGGAGTGATGGGAAGTTGCAAGATGCCTAACTTCTTCCAATCGGATATGCATAAGACAGAGATAAAAGAATGCACTAAAGATGAAGTTATGTGGAATATACGAGTAGAGTTTATCATAAAGGTGATGTTGCATTTGGAAAAAGTAAATAAATATATATAATTGACTCACCAATAATAATTAACATGGTTTACATGGTTATGCTTTGTGAAAACGTAGTAGGTGACAATAAGATATGTGACAGTTTTAATAGGACAGTGGGAGAATATTTATGCTTTTAAAATCTATCCAACTCTAGTGATCTAGATTTTTGTCTAAAGGAAAAGAAAAGGTTTAACAATTTGTTTCCTTACTATCGGTTATCGAAGTGACAGATAATGAAAGTGACTTTCCAAATAAAAAGGCATTAAAATAAATCATTAACTGACTTGTTCATTGAGGTGAAAGAGAAGATTAATAATATATGTGGATGCAGTTTAGAGAACGAGTAGGAAGTATGGTCGGACTTTTAAAACCTCTCGATTGAAATAACACAAACAAAATGCAAACACTCTTTGAACCGGCGAAAGTAATAGGTTAACTTATGGCCGCAGGAGCCAGAATACAATTATGATGCGATTCGTTAAGTATTGTTAAAATTTTACGAAAGTAAATTCAATCATTCAGCGCTTAATTGAATTCGACAGCTAAAAAAATCACAGAATTTTTGTGCGATTCGTTAAGCTTCGTTAAAATTTGACAAAAGTAATTTCAATCTTTTAGTGAATAATTAATTTGACAGCTGAAAAAATAATAAAAATAATGGGAACTTTCATCAAGAAGGATTTTGCATCGTTCTTTTTAATTGAATTCTTGTTTTTTTTTTTGACACAGAATTTTTTTCACAGCTATTTTTCGTTGAGTTTTTGACATAATATTTTTGCTTAACTCATTACAGCTTGGCTTTAAGTTTTTCATAGAATACCATTAGGGGTACTCGTAGATTGACTTTAACTAAAGTCTTCACACTAAAGATCTAAGAAAAGGCAAGCAAATAAAGGAAAGGTTACATTGGATGTTTATTCAAACAGAAAACTTTTAGGGCTTATGTTCGTTCAATAGAACAGTTTCGGGACCAATTAAAAAATTTAATCCTGCAGAAGTGGTTGTTTTAAATAAATTTCTCTGATGAAAAAATTCTGAAGGACAATACGAATAAATTCGTCATAAATGAACATATTCTTTGTTATTGTAAACTATGACCGAATTTCGAATCGTCGTGATAATGAAACAGCTTACCGCGATAGAAAAATTCGCATTTCATGATGTCTTTTTAACAATATTACCCATTGGCGATAGTAACTTTTTCTTAAGGTGCAACTGGTTCACCCTTCTAAGGGGTTTGATGCTTGGCGAAAAGTCTCCAACGATTATGTACATTTTTATATTCATTTTAATGAACAATTAATTCTGACATTTCAAATGATTAACTCAAATATACAGATTTAGGTTTGTTTGTTTTGCTTTCATGAACTGTCACTTTTTAGACTTGTTCAGATATATGGAATTACAATCTTGGAAAAACAATGAAATAATGAAAACTTTTTAAAAATTAGTAGAATAGTTCAGAGATTTTTTGAAAATGTCTGACAGTTCAGTTCAATTTATAAATTTTGATAACGCAAGGATCAAACAATGTTTTGAGAGTAAAAACAAAAGTAAATAGAAATGTATAACCAAACAAACCCGTATCGCATACAAAGTACCACAGAAAAATTGATAGCAATCAATCTAAACCAATCTTCATCAACATTCACCTTAAATGCAATAGCAAAATTTTCCATCACAAGAACTAATCACAGAGCAGCATTTCATTTAACTAACTTCAAAACCTCTCCTCAAGCATCACCTAAGGAAGCTAAAATTTCTCATAAAATTCGTGACTTAGAAATAATGAAATCCTCTATATCATAGGCGCATAGTCCACAACATACATTAAATCGCCAAGTAATCACACAGCGGTGGCGGCGGTTGCGTCCATCGAGTTTCGAGAGTGAAACTTTAATGAAACTCTTTTGAAACCTTAAACAATAATTGTACATAGAAGCTGAAGCTAACTCCAGCGCATTGTCTACTTAGGGCAAAGAAAAAAAAAAAAAAAGTTTAACCTTTTTAGCACTCGTCGTTCATCGATGTTATCTCAAGCGGATCGCCTGCCCTCAAAAAACTAAGACTTAATCCCATAAGGCCCGTCCTAGACTTATATTAACGGCTCTGCCGTGACATGACATGATGTTTTGGGAGCACAGCATATAGCGTGCAATCAAAACCCCTTAACAAGTCTCCTCTAACCATAAACGAGGATAAACCGGGGTCAAAAGGCTATTCTTGATTAGGGAAAACTATAATAGCGGCGGTGGGAGGAAAATTGCAATAGTTTGCGGAGGGCTTCTTCCCTACTCTCTAACTGATGTTATGTTTACCATCAGTCGTGTCTCGTATGTTTCTATTTTACCTTCTAGCACTTGATGTGTTCCATCATAAATTTGTACTGATGGAGAGTTAAACCTATTAACTTGGAATTTACATATTTCGCATGGATTTGGCGAATTAGAGCGGAAAATCACAACCGCTTCTTGCTTCCTTATTACATCGACTTCTATATTATATTCGTAGTTGTAGTACCTTTAGACTGTTGAAGTAAATGGCTATCTAAGTCTTGAAGTTGGTTTCTACTTCTGCTATTTGATTGTTGTTGGTCATATTGCAAAGGCCGTATTGGTCAGTAAAAGGCCCATTTGAAAAAAAAAACATTACGATATGTCTGGTTATAACAAAAGAAAAGAAGACGGCATTAGGAAGAAGAAGCAGTAGAAGAAGAAATAAGTAGAGGAAGAAAATAAAGAAGTAGTCGAAGAAGAAGTTAAAGGAGAAGAACAAGAAAAAGAACAAGGACAAGAAGCCAAAGAATATAAAGAAGCAATAGAGGATGATAAAGGAACCGAAGAACAGAGAAGAAGACGAAGAAAAAAATAAAGAAGAAGTCGGAAAAGAAGCTGGAGTACAAGCCGAAGAAGAAAAAAATGACGAGGAAGAAAAAGAAGAAAACAAAGTTAAAGAAGAAAAGACACAAAAAAGAAGAAGTTAAAGAAGAAGAACATGAAAAAAAGAAAAGAAGATGAACAAGCAATAGAGGAAGGTGAAGAAACCGAAGAAAAGAGATGAGGTCGAAGAAGAAGATCGGAGAAGAAGCTGGAGTAGAAGCCGAAGAAGAAAAAAATGATGAGGAAACAAAGTTAAAGAAGAAGAAAAGTCAGAAAAAAAGAAGAAGTTAAAGAAGAAGAAAAGAAGAAGAAGGCAAAGGAAATGAAGAAACAATAGAGAAAGATAAAGGATCTGAAGAACAGATAAAAAGCTGAAGAAGAAGATAAAGAAAAAGTCGATGAAGGAGCTCGAGTAGAAGCCAAAGAAGACAAAAATTATGAGGAAGAAGAAGAATGAGAAAAAGAAGAAAATAAAGTTAAAAAAGAAGAAGCCGCAAAAAAAGCTGAAGAATTAGACTAAGAAGAAGAAACACAAAGAAGAAGAAAAGAAAAATATTCCACAAATTCCAAGTTCAATAACTTATTTTTATTTCTTAGATGCTTCGATGAATGCGCCTTTCTCACCACCTGTCAAGTATGACCCTGTCACCAAATGGTGTCTATAGACGGAAGAAGATGAAAATCGTTTCATCACGCTTATCGGCAAAACGCGCGCGCAGCAGCACACCGGTTTCCGAAGAGAAGAACCACTTATCGACCACGAGCAGTGTGAAGAAGCTCGATGGAGCAGTGCCGCTAGGAGGGAGAGCTAGAAATGTTGGTGTTGTCGGAGGTAAGTACGCTCTCTTATCCCATCGCAAACTTCAGGCGCATGTGGCTTTAGCATTCTGATGTTGGCTGGCTAGTGCAATTAATTTTCTGCAAATTGCTACTTAGAATGATGGTTCTCATTTAGCGGCGAGCTCGGTGGTTATTCTTTTGTAGAGTTTTTACTATGTTTGTTGTGTGGGAAGAAGTTGTTCTCATCATCAACATCATCATAGCGCTATGTTTTGCTTGGTTGTATATAATTTGTTACTAAACGTAAATAAATCCATCTAAATGCAGAATAAATGACGAGAATAGTATTTTCCGTTTCGACTTCTGAAAGATGCATAAGAACAACTGATTTTTTATTCCATTTAAGATGGATGAAGACTTTTTGTTTGGAAGAATTTAGATTGAAAAGCAAAGAAATATTACAAAATGTCTTTCAGTCAAGAACTTGGCCTAGAGAGTTTATGTTTGTGTACATATTTTGTCTTTGTCATTTGCCGGTCAGGAATGTAGGGTTTTGATGGAGTATCTTTTTGACTTGTAACCAAGATCTGTAAAATTGATACTGCAACAAATGCAAAAACTGTTCAACTTTTTAAAAGCCCTACTTACAAATATTCTGAAAAACTCTCTGATATCTCAGGTGACTTGTCTTCTTTGTTTTGCACGAGTCAGAAAAAGGATGATCAAATTGACACTGCAAAAATTGAGACACTTTTCAACTTTTTCAAGATCTTACTAAGAAATTTTCTTGAAAAATCACTATTATTTAAGGTTTTTGTTTTTTATTTCTTTTTCGCTAAAGTGGGACAAAAAGAAGATCTTTAAAATTGACTCTGCAACATTAATCGAACACTCTTCAACTTTTTAAAGGTCCTTCTAAGAAAATTCTGTCAAAACCACTGATATTTTGGGTTTTTGATTTTCCTCCTTCATGTTCGTGATAAAAAAGAAAAAGACACTGCTATTAATGCGACTATTATTCAACTTTTTTAGG
This sequence comes from Eupeodes corollae, assembly GCF_945859685.1. NCBI lineage: Eukaryota > Metazoa > Arthropoda > Insecta > Diptera > Syrphidae > Eupeodes > Eupeodes corollae. The sequence goes on from NC_079149.1 coordinate 135,079,763, forward strand.
CTTCAACAAATATTCTTGAAAAATTTCTGACATCTGTGATTGTGATGTGTGATTCACTTCATTTCATTTTTCCCTGTAGAATATTCAGTAAATAGATTAGCAGGAGGACATAAGCGTCTTTCAATAGAAATAGTTGGAAACAGTGCAAATTTCAGATTCTTCTGGACATCATATTATTTGAATATTTGGTAAAATCAAGAAATATTCTAAAAACACTCAAACATTTTACTAAAAACATTAAGTATTGAAATTTTGTTCGTAATGGTTAAGCGCACTTACAAAAAAACGAGAATATTCCCATATGACATTTGTGGAAGACATGAAAGCTGGAATCATTGTTAGTGCTGCCAAGTTACCAATAGTATTTTTTCCGTATGAAATTTATAATTTTAAGGGTTCGCTTGCACTTAGGTATTATCAATTTTTTAAATATCAAAGTTAATTGTGTTGTTCAAATATTCAAAATTATGCCCTATCGAGTGAATGTCAATTTTTTAACGTTTGCTGAATTTTAAAGTCTGGAAACTATCTCTCTAAGACCTGTCAGTCTATCACATCGGCAAATGTATGCATTTTATTAGACAAGACAAAGCAGACCTTGCCCATCATTTATGATTTATGAATAAGACTTGTCAACCAAACAACGAAAATTCACGCCTTCCAGTGACACGTAACGTTCTAAATTTTGTAATATGTATGTAATTAATGTTTCCACTTAGTTGATAGAAAGTGAAATTTTGTATTTCATGTCAAACGCTATTTTTTTCAATCCTTTTTCTTTCGACGTCTAAAATTCAAACCATAAATCACCTGTCAAATTAATGACGTATAAAATCAGTGCCATTTTCCAAGAGCTAAAGCCACACCCAATATTTCACAAAATTCCCTCCCAATCACCTAAGGTCACTGACAGTTTTGTTTCTTCTATTTTTGTGTTGTTGTCTCAACTCCCTGCTCTCTGTAATTACTAATGTTACCAAACTACTAGTTTTATTAATAGAGTCAGAGAAATCCCAAACAAATATTCTCGCCATCATTGGGGCATCACGCAAGGCTGTTTGCTTAATTATACGCTACTAACATGCAAACAAGAAGCAAATTTACCCACAGGAGGAACCAGACTGGCTTTGGCTAGGCTATAATAACATGCACCCCATCACATCATAAGTGTGTACATGTTATTCTAAACATGGTGCAATTTTATAAAACTGATTAAGATTAGCACTTGGTCGAGTCCAAGTCCAAGTCCGAGTCATAAATTCATTGCTAAGGCTAAGGTCAAGCTCCCCTCATCATATCTGCGTGGTTGCAAAATACGTAGCTTTTGTTCCACTTTTCACATTGGTCAACTAAACTGCAAGGGGCTAAGGCATTATTTGCGCCTCTTGAAACAAGCCGACACCTTTCATATAAATTGAATTGACCTTTATCCAATATTTTTATCATCAATGGTTCATGGTTGTGTAATTTTCAATTTGAGAATAGACGTCACACAACCGACGACGACACAACGCTGAGACTGGATTTCCACACGGGGAAGCAAACACACGCTGCTGGTTGAAGGCAGAATGCAAAAGTCAGACTATTACTTAATAGCGTTGCGGTCGATTGAATATCCAGGAGAAGGCAGGCAGAAACCAGCGACTGCTACAACGACGACGTCTGCGAGGCATCTCGGTTGGTTGGAAGGAACAAGGCTATTTGTCAGACGGGAAACGATACCAGTATACCGTGGGATACCTTCATGCGAAGCCACCAAGGAAGGAACTGCATTCGCATATGTGGATTCTGTGGTCGTAAAGTTGCTACAGCAAAAGCAACTCCTCCACCGCAGCAGCCTCAACCTGATCTTGGATGAATTGAGCCAGTTCAGTCGGAGTAAGTGCATAGTGCAGCAGCACATATAGGCAGTGTCTATAGTAGCAAAGAAGCCCGATCTCAAGTCAGTTGATGTTATTACGGATTATCGAAGTAGGTATAGAGACAAAGAAAGAGAAAGAGAATATTGCACCGCTATTATTTCCTGGAGTGTGCATCATAAATGTCTTCCTAGAATCATAGCCGAGCTCGCAGAACTCTATCAGCACCATAGCACAGGTTAGCGTTCGATGCGATCAGATGCGGTGTGAACGCCCTCTCGTGGAATGGAATATTTTCAATAGAACTATTGTATAAGAGAGACCTCTATCAGATATCATAGTGATGGCTGAGATTGAGATTAAGACCTAACGGTGCTATGTAAATTTCCATGCACAATCATTATACCTGGTGCTTGGTGTAGAGTGCGCTTTATACAATGTTCAACGTACACAGCCATCATAGCTATAGAACAGCTCATTTAAAAGCTAGTGGAGAGAGGTCAATTGAGCGAGTTGGGGTATGGGTATTGGTATGGGGTACCGTACACAAGAACGCGATGCATAATAATCAAGGTGCACGCGGAAAGATTGATCCATCGCGTCACCATTCTTCGTTATCGTTGTTGTTAGCTCTGTTCGTTTCGGTTTTGGTTGGGCAAATTGTTCTATGGCGCTCACTGTATGTCAAACCAATCAATTTGACGGGGATCGTATGCGCAATGATAATAATGGCTTGACTAGGCTATAAACTACATATATAAGCTTTGGGCTGGGATATCTGGGACTGGGATTGAATTTCCAGTGAAAAATGCAATGTTCTGCCACCCGAGTCACATGAGATATTGAACGTCAGATAAATGCAGTTTTCTTCCATCATCGTCATCATCATCATCATCTGCGATGAAGGGAGGGGGAGTTGTATGTTTTCTGCGTCTGACGTACATATATATAATGTGTTGTGTATGCCAGTTGGGAGCACTCACAAGGGGGCCAACTGTAAACAAGCACCATGAGGCTCACTGCTCAGAGGCTCAGGGAAATGCAATGCAAGTTAAGTCAACATTATAATCTTCTTTTTGTGTTTGTTGTACTTATTTTTCTTTAACTTCATCGTCGTCGTCTTCGTCGTAGTCCGCGTCCTCGGTCGTCACCGTTGTGGATGGCTAAGCCAACAAGAAGTCTGCCTGCAAGGTGAAGAAGTCATTCAAATGAACGGTACCTCGTGCTATGGCCGTGTTCAAGCTGCCAATAAAAATAGACTCAATGCAAGTTGGGGATAAAAAGTGTTCTGTTCGATAGATGGACCAAGTTTTCATGCCACTGCTGCAGTTAACAGTGGTGTGGAAAGTTAGTTTATAATTTTAATATTCAAGTCCTCAAAAGGAAAGGGTATGAAATAAGCATTAATGTTGAAGTTTAATAATTTTTATCAAAGTTCCTAAATAATTAAATCGTCTAACTCCATAAAATTAGAAATAAATGAAGTCTCAAAAATGACAGCTGTGACGTTTGGGGAGATTTCAACTGTCAGTTGGCAGCACTCCATTAAAATATTGTTAAAACTCTACTCACAAGAATATTTTACATTGAGCTTTTCTTAATCTGTCTCCTTATCTTTTCCATCTTTCTTTTGAAATAATGATGATACGTCAGAATGAGTCAACTCATAAGAGTCAAATGTAGGCAGCGTATTAAAAAATATAACTGTCTAATGTGATAGTTGATTGACATTTTGTTGATATTCGTTTTGATTCTCGAGATTTTTGCATTTCTCTATAGACGTGACAGATCTTTCAAAGTGACAGTAGTTTACAATGTGACAGCTGTCAAATTAAAACGTAATTTCAATTTACAAAACTTATGGGTACATTTAAAAGTATTATTAGTTCTGTACTTTCAATGCCAACTGTATAAAAGCCGTCCAGTTGCAAAATTATAGAGTGGTCTCCATTATCCAAGTGTGCCAAAGTCCGCTAATGCAAATTGATAGTCCCTCTGAGTATATACATATGTAGGAACATATATGCACCTGAACTTTTATCTCTAACCCACTCCGCCAGCACCACCAACAGAGTTACACGTTCCACCCATCAAGACCCAAGACGATAAAACTGGTTGTTAAATTTCTTCTTGCTTGGGACAAGTGTGATTCTTTCATTTCTATTTGGCGAGTGACGATCTCGCGCCACCAAGAAAGTTGTCCCATCACAGGCAGCAGCAGCAGAAAAACAAACGAAAAAAAATACAAAACCAAGACCAAAGTTGTTCCTCAACTCGTGGCTGGCTCCACGAGAAGTCTGAGTCTTTCTCTCTTATATTTCTGGGTTCAACTTTGCGTTTGAAAATGAATGAATGAATTGGTTAACCGTTCCTCCAAGGTATCACGACGACTGGGAAGAGAGTGGATCCGGCGGCGACAATCGACGTCGACATCGTCGACGGCAACATATCTGGCGTACGTTAAAGGTATGTGCAGAGATATTCTTGGGCCAATTACCCAATTAAGATTCTGAGATACTTCTTTTTTCTTACGCTGTATCATGATGTCGCTGCTGGCTTTTTGTTCAACGAACGCTTAGCCAGACGGGTGACATTTAATCCGGGATTGAGTGGTGACACAAGTTTCTTATGTCGTGTTCTTTAGTCAGTGTTCTTTTTTGTATAATGGAACAATTTACGATGTCATATGAGAAATTAGAAAGATTAACAAACTTTAGAAAAAGTCAGAAAGAGAGACGGGGATAGATGTGAACAGAGCCTTAATCTATCGCATGTGAGACTTGTGCAGGTGCCAAATGAAGGCAGTTAAAGAGCAGTTTGAAATCAATTACTTAGCCTAGGGCCTTAAAGCTCCATCAATGATGAATATACGAGGGAGCAAAGTTGTTAGTAAATTTATATATTTTTGCTCGAACAATAATGTTGTTGATGATTTTACCTTACATATGAACAAAAGATATAATTGGCTCGAAATGATTTCGCATAATTTAGTGGCATTTCAATAAGAAATGAAAGCTTAAATATGTACGAATTTGTGGTTGAAATTTCGTGGGAAATTATATACCTACGGAATTGTAAAAAAAGAGATAAGCATTGACATGGTTTTGTTGTAGTAAGTCTTTATTCATGGAGCTGTTTCGATTAGTGAAATATTTTCGAAATTGGTGAAATTTAATAAATTCCGAACCAATTTTTCAACCGTCAAACAAAACATGTTTAACCTATCTTAGAACAAAGCTTTATTTTAAGAATACAGATTGATGTTTAACTTCGGCTATTGAACAATTGGCCCTTAATCTCAAGGCACCGGTGCAAAATATAACAAACATACTATTGTTAAGGGCTCAGCATTCAATTAATTAGCTATTTTTCTTTCAAGACTTAGTCATTAAGTTATTCTAATTTTTTGCTAACAAGTAAAATACTAATTCTTATTTGTTAAAAATAGTGTAATTGGACAGTCCTACTTTTTGACAGTTTATTAAAAACAAAAATAAAGAAATCCAGAATTGCGGAACGGACCTATTTATTTAAAATGTCGAAACTTGGAAAGTTAAAGAATTTTTGTGATTGTTATTTAACTTAATTTTAAGAGATGTATTAATATTGTTTAAAACTAGCAAGATCACCTTTTTGACTTGGTACAGACAATTTTTCAATGAGAACAAAATTTCCAAATGTTCTAACATCGTGTGTAGAATCGGTATTGTCAGAAATTGACGTTTAAAATTTTAAGATGACAGCTCGATTGCAGATTATGTCAGCGTACTAACAGATCTAACTTACTCAAAGGTTTTTTAATTGTTTAATGATTTTCTCTATGATGTGTATTTCGAAATTAGTCATTTTGTGTAGTTTTTCATAATATTTTATTAGAATTAAAAATCTACTAATTGCTTTTTTTGTCAGTTAAAATAGGTAGGGCGAGACACTTACATCATTTTATGATGCTTCACTGAATGTTCATCCTTTAATTTACAATTGTTATTGAATTAAGAACTTAAAGGTTTGTTTAGTATTCGTCAAAATAGGAAGCTAATGGCCCAACTATAACAAGACTTAACCGAAAGTAAGCTAATGTCAAAACCGAACGAAAAGTTATCAGAAGTTATCATCAAAACAAAAAGTAACCATAACGGATTCAAGTAACTTAAGCAAATTTGACATTTGCTTAAGCTCGAGCCATTCAAATGGCTCTTGCGTAATTGCACGAAATTTAACGAAACTGAGCAGAACGTCTATTATGGTTAGTGACATATAAGGCTGCGTATTGGTTCGTTCGTTAAGCGTTCGTTCGTTGGTTAAGCGGTTAAGTCTATTAGAGTTGGGCCTTAAAGCTCTTTTATGTAACACTACAGACTGTTTAGTAGGTTGCAAGTCCAATAAGGAGGCACTTGATAGAACATTTTTAGTTCTGGCAGATCAACCCTTCTGGCAGAAAAATAATTTTGGTTTAGTTAATTCCTATCAACTGTCAACTGAGTGAGAATAAATACAAATAATAATTTGTGTTGTAGTTCGTTGATCAATTTCAAACAAATAAACTTAAAATGTGTTAAACTTAGGACTTTCGAACTTGAGTAGTTAATAGCGGCCTTATTGTTGAAAGCATACCTGCACAATTTTTTTATCAAATTAAGTGTTCTTTTTGGACACAATATTTCTGCTCTTTTGACTTTTTAACGTCGCGTCGTTCGTCATTATCGCTTCAAAAACGGTTTAGTAAACGATCAAAATACTTGCGTAATTTGAAAAAAACGAAGTCGTTAAAAAAAGTTGGTCTTTCGCATGCCACATTCCACAGCTACGCAAACTTTACGTAGTGTTTTAGACCTACCCTGAATTTCTACTAAATTGTATTTTATTGTATTTTTCTTTCTTAATTTATTCAAAAATCTGTCTTTATTTAAATATTTGGTAAATGAAAGAGCTTGCTCCCGTTATGGGTAAATATGAACCTGTCAAGTTTTTTACAAGAACCAAAAGAATTCTGGAAGGGTAAGTGCATGATTAATATTTGAATATGTTTTTTTTTTCTATAACAGGCTTGTAAAAGAGTACAATCTTTTGTGAATCCAACTTTTATGGCTGAATCACAAACACGCTTCAGCTTCGGCTTTACCTGACGTTTACGAGTTTGGCCATAGCAATTCAATGCATGCTATCACAATAGAGCTTCGACCTCACGTTTCGTTTGACAATCGTAAGGAAAAGAAGGTAATGTAACGTAATGTGACTCCAAATGGAAGCTCTAGTTCAATTATCTCTCTTATATCAGCTCAACAGCTGTAAAAAAATGTCAACAAACAAAACATTTGCTTTTTAGAAGGATGAAATAATAGAAATGTCATTCAAAGCAACTTCGAAGCAGGCCCACCGTAACGCAGACGAAGCCGAAGTTGAAGCGTGTTTGTGATTCAGCCATTAACGATTCTTATATAAAGAGGGTATTCATAGAATTGACTTTGAGACTTGGATTTAAAATTTTGCATTCCCCAACAATTCGACAACACTCCTTCAAGCACTTAATTGATAAATTGCCATTATTGGGACTACTTGCCTCCGATTTAAGTGTTTGAATTCATTGCATTCCCTTAATTCGTTTGCGGTCTTCAAATAAGTACATGGAATCTTCAATGCATTCAATTATTTTATTTTTTCCAGTCAAGTTCCAGTCTTAATGGTTATTTATTAAGAGAAGACCTAAGTTAAGGTTCAATTAAGATTAACGACGATTGCATTCACAAAAGATTGCACTCTTTTATGAGCCTATTCTAGAGGGATCAATTTTTTATTCGTCGCTACAGCTAGCTATTAAAGTTATTGTATTAAGGTTATGATACTTATCTATTTTTACTAGGTCCTAAGCATTTGGATATCATCACAAGAACCAAAGCTTTAGGCCTAAGATGAAGGCCGGGAAAATTTGTCTTCTCATATAATATTTTTCCCGAAATAATTTTTTCTTTTCAAGCATAAAGCAGTTTACGAGCTACATTTTGACGTTTGACTTTAAAGTTCAAGCTACCAAACAAACATTCAAGAGACTTTACTTTATTTTGACAGGTTGTAGAAATTAAAATTGTTCAATTGAGTACTAGGCTAAAACTTAATGAATTAAAAAGCAACTAACATCGACCCAAATGTGACCATAACTTTCAGAATTTAAGGGTGTGCCATTCCTAAACCAAAAACAATAAATCCCTTACCCAAAAACAAAAAACAAAAAAATAAAAAACACTTTTAAACGATTTAATGGAATTAACACGCATTTACAACTCACGTAACGTAATGGGTAAGTATCGAACTCTATGGAACCCCAACCGAATCCAAAACCAAGTCTAAGTTGTTCGTGTTTATTAGCGTAACACAAAATTTAATGACCCAAAGCAAAGGTTCCTCATGTGAGTAGAGTACACCCAAAAAAAGCCTATCCAGTATCCGACCTTGCCCATTGGGACAGCAGTGGTCATAGTAAGTGAATCTGATAATTGGCTTTTTTTCCTCCCCCCCCTTTAACAACATCAGTCGGCTTCAATATAGGTAAATAAGACTCCATATGGGCTTACTACTAAATGGTAAGATCAGCTTAATGCTGCTAACTAGGTACATACCAACTAAATGGACTTAGAAACTTACCTTTTTATGGGATGCTATGGTTGTGGAGTCGTTATGTTCGCCATCTGCAAAGATACAAAAAAAAAAACAACAAGTGGTTAGTAACCTGAAATTTATTTAAATATATAATTGACTATTAAAGTCGTTAAAAATTTGCAACCACCTTAACAAAATAAAACATCCAAACAGGAACACAGGTAGATACGACGACGATATACCGTTTCCGAACTCGTATTCAAGAGAATACCCTTTGAACCAAAATTAACCACTTTTTCAAAAGAACCATAAAAGATTAGGAATTTTACGATCTGTAAAGTGTCACTTAAAAATGCAAATTAAAATAGGACAAGAAAAACGGTGGTGTCGCCACATGACAAAAGTTAAAAAAAAGTGTGCAGTTTGAGGAATGTTGTCTGCAACAGCAGCAGCTCCAGCACCAGCAACAGCAGAAGGTAAGTCATTCCCAAGTGGATTTATGTATGTAGGTATAGGTAGCCTACCTGCAACTTGAATTATTTTTAAGCAGGGTTATGTAAAATAATTTATCTCCGGTGGAACTAGTTTGGCATAGATTCGGGGCAATTGATTTGTGAATATAGCGCCTCTACCAACCGTTTTGGTTGCTGGCCGCAGCGCTGGCTGACCGCCATTGACGACGACTTACGACGACGTAGAAACAACACACCGACGACGACGACGCTACGTTCAACGATGTGGTTTTTTGGGTCAACTTTTGGTAAGCTCTCCCACAGATAGGCCGGCCACAACGCAACGTTATGCTGCATGCCACATACCAGATACCAAATACCACATGCCGCAGCTATTATAGTCAAGTCGTATACTGTATTCTCATACATAATGCTTCAAGACAAGTGAAATGAAAATTGAATAAGCTTATTATGTTCGGTGGCGATATTCGAAAAAATAGAAACAACCTACGATCATTTTAATGACTGACTACAATATATTTAAAATGTTGACAACCAGTAGGCATGCAATCAGAGATGTTTGGGTATAAAATCTGGCAAAATTGATATAATTTCCAGCGTTCCTAAAAGTGGAGAGTAATAAATTAATATAACACACGGAAATAGGAGGGAGTTTTGATAAAGTTACGCAGGCATATTTTTGATTTAGGTAGACCCCTACACGGTGAAAGGAAACGTTGACAGAAAGCGTAAGAGTTCCAAAAAAGGCATAGCTTAGCAAATTGTGTACCGAAATGAAAAAACTTTGAAATGTTGGGATATTCGGTAGATTATAAAAACAAATGATTTATTCCGAAATAAGTTTATTAATTTTAAGAAATTTTATAATTGGAATAATTCCCCTATTTCAAGAGATTGTCGTCCCTATAAAAGTAACATATTTTATTCTCAGCTTTAAAAAGGTGGTTCGTAGGACTGTTATGCCAAAGGTCTTGGGTTAAATTCCTCTGTGTACCACCACACATTTTTTTTACACGTACTGCCTCTTGCAAGTAATAAACAAATCCTCTAAGAGTAATTTTTGTCATGAAAAGTGCTTTCTCAAATTAAATGTTTCGATTTGGCATAAAAACTGTAGGTCCCCTTAGTTCCTTTAATTAAGTAAGAGTTGTAAGACTAATCTCAAGTTTTCTAAAAATGTTGATCGAATTTTCCTTAAAATACACACTTTTATGATTCTATGACTACTTTTGCTTCTAAGTTCTTATGAGTAATTAAGTTCTTACGATTTTCAATATCATTTAATTTTTTTTGAGGAGGTTTATGGTAGAAGCTTAACTGATTTTCATAATCGCATTTCAACTTTCAAAAATTCGAAAAGAAATTGTGAACAGTAGTTCGGAAGAACAATTTGAACAACAAATCCTCCAAATCGTATTAAATACAAGAATTCAGGCCTTTTTGTATATCTTTTACTAACGGGGAAGAAAAAAATGAAACAAATTTACAAATGCAACTGATTCCCAAATCGCTGGTCAAATCGCTGGAATCTGCACGCAACTATTGAACACGTTTAGGTGCACTTCTGATGATGGAGCAATACGACGCAAGTCTGAACAAAATTGAAAAAAGCTTTGAAGGAGCATACCATATACCGAATAACAGTCAAAGTAAAACTGAATATAGAAAATCCTGGTTTGACAAGGAATGCATGCAGAAAAATGACTATTCGCAAGCCCAAGCACATCAGCTTCCAAAGTGTAACAAGTCGTCTAAGTTTTGAAACCTGGTCCAAAAACTTAATGGAACAAAATTTACTACTAGCTCGTATCTTAATTCAAATAGACTGCAAACATATTTCAAGCAATCAGTATGCCACAACTGGCTTCAAAAATAATATTTTCCAATATAATTTCAAAGGAAGAACTGTCTATATCGAGAAAAAACCAAAAGGATCTTAAAGCTGCGGGCTCTTATGGTATACCCGCAGAGTTCTACAGATATGGTACAGATACTTTTGTTGTATCTCTAACAGCAGTATTCAACCAAATCTTTGAGGAAGGCACCATCCCAAATCAGTTAAACCATGCCTTGATTTTCTCAATCCACAAGAAGGGAAGCATTGAAGTTCCTGAAAACTACAGAGGAATCTCGGTTTTGAACTCGTCATATAAGATATTTATATCGATTCTGCTCAGTCGTTTAAATGAATGGATCCAAGCTGGCTTCAAATCGCGATACTTCACCGTTGATCATATTTTTGTGCTCCGCTTAATTGCTGACTCGTTTCTATCGAGAAATAAGAAACTATTTGCATTTTTCGTTGATTTCAAAGCTTCTCTCCAAACAGTGAATCACAATTCCCTGTTTTACAAGCTTTTCCAGATAGGAATGTCGCTTAAGTTCGGTACAGTATTGCAAAATTTATATAAGACTACCAAAGCATCAGTGTGGAATGGCCAATATTTATCAGAATGGTACCAAACGAAATCAGGAATTGGACAGGGCTGTGCACTCAGTCCAAGCTTGTTTGCCCTCTTCATTGATGATACAATCGAAGCATTACCAGCAGGAATTGAGTACGCAGGCGCTAACATTAAAGCTCTTCTTTCCGCTGACGACATTGTTCTACTCGCTTATACTCCACAATCCCTTCAGCTAATGATAAATAAGCTTGCTGAATATTGTAAAAGGTGGAACCTAGTTGTAAATTTAAATAAATCCAAGGTGATGGTTTTTAAGAATGGCGGTGGTATAATGGGGAAAGAGTAGAGTTGGTGAAAGAATACAAATAGAAAGAAATTACGCACACCAGTAAATACAGGGTCTTCGAAGCGGTTTATCGCCTTTATTTATAAAAACACTTAAGCTGCAGGTTGATTACATCCTTAAAGCTCTGGATGTGCCAAATTATCGTCTCAGAAAGAAAATAGTTCTTCAAGCAATCCAATCCCGAATTGGATGGTTTCAAGACTAGATAGAACTAGCCGAACAGGTGGATGTCGACCTAAACTACAGTAACCTTGCCTCTTGGAAACCAACTTTATATCGCTTAATAGCGCATCTGGATGAAGCCTCAAGAACACAATACACGGAGCAAGCCAAAAGCTCATTGCACTGGTATGATTTACAGTAGACTAGACTACGATCTCAAGGAAAGAAACTACTTCCACGACAAATATACTATCGAACAAATTTCGTTCATGTTCTGGCTAAGAGGAGAACTCTTTAATCTAAACTAAAAACCGTGAGGACTTACCCATTTTAATTTTATGCAACCTGAAGGAGCGCGACGCGAGGATGTTTTTCATTTTGTTGGACGATGGGCGATATTGAGAGAAATAAGAAGACTTATTCTAGGCAGAGACTGTCTTTCAAATTCTGATATCACAAGCCTTTTACAGGAAATGGATGTCACAAAGTTATGTGCATATTGAAAAACAGCACTTAAATATAGACATCAAATTTTAAATAAAGCGTTTTAATCTTAAACTGCACATTCTTTTTATTCTTTGAAACACTAGTCTCAAGTCATTTTTCGTTTTTACAGTTTTTACAGCTTTCAAAAAATTTAAGATAAAAATAGAAATTATTTCATATCATATTTTTTTTAAGGAGGCTTTTTCTTCAAACTTAGTTAAATTTGATCCAAATATAATTTACCTAACTCTTTATTAAAGTTAATGAACACTTTTAAATTTTCACGTTTATTGAAACTCAGTTAAATTTAAAGTTTTATCAAAAGTAAAGTAATTGTTTTTATGAAGAAAATTTGTCAAAAATATATTTTTTGTGTTTTTTTGATTTGAAACCACAAATAAATTAGTTCCTCCATCTTAAGAAAGTCAAATCTCAACCCAGTATATTTACCACACTAGTGTCAAAATTATACCATCGTAGAGAATGTACCCAACATTTAAAATTTAAGCATTTATAAACGTTCGTTAGTTATTTTAACTTTTACAGCGTTCAATTTTCTCGAATGCTACTATATAATTTTTAGAATTTTCAAGACGTCTAGAATTTGAGTGTGTCTTCGATATATAAATTTTATTAGACTTATGAGATGTCGGTGCACATTGGTTTTGAATTCCTGAATGACTAGAAAAGACAGAGTGTGGTAAGGCATTCTACATTCGCGTAGTACGGCTAAAGAACGAATCTCTGTATTTCACAGTACGGCCGAAGTTGGGCTCGAGGGTATACTGATGAGCATTCCTAGAAGCGCGAGCATTACGGTTGAACTGTTTAAGGGGAGGAATGCAACTGGCTATTTCACTAGAGCTTAAGCCGTTAAAATAACGGTAAAAATGGCTCAGACAAGAGACCCTACAACGATATTCAAGCGAAGTAAATGAACTTATGATGATATTATCATCTATCAATTTAGATGATCTGCGTCCAATACTATCCAAGAGATTTAAGTAAGTTGCAGTAGGTTGGTGACACACATACCGAGAATAGTGAGGTGTTCAGTCTAATGGCAATGGGGTTATATTTCGCTTAAACGAAACAAGACGGCATTGCGTTTTCGAAGCATTAAATTCCACGCGGTTTTTTAATCCTCATTGAACAATGCTGTTTAGGTCTCAATTTAATGCGCTTATCATATTTTGCCGTTGCAGTTCCACATCCGAAGAAGAAGAGTCTGAAAACGAATATAAAAAAGCTAAGAGTACTATCGTCAGCGAAAAAATGTATTGGATTAGATGTTGCGGACAGAGGATCATTAATAAAAGTGAGAAAGAGTGTTGGAGATAGAACAGAGCCCTGGGGCACACCAGCATTTATTTTATGGTTTTCAGACTTGAATTCATCCAATACTACTTCCTCTACTACTACTACTAATCCAATCAAGCAGGGATTCATGAAACCGAAAGCATGCATTTTCGATAAGATAGCCTGATGCCAAACCCTATCAAATGCTTCTGAAATATGAAGTTATAATAATAATCTTACTTTCTTCAAAGCGATGTAAACATTTGCTTCACTGTTCACTGTGAGACGAACCATGATATCACCAGTAGACCTATTGCTTCGAAAGCCGTACTGCCGCTCATTAAAAAGCTTTCGATCTTCAAGATATTTCTTGAGCTGATAATTAATCAGTGTTTCCATGACCTTGGAAAGAAGGGACGTAAGTGCAATCGGTCGGTAATTAAAGGAAGGAAGATTGGCCTTTTTTGGGATGAGCTGGACAAATGCAGTTTTCCATCCAATTTCCAAAATTCTAAAACATATGTAAAACTATTTCTGTACACTGTATAGTATAGTTTTCAGAATGTTTCCAATTAGATTTTGAGTAAACTAGACTGGAGCCAAATTTTGGTCATTGTAAGCCTTCATAATGCATTTGCGAATATTCAAAGCTTTGAGACTTCTTTCAAAATAAATGTAAGCATTGTTAATGAGCACTATGTGTTTGAAAATATAATTAAACAACTTTTAAGTGCATAATACTCAAATGACATCATATAATTAAAAAGAAAACTTAATTTGTTTCTTTACATTTAACAAACAAAAACCTATAAAAAGTGCATGTCATTACAACTACTGTATTCCTTTTGGACATTGTTTTGTAAGATTGATTCATCCATTGTTTTTGAGTGGACACAACACTCTTTTATAATCAAAACAATTGTTAAACATTTGTTAATATTTACACTGAAACCAAAGTGTATTTATTTTCCTAATCATAACAATTAACTGTGGCTTTTTTTTAATTTGAGGTTACATTTTTAACTATTAGGTAGACGAACAATATCTATCAAAACACACAAAACTTACAACATGGTAAATATCACGTCGACCTTCATGCAATATACAAGTACCTTCTATAGACGGGGATTTCAAGACCAACCATATTTTAAGACGTAACCGAAAAGCTCTTCACTTCACAAAAGGCTCTTCAAGTGGTCAATATAGTAAAAGATAGTAAAGTGTGTCGATAATAAAAAAATATAGTTATCATATATTTCAAATACAAAAATATCCGTCTTTTGAAAATTTGTGAAATAATAATTCCTTAATAATAACAATTATTTTATTCGATTTAAATTGAGGCTATAATAATAATTATATTAATGACTGACGTTTTTTCGTCGACCTTAAGTCTCCATATTGTTAAACTTTTTCTTATTAGCTGATAATTGCATATATACCTACAGCTACAGTAATAAATTGTAGTATCTTTAATAATAATTACACTTATTCATTAAATTAGATAAATAATGACACCAAAAGTTCGTTGCGTTTTCGTTCATATTTATCTTATGGGAAAAAGATTCGAGAGCGTGGGGCCAATTATACCTACAAACGATTACTCAATGAAGATAGTTGTGCGGATTCGGTTTTGAATTAAAGAGAAATTCCCATATACTCCGTAGTATACTTGAAATTATCTCGTTAGCTATCGCCGCCGATAGAGAAAAACAAAACGTTAATTGAAACAATTAGTTTCTTTTGATCTGTTTCGAATAAACTTTTGAACCTAAGGGCTCTAAAATAAATGTTGAAATCACACTTTTTTGGTTTTGCATCGTTCTTGAATCTAGATTCGTTAAAAATATATTACTTCTTTTATTCAATGAAGTCATTCAATATTTTGAACACCAAGAACATCGTGAGCTCATGAGGGACTCTGTCTTTAATTTTGTGCGTACTTAAATAAATAAAAAATATCCGTAGGCTGATGTCATTTGTAACGAACTTTTGTGGTGATTTATTAGCGCAATTAATGTCGTGAAGAACTTTTTTCCGAATTTTTTTCGTTCTTGTTCTTCAATTGACGCCTTCTCACCATACCACATAATGGTCGCGCATAAATAAATTTAACTTAGTGTTTTTCTGTCAGAATAATTTGTTTAACGAAGTTGATTATTGTATATTGTGTTGGATCTTATGGATACATATTTGGCACTTGAACTTCAGAAATGTATGCCGACAATTTTAAATGAACTCGAAATACTTATGGGTTAGAGAGTCAGGATGTGTAGAATTTTAATAAATGGGTTCAAAAGTTCATATTTTTATTTTTGCACGAAGAGACATTAATATTTAATGTTCAATTACAATTTTATACAGAATTTTAAGATTAAAAACAAACCATGATTTTTTTCTTGTTTACGGTACAGAATTGATGTTTTTTTTTTAAGTGTCTCCATTGATTACGAACACGAAAAAAATATACGAGAATTGTTTGAAATATTGTTGCCTTTAAAGTGAACGATTTGATCGCACAAACTTCCAACTGTTTTCAAACACTCTGTTCATAAATAGAAACGGTACATGATCTTGTGCAGCAAAAATATTATTGAAATCGGTTTATTAGTTCCTGAGAAAACTTAAAAGCAAAAAAACGGTTCTATGCGGGGTACCCTTCTGGAGCAACAAATACACATTTAATAAAAATCTATTGAATGAGGATCTATTTAAAACCACCATTTAAAATTTTGAACTCAATGGTTTGGGGCGAGGACAGAAAGATAGACAGACGGACGGAATTGGGGGACCCATTTTATTGGAGTTCTCTACACTCGTAATGTTTGATTAAAATCTTGACTTCTTACTTAAATTTTAATACTTGGACCTTTTTCCGATATTCATAACACATACATACAGTGCTGGACAAGAATTTAGCACACTTGTTTGATGAAATGAAAAATTTTGTATTTAAAAGTTTTTGTTCGTTGAAAGCTGCAAGTTTATTTTATTTATATGCAATATGGTGGCATATATGTATATAGATATACCAGTAAAAAAGAAATTTAACAGGAATTTAACAGCCCCTTTTATCTGGACATTTGTGTTATAAAAAAAAAACTAGACTTTTTGTAGTACTTAAACTTTTATATTTTATTGACTCTAATATATTGTTGCAAATTAAATGGAGTAAAACAGCAAAGCACTCAAAAATTCGTCTGGTTCTTTCGATTTCTACAGATAAAGTATCTAGATTTTCTCGGAATTTGTTTCATCAGACTAAATGTGCAGCTGCTCTCTTTCGGCGGGAATGTTGTCTTTTAAATTTATGATGCGACATCTGAATTTGAATATATACAATTTTGGTGTTGCCAATTCATGTTTTTCGTAACAATTTGCTTAGCACATTTTAAGTTTTAGGTGGATAACTTTTAATGTATGCAACTTATCATAATGAGGATTCACTATTTGGTAGGGAATCCTTTGTTTTTTATGACTGCATTGATTCGTCTATGAAAACTTTCAACAAAAGCCACACATCGTTGTCTTGGAGTGCCATATTATGCATCTTGAATGAACTGCCATAATTCTTGCAAATTTTTCGGCTTTCTTTTTTTAGTTTGATGTTACACATGATTTCACAAATTTGCTATCAGGTTAAGATCGGGTGATTGCGCTGACCACTTTAGAACGTTAATTTTATTGACCTCTAAGCGATTCTTCACAAATTGTGATGTGTTCTCAGGGTTATTTTTATACATAAATCTCCATAGAAGTGGTAAATTTTCTTTTGAAAATAGAATCATATGGTGTACCAGGATACTTTTTTACACGTGTTAGGTCTTTTTTTGTTTCAATTTTTACTATAGAAGCAGGAAAATGAAGCCCAGACCATAATATTCCTACCACTATGCTTGACCGTTTTAACAGTATATCCAGGATTGTGTTGCGTATTCTGTGGACGCCAAACCGACAGAATTTGGATTGGTCGATCCAAAGCACGTTTTTCCAAAAACTGTAGTAGTTTGTTCAAATTTGTTTTTGCAAACTCTAATCTGGCTTTCAAGTTTTTTAAACGAGTGGCTTTCGCTGGGCAACACAACCACGTAAATATTTTTCATTTTAACGGGCGTGTTTCCGTCTTTGTAATAATATATTGACATCATAATTTTCTTTGAATTCATTGAAACGGATCCTTGGCTGACAAACGATAAATTACTTTGTCCTCTTTTGGTATGGTCTTCCTTTTACGTGGACATTGATCGATGTTTTGAATGGTTCCAAATTCTTCAAAATGCCGAAGTGTGTTGTAAACCATTTTTCTGGAGCACTGCAACAGCTTGGATATGTCAAAAACTGTCCTTTCTTTGTCTTTCAACTACAAAATTATTTTTTGTTTATCTTCAGAGCACCATTGTCCTTTTGCCATGACTATTTAAATACATTTTGATTTATTTATCAAGTTGATATTAACAAATACCGGATTACCTCGAAAAGTGCACTTCTGTTCAACTAAACGGATTAAAAAATCTATTAGGACTAAAATCAGCTTAATTTATGTCCAGTTTGAATTACAAACTTATGCAGTTTTCTCAAAACGCAAACAACTTTATTTATTTAGAGTAAAAGTTTTATATTTTTAATATGGTTGTCAATGACTACACAAAATTAAAAGTTGATTAGAATAAAACTTATATAAGTAAAATAACTTTATTTCTTATATTCTTCAAGTGTGCTACATTTTTGTCCACAACTGTATATGGCTTATTTAAAATATTGTTCATTGCACTGCAAGGTAATGAGCACTTTCCAAAAAATCAAAGGTGTTTCAAATATCACAAAAACATTCTTCCAGGCATTCCTTCTCTCATCTTGACGAAGTAACAAAGTTTGGGCCGCTATAGCTTAAGAACTAACTGACGGACGTACAAACACCATTAATATATCATTTTGTAGGTAATTCTATTTCTGATTATATAACTTTCAAGCTTGGATTTATAATAAATAATGTTTTTCAAAGTAAAACAAATTTTGACCTTATTAAATTTTTGACACTAAATGCAAAACCTGCTAATCTTTTGTTACCTTTCAACTTGACGAAAAAAAGTGTTTCAATATTTTTTGTCCAGAAAACTAAGTGGCTCCAACTTTTTTTTTCAAAATACATAAGGTGTACTTACTCCCTAAATCTATTTGCTACGTTTAAAAAAAAAAAGAAGTTTAAACGACGTATGAAGGAAGGTTTCCACCAAAATTCAACTTTGTCGGAATTTTTTCTAAGTCAATATCTAATTTTTCTGGACAATTATTAAAAATCAGTGTTATCAAATTTTTAAGAATATTTCCTAATTTTTATCTAAACAAAATAATCCAATATTTTGAATAAAATAAAATGTAAGAAGTTAATGTAGTTATTTGTTCGCAAGATATTCCATTCGAAAATCATTTTTTACCCAATTTTAACTTTAGTTTTTAATTTTTTTTTTTGCAAAACGATCAATTCACTTCTTCTTCTTAATTTTGTTCTAGTTTTCAAAAATGGTGTTTTTTGTAGGATACAATTATGTTGGATGTAATATCGTTTTTGTTAATAAAATATTGGAGTTGAAAAATATTTGTTTGTAAGACTCTCCAAATTTTGCTTTTATTTTCAAACAGCTACTTAACTTTACTAAAAATTAACCCACTGAAATTTGTTAGTCTTTTTTTACATATCTTGATGTTATTATCAGAAGGCGTAAATTTATGTATTTAAAGTCGATATCTCTCCTGGTTCTTGAGATAAGACTAAGGAAAAAATGTGTCTCGAATATACGGGTGTAAATACGACATACCAACATCTCTAAAACATTAGATTTTGATCTTAAAATAAAAAAAAATGGATGGCCCAACAGTCCGTTAAGAACTTGGGTCTAGTGACTTACAACTCTGAACCATTCCCGCGTGGGAGTACTGTTGTTAGGGATGGATTTCGATCTTAGGGACGTTAAAAATGTCCCAAATTTATTCTCATGGGTAGTGGTTTGTGCTTGAAATACTATTTTGTGAATTACCTCAGTCTCCAAACCATTACATTATGTGTTTTTTGAAATTTTTGTTCAGGCCATTCAAAACCTTGAACAAATTCTTTTAAGGTTTTTTTTCCCAAAAATGCTGAATTTTTTTTACCATTGTAATTTAAAAACTCAAAGAATCACGTTTGTAAAATTTGATGTGTTTACTACCCTATAACTGTTTAGGACATCGATGAAAGGATAATTCTTTTAATTAATTAAAATTGAATTGAGTAAACACACCTTTACCTTATTTGGAATTTAAACATTTGTATAAAATACATCAGCTGCAAAAGTTCAGTACTTCAAAAACAATTACATTTTTGTGGTTAACACTTTGCACATTCTGATTCCAATTGAACCAAATCAAACAATATCCGTTCTATAAAGTGTATCAAAGACAAATATTTCAACCAAAACTGATTCTCTGTGGTTAGGATAGTATCCTCGTGGAATTGTATAATTTTTTGATTCTCTCTTTAACATTAAAAAAACTAAGACCTTCTCTCAAGTTGCACAAAAAAAAGTTACAAAATACGACTTCGATTTATTTTTATCGACCACTCTATTTTTAAAACACACTTGCCACAAATTTAAAAGAAAATTATAAAACTTTTCAGAAAATAAATGAATTGGTAATAAAATGATGGACAAGTATCTACGACACAGCCATGAACTTTTTTGTTTGATTTCCGAAGTATAAAAATATGTTAATGGACCGTGTTCCGCATCGTGCAAAAACCACAGAGATACAATTTGTCTTCGTGGTTAGGCACAAGAATTATAAATATTTTTCAAAATTCAATCGATAGTTTTTAGTGTTGAAGTCTAGAAATATTATAATACTCGTGTTTACTTTGTACAAGAAACGCAAATTCTATAATAGTTTTCGTAACAAATTAAAATTAAAATTATGCATCAATACTCTGCTGATTAATTTACTATAGTGTCATCAATGATTATAGTAAACATATCACTCAATGTAAACACAGCGGATTAATTTTGATGATGATGAAATTCGAATTGAATCAAATTTGTAAATCACAGATGTTTTTTTGTAGCAAAGTAGAGCTATTTAAACTGTTCTTGAATGACGTTATTTTAATAGCAACAAAATACATGGCAAATTAAACATAACAAGTTCAAAGGCTTTATTGATTGAGATCAATTGTCTTTTCTTGAAGTATTTATTAGCATACTTTTTCCTAAACACGTTCAAAATCTATTAATAGCTTCATGTGTTATGAATGAGTTTTAATTTGTAAGCTATGAAAATTCTAGTTTACTAAAAGTTTAAAATATGATTTATCTAATTTTGGAAGAATTTAGCATCGTCACATTTTAGAAAGTTTAAAGTTAAAATTAAAGAATGGCAACTTCATCCTTATAACATTACATAACTTCGGAGTTTTTGAAATTTCATATTAATAAGTTCGTTTCCCGGATTTAGTTTTGTTTGATTAATTCTTTTTGTTACGACATAGGAATGTTTAAGGTGCGTCCAGACCAAAGACAAATTTTTGAAACATTTAATAAACGGTCAAAATCAATTTTTGTTTCAGAAACTGTTTTTGATAAAAATGTATGAAATACAAAAACATTGTAATCTCCCCTTGACGAAATTTTTAAAAATAAAATAAAAAAAGGGGCTGATAACTTCCCATCCCGTCTGTCGATTTGTCTTGTTAAAAGTTTGTAGGTTTTCGTTTTGGGTTAAAAAAGTTGTTAGTTAAATTATTCTGACAAATTTTAAAATTACCAAACATTTTTTCATATAAAGAAATAGTTTAGTTTAAAAATTTAGTTTTGTTAAATAGATTTTTAGTCGAAAACAAATTTTTACCAATTTTAGTATCATTTCTTAAATTTTTACAAATTAGATGAATGAAAAAAGTTTTAGAGATATCAAGAACCAAACAATTTTGCGTACAATTTCTTGTAAATTTTATTTTTTTATGAAAAAAACGGACTGATGGATTTTTATAAAAAAAAAACTAAAGAATATAGAAAACAATATTTTCTGTAAAATAAAAAATTTGAAAACAATATTTGTAATTTTTGAAAAGCTATTTGAGTAGAAAGTAAATTTTTACAAAGTTTTAGTATTGTCTTTTTGTTAGGATTTTATTTTTTGTAAAAAATTAGATTTTCCTCAAAATTTTACTGATTTTTGACAACGATATTTTTTTAAAAGATAAAAGTAGTTTAACTCCAATAGCTCAATTGTTTGAAAAGATATTTGAGTCTAAAACAAATTTATACCATTTTTTATTAATTTTTTGTTTAGGATTTTATTTTTTGTAAAAAAAACTGTCACTTCGAGTTTTCTCAAAATTTTTCAGAATGTTGAAAACAATATTTCTTATAAGATAAAATAAGCTTGAAGCCTAAATTTCAAGTTTTTGAAAAGATATTTGAATCGATATTCAATTTTTACGAACTTTGAGTAATGTTTTTTTTAGATTTTTATTTTTTATAAAAAAAAACTGTCAATTCGATTTTTCTCAAAATTTTATCAGATGTCAAAAACATTATTCTTCGTTGCACAAAATTGTTTTAGAGATGAAATTATATTTCAGTCGTAAAATTTTGGAGGTGACAATTTTTTTTTCTTCAGTTTTATTGATTTAAAAAAAAAACCGTTATATTGATTTTTTTCAAAAAATATACCTGTTTTGTATCACGTTACAATATATTATATAAAATTGTATTCAAGTCTCTAGCGTTTTTGGTTCGTAAGATATTTAGGGTTAACCAAAATGTTCACCTTTTTTTTAAAGTGCTATGTTAAAAAACCACCCACAACTTTCAGTCTTTTTATCTGTATAACAAAATTTATTTGAAGTCGATATCTCTTCTAGTTCTTGAGCTATGTACGACGAAAAAAACGTCGCGAACGTACGGACGTACGGACGTACAAACGTACGTCTTTCTAAAAATCCTTTATTTCGACTCTAGTGACCTTGAAACGTCGGGAAATGTCAAAACTTTCAATTTGACAAATCGGAACCATTACAATAACTTCTTAAGCGAAGTTAAAAAGTTGATGCTTTGTTTCAAGTTTCTAAAAGTACAAATCGTGAAGGAGATGACGAAAAGAAAAATATCAAAACAAAAAACATAAAGAAACATTTTATAAATGTCTCTGCAAAGTTTTTGATTTTTTTTTTTTTTTTAACAAATGGTTTTTGAAACACTTTTTTTGAGATGTTTCGTTGGTGTAAACGTTCTTTTAGACATGTTTAGAAGAATTGTTTTTATTAAAATGTAATAGCGGCCAATTTCTTGACGAAGTTCTAAAATAAATTATTTTTGAAAATATTTAGAACTCAAGTGTTTCTTTACATCTAATCATTTGTATAGAACACGGTTTTTAGTCACTTTTGATTTTTGGGTTGAATGGAACTGAGTTCTTAGGTTTTGAGTATTTTTGTAGAAAATGTTGACTCAAAATTCTGACATTCTACATACAAAACAAAAAATATCGATCAGTGTTTTTTCAAACGGAAATTTATTTTAGAATTCGAATTACACAAAAAAAGTTGTCATATTAACAATCGTGGATAGTCAACCTGAAGTTTGGCCAAATTGTCGCATTGACTACCAAAATAGTCAATATGACAATCTTTTTTTAAAAATTGACTACTGGATAATCAATAGAACAATTTTAGATTGTCAATTTTGGGTAATCAATATGACAAAAAATTAGTAAATAGAATAACTTCGGTAGTCAATATGACATTTGGTTGTCATATTGACCACCCAAAATTGACTATCGACGATTGTTATATTGACTACCGAAGTTGTCATATTGACTATCGCAGTTGTCATATTGGCTACCGCAGTTGTCATATTGACTACCACATTAGTCAATATGATAACCGTAGTTTCAATTTCCTTCAACCAAAGTTGTCATATTGACTACTAAAGTTGTCATATTGACTACCGAAATTGACAACCGAAAATTGTTCTATTGACTATCGCGGTTATTGGCTGACAATTTACTACCAAATAGTCATATTGACAACCAAAATATGCAATATGATGACTTTATTCGTTCTGTGTAGAATAGTGTCGATATTCTGTCTGTTTTTGAATAAACAAATTTGTCTTATGGTATTTCTATTTAAATTGATTTTCATTTAAGACATTTGGTTTCAATGTTTCAAGCGTGTTTCAATCAAGATCCAAAAATCACATCCAATTTTTTTTTTCAATAGTGTCGAAACTTTTTCTTGGAAACTTGATTTAAAATTACCAAAACTTGAATTAAAATTACCAAAATACATTCAGAATCCAAAGTTCTAGAATCTCAAATTATGCGCAAATTTACTATGAAAGACACAATTATATTTCTTCTATGTACCGGCTATTTTTTTTTATTTTTGTAGAATTAAAACATTGGTAAGCCTAGTTCTAATATTCTAGACCCCCCAATTTAAGGGTCTAATAAATCAAAGTTCTAACTCCAAGTGAGATTTAAATCAGAGTTCTAATGCCTAAGAAGTTGATAAAGAAATAAGTTAGTCTAGTTTTAGATATTGGAAGTTTCTGAAGAACTTTTTTCGTTTAAATAAAAATTTAAATATTGGTTAAATTCTCTAAAGCGGGTTATTTTAAAAAGTTGTTCTTATTATTACTTATATGAGTTTAAATATGAGCAATAAAATGCAAAAAGACTTCACCACAAATAGGTCAATATATTGTACTAGTGGAATGGCACTCAATCATTTAAGGTTATCAGTGTTTTTGACTCCTTATCAAGTTGTAGTTTATATGTAAAAAAAACCTCATTGACTAACCCATATTTTTGCAAAAATGTTGTTGTCTTCTTCTTTAAATGAAGTTGAAAGTGCAACATTGAGATTTTTATTCAAGTTTAAACTGAACCTTATATAAACTTTCATTAAACAGAATTCCTCTTAAAGACAAACACTAATATAGCATCATATCTCTTCGCACAATCAATGTGAAAGTTTTTCAAAATATTTATTTTTATATTTATATTATTGCATGGCTGTCATATTTTTCCATTAAATAAATTATCTTCACATAATTCATAATCAATTATAAAGCCCTTGAAATTTATAATGACACAAAAATTAAATAAACAACACTTTCCCATTTCTTTTTCTCAATATTTAATTTTTCAACGTGCTTAAAAAGAAAATTATACAACACCACTATCCCACCTTCAACTCTTTTTATAATCTTCAATTTATAAAACCAAAGAAAAATAATTATAAGTTGATATAAAAGAGTATATACAAAAAATACGTGTGTATTTTAATCAAAAAACAAAAAAGCCATTCATAACCATCTGAGCATTACATGCTTCTGCGTTGTAATTACCTTGTAATTAAATACCTTCCCTTTAGCTTCGTTAAGGAGAGATGTACAAGCTCAAGATAGGTCAGTTATTGGCCAGGCCAGATACGTAAGATTATTTACGTGTATGATACAAAACATAAAAACTACACGCAATCATTTACTTTTATGAGTTTTGGTTTTGTTTCTTTAATCAACACAACAATTTCATTAAAAAACATAATAACATTTTGGTGAAATAAAAGAAAAACTTCTCCTACGGCAATGTGTGTTATTCTTTTTTTCCAAGAAAATTAATGTTTGTATAATACTTTGCTTTAATCTCTCAGTGCCAGTAGCAATCTGACAGGAGAAACGTCAGAATTTCCATTTGTCATTTTTGTCGCTTGTCGCTTGTCGCTTGTCACTTGTCCACATCCGCATAACACATCACTTTGTAAAATGTCACTTTTTCTGACTTCTTGAGTTCTTATGACAGCTTCAAATAGAGTTCTCCTTCTGCACATCACACATATGAGATTACTTCAGTAAAATAGCTGAATAAAAATTATGAAGAAATACAGAACTATTCAAATAAGTCACATGCACCTTAAAATAATTTTATTGGAATGTTTCAGCAACGATAAAATTCTGATGTTTAGAGTTTTTTTTAGAAACTTTCACAACAAACAAGATGACAACTTTTTTAAGGCCGATTGGTGGTTGGTCTGTTTCTGTTTTATAGTGTTGCTTCCTTAAGAAATTGTAAACAACGAGCTTATTTTGTTTGCCCTGTTTTAATTATACAAAAATATTCATCCTTATTGTTAGCTCCAATTATCAATTGATGGTTAATGAATATCAAAATGTATTTATGCAAGAATAAACCAATTGTCATTAATTCTAACTTTGCTTGCTATTAACAACTTTCTGAAACCCTTTTAATTATCAATACTTTTATCAATTGGCTTGTTGAAGGTTAAACCTTGTTTATCACCTATCAATTAATGACAATTGACACTCGCAATAAGAATGATGCATTTTTTAATACTGCTCACATAACCTCTAATAACATTTTTTACATAGTTTTCTTTATGTCAATATCGATGAAAAGATTAAAGTCAAACTAAAGTTGCAGAAATAATTCCTAGAAACAATTCAATGGTTCATTATTTTAAATACCCCATTCTTTTTACAAACTAGTCAAATACTGTTTCCCTTTTATAAAAAAAGGTTGCATCTGAACACGTCTAAGCAATGACATTTTGCAAAGAAAAAAAAAATATTAAACAGACCTACATTTGAAGAACAGACCTATTAAAATTTAAATGTCACAAACTGACAGCTAATATTTATTAAAAAAGTTATTCAAAATTTGAAGTTTATGATTTAAACTTCAGTTAATTTTTAAGATATAGTAAGATGCTAAAATTAATAACTTACTAAAAAGACTTTAACAATGTAATAAATCGTTTAAAATTGTCTGCCAATATTTTGAGTCAATACTTATTTTAAGTGAACATTTCTACATTGACTGTACTCATGCATTAAAAGTTAATTATATGTATCTTGGAAATGGATATTAAAAGAAGCAATTACCTCTTAATGAATTTGTTCATGCTCCATTGCTTTTATATAGTTATTTTATTTTCTAGGAAAACTATGCACTGGTTTTTCTTATAAATACACCAGTCGTCCTCAAAAGTATGTACATACGAGCATATAAGCAAGCTGAATATTGTATAAAATAATTTGCAATTCCAAACACCATAAATCAATCGGTTGCTCACTCAATTCGATCCACTCTCGTATGGAGGCTTATAGTAGTTGATATTTTGATATTGATATCAATATTTCCCGCTTGGATCGATAACGAATAAAAATATGTACGTGAGTACATAGCTTTATATCGATTACACTTACACATCACCTTCAAGATGAATTTGTATTCACTCATACTTTTTTTGTAGAGATTGGAACTCTACAAACTATACACATCGTATATGAATGATATAGACAAAACAGTTTTGTGGCTTTTGATAGGAAATAATTTATGATGAAATGCGTTAACAATTAGATTAATAATACATTTTTTATGTCTATTCAGGTTTTTCTTATGTGGGAAATGGGAGTAACCATAAGACTTAATTGTGTGACTTAAAAGGCTTTAAATTCTTATTTCCTTCCGTTAAAATGAAGACTTTTTTTTAATATTTTATCTGGAGTAACTTGATGATGGTTACTTGGATGATGTGAATTTTGTTCGTTTTAATTTATGATGGATGATTGATCCGGTCAATCATTTTCATTGTGGAAAACGGAAATTGTTTTGCATAAAGTAGTTAACATTGGTGTAACGGTATTAAGTTTGAAGTATCAGGTTCAATGTTAGCACTCTGATCGATCTTCAACACAGGAAATTTACGCTAAATGATATTGTGAACGAGGTTCAATCACTGGGCTGAGTTGACACTGGGGCTCGTAAATTTCTTTGTTTATAATTTGACTTTATTGAGTTAATCTATTTCGAATTCGTTTATTTCTATGTCCTTTTATTTTTATGAAAATGTCCCAAAAATCAAGTAGTGTGAACTACGCTTAATTTTTTTTCCTGATCTCTGTGATAAAGTTTATTTTCATAAAAAAGAACGAAGCGACATCTTAATAGCTGTCAAGGAACTTATCCTGGTAGAGTTGAGAATGGGGAACAAATAGCCAGCGCCACCAGCACAATTATCAATGAACTAAAATGTTATATTTCATGACAGTTCTAAAGACTTTATATGCAAAGAAAGCTGTCATGTGGAACGGTCAAAAAATACCATTATTTCTTGGGTTCAACTATAGAGACGCTGTTTTTGCATGAGAGAAATTCAAGTGGTATTTATGCTATGTTTGCAAGTGGTTCGAAAAAGCGTTTGCCAATGGGCTTAATGGGCTTGAGAAACAAAATCAAATTTAAATTGTAGACGCAAAAATTATAATTTGGACATTTCTCGGCGTATCAAAGTCCACACACGGAAAGATGTGTAAAGCATTTATGACAAATCTAGTATGGCGTGGAGACCCATACTAAAAAAGTATCTGTGATATTCCTACATTGTTTTGCAACAACTCCTATAAGTATGGGCTTATGTACTATATTACTGTATGCTGTATGGTACCACAATCTTTGCTTGTAACACATGGGCGCATAGTACGTTTGACGAGACAGCATTGCCTTCAGCCCCATACTGTACCGGAGATGTCTCAATGCTACTAGTTTTTCCCGCGATAATTTATGGCGTGATAATCGATACCCTTAGGCTACGTTCAGACGGCGACTATTCGATTCGATTTTTTCACGAATGCGGTTTTATCGAATACGAGAAGGCGTTTCACACGAGAAAAGAAATAGGAGCGTTGTACATGTCGCCAGTCAGTATGGGCCTGACTACCATACTGGGATTGTCGTATCGGCTATAATTATTGTCAACGTTACTATTCTCATTATGACCAAATTAACAATGCTTACAACTTTGTATCCAATGGAAATCTTCTCAGCCAAACAGTATTGCGTTCACACCCATACTGACGTTGTAATATTCGCAATGTATTTCTTTTCGTGCAGATTAAAAATCTATAGTTCTTGCATCAGGATATGCAAAAAGGCGTTTAAAAATAAAACATTTCTCACCTGAATTATTTTACGTATGGAACAAAACATTACCTCTTGAATAATTTATGAAACCTAGAATAATGTTTTTAACACATAGTAACTTTTTTAAATTCAAAATATTAACTTAAAATTTTTGAAAATTGATTTCAACTTAAGTATCTTTAGAAAACAACAACTTTTTCCATCTTACACAGAATATTGTTTTAAGTAAAACTTCTTAAAAAATCAAGTTGAAGGTTCTACATTAATTAAGGTCGTTCCAAAAATAATATTTTCCCTGATTTGACATTTCGAATACCTAGAAAAAAAACAGCAGAAAATTTAATTTTTCTTTGCACAGTTATTGAAATGACAATGTGGGCTTAACATAAATATCGTTGGCAAATTTTGTAGGGTACCAGGGAATTTATCAGCGTGCGTCACAGCATACCAACTTTATTTTTCGAATCCACTAATTTTGTTTAAGAACAAAAATTATCACTGTAAAATTTGGATAAGTAAATTTAGATTAGTACAAGTGTGAATAGTCCCTCTATTTTCGTTTTAATCGCTGTCATTTTAATAGTTCCACCTCATACAATTATTTCTTTGACTCACTTACAGAGGCGCTGTTGTAGCTTGAGAGAAATTTGAGAGATACATACTACTCCTACATGTGGCGTTTGTAAGCATATGTCAAGTTAAAATGAGCTTGTCAATTTGACCTCTATTAAAAACTCATACCAAATTAAGGCACCGGCAACACTTCACTCTGGGTCTATGACCTTGTGTAAAAGTATTATGTATCATGTTCTACACCTGGATTTGTACATTTAAATCATCTCTCTTCTCATTTACATTTTTATCCTAAAAAACCACCAAATCTTACATCTAGCCCGCATTACCATCCACTAAATCACTTAAAAAAAAAAACACACACAAATTTGAATGGAAATTTATTAATTACGTAGCCAAAAAATTGTTGGCTCCCGTAAAGTTATCTCATTTCATCTTAAACATAAATCTCTGTAAAAAAATTGCTTTCTTTTCAAATCTAGGTAAGTAAGGTTTGTTTGATTATTGTAATCATAAAGCAAACGAACTCATAAGACCTAGTTTAAGAAGAAAAAATAAGATATACAAGCGCCTAGGTTATATTATTTTATGTTTTACAAAAAACTTGCTTCACACTTATTTTTTTTAAAAGAAGCAAATTCCATTTCACTAATTTTTCGTACACGAACAAAATTTTTGGCACAAGATCATAATCTTAAGTTCAAATAAAATAAATTTTAATTTTGTTTGTTTAGTGTTTTTGTTATGTTTAGTTTAAGTTCTTTTTTTAATTTGTTGGTTGGGAAGGTAACTGCGTGACCATTAACAATCGTCTTTTATTTGGTAAAATTTTGACACTATAATACTACCCGCAGAAAAAGGGGGAAACCAAAAAGAAGATTTAATTGAAAAAGTAAAGTTTTAAGAGGGCATGTTTACATAAATTTCTCTTCCCACGACGAAGACGAAAGTTATATTTACTTTAATCATACTTGAAATTCATGCCCCTTCAAAACTACTGTGTGACGATAATAATCTTTAAAAAACATATTTAGAAGCAGTTTAAGGCGATTTAAGGTTTTTTTATTTAGATTCCAGACAAACAAAACAAAAATTCAAATATCTAAAGGCTTGGTATCATCTTCATTCTCTGCAAAATCAGGGGGTCGTAATTTCTTTAAATTGCTAATTAGAAGAATGAACACACTATTTTTGGGGGGTCTTCTTTCTCCTATGTGAATAATTGAACATAAATTTTGATGGGTTTGTCCAAGTCCAGTCCATTGGAAATAGTTACTCCTGAATTTTTGCGTGACAAGTATGAAGATAAATTACCTCGTTAGACTAAATATCCATTTGAATGTACGATGTGTTTGCGTCAAAAGAATTATAATGGATTAGATAGAGGTAGGTAATGCTATAAATCGTATTCATATAGAAGATATCAAGAACTTACAAAGGGGAGTGAGAGAGGAAGGAAGGTTTAAAATTGCTAAAATTTTGAAAAAAGTAAATGTTTAAGAAGTGTTTTTTGATTGCACTTGAAACACAGTGAAACTGCAAATGATTCATGATTTGGACGAATTTATTTAATTAATATTTGAAGGCAGCCAATGGATTAAATGTACACATGTATAAAGTTTAAGGAAAATGAATAAATGGATGTTAAAAAAATGGTAAAACAAATACAATTATACATTTTTAGTCTTTGTTTATTTTACGATCCTAATCAAAATTTGTTTTGTCATTATAAGAACAACTTGAAAAATGTGGTTGATCCGAAATATCCTATTAACTGATAACTCTATCGCCTTCAATCGAACGTTATAATACAAATTTCAAAATCTTTCCAAGTTCATATGAATTTAAACAAAAAAACACCTTACACTAATTAAAAAATACAAATTTGTCACCTCGAGTTGAAGTCTTCTTTTAACTACCCGTACAAGAATTAAAATACCAGGTAAAAATAGTTTTTTAGCCGAAATTTCTATTACTTAAACTGATTACCGTGTCACATGGCCGACAACAAGAGAAAAATTTGTCAAACTTCACCAGAAGAAATACCAAATACTTCATCAAATATTTACAGATCTTCCAAAATCTCTAAAGTAACCCAAAAAATGTCATGACAAAATCTGATTTCCAACAAATCAAGACTATTGTCGACAGCTCTCTTCAAATTGCTATAGCTAATCTGACAACTAAGGATGACCTCTGCAAACTGAACAAGGAACTTGATCATCTGCGGCATCAAAACCAAGATTTATGCAAGCAACTTCGCGATTTTGAAATACGTTGCTTTGTTCTAGAAGAGGAACTTGAATTACAAAGCCGTGAAATACGTGGAAAGAATCTGATATTTTCCATCCCCAAAAACACCGATGACCCACAGGCAAAGATTGTATGCATAACCAAAACTTTGCTGGGCAACGAAGCACCGCAAAAGTCGCTAGTTGTTAAACTCAGTAACAACAATAATATTGTAAAACTGAAACTTAACACGGGATCAGCAAGATCAGATCAAGAAATCTCAACGCAAAAACCGAATTCTTCTTGGTTATCGAAAAGTCATTAAAGTATACAATCCAGCTGAAAAAGTTTCTATTAAGAACAAAACACTCATAATTCGTGATAAAACGTTTTATTTAATCAAAAACAACATTCTGAAATACCAAAACAAAAGTGGAGAAGCAGAATTGCAAAATATTTTTGGTAGCTTAGATTTTGGAGTTGGCACTACTGTCAGTGAAAGTATGCTGTCAAACAGACCAGATACACCAAAGATGTCTCAAAATAAACAAAATTGTAATAGATCAAAAAGTAATTGAGATTTAAAGGCCGTCAGCCGAATTAATAGTTTTAGTAATTATTTGAAAATCTTTTTATATAATTTTTCAGGATTAAATAATAAGCTTTTATTTGTAATTTTCTTTAATTATGCTAAGAATTTAACATAATATAATATTTTTACTGTTTAAAACTTACGTCACGAATGAAAATTTTAGTTAATTTGAGAATTATTTTAGTAGATTCAAACTTATGTGGATTGATGTAGTTAAGTCCTCTGTAAAAGTGCGCGTAAGTGGAGGTTGCCTATATTGGATACGAACAGCACTTTTAAATACGTTTGAATTTGGTGAATGTGAAGGAACAATAATAGTTACTACATAAATTGTATCAAATGGGCAAACGATTTTGAAAAGCTATATTATACCATGCAACTTCTAGCTGACATAAGCGTTTTACTGATTAGTGATTGGAACACAAGAATTGGGAATTCTCAAACTACAATAATTACACAAGATGAATCAAACCCTGCGATTTTTCACACTTACAGAAAATCAGCTGACAGCGTTTCTTATAAAAATTGAGTAGATCTGCTTCAGTTGCTTCAAATGTACGATTCTTTAATTTTGAATGTTTGTACGGAAGGAGATAAGGCAGGCTACTACACTTTCATCGGAGGTCAAGGAAAATCTGTTATCGACTTTTGTGCTGTTAACTATGACGGGATCAAACTTCTCAGATCACATACCTATTTTTGCGGAATTCTTATGTGAATCTTGACCAAAAGAAATAAATCTTCACCTACTAGTTCGTCTTTCTTGGAAAAAGTAACAAAAAGTTTTCCATATAGGCAACCTCCAATTTTGACGATTTCTTTTCTAAAACGAGTTGATTACAAACCCACAGAAACACTTACAAATCAGCTCTCAGAATATATTCGAAAATCAGCATCAAACAAAACTGTAACTCAGAACACTTCTTATAAACAAAAGTGGTTCGATAAGGACTGTTGGAAAGCACGCACAAAGGTTTTTGCTCGACTGCGAGCCATGCGAACTTCTAACAGATGTTAAAAAAACCTTTGTCTTCAAAAGAAAATTGAATTTGAAAATCTACAAGCAATAGCATTGGGTCGAACAAGAAACTCAAAGGATTTCTGGAAAATAGCGAGAAAGACCAATGGGTTGAAATATAAAATAGGCGTAGGCGTATCTGCTGAAGATCTTTCAGCCAACAATTCTAATTTAATGTTCTCCTACGCTGAACCATTAACTGTTGATGGCACATTAGACGCTGATATATCAATTGAGGAAATGCAAGCTGTGATCCTAAATGCGAAGATTGGAAAAGCTCCAGGTGAAGACGGGATTCCATATTAGTTTTCTAAAAATGCTACACCTACATTCCTCAACAATCTCAAAATTCTGTACAACAAAGTTTTCTTCAAAGCTGAAATATCCTCTCTTCTTTTAAAAAGTCTGTAATATTTCCTACTAACAAAAAAGGACCTTTTGACGTTGTGGAAAATTACAGAGGAATTTCTTTTATGAATGTAGTAACGAAAATATTCTGTGGCGTTCTTTTAGAGAGAGTTGAAAAGTGGGTCGAACGGAAAAATATTCTATCTGATCTTCAAGCTAGCTCCAGAAAAAATTATTCAACTATTGATCAGATATTTACTCTGTCATCCATTGTTGAAGCGTTTCATGCCAGGAACAAAAAAGTTTACTCATTTTTTGTTGACTTTAAAGCTGCCTTTGAAAAATTTGAAAATGAAATTAGAAACCTCGTTACTTTTGTAACTAAAATCTTTGGTTTAGAACGTCAAGGAAATATATTGACAATTTTCAGATTTGCAAGAAGTATTTCGAAAAGCATTTAATTTCTTACAGTTTTGTGGCAATTTTTTGTCTAAAATTAAACTTTAGAAGTATACACAACAATGAGAATTAAAAAGAAAGAACACTGTTTTTGAAACTATAATATCGTTTTATAAAAGATTTCCGGAGTATTTAACCATTTTGTACATGTCTACTCAAAATACAGTATGAGTTCGATTTTTTTTCAGGAAGTTATGCTGTTTTTTGATTTTGTATTTAGTTACAAAATTAAAAAAACGTGTTTTTGACTGTGAACGAAAACAGGATCATCCAAATCAGCAAAGACTATTTAGGGTTCTAACAAAATACGTGAAATTCATTTGATTTCGTTCCTTATGAATAAATTGACAAACTCCCTCCTAACTATATCACAGAAAACTTTTCTTAAAAGAAAGTAAAATATAAAGTAAATTTATAAGTTACTTGTTAGAAAGACATCAGGGCAACGTGACCATAGATGTCGTTAAGTTATAAACATTTTGGAGTACAATTGTGTGTTTAATTATTTTTATGTACATATTCGAAAAAGTAAAATTGAATTGGGAAGACGAGAAAAGAACAATTCCAGAACACATTTAAATTTCTTTGAATTTGTTGTGTTGTAATGTGACTTCCTTGAAGCGCTGGATAGATAGGACATCAGATGGATTAAGTACTTCAGCTATTTGGCTCTGCATATCTTGGATAGAGTCGGTGTTGGTGGTGAGTCGGGAAATCGGGCAAATAGCAAAAAGTGCCAAATAGAGAAAGACTCCCTACAATTGGTGCATTCATCAGGCGGGACCTGCGAGAAATAGTGCCGAATGGAGAAAAGTGTTTTTCCCACCCTTGTCCGAAATATGGTTATGCACTCTTCTCTGAAAAACTTTTTGTTATAAGGAATGCAGCGGGGTGATGGATGGTGTCGAAAGTTATGTTGCCCTAGCCATGTTGTTTCGAGTTCTTCATTTTCAATGGACATGAATACTTTTCGAAAGATTTGAGGGATGTTTAGGAGTTCTTTTACGTAAGAATAATGAATTGCATTTGTCGCTGCCATATCTGCAACCTCATTTCCTCTAATTCCTGCATGTCTTGGTATCCATGCTAAGGTAATGTTGTTGCTGTTATGAAGGATGCTCCAGATATTGTTTAGGGCAGGACAATCATTCGTTACACTTTTTGGTCCGCTAAGTACTCTCAAGCTATCAGTAAGGATCAGTGTTTTGACTGCAAATATTTGTGTGATTGAGAGAGCTTTGAGTATTGCGGTTACTTATGCAATGTAGCTACCGCCTGAGTCTGTTATTAAACCTTGGCAAGTCATAATTTCGATAGATGGGAATTGTGTTCTTTTTTGTAGTTAGAGAGGCTGGTATCGACATGCAGTAGGTGTCTTTTCCAAGGTGGAGGATGAAAGGTGTTTCGGTGTGCTGGAGTATGTTTGGCCTTCATCATGCTTAGTATTTTGCTGAGAGATGATTTAAAGTTTTTCTTATTTTTTTTCTGGATAGAGCTTCTTGGAAAGGCTTGTGAAGAGGATGAAAACCGTCTGTAAGAGCCTTACTAACCATGTTGACTGCTCCTTTTTGTCCAAGGCAATGTACTGAATTGAAGCCTGCTTCTATTCTAAGGGCTTCAATTGGTGTTGTCTTTAGTGCTCCTGTAAATGTCCGGTACCATTCGTTAAAGGCTAAATCGATGCTTCCTAATTTTGTTTAGATGTCCACATGTAGACTGTTATTCCATGCTGAAGGGAGCCTTCGACAAGCACTTTTGTTATTTTGAGGGCCGTTGCCAAAGGGGGTCCTGCTCGTTGAGAACATATCATTCTTAGAGCATTGTTCCGGCACCTTAATAGGTTTGTAGTGTTTTTGATGCAAATATCTCATTTTAGATTACCGTTGATTGATATACCGAGGAATCTAAGTTCTTTTTTCAACTTGACGTTATTGTTGCGAATCACGAGCGGGGATGTTGAAGAACACATTTTTTTTCAAATGACTATTAAAATATCAGTGAAAATCGCTCAAATAATCGCTGAAGGATAATATTTATCTTAATCTATACAAACACATAAATCAAAAAATAATTAAAAAAGCAAGCATACGCCACAGAGCACCTATGATATTTTATTTATTTTGATCAAGATTTGTATTCAGTTGTTAAAACAATTCACTCTTGAATTAAACTCTAAATATCTCTAAAAATTAAGTTAGTGTTTTTAAAAAGACTTCCAATGGTTTTTAGCATTTCGAATTTCCTTTAATTAAATAAAGACTTGAGTATCAAACAGAATCGCCCCTCTATTTGCTAAGCAGTTCATTTGAAATAACAAACGAGACTTCTACTATTTATACGAGAAAGATAAATAAAGCAAACGCAATAAGTTACTATTTTAAAAGCTGACTCTTGATATTGATTAAATATATTTATGTAACACACTTCAAAAGTCAATATAAAAATAAAAATGATTTAATTATAGTTTCATGATAAGCCTGATGAAAGCCCCTCTCTTTCAAGTCACATGAGCTAAAAATAAAACTAGCCTCTAAGAATTTCTCGAACTTGAATTGCAAACCACACATTTGTAATTCCCTTCAAGATTAAAACAACCTAATAAGACCCTATATAGCTTTAGTATCACTCACCAAATAATGTGGTGAGAAAATAAGCAACAAAGCAATGCAAATGTAGGCTGTCGACAATTCGATTCAAAACAATTTGCAGTGTAATCAAAACCGATATAAGGTGTTTTCTTTCTTTGACATTTGGTTGTCTGTTGTTTTGTGTAAAACAACCAACTTCTTGACTCTTCAAAGGTATTAACTACTTAACAGAAGGAAAAAAATAGAACTAAAATTATTTTTCTTTAATCGCTACTAATTACCGCTGCCGCTGCAAGCTGCTGCGTATATCTGTTTTTGTTTTAAATTTGCTGTCTAAGCTGCTCATGCCTAATCAATCATTGTCAAACATAAACAACAACAACAAATTACACATGTTTACCGGCTTAAGTGTTTTGTAAACATCAATAACCCCATGAATCAGAAGGAGCAACAAGAAAAATATACAATATAGTTCCCACAGTCCAGCGAACTACATTACCGATAAGAATTATAGATACATTAACGTATAACGTACAAACCGCTAGTGCAGCCGCTGAAAATACTCACATATTGTTCATAATTCTGCGTGTGATTTATGTAACAGTGCAGTCATGCCCTCAAGAAGGTGAAAAAAAGACAAATGTCCAACCAATAACGGTGAGTAATGCAACAATACCTTCATGTAGCTTAAGGTATCCCCACAATGAAGCATGAGAACAAAATAGACGTAAGCCGTCTCCCAGTACCAGCAGCGTACTTATATCTAATGCTCATGCTTATAACACTTAACATAACATTTCAGATTTTTAATTGATTAATTAAATCACGGAGGCGCGGCGATAAGAAAACGTGACCAGGTGTAGAATGAGAGGCTTAATTTATAGATTATTATAAAAATACTGGCGCTTTTTTTACGATAGTGTTGGCTAGCCGCATTGATCGGCGTGTGGTGGCGTAACGTGCGTGGGTAGAATTTGAAAAGTGGAAATAGAAGTGCACTCGAACTGATTAAATCACATCTTATACAATATTTTTTTTGTTTAATTTATGGTTTGTTTATTGTTTATTTTATTGCCTTATTTAAATTTTTAGAATTATGAAAAAGTTAATTGATGAGATGTGACCAGCCGAATTAGACATTTTTTTTGCAGTGATTTGAAGTTTCGGGTTGAGAAGATTGTATGAACTAAGCGGAACTTATTCAGTTTAAAAATTCTTTAATATTAGTAGGACCAAGAAAATTAAGTTTCGAGAGATTAATGGCCGAATCACAAACACGCTTAAGCTTTGGCTTCGTTTGCTTTATGGTGGGCCTTCTTTGAGGTTGATTTGATTTGATTGATTTATTTGTTTGTTGACATTCAGACAAAGCAAATGTTCAGATAATTAAACTAGAGCTTCCGTTTGGTGTCACATTACGTTACATTGCGTTCTTTTCTTTACGATTGTCAAACAAAACGTGAAGTCGAAGCTCCATTGTGATAGCATGCATTAAATTCCTATGGCTGAACCCGTAAACGTCAGGTGAAGCCGAAACTGAAGCGTGTTTGTGATTCAGCCATTAATGTTCTAAATGACACATCAAATAAAAATTAACACATTTTCCGATAATTTATAGAAAAATTTGTTGCATGCAGAACGACTGATACAATATTTTTAAAGATTTACAGAAATGTTAAAGCTTTTTTGATAACTTACTAAGGTATAAAGATTTAAGTGTCTTAATGTCTCCTTGAAAATTTTAAAATTGCAGTTAATTTCCCACTTTAAGGTTTACTAACTTGGTTAATTCACATGGAATCAGAGAATTTGACATTTTAAATAAATGCATATGTCAGTTTTCCAGATTTAGGTTGGTTTGTTTTGTTTACATTTTTCGTGAACTGTCACTTTTAAGACACGTTTAGATGTATCAAATTCAGTTTTAAATTAGTAAGCAAAGGATTAAAATTTTTTAAATTTATAGAAAAATTGCTTATAAAATAACTTATCAACTCTAGTTACAAGAAGTTTTAAAATTCTGACACTTTTTCAGTAGAAATAGTTGAGTTTGATAAGTTTATTTTCTCGTTTTCTAGATGTTGAAAGTCATCTGGTCGCCTTATCGTTTTAAATATGGAAATCGTTTTCGCAACACGAGCGTAGATAATATTACGAAACTCAAATCGCCGATCTTTTTCCTTAATTGTAATTTTTAAATCCGCTTCTGATTCTCAGTAGGAGCTTATTTTTTTAGAGCCATCAAGCCTCCGACGTATGATATTTTTCAAAATTATGCACACAAACATTAAGGCTTCACCCTTTTTTATCTAAGAATTATCCAAAATGTTATTTTCCTAATGAAGTTGTAATAAACTATTTATTCTGGGAAACCCTAATTACCTTAAATAGAGCAGTGACAGATACTGAAATATGTCTCAAATTTTGTCACGATATTTTCTTTTGGTAGTTGACTTACATATCATACCTTCACTTCTTACCCATGGAATGAACCTACGGATAAACTTTATTGTAGACTCTAACATAAAATATTTCTGTTGATATAAATCTTCATTAATAATGTTTATCTTTCATCAGCTAAAAAGAGGGTGTTCCAAAGTTCATATAGACATTGAGAGATAATTTTTGTATGATTTTAAGAATTTTAATCTATTCAATGGAATTTCAAACAAACAAAAATATCAATGATACTTTATTCTTAGTTACATTAAATAGTACTATCATGACTTCGGAATTCGTGTTGAATTTATGTAGAAACATTTACTAGAGGATTTCAAATTCTGATAAGGTTTTTTTTTTTGTTTTGTGTTAGGCAAGGTTGACATTTGTATACGATTGTTTGAGGTTATTTTTCTTATTAAATTCAAGAACTAACACAGAGTATAGGCATAATATAATAAGGGAAATAGATATATTTCTCGTGATAATAAGTAATTGAAATACTACTTCAAAGTCATAATATGACAGAATAAATGCCAACAAAATGGACTGTTTGATGACTTTCTAAAATTCTCTTAATACACATATTAAACTTTTGATTTATCGAAATGAATGCTTTGAAATTTCTCGATATTTCAATTCTTTCTACACAAAAAAACTCAAATTAAAATAAACGAAGAATGACATTTTTGACATTTGGTAATTTGTTCAGAAAAATTCAAATACCAGCTGACAGCTACACAAATTCCTCTTAAAAACTAGTACATTTCATTCACATTTAAGTTTGATAACATTTTGTGTGAAAATCTACTGGAAAAATTGTTTAAACAAAATTATAAACAAATCAATTGGTTTAAAGTCTGTAATATGTCAACAAAAAAATACTTCAACTTCTATTATTAATTGCATACTTTTCGAAGTTCTCTAAATGTCAAATTGTCTTTTTTAGAGCACCGATGGAAATTTAAAGTGTTCCTTCAAAACAAACAAACCTTTGTATATTTTGAAGGAAGAGTGAAAAGAACTCCCAGTGTTGGTCACATCTTAATTATGGGCAGTTCACACTCTTCCTTCAAAACAAACAAACCCTTAACGAGTATCTGTTTGGAAAAGAAACGCCCCAAATCATTACATCTCCATTTTAAAATCTATTTTCTTGTTATCTTGTATAAGTTCAATTTGTTTACTTATCAATTTCTAAAGGACTAAAATTAGTACGAGTATAATCATAGATGACGTTAGCAAAACATAAATTAAAATGACATGCAGTATTCATCCATGATGGTCAATGGATATATTTAGTTACACAGAAGAGACTCAAATCAGAATAATATTATAAATGTGCAGTACATTGCACATCATTTCATCAGCATTGGCCTTGGCATACATCTCTAAGAATAATAATTTACAATACGAAAAAAGTACTTTTTATCTTGATTTTCAATGTTTCATAACATATAGTAAGTTCGTAGCTGTAAAGTGCATAACTCCAGAAATAAAATGGGATGTTTCAGACAGAAAAAAGATGTCATTTGAACGACTTTCTTTCTTTTAAAAAACAAAAATAAATTCGCCAATCCTCGTCGGCAGTATTTGCTTGAAAATAAAGTGAACAATTTAAAGCAACCTCAGCATTTTACTAGTTACAATTTCAGGAAATGTTTATTAATTTACTAGCTTTTCCTAAATTGTAATTGTTTTTCTTCTAGTTGAATCTTTTAAAATACTTATAATTCGTTTTTGTTAAAACAATGCATCTGAACACGTCTAAACAGTGAATGTTCGTGGAAAACAAAGCAAACAAACCTAAATCTGGAAAACGGAACGCACCCATTTATTTGAAATGTCAGAAAATCAGGTGTCATATAAATTTAATAGCCCTTTTTTGTAATTTTAAATTTAGTAAAACGTCAGTAGTGTGGCGTTTTTCTTTTTTAGTTCAGAGCTCAGCACTGAGCAGACTCTGAGCTAACAGAGTAAAGTTCTGAGCAGAGTTTGTTCAAAATTTTCTTTAATCAAATTAATTATTAAAACAGTCATAGAGTTGCTCCCTTTGACTCCTGAAATACAAACTGATTCACAAAAATGCTATATGCAATTATTTTTTTTTTAAATTATCGTTCCTTCTGCACTAAAGCGACTTGCCTCTTCCGTCATTTTTATTGTTTTGACGATGTTTTTTTAATATCCCTGCTTTCAAATATCAAATTATTTGTGTTCAGCATTTTACTCCGTTTGCTCTGTTATTTCATTCTGAGCTCACAGAGCGTGCTTTGGACATGTTCAGAGCTAAAAAAGAAACACGAATTTGAAGCTCTGAACGAACAGAGCTTAAAAACAAACGCAATTATTTTTTTGACAGTTGGAGCTCTGCTCTGGACTAAAAAAGAAAAACGCTCAGTAAGAGCGATTAAAATTAGCCAAATCATCTTTTAGCTAGGTAACTTACTTTTAACGGCCAATCACTTCAAGATTTTAAGTTAAAGATTGATTAATACTTTTACGTCTTTTTTGAAAACTCGATTGTAATTTTTATTTGCACAAATCTGTAACATGCCTTAAAGTGTCGTAAGTCCAATAATAGGTGCCTGGATGACTTATCACTGTTTGCTGTCAATAAAATCGACTGCAATCACACAAGGCTGAGGATAGGTCATTGAAGTTTTTTTAGGACGATCTTTTTTTTTGTAAATAATATTATGCTCTGCCAGATAATAATTCTCGTAAAATAAATAAATTTAAAAACTCAAAAAAGAAATGGAAATAGCAAAAACACTTGACGTTTGTTTGAATTTTTTTTCTTCCAAATTTATTATCTGCTTTTGCAACTTTTCTGTCACTTAGAAAATCTATATCTCATCCATCATTGACACAACGCTTTTGTTATCGAAATAAACATAATTAATTATTATATTTTAAAATAAAAATTTACATGTCAAAAAGAAAAAATAGTAATTTGTTTTGTCTCCACTGCACGCTGTTGTCGCCACCGGCAGATATCGGTACCGCGTCCGCCACCAGCGCACCACCTCTCTAATTTGCTTTCTCTTTCCGCTTTAGTTTTATTTTAAGATAAGTTTTGTTTCTTTTGACTGTCAAGTGATTTCTTTCTCCCAGACCAACAAAATAATAATAATAATATAATTACAATCATCATTATCCAGAAGTCACTATAATGTGACCGTTCCAAATGTGCCAACCATTTGTTTTAGCGGAACAAAATATATTTTTAAAAAATAATGACGAAATTGGTCTAGAGGCGGAAGATTGGTAAGAAGGTGATTTCATCAGAACAAAGCTCACTGAATGCTTCTTATAAAGGGTGTTTTTTTAGAAGTATAGAACTTTGAAATGGAATATAACAAAGATGATTTTTCTAAATTAACATGAAATTTAAATATGATCTTTGACAAATGATCGGACTTATCTAGAGTTCCCATTTTCGATCACTTTTTTTCAATATTTATAGACAATACCTTAGAAAATGTTATCTTCAAACTTGTCAATCGTTTCATACAAACTTTTCTTTCAATTGAAACAAACTAAACAAAAACCACTTGACAGCTGTCAAAATGGCCGCCAGTTAAAAAATGTCACTAACTCAAAGTTCTATACCTTTTAAAAAAACACACATTTTTATATTTTCATGGGCCAAAGAACTCTTGACAGTCGCATCAGCACGGAAATGTGAATGCGAAGGCATAATGTGCACCATCAGTTTGAAGGAAGACACTAGAGCTCCTCTTGCCTAATGACTGAATGGCTAAATATCAAGCACCATATGTACTCATATGATCTGTTGGTTTGGTTTGTTTTATTATTACCTCACAACTTAATGAGCTAAGCACACTCTTCGTATAGGTTCTTTATTTTTGGTCTTTTGTTTGGGCTTGGAAACTGTGGCCTTTAGAGTGTACAACAATCTTCTGTTGATGTGATTTGCGATGAACTGATGACTTTTTGGGGCTAAGTTCGTGATTCGGTTGTTAGCGTTTGATTATTACTTTGAAGTAATTTGGAAAAAAAAATAAGTCGAATATGTGGACGCTGTATGTGTAGGTCTTGCTGACCGATTTACCTTGATCCAAATAAGTACCTTCTAGTTAGTCTTCTTCCTTACCTTATGTACTTTTGTTTTAATAATATGTTAGCACTTATAGAAATAATGGAGAATATTTATTTTGAACTACATTTTGAAGCTCAAAAGAAGCTATGAATAATTTCGTGGAAAAATTATGCTAATTGAATTCAAGGCAACTACGTAGACGATAAATATTGCTAGAGATTTTAATCAAATGAGGGCATATATTTACTTGTAGTTTTCAAGTAACGTTTGAAAAACACATAAATACTATTTGCTTCAAATTGTATTTGAAAAAAAAACCTGAAAAATAAGGTAAGGATTTGGCATGTTTTTATTTTAATCATTTTAATCACGTTACAGAAATTTAAGGATTTTTTACTTTTAAAGAAAAAAGTCTCTAGTGTCTGATACTCAAGTGTTTTTCGGAATCTAAAATAATTTGTAGTACTGTCATATCAGTCAATATTCTGACAATAGCTGTCAATGATCTGGCATTGGCTGTCAATGATGTGACATTGGCCGTCAATGAACTGACAGTAGCGAAATATCTTTAAATGAAAACTTGTCTGCTTACATGGTTGGCAAAGTTGGTTCTAAGGTCTTACAAATTCACTGTCAGATCGTTTGCTGATTAAAAATCTCACTGTTTTACATGTCATCGTTTGGCAATAGTTGTGGCAGATTGTATGCTGACAGATCAAACAATAGTCTGAACTTACCCTTAGTGTAAGTTTTTACGATAAAGTTGATGCAGCCCTGAAGTAAAAATTACTCTAAAATCTCCGATGACGCCTTGCCTATATTTGTTTTCTTAATTTAAAAAATATTCATAA
Source organism: Eupeodes corollae (assembly GCF_945859685.1). Lineage (NCBI taxonomy): Eukaryota > Metazoa > Arthropoda > Insecta > Diptera > Syrphidae > Eupeodes > Eupeodes corollae. The sequence goes on from NC_079149.1 coordinate 135,123,535, forward strand.
AACTGAGATAAGAAAGTGAAGTTGAATCACTTGTTCTCCATTGTTTGCGATTATCGATATTTTATAGAAATAGTAATTGTTATGTAGTTCACTTTGACCGATAACAATAGATTATTAATCTTAATAATACTATTATATTTTTCAAGTATGTTTAATGAGCTGATAAGAAACTAAATACCAATTTAAAAATAACAATATTCCTTAGGAGCATGATTTAAGTCTAATAAAGTAATTAACACGTGGAAAATTCAAAAGCTCATGCGGTTTTTTTTGAAGTAGGAAGGTTTTAAAATCCAAATGGAAATTTAATATATTTCAAAAAGATGATCTAATCCAACTACTGAATTATCAAAACATAATTATTTGTAATGGTCTCTTGAATTGTTTCTTCTTTGCAAATTTTTCTTTTGATCAACCCGCAAAACTCTCATCATTTTTGATAATCACTCGGTTTTTTGTTATGTCGCTATTTTTATGTAATTGATGACAAAATGACACTAGTTAAGTATAAGGTTTCAAAAACATCTTTGGAAGAATTTAATTTGCATTTAAATCACGGAAAGACATATAATAATCAAAAATACAAAATAGTTTAACCAAAAATTTACATGTGATGTAAATTAATGCGAATGTAGGACAAACATCGTGAACTATTCAAAAACAACTTAAAACACAAATTTAGAAAAAGAAGAGAAAAATTTACAATTGAAATAAATTTGCACATTTATAAAAACATATTTAGAATATAATTTTCACGAAAAACATGCAAAAAAATTTAATTTTTATCAATTAAAAGTAATTAGTATTTTTTTTTTCATTAGAATTGAAACAAAATCAATTCAATTACTTGTAATTCTAATTGAAGAAATAAACATTTCAATTACTTGTAATTGTAATTGAAAATAAAATAAAATTCATTTACTAATTACATTTCTTTTCAATTACATTTATTTAAATACAATGCACGTGAATGACGCTTTTTAATTACTTGTAATTAGTAATTGAAACTTTTTAATAACATTGTAGAGTAATTGAAAAAGTGTGCGGAAATTTCAGTTACAAGTAATTGTAATTATATTTTTTTGTAATAATTTTGTCAGAACTTAGTTCAAGGTTTTAATACAAAATAACTTTTTTGTATTCAATAGTTCTTGGCTACTTTTTAAATATCAACTAAATATTCTGCGATTCCTGATTCCTGCTAACGAACTTCTTATCGTTTATTTACATTTTAAACCTTAAAAAATTCACATTTCTTACCTGCAAATAAACTCGTTTGTCGAATAATTTGAATTTTCATTCAATGAATTAGTATTTGTTTCTTTCGAAACAAAAGCTTGTAAAATTCGATCATGTGAATTTTACGCCAACAACAAAACAACAATTCTGTCAACTTCATTATCAAAATTATAAAACAAAACATAAGTATTACGCATTTTTTTATTACTCCGAATTCCAACTCTTTCACAAAACCGGATGATGTTTAGGTTATAAGTTCCCTAACCTTTGTCCATATCATCATAAAAAATAAGACTATTTTATCCACTCGTATTATTTTCACATCATAAATTAAACAACAAATAAAAACCAAAAAATAAAAAACATAATCAATCAACCTGGAACGGTATCATTTCTTCTTCTTGCCATAAAAAGCTATAAAATTATATTTTGCTTAGGTTTGTAATCATATTGACTATCCGCCTGTCATCTCTTCGGGTTTGGATCGTCACGTTACTGTCTTATTGCTTTTTAACATCATTCACATTCAAAGCTCATATAGTTATAAACACTTTAATCATAAAAATAATCACAATTTAAATTTCCCATTAAATAAATAATTGTTAATTTGAGTTGTCATGTCGTAGCGATGATGGTTTAGATTTACAAACTAGACCAATTTTATTTAAAACTGTCATCAGTCAGATTGAAAGATACGATCTAGGAAACAGTGCTTTCCTATAAAATACTTAGGCCCCCTCCACATGTTTGTTTTTCTAAGTGAAATGATAACTCTTAGAGAGAAGGTTTGTTTGTAGGATCAAATTTAAACTAAGAATTTAATTTGTAGATTTTGATCTTTTCGAGAAAGTGACACCTCCTCCAAGAATACTGCTTGACCCAAGTAAAAGTACACCTTATGTATATCATCGACAAACCAACATAAGCCGTGTGTGGACGGTCTCAGAGTTTGCAATTGGAAAATTGCATTTAGTTTAGCATTTTTAAAATGTAGTCGTGCATTCAATTTAATCCAACAATTAAAATCTAGGCCATTGGCCAGACTTTGCATAGCTATAGCGCCATCAGCTCCGTCAGCTCTAGTTCCACTCCACTGCACCTCAAGTGCAAGCCAATTTACAACTTATAAGCAAAGCATATAAATACAACAACTTAAATGAAAGCAATTAAAATTTAGAGGGAGGTTTTGGGGAAATGGGAATGGCTTCGGCTTCGACTCGGCTTCATGCCAAAGAACACTCTTGACCCGCGATTTCTGATATACCTTCTTCGCCTCTCTATCTCCATCTCACAGTCTGAGGAGAAGCAAACCACCCATCACTTTCTCTTTTTTAGTTCTTTGGCTATAGAATATAATTTGTGAGATGTCGAAGTCGTCGTCGGTCGTTTATCAGATTACACAATATAAACTTTGGCAGCCTCTCCACTGACTGTAAAGCCTCCAGGTGTTATAAGCTATACACGAAGATTTATGGTTCTTCCGATAAGCTTAGAATTCAACTTGTTTTAAAAAGAAATCAAAGTGAAGCTTCGATGGAGGAGAATGAGAAGGTGAAGCGATGCTCTGTAGTGCGAAGGGGGTATAACAAAATGGAAAAAGGCTTGTTCACATAAACCTGATGTGACACAGGTTGAACGAAACGCCAAAGTCGCAGCCGATGCCATGCCGTGAGATGAAGCTGTGTAGACTGATGGATGGCCTATAGTATATGGGAGGAATAAGAAAAGAAATGCAGTTTCAGTTTGCTCTGCTCGAGGCTTCAGTAAGATTTCTGGGTCAATTCGAGTGTTTTCTCAAGACAACATGATCATCATGATCTTATAATGGAATTAAATGAAACTAACTGAGCAAATGACGACCAATTTACACGAAGATTGTCGTCGTTCTTCCACGAGACATAAAGACACGACAAGTTAGTAAAAGTGAATATTTTTCTTAAGTTGTCTTTTTAATGCGGGGTCTAATGATTATTATTACTTTTTTAGTTGTTGTTGTTTTTTTTTATTTTTGCGGGTTTTTAGCTGTTTTGCTAATTTGTAGAAATTTTGTTTTATCACGTGCGTTTCGCATTCTCAGTTGTTGTTTTTTTTAATGCTTGGAACTTTCAGTTTCTTTATGCAAATGAGAACAAAATTAAAAATTTAAAGCGAAAAAAATGATTTTTTCGACGGTTTTGATTTGACCAAAATAATATGATAAACAAATTAATGCAATTTCTAAATTAATTTCTCTGGCGTCTTTTTTGGTTTTAGAAAAATTTACATTTGAAAGAGGTTTTGGTCTTTTTTATTTCTTCCGTCTTGTGTTTGGTTTATGGAAAAAGTGGGTGTTTTTCTTTCGGTTTATATAACACGCTGAAGAGAACACCTACATTTGAGGAATTAACAATTCAAAAAATACGACGACGGTCTTCAGCGGCGGCGGCGTCTGGTCTTTGTGTGAGGGATATTTATGGACATGAAAGTGAAAACAAAAGATTATGCAACTCGCCTTCTTGGGTTCTTGAATGCAAATTCTGATTGTGGTTTTTGGGATATTTACATTTAGAAATTAATTAGATTTTTAATCATATGGGATTCATATAAAAGATGGATTTGTTGCTTAGTTGAAAGTGGCTTTTTACTGACAGCTGGTTTGTGTTTTACACTGTAATCAGTCAAATTAAGCATTAATTAATAAATAATCAAAAGCAAATCATACTCAATTGATAAGAAATCGCAAGACAGTGGTAATTAAGTCTTTAGGGCTTGACAATGAAAAGAAGTGCAATAAATGAGCGGAATAAATGTCAACGAAATGTCATTCATTGATATCTAAGAACACGGATTTCAAATAAATATTGGTCACATATTTATTTTTAAAAAAACGCAGGTTTTGGTGATTACTTGTAATATCGAAAGGCTTTTCAAGCAATCTTTTTGCAAAGATCAACTATATTAATTGTGATGGTTTTCAATGATTAATATTGTTGCTTAATTGTAAATTAAAAATTTATAGCATGATGGTTATTGCGTTGGACTGTCATGCTAGAGGTCTTGGGTTCGATCCCTGCCTATGCCACCTAAAGTTTTTTTCACTGGTACTGCCTCTTGCGAGGGATTGACAAATTCTTCAAGACTAATTCTTCTCGTGAAAAGTGCTTTCTCCGTCTGGATTCAGCTTTAAATTTTAGTTCCCCTTCATCCCTGAAAACAGTACTCGCACAAAGAAATGGTTGAGAGTTGTAAGTTATTAGGCATTAGTTCTCAAAGGACTGTTCCGCCACCCAATATATTTTTTTTAATTGTAAATTATCTGTTTTGAATAAAATAATATAATAATAATAATAGTTGATGAGTTCGTAATAGTTACAAAATAACGAGTTAATGTTAGTTTTGAATTAGTTAATTTACAAAATTGTTACTAATATTTTTCCAAATAAATTAAAAACGTAGTAAACATTTGTGGGCATGATTCCAGTTAACTCGCCGAATGAAACTTTAGAAAAATGTCAGAGTGTTTAGAACGGTCAAAAATCCAAAATTAAAATGAAAATGAAATAAAAATAACAACCACTAATGGTGGCCCCAACAGAATTAAACATTTTAGCAATTTCAGTAATTTGGCAACTTTCTCAAAAACAAGATCCTTTAACTCTTCATTTTCAGATCAATTTGTTTAATGTTGTTTTTAATTAAAACAAACATTTGATAGACGTACATTCACAATACAAACAAAATTGGAGGTATCCAAAATGACATAATATTTAATCAATTCACCTTTGCAAAACCAATTTTGATTTGTATTGATAAATTCTCTCAACTGAGAAGATTCGACGTTAGACGTCTACAATCGCAAGAGACTGCCATGTCCTTTTCCAATCGAGTCTCTAATAACCTCTTAAGGAGTCCTATGCTGCCTGCATTAAGCATTGAAAACCAATGGATGTCACAAGAGGAATGAGGTTCGTAAATTTTACCAAAAGGTACAAAAAAACCTCACAAGGGTACCAGCCACGAACCGAAGCCTGTAAAGACGATCAGGGGAACATCGTAGTAGAACCACAGCCGATACTGAGAATATGGAAAGACCACTTCTCCAAATTATGTAATGGCGATGACGATCCGAATTCCGTTGTAAGGAAGATAGAACCACTAAACCTCGGCGACGCAGATCAACAATTCCGCCTACCCGACCTTGATGAAGTGAAGATAGCTATATCTAAGCTTAAGTCAAATAAAGCAGCTGGAGCTAACGGCATCGCTGCCGAACTATTCAAAGCAGGAGGCGGTGACTTGGTAGGGAGCATGCACCAACTCATCTGCAAAATATGGTCGGAAGAAGGCATGCCCGATGAGTGGAATCTCAGCATAGTGTGCCCGATACATAAGAGCAACTACAGAGGCTTCAGTCTCCTTAACATTGTATATAAGATCCTCTCTGCCGTATTATGTGAACGTCTGACCTGATTGATCGTCAACAATCTGATTGGTCCTTATCAGTGTGGCTTCAGACCAGAAAAGTCCACTATCGGCATTCTATAGGGAAGAGCTCTACAGAGCAATGTCTAGTCTTGGCATCCCTGTCAAAATCATCCGTTTGTGCAGAATGACGATGGAGAATGCACGCTGCTCTATCAAGGTCGGAAAAGATATCACCGATGCATATTATGCCCAAAAAAAAAGGTTTTAGACAAGGCGATGCACTGTCATGCAACTTCTTCAACATCGTTCTGGAAAGAATTGTGCAAAACTCAACCGTCAACATTAGAGGCACAATCTTCCAAAGGTCCATCCAATTACTCGGATACGCAGATGATATTGACATAAATGGAAAAGCAAAGCGTGATGTCAGTGGAGCGTTTTTGAGCATTGCGACGGGAGCGAAGAAGATGGGTTTAGTGGTCATGAGGGCAAGACCAAGTATATGATGTCATCAAAAAAGGACTTTGTCTACCTAGGCACCGCTTTTAACACAGACAACGACACCAACGCTGAAATCAAACGATGAATAACTCTTGCAAATCGCTGCTTCTTTGGACTTAGAAGGCAATTGAGAAGTAAAGTCCTCTCTAGAGCTTCTAAAATCACGATCTAAAGGGTCTAACGCAAGATTTGAATTTGCCGCCATTTGTGCAGTGAAGTGTTGGCAACCCTGAAAAAAAGCAATTTGACAGCTAACAATATAGGGTTATTAAAAATGGAGCGTTACACCATAGAATAACGTGTCTTCAAAGAATATTTCAAAAATAGTGAAAGTTTGGCGGCTGCAGTTCGAAAATTTAATACAAAATATGATCGGAATAGTGTTTTAACTTCGTCAACTGTGAAGAGATTAATTGAAAAATTCATGGAGACTGGATCCGTTGGAGACGCCAAACACACTGGTCGTCCAAAAACAAACCGTTGAAATGTGAATGTCGAAGCAGTGCGTGAGAGTGTTGCTGACAATCCAGGAACCTCAATTCGACGTCGTGGACAAGAATTGCAAATTTCAAGAACCTCTCTAGATCTGTGTCTTCATGCTTACAAAATTTAATTAACACAACAATTGAAGCCTAATGACCATGGACAGAGAAGAGAGTTCGTTGAATGGATTTTTGAACATCAACAAATGGACTCTGATTTTTCGAGCAAAATCATCCTAAGCGATGAAGCACATTTTCATCTTGATGGCTTTGTCAATCGCCAAAATTGCCGCATTTGGGGTTCGGAGAACCCACATGTAATTGTCGAAAAACAAATGCATCCACAACGCGTGACTGTATGGTGTGGATTTTGGGCTGGAGGCATAATTGGGCCATATTTTTTTGAAAATGATGCTGGTCAAGCAGTGACTGTTACTGGTGCTCGATATCGCGACATGATTACACAGTTCTTTCTGCCAAAATTGGATGATATTGATGTGTCCAATATGTGGTTTCAACAAAACGGTGCCACATGTCATACAGCCCTAGAAACAATTCAATTACTGCATGAGACATTTCCAGGTCGTGTACTCTCTCGTTTCGGTGATCAAAATTGGCCTCCTAGATCGTGTGATTTAACACCATTAGACTTCTTTTTATGGAGTTATTTGAAATCACAAGTCTATGTCAACAAGCCCACAACCACCCGTGCATTAGAGGAGGAGATTCAACGCTGCATCAACGAAATTCAGCCACATTTATGCAGAATGGTCATGGAAAATTTCAACAAAAGAGTGCGCATGTGCATGCAAAGCCGTGGAGGCCATTGCCAATTGGTAAAAATTTGTTTTCGACTACAAATCTATTTAACAAAACTGCATTTTCAAACCAAACTATTTCTTTATAGGAAAAATATTGTTGGCAATTTTAATTTGTTGAAGAATAATTCAACTAACAACTTTTTTAACCCAACCCTACAAATTTTTAAGCAAGACAAATCTACAGACGGAATAGAAAGTTATCGGTGTGGGTCGCATCCCAACCTCTTGTTGAACGTTGGTGTTCGGGACTTTGTTTCTTGGAACACAGTTGGAACATCTTTAACTATGGTTAAATTATAAGGATTTAGGTAAGCTGCCTATAATTTAGTGAAAGTAGACTAAGTCAGCTCAAACCAGTCTATTACAATGACGGCGATAAAATGTAGTCAATGTTCAGAATTTCATAATACTGCTTTGGTAATTTTTGTAATCACTTCGATTTTTTAAATCGAAAATTGTGTAATTTTTTGAAGTTTCAAAATTCTTTTTCATTGGACTTTGGATTTCGATTTTAGAGAATTCATTTCGTTTTACAGATTTTTGAGAATTTTCTAAACAACACGAACCAGTAATAATATCGACTTACATTCATATATTACAGTTTATATTACAATCTTACCGAATTGGTAAAATCAAACATTGGAAAATTATGAACACTTTGAATTTTAAGAAAAACTGAAAACGAAAAATTATCAACTCAGAATATTTTACAATCAAGAAATGGTAAAATTTTCATAATACATTTCAGAAAAATTACATTTTGGCATCGATTAAAACTTTAGAAAAATATTTGCCAGTTTTTTTAAACACGACTTAAATTTTGATTCGAATATCTTTAAAAAATGCAAGATACTGACTTCAAACTTATTTTATTTATAATTTTAAAAATTTCTTTAAAAATACTATTGATAATATTTTTTCTGTAAATTTAATTCTTACCAAAAATTTTACTAAATTAATTTAAGGTCTTGATCATTAAACACCTTCAACTTGAATTGAATTTTTTGAGCTTACTTATGAAGCTTTTTAAATCACATTTCGACTTAAAAAATCAATATTATTATTTTTGGGACCACAAGAATAGTTCTAATAATTTTCAATATTTCAAACCGTGTTTTAAAGAGCTGTGAAATGTAGGTAATTAAAATATTGGAGTCGATAAAAATTACTTATTTGTTTGTATGTTTTAACTTATTTTTTCAATTGTCAAATATATTTTTTCTCAAAATATTGTTATATGTCAAAAACGCCAAATTTTTGTAGTGGTCAATTGTCTTACCTAATTAATTATCCTTAATAAAATTTAAAAAAGATTATGCTTCGGTTTTCGAGGTTTATAGGAAATGTAGACACATTATTACAAAAAATGCTAAAAATTCTTGTAGACAAAAAGAATTGATTTTAGAATCGGTTCCTTAAGAAATAACCATTTAATAAATACAAAATGTATGTCGCTTTCCTTTTCCAAGCGACAATAAATTGACAAGAAAATGTGGAATGATACTCTAAGGACCTGAAAACTTCTAAAAATTCCAACATTTTCAATTCAACATATTAAAAAAAAGTTTTTTTTTTTAAACTTTACAGGTCACAAAAAAGTAACCTACAATTCTAACTATCATATGCTTTCTGCTGCCAAATTGAATTTCATGTACTTTCAATTATAATAAGAAACTCACTAAACCATCAAATAATTTCAAAAATAATTACACATTCCAAAATCGTGTCATGACCTAAAAATCCTCTCATATCGGCTTTGTGAACATTTCTTTTCCATCAAAAAATAATACATTGAAATTCTTTCAACTGAATCATTCTTCAAATTTTCTATTTTTATTTTCTTGAACCTAATTCATGTTCAAAAAATGTTTCCCACTGCCCCCCACTTGAAAATAATAATCAAATAAAATACACCAAAGAACAATTTTTGTTATGTTCTCTCATAAATAATTATATACCCTGAGACTTCTTATAAGGAAATGACTAATACCTAACCTAACCTCTGTGAAAAACCGAAAAACCTAAAAATCATTAATGGGAAATTCTTTTCCCTCTTCAAAATGATGGGCGCCCAAAAATGAAACAAAATTTATAAAAATTCTTAATGAACTCTTCACCTCACTTAATTCCTCACTTTATTGCAACTTCATCAATGGATCCGTCATTTTTATCTATTTTATGAATCTAAAAGGTGTTAAAAGCCTATGCATATATAAAACAACTAAAGACCATAATAGTACCATCGAAGCACGACGATGCGAAGACCGACCGGTTACGCGTCGTCGTTGGAAAGAATAGAACAAATATATGAATGGTATTTTAAAGAACTAACGATTTATCACACAGAAAAAGACCACCTTAATGGATTGAACGTTTATATGTGCACATTCGAAAGCTCTCTCAAATTTCAAAAACCTTTCAACTTCAAGCTTCAAGAAAAATGCTGCTGCTGCTGTGGTGAGGTTAAAGTTGGATGACAAATTGTTTCTTATGTTCGTCAAAACTCTTAAATCTTAATGGAAAAAGAGAGAGTGTCTTTTCGGTTCGGTCTAAACATCAAAAATCCACATCACCTAACCCTTCTAGCTAAAAGTCTCATCCAAAAAAACCATCAAGATAAACTTATTTTAGTTTTCTCAAGCTATTAAAATAAAATTGACCACTGCGGCAGGGCCTTAAGTTTAAAGAAAAAATGCATTTCCAAAAGACGGAATATACACGCGTTGCTCGCTGCCGGCCGCAACGTTATCTATACATAAATTTAACGTACCTACATAAAAATTCACAAGGTGGAGGAATGTTAAAATCCAAAAATTGACTTTCATTTTTGTTTCATCTAATTTGAATTAGAAAAGAAAAACTTCTCACAATAATAAACAACAATATAAAAAATAAAAACATTTATAACAGGTTATTCTATAGGCCTGTTTGTGTTATTTTTAAATTTAGATGAATGGATGTTTGTTTGTTTGTTACAACAAAACCTCAAGAAACAGAGAGCTCAGACAGCTCAGAGACACTTCATAGGTTAGGTAAAGGTATTTTTATTTTATGCAGTGAAGCCAATTTTTAATCATATAGGATTTTGCAATTTCTTATGGCATTTTCTTTAAGCTGCATCCGATTTTATTTTGTAATCTGATCTGCCAATGGAAATTAAATTTCCCAATTCCGTGCTTAGGCCTGTCATAGTGACATAAGAAAATAAAATTAGACACTTGGTCGCATAATATAAGTGAAAATTCGTGGGTGGCAACATTTTGTGTTCAAGTCTAAATCAACTTTGATAGGTATAATTTTTCTTATGTATATTGTTTTATTTCAATTGAATATGTCAGATCCATAACAGTGTACAAACGTCACTTTTCCCAATCTACATAATCTGACAACAAAAAACTAATGTCACACGAACAGCGACACTTTGGAAAAATGAGACACACAAAAAGCGGTGGTGGCGTTGCATATCAAACCGTTTTGGCGATTTCACTGAATGGGAGCTCAAAATTTATAGCAGAAGAGTCCACATTCCTATTTTTGTGTTTTTCTTTTCATCTTCCGGTATAGAATCATCTGTTCCGTGTTTTCATTTTTTCCAACACTCGCATCAGCCTGTGAAGGTCACAGGACATGCGCTTTAAATTTTTAGTTATGTCTACAACAGTTTTGTTGGTTTTTTGTTGGGGTAGGTGAACAGAATATAGAATGTCAACCTGATGCACTGTACAAAAATAAAACAAAAAAAAATTTAATCACTTTGAATGAAGTTTTATATCGAACATGAACTCCTGTCATACTTATTCAGCATTTATTATTATTTGACCCCGATTGATCAAAAATTAACTGGAGAGAGTTGTGAAACTTCATTTGAAACATTTCTATTTTGAAAATCTGGCGGATTGTCAGATCTTACATTATTTTTAGAAAAGTCATTTATCTGACATGAGCTGTCAATGAGATGACGTTTGGCAGATCTTGTGCAGAACTCCATTTTTGACGATAAATGACGTGTAAGAAATTGTCAGCAACTGTCAGATGTCCTAAACGACATCATGTAACGATGTAAAACGCCATCTGTCAAAAGCTGACAGTGACGTTTCTCGCAACTTTTTCACACTAAAATGTAAGTTCACACTGTAAATGTAGTGACATTTTTCTTATCAAACAATTTATTGTGCTTTGGTTTTGATTTAAGAACAATTTTTATCCATGTATTTTCACCCTCATTCTAATTTAAACACAAAACGAGAAAATGCCAATTTATTAAAGGGGTGGATAGAATATAGGATTGTCCAAACCGATTCTGTGTTGCTTGACATAGAGAATTGAATTAGAAAGATTATCTCATATTGCTGTTTTGAATTATTATGTGTCTCGCAAGCTTATAAGTTGAGTGTTTTGTTTTTGAGAATAAAAAACTGAAGCGTAATAGATGCAATTTATTTATTTGAAAAAAGGCAAAACATCACTTGCATTTCAATTTGATGTCAAAGTCAAGGTCATTTAAGTCTTTCACTTTATATGTATACTATTGAGAAAGTCTATTACAAAAAAAGAGCTTTATATCGTATGGAATGAGGGTCTTTCTATCATGTGTATGTAGTCTACAATTTTACTCGTATATGGAATTATGACGTTTTATGTTTTTGAAAATCAGAAAAGAAGACTTAATAAACAAAAGTTCTGTTTGTTTGAACATTTTCAAGAAGCTGACAGACGGTGCAAATGCGCACTGTTTTTAACTGTCACCTTGTTTAAATTTTCTGACAGTTCATTAAAATATTTGGAAAACTCAAATCCAATAATTATTTTTAGTTGGTATCTAGAAGAAACCCTTGAACAATAATTCTAAAAGCCTTATACAAAGTTTCAGGTAGAAGAATATCATAAAGAAATGCATCAAACAAAAGTTCTGTTTGATTGAACATTTTCAAGAAGCTGACGGTGAAAATTCGAACTGTTTTAACTGTCACCTTGTTTAAATTTTCTGACAGTTCATTAAAATATTTGGAAAACTCAAATTAATTTTTAGTTGGTATCTAGAAAATACTCTTGAACAATAATGCTAAAAGCCTTATACAAAGTTGCAGGTAGAAGCATACCTTAAAAAACTGCATCAAACAAAAGTTCTGTTTGTTTGAACATTTTCAAGAAGCTGACTGATGGTAAAATGCGCACTGTTTTTAACTGTCACCTTGTAAAATATGTCTGACAGTTCATTCAAACTTACATCCAATTAGAAGTATTTTTTTACAGCTGTGAAAGTCAAAATAAACTCATCTTCCGATTTTTATAAATTATAAAATTTTCCTCATTTTTGTCTTGACAACTTGTGGCATCCCCATTTAATTCAAATTTTGAGTAAAAGTTATTCAAATATGAACATAAACATAAGCGTGTATTTTTATTTGCTGGTATCTTAAACAGCGTCTTGAACTTTATACAAAGTCACAGGTAGGGTTGTAAAATAATGCAAATATAAGTTTCAAAATAAACAATTCACTAAATGCAAATACTGCAAAGGAATTCAAGGAATACAAATAAATGCAACAAGTCTAAAACGATTGCAATCAAAAGATTGAATTCAAATGATTGCAATCTTTTTGTTTGTCGAGTGATTTGCGATCGCAAAATTTGAAGTCCTTATCAAACAAGTCGAAAAGATTGCAATTTCTTGAGAACCTGTTTTTAAAAGGCATTATTTGTGTCCATCTTTAAAACATTTCATAACCTTCTACCTACTTAAGACCTTTTTTATTATTTATTAAAAGAGAACGCACTAACAACAGGTAAACATTAAATCTAATACATTTAAGGGCTGAACCCTCAAAACATTAAGTACTTGAAAGTTTTTATTATATATGAAGACCTTTTTTCTCTTCATTAAAATGTCATTTTATGTTTAAGGTGTTAACACACAAGCTAATTATTTTATTGACATTTAAATTAGATCAACTGTCATACAAAAATAAGATATCGTAGATAAAGGTATAAATACAGTGTGACATAAGTGCATTGCCTTTTTAGGGAAATGTAAAGTAAGTTATCTTATCTTTTTACAACTTAGCTAGACGAAAAATGTAGGGTTTTCTACTTAAAAAAGTTACCTAATGTAACAACTTATTTTAAAGGGTTCAGTGATTAATTGAAATTGTAATAAAATAAAGAAGGCGAAACACTCATCAAAAATTACGTACGTCAGAGTAACAAGGCGAAATCTCTAAAGTTTGTTAACTTTTCTGAAGAAATACTTCTCAGCAAGTATAGGTAGAAAAATATAGTAGCTAAATTAAGAAATCTCACCTTATCTTATCAAAAAACCTTAAACAAGATAGATAGTTGAAAAATTTAAAAAAAAACATCTAAGACAACTGTGCAAATAAATAACTTGTGGTCGAAATCTAATCAACAAAAGAGACGAATGACTGAAGAACTGGAACAACTCAAACTTTATAACAATCCTAAGGTGTTTACAGTTTGGACTTATATTCACCCTCTAGATACCTTAGTAATGTTATTTTCCTCAATTTCCTTGATAGGAAACCATTTTTTTTGAGTAATTAGACCTCTTTTAAAATTTACTAGTTTCAGTTAAGCGGCTTCAACTGTACTTGTATAGTAAGAATAAAATTAAATAAATTTAAAAAAAAAAACTTACTTTGCTGGCGCAAGCTGATATGCACCGTTCCATCATTGTGAACACTGACATCTTCCAGATTATCTGGCACGTCTGTGTCGGAAAATTGAGTGTCCTGCCTCTGGAACACATCCTTGTACAACTTCACCGACTGATAGATCAACGCCCACGCCTGTTCTTCCGACAGAGGAGCATTAAACGAACTCAAGATAGTCTTCAAACTAATGCAAGACTCTGGTCTTGTACAATCATAAATCGTCGTCGTCACTGAAGTTGTAGTTGTTGTGGTTACGGAAGAAGAAGTAGTCTTTCCATTACTATTACCATTACCATTTCCACCACCAGTCCCCATCATCATCATTGAAGCACCCGATCCAAAAATATCCTTCGTCGTTTGATGATGTTGCTGTTGTTGTTGTTGTTGAGAAGGAGGTGGTTCGGAATTCAAGCCATTTTTAATATCCATATCGTCTAGAAGAATTGTACTATTACTATTTGTCGAATGTTGTTGTTGTTGTTGGACGTTTATTTTGTCATTGTTGTAATTGTTTTTGTCCGTTTGTTTTTGGGTGATGCAAGCAGGGGGATTAGCCCTTTGTGCTGCTGTTGCACCTGCAGGATTTTCTGAAATTTCTTCAGCCATTTCAGGATGATGAATTCCACTTTTAACTCCAGCAGGATGAAGAACTCTAACGGCACTATTCAACACTTTTTTACACGTGTATAAAGATAACTCTTCGTCGTAGGGACATTTTACGCCACTAATTAACATATTACATTTTATTGGGGGGAACGGAAGAAAAATTAACACACAAAATTTGTTGTTTAATTTTTGTTTTACAAAACTTGAATTATAAATTCACAATTTTTATTTTTCTTTATCACAAAAATATGGGATGGGAGAAACAAATAGAAACAAAATTTTGCGAATCAAATAAAACACACAGAAGAAAATTATCACTAAACGAGAGGAACTGGATGACAATGAAAAAAAAGACCGTTATCTGTCAAATTTAGCGTTTTGATAATTTTGCAAAAGGCTCTCACAACGACATTCAAGCGATTGACAGGTGTTTGTTTACTTTTCAATTTAACATTTCAGTTTAAAATTTTCGTAGATTATTAAAACTAAGCTTTTCTTTTGTTTTATTTTTTGTTATCCGCAAAGTACTGAAAACGCATAAGGACCAGCCTTTATGTCAGGAACATTAACAGGAAGTTGGATTTTTTATTTAAGAAATTGATTTTTCAATTCAAAGCACTCGATCGATTTTTAAGAAGAAACGTAAAACAGCACAAAAAATCTAACTCGCACTTGGTTTTTATTTTTCTAAAGAAGACTTCTCTGGGAGCGAAGGACTTGCAGTATACACATATGATAACCTTGACACTCCTCTTGGGGGGATTTTATTGTCACAACACTGCACGTTGTAAGGCAACAACAAAAAAGAAGAAGAAATACAAGGGACAGGGGTTCTTCACTTATAACAAATTCAAAAAAATTTTAATTGTACGTCGTCACTTAAGTTTTAATTGTTTTTTATCAAATTTAAATTTTAAACATAAATTAAAAATATAACACAAGAAAAATATATAAATGTTTGCATCGAAACAAAAATGTTTTATTTATTATTTAAGTTTTATTTTTTGCATGCTAACCGAACTATTCAACATCAATCCACTCCGTAGTTTAACTTATTCAATACTGAAATACTGAAAACCCAAATACTGAATTGAATGTGAATGTGAATGCTGAAAAAGTTAAATTCCATTTCCATGCCACTTGCTAGAGTGATGAACGAATGAATATGGAGCTGAAGGTTCCATCGAACCAAGTTCGTTGTGTGCTGCAACATTCGTTAAGTTCGTGTATTGTGTGTGAAAAGTGTTTGAGAAGCTTGAAGCTTGGACTTGGAGGGGAAATTCAATATTTTCATTTAATGCTTTGAAGTCTGAAATCTGAACTGTATATATTTATGTTTTATGTTTCATTTCCAATTGTTGCTTCAAACTTAACGAAAGAGAACAAGTTGCAGTTGGATATGTTATCATTATCAGTCAGTCTTCTTTTAGCCAACCACCACAATATTTACTTTACGTTTAAAAATAAAAATTGTTATGAGAAAATTGAAACCGGCAAAAAATTGAAGAAGTCGGGGCTGGAATTGATGACATTAGTTCGTAACTTTGTACATTTTTCTGGAACTGAAAAAGCATGGTTTTGATAAAGTAAAAGAAGAATATTTAGGGTATCACTTTCTATACGAGTGAATTTCAAAACTCGTGTTAAACGAAAAAATTATAAGAAGGGGCTATAATAATATTGGCTGTGGGTTAGAAGGTTAGGTTATAAGTTTGTAACAATCGTATGCAATGGATTTGAAGGCGTCTTAAAATGTTTAGTTTGAAAAAGACGAGATTCGAAAATAAAAATTAGAATAGCCGACTTTTAGTCACCTTTTTTAGATTTAAATAGCTTTAGTTTATTTAAAAGCAAATTTAATATATAAAAAGTAAACTTAACTAAAAATTTCATAATGATAAAAAGATGTTTTCTTCGCTAGAATAAAAGTTTAATAGTATAAAATATAAGTAGTACCCATGGCATGATGGTTTAGTGCGTTGGACTGTCATGCCGGAAGTGGGTTCACGGGTACTGCCTCTTGCGAGGAATTGACAAATTCTCCAAGAGCAATTCTTGTCATGAAAAGAGCTTTCTCAAAATTAGCCGTTCGGATTTGGCGTAAAACTGTAGGTCCGCTTCATCCCTGACAACAGTACTCGCACACAGGAATGGTTGAGAGTTGTAAGTCACTACGCCCTAGTTCTCAATGGACTGTTGTTATTTTAATTTTATTTTTAGTATAAAATATGGATATTCCTAAAATAACTAAAGTTCCCATTCTATTTATGTTATTGGAATATACAAGTTCTAAAAGCAGCTTTTTTGAATTGCAAAGAAAAAGAAGTTTATTGTGAAATTAGGTTCGTATCGAAATATATGAGTTTTTAATAAAACATAATAATGAAAAAGTGTAGTTATAAAAAAATCGCGTTTGAAGTTCCCAAATTAACAAGTTTTGATAAATCTGAGTTAATACTTATTTCAGGACTGTTCTAAATATCACATTTTCATACTTAACTCATTTCTAAAATTAAAATAGAATAAAAGAGTTAATTGAAATTATAGCTGTCATTTAAATTTTAAAAGTAAATTAATATATTTTATTGCCTTGCACATATAAAAAACTGTTCAAAAAAATATCCATGCGTAGAAATAGTTTTTTTTTTTAATTTATAAAATTGCAATTATTTAATAGAAGATTTTAATGAATGTTTTTGAAATAAAGAAAAACTCTTTTTCGTTTTCCAAGTGAAATTTTAAGACGGTGAAAAATAATAAAATAGCTATCATTGGTTTTCATCATTGAACATTTTGTTTCAAGGTTGAAATACATAAAGAAAGTTGATACAAAATTGGGAAATTGATAACTTCAAAAAACAACTGACTTTCGAAAAAAGAATCGTTCCATTAAAAGAGTTCCATTTTTAACTTCGCATAGGAAGTTATTGTAAAGGGCCCGATTGATTTCTCAACATTTCAAGGTCCGTAGAGTTGAAATAAAAGATTTTTAGAAAGATGTCTGTGCGTGCGTGTGTACGTACGTTCGCGACGTTTTTTTCGTCTTCCATAGCTCAAGAACCAGAAGAGATATCGACCTCAAATTTTGTTATACATATAATAAGGCAGAAAGATAAAGAAAGGGCTCTCAAGAAAATTTCGTGGGTGATTTTTTTTATCATAGCAGTTTAAAAAAAAGTCAAAATTTTGGTTAAACCTAAATATCTTAAGAACCAATGACGCTAGAGACTTGAATTAAGTTTTATATTATATATTGTAACGTAACGCAATTCAAATATATTTTTGGAAAAAATCCAATTAATGGTTTTTTTTATAACTCAAAAAAACTAAAAAAAAATTCACCTAGGAATTTTTACGACTAAAATATGATTTCATCAACAATTTTTGTGCAACGAAGAATAATGTTTTTGACATTTTGAGAAACATCTATTTGACATTTTTTTTTTTAAATATAAACCTAAAAAACCATTACTCAAAGTTGGTAAAAACTGATTTTTTACTCAAATATCTCTTCAAAGGTTTGGGATATTGGCTTTAAACTACTTTCATCTTTCAAAAAATATTGTTGTTAACATTTAGTAAAATTTTGAAAAAAAAATCGTATTGACAGTTTTTTTTACATAAAATTAAAAACCGAAAAAAAAACTTATATTTGAAAAATATTTTTTTCAACATTCACTAAAATTTTGAAAAATCTAAAATCTGACTGAATGTTTTATTACAAAAAATTAAAAATCTAAAAAATAACAAAAGTTGGTAAAAATTGAATTTCGACTCAAATATCTTTTCAAAACTTTGAGATATTGGCTTTAAACTACTTTATCATTGAAAAAGTATTGTTTTCAACATTCACTAAAATTTTGAAAAAAATTGACTGAGGGTTTTATTACAAAAAATTAAAAATCTAAAAAAAAAATAACAAAAGTTGGTAAAAATTGATTTTTGACTCAAATATCTTTTCAAAACTTTGAGATATTGGCTTCAAACTACTTATATCTTTGAAAAAATACTGTTTTCAGCATTTAGTTAAAAAAAATTTCACAAAAAATAGAAACCTTAAATAAAAACAATACTAAAACTTGGTAAAAATTTACTTTCGACTCTAAAAATCTTGTCTTCAAACTTTTTTTACTTCACAGAAATTGTTGCTTCCGATATTCAGTAGTTTTTTTTATAAAAATCCAAAAAAATTAAATCTTCAAAAAATATTACGCAAATTTGGTAAAATTTGATGTTCGGTTCTTGATATCTCTCAAATTAATTTCATTCATCCAAATTGTGAAAATTTAAGAAGAGCTACTAAAATTGGTAAACATTTGATTTCGAGTAATTATCTATTTAACAAAACTAAACTATTTCTTTATATAAAAAATATTTTTTATCATTTTAAAATGTTTAACAACTTCTTTAACCCAGCACGAAAACCCACAAACTTTTAAGCAAGACAAATCGACAGACGAGATGGGAAGTTTTCTTTGTATACCTTAAACTTAAATACTTGATTTTAAGACGCCAGTTATAGGTACACATTATTAGTTTTCATTATTGAAAACAAACATCGGTAATTGTTTGACAGGTCGCTTAAAGCTATCATTAAAAATGTATTTCATTGAAAAAATTTCCTGATCGAAATGAACCGAAATATGTTTACTGACAGAAACCTGTCATTGGAATTCTGTGAAGTTGGAAAACATGTCAGTGGAAAGATTTCTTTTACTTTTGAACATAAAAGTATTAGCTGTTCTCAAAAAAAATTATGTCTGTTTCCGATCGATCAGTATATAACTTTAATTTTTGATCGATCGGAAACACCGTCATTATCGATGTAAAAATTTGTCTGGATCGATTTCAATGATATTAGGCACATTCAATTCAACGATTGATATGTTCATAGTTCGCTATAACCTGCCTATCAAAATATCTTATGATTGGTTTTAATGATGAATACTAAGAGATACGAATGATGTTCTAGAGTTGAGTTCACGACCACAACGGCGAAGACTGCGATGACATTGACGATGATGAGGATCTGCAGCTGAGGATGACGATGATGAAAACGTTGTTCTAATGATGAAGACGATGAGCTGATGATGAAGACGATGATCTTATGATAAAGACGATGAGCTAATGATGAAGACGATGAGGTGATGATGAAGACGATAAGCTGATGAATTGACTATGACCAGGTCAATTGATGATGACCACGTGATGGTTTTGTTGTTCGTTTTAAACGAGAGTAATTTAAATTTAAAGTAATTTTGTTTCAACCAGCTTTATGGAATATTTTCCAAAATTAAAGTATTCCAATTTAAAAGAAAAACAACTCTAATTTCCTGAAATGGTTAATTATATATGTAGTTACAATTCATTTACATGTACAATTATACTTTCCTTTTTATATCTTAATTTATATTTTGATTTTTAGTTATTTGCCTTAAGCAATTTTCTTATATTTTAGTTTAACTATCCAAGCTTTACTACACTCTACACTCCAGACTTTGTATTCCAAATAACTTGCACCTGGTTTTATAAGGTGGAGTATCAATCCTCCAATTTAATTTAAAAAATGCGTATCTTGTAAATTTCCTTTGTAATTTTTCGATTCGCTCGATATTATAAGTTGGATTCCAGTATTGCAGTACTCAAGAACTGATCTAACCAAAGAATTAAAAAGGGACTTAAGTGTGTATGGGTCATTAAATTCTTTAGTGTTTCTCTAAATTTTTGTTGATGGTAACAAATCCAATGTTTATACAATTTACCTAACATCTATAAAATCTACTAGTAATTTTATCATCTATTTTTAAATGAATAAGAAGCATTTCTATGATACATAGACATTTTTTTTTTAACATAAACGAAAAAAAAGTTTTCCCTGTTGGGCGCCATTTATTGTCATTTCGCTCGTGTTAACATAAATGTTTGCTGTTTTCCTCACTTAATGTCATCAAATCCACATTCTATCAGCCACAATGTAAACCACAACTGCCTTCTTCGATTAGGTAGTTCGTTTGATATTACCCTCTACCTTTTATGTGGAATTGAGGCTCTTGATATGGAGTGTCGTGTCGGCTCGAAATCGGAATCGGAAGATCGATTATAGAGTTGAAAGTTGCTGCCGCATGCTGTTATGGTACAAGGCAGATTGGTTAGTTTCTTTCGTTAAATGTTTGATGTTGCAAGCAACAAGAGAGACAAGAGCTCAAACAAGAGACGATTGCTGCTCCTCAACTCAACCAAAATAGCAGAAAAACAGAAGAATGCAGAATGCACTTTTCTAGGAAAACTAAATCATATCAGTTTCTGTTGTTCCATCGATAGGGAATTATTTTATGGATAGAAAATTCCAACAAAACGACATAAATATTCTTACAACTGCACCAGACCAGGGAAGGTTGAACGTTGCTTGTTTGGTTGCAAGAAGAATATCGAAGGCAAAAGGTAAATGCAGAAAATAGCGTGTCATCGTTCTAGGAAAACGTGACGTAATTTTATTTATACGTATAGTTTGAAGATTCTATTTAGATTGAGTTTTAGAGTCTTTTAAGCTTAGGTCTTCGTCGTCGTTCGTTTCGTATAGAATTGAAATTGGAAGCTTGGAAACAATAGAACAATGGAAATGACATTTGAATCGGTTGAATACCTGCCGCACTGCATCATTGATGCAGATTAAGACAACTATATAGGCTTTAAGTTTCACAAGTTTATTGGACAATATTTAGATATCTATTATGAGATTATAAAGTTGACAGAATAAAAAAGTTGATATTTGTTCATTGTTCACCACATTGCCCCGATCCATTTACAATAGAAAATAAGTGTATCTATATAAACCTACAAAAATGGCTGTGGTTCCAATTTTATGGGAGTATCTGTATTTTGTTGGGTGTTGACTAATTAATGGAAATGATTGATTGCCAAAATTGAGAAACTCTGACATGCTAATTAATGTGACAATTAAAGAGGTAACGTATAAGCTACCTACGTAACGTATGCAGGTACACGGAGATTATATAATTTGTTTAGACCAAAATACCTGATTTTATTGTCAAGCAAATAAATTGATTTGACAACCCAAAGCTGTATTTAGGAAACGAATTGATGAGAAGTTTAAAATATTAATTAGATATACAAGAACACACGATCGCCAGGTGCCACAATATACCGTCAGATCAATAGGTGATCTGACAATAGTTACCAATAAACTAACTGTAGTAAAATACCTGTCAATGAAGAATTTTCTGTTGACATTTAGTCCCAAATTCTTACAATTTTACTGTCAAATAGTTAGATAATTCCATTTAGAGTCTAGGCAGAAGCAAAAATACTCCATTTACCAATATCGGAATCTTTCGTACGTTTCACTCTCCAAAACCCGTTTGATTACATTGTTGTATTTGTAATTTTGACAGTTAGTCCATGAATAGATGTGAAAACAAACAGAAAAAAAAACGATGCCATGGGCCAAGAGCTCTTTGCAAAGCAAAAACAAAATGGGGACGTTAATAAGTTTTTTTCAGATTTTTCTTTTTTTGATGAAAAAGTCAGTTTTTAGCTTTAGTTTTGCAGTCATTTTGTTGGTAGAGAACCAATGTACATTTTTGTCTTGAAAAAAGTGCGTTCAACATCAGTTTAATATAATTTATTCACTCATTTACAAGAATCACTACGAAATTCTTTAAATTTCATAATTAACTTCGGATTATTGTATCAAAGATGCGTTCGAAGAACCATCAAGTTAAGGGTGCGAGCGCATTTTATTGAATTCAAATTTTTTTTTTTGCAAGTAATTAAAATCTGTATCAATTTAATTAATACAAGTATATTTATAGTTTTTTTTTTAATGATTTAAGCTTGCAATTCCATTTTTATTAATAAATATTAAATTTAAAAAATTGATGGAAGCATACATGTATTTTCTATCAAAACAAATTATGCTTCAAAAGAACACCAATATTTAAAAAAATAATCAGAACGATTATAGCGAACTTGTTGAACAAATGTAGAGTAAATAAAATGCAAAATTTTGACGTTTATCACAAAATGAAAACATCAAAAAATTGTTCTGAATTCTTGTAATCGACATGAATGTTTATTGATGACTTTCTTTTAATGCAAAATACAATTTTCATTCATTAAAAATTATTAATGTTTGAAGAGTATTTTTAGTAAAAATGCTGATAATAATGAAAACAAATTAATGAGTTTTACGTATGTATGTATATGTTTTTGTTTTTCTTAATATAATAAATACTACCGTAGATTACTTTTTATAAATGCAGAACATAGAACGAAATATACATTAACACTAGTTTTTAGATATAAAGCAGAGGTTAGCTTAGAAAAATATTTTTAAGAAAGCCAATAATATTTAAGGTATGTTCATTAAAGAAATGTCCGCTTCGGCAAACCTTCATTAACTTTTTAGAAAAAAAATTAGCTTTAATTGCAGCCAATTATTGAGCAGTATATGCCTAAACGGTAGCAAATCCTTTTACTAGTAAATTTTTATAGCATTTACTACTTTCCAAATGCATAAAAGACATAGTAAATGCTGCGTTAAGGTAGTATTTACTAGAAGAAAAGTATTTACTGGTTATGGATGAATTTTTATAGTAAATACTTATATTGATATGCATAAAAAACTATTACGAACTTTTCTTTCTAGTATTTGCTGCAAATTTTTCAAGTTTCTAAATACCAACTTGAACATGTACTAGTAAATGCTTTCTCATGTTAAATGCCAACATCAACAGTCGCAACTCTACTTTCAAAGCAATCGGTGTGCAGAGCATTTATTACGAGTATAAATATGGCAGCTTTTTTCAATTTTAGATCTGAAAAAGTTTATAAAGAGTGAAGAACGCCCGGGAATAATAATTTTAAAATGCTCTACCGTTTTGAAAAATATAACGTTGAGTGGCTAAGCGAATGTTTTATGGGCAATTAATTGAAGCTAATAAATTTTTGTCCGCTGAAGAAAAGATGAGAATTTTTTTGAGATATGTTGGAGATCCAGGCTTTCAAGTTGGCGTTGGGGAACTACTGTTTGCAGAACTGTACACTATGTAGCAAACTATACACTATGGATTAAGTTTCCTTTAGATTACCCACAACAATTGGAAGCTAAACAGGATTGGCTTTTGAAATACAGTTTTCCATCATGTATAGGAGCATTAGACGGCACCCATGTCGAAAAAAAGAAGCCCCACTTACATTCAGAGGAGTATATAAACCGTAAAGAATATGCCTCCATCAATA
The DNA here is from genome assembly GCF_945859685.1 of Eupeodes corollae. Lineage (NCBI taxonomy): Eukaryota > Metazoa > Arthropoda > Insecta > Diptera > Syrphidae > Eupeodes > Eupeodes corollae. The sequence continues at coordinate 135,147,520 of NC_079149.1, forward strand.
TTCAAGCGAACTGTAATGCCAGAGGATGGTTTACAAGTGTTGTTTGCGAATGGCCAGGGTCAGTTCATGATTCAAGGATTTGGAAAAATAGTTTTCTTGAACCTATTTTGAGATCGTCAGAAAATACAATATTATTGGCAGACGAGGGATATGGAATTGCACCATGGCTAATGACAACATTCAAAAATCCAACTAGTAACATCGAAAAAGCTTATAACAAATTGCATACTAAAAAAAGAACGTTGTTTTGGGCAACTGAAAAGCCGGTTTCCAATCCTACAAAACTGTATACGAGTGGAATTAAAAAATTTCCAAACTTTAGTTACTGATTGTTTTGTCCTGCACAATATTGTAAAGTATTTAAATGACAAGGATGACTTCGAGATTTCAGAAGGTGATGGAAGAGAAAATGAAAGTGCAGTCCACACTTCAGAGAATAATGCTTCTGTACTACAAATCAGAAGATTGAAAAGATGAAGAGAAATGAGCTTGCAGAAATGATATACAATATACAATTATAATTTTGTTATAATTTTATTAAAGATACTCGTATATATAATGTAAAAACAAAATAAAACAAAGTATGACTTTATAAATCACAAAATGTTCGTCCGTCTTCGGAAAAAATATTTTGAGATGAAATCGTTGAGCTTAACGAATGATCTCCATCATTTCTAGCCAACCTTTTTTGAAGAAGCTCCTGTTGCATCCTCCAAAGTTTTAAATTTTCCAGAAGAGAGAGAAATTGGTTCTTTGGTCTCCTGTTCCAAACGCCTTTTGCGTTTTGATGCTGGTGCAGAAGATTGACAAGCAAGCGGCGCTGACTCTTGTTTGTCCTCTTCTGCGCTACTTGAAGAACTAATTCTTTTTTGTAAAAATAATTTTGTTTATAAAACTTAAAATACCAGGTATTCTTGAAATTGATGGGCTTTGGTCAACATTGATAAGCTTTAAGAAAATTTGTTCCCATTCTTTAAGCTTCATGGGTTTAATTCCCGTTGATTTAAGGTCCGTTTTTTTTTTCACGTCAGTCTTAATATTATTTATCATCTTCTTTAGTTGGTCTTCTGTTATTAATATACCAGTATTGGCTTGAAACTCACGAATAAACAGCATTAAGGTTGTTGAACCTTCTGCTTTTGCCATTTATTAAACTTCAAACACTTACTTTTAAACTCTTAAAAATTGTCAATAGTAGTATTTACAAATCTTCCAATTTAAGACCATGTTAGCACTTTTGATTTTGTTGGTTCCGGAACACTAAATGTGAGAATGTGTTTGGTTTTTGCATCATTTCACGCACACTTTCTCACATTTAGTGTGCAGTTAACTTGTAGGCAAACTGAAATGTTAGTCTGAGATTCTGATCTTGGTAATGGAGTATTTTTGGGCAGAAGGCTTATTCTTTCTATTTATGAAAACAACGTCAGTTTCAAATGTCGTTTGCTAATGACATTTTATGCAATATTGTTACTTATATGCACTGAATTAATCGCTAACTGAAGTTTAGTGGGGGCTAAGGGCTTCATAATATTTGGGACGAATCCTTGAACTAAGTAAACACAATAAATTATTAAGAGGTTTAAATCTTCTAAAAGGAAAATCAAGAAATCTCTGTCACATGGAATATTAATAAAAAATGTCTTTACCATGTCAAAAACAACAACAAATCCACTTACTCTTGACCACGCCACCCGGTGGTGGAGGCGGCACCGAATAGAACTAGTCAATTCTCAATCGAATGAGCCTTACCCAAGCGTGACTTAAAATTGATGTAATTTCGTGTGCTGCCCCCTTATTGAATTTAAAACGATTGAAGGTAGGTTCCTACGATGCCAAAGGTTGTCACACCGACTGACCGGATATACATATCCGGACCAGTTTAAAGTGCAATAAATTTGAGAAAATCAATTGTTGGTTATAAAGCACTTAACTCTGTATGACTATGCTGATGATGATGATGACCGAAGGCGGTTGTTAGGCTTGTTGGCTTATAGAGATGCAAGACCGTTTATAACCTATGTAAGTTGTGCATAGATTTCAAACCTAAGGCAGGCACTGCAACATCATAATACGAAACGCAACGAAATATCAGAAGCAGAACCAGCTTTTTGCTGTATGGTGTGTGCAGTCAATGGTGAAGACACAAATCACTTTTTGTCTTGTCGGGTTTTCCAGATGAAAAACTTCATTTCATCACCCACAGTACCGCCAGCACAGCACAGCAGCTTTGAGGTTTTGCTTATTTGCTTTGAAGAGAAGATGCAAAGTAGTTTTGTTACGAAATTTGACAAAATATCTTGCGGTCCTAATTACCATTTTTCTTACATAATTCTGTGTGTAGTATAGAAATAGTTTTGGTATGTTATAAGGAACTTCTGGTAGCGCATTAGGAAACGTCTGTACATAAGTCATGGTTCACGCATTCCGAGCAGCAGAAAAATAAAACAAAAAACTTTGACATTAGCGGATGCAGTGGCATTATACAACATTTTTTACTTTTGGTGTTGAAAATAATTTGAGTAATGTGAGAGATTAAAAATGATAATAAATCTAATTTGATATAAGAAGTCATCTCTAAGACTTAAAGTCTCCCGAATTTCTATAGCTCCAATAACTAAGAAGACTCCAATAAATTGCAAACTTCACTTTCTTTACGGTTTGAAATCATTCATGTCATGTTTTTATTTTATATAATTTTAGTACAGGCTTGAGGATTGATTTTTCCTCCTCAAGGATATATAAGAGATCTTGAAGATCGTATACGATAAGACATCCAATGATAGCGAAATCGAAAGACTTATTGGACTTATTATGTATAGACTCCTCTTCAATTGTCTTGTCAGGTTTAACCTAACATATAAATATGGATATGCCGATCGGTAGCTGCCACAAGCAACCAAAAGGCAAAATCAAGAAGTGGTTGAATGAATTGTAATGGGCCGTAAACTTTCAAGCGCCATTCAATTTAATGGACAATTCGAAAGGTGAGAGAGATGATCTGACAATAAAAACAGTCAGTTGGAAAAGAAAAGTTACAGGACTTTTTATGGCGGACAATTTCAGTCCCTTCATGGTTCGGAAAGTCGCTGGACTTTCAGACTCAACCGGATAAAGAACCCCGCATTAAATTTTCTCTGTGGTCGTTATTGCTGTTATACGGTCAGAAAAATTGAAATTAGTCATCGAAAATTCGACCTTCGCATCACACCACGCCCGATCCAAACTGGCTGTTCATATACCAACAATTACATTGAAATTATAATTCCAGAAGCTTGCCTTTCGGATAAAGTAAATTCCATGTCAATTCAAGAAACCATCTTCATTTTGTTTCATTTTAAAGTTCTATAACCTCTAAGAAAAAACACAATTTAAAACAAATACTGGTGTACCTCAGGGTTGTGGTTTGTCTCCGCAACTCTTTTTTTAATAATTTCTTTTCCGTTTTCTTTCTTGTTCATTTGGTTTTGTATTTGTGTGAAGAGTTTAATATTGAACGGCCTTGTTTTTAACGCAGTGAATAATAAGCAACCCTGATTCCTCGGTGTAACTATAAATCCTAAGCTGTGTCTTTTTTGAGCAACATAGTGTGGCGTGTTGTTTCTTTACAAAGCCGCCTTCCATTTTATAGCTTGAATCTTCCTTCCTTCGAAAAAATAAAAATGCGTACATGTATTTGCATATCGTTTTGGCACAATGAACCTCTTTTAAACAGTGCGCGTAAGTCATGGATGGACTATTCGTTCAATTCAATAGGTAATATGTAGATAATATATTAAGGTTCTTTTTTTGATTCCGTCTTCTCTTCTTTTTGGACTGGACTGGTTTTGGAATAGCATTGTGATGCCAATTCAATTTTCGATCTTCTCTGAGCCAGCTTTCGATTTCAATGGATTGCCGTTCATTTCATTGCCGGCATAGTTATCTAGAAAGTGGTAGGTTGCATGATCGCCGCCGGAGTTGAGTCGACTCGCCGTCGCTCGTAGACTGTCGATTGGCCATCAGTGTGGCTGGTTACTTACTGCGCTGGTCTGTCGCGCTCATCCTGGGTGAGTTATTTGCGAGAGGTGTCTAATTTTAACCAACAACGACAACGACCGACGACGACGACGCCATCGCATAGCATCTGCGCTTCTCTTGGCTATATACACTTAATGATGTGACAGCGCTACTGAGGAGCTGTCAGAGTGTGGCTTCGGAGCTTGGAGCAATTGCAATCGAAAACCCCTCTGGCGAAAGTCAGATCATTTGTTTTGACCATTGAAACTTTGCTATCTCGGTAGCTATCGTCCTTCACCCGTTTGGTCAATTAATTAAATGCCATCAACAAAAAGACACTCTTTCTCATCGAATGGTTCATCGCCGCTGTGGTTGACGTTGCTTCACCGGACCGAGATTACCGTAGCACAGTAACTTACTACGTAACTCATGGCTTGTGATGATCCTTAATGCATACATAGCGTTGCGTTATTGGTCGTTCTGGTCTGGTCTTAAAATCTGAACTGAACGTTTTCCGGTAGCTTTGGTTGCGCGTAATGCCCACACACACTCTCTAAAATCATTATTCAATTAATTATCAATTTTTATGGCAAATATATTTTATAGGAGATTAATTAAATATTAAAAATCTCACGTAGACAATTTATTTTGTTAACTAATCACAGGTGCAGGCGCAGAGTTTGTGCGTTTACATTACGTGATCGGATAACGTTGTTGATCGCGTATGCAACTATTATTGAACGTATAGCCGCCTCGTGTAAATCGTTTGAAGGCGGTGTTCGTTGCGTCTGAAAGTTGTCTCCTTTAGGTGAGGTAGAAAGTCCAAATGGCAGCAAGGTGTTGAGAAGCAAATTTAGGTCGTAAATCTTAAGCAAATTTTACTAATTAATTGCACAGCCAATTGACTAGCTCATATTTTGCATATTTTTATCACAGATCGTGCTACTGACATCCTCTGGCTCTGATTCATGTTGACAAGTCGTTTTATTTGAAGTCATGCGAAATCCTACAACAGGAATATATATATTTTTTTATAATGACTGAATGGTTAGTTGAGTCTATTTGTCATCCTCATTATCGTATATTTTCAATGTGCCGGCCGGCCGGCTGGCTTGACAGCTAACTGCTAACTGTTGACTATTCTGATGGTCTTTTTGTTTGATTTCAATAAAAAAGACCTTTTATTGACGGAGCAGAACGTTAGAATTATTAACTCATATATTAAGTCACAAATAAGACGGTGACTTAGTCATATGATCGTGATTTTTATGATTTGATTTAGCTCATTAGCACCTAATGATCAAATGTAACAAACACGTTCTAAACTAAGTTCAATGAAAAAGAATTTATATAACTTGATAACAATTTATTGGACTTATTTAAGGTTTTTCTTTTATTCAGATGACTTTGATATTTTATTTAGTGAAGAATCATTTTAATCCTTCCAAGTTAATGCTTCACTTCATCAAAAGAAAAGTCTGCTTGTCCTCCATATTGTAATGTCGTAATAAAATGGCGGATCCATTGTTCCAGTTGTCAAATGCCAATATATTGCCACTCGGTTGCAAAAACTACAAAGCTCACTGCAACTCTTTGTAAACCTGTGTTAGGTTGAAAGAAGTTTGAGATCTGGCTTTAGATGGGTCCAATTTAAAATAAATTTGATAAATTTGCAATATGCCCTTAACTGTCATTTAGTATTTTTTGTTAAAAGAAATGTCAAATTTAACATTTGGCTAGTTTGCTGTCAGAACTCAAAGAATAGAATTTTTGTGATTAGATTTCTCAAAAATTGTCTTTTGCCTGATTAAGGTTAGGTTATAGTGGCTGTCCAAGATGGAACGGACACACTTAGGCCAGTTTAATGGCCCATTGTGATACCACATGAATCTTGAGGCTTCCTCCTAAGCTCAATGGAACCAGTTAGAGTCTCTTACGAAACGTGAGAGGCTGATTATCCCGATATGATTTAGATCGTTTAGATCGTTAAAGAAGAATTCTCCTAGGTAATTCTTGCGTTTTCGAGCTAGAGCAGGGCATGTGCAGAGAAGATGAAGAACCGTTTCTTCCTCTTCCTCGTCCATACAGCTTCTGCAAAAGTCATTTGAGAATACGCCTAGTCTCATGGCGTGCTTTCCTATTAGACAGTGTCCGGTTATGACACCTATTATCGAGCTTATATGCGATCTGCTTAGAGAGAGCAAGCACCTTGAACGTTTTAAATCCAGAGTTGGCCAGATGTTTTTTGTGGCTTGACACGTGGTGATGTTGGTCCACCTGGTGCCTGCCCTCCTCACAGCGTCTTGCATTAGTAGCAGTTTACAAGTAGCGATTGGTATGCCAGTACTTGCCAAACGTGGTAGGATGGGTTGTACTGTACCGTTCCTGGCGAGTTCATCTGCCTTACAGTTACCTGGAATGTCTCTATGGCCCGGCACCCAGCAAAGGTGAATATTAAACTGTTGCGCCATCTCCATTAGAGATGATCGACAGTTATGGACTGTTATAGAGTTTGTAGAGACTGAGTCCAGAGATTTGATAGCGGCCTGGCTGTCGGAGAAAATACGGATATCAGATGTTGATATCACGTTTTCTTTGAGCCAAGACAAGACTTCCTTAATCGCCAAAAGTTCCGCCTGGAACACGCTACAATGATTGGGAAGGCGGAATGAGAGACTTAATTTCAGTCGTTCAGAGTACACACCACCACCAACCCCTTCTTTGGTCTTTGAGCCATCTGTGTAAAAGTGGATTGACTCATCCTCTAAGAATGTCCTATCCTCCCAAAAAGATCTGGTAGGTATAGAAATCTGGAAATTCCTATCGAATTGTAGTTGGGGGATGGTGTAGTCTGTGTGTTTTGGAATTGATTCTAAGTACCTTAGAATTACGGAGTGGCCAATGTTGTTGTTAGTCCACTGCGACGAAGCATTGAGGCGGATAGCAGAGCTTGCAGCTATTTGTTTACTAAATATGTCAAGAGGTGTAAGGTAGAGCAAGGTGTCCAGTGCCGCAGACGGGGTCGTGCTCTTTATTCAACTTATCCCTGTTTATACCTTTCTCTAAAGCAGTCCACCATACTGCCACACCGTACGTTAAAATCGGTCTGATTACCGATGTGTATAGCCAATGCGTGATTCTGGGTTGTAAACCCCATTTATTACCAATAGCTTTTTTGCAAGAAAAGAGAGCTACAGTAGCTTTTTTGACTCTTTCCTGTACGTTGCGTTTCCAATTTAGTTTTTTGTCTAAGACAAGACCTAGGTATTTGGCCTCGTCTGAGAATTTTAATTGGATTCCTTTAATGTAAGGAGGGTTGACAAATGGAATTTTGTATCTCCTCGAAAATAAGACCAGATCGGTTTTGTGTGGGTTAACACCCAGTCCACATCGATCAGCCCAGAGTATTAGTCTGTCCAAGGCATTTTGTAAGAGTTCTTTTAGGATATTAAGATGCTTTCCTGAAACTGCTATAGTTTTTTGCCTGATTTAAGAACGAAGAAAATAAATGTCATGCTGATTTGGTTGCTAGATTTAAATTAAATAGTGAATTGTGTTTATATAATTCATTCTACCGCTTTGTCAAACTGACGAAAACAATTTTCAAGAAGTTATGTAAACGTCATTACACATTTCAAAATAGAAGTGTTCGAAAACATGATACATATGAGATCTGCGGGAATTAAAATAAGACTATGAATCTTTTTCCCTCACGAATAGTTAGAGACGAAATTTAAAATGATATAAAAAGACTCAAAACTTGAATGGTCTCAAGGCATTTGTATAATTCCTATGACAGATTTCTGTCAGAAAAAAATTCAGTTGAATTTTAAACCATGACATTTTTCCAATAAAAGATGCGTTTAAAGACATTTGGTTGAAATTCACTTTGGTTATCCATTTCTAAATACCCCAAAATCCGAACACGACTAATCTGTCAAATCATTTTTGATTTAAGAAAGAACGTCAAAAAAGAAGCTTACCTTCACAGTATTTATCCAAATTCATAGAAGGTTCGTTCGATTTGAAGCACTTATCGTTTACAATTGTTGATATTGCAAGAACTTCTCTTAGGTTATCAGAACTTGCATTAAAATTCTTATCGAATATCTATGATATAACAACACAGTTATTGGATTACTGGATGCCATTATCTGGATTCTTTTATTTATTCAATGCACACGATCGAAAATTCCCTACGTAATTCGTTAGTTATTATATTTTTGGTGTTTTTCCTGGGATATAAACCTGCACAGACTTTAAGAGGCAAAAAATTAATTCAAAACGCGTTCCACTGCTCGGGTTATTAATCGTAATAAATTTGCATATGCGTATAGTCCATCACCTTGACATTGACAGAACTTGGGTGACCAACCATGCAAAACGTCACCGCAGTCACGGTTCGTTTGACTTCCTGTTTTATAATTGCTGTGATATATTTTTAACTACTTGCAGATGCAGAGTTTCAGCTTTCAAAAAAAAAGTTGGTTAGGTGCACAGAGCTCTTATTGAAAAAGTATCACTCGTCGTCTTCTTAAGTTAGGTATTATTGTTTCTGCTCAACAGACGACACCTTTTTACATTGGTTAGATTGGCGTCCAGTCGCCGCGCCGTCGTTCATTCGTCATCTCATAATGTAACGTCTTCTGTCACTGAGCGCGATGTGCGATGTATGGACATTGGACAGAGAGTGCACAACTTTTTTGTTTTATTCCATGGAATCCCTATTCGTATTATCTGCCAGCAAAATCGTGATTAGACTTCGAGTTCGTCTTCGACCCAGCACACTAATTCCCCGATCAATCAATTTATTTCAATGTGCAATCAAAACGTTGCTATCGTGTAATAAAAATCGCGATAAAATTGCCCATCACTGGTTGGATGGATGGAACATCACTGATCCTTTGATCGCTTGCGGATAACTCCATGCGGGCTCATTAATTTATATGTAATGTTGGCTTGTTTCCGCGAACTATGCTGCTGCCGTATTATAAATGCTCCGACGTTACTGGCATAGCTAATGCCTCTTGGACAATTGGCGCTACATTGAACTTACAATGGTGCAACGCGTAGGAACAGTACGAGTAGGTACATGGCTTTGGAGCTGGTTGTACAGCGGTACTTAAACCTTGTCATTGGGTCTTTTTTTATATAAATGGTACGATGCAGCAGCGTACTGCTGGTGTGTTGTGGCGATTGCAGCGCCATGCAAGAGAAAATGTTTAACCAAAGTCATCGTCGTCGTGTGAACTTCATTCAATGTGGTGCAAAGTGAAATAGAGGAGGACTCCTTGTCAAAGAATCGCGGTACTTCGTGACCGCCATTAGAGAGAAACCTGCGCTTGCTCGCGCTGCAGGTGATCATACAGTTGCAAGTCATGTTATGATTTACAAAGGTCTCGAACAATTTCACTTTATCATTTGAGGACCTTGCAGTTTTATGCAACGAAAACTACCAAAGACCAACCAATGGAGATGGTGAAACCTCATGGGTGGTTGGTTATGATGACTTGACGATGTACATAGGTACATGGCAAAGCTAAAAGAAGTCGCGTCTCTGGAGGTGTCACCTAACCAGGATGATCTATGGCATCAGTGCAATAATACAATGTGGAATTGTAGTATACTCGTTACAGTGAAGCGATTTTCTATATGAATTTGAGCATTAAAAGGGTTTTATAGGAAAGTTACATGACTTTTAAGCTAGTTTGACATTTTTTATTCATTGCGCAAGCATAGGTTTTTGTGAAAACGAAAGTTATAAATACGAGAGAGTGACTTAGAAAAATGAAACTACATACATAGTTACCTATAAGAAGAGGCAATATATTATTGTTATAAAGTCAATTTTGGATTTTGTACCTATTAAATTAATATGCCACAATATCAGTAGGTCAGTAGCCTAAGGTTCTGTTTGAAAATGTGTATGTTTTCACTTTCTGTCTTACTGGGCCTAGAAATTTGTTTACAAAGAGTATCAATTTTCTTAACAATGATCAATTCGGAAGCTATTTTACATGTGAACACGCCTTTAAAGTGACAGTTTGTGAAAAAGTAGAAAACAAACAAACCCAAAACATGGGATCTGATCTATTACTTCGATATGTCAAAATCTCATACGCCATTATGAATAACGCAAATCACTGGAAGTTAAAGTAGCCATTTTGTGATTTTAAGTATCAAAGTGGCTGACATTTATTTCAATTAATATTCCTCCAGTTTTTGTTCTTGAAAAAAGGGTTATGTGTTATGGGATCCAAAGTCCTTTTCTTAACAAGGCATTATAAAAACTTCAAAAAGGGACTGGAGGTGGAAACAGAAAAGGCTTACGAAAGCCTTCTGCCAGTTTTTACCTCCATTCACTTGTGCATCCAAGCAATTTTTTATTCATATCGATAAAATACACAATATCCTCATTCCTCTTCGATGTTATAGATTTATCTGGGAGATTATTCAACAAACCGATCAACACCACCAATACCTGGATGAAGGAAGTGAAAGTCGATCGATATTTTTGTGTTTTTATTTTAATATAATGCACAAAAAACATCGTCTGATAAAATTCTTAACAACAAAAACTCCACTTTACCAACATCTTTGAATTGTCAGTTTGACTATGGAGCGGCCGGGAGGTGGCGGTGCAGTCGTTGTGGCATAAGAAATGCTCTGCACTCTGCCCCACAAATCAACAAGCGAATAAAAGAAACAATTCATATAATGAAACGCACAAGGAACTAACTGGATGGATAGACGCCTCGGCATAAGTTATACATTTTTGTATGGTGTGCTCTTGATTGTGTCCAAAGTGTCCAAACTGGAGTTGGACTACACACAGCAAACAAAAAAATGTCAAGGAAACTTGTTCCAATGGATTACGGAAGCTCTGGGAGCTAATGCGACATTTTTTAAAAAAGATTTTCGATTTCATTGAATAATAGAGATCGTTGCGTATACGCGTTCGATGATGGTGATTTTTCACACAGCAAAAAAACTAACACCGCTACAGATGTCATCTTAATCCACAATCCAAAGGAAACATGGCCTTTTAAAGCGCGCACCCATCAACGACGCAAGAAATGGTTTCAACTTTTTCCCAAGTGCTTGCTCTGCTTTCAGGTCCGTTTAAATAAGGAGGGAGGAAGACTGTAGAAGATTTTCCTTAAGCTTAGTAAACATTTTTTCTGTAAAGTCTTATAATTTAACTGTCAGATAATTTGCTGATATATGACATTTAATAATTTCAAATGTCATCGTCTAATAATGGTTGAAAGTGACTTTTCTGGAAATTTCATCACACAATATTATTAATTTAACTATTGTAAAAGATTTAAGAAACATTTTTTACAGACAGAGTTGTCAATAGTTTTGGATCTTTCAATTCTATATATTAAACTTAATTTGACATTTGATATACATCTAACGTTTCTGAGGACTTGATATCAACATTACTCTCAAGTTTATTCGCATTCAACTATTGAAAAGTCTATGAGTGTCAACTTAAAGTACCAAACTTCACTGATTGTATAATTACTAGTGACAGTTGTGATTTTGTCAAATTGTCACAAATAACTTACGTCAAACTAACTTTAAGTTAAGTTCACACTTATCCATAATACGCTCCTGGATCTGATAAAAAAGAAACAATAATTTATTTAACAAGTAGCTTGAAATTTCCGCGGAAAACGTTTCTTTTGTATGAGAGAATTTTAATATTATGCCACAATTTTAAGCGACCAACCCCCTAACGTGCCAGTTTAGTCAGTAGATTCAGAATTAAAAAAAGTGGACCACTGGGTGTTCATAAATAAAGCGAAAATGTTTTCATAGTGTTGTTTTAGCTTCAAGTCAAAATGATGATGGTGGGTGTTTGTTGAGCAGCTATTTCAACTCTCAAAAGCACTAAAAGTAATAGTTATGCAATTTATTTTTCTTTGAGTCTTGTAGTAGGTAGGTAGTTTTGTTTTGTCTTCGAAAATTGTTTTGAGATATAACTAAAAATGTCTAGAAATTCATTCAAGTTGCGAATATCTTTACTTGTTTGTTTAAGCCCAAATGGTGCGATAGATGTTAGATGATTATGCACAGAACGAATAAAAACCACTTGTTTAAGTATTTTAGTGTTCAATTGCTAGAAAAATAGGAGTACAATGGTTTCTAACAATCCAGAACCTGGACAGCTCCAGGCTGTTATGTTAATTTCGTGGTCATAAAATTTGGAATTTTCTAACAATTGCGAACCCAGATGGGCTACTGGGTTTGAGTATGCTTTGTCAAGATGACGCTAAACAAAATCAATTGAACTTTAGGTCGTTCTTTCCATGACTTATTTTCACATCGTTTATTCAGAATGATGGTGTAACTACATCCAGGTAGCTTAGGTACCCTCCAAGTGCCATTGAACTTGTCCCCAAGTATCAGTCACACAGAATAGATTCAAGTGGAAATTTACGAAAAAAAAAACATTTCCCAGCACGCTTCAAGAAGCATCCTGGAAAAGTGTGTTTTTTTTGTAGGTAATAAACCCCTAACAAAGAAACAGTAACAAAAAGTCTTCTTGATGCTTCTTTATATAGGTTCGTTTTTTTTTTTAATGTGGCAAGTCTTGCACTATGTCATGCTTCCCTGGCCATGGATGTCAACCGTGTGATTTTTATCCATCCACAAGTTGTGTTTTATTTGTATCATATGGAGTTGTGTTATGTTTCCCTAAGTTGTATTTATGTACGTAGACTGACTTAGTCTAGTTAGCCCTTTTTTTTGTTGAAGAGACAATGAAGATAGGTCTTTCTTTTTTGTACATAGAAAGAGAAAAAATGGAGCACTATATATCGACCAACATGGTAAGATATACTTTTTACCTACCTAAAGGACTTTCAACTTAATAAATGATTTATACACGAATAAATTCTTCAAGAGCTAAAAGGTGTGGCTACTGCTTGTATCACAACTCAAAATAAATAAATTATCCGGTCGTACATAACCAAAAGGGTCTGCATTGACGTTAAAATACTTCTTTTTTGAGTTAAATCGTTTGTTGAATTTTTACGTTAGTTTAATTTTGACAATTTTTTCAAATTTTGACATTAGTGTGGTGACATAAAGTTACATTATCGTTTTTCAGAGTAATTATTTCTATGTTGAGGGAATCTTAATCAAAGTAGTGTTTTCAAATGTCCCATTTTAAGCAAACCAAAAAAATTAGTTTGACTTTTTTTTAAAAAATTATTTCATTGAACATGGCTATTTTCACACATTTAAAAGTGATGCAGTGTTCGCACCGCATTACATGGCTTCGTTTTGACACTAGCGTGTTTTTTTTTTTTGACAGGAGAAAATCTTTAAAAGACACTTGACACCTCTTCATCAGGACCAATCTTGAAGCATCGACTACAGATTTTTCTTTCTTAACTTTGTACAATCACTTTGGGGGAAGTTTAAACTTTTAATACTTTCCCATGTTTTTTAAACCACAAGCTCATGAGGATTGGTTCTTCTTAATCCCCGAACATGGTTTCTTATATTCAAGAAGGACTCCATTTCAGAATTAGTATGACTTTGCAGTCTCTGGTTGTGCGATACACCGTATTTTTTAACAACTTCTGTAACCATTTCTATTTGTAAATCACGATGTAGATCGGTTTTTCTTATGTACCAAGGTGCATTAACTATTCCACGAAGGACTTTTTTTTGGATTTTTTATATGATTTCGGTATTCGTTTTCTTTGTACAGCCCTATAATTGGATTCCATAGGTGCAACCAGGCTTTAGTACTTGATTATACAGCATTATTTTGCTTTGGATTGATAAATCAGAGTTGTTACCAAGTAACCAGTACATTTTTCTATGTTTCAAGTTAAGTTCTTCTCTTTTCTTTTTGATGTGCTCTTTCCACTTTAGCTTTGCATCCAAAGTCATTCCAAGGTATTTGGCCGTATTGGCGTAAGGTACAGCTTGATTATTAATGAATATTGGAATATTGTTTATCTTTTTATTTGTAAAGTTTAGATTGAAGATTTTGTTTCATTGAGTATGATACGCCATTTTTCGATCCAAGAAGCTCTCACTTTGCCGACGGCCGGCATTTTGTAGTTTTACTGCTGCCTTAGAAACAAATTTGTCGGGTACCAAAAATTGCGGTATCATCTGCAAAAGTAGCCATTATGTTGTGATAACCAAATACAGGGTAGGACTCAAGACAGTTCCTTGTGGTATTGACTGGATGTTCAGCGAAAAGGTAAGCTTTTCTTTCGGGTTACCGATCCCATCTTGAGATTTCAAGGGTGAGTTTTGTAACTGTGGTTTTTTCAGGCGCTTGGCTGCTTTCCATAACGAAAAATCGGTTGAAGCATCAGTCGTTTAATTCCTTATTAATGTACTGTGTGAAAGCTTTTCTTTCGGGTTACCGATCCCATCTTGAAATTTCAAGGGCGAAAAATCGTTTGAAGCATCAGTTGTTTAATTCCTTAGGAATGTACTGTGTGAATCATTTTTGAATTTGCAAATTTGTTTTTTAAGATTGTTGCTTATACGGTTAAACCTTGTTTTATCATCTGGAAATCTAGTATTTTGCCATCTTCTTCGAGCTTTTCTTTTCTCTATTATCAACTCTCTTATCTCTATCTATTAGAAAATGTTGGAGTACTTTTATTCAGCGGCCTGTTGCACATCAGCAATAAATTGTTGCACTTCATGGTCAATTTGCTCGATTGTATCCATGGGAGATCTTAAATTTATAAAACTTAAAAGCCTTTCCAGTTTGTTTTCTTATTTACAAGCTTTGGATTACTTTCCTTTGATTCCTTTAATTACGAAAAAGTCAATAAGGTCTGGTATTTTATTAGTATCGGAAGGCCAGTAAGTTGGCGACCTGGAGGAATAGATTTCGCAATTGTATTTACGGCCTGCTTGGAAAAGTCTTTTGCCTTTTGTTGATATAAGTCTTGAACCCCAATGGGTGTGTTTCGCATTGAAGTTTCCACCAACAAGAAATTTATGCCCATGAGGATTAAATAGATCTGTATAGTCATCTTCTGTCGGGGAGCGCCTTGGTGGGCAGTATATAGCTGCTGTCTTAAACTCTTTCCTTTTCATACCAATACTAATAGTTGTTACTTGCATATTTTCATTAGTAAACTTGGTTGTTCATAATGTTTTAAGCTTTCTTTTATAAGAATCGCCGATCCACCTCTTGCCTTGTCAGCTGGATGTGGAGCGTGGTAACATGAATAGTTTTCTATTACATTATCTAGACTTTGCCCAATGGAGAAATGAGTTTCGGACACCAGGCAAATATCGATATGTTCTAGATCTACAAAAGATTTGTAATTCGGATGAACGTTGTATAAGACCGTTTGCATTCCATGTAGCGATTTCAAGTGTTCTGTCCATCATTGCTTTTTGAGAGCGACTTTTTCGCTTTGCTGTTTGATGTTCAAATCCTGTTTATCAATTCTTTGAAGAATAAGTTGTAGCATTTCTTTTATGGAAGTCTCTTCATTCTTCTGCACATTTTTAACAATCTGAGAATAGGCTTTATTTTCATCGCTTTTACTTTGAACAGCCGTTTTAGGTGGTTCCTTCTTAGTATTGTTTTCAGCGTTTAAATCGGTATTTACTGTTCTTCTACTACTTCCTCAGGAAAACACGAGAAATGAAGACCTTTGACTCACATTATTCGCTTCTTTAGTTCCTGTAATCAGCTCTTTGTTATTTTCGGTCTTAGAGCTTTTCTGTTTTCTTGAACGAGTCGCGGGACTACGTTTACGTTTCTTTGTGGTTTGCTTATTTTTCTTTTTCTCATTTCCAAACAAGAGCTCTTCTTCATCAGTTTGATATTAAGGTTCAATATATTTTGGACTTAACTGAAGCGTGGACTCTAAGACTTTCTTGTCAAGCAAGGAAACTTTCTCTTCGAGTTTGTTCACTTGCAGCTGAAAACTTTGAACTAGAACTTCAAGTTATTTTCTTGCCACTAATTCAATTTGCCATTCTTCATCAAAGTAGTTCTTTGATTTTGATTGGTTTTTCTCTTTGACTTCGTTGGAACTCTGTTGATATGTGATGTCGATCTCTTCATTGATCTTGGTTCCTTTTTCGCTGATGTTTTTAACATCGATAGTATTGTTTGAGGTTGTCGATGATGTAACCCCTGAAGTAAATTTGTTTGGGGGAGTTCTTTGCATGTTTGAACTCCGTTTCTCAATATTTTTAAGCAATAATTGGTCCTCCCCAGAATCCATAGGACCGACCTCGAAAGAGAGTGAATTTACCAACTCCACTGGAGTGCCACCTTAGGGTATTTAATCTTATCGTTTTGTTCATTGCCATAATTTTTTTAACTTAGTGTTCGTACCATAAATAGGTCAGTTACTTCTTACCATAGTTTATATATTCAGCCGCTCAAAGGGTACAGACGCTGACCAGTGTGCCGCACAATTTCTTGAATTTTTAAGGGAATTAAATCAAGTAGTGTTTTAAAACACCATTTTGACCTACACTGAAAAAAGCATAGTCTTACCCCACCTCGAACCAAAAGTAATAATTTAAGCAGTGACAGCTAAACCACCTTTTTAAAACAATTTACACTACCTGAATTCAACATTCGGTTTGTTCGTTAAGTTCAAAAGTTACAATAGTTTTATTGAAAAGCTTATATAAGTGTTAAATAATTTATATAATTTGTACAAGTCGAAAAGAATAATCTTTGATTCATTCTCAACACAATTGACAGTTGTTGGAAAATTGCACGATTTTTAAAAATAGCTTCTGGGTTGTAAAGAAAACTACAGTCAATTCTTCGTTAAGTTCAACGAACAAGCCTATTATTAGTGTTCAAAAAAACGGTGTAGAAATGTATTTTGACATATAAATTGGACATCTGTGACTAAATTAATTTACTGTTGATCTCATAGATGAAAGTCTTATCCGAATTTATGCTTCATATCAAAGCAAAATGAAAATAAAAAAAGCCACAGAAATATAAAAAGGAACAAAAATAAAACTACTTCCTCTGTCTTCAGTAGAAAAGTGAACGAAAAATATAAAAATCCATTAAGAGAAGCCAATGTATCACACTGCCATATATTTTAGCTCAATTCAATTTTCTCTTTCATATTAGGTTACACCACTGGCTGACTTATTTGTAGGTGCTTGGGTGCTTTCATTGAAAGCTACGAGGATAAGTGCCTTTTTAACTACCTACCAAGCTTCCTATTTCTAACCTCTGAATTCCCACTTGATGCCTTTTTGGTTGCTGTTGACCTATTCCAATTTTGATTTCATTTCGTCCTACGTTGTAGGATTTCTTGAGGTACTTTTCTTCCTCTTTTTTTTAAACAAATTTGTGGGCATGAGTAGTTCATTAAACTTCTATTCACATCATCGTTCACTTCAAAGCCTACCTAATGGGAGTAAATGTGAATTTCTTAATTACGTATCTAATACTCACGTCGGACGGGACAAGTTGAGAACCACTTCTGATTCTGAAAGACATCTCACATATACAAAATCGATTCTAAGAAAATCGACTCCATTTCATCCATTTTTATACCGCGGTATCTTTAAGGCGGCGCGTAAAGAGTCGTTTATTACAGTGATTTAAGGCTTTCTGATGTCGGAGTTGGATCGAGCGACGGAAATGGAATGCATTATCATCATCTCATCACCATCAACATCTACATCATCATCACCAGTAGCAATATTATGAACAGCTATAGCAACTTTGCTATATACTCATACTCCATCCCATCCAGAAGCACAGGAAATTATTAACCCTGGAGGAGCTACCGCGCAATACTTACACTCGTTCATGTAAACCTACGAGCTACGAGAATACGCTAAGCAGATGAGGATGGTTTTATTCTTTAAGGAAATTGCAATCACATAATACAACCTTTACAAGAGAGGGTATAGTTACCTAAGAGGAACCCTTTTTTTCATCTCCTGATTTCAACAAGTTAGCACCTCATCAACACACATCAAGGAATTGGATTTCTTCGGTCTTATATAAAAATGTTCTTATTCTTTTTCAGGTGTTGATTATTCAATTGGAACACCTGTAGGTATATTTTATTGGCGTTGGCAAGCCTCAGGCATTCTCGTCATGGTGATACAGGGCTGTATAGGGCTTGTTGTTGATGAGATGATGGCGATATTGACCTTTGATTTGTCTTCTTTGTGACTTAATCTGGATTGCACAATCGAGAGAGCGGATAATGATGTGAAATAATGAGAAAAAAGCCAAGGAAAAGGTTATATTTATATCACGTAGAAAAAAAGGTCTATTGGAAGTATAGTGTTTTCTTTCAAGACCTTTGTACATTGGCAAAATACGAAAAATAAATGAGATGGGTCTCCAGGATTTCTGATACTTTTAATGGATGTAATTATTATGCCTTCGTTGCTTTTCCAAAACGTAATTTCGTCACGTTTTTGTAACACGTTTTGTTATTAAAGTTCTAAATGGAAAATAAATTGCCCGTAGAAAAGGTTGGAAAAGGAACGCAAGTTTTCTTAATGCGTTAGATACACCAGATCTATACTTCTTTCTTTCAAAACTAGTAGTTTAAGCTTAAATTTCGAATATATATTGGATTATATTTTGCTTTGATTTTTCACCAAGAAGTCACTTTCAAAATGTTTTTGATACAAAAGACGATTCGGTTTTTAAATTTAAAACCTTAAAATTTTTGGCAACAAATTAATACTTGAATTGATATTTGTTTGTAATAAGACCTCAAGATGTCAATAAATTGAATGCATGCTTTAAATTAATTATGCTACTAAAAATGCTGAATCTGAACGCGTCTTAAAAGTGACAGTTCGT
The DNA here is from genome assembly GCF_945859685.1 of Eupeodes corollae. Taxonomy (NCBI): domain Eukaryota; kingdom Metazoa; phylum Arthropoda; class Insecta; order Diptera; family Syrphidae; genus Eupeodes; species Eupeodes corollae. Next base: position 135,166,343 of record NC_079149.1, read on the forward strand.
AAGAAATAAAAAACAAAACAAACAAACCTAAATCTGGGGACTAACCTATTAATTGCAAACGACAAACACTTAGATAAAGATTTTTCTTTAAAAATGATGTAGTAAAATTAGTACTTGTAATTCTAGTAAAGCAGGAATTTAAGGACGGTATTTCGGTCTAAGATTTATGTTTATAGCCAAGGACCGGAAAATTGTCTTATGAAATCAATACCTGGAGTAAGATAATTCATCGTCTGGTTCTTCGAATGAACTTGGAGCTTAAACATCAAACTAAGCAATGCTTAGATCAGAAAACTTGTATAGGGTGATTTTTAAGTTTTGATTTTCGTTAACTGACAGTTGAAAATATTAAACTGTGTTCCCATTTCTATTAGCAATCAATCATGTTTAGTCACATTTGTGAAGAAAATCGTTATAGCGGTTTTATTAAAATTAGATTAGCATATGCAACATTTTTCAATTTTTCTTAGGGAATATTTTTGGTATGCGATTAGTTTGTACTTTTTAAAATACACTTAAAGTTTTGATTCTCGATAAATAAAATGTTGACCTCTTTTTGCGATAAGTTAAATCTTTTTTTAAATCTTTTTTAACCATAAAATAAATTGTTTAGATTTAAAAACAAAATAAGGGTTCTAAGGGTAAGTACAAATATATGTGTAGAAAATTTCATAAAATCTAAAACCACGGTTTTGAGAAAATTAGAACTTTAGATTTTGTCCTGTTATTTTCGTACTTAAAAAATGAAAAAAAAAAAGGGGCTGGGATGTGACCCACACTGATAACTTTCCATCCCCTCTATCGATTTGTCTTACTTAAAAGTTTGTAGGTTTTCTTGTGAGTTAAAAAAGTTGTTAGTTGAATTATTCTTAAAAAATTTAAAACTTCCAACAATATTTTTCATATAAGGAAATAGTTTAGTTTAAAAATCTAGTTTTGTTAAATAGATTTTTAGTCGAAAACAAATTTTTACCAATTTAAGTTGGATTTTTTTTAAATTTTTACAAATTAGATGAATGAAAATTATTTTAGAGATATCAAGAACCGAACAGCAATTTTTACCAAATTTGCGTACTATTTTTTGTAGTTTTTATTTTTTTATGAAAAAACGGGCTGTTGGATTTGTATAAAAAAAGCTGCTGAATATCGAAAACAATAATTTCTGTGAAATAAAAAAATTTTGAAAGCAATATTTTTAATTTTTGAAAAGCTATTTGAGTGGAAAGTAAATTTTTAATAAGTTTTAGTATTGTTTTTTTAGAATTTAATTTTTTGTAAGAAAACTGTAAATTCAATTTTTTTCACAATTTTATCGAATGTTGACAACAATATTTTTTAAAAGATATAAGTAGTTTAAAGCCAATATCTTAAAGTTTTGAAAGATATTTGAGTCGAAAATCAATTTTTACCAACTTTTATAAATATTTATTTATAATTTTATTTGTTGTAGAAATCGTTTTTTCTTAAAATTGTTTCTAATGTCAAAAATAGTATTTCTTATAAGTTAAAATTAGTTGGAAGCCATAATCTCAAATTTTTCAAAAGATATTCGAGTCGAAAATCAATTTTTACCAACTTTTATTAAATTTTTTTTAGATTTTTAATTTTTTGTGATAAAACCCTCAATTAGATTTTTTTCAAAATTTTAGTGAATGTTGACAACAATATTTTTTTTAAAGATAAAGTAGGTTAAAGCCCATATCTCAATGTTTTGAAAAGATATTTGAGTCGAAAATCAATTTTTACCAACTTCTATTAATTTTGTTAGGTTTTTATTTTTTGTAAGAAAAACTGTCAATTTGATTTTTCTCAACATTTTTCAGAATGTTGAAAACAATATTTCTTATAAGGTATAATAATTTTGAAGCCTTAAACTCAAGCTTTTGAAAAGATATTTGAGTCGAAATTCAGTTTTTACCAACTTTGAGTAATGTTTTTTTTAGGTTTTTATTTTTTGTAAAAAAACTGTCAATTAGATTTTTCTCAATTTTTTTTCAAATGTCAAAAACAATATTCTTCGTTGCACAAAATTGTTTTGAAGATGAAATCATATTTTAGTCGTAAAATTTTCTTGGTGACACATTTTTTTAGGATTTTTGGGTTATAAAAAACCGTTAATTGGATTTTTATCCAAAAATATATTTGTTTTGTACTACGTTACAATATTTTATATAAAATTTAATTCAAGTCTCTAGCGTCATTGGTTCATGAGATATTTAGGGTTAACCAAAATTTTCCCTTTTTTTTAAACTGCTATAGTAAAAAATAAACCACCCACATACCCATACAAAATTTATTTGAAGTCGATATCTCTTCTGGTTCTTGAGCTATGGAAAACGCAAAAATAGTCGAGGACGTATGGACGTACGAACGTACGTACACACGCAGGCACAGACATCTTAAAAAAAAAATCTTTTATTTTGACTCTAGAGATCTTAAAACTTCGAGAAATGTCAAAATTTTCAATTTGACAAATCGAACCCATTACAATAACTTCCTATGGGAAGTTAAAAATCTAACTGCTTCAAAACCAAATTTGATTTTCAACCTTTTTAATCAATCGACTAAAAGGCTAAGTTTTTTAGAGGCTAAGACAGACAGACGAGACCGACAGAATCGCCGAACCCACTTTTTTCGGCTTCTCTACCATCATCGTAATGTCATGTAGGATTTAAATGTCACGTTGAAAAATGTTTACGAATAAAACACTTGCCATAAAATTGTTATATAAGTCCCAAGTAAAAATAAATGAGATAAAACTATCTTCTAGATTATAATTATATACAATTAATTCCAAAAATAGTTCTGTAGTGTATTATTTTTCGAATTTATTTAGTTATTAAAAAAAAACTCCCATTACTTACTTGCTTAAAGCTAACTAAAATGACCAAACTAATTCCATTACTTTGAGGTTGAAAGGACTTCATTTTCATGTGTTAAGTCCATAACTGCATTTATCCTGTGCATTCTCCTTACTATCACGCAGTCAACTAGTTCTAAATCGAAAAAACTTTAAACAAACCTTTTAACTTTTTCTATTTAAAACTTCTTTGTTTTTAAAAGTTGCCTTGAAGCTCTTTTTGAACTATTTAAAACCGCGCATATTTTTCCTTGAACAAAAAAAAAAAAGGACTTTGCTTATTTCAGATGCAAAAACACTGAAAACCCCTTCACTTGATAATGTTCTCCCATTACAAATTGCTTTACGCAAAATCCCTACTTTGTGTGCATTCCCTTAGCCCACTTAATGGAGTTTAGGATCTAGGATATCCTCAAGACAGAAATTCTCTTTCTACCGCAAAATGGGGATGGAATTTTTTATACAAAATTACTTGGCTTGCAGAATTATGATTCCTTCAATTTTAACGCATTATGATAAAGCGTCGGGTATTAATAATAAGTTCCCCATCAAGCCTCACGGTCACACCATTTTCTCTATCTACGCTCCTAAAATAGGTTTGAAAAGGAAGTGAGGAACCTCCTCCAGTGAAGTTTGTTGAAGTTTAAATGCATCGGGGTTGTTGCACAAAGCGACTTGTTGCACTAAGAGAACCTTGAGTAAAGATGATGGTAGCCTTGCTGATGTCTTCTGGGATGTGGGTCACAGCAAGTGCCTTGCACTCTCCGAGTTTTGAGAGAGAGAGCACTATAAAAAAGGAGAAAGACTTTTCTCTTTGAACTTAAAACAGCTTTGAGTCTAGGAATGTCGGTATATCACACAATGAACCTATACTTTTCAAAACATACATACATAAATATAATATCATACCATATCTTATAGATACATGGGTATAGTTTGACAGGCGATGAGTTCTTCGCCCTGAGCCAAGCCCTCATCACATAAGAAAGTTGTCAAATTGATGCATTTCGTGTCTTCCTGTCCTTCTTCGTGTCCACCAGAGGGCGTCAAATCATACACATTAACAGAAACCAATCCCTCTGGAGGCTATCAAGATAAAGGGTTTTTATTTTACTGTCCAATGCCGCGCCGCCGATATTTATGTTTGGCACGAATTCGATACCAATTTCCATTAGGGAGATATCGACATCGTGATATTATGTTTTTTTATTATTTTTTAATCTAGTATATTTTTCGAGGTAAACATTTATATTGTAGGTAATTTAGTTTTACTGTTTGTTTATTTTTCTTTAGAATAATTATGTTAAGATGTTTTGTGTTGGCGGGCAGCAAAAGAGATGAGTTGTGAAGTCTTGAAGTCCAAACGTGGGAGGATGATGAAGATTTTAAAGAAAGCGAAAGTTTTATTTTTGGTTTGGTTTTCCCCTTGAATTTTTGTTTGTAAGCCAGGAGCCGTCTTTACAATCTTAATACTTGACTCGGTTAAGTGAGGTTGGTTTTTTTTTCAAAGATTTGTATGGGCAAAGCTTGGTATAGGTTAGGTATTAAAAGATTGACATCTTAATTTCAATTTAATGGATATACTCGTTTGTTGACACTCAGCAAAAAAAGTTTTTTTTTTATTTATTTGATGGTTATGAAAGACCAATTTAAAATTAAGGTGGCACTAGAGGTCACATTTGTTACTAACCATAAGTATCTATATATTATTTATTTGCAAAACATTAAGTTTAAACAATTTATGGTATATGTACATTGAACATTTATGAAGCCCGAAGAATGACACAAAATCACTTTAATTTTTGTTGATATTTACAAAAAGTGATGGCGTCATTTTATTAAAATCTAATTTTATGGGTTTTTAATTACATTTGGATACATTTGATTTAACATACAAGGTCACACATAAACAGAAGTTGGGATCTAAGCTGAGGTAGGTTTCAAAGCAACAACTTAGTTAAGATAAAATTTGTATAGAAAATATGTCAAAGTTAAAGAAAATGTGAGTTATGATTTAAGAATATATTAGTGTACAATTTAGATATCACATTTTATGTTATTGCAATCGGTACGATTTGTTTAAATGTAGATTTTGAAATTTCTCGACGCTTGAAGGTACCTATAGTCTTAACCCGACATTGTTTGGAAGATGTGTCTTTAAGATTTTTTTTTAACCTCAATATCTGAAGATCAAACTGAGATATTCACTTCAAATAAATTTTGATTAACAGCCAATAACATTAAAATTTGCAAACATTAATTTTAGACAATTTTAATGGATGTTTTTGATTTATCTTCTTTCGAACAAAAAATTAGCATTTTTCAAAACAAAATTAAAAAACAAACAAAAATTAAATCAAAAAACCAGATAAATAAAATGCACAACTTCACAATCCTGCTCCTGAATTCAAAGAGTTTGTTTAAAAAATAGCATAACAAAATAAGTTTTTTTTTTAAATTTCATTGGATTTCTCAAACAATTATAAATTTTTAAGTTTTTCAAAAATCTTACAAATATATTTATTATGTGATTATAAATATACTTTGCACATTTCCATTTCGTAAAAAAAATGTTGACATGTTTTAGAGATATACATATATTTCTTTTACAAAATCTAAAATTGCTTAAACGAAATCCTGTTAAGGGAAAATAACTGATTTAAATAAGTTCATTAGTTCCTCAGAATAATAAAAGAATGGTGTAAGAGCAAAGCTTTTTTACTCGGTCTGCTTAGATTTTAATCGCGAATGTTGATCTGATTAGCAAATCTTCACAGATAATTATTCTTACTTACTTCAATCTGAAAGTCTTCGAAAAATTCGACCAAAAAAGAGCGACGAAGACGGTGGAGCGGATTAAAGAAAAAACGCAAAACAAATTTAAACTTTATAGTACGGTGTTCTGTGCTTGAATGTCAGATCCTTCTTTTATTTTCTTCTTTCTCTTTCTTGTTTTTAATTTAGTACATTTTTGTTACAATAAAAGATGGCCGATGATTTTTAGTGGCGGCAAATTTGAAAAGTTAAGAATTTTAGTAGGAATTTAGGATCTTGACATTTTAAGCTATAATCGCAATGATTTTTTATTTACATATTAGAATTTTAATTCAAATTTAGGTTTAAAGTTTTAATTCAAGTTTGGACTTTAAGTTTTACATTTAAATTAAAGTTTAAGTTTTCAAAATATGAAATTGGGAATAAATTTAGTTTAAAGTCAAAACTTAAGTTAATATAGATTTTAAGTGAATTCAAAAAGTGAGTTTAATATAATTCAATAATAGGTTGATGAACTGCTTGTGCGTTAACATTTCCAATACTTTTTAAAATCCACATAAGCTCTTCTTTTTCTACAAGAATGCAATCTTTAGTGGATTCAATCTTTATAAATTATTCATTGAATTCTGGGACTACAAATTTAGCAATTATCAATCTTTTGAAATTAAAAATTATTAATTTATAAAAACAACTTGATTGGAATCAATTGGTTAAATTACTTTTATTTATTTGGAATCTTTGTTACGACTACATAGATTCAAGTGATTGCTAATGTTATTTCAAAGACTTTAAATTGATGCAAATAAATATATGAAGTTTCAATGGATTGCAATCTTTTTGATATCAAATGATTAGAGATTTCAAAAGTCTTTTAATTTAAAGGCGAGTTTCAACTCTCAGTTTATTATTGATAAATATCAAATTTAAATATTAAACCTGAAATGTATAAAAGATTTGATTTTAAGAATAAAGAGAGAATCTAGATAAACAGCTACATACATAGGTTCTACATTTAACTTTCACTCAAAATAAAATTAAAATCGATTCAAAATGTTTTAAGCTCTGAAGTTCATTTGGTCGATATCGATACTCAAAAATTAGTTAATTTTCATGTTCTAAATTTCGACATTTGCGGTTTTCAAGTGATTTAAATTTGACCAAAGTAAGTTGGTGTGATTTGAGCTCGACAAGAGGAAATTTTTCAAAAACAGTAGTATTTTCACTTAAGGGAAATAAATCTTAACTTAACTTTGTAAAAAATATGATGAATTTATCCTCTTCCTCGGTTCCTACGCTCGTTGAGAATGACACTCCATTTGTTAGCTCTTTAGAGAAAGCTAATCTCTAAGCTAGGCAGTTCGCCACCAATTCACCGCTGCCAGTAAGTGTTATGACTCCGCCTGTACTTCAGCAAGTTAGTGCATCTATAGGGCAAATCTTTTAAATCTTTTTTCGCACTCGCACTGTAGCGAGAGTCCTAAGAGATCTTAACATACATAAATCTGATGGTCCGGATGGTATCCCCGCTATTGTTCTGAAGAGGTGTTCTTCATCGCTGGCAAAACCACTGGGTAAGCTTTTTCATCTGCCCTACTCCTCAGGTCTCGTTCCGAGAGGATGGAAAACTGCATTTGTCCAGCCTACCCAAGAAAGGCGAATCTTCCTCACCATCTAATTACCGACCGATTGCACTTACGTCCCTGCTTTCCAAGGTCATGGAAACACTGATTGGTTATCAGCTCAAGAAATATCTCGAAGATCGATAGCTTCTTTAATACCGACAATACGACTTTCGTAGCTATAGCACCACTGGGGATCTCATAGTTCATCTCACCGAACAGTGGAACAAATCTTTACATCGTTTTGGAGAAAGTAAGATTATTGCACTTGTGATTTCAAAAGCATTTGATAAAGTTTGGCATCAGACTCTTTTATCGAAAATGCATTCTTTTGGTTTTCATGAATCCCCCCTTCATTGGATTAGTAATTACTTTTCGAATCGTTCAATACAAGTTGTATTTGATGGATTAAAATCTTCAAACCACAAAATAAATGCTGGTGTGCCCCAAGGCTCTGTTCTATCTCCAACACTCTTTCTCATTTTTATTGATGATCTCCTGTCTGCAACTTCTAATTCAATACATTGTTTCACTGACGATAGTACTCTTAGCTTTTTATATTTGTTTTCAGATTCGCATCCCTCTTCTTCGGATGGGGAACTGCAATGACAAAATATGATAAGCTCATTAAATTCCGAACTAAACAGCATTGTACAATGGGGAATAAGAAACCGCGTGGAATTTAATGCTTCAAAAACCCAATGCTGTCTTGAATCGTTAAAGCGAAATATACCCCCCTTTCCATTATCCATAAATGGCACTTGCATCGAGGAGACTGAACATCTCGATATTTTTCGTATATGTATCACCAACCACCTTGTTTTTGTAGTACCCGTGGCATGATGGTTAGTGCGTTGGACTGTCATGCGAGAGGTCTTGGATTCGATTACTGCCTATGCCATCTGAATTTTTTTCACAGGTACCACCTCTTGCGAGGAATTGACAAATTCTCCAAGAGTAATTCTTGTCATGAAAAGTGCTTTCTCAAATTTTCCGTTCGGAATTTAATTAAAACTGTAGGTCCCTTCCATCGCTGACAACAGTACTAGCACACAGAAATGGTTGAGAGTTCTCAGTCACTAGGCCCTAGTTCTCAAACGGTCTGTTGCGCCACCAAATTTATTTATTTAACCACCTTTTGTATTGATCGTTCCACTAAAGGTGGTTACGTGATGTCGCCAAAAATGCCGCAAGATGTTTGGGTTTACTTAGGTGATGCAAGAAGTTTTTCTCCCCCACTAATCTGGCTGTTATATACAAAACTTATATATGTACTTCCAAAGCTTGAGAGTAACTCCCATATCTAGTCTGGTGCTCCTGCAACTTACTTAAGCCTCTTGGACGGTATTGAATGTAGAGCATTTAGATTGATTGGTGATATTACCATCATAAGATCATTTACGTCGCTTGAACATCGTTTGAATGTTTCTTGTCTCACCCTCTTTTACCATTATTTTAATTGTTTATGCTCTAGAGAAATAGCCAGTTGCAATCCTCTCCTTGTATAGTTCAACCGTAATGCTCACGCTTCTAGGAATACTCATCAATACATCCTCGAGCGCAACTTCGGTCGTACTGTCAAAAACAGAGATTCGTTCTTTAGCCGTACTATGCGAATGTGGAATGCCATGCCACACTCTGTCTTTCCCAGCCATTGGAATATTTAGCAATTCAAAACCAATGTGCATAGACACCTCCTTTCAAACCCTTTCCTAGTGCTCACACTGTGTCTACATAATAAGGGCAGTATTATCCCTTTGAGTGTGCGCTTATTACTTGGTTCGTAAAAAGTTGCAGCTTTTACTTTGTAGTTGAGGGAACAGACAAAGCATCTAAAATGATTTTTCAGGGCACATCTTTTCCCCAACACTTTAAGTAAAATAATATTAATTTAAGACCTAACACATTCAAAAACTAAGTTTCGACACCAGAGTTTTTCCGAAACTATATTATCGGAATTTCCTTATCGCAACGAACTGCAAGCCTACAGTTAATAAAAACCACTAATATTTTATATTTACTTTATTGAAAAGCACAGAATAAATAAAAACATATAAGAACTTGTATATCTACAAAAATTATGACAATCAAATGAATTTGTGATTTCGAAAAATATTTGAAGTTTTAAAATCGATTGATTACCCTGAAAACAATTTCAATCGATTTTCAATTTAATTTCATTTCACTCTAATTTGGAAACTAGCTGTTTTCAAATCAAATGCATTTAAAGAATGCATTTATTCAAAAGTCTTGTTTGTTGGGATTACAACTTGTTTAAAATTCTTAAATTAATTCTGTATAAACATTTCATAGTTCTATTTTCAGTAACAAGAATAAAATAAGTCAAAATGTTTTTAAGAAATTACATCTGGTATCGGGTGCAATAAATCTTCCATATTTCTTACTCATCTTATACGACTTTCGGAAATAAAAAGTAGAAAACTTTATCATATACTGACACACATTTAATCCAACTTAAAACATAGCCGTATACATTTCTATAAAAATAAACAAAATATAAAATCTCAAAATTGGTTCTGACATCCACATCCAAGACGGCTTGAAAACATTCTCCCATTAAAGTACAAAACATGCCAAAAAAGAAATCCATCGAGAGACTTTGTGGCATCGACCGGCATCAGTGTCACGTGAATTGCATAAAAATAAAAATACGCTTGCCAAAAGAATCTGTCGATGTCCGAGATTGTATCTAGTTTCACCTTCACTTTATGAGATAAAGCTGAAGAAGTTTGAAGATGAAGAATTCCTCTTCAGTAATAATGTAAGTTGAACCAATGTCTCACGTATCCGAATTTGTGAAATTTGGTGTCGTTATGCTTGTACGACGTACGTCGCGTCTTCGTAGCGTCGCGTCGCTCCGCCGCCGCCGGTCGTCTCGTCTACTGATGGGCTAAACACTGTTTTTTCCATACTAAGAGTATTGACTGGTGCTGGAGCGTGGTTTGCTGTTTGCTCCTATGAGTTATGGTAACCGGTCGAGTGAGGTGTCTCTGCCAAAATGCCGCCGCTTCTGTGAATTTGACCCAGAATCCGAAGCACACTCTTATCTTCCTTGGCTATCATCCTCCTCGCGTTCAATTGCGTCCTCTACTTACTCCTTTTATACAAAAAATTATGGTAATTAAAATAAATTGGAAATTGCAGCGGGGGCTGGTTTCCTGCCGAGAATCAGTGAATCTGTTTTTGGTTTCGTTTTTTGGTCACATAGCTTAGCATACGGCAGCAGCGGCGGCCAATGAAGAAGAAAGTGGCTTTTGTTTTTGGTAGTCCAATCGTGACAATGTCGTCGCGGTCGTCGAAATGAAAAGGATAATCAAGATTCAGGTTTTCGCCATCATCATCATAATCGAGGAGTACCTAAGTAGTCGCGTCGCGTTGCATCGAAATCGTCTGCGAATCTGGACCGATTATGCGTTGTTGTCGTCGTCGTCTCCGGCCTCCATCGCTGCTGAATGATTTGTTTTTGTCCTCTCCTGGTTTACCGAAAGTTGTGCACTTGTTTGATATAACCCGACCGGTATTATTGAGGGGCTTCAGTTTCAGCTTCAACTTTAGCGTCAGCAGCATTGGCACCCGGAAAAAAGATCACTTAAATTTTAAGGTTCATTTGTCTGTAGTCTGCGCTGGCTGCGCAGTGCGCAGATTATGCCAAAGAAAGTGGTCACGGTGGTTTTTGAAAGAATGCACTTTCCTTTCGAAAAGTGATTCCTCATTTCAAAAAATTCCATACATAATGAGCGCAAAGGCTATAGGAAGTCAGAGGCCCAGGTGATATCTTATAAGACTCTTAATCAATTCTTCTTCTTCGTACCTACTCCTTCCCCTCGTCACCCCTTTTCATTCACCTATTTCCAATGTTTTGGCATCCTAATGAATATGGCCAAGATCACGATGTCCGCCACTCCTAGAGCTGTCACTATAATCAAGGAAATAAATTGGCTTTCAAATTCGATGAATCGCGGCGAGATGATGATCGGCGGCGCAGCTCCTCGGTCGGCGGCGATTTGATTTGAAGAGACTCCAGGTTTTGGTTCTTCGTAAGACAGTAGCTCAACAAATGTTAGTATGGTGTGCTTTGTGGGAGGCTGTTGTTTATTATAAGACTTCCAGTCCTCATTTATTCATTCATTTTATTCAATTCAATTGGCCACGAGTTAGTGATTTTTCCGTCGTAATGAAGGCATGGTAATTGCATATATTTTGCAGCAAGAGGTTTTTCTGGCCAAATGCGGTTAGTGATTTTTCTGATACAATGATGGCTCGAATGGAAGCCGTATTCAAATAAGTACATAATTATTTTGAATATGCAGCAGCTTTAAAATGAGGTAGCATAGTGCCATCGTACAGGACTTTCGGCGCATAACATACATATCCATATAAAAAATTTTCGTGATGATGATTGAATCTGTTGGAATGCATTTTTAAAATTGATGACAAAATAATTTCCGCGTTTGACAGAGAGTCAACAGTATTAATATGGTTGAAATTTGATTCTAAATTAAAGTAAAATCTCTAATTCTAAATACTATATCTTTTCTAAAGCTAATGTCAAATATGTCCCAAAATTGCCCTGAAATGCCAATCCCAAGCACTGTTAGATGACGTTTATAATTGTCAAATGTACATAGTTCTTTGAGTCATATGACAGTCGTTGATTATATTGGCAGTATATATTCCTAAGATTTCTAAAAATTTTCTAAAGCTAATGTCAAATATGTCACTAAAAATATATTCCTAAACATCTTACAATTTGTAATTTGCCAGTTATTTCTTTCCACTCTGAGATGACGTTTATATTTGTCAAATACAGTTGCTTAAGTCAACTGACAGTTGCTGATAACTGAGCAGTTTATATTTCTAAGAATTTATTACATTTATTTCTTAGTTTTTGAATTCTGTGATAGAGAATTTTTGAGAAATTCAATTCTCTGATTTCTGACAGCAAAAGTAAGAAATTTGTATGAGAAGTTTTGTTATTTCTAAGAATACTGAAAACACTGAGATCTGAACTCGCCAAATATTGACAAAAATGTCATTGGGAACCATCGTCACATAAAGTTGTTTAAGTCATCTGACAGTTGTTACTAATTTGTTCACTGTCACAACACAATAAACTATTTGACAGTCAAATCTTTAAGATTTTGTAACAATGTCAAGCAGTAATTTCTTTCCACTCTGAGATGACGTTTATATCTACCAAATACAGTTGCTTAAGTCAGCTGACAGTTGCTGGTAACTGAGCAGTTTATATTTCTAAGAATTCATTACATTTGTTTCTTAGTTTTTGAATTCTGTGATAGAGAATTTTTGAAAAATTCAATTCTCTGATTTCTGACAGCAAAAGTAAGAAATTTGTATGAGAAGTTTTGTTATTTCTAAGAATACTGAAAACACTGAGATCTGAACTCGCCAAGTATTGACAAAAATGTCATTGGGAACCATCGTCACATAAAGTTGTTTAAGTCATCTGACAGATGTTACTAATTTGTTCACTGTCAAAACACAATAAACTATTTGACAGTTAAATCTTTAAGATTTTGTAACAATGTCAAGCAGATATTTTTCAAGCCGAATGATAACTATAGTCAGACAAAAAATCCATTAAGACATCAAATTAAATACTTTATCAATGAAAATATTAAAAGAGTTATTTTTTACAATTCCACCAAAAAACGGTAGGGATATTTTTGAAATATAATATTATACAATAACATTAAAAATAATAAAAATTAAATCATTATCAATAAAATTATTCTAGTCGAAACTTCGTAACCTTAACGCTGGTCGTTCTTCCAAATTTTCATTTTCACTTGCTTCATCTTCTAAAATAAGTCGCTGGTGACATAGTTTCCTCGATGTGTGTCGAACATTTTCAATAGCTTTCGAGATCTTTTTAAAAAATTACAATATTGTCAAAGACAAAAAAATACATTAGAATCCCGAAAAGATGAACAGTTTTATAACTTCCAGATAATAAACGGGCCTGTTTCGTAATTTGTTCATCTTTTTGAGATTCGTTTGTTATTCGAAATGTCAGTTACCGGATTCTCTAAATTAGAGCTAGCAGATGAAGTCTTGTATCCTTTCATAGGTCCACTTGAAACTATTGACTGATTGCTGTAATATTAAAATATTATACACATTTTAAGGAATTCTTAGTAAGTCATACCCCGATAAATGATGTCTTGAGTTTTCTAAAGTTTGTTTCAAAATTAGATTGTCACTTTCGGTCTCATTCAATCGCTCTAAAAGTTTCTGTTTATCCTCAAGCATTTGTCTGTAAAACACACAAACATTGGAAACATAGAAATTACAGTAAATATGTATTTTAGTTTTTAAAACCTAATGTGTTGTTCAAAAAGCTGAGTTTTCTTCTGCATTTCGTTATCTATTTCAATTTGTTGTCTTTTCCAAGCATCAAATGCAGATAAAATATTATCCTTTTCTCCACTCATTTGAACCAGTTTTCTAGAATTGTAAAAAAATATTTTAAACATTATATGTAGTTCAAAAATATTGCTAAAGCTTAAGAATTTAAGTTGTGTAATGGATTTTGAGTGTAGTCTCAAGATTTTTGTTTTTTTAAGGCCCGACTGTAATAGAATTAAGCTCAATCAAAAGATTTTAATGTCATCAAATTGAGATTTGTTAAGTTTCGTTAAGTATTTGCAAAGAGCAATTCAAGTCACCCGGCATTAAATTGATGACGTTTATATTTGTCAAATACAGTTATTTAAGTTAACTGACAGTTGCTGTAAAAGAATTAAGCTCAATCAAAAGATTTTCATGTCATCAAATTGAGATTTGTTAAGTTTCGTTAAGTATTTGCAAGAGCAATTCAAGTCACCCGGCATTAAATTGGTTTTGACAGCTCGACTAACCCAAACAGGTAGATACACGAGTAAAATGTCATGACTTTGCTGTATGTGATACTTTTGTAAATATCAGCAAGTGTTCGTTGAGTTTTTGACATAAGCTAATACTTCTAAAGCTATTTTAGTTCAGACTTCAAATGGTCAAAAAATTAACGAAACGATACTCAGAGCTGTCGTTCCAAAATTTAAACAAATCAAAAACAAAATATTATTTACTGATTTTCCTGTGATAATCCGTTGTAGTCTTCAATAAGATTATTATGCTTTTTAACAAGTTCCGTATAAGTTTCTGTAAATAGTTTAGTATCCTCAGAGTGGACCTTTTCAAGACGTTGTATTTCCTGATTGCATTCTGAGAGTTTTTCCTTGGCATAAGAGAGTTCAGAATTTGTTCGATTTAGTTGTTCTTTAATACTTTGCTGAGTTCCCATCTGGGAGGCTTGATTTTCCTTGAGAGTTGTCAACTCAAAGTGAAGTAGTTTTCTCTGCAAGAAAATAAATATAAGTAAATGTATCTACTCTGAAATACTAAACAACGTTTAAAACGAACTTCATTCGTATGAATATCTTCATTTGTACGAAGTTCTTCGATTATTGTTTGAAGACATGCAACTTGTTTAGAAAGTTTTTGAATGTGTTTAGACTGTTCGAGATTCTTTTCTTCGGCAGCATTAAGTTTTGATAACAATTCTTTTTGATCTGGTTTTGTATCGGGAGTTTGTACTCTTCTCTGCAGAAGTTTCGTTTTGGCTTCGAAAAGAAGATGAAATAAGAATATAAACATTAGAAAAAGACAACAAAATTACTCTTCTCTTAAAACATACAGTTCTTAAAAGAATTGGCATAAACTTTAATACTATTTGCTAAAAATTTAAGATTTTGTTCAGTCTATCTCACCTTGATTTCTTCGGATTTCTGTCAATTCTCTTTTCAATTGATCATTTTCTGATTTTAAAACTTCTACATTTTTACATTTCCATTTAAGCTCATTTTCAAGCTTTTCAAGTTTTTCAACTGAGCTACTTCGATGCGTTGATGATTGTCTTTGGCTTAATTTTTGATTCTCAAAATGAGCATTTTGCTCACAACGTTCACAAGGTCTTCGCTGGAACTCATTAATTTTACTTTGAAGATACGAAATTGTTTGCTCTAAGCCACAGACTTTGTTCTTTAATTCTTCATTCTGTATAAAATATAAATAGAATTATGTTTTTAAAAGATTTCATACAAAATATGAAATTTAAATTCTACTCGATACTTCTGTTTGAAACGTTCGTTCTATTGTGTCCTTTTCCTCAGTTAAACTATCAACTGCTGCCTGAAGAAGGTCATTCTGAGTCTCAAGGTCTTTTAAAGATTTCTCAAATCGAACAGCTAATTCATCGTCCAAAAAATCAGATTGAACCATGTTGACCTGACAGGATAAGTTATTTAAGTCCGAACTTAAATCATCGATGATTCTTAAATACTCGTTGTGATTTTCCGGATTTTCTCCACAATACTGCTCTGCCTAAAATTCAAATGTATCACCTGATTTCTGCCAAGAAAAAAAAAACGTCTATTTACCATTTCAAAAGAGCAACACTCCAAAAAACTTCCAAAAACGGAAATACATTGAATGGAAGAATATTTGCATTTCATTGCATGCCTCCGGCCTTCCTCAAAAACCAAATATCTCAACACCACTCTACTGCTGGGAAGTTTTGTTCAAAACTCGATTTAAAAACTCATCAAACTAAATTCATTTTAGAAACTAGTCCTTTCCAATAATTGTATTAAAAGTTTTCTTTTGATTCGCAGAGTTTCTTGTCCGAAATTGCAAGAAAAAAGTTTGTGGTTTAAAATTTCAACGTGACAGTAAACGATTTGATTCTATCGGCACGGTTCTTTTTCTTATTGTTGTGATAGTCCTTAGTCACGAACTCACGACAACATACGAAAAAGTAGTTTGTCTGGAATATGTATCCTTTCCTACGACTCCTGTTTTATTAATTTGTTTTCGAATGTAATTATCTTCTTCATACATAAGAAGTAATTAATAACTTAATATCCTTCAGGGTGTGGTAAGGTTATCAATGGAAGCATTAGTTGAACTTTATCGTTTCTAATCTCTAATATGACTCGATATTATTGTTAGTCACAGAATGTTGAACTCCTGAAAGGTGTCAGGTTGCATGTTTCCCGCGGATATTTATAGTTATTGTAATTTATGGTATTTAGCACATCCCTTGCCGCATTTTTAAAATACTACAAAAGTTTGTTTTATTATTTTATTTAGTAATACACCAATTTTGTCTTTTTTATTTAATTCACAAAATTGTACGAACTAAAAAGAACTTTCCCGCGCTCGAAAATGGGAAAACTTTTATTTTTGCCTTTTTTGTAACTGAAATTCTCGACCGACCGTAAGGAAATAACTCGGGTATCTGAGAAGTCTTCAAAAGAAACTCAAACTTCGATTTCGTTACGAAGTAACTGGTTGGCAATGGCAGGAGTATAGATAAATAGAAATGTCAATATGTTACAATATTCTCTCCTTTCATGACTATTTATGGGGACTATTGACTGATAGATAGTAGTTAAGGTGATATCGTAAATTCAGACTTATACGTGAAATCTGAAATTCGTAAAGCAGATCCTTTAAAGAAATGGCTCTTTTTTGTGTTTGTTGAAGACAAAGTAAGAATTCTAAGAAAAGGGCAGATTTTTAGAAGACTTTCTTAACTTTTAATAACGCCTTATTCATGGATATATTAGAATTTTTATAAGAATTTCAAAATACAACTAAAAAACATAATTTCTTATACAAATAAAAAATTCCCAGGTGAAAACTGCAAGGCTAATTTAAGTGAGCGATTTTATAGCTTATTTAACTTCCTACAAAAATGTTCTCAGCACCATACTGCTAAAATTAATAGTTTTCGAGATATTAGTTGTTTAACAATATTTAGTTCGAAAATGTATTGAAATTCAATGCTGCTCGAACTTCAACGAGTAACATCTTGAAAAATATAAACCTTAGCGGTATGGTGTAGTGAACTTTTTTGTAGAAATTTGAACTTCCTACAAAATTAAAAATCATTTTCCAGATGATGGCAGAAAAATGAGAATTTTATGAAAAAACTTTTAAGTACTATCCTTCTTGAGAGTTAGGGATGGAATTTAATGAAAACTTTTGTAGAGCATTTAATTCGACAGAAAAACACAAGTGTGAGATGTTACTATAAATTTGAAGAAATAATATCAAAGTTGACGAGAAAACTTTAAGTGTCATTTCCTAGTGCTAAATATTAATATTAACGGCCCAAATTTTCAGCGAATTGTCTTTTTTACCACTTCCATTAAATTGCTACCATATGACAAATAGTTACCAAAACACAATAACCATAGTTTTGGAAGAATTTTATTGACTGATTTCTGTTTCTTTTCAAAGCTTTAATTCTAATGTGAATCTCAAGTATTCCCAACTTCTTTATCGACTCTTAGATTCTCACTTCTTAGATCAGGTTAAAACAGGACAACAAACTTCTGAACCCTTCAGAATCAAAATGGTTGTAGAAGATAGAAAATATTCCACATACGCCCTGGTTGACAATTCTTACGCTGCCTCCGCCGGCCGATAGAAAGTTTAGAAGTTTAAATTCTTCCATCAATTGTATGTTAAATTGGTCTTTAGTATTTAATGTAAAAATAAATGGAACTTCATGTGAGTAAGCAATCAAAATGTTCGAAATGCTCTCACTCAAAACAACTGAAAGGAAAGAGAAAAATAATGAAAATGCCTACAAAAACAACAACAAAAACACAAACAAAAATTCCTTTAAAGTAAAGTAAAAGGAATATTTTACTACCGCAGACATAATACAATAAAAAACATACATTTTTGTATCATTTTATCTGTTCAGCTGTTTTGTGTAACACATTATATTATTGACGTTCGATATAATCGTATATAGAGAAGGGGTGTCAATCAACACATAGCTTTAAGAATCCACGTAGCACAAAAACATTTTTGAGTAAGACAGTAAATGTTTAAAGAAAGGATATACAAATAATAAATATGTTTTTAAAAACTGCTGAACAATTTATCGTATATAGAAGAAATTGACATACTAAGATCGTTTACAAGTAATTTTGTAGCTAATTTAGACCATTCAGGAGAAAGTAAACTTCTTGGCAATTCTTTTGTATGAAGTTATTTAGTGGTTATAAAATAAACGTAAAACATTTGATTACAAATCAAAATCTAATAAAAATTGACACATTTTTGAGATGGCGACCTTTGAAAAATTAAATTTAACATTTTTTAAACATCCTATCAAATACTATTCAAACAATATAAGACCTTCTTTAGACAAATTCTTTAAATCGATTCATTAGTTTCTAAGAACACTTTAAAACTAAATAAGGGTTCTGTGGATTTTTTATATTGAACGAGGTCAAATTAAGCAAAAAAATAGAGAAAATTTCATAAAAATCTATCGAGCCGTTTTAATGAAAAATGGTCGTCTTCTGACTAACAATTATTTTTTGGGAAACTTGTTCTTCTTGGCCCTAAGGAAAAACGCAAAACCAGAATTAGCTTAACTTTCACTTTTTGTGAATGCAATACTTGCCATAAAGTTCCTAAATTTTACAATTCTCTTCCTTTAAGTTTTAGTAGTGACAATGCGTTTCACGATGAATGGGTACAAAACTTTTTGCTTAGTTTCAAATTCAAGGTACATATCAGGAAGTGCTAGGGACGCTCAAAAAATCAGCTTTTTCGAAATTACTTTGAAGTAAATATCTTGTTTGTTAAGACTATGCCTTTCTCTCATTTAACTTAAAACTATCCGACAGACATTTCAGTACCGGGCATATTTTGAACTTCCCATAGGAAGTTATTGTAATGGGCCCGATTTGTCAAATTGAATTTTGACATTTTCCGACGTTTCAAGGTCCTAAGAGTAGAAATAAAAGATTTTTAGAAAGATGTCTGTGCGTGCGTGAACTCAAGAACTAGAAGAGGTTTCGATTTTAAATAGATTTTGTTATACAGATAATAAGGCAGAAAGATGCAGAAAGGGCTCTCAAGAAAATTGCCTCGGTGGTTTTTTTTACCATAGCAGTTTAAAAGAAGGTGAACATTTTTATTAACCCTAAATATCTTACGAACCGTAAACGTTAGAGACTTGAATTAAATTTTATAAATACATTGTATATTATAAATCAAAAAACTGAAAAAAAATGTTCACCTCGAAAATTTTACGAATACAAAATGATTTTATCACCAAAACAATTTTGTGTAAAGAAAAATAACGTTTTTTACATCTGGTAAAATTTTGAAAAAAATCGAATTGACAGTTTTTTTATAAAAAATAAAAACCTAAAAAAAACATTAATCAAAGTTGGTAAAAATTGAATTTTGACTCAAATATCTTTTCAAAAATTTTATATTACGGCTTTCAACTAGTAAAAAATATGGTTTTCAAAAAAAACAAATTGACAAAATTTTACAAAAAAATAAAAACCTTAACGAAAAAATTAATAAAAGTTGGTAAAAATTGATTTTCGACTCAAATATCTTTTCAAAAGTTTGAGATTATGGCTTCCAAATAATTTTAACTTATAACAAATATAATTGACAGCTTTTTTACAAAAAATAAAAACCTTACAAAAAAAATACTTAAATTTGTTAAAAATTTACTTACGACTCAAATAGCTTTTCAAAAAATAAAAATATTGTCTTTAAACTCTTTTTATTTCACAGAAAATATTGTTTTCGATATTCAGTAGTTTTTCTTTATAAGAATCCAAGAGTCCGGTTTTTATAAAAAAAAAATAAAATCTACAAAAAATAGTACGCAAAATTGTTAAAAAGTGATGTTCGGTTCTTGATATCTCTCAAATAAATTTTGTTCATCCAATTTGTAAAAAATTAAGAAATGCTACTTCCATTGTAAAAATTTGTTTTTGACTAAAATTATATTTAACAAAACTAGATTTTCAAACTAAACTATTATTTTATATGAAAAATGTTGTTGGTAATTTTAAAATTTTGGAGAATAATTCAATTAACAACTTTTTTAACACAACACGAAAACCTACAAGAGACAAATCGACAGACGAGCGTGGAAGTTATCTCTTTTTTATTTTTGTATTTATTTATTACTCCTACCCTAGAATTTTCGAAAATATTAATTTCAAAACTCAAAAAATGATGAAAAAAATGTATGATCGGGAAAAACCTTTAAGTACTTCGCTTTTGAATTTCAGCATTAAGGGTATTAAATTTTTGTTATTATTTCTATGACACACAATTTAAACACTTTTACTTCTATACTATATTTTGTTAAATTAGCAAGACTAATAACTCAAACAATTTTTAAGCTATTAACTTGAAATTTTGAACACAAAAATCTTGTCATCTCGATTTATTTTGTAATATTTCTGACAAAGAATCGTCTTTCGTCTTCTAGGTGTGTGTAAACTACAGCTATGGCCAAAACAATAAGAACACTCAAAATCGCTACGTAAAGGGCATATATTCTTCGGTCCATGGCAGCATTAAATAAATAAATAAATTGGGTGGCGCAACAGTCCGTTGAGAACTAGGGCCTAGTGACTTACAACTCTCAACCATTCCTGTTTGCGAGTAATGTTGTCAGGAATGGAGGGGACCTACAGTTTATATGCCGAATCCGAACGACTAATTTGAGAAAGCACTTTTTCATGACAAGAGTTACTCTTGGAGAATTTGTCAATTCCTCGCAAGAGGCAGTACCCGTGAAAAGACTTTAGATGGCACAGGCAGGGATCGAACCCAAGACCTCTGGCATGACAGTCCAACGCACAAACCATCATGCCACGGGTACTACCCATGGCAGCATTGTATCCCTTAAAATCCCGACATAAGTTTCCTTGGTCAATATTCCATCAATGAGAAATACTGGACCTTTTCCCCACCAAGCAAAACAACAAGCCATATCATTAGACTTTCACCTCTATGTTTCACAGTCGGCTTGATGCACCGTGGATTGTACGATTCATCTCTTAGGCGAATAACAAAATGTTTTTCATCCATCCCAAATAGATTGGCTTTTGTTTGGTCACTCCATCACACATTTTTCCATTGTTTTAGCTCTTTCAATGGTTCATAGGATCATGTAAAACTTTTTCGCAAAAGCCAGGCGCTTCTTCGTATGACCTGGTTTTAATTAGGGACCATTTTTTGGCCATCGAGCAGGGAATTTGGACACAAGCAAAACTCTCCGGACTGTCCTGGAATTAACTGCCTCAGCAGGCTCATATATAGGCCCGCGACGACATAAAAGTATTTTTCTTAGCTTCTCTTACCAAGGCCCTTTTGTCTTTTTCTGATAATCTCGATGGTCCACCTCTAGTTTCCATAGTTTTTCTTCGTCGTAACGCTTTAAAAACCATTGTAGAGGAGCATTTGACTATTCTGGCAATTCTCCGAATTGAATCGCCGTGCTCACGCAACACCAAAATAGCTTGACACTGAAATGCTTATTTTTTCCCATAACGTTCTTCAATAAGTTAAAATTATTTAAGTTGTAAGTAGTAGAACTTTATTATTTGCCTATTTTTTTTCCTGTTTAGTCTTTATTGCAAAACTTTAAAAAAATGTCTTGGATGTTCTTATTTTATTGGCCAAACAGATATAGCACTGTGAACAAATGAATCGGAACTGATCCCATTGTTCTTTGTTTTAATCAATTAGAAATACATATAACTAAAGAGAATATAAAGAACATTTATCTTTCAACGATTTTTGTTTACTTTATTGGCCATAGATGTATCTATGAATAACGTAAACTAGAGTTTAGTCTAGCAAGGACAAAATCAGAACTTATAAGAAAACTATAATTATGGCTCAATGTCCTCAAAGTTAAAAAACTTAAAAAACATTTTTTTTCAAAATAAAGTTAAAATCTCCACATAAATTCAAATTTAACGTGAATTCTTTATTTTCCTAAAAGTAATTTTAAATAATTAATTCAGTCTTCCAAATATATTGCAGAAGATAATAATGGGTATTTTTTAGCCCTGTGATTTTTAATCTGGCAATCCTTATTTCGTATTTGGTCTTTTTGACAGCTGTCATCTGATTTATGCTCAGTTATTTTGTCATTTCATACTATTATCCTACCTGAATTGGAGATTATAGATATATACGATCTTTGGTTCGAACTAAAGGGCGCAAACGGTTGTGATCCCTTCTCTTGTCGACGTAGAGCTGGGGAGAAGATCGTGCCCTCCTTTGCTGCCACAATCTGTATGCCTCCGTTTTGGCTTTGCCTGAGCACATTCAGAGTCAAACCAGGGGTTCCTTGGTGGTGGCTATTAGGAACCTAGCACCTCTTCTGCAGCTTTCATGATGGATTGTTTGCAAAGCCAGTAGGTCTCTGGGCACATCTCGTCCGTTGTAGGGTTTTTCGTAAGCTTTAGGGATACTCGGTCGGCAAAGGCATTGGCGGTATCCTCCTGCTGCAGTCTTCCAACGTTGAATCTTCTCCTCGAGGTTGTTGCTCGCCTAAGAGCTTCCATGGATATTCGTACGCGCAGTTTAGCACCAACTAGGTAGTGGTCGGAACCTATGTTGGCTGATCTGTATTACGAACGCCAAGTATGCTAGAGGAGTGTCTTCCGTCAATAGCAACATGATCGATTTGGTTGCATGTTCGATCATCGGGGGACCGCCAAGTACCTGATAAGGCTCAGGTTGTGGAATTTGGCATTAATGCGGATTGTCGTCACTCTTCCGCTTACTTACCGAAAGCTTAAAACTCTGCCTTAGTTTCCCTCTTACAGCAAAACCCCATCCGAATATGCAGGAGGGGGGGGGGGGGGGGTTGTCAACAATATCATTCCGTTCAACCGAGTCTTTAAAATGTCCTTTCATGGCCGGTTCATGAGGCCTGTGCATGGCTGATATCGTTAGAGCTGGTTCTTCAGAGCGATATATGGTTTTTTCCTCCTACTTCCTGAGAAGGTAACTCAGGTGACACATCTCTGTTCGTCGTTAGTTCACCTTTTAGCTATCCATTGGGCACCACTAGGAGTTGACGATACGTTTTATCACCACGATTTTTATCTGAACTAACAAATTTGAAATGACTTTCTGTCGTATGTAACAATTTTGTAAGCAATACTGTACAACTATGTACACAACACTTACTCCTTGCAGGTTTATTATTTTATTATCGTTATATCTACTTTATTTTATTCCAGGATATCTCGCACATTGTTCCAATTTGTAAATTGTTTTTGGATGTCTAAGTTTATTTTTGTTCTGTTCAAAGGAGATAGTTTTGTATTATTTACCTTCTTTTCCTGAATATAAGTAAATTCATACATTTCCATTAAGTTATACTTCAAAACAGACAAAACAACATTAAATAAAGGAAATCATGGTGTCGTGTGAAAATAAGTGTAAAAATCATTATTAATCAACATCATAGGATATAAGGTGTACCTATTTATGCACGTGAAATGTTGACATGCAATATGACTTAAGTACATAGTTTTGTATAAGTTTTTAATGTTGTTCTTTAGTGATATAAATTGGAGGGGGGTTTTGTTCAGAAGTTTAATAAACTAGGTCAATTTAGAATCAAATCATATTTATAACTTTTTCATTGATGATAAGCTTCATTGTATAGGGTGTTTTTTTCTAGCTGTATAAAAAATTTCGATAGTCGTTGT
Organism: Eupeodes corollae; assembly: GCF_945859685.1. Taxonomy (NCBI): domain Eukaryota; kingdom Metazoa; phylum Arthropoda; class Insecta; order Diptera; family Syrphidae; genus Eupeodes; species Eupeodes corollae. Next base: position 135,190,204 of record NC_079149.1, read on the forward strand.
TTACGGTTTGACAGTTGAAAAGGTCAAACTGTGATAACGTTTCTATATGTGTCAAATAAGTGTTTGATCCGTGGATAATTGAAACTCTCACCACCTCTGTTAAATATTTCTTCTATCATAAGTCATTACACATTATAAAACCGTTGAGTTCCGTTTCAGTACAACTGAGTAAATTAGTAATAATATTCAAAAAATTTCTGTCTAATCTCATTTTTACCTTTGAAAATAATTGTCTTGAAAATTCTTGATTTTGTAAGAGTTTTCCTCGATTTTCATATTGACCATTCATACAAATCTGGAATAAAAATATTATATCAAATAAAACAATACAAAAATAAATCATGTATATTTTATTAATTTTTTTCTTTAATAAATTAAACAAACTAAATTATTTCTATATCTTTCTTTTTTTTTACAAAATGTTTCATGGCGTCAAATTTTTCATTGAAAGCAAATTACTTTTTTTTTCTTAACTTAAAAAAAATAAAAAACATTAAACAAAATATCTTAAAGATATTTTTTAAAAAACATTACAAAATAGCTCTCATTTACATTTAACAACAACAACGATCTACGTTTATATGGGGACCATTAAGGTCTTTTTATCATACCGAATTTTTAAGTTCACATATTTGATCTTGTAGATTGTCACTATTCGCTTGGAGTTCTTCATTTAATCTGATGGTATTTCCAATTTTTGAACGTAAGTCTTCAATCTACGGAGAATTTAAAAACAATGTTTTTGATTATAATAATGTGTGTTAAAAAGATTCAATAAAATAAGTATTAACAAATATTTCGTGTAAGGCGGCGCAACAGTCCTTGAAAAACTAGGGCTTAGTGGACTTACAACTCTCAACCATTCTGTGTGCGAGTAAAGTTGTCAGGGATGGTGGGGACCTACAGTTTTAAGGCGAATTTAAACGGCTAATTTAGAAAGCACTTTTCATGGCAAGAATTACTCTTGGAGAATTTTTCAATTCCTCGAAAGGAGCAATACCCGTGAAAAACTTTAAATGACACATTCAGGAATTGAACCCAATACCTCTGGCATGACAGTTTAACGAACTTACCATTAAGCCACAAATTCTAAAGAACTTACATCATCAAAATCAAAATATTTTTGGTTCCAAATACATAGAAAAAAATGCCACTTTTATGAATTACGAAATTAAAATATGATTTTTTTTTAAACGATCTTAGTTCTCAGTTATAGGTATCATTGTTTTTCATCATTGAAAATTTAGTTTAGAGATTTAAAAGTGATTTATGCCCAATTTCATAAACAAACACTAAAAGCACTTTTATCTAAAAGCTTTTTAAATTTTATCAGGCTGAAAATAATTTTAACAAGGTCTTTAAATTTTGTCAGTTTCACCAAGCTTAAAATGGGAAATTTAAGGGATATTTTTGTTAAAATAGAGTCCTCTTCACAACCCTGTACAAATAAAACCACTTTTTTCTTTCTACTAAGCGAATTGTGTGAGAAAAAAAGAGAAAGCATTATATGTTGAAATAAACGACAAGAATCGGAAAATTCAACCGTACATATAAACTTCTTCAAAATAAAAAACAACCGTTTCAGTTATCGTGTCGTTCAAAAATTAAATATGAAAACTAATTTTAATAAAAGTAAGCGAGAGGAAAAATTATACGGAGGCGAAAAAAATGGGCTGATAGATATATATAGATGGGGTAACTGTAGATAAAATAAAAAAAAAAAAACTTGACAGGAGATATCAAATATCTTTAACTCCACTGTAGCAACATCGGGCAAAAGGACATTTGTGCAGTTAAAAAGCACGTATGAGTCCTTGAAGCATAAAATCTAGAAAAAAATGTCCACTCATAAGGTAAGAACCAAAAGAATTTCAACACTCAAAACTTGAAGTGTTTCTTTCAAAAACATAAAGTCATTTGAGCAGCAGTTAAATTAACGTTTCTCAAAGGTGAATGCACTTGAATCCAAGTTTTCTGTGATATGATTTATAAAAAGTGATGTTCAGATGGTAGACATGTGCATTCAAGAGGAACCAAGCGTCCACAGGTTTTTCTCAAAACCCACCTCTGTCTATCAACTCCTACTCTCACCTCCCCGCGGTGAACATCGGGTGCCTAGTACCTCAACTGGAGATTGGGTTCCAACCCCAGTGGAAAATTGTTGGGGGCAGAAAACGAGAGAGGGGGGAAAGAGGTTTCCACTAAGGCACCTCTCCTTATCCAGGCGGCAGCGGACGAATTCTCGAGATGGAATCAAAGGTGGTGTCTACAGTTGCATTAAGGTTAAACTACTTAGTGAACACCTTGTAGGGCTTCTTCGATATATTCGGAGCCCAAAGCTGCTGGAGCTGACGGCATCGCTGCCGAACATTTTCAAAGCAGCAGGCGATGACTTGGTAGGGAGCATGCACACAACTCATCTGCAAAATATAGTCGGAAGAAATCATGCCCGATGAGTGGAATCTCACCATAGTTTGCCCAAAACATAAGAAAGGAGACCCTCTAAACTGCACCAACTACAGAGGCATCAGTCTCCTTAACATTGCGTATAAGATCCTCTCTGCCGTATTATGTGAACGTCTGAAGCCATTCGTCAACAACCTGATTGGTCCTTATCAGTGTGGCTTCAGACCAGGAAAGTCCACTATCGACCAAATATTCACACTACGGCAGATCTTGGAAAAAACCCAGGATCTTCAAATCGATACCCACCATCTCTTTATCGATTTTAAAGCCGCGTATGACTGCATCTATAGGGAAGAGCTCTGCCGAGAAATTTCTAGTTTTGGCATCCCTGTCAAACTTATCCGTTTGTGCAGAATGACGATGGAGAATGCACGCTGCTCTATCAAGGTCGGAAGAAATCTTACTGATTCATTTGATGTCAAAAAAGGTTTTAGACAAGGCGATGCACTGTCATGCGTCTTCTTCAACATCGTTCTGGAAAGAATTGTGCAAAACTCAACCGTCAACACTAGAGGCACAATCTTCCAAAGGTCCATCCAATTACTCGGATACGCAGATGATATTGACATAATTGGAAGATGAAATTAAACGAATCAAACGAAGAATGACTCTTGCAAATCGCTGCTTCTTTGGACTTAGAAGGCAATTAAGAAGTAAAGTCCTCTCTCGAGCATCTAAAATCACCATCTATAAGACATTCATTATAGGATGCTTTGAGAGAAAAATTCTCCGGGTGATTTTTGGTCCCGTACGCAAAGATGGAGGAGAAGATATAACGACGAACTGTACGGGCTGTACAGCGACACTGACTTAGTTAGCAGAATTAAAGTCCAACGGCGTAGATGGCTAGGTCATGTAGAGCGGATGGACATCAACGCTCCAGCCCGGAAGGTCTTCGTGTCCAATCCCAAGGAACGGCGCAGTAGAGGAAGACGGCGATTTAGGTGGTGCCCAGGTGTGAGAGGACCTCAACCAACTTGGCGTGCGAAACTGGAGACAGCTAGCTAGAAACCGAGCTGGCTGAGACGCATGTGGTTGAGGTCCAGGTCCACCCCGGACTGTAGCGCCACCAGTAAGATTTATAAATAGTATATAATTATATACCAATCTATAAAACTGTTGGTGGACCAACAACTTTAGCCCTGAGTTGCCTGAAAGAAAAAATCGCTGGAATGGGGGGATTGCAGTTTAAACCGGAAGACAACATGTACGATTCCAATGCGGACTTTAATAGCAAAGTAGAAAGCGGTTCCGTTGATGTACTTGCAAGAATTCCAAATAGTTACTCCGTAGAACGACAATAGTGAAATGATTGCGTTATCGCCACCTGCTCCAACAACTTCAAAGAACTTCGTTCAAAAAGCAAAAGCAAAAGGAAGAATGACCAAAAAGGTCGGAACAAACCTTCACAAATGTAATACAATTTGCTCTCTTAAAAAAAAAAATTGAGAAGGAGCTAGAGATCCTTGAAGTAGAGCTTAAAATCAAGAAGATCGAGTTTCAACTGAGAGAAAGAGCTATACAAACCACAGTGCTTTGTAAAGTGTGGCCATACCTTAGTTGTTAAATACGGTGATACTAGTGTTGTCCTTAGTTAAACTTTTCGTACTTTTCGTGCAACTTTTAATCATGTTTTTTTTTTTAATATAAAATACTAAATAAATCCCCTGAAGAAGCTGGAAAACAACTGGCGAAACGTAGGGTAAAACCAAGATGGATTAGCCGTTTAGCCGTTGAAAAATGTATATACTAGTTGGTTCCATGCTGCAGTATTGTTTTCGTTTGCGATTTGTAATTTAAAGTTTGTAAAAGCTGGTACTGATTACTTCTCTAACGTTTAGTAAAGGGTCAGTTATAGCTATCAAATAAATATTTGTTATCAATGAAAGGTTTCAATCATAAAACCATTGAAGTCAAACCGAAAAAAATTTCGATCAAAAATCTATTAAAGAACATTTGTTTCTTTCCTAGTGTTTCAAATACGAATTGACACTTTTTAGACGTGTTCGGATTCTCATACGAGTATATTAATATTCACTTTGACCTTATCAGTTATTCTTTCAACGAATTCGAAACCAGATATTGCACCACTGACAGCAAATTTAATGACAGATATTTTTTTCTTTTTAACCCGCCATTGGTCTTTGAGACCGGGTGTGCGAAAAAATGCGAATAAATTTCTTCTTATATAAAGAAAATACGAAATATTAGTAACACATTTCAAAAAATCTTCAGTTGATCAAAGTTAACCCAATGGCGGGTTAAGAAAGCTACGACACTTTTCTTGAACCTGTGATGTTTTGAAGCGGGCTTACATCAACGTGTATAGCAACTAACTTTTAGTCTATTTTACATTTGTTATATTTTCTAATTCACTTACGATATTATCACGTTCTGAAATGCTATCCAATAATTCACCAAAAGCATCTACAATGGGATTTTTTGACATAGTTGCAGTTTGTTGGAAAATTTCTTCATAGTGGATAGGTTTACATAACTGTCAAATAAAACCAAGAGAAAAGATAACTTAAGTTTAATTTTCAATATGAAAAAGTAAACCATTGTAATTACCGCAAGTGAAATCGCGTCGGCCACTTCACGAAGTGCTCTTGATGTTTTTTCTAAAAGTACAGATTTAGCTTTCTCTTGGCTGATGACACCTAAATAATTTAAAATTTAAAAAATAATTGTCATTATGTTTTTGATGATTATATTAAAAATGTTCACAATTGACATTTGAATCAACGTTATCTTAAAGAATAAAGAAAAATAATTTTGACTTTAAGGATTGTGAAGCAAAACCAAAAGCGAGCTTTAATTAATTATTCAACTAATTTTATAAAACATAATCCGAAAGTAGTGCAATGTTTTGAACAATACCCGTACCTTGAATAATTACACGTCATATTTATAAACACTGCATAGAGACTGTGTACGGTTACAATGTCTCTTAAATGTCAAAAGTTATTTATTAAGGCTAGGTTACATTTTAAGATATAACACCAAGAAGCAGTTTTGAGCTTTAAAAATACTCATACAAATGTTGAACTTTTAGAAATCGATTACCTTCCATGTCTATTTGTAAGCGTTGTCCATCTTTCTTTAAACGGCGGTTCTCTTCTACTAAACAATTTATACGATTACGTACAGAATTTAAAACCTGAACATCAGGATCAACGTCCGAACTTATTCCTGAATCCTCATCCGTTAAGGTTCTACTTGATTGTGGATTTTCCAAGTTTAAATATTCATGTCGAAAAAATCTTAGTTTATTTAGATGATTATTATTTGTTTTGATCTTTCGAATGATAAATAAAAGAAAGAATGAATTTCAAAATCATATAATTAAGTAGAATTTATAGATGTTTACCAACTCATCCACCATTTTACTAATTCGTGGTTGAAGATCTTTAAGTACAAGTTTTTGATTGACGGATTTTTGATCATAAGTTTCTTGTATTTCAAAAAACTGTCCCAATTCATCTTTGAGTCTTTTGATCAGATTTTCTTCCTGGTCTTCTTCTTGAAAAGCAGAGCTTGATTCCGAAAAGATTAATGAATTTATCTGAAATAATTTGAATTTGAAATATGTATCTACATATTTTAATGTGTTTGGAATGTTTCAACGTTCTTCTTTTTACCGAGTCTCTATTTTTGCAGCAACTCGCTCTTGGAGTATCTGGAAAATCCATTTCACTTGGTTCTAAAATCTTGGTTTCTGTCATTGGTGGAAAACAATCTAAAGGTGATAATTGTTCTGAAACTCTTCTACCCCAAGCTGCAGCAGTCTGAGAATGAATACAAAAAAAAAATCTTTGAAGTTTAATAAATAATGAAGTAAAATTTTGTATTTTATTCTCAGGCAATCTACAAACAAATAAAAATGTTAGTTTTTTTCAAGTAATTTTGAGTTCCTTGAAAAATAAAGAGGCATAAAGATTATTGGTTTAGTATATTAATATCAGAGGAAGTCGTGAAAGTTATATATAGCCCATATTACACCTCATAACACACACACATAGTTTCATTTAAAGTTTCAACACACAAACCTTTGGGAATGTTTTAAGATCGTTACGTAGTTCTCTTATGACGTCATCTTTCAGCTGTATCTTCTTTTGGGCATTTAAAATATCATCTTCCAGAGATATAATTTGCCTTTTTAAATCACGCATTTCATCGTGCCTTTCGGCAATCTCGAAGGCTAAAGCTTTTAGGTGGGTCATAAGCTTTAAGGGCAAAAATAATATTTTCGAGCAAAACAAAATAATATAATTGTATTTATTCAAAAAACATAAAAAAATAAACAAGGAAATGTCAAGTTGTAAAATAAAATCATCGAGCAAACAAAAAAAATATTATTTAATTGTATTCATCATTGTTTCTTTATATTGCCACTTCTACTAACCTTTGACTTTTGGGCAGCACATGTTTTAGGATCCATTGAACTTGATTGCTTGTGGATGTCCTGAAAAATAATAAATTTAATTTGTTTGTTCGTACTCTCTTTTAAATGGCGCCCAACGTAGGATTAACTTTTATGTTTTAAAACTTACAGATTCCTTTTTTATATTCGCTTCACAAAGTAACGTTTCCTGAAAAGTAAATACATAAGTTTTTAGTTTATGTGATGTCTGGAATACCACTGAATTTATATACAACCCCAAAAATGTCTAATTCCGTGACAGTTTCAAATTGAATGTCATCAGTACTCCAATCACCATTTTGTCTTGCATTGCGGATTAAGTGCATAAGACTATCGATGTCCTTTCGACATTTGCATAGTTCTATGGCCTGATCATGACGACAGTTACTGCTGGATTTTCTTTGTAAGAGCGCCAAGCGTTTTGTTGTTTCACAATCGATTTCTTGAATATTTGTAATGAGTGTTGTGTTGATTTGTCGAAGCATATTGACCCATTCCTTGTAGGTTATTTCTTTAAGCTTTAAGAAATGCAAACAAAAAACATAATCAAATGATGATAAATTCGAAGGTATAAATCTTAAAAGATTATAAAATAGCGATTCATTTGACTTTAATGAGTCCCTAACCTGTTTTTAGTGTGAACACCTTGTACAATACAAATTTATGAAAGTTATGCAAATAATTTAAAAAAAATATTGTGTAGTGGATATTTCTGAAAAATTCGTACGTCAAAAAATCAACTGCAGAAAATGATTAAATATTAAATTCTTTAACTCTTCATCGTTATCGTGCAGGCATAACAAAAGCCCGCCACTAATATTTCCAATATTGAGTAGAATCCGATTTATTTTGTATTTTGTTTAGAAAATGACAGTTAAAAATGTCAACCTGCATTGACATTTCTGTACAAAATCGTTCAAGGCCAGAACAACGCTTCCAAATTCTGGAAATTTACTTTGAATCAAATTAATCTGTTCTCGAAGTCCATAGAGCACTTCTTCGAATGATTGTGCTTAGTAGTTAAGCTTATTTCTGGTTTATGGATTTTCAATATAGGATATCATCTTTTATGGAGCAAAGACCATTACCATTACCATTAAAATTGACTGTTTGAACCGGTTTACACTTTAGTGGGCACTGAAAATACATTGAATGGTAAATAATCCAGCTTTTATCTTTATCTTCTTACATGACGATGCAACTTATTCTACAGCTTTCTGAAAACTCAATTTGGTAACAACTTTGTTGAAAGATTTAGTTCCTTTAATTGGCCTCTTATGGCTGAATCACAAACACGCTTCAGATTCGGCTTCGTCTGCGTCGGGGTTGCTTTGAATGACATTTCTATTATTTCATCCCTCCATAAAGAAAATATTTTCTTTATCGACATTTTTTTACAGCTGTTGAGCTGTCAGACGAAGCAAATGTTCAAATAATTGAACTAGAGCTTCCGTTTGGAGTCACATTACGTTAGATTACGTTCTTTTCCTTACGATTGTCAAACGAAACGAGAGGTCGAAGCTCCATTGTGATAGCATGCATTGAATTCCTATGGCTGAAAGCGTAAACGTCAGGTGAAGCCAAAGCTGAAGTGTGTTCGTGATTCAGCCATTAACGCCTCTCGACTTCTTTTTATACATATATAATTTTCAATTAAACTTGTGTGAGAATGGACCGGTTAAGCCGGAAATCATATTTAAAAAATAAATGTCATGAAATTATCTACCACACTAATTACAAGGATATTTTTTTGTCTTCTATAAGTATATAAATTTCTCAAACTCATAAAAGAACAGACGATATTTACCATAAATTATTTAATGTTTAAAAAGTATTTCAAATAATTGGACATTAAATTAGATACTTCCCTTACATTACCTAAATGGTAGATTAACACTATTTTGCACTTTCAATTCTGCATACAAAGAGGATACAAAATATTAAAATCCATACATTCAGATTATAGGAAGTGCCATAATGCAATTAAGATGACGAACATGTTTTTCTTCTTAGAGTCTTCACAAATTTTGTCTCTATTAATAATTACAGATTCATGTAAATTATTAAGCAAGAAAAGTAAAAGTTTGCAATTAGTTGCATGAACTCCATAATTTAAAAGGAATTTAAATGAAATTCTTCAAAAAAAAGTGTAACGCACCGTGCAAAATTTAACATAGTACAAAAAATAGTTACAAAAATTCATAAACAAATAAGAAATGAAAAGCTTTTCCTCCACTTGTTACATTGTGACAACATAAAAATATGCTATAATAAAGATAAAAATGTTTGTATGCACTACAAATTTGATTTCTTTATATATCAAATTGTGGCAACACAAAAAGATGCTATAATAAAGATGAAAATGTTTGTCTTCACTACAACCTATCAAATTTCCTATAATACAGACATGAATATCTGAATTTTGCATTTTGTTTTTTTTTTCTCTATCTGATAAACAATTATTTTATGTGTAGATGTAGAATCAATTTTTTTGCAGCAATCAAAATTGCATATTCAAGTAAATCAACCATTAAAATACATCTTAACTTCTACTATAATTTCTCGTCAAATCGTTGCCCATTACTGTACAACACAATTTTACCTTCCTCATAACATCCCTGCTTCAATGTTATCAAATCAAACAACTGTCAAAGTATTATCAAAAAACACACAAGACAAAACCCAAATATGTCAACAAATAATCTCTTCCATTTTCCTTCCATTTCCATGTTCCATCATCTATCCACCCACCCTCTTTGATATTTATAACAATAAAATGCTTTGAATTAAGATTCAAGAATAAAATAAATCATTCATGAAAAGTCAGAATAGTAGAAAAATACTCACTGATGCATCACCATTTGCTTGTTCATTGATTTCAGCTAAACGTTTCTCATACAGTTCATTGAGTTTCTCCTGAATCTCGAAAGCAGGAGCAGCAATTCCGTCTCCGCAAATTTGCTGCTGTTCTTGTTGTTGGTGCCGTTGCACTGACACTGATGCTGTTTCAGTGTCATGTTCTTTGACTGAGGATGTAGTTGACCTATTTACGCATATCTTCTGGCGCTGATTCCCACTCATTGTTAAAGTAAATACACCTGTTCTTCTGGGAACAACAAATAGAATCACTTAAAATGCTAAACAATCCGAAATTATATTCAAAAACGATGGAGCAAGGAAATCGACAGACAGGTAAAAACACAAAAACAAATGAAAGTAAAAGTGGCGCAAATGGAGACGGCGACACAAAGCAGCGAACAGTAGAACAGGGTTGAGAATTGAGAATCAAGAATTAAGATTTGAATTGAGAGACTAGCAGGAAAATCAACTTTGTTTTGAAGCGAAAACGACGTGCTACTACGTCAACGCACAAATCTACTGAACTGACACAACACACGATAGATTGTCCGCCAAAGGAACTAAATACTAAGCCCAGCGAGCGATAGCGAATAGCGACGAACAGGCCAAGCGAACGCAGCTGGTTGGGCTAGCTTTACTAGCAAAGCAAGCAGCTAGTTTTACAGATGATACCACAGAAACAGAAATGTCTATAAAACTTGAATCGCGCACAACACAGCGACAGCCAGCAGAGAGGTGCGAATGCGAACATCTGGAGTTGTACTTTTCAGATAGACTTTACGCCAAAGAACCTTGTCAAAGACGGTTCTACAATTTGGAAGAGATCGTAATAATTTTGGCTTGACGTCAATATTGCGTATTAAGTTTTCAATCAAAGACTAAAATGTCTTTGAAGCTAGAATCATCGTTGACCCGGTTTTTGGACCACATTCGATTGCAACCGGCTGAAAAGTAAAGTTGTTTATTGATGTCACAGTTCCAAAGCTTTTTTCACTTAAAATGCCTTGGTATTTTTCACGGTGTTGTTGTTGTTGGTTTTGTTATGTTCTCGACCAACGACGACGACGTAGAGTAACTTTTTAAGTTGTTTTTTTTTTGTATTTCTTATAGATAAATAAAAGTTCTTAAACCTCACGCAGAATTTATGCCAAATGCGTGGAGTAGCTTTGCTAGATATGATTTAATGCATTCCAAAAATTAAATAATTTAAGTTAGACACAGAATTTGGGCCTTGAACTTGACTAGGATTGAGTTTTTTGGGGTTTTTATTTTGGGATGTTTTCGGGTTTTTGTTGTTGGGAGCAGAAATTAAGTAAAACTAAATAAACATTAATTTAATTGGATGTAAATATTACGTATACGCCACAGCTACCGTTGCTGCTGTCGTTAGCGCCGTTTTTTTATTATCTTGTGGTTTTTAGGGCAGAAAATCAGATTATAATATAAACATACAGTAGCGGTGTGGATTAGTGAACATTAAATGGTAAATATTTAGTGATGGAGTAGTTTACGCTAATAGAGTACAAAAATAGTGGTTATGATTATGATGCAATTAATAGTTGGGAAGGTTTTGTGACTGGAGTTCAACTTGCACTTTTTCAAGGGGTTTTGGTGGCCTTCATTTAAACGCGACTTAAAAATTACTTTTTACATAAAGTTTTTGAGATGTTACTTTTTTATTTATTTTTTTTTAAACTAAGGGTAATTTTTTAAAGGTATAGGAAAGTTAAAAAAACATACAATTCAGACAAATTCATGAAATCTTTATTTAAATCGATAGTACAGTCTATATAATTTGATGTTTTAAGATTATTTCATGCAAATGTTGACCTCGGCTGCTCCTCAAATGGTCCATCCGCTAAGTTCAATTTTGGCATACTCCGGTATCCGGCCGGTATCTCACGAATAAATACTTCAATGTTGATTTCCAATGCGTCAATTGAAGCGGGCTTGTCTGCATAGACATGAGCTTTAACATAGTCCCACAAAATATTGCCTAAAGCCGTTAAGTCGCACGATCTAGGCGGCCAATTGACAGTTCCCGAGCGTGAAATAAAATGTTCACCGAACTTGTCTCTCAATAAGTCCATTGTTGCTAGTGCTGTGTGACATGTGGCACCGTCTTGTTAAAACCACATGTCATGCAAGTCAAGCTCTGTCATTTTGGCCAAAAAGAAGTTGGATATCATCTTACCATTCACAGTTACGTTACGATTCACATCATCTTTGAAGAGGTACGGTTCAATGATGCCACCAGCCATAAACCGCTCCAAACTGTGACTTTTTCTGGTTTTATTGGCAGCTCTTGCATTGCTTCTGGATGATATTCACTCCAAAGTCGACAATTCTGCTTATATACGTACCCATTGAAACAAAAATGAGCTTCGTCGCTGACTGACCATAAACTGGAAAAAGCGCGCGATGAACTTTCTTAACAGAGCACGCATTTTGATACTAAAATTCAATAATTTGCAAGCGTTGTTCGTTTGTAAGACGGTGAATGGTTAAATTATAGACCAATCTGAAGATGTTTGACATTGGGCAGGTTCAGGCGACTTCATTTGCAGTCAACTTCATTCTTTCAACGTTAATTTTAACCAAGGTAACTAGTTAGTTTTTCAAGTGTCATGAATTTCAAATTCAGAACTTTACTTTACAAATTTTTACTTTAAGTTCATAGTACAAGAACTACCAAACACATTATTGTCTAAAAAACACTCCTCAGGCAAACTACAAGTCGATCACGATTTGTATTTTGTACTGTAAAGAAATATTACTTTTCCACGTTGACAAGGAACCCTTTTCAAGAAAACATTAAATGGAATTGTGCAGAAAATACATAAATTATAGAGTAGTAAAGCTCAGCTTTCATTTGAATGAAAAAACATGATCAGTTGTCATTTTGACATAAGATGACTTGACTTGATAGCAAATGAGATTTTTCTAACTTTCCAGACAACTTTCCAATAAAATTTAGTCCTTTTTAAAAAAATGTTGTTTTGTTTGTTGAACAGAATAAAAAAATCATAATTTTGCCGACTATAGGATACAATGAAATTACTTTTTATGGTGGGTGAAATGATAGTTTTTTCCTAAAGAAAAATATCAGTTTATCTGAGTTAATTTTGTGAAAAGTCAAGACTTTTTCCAAAGATTGGGATGGTTCTTTTTTTTTGGTCAGTCAAAACTTTATTTGTTATTATGTTTTGAAATATTGAAGATTAAAATCTTTAAAAAGTACGTTTTTTGAGGAACAGGAATGAAAAAAATATATTACTTCTTAGATGAGTAAGTAGTCAACCAAACCTTCCATCATTTTGAGTCAACTACTCTAAAAATTCTAAAATTCTCTAAAACGAAGAATATAATAGACTCAAAAACTATTTCGGGTAGATTGTTCTATTTTTATTTTAACATATTATGTATGTAAGTCGTGTATTTTTTGGTTTAATAAAAGAATAAGCCAGAATATTCAAGCAAATTTAATTCTCTAGAAAACACTTCTTTCTGCAATTTTGCACTCATTAATGGTATCGTTCAAAAGTTATAATATAATTATTAAAAACTGATTTAGTTTTGTACATTTATCATATACCTTTTGTCTCTGAATTCTAAAATCGTAAAAGTCTTGTAACAAAAGTTGTAGAGCTCTTAATTTTCTACTTTTATTGGTCAAACATTTCTTTTAAAAACACGAAACGAAAGCAAAAATCGCTTTCGTCACAATAAAAGCTATTTTTAAGTGTGTTGTGGGGAAACCGGAACATAAACCAGGCTCTATTTTTGTTCGCCTGTAAAAACTTAGAAAAACATTTTTTGATAAAAATATTTGACCAACTACTTTTTCATGAACTTTAAACTCCATACTCGTTTTGTTTTGGGAATTCGGTAGAAAGCGAAAATGGTGTTTTTTTTACACATACAACAGCCCGAATGGGCACCAAGATACGCTAAACAGACATTGCTAATTGAAGGTTTTGAAACACCCATTTACATTTTGAAGAATTTCGAAATACTTATGCACCAAAGAAAATAATAGTTGGGACACTATAAAGTAAAAAAAAAACAACGTTCCCTTATTTCTAAAAGATTTTAACTTGCAGGAAGACAAGCATCATTCAGTTTTAGAAGGAGCACAAATAGCGCAACGTTTCGTAGGGAACCAGGCCTAGTGACTTACCATTCCTGTGTGCGACTTATGTGAATAATGGAAGGGATCTACAGTTTGTATGACGAATCTGAACGGTTAATTTGAGAAAGCACTTTTAATGACAAGAATTACTTTTGGACGATTTGTCAATTCCGTAAAAACTTAAGCCATATAACCTCAAACAATTTAAGTAATTGGTTTTCGAGTCATATCAATTTTTTTTAATTCGCCGGACTCATGACGCAGGCAATTTTGATCTAATTGATTAGAAATTTTGAACGTATCTTCAAAGTCTGTCCGTTTTTTAGCAAGGTTTTCACTTTCCTTTTTAGGAGTCTTTTTGGCCAAATATTCGACTCCAAACTCTCAGGTATTTCCTACAGAGGTTATTTTATAAAATTATAAAAACAAATAATTATGTTTTAGATAAATACAGGAACTATTAATGTGTTCCTGTCAAATCACTGGAAAATAGAAAGAAAAAGTCAAACCAAAAGTGTCAAATCACTGGAATATAGGAAGAATATTTTCCCTTCGCCCCAAATTCGTTAATAGGGAAAACGATCCGCGCAAACCTTATAATCAGGCCCCGACTATGGACCCTTGAAAAAAGGAGACATCATCGTAAAAACGCTGCACAGCTTTTTTACATGAACCGCTTCAAAAAAATTTAAATAGCAATCATATGAAAATTCCCAAAAAGTTTATTTGTTATTATCGTCTTTTCGGACTGAATAAAGATTCGGGAGTTTTCATAAACGTTTTTTAACTTGGGGCCGGTTATACCTATCAGTAAAATCCATGAGTAAAATTTTTGTTTTTAGTTTTTGAACATGTTACAGTTTTATTTCTAGCAAAAGATTAATGGAATAAGATTAATCCTAAATTCAAGTATTTTTTTTCAAAGGAATCAATACATTTAAAGTTTTATTTTTTATAAAACCATTTTCATTTTTTTTAAGATGAAATTTCATTTCACTGAACAGCTGACTGCATAAAGCCAACAAAATTCCATTTCGTTTTACTGTTGGTATTCCAATTTTGTATTGTTCTGATCACATAATTACAAATTTTACTGATAAAAGTAACAGTAAACGATATAAACGCTCATCAGTAAAGCATTTCAGATTTCTCCTGTTTTAAATTTAACTGAAGGACTTTACTGATAAAGCTATAAACGGCCCCTTAGCCTTAGACCCGCATTAGAAATGTTCATAAAGCTAGATTTGCGATCCAAAAAATGCAGACAATTTGTCTAAAATTATGTTCATAAACGTCATACATGCCATTAAAATATTTGAATGCACAAAATTTAAGTGTTTATTGGTAATTATTTAATAGATATATGTTTTGCAATTTGATTTATTTTTTTTTAGGGAAAAAAAGCTGCGAATTAAATTAAAATGTTGGATAAAAACAAAATTTTCATGAAATAAGAATTGGGAAAAAAGAAATTAGGAGAGCTGCTCTTTCCAATTATTGTTTTTTTTTTGTCATGGGTTATACAGATTTCCTTCTAAAATTGATTTCTTTTTCGCGGCGCATGGAACACAATTGGAATTGTTTTTTTTTTTGACATCGTACTAGTAAAAGTATAAATTCGTGCAAGTCTTAACGATTGTGGTAGAGCTGTCAAATTCCCAGCTAAACATTTTTGTTAAAAATTGAATAAGTACTGTTGCAAAAAGGAGTAAATCTGCCAAAAAATCTAGATCTACTGATTTGATCTTAAAACAAGAATTTTAATTTACTCAGATACACATCAGAAAAAAATAAAAATGCAATAATATTGAGCTGCGTCATCAGTTTCTTAGCAAGAAAGGATATTACAGTTTAAACGCAATGATAGTAAGTTTTTTCCTTAAGCGTAGCGGGGATCAACTCATGATTCCTTTGTATTTAACTCCAGTAATCTTAAGTAAGTTCTTGAAAAGTGGTACAAAGAGGAGAACGGTCAATGTTCCTTGGTAGTATTTATGTATATTTTTATTTCGTCGTTCAATAATTTTTCTTTTCCATCGCGAGTAGGTGGCCCAATTGAGTTGAGGGTTGTAGCAAATTAGTCCCAATGTCCCTTTTGTTTTTTTTTTTTTTTTGAAGAACCAAACTCTCCAACACCTCTCGCTACATTCGGGTTCCATTCCATTTGTTTGACTAACTTTTCGTACTGATTTTTATTAGTTCTCTTGCAGCTGAATAAAAATGCATTGATTCATGTTATTTTATAAAAGAAATGAAATATAAATATGAACTTACATTGTTTTATTTTCCGACATTTCTTTTAGGGAGTGAGACCTTCGGTCGCCAACGGTAATACAAATTTCTCACACTCACACATTTTTTCATTCGACTTGCCAATGGTAATAGGGGTTTTTATTGCTTTCTCTTAAATTTGTATTTTGGCTAATACAATCAGTTGGAGATTTATTCAAAACTTTAGACTGTCCAAACAAGCCTTCCTGGAGGTATTAAACGATGTTTATACAACTCGATAATTATTTCTAACTGTTTTCTGTTGCTCCTTGCACACGTTCTGAAGAATTTATGTGTTCATGAATGGAACAAAGGAGAGGCGATTGCAATATCGAAGATTTTCGACGTTTATGAAAACATCCTTCTATTGATTTTGAAAAGTTTTTTGATCAATATGAGACTAAGTAAATAAACACATTTTTCAAATTCGATATTAGTTGATTTCTTAATCCCCGCTGTTTTAGAAAGAAAGTTGCTCATTTTCTCATTATAAGTAAACAGGGCCTGATTATGGGACTCGCGGTGAATCGTTTTGCAATTTTTCAATTATTGCTTTCGACTTCTTCGTTTTGAATTCGACCAATTAACGAATTCAAAAGCGAATTTGAAATGTCATAATGTTTGTTGGCGAGTTAAAATCCGACAGCTTTTTTTTGGCGGATTCACAGGCAAAAGAGTCATGCTTATTTTGAGATTCGAACGAAACGTTGATTCGAGTGACTAGATTTATTCGTTCGAATGAATTTTGTTTATTTTGAGATTCGAATGAAAAATATTCATTGCAGAAAATGAACAGAAATGAACAGTAAATGATTTGACATTTTGATTTGATTAAGTGTGACCACACTAAATTTTTAGTTTCGAAGAGTCTTATTTTTAATTCAGAGTTTGTCACAGATTAACAGTTTCTGAATTGAAAAATAAAGTAAAGTGATAAAGAAAAACATTCAAGACATGAAATTAAACATTTTTTCAACTAACGTAACCATTTTGGTTTGAATTTTCATGTTGTGTTTATACCGTTTAATATTTTATGTATATTCGTCACACATGGTCACACTTTCAATTGAAATGAAAACAATCAAAGTTTATGAACTTCAAATCGATGTAGTTTTTCTTATTTTGGAGAAAGTAAACAATGGCAATAGTTTTGTTTCTTAATTCTAATAGCGAAGAACGAGAACATGTTCTTAGAAGAAGGATTATGGACGCATCAAATCCGTTTGAGTTTGACGAAACCTTTTTCCATGTAGCACCGTCTTTAGATGGAGGCCCATGGCTATTGAGCTTCACGGCAGCATCTCTCCAAAACCGGTCAACATCTATACGGTTTACTGAAAAACCCTTCCGGATTCTCCTCCATCAACCTTATCAGGATTTCTTTTTCTTCCCTATTTGTCCAATTTGAATGTGACTGTGCCCTTTATGAAATAACAAAAAAAAACTCGTCAATATAACCAATTTCGTTTAATTATCGTATAAAAATTGTTAAAACTTACATGTTTCTTCAGCTATTCACCAGAAAATATCTGAAAGACACAAAAATGGCATTTGGTTCGAATCACTCGAAAGTCAAAATTTACCTAGTTTTTTTTTTTAAATGAACTTTCGATTGAATCAGCAAAGTTTCGAATCGATCGAATCTCAAAATAAAATCTTCTCGAATTCGAATAACTTTCGATCGAAAACGAATCTCAAAATAAGGGTGACTATTTATTATTATTCCCTGTTCGATTTCGTGGATTCTTCCTTTATTGTAATTATATAAAAATGTGAGCTTGCTTTATTTGAATTGTCTTATAATTTATCCACAATAAAATTTTAAAATCATTCAAGGAACGATAAAAACAAGCAAACAAATCGACATCAATTTTTGGCTCGTCGAGTTTAAGAAAGAGAAATAAGAACAATGCAACGGGAGCACTCGTTGGCCCTGAATATCGGGCTAAACACCGCAAGTTTCACAAATTCAAAACAAAATTTGTGTAAAGCTGTTAAATCACTGGAATATAGGAAGAAAAAGTCAAACCAAAAGTGTCAAATCGCTGGAATATGAGATCTATTTTCGATTCGCCGCGAATACGTTAATAAGGAAATACGAAGCGAGTCGAATTTGAAAGGTCGGATTGAAAATGATCTGACGCGAACCTCATAAACAAGTCCCAGAATTGCTAAATCTAAAAAAAAAACTAAAAATTAAAAACAATTTAATTTGAAATCTTAAAATATATCTCAATATAATATATTTGTATTTCTTTTCTTCTTTTTCTTGAATGTTCTTTTGTTTTCTTTTTTTTTATTATTCAATCGCATATTTTATTAGTAACTAAATTTAAATTATTTACATATATTCAAATATATGTAGTTTAATTTTAAGTAAGGAAAATTATATAAAGTTCTAAAACAGAAAAACTTAAAAACAAAATATAATCTGAATCAAGTTTAAATTACATCATGCAAAGTAAACGTTCAAGAGTTTTAGACAATTTGTTGTTTCTTATTTAAATTTTCTTTTCTTTTATTACTATTGTTGTTTTTTTTTTTTATTTTAATTTATTTTATAGTATTCACATATTGAAACTTTATTTTTTGTTTTCTTCTCCTCTTATTTGATTTACTATTTTTCATAAAATGTTTTATCGAATTATGAAAAAAAATATAGATTTATTTTTATTTGCTTGGCAAGCACGTGAAAAAATTTAAATTTTAGAGTTTTACTATTTTTTTTTTTGTTTTGTTAATAAATTTAATAAATTATTCCATTGAGACAAAAATGAAACGGATGATAGAAAAACAAAATAGTTATTGTGTGAAATAAAATTTAAATATGGTATAAAAATAAGTTGTAAGCATATCTCTCTATTTGTTTGTTTATTGTTTTTGTTTATTTCTTCACTTTGTCTGATAAGAGAAAAAAGGACTTATTTTGCCATTGAAAGGTAAACAGAGACAAAATATCAATAACAGTGTTTTTTTTTTGGCTTTTTTGTCTCTGCCAGGATCGACTTAAGGAGACAGAACTTAAAATTTTTATTTGAAAAACAAAAACTTCCAGAAGAAACTAAAATTTTTCTGTTTTTTTTTTTTAATTTTGTTTTTGTTGCCCTCTCTGTGGATGTTGTGTTGGATTTAAGCCAAATAAACGTAGACTTTTCGATCTTCTGGCGTTCGGGCTAAATACTCCCTCTCGATGAGGTTCTCTATTCGCTTCTTAATAAATACAGGTGAAGGTAGAAATCTTGACTTAAGCTGAGATGTGACGTCTGACACAAGTAGGTTATGCTAAAAAGGGAATAAAATTGTTTAAATTTGGTTTTTAGTTTTTATTAAGTTTTAAGAAAACTTACCGTCAATCGTTTTCTGGCCTTCATTATCCTAACAATAGCTGCCTCAATTTCATGCTTACGATCTTCGTCCACTTTGCCACGTGTCTCTCGCCTTTCAGGCTCAGATTCACCCTTTGCAGCGACCGTTTGAATTTTAACCCTAAAGGAAGTGTTTAAATTAGTTCCAAAGATATTTAAGAAATTGAAATTATTTTACCTATGGAACTTCGATATGAATGCATCATTAATATGAAATTCATTTGAGGGTTCAATATCCTTTGTTTTGGGATTGCGCACTAACAGTCTTTGTGCTGGTTTACCCATTGACAGTGATTGTAAGGCCCTGATGAGTTCCCTTTCGGGAATATCTGTTTCTTGTTGAATTTCATCGTATGAAAGGCGTTCACGATTGTTAAATAGCATAAGAACACACATCTGAAATTAAAAAGCAATATTTAATTAACATTTTATTAATATGAAATAAGAAAGCGAAACAAATATTCTCATAATTATTTCTGAGGGAAGAGTTTCTAAGCTTATTAAAATTTTATCCCACCTTCATTTTTAAAAACCTTTATTTTAAAAAAAAACTTATATTAACTTCAAATAGAACTTCTTAACCGTCAACTGCGTCAAATTAAAAAGTATTTAGGAAACTTTCGCCTTTCTCTTATCTGACTAATAGCAGTCTGGCGCTTCAAGCCTTTCTAAATTTCTGCCAGATGTTACTGATGTCCATCAGGGTTCTACTCTTAGATCTTTTTTGTTTAAAATATAATATGTTAATAAACTTCTTTAATTTCTAGTATTTCGATCTTTAGCAGTATTTTAGTTGCCCTCTTGGCCCAATTGACCGATGAAGACTTAAAGAGAGTGGTAAATTAGTCTCAGTCCAATGGTCTTTTGATGAACTTATTATTCCATTCAATTTTTTGACGAATGTTTTAATCGAATTTGTTAAAACAGGTAAAAATCTTGGAGAAATATTCAATCGCTTTTTGCCTTGTTATAACTTATTAATAGAAACTCAGGGTTTAACACGTGCCTATTTATTTGTTCGTTTCCTCTTTATAGGTAAGTATCTATCTTGTGAGATTTATTAAAATGAAAAACAGCACATTAAAAAAGCTTCCATTTCCCAAACTGAAGCAAATGTGGAACGCATTTGTTAAAAGGTATCGGGGTATGCAACATTTTTTGAGACCAGCGATCGCTGATAGATGAAGGATAAAATTAAAAAATGGTGTTAATTCGAAAGATATAGTTATGTATTCTATCACGCTTATTTTGAGATTCGTTTTCGATCGAAATTTATTCGAATTCGAGAAGATTTCATTTTGATTTTCGATCGATTCGAAAGTTTGCTGATTTAATCGAAAGTTCACTAAAAAAAAAACTAAGTAAACTTTGAATTTCCAATGATTCGAATCAAATGTCGTTTTTGGGTCGTTCAGATATTTTCTGGGTGAATAGCTAAAGAAACATGTAAGTTTTAACAATTTTTATACGATAACTTAACGATATTGGTTATACATATTGTCGAATTATTTTTTTGTTATTTTATAAAGGCCACAGTTACATTCTAATTGGAGGAATAGAGAGCAAAAAGAAGTCCTGATAAGGTTGATGGGGAGAATCTGGAGGTGGCAAATGGTTGGTGCTACGTAGAAAGTTCCTTACAAATCTATAAAACAAAATCAATTTAGTCGCCACGATTTGTTCTTGCAATAGAAAAAATTCACATAAATTTTATGGGCAGGTATACTTACTTAAAATCGTCAAACTCAAAAAGATTCGATGCGTCCATAATCAACCTTCTAAATTAAGAAACCATTGCCTACTTTGTCCAAAATAAGAAAACCACACCGATTTGAAGTTCATAAACTTTGATTGTTTTCATTTCAATCGAAAGTGTGACCATGTGTGACGAATACACATAATATTTTAAACGGTATAAACACAACATGGAAATTTAAACCAAAATGGTTACGTAAGTTGATGTTCAAATGGTAGACATGTGCATTGAAGAGGACACAAGCGTCCACAAGTTTTTCTCAAAACCCACCTCTGTCTATCAACTCCTACTCTCACCTCCCCGTGGTGAACATCGGGTGCCTACTACATCAAATGGAGAATGGGTTCCAACCCCAGTGGAAAGTTGTTGGGAGCAATAAACGAGAGAGGGGGGAGAGGTGTTTCAACTTAGACACCTCTCCTTATCCAGACGGCAGCGGAGGAATTCCCGAGACGGAATCAACGGTGGCGTCTACAGTTCCAGTAAGGTTGAACTACTTAGTGAACACCTTATAGGGCTTCTTCGACTTATTCGGACCCCAGGTCTATAAGGAGCGGTTTTATCCTGCTCCTCATCCTTGGAGTTATACTTAGGATCTGGTCCGCCAGGTGGGGGGTTGTGCCATCGGGGAGACTTTCTGGCCACGTAAAAACATCTTAGTTGCGAAGCACCAACAAGCCTCGGATACGGTAGGATTTACTGTTGACAACCTACGCAAACGAATTAAGGACAACGAACTTCGGATATGCACGTGGAATGTTAGGTCCCTTAACAGACCACGTCCGGTCGAAGAATTAGCGGAGGCCCTAGACCGCTATAAAGCAGACATCACCGCCATCCAGGGAATACGATGGATGAAGAGGATGAAAAACTGCGATATTTACTATGTTATTGGAGCCAGACTTAGGCACGAAGTCTTGAGCTATAGGTGCATCAATGAGCGCCTCATGACCATACGCTTCAAGGCTGAATTCGGTAACATTAGCCTGATAATGAAGAGAAAGACGACAACACCAAAGATATGTTCTTCTAGCTCTTAGTCAAAACATATGAGCAGTGTCCTAGCTACGATATTTAAATTGTCCTGGGCGATTTTAATGCCAAGCTATGAAGGGAAGACATCTTTGTTGGAATAATCGGGAAAAACAGAATGCACGACAACACTTCCGACAACGGATTCAGGCTCATAGATTTTGCTGCGAACTTTCCGAGGAGCTAACATCGACTCGGCCCACTACCTCGTTGTAGCCAAGGTAGCACTTCGGGTTTCCAGACCCAAGGCAAAACAGGGAGATGCTGGGAGAAGGTACAACGTCGAACGAGATCGTCAAATCCTTTTCCGACCGAGTAATAAGTAACCTCTCTCGAAGTTCTCTGCCGCTAACACAATTTATCGAAAACCATGGCAACATTGCCAAGATGCAATCAGAGAAGCCGCCTCTGATGTGCTGGGTTTCAAGCAGTCACCAACAAGGAACCCCTGGTTTGATGAGGAATGTCAGCAGGCAAATGCAGCCAAACAACAGGCACGCAAAGTGGTGCATAAAAGGACGAGAGCTGCTCATGAGCTCTATGAGTAGAAGAGGCGAGATTAACCCCGACTTCTCAGAATAAAAAAAAGAGGACATGAGAAGCGTGCGGTCGAAGATGTTGTTACATAAACCTAGAACCGAGGGGTGGAACCGCAGTCAATGCTGAGGAAATGGAAAGACTGTATGACGGCGACGACGAACCGAATTTCGCTGTCAGGCAGGATGATGATCCATTCAACATAGACGCCGAAAGCCAACAATCCCATCCTCTCGACTTAGACGAAGTAAAGATTGATTGGAGCGGATTGCTTCAATGCCGAGCACTTTAAAGCAGCTGGAGATAAGTAGCTAGGAGCATGCACCAACTCATCTGCAAAATATGGTCGGAAGAAAGCATGTCCGATGAGTGGAACCTCAGTATTGTTTGCCCGATCTTGAAAAAAGGAGACCCTCTACACTGCAGCAACTATAGAGGAATCAGTCTACTTAACATCGTCTATAAAATATTCTCTGCCGTAATATATGAAAGTCTTAAGCCTATCGTCAACAACCTGATAGGTCCTTATGAGTGTAGTTTTAGACCAGGAAAGTGCACAGTCGATCAAATATTCACATTACGGCAGATCCTGGAAAAAACCCAAGAACACCAAATCGACACCCACCATCTTTTCATCGATTTCAAGGCCGCATAAGACAGCATCTACAGGGACGAGCTGTATAGAGCCATGTCTAGTTTTGGCATCTCTGACAAACTCGTCGGTTTGAGCAGGATGACCATGGAGAATTCACGCTGCTCCATAAAGGTTGGAAACAACTTAACAGAACCTTTAGATGTCAAAAAAGGTTTTAGACAAGGTGATGCGCTGTCATGTGATTTTTTTAACATCGTACTTGCAAGAATAGTGCAGAGCTTACACGTTAACACTAGGGGCACTATCTTTCAAAAGTCTTTCCAATTACTAGAATATGCTGATGACATTGATATAATCGGAAGAACTCAGCGTGATGTCAATGGGGCTTTTGTGAGTATTGAGGCAGAGGCGTCAAAAATGGTTTTAACGGTTAAAGAGGCCAAATCAAAGAAGATGCTGTCGTCAAGAAAGGGCCTGAAACACTAAAGTTTCGGTCAAAACGTCACCATCAACAGATGAAACTTTGAGGTAGTCAAGGACTTCGTCTACCTAGGCTCTGCTATGAACCCAGAAAACAACACCAGCGCTGAGATCAAACGCAGAATAACTCTTGCTAACCGCTGTTTCTTTGGTTTAAGAAAGCAATTGAGTGGTAAAGACCTCTCTCGAGGGACCAAAGTGTCCCTATATAAGACCCTCATCATTTTCGTCCTGCTTTTCGTTGTAGAAGCATGGACTATGACAAAAGCGGATGAAAGAAGAGGAAGACCGCGAATCAGGTGGCGCGCACAAGTGGAAAGTGACCTCACCCAACTTGGAACGCGAAACTGGGGACATCTACCTAGGGACCGAGCTAGATAAATAAGTTTGTTGGGTGAGGCACTACTTCACACAGGACTGTAGCGCCACCTTAAGTAAGTAGGTAGGTTACGCTAGTTAAAAAATGTTTAATTTCATGTCTTCAATGTTTTTCTTCATCACTTTATTAACTTCACTTAATTTTTCAATTCAGAAACTGTTATTTTGTGACAAACTCTGAATTTTAAATAAGATTCTTCGAAAAATAATAATTCAGTGTGGTCATTTAGAACAGCTGATCTCCAGAATAAGGTTAATTTCGGTTCATTTTCCGCAATGAATATTTTTTATTCAAATCACAAAATAAACGAAATTCATTTGAACGAATAGATCTAGTCAATCGAATCAAAGTCCCAAAATAAGCATGAATATTTAATTCCGCCAAACAAATTTAAGAAAATCGGTTTTCCGACAACTCCTCAAACACACCTCTCAAGAATGATCCCCATCATCATTTGTTTGAAAAAATATAGAGAATCCAAATACGTTTCTATTGACTTGCTTTTGAATCTTAGCACCCTACATACTCGTAAAATAAGAAAGGTACTAAACTAAGATAATTAACTTGGATAGTTTGCCATGTCTAGTTTTCAAAACTATTATGGTTGAATCACAAACACGCTTCAGCTTCGGCTGACGTTTACGAGTTCAGCGATAGGAATTCAATGCTGAATTCAAAATGTCATTCAAAGCTAACTCGAAGCAGGCCCACCGTAACGCATACGAAGTTGAAGCTTTTTTGTGATTCAGCCATTAGCGTCTTATGTCGTTAGAGAATTTGGTTAGGTTAGGTTGTATAGGATGAGCCACCAATAAAGGAAGAGAAAACATCTAACTTGGATCCATTGTGCTCCCCAGGAAAGGGAAAGGATTGTGTAGAGTACGAGAAGGTTGGTGAGGATTTAGGATGATGGCGCCTCCCTGAACTATCCTTATTTATAGGAAAGTTTAAGAATGCCTGTAGGCAGCAAGGACAAGGCGTCGCACAAGTCGTCGTCAAAAAAATAAGTTCCTAATATTGTATTCTTTTGCCTACGTTTGAGCATTCACATAGAAAGTGGAAGGTATTATCCACCGTCTTCTCGTCCTCAAATCCCTTACGGGTCCAATGAGTTGTGACCCGTTAGGATACCTATTAGTAAGGACAGCTTAAGCCTACCTAGCTGCTAAAGATTAGGAAATCATCGGCGACAGATTCCTAGAAATTCTGCAAGTGTCAGGAGCTGACCGCCTGCTGTTTGCGATTTCAATGAAACTTCGGTGGATTTGTTTATTTACCTGCTTCATTGGGCAAGGGAAACAAATATTTGTTGGCTTTAAATACTAACCTGGTACGTGGATACTTGGAGGACGTGTTTTCTGGTCGTTGTGGGGCCACCATTATTACTCGAAGACAAACTAGAACTTGGCCCATCTTTATCTTTTTCACATTCCGATTTTGTTCCATAGAAAACTGCATTTATATATGCCGTTCCTTAAAATAAGAAGAAAATAACATCAGTTTTTAAAAATTAACAAAAAACTATATTAAAAAATAAAAATCATACCCATTTGTGGTTGTAATGTTAACTGCCGACCAGAATGTTTATCTAAATAGAATTTTTTAAACGTCTCAAATGCAGTTCTCGGCGCTACTGGTATATTACAATTAGGCGTAGCAGTCTTGAAAAAAAAAGAAATAAAATTCCATTAATTTAAAAAAAGTTTATATTAGTTTATAGGACAAAAAAAAAACTTACCTGTGTTGGCCAGAAACCTGTTGTTAAAATTCTAACTGTTAGCTCAACGCCCGATAACGATAATTTATGATTATTTACATAGTTTTTAAATTCATCCATTATTGTGTTTGACACAGACATGTCTTTGAACATTCCTTCTAATTTAGAAGTAAATTGACACCCACATTCAGTCTAAAAGCATGAAAGTTAAAAAATAAGGACATTTAAAAACTCTAAAAATGTAACCTTTAATTTTGATATCATATTCTTTTCGAAATCATCTGAGACTGATTTGTTTAGCAACAATCGCTTGGCTAGATGTGTCTTGTAGTAACGTTCAAAAACATCCTTTTCCAAGAGGAATCGGAAAAGTACCATTGTCTTGTCCAGTATTGTCTCGATTTCCTGTTCGGTCATCTAAAAAATCACAAAAGCTTAGATAAGTTCAAGAAAACTACAACAAAAGTTAAGTATCTTACTCCTTTGCCACCTTTTTTTAATTTATCATCAATGAACAGTGACAAATATTCGGGTGATTTACTATTAAGATTGAGAAAATGTTCAAAATCCGAGGAAATCATATTCTTGAAGATCCTGTCATTGTTGAACGAATGATGCAGGAAATGGTCGAAGCGATCCTTTAGGTCGAGGAGATTTTGCACAAACGTAATCGGATTGGTGCCGTTCTCTTCTTCTTTGACAAGCAGGCGGCCCTGTTCCCGGAGGTAGGCTGATACCGTGTCGGCAATCACCTTCAAGCCCTTGTCTTTGAGGCGGGAGAATAGCTTATACGTGCATGCGAGATCGTCGGTTTTTGAGTTCTTGATCATGTACACAACACCAGAGTTCTCCATTTCCACAATGGTTCTCATGTGGTGCTTGATAAGTTCATCCTCAACAACCTTAACGATGCGTGGCTCGGTGTCCTTATCGAGATACAATGCAGCACGAGCTGATTCCTCTTGAATTCGTGCCTAAAAATAGAAAAAAAATCCCTATATAAATATTTATCTATAAATGGTACTTTGAAACTTACCTCGACTTTTTTTATGCAAACACCAGCATCATTTTCAGCTAAATATTTTTGCGATTCTACTTTGTAGAAGGACGCAGATTGCTTTAAGAACGGTACCTCGAAATCATCCTCGTACACCGACCTCGTATTAATTCCCAGCGACATCAACATCTGGCATGCATTCTTAATGGCCAAATGGTTTATGACCTCCCCACTTCTCTCCAGCAGAACCATCCCAAGCAATGTCTCTCGCAGATGTTCCTGAATCACTGGATGTCGGACGATCTTGAGAGATGACACACACACACACAACACAAAAAATCATTAAAAAGTCTGCAGAAACCGTTCAATCAACCTCCAAAAAAATAACTCACCTGTTCCTTAAATATAATCAATCCCAAGTTATAGACATTTTCAACTTCTCGCTGCTGGACGAACACTCGATCCATGTACATGAGGATGTCTCGGATCATGACCATTGACGTTTGATGGTCATTCCACGCTTGATTCAGCTTTGGCAAAAAGTTGTTATGTAAACTATCCAGGACCTCGGGTCGCACCTTGTTCTCCAAATGATCCGACACCACCTCTCTCAGTCCGAAATACAATCGATTTCCGTGTTTGTGCAACACCATGGTGTAGGCATTGCGATATAGCTCCTCGAAGGACAACCCGGAGTTATTCTTCTTTTGGATTTCTTGTATGGCATTTTTAAGACTCGCCCAAATTGTCTCCACATATTTTTCGTCCATAGAAGTCTAATCAAAGAAAACAAAATTGACAGAAAAAAAATTAATCGAACTTCAACTCAAAAACCTACTTGGAAACCAGAACTATAATGAGATATCCAAAGTGGAAATAAAAGATGAATTTCAGTGACGGAGAGAATTTTGGGGAAATCATTGCGATAGAAGGATGAACGACGACGACGAGGCAATTGAGAATTTCTTAATGCTCTTTGTGTCTTTCGCATTTTGAGGGATTGGATCACTTGATGTGAATTTCTATTGAACGCCGCTGCTGATAGCCAGCCTCAGGTGTTTTATTAACAAAACATTAATTTTAAAAATTCCTTAACCGCTCCTCGGTTTACTTTTATGATTTTTATTTTAAATTATTTAAAAAGTTTAAAATGACTCGAAATAAAAAATAAAATTGAAAGCAATATTTCAAATAGAAGTTTATTAGAAAGCTGACTAGAAAAATGCGTTTACAGTGAGGAGGGTTTTTCTTCTTATGGGAAGTAAATTGTCTCAGTATTCTTTTGCGGTTCTTAAATTGGACAAATTTTAACAAATAAGGTGACTATGTTGTTCTTTTCTTGTTTTCAGGAAATAAATCAAATCTTCCTTCCAAACTATGTAAATCATCTGTTTGACACTTTCAGGTTTTTTTCGAAGGTAACGGATAAGAACAGGTCGTGACTTTGCTAACTGGATTTTGGAGAACTTTATAGCTTGTTTCAAATAATGCAAACAAGAAAATAATGCACTTACTTTATTTTGGATTGACGAACAACAACCTGAGTTCTGGATTTGACACTTTCGTTCTTTGAATGATTTAAAGTGTCACACAGTTGGGGACAAAAATTAACATTCTGCACGGATTTAAGGCAATAGTTATATCACGCTTGAGAAACGTTAGCTGTGAAAAAGACTGTGCCATTTCACCAAGTAGGACTTTAAGCGGATTTAAACTGAATTCCTTCAAAGTTGTCATGACCCGAAAGTATAACTTAGACTGAATTTGAGGAAATCAGCCATCGGAAATTGTGCCAAAAACAGCTTTTAAAATAGTTATTGCTAAAAATTTTACTGAGGCCATGAGAAGTTGAATTATGTTGTAATATTAAGAAGCCATTTCCAAATGTTTTTTTTTTAAGTGAAATAAATGTAAAAATTCTGTAAGAGTTTGGGCGCTTTTTTATCAATCCGCTCGCTTATGCTACAGAAACAAAATTAACCTTTATGAAAAAAATATATGTGATGTTAAATATTATTAAATAAATACGTGTTTCAAAAATTTAGATTTTTTTGAAAAAAGTGGAAAATTTTGCAATTTCCGGCAGTCTAAAACCTTACACCGCTGTCTTGTGGTCAAAACAGAAAGGCGTTCTAATTGATCTAATCGAACGTCCTGCGATGGCATTATGGCAACAGGTCCTTTCAATTTCTCCAATGTAGATTATTCTCCATGACATAAGACCGTCGTCCACGTTTGTTAGTTGTGCTTAGTTTGCTGGCATGGCATAGATCTTCGGCAACCGTGCACTTGAAATCTGTTAGTGGCAGCCACGCCTCAGAACCATCAAGCGTTCGTCTGTACAATAGCCACGCATTCACGACTGTCATGTCGATCATGTGGAAGAATATTCTGTGGTAACATTTTTTTTATCTAATTTGTGTTCTATAGTAGCCAAGAAGAGCTTCCAACAGATCAACTCCACCCATATGTCGATTATATGCCATGACAGCCTTTGGACATGATACAGTTTGGTAGCTCTTTTCTTTTTTGTTGAAGCGTTGGACTTCAGAAGACGGTTTGCTACCGACATATGTCGAAGCAAGGTTCACAATTCTGTTGTCAAACCATTGTCAATTGTCGCCAGTTTTTCTACAGTTGCACCTCTTCCTTTTTTTCAATTCCTTTTCGTTGGAAACTTTATAACCCGCTATCCGATTGGCTTTTATGGTTCCTAGCGGTAAAATCGCTTTCTTTGCCAAATAATTCAACAGCGGTAAGGACGTGTACCAGTTGTCAAAAACAAAAATTGTAGTTGAATCCGTTGGGAATAGTTCTCGGCAGTCGAACAACAACGTTAATGGATGTACTAATTTTTGGCAAATAAAGTACAACTGTAAATGTCCTTGGGCTCCAGTATTTAGTTCAAAATCGTAACTGAACCCAGAGCTACAACTGAGAATAAAATTTTGATATCCTCATTTGTGTGTTTTTTTTTGGTTTGTATTGCCGCATAGAAGATCTGCTTTTGGTTGGAATAATTTGTTCATCTACTCTCATATATTCTTCTCTAGGAACAGTAAGGAGTCTCTGCCTTGTTTGATCCTAGAATGGTCTTATTTTATGAAGGGGATCATGTCCTCGTTGTCCTTTGGGTATTTGGGTCGAGTTGGTGTTGAAATTTATAAACATTTTTATTTCATCGAACCGGTTACATGCCATTACAGAGTTAATTTTTGGGTAACCTAGGCTTTCATTCCAATAAAGCCCAGTTGGTTGTAACTGTACGATGGACATGTAAAGGCATATTCCAACAAGCTGTTCAAGTTCCATTGCTGTTATATGGGACATTTTCTCTGGACGTTTTTCACAGATGTAACTGATTGTTTCTTGTTCTATATATTTCATTTTCGTCAGTAAAAGTACTTGTAGAATTGTATTGGCCTTTTTGCAAAAACCCATCCCGCCTCTGTGTTTTTTCAGATCTTGCACTTTTATTTGTACAAATCTGGGATAGAGAAATGATATCTTCTAATTTCCAATCGGATTCATCAGACTCTGGAATACATAGAGGCGGTTTACCTCGTGCTTATCATCTGATAAATCTTCGTCACTGCTGTTGTCGGGAAAATTTTGTATAGAAGTATAGATACCTTTGAAAAACCGATGTGGGCCCATATCTGAATTCTGTTATTTCGCTATGAAATGAACGTATATTTCTGCATGGTGTGCCATATATTTGATCCAAACCGTTTTCTCAACTTATAAGTTCTTTTTAATTCATAAAATCGAAAAAATTCAAATTGTCAATAATATTTATATTATTTGCTTTGCTGGTAATTTTTTTTCAAGCACTACATTTTATTTTTATATTTTTTATACAATTTTGAACAATTTTGAGTTTATCGCACTGCAACCTTTGTGACAAGTTTGCACAAAACAACGATTTTTCTGAATATATTCATCGATTCTAAAGTTGAAATTGTGTGAATGCTCCAAGAATTAATTCAGAGCATTTAGGGACTGGAGTTATAATAAGAGTTACACGAGGTTACGAGTTACAATAAGGATACTTGAACTACTTTAAATCAGACGCGTGATAACTATGGAAGGTTAACCATGTTTTTAACTAATTTAATCTGAATTAATGTTTGTTAGAAGTAAAATTCAGTCCTCTTCTTGCATTAACACTAAAGCCACATCGTTAGAAAAGTTTATGTTTGGAAGGCACTTTAAACAAAGAATTTATATAAGTCAGAAAAAGAATAGGACCTAAGACAGATCACTATGGAACCCCTTAGTCAATACTTTACTTATCACTTTTGCTATCAACAAAAATTAAATTTTGAGCTCTATTCTTCAAATTTGAACTAAATCTCTATAAGCCCTCCAAATTCTGCCTTTTTAGTTTGGTTTTAATCAGATAAGGTGTCATTCAGTTTCAAATGCTTTTAAAATAATAACATATTATGGTTAACTCAAAACTGATGAAACGCAAAACGGTCCATTTAAAATAGTAAAAAATCATTTTTTTGCCAAAAGTCTTTGGTGAAACTCCTCAGTTTAAGAAAAAAGGCTTAAAATATAAAAATAACTGGTCATCCACGGTATACCCTTGGTTTGACATTACACGACCATCCTCAAAGCTGAATTGCCAGGACATCCCTGGATGCATTCAAATATGATGTTTCGCAGCAAATATGAATTCGCAAGCTGAATAAAAAAGCTATAAACACAGACAACGACACCAGCGCTGGAATTAAACGAAGAATAACTCTTGGAAATCGTGGCTTCTTCGGACTTAGAAGGCAATTGAGAAGTAAAGTCCTTCCTCGAGAATCTTAAAGCACCACCTATAAGACACTCATCATCCCGGTTCTCATGTACGGCGCTGAGGCCTGGACCCTGTCAAAGAAAGGTGAGAGCGTCTTAGGATGCTTCGAGAGAAAAATTCCCGTGCTCATAGATGAAGAATGGAGGAGAAGATATAACGACGAACTTTATGAGCTGAACACGCCCACTGACCTAGTTAGCAGAATTAAAGTCCAACGGTTTAGATGGCTGGGTCTTGTAGAGCGAATGGACATCAATTCTCCAGCACGGAAGGTCTTCGAATCCAATCCCGAGGCACGGCGCAGTATAAGACCGCGACTAAGGTGGGTGAAGACCTCAACCAACTTGGAGTGCTAAACTGGAGACAGATATCAAGGGACCGAGCTGGCTGAAGACGCATGTTGGTTGAGGCCCAAGTCCGCCCGGACTCTAGCGCCACCTTAAGTAAATAGATAAGAAATAGCCAGTTGCATTCCTCCTCTAAAGCAATCAACCTTAATTCCCATACTTCTAGGAATGTTCATCAGTTTACCACTGAGCATGATTTCGGGCGCTCTGTTAAGTATTAGGTGGAAAGATTTTTATTTAAGCTGCACTGCACGAATGTAAAATGCTTAACGCGGACCAGAAAAAAAGGCGATAGTTGAATTTCAAGTAAAACCATTTTCCCTTGAATGGGCGACATTTGAACATCCGCTTTTACTTGTTGAGCTCTGTTTTATTAAAATAAAACGGCAATAGTCTTAAAATAAAAAACTAATATTTATGATCTTTTGTTAGTTTTTTTGTAATCAAATGTTAGTGTGGAAAATATTGCTGCGCATTTAAACTTTAAAGGATTGTTTTTAAAAAATGTAAATATTTGCGCAAAACCTTCCAAAATAGTTTTTGAGATGTTGAGGAATAAACCTAGACACAATACAGTAGACAAATAAATAAAATTGGTGGCGCTACGCTACAGCAGAGAAGCATGTTCTAGTGGCTTCCAAATCTCAATCAATTTTGTGTCTGAGTAATGTCAGGAAAGTGTCCATCTACAGTCCAATTATTCTTTTAATGAAAAAGCGAGATGCACTCTTGGCAGATTACTCAGAAGAAGAAGAAAGATCCGTACAAAAATATGTGTAGGTGGCTTTGGCAGAGATTGAACTCATGCCTCCGACTAGTAGCAAGCATTTTAACCATCATGTCAATACTAGCCTTTTTCCTAAAATTACTTTTACGAGCTTTAAGATATTTGCCACAAAACCACCTGAGTCTGTCCCTAAAAATACATAAATTTAGATGACAAACAAATGTTCAATATTAATTTTTTTTTGGGTGTGGGTCTAACTAATATGGTCCAAGCTTATTGCTAAACACTCAAAGAAACTCATGTGTCTTGTTAGATTAAACAATGATGGAGTAAATTGTTTTGTTGGCCGATGAAAGAAAAATCGTGTTGAATGCTGGAAGATTTTCGGGAATCGGAGGCCTCCAGTACACAAACAAAATTATTGCACATACAACGGTGTAGAACATCTTTAGGTTAAGATACTGGAGGATTAAACGTTGTCTTAGGATCTGAGGAGATGCCTTTAAAGTGTTTTGTATAACCCTATTAAAAATCTTTCGACTGAAATAAGGACAGAAATTTCTCTGCGCAAGCCAAGAAACGATAAATACTTCTAGTCTATCTTTAAGAGCTGCTAGAAATGATTTCCTCTTTATGCAAAGACCTAGACGTCTGTTATAGAACCAAATATTAATTTGCGTCACACATTTACTTTTTTTTCATCTACCTTAAAGTCTTTTTATAACACTATTTTAAAGTCTTAAAAGCGTATTCATTTGACAAGAGATATTTAAGTGTATTTGAAGTATCAAATCAGTTCCTTCACATTGGGCAGGTTCAGGCAACATGAGGAACTTCATTTGTAGTCAACTTTATTCTTTGAACGTACATTTGGACCAAAGCCTCTAGTTAGTTTTTCAAGTGTCATGAATTTCATATTCAGAGCATTACTTTGCAAACTTTTACTTTAAGTTCATAGTACAAAAAGTACCAAACAAATTATTGTCTACAAAACACTCCTTAGGCCAGCTACAAGTCCATCAAGATTTGTATTTTGAACTGTAAAGAAATATTTCTTATTTCTTTTCTAAATTGCCAAAGAAACCTTTTACACTTTAAAACATTAAATGAAGCTGTGCAGAAAATAAATAAATCATAGAGTAATAAAGTTCAGCTTTCAGTTGAATGAAAAAACATGATCAACTGTCATTTTGATAGAAGTACACTTTACTTAAAAGTTAGGCAGATTTTTCTTGACTAACTTTCCAGGCAACTTTCCATTAAAGTTGCCTTAATTGGAGGGTATTATTTTGACAGCTGGCCAATCAGATACTAGAAACTTGCCTAAATTTCAAGTCCCTTATATCGTCTAAACCTGCCCATTATAAAGTTCATAATGTTCTCTGGTTCTATTTTCTTTCACTACAGCTGTAGGTATCACTCATAGAAATACTTAGCTCGACTTGGAGCTTATGCAAATGAAGATATGTAAAAAATGTCTCAGCTTCTAAATTCATGGCCTGTCCTGTCAAAAAGACGAAGACTTCACCTACTAGGAGACTTCTAGGACAATAATCCCAGAGCAATACGATACATTGCTACACTTACAGCCTCAAACGCTTCATAGCTCAAAATGGCTTAGGGATTCGGGAAAGACCTTAAATTCATGTGGTATCACAACTGACATGGCTTTTTCAGCCAGCAACAAAACTAACCTAACCTAAAGCAAGTCTGTAGGTACCTGATTTTTAGTTCATGAACCTCTATTTAGAATCGATCGCTATTTATTTACTAACTAATCATATATATTTACACTTATAAATTATGAATAATTTTTAAAGGTTTTATCTTACCGGAAAGGCACGAATTCGCATCTTTCCTTCCTTCTTGGGAACAGTCCCCCTTATATTCATGTTCTGGAGACGTCTGCAATTCTCCTCCACTTTATCAGATTTTTACAACAGAATTTCTCAAAATTGTGATTAATTTTTGTTGTTTATTTTTCTGCTTCTTCTTCCTGTGTCGTTGTGAACTCTCAAGCTAAATTTCACTGCAAGTGTCCTTGGTCCTTAATTTTTATTTCCTCAAAAATGTTGTCGTTGTTGCTTATCTGGCGAAGGTTCTCTGAAAAAAAAAAAACAAAACAAAATATAAAATCGAATAAAATTCATTGTCAGCAAAAATATCATAAAATCAAAGAAAATATTATGACAAATTTGATTTGGTGAATTTTTTGAAGGCGGATACGGATGGATTATGGTTCGTGTGTTACCTTTTGGTACATTTGGGGGATTTTGGAACAAAAGGAAAACTTTTGAGTCAATTGTTTTATTATTACTCTCAGGGACGAACGGACAGACGAGCGGACAATAAACAATAATAAATTTTTCACTGCACTGAAAAATTTTGTGTAAAATTTTCCTTGTTTGCCGCGGCTAATATTGAATTGAACAACAATGGAGGAGGAGGAAAAGGAGGATGAAGAGACGATGGTGATGATGATGATGGTTTTGGTTGGTTTCTGTTTCGGATTTCGGAGGAAGTGGAAGAAGGTGTGTGGAAGTGGATTGTCCTCAACCAAGTCAAGTCGAGTCGATTAATAAATTTTCTTTCTTAATTTTTTAACTCTTACTTCAATTAAAACACTTTGAAGTTATTTTTGGGAGAGATTTTAGGATTTCAGAATCAATAATGTTGGATTTTTGTTTGATTTTCGGGCTTCGGGCTTTTCAATCGAGATCACAAAATAATGTGTGTAATGCAAGAGAAATGGATAAACGAAAAACGAAAACGAGAATTGGTAATTTTTTCTTTTTTTTTCAATTCTTTATTTTCTATTTTTTAGCTCTTTTACCTTTGATTTTCGTATTTGCTTTTGGTTGTCGTTTTGCGGCCACAAGAAAATACAGAAGACAGAAAATAACGAAAACGAAAAAACAAAAAGTCACCACCGTCAGTCAACATACACAAAAATAATATTCGCTATATATTCGCACTCTGGCAGTGTCGCACACAACGAAACGAAAGCGATGTCTTTTGATTTTGATGACTTTTTACACGAGATGTAAACGAAAAAGTGTGAAAAGAAAAGTGCACTTGATTTTCTATTTTGACAGTTCTCTTTGGCGTTTGATTCTGTTGGGTGTACGAGTTACGAATTTTAGATAAGATCTATTATTTTCCAGGGATGGTTGTTGTGTGGTGAGTTTTATGTTACGTGTAATTTATACCGAATACAGAAACTTATGAATAAGTTGCGGATGGATTGGGATCGATTCTTTTGGTAAAAACTTTATTTCCGCAGGTTACTCATGGGATTCTGAAATCTGTGATTTATTCTTTTAATGCGACAGTTTTTGTTTCTAAGATTTCAATATCACAGAGATTTCCGTGTTCTCAGAAATATAAACAAGATTTTTCATAAAAGTTTTGATTTCTCAAGAATTCTCAATCTCATTATGGAAACACATTGAGAATAAACGTAAAGCTAATTGAGTTATATTTAATCGTTTTTGGGTAAAATCGGCTAAGGTGATAGTTGACTATCATTTTCATTCCGTCTGTGTAAGATGATTCAAGTCAATTCGATTGAACAATTTCAGATTCAAATTGTTAAAATTCGTGGTTGCTTTGATGAAATTTTAAATTGATTCTTATAAATTATCTAAATAAAAGGTTCAAAGTGGCTGATTTTGAATAAAATTCTTACTTTTCTTGCTTTTTTCGAATGTCGTGAGCTTTGTCGGTCAGAGAATGTGTTTTTTTAAAGAAACAAAACGGAATAAACATATTTGTTTGAAAACGACTATCACATTATTTTGTGACAGCTTTTTAGGTATAAATTTGACTATCACCTTACGTGAATCAAATTCGATCATTTTGCTTGTCATTTATCAACAATCACTTTGGCCGGTTCCACCCCTGTTTTCAATCCGTCGTGAGAACATTTTTTAGCTTAGATATTCGAACACAACATTTCTACATCGGAGCTAGTTCAGAGCTTTATGAATTTTGTAAGAATAAAATGGTGGAGCTTATTACTGAGCGAAGGAACTTTCACTTATTCATTGTGTTGAAAATAGGCTCTTTTGGTCTTTTTGGTTTAGGAATGCAAATAAAAAACTATTTCATTCTTCTTTTCCCAACGTTTCGTAAGACTTCCTTACTTCTTCAGGGGATATTTTTCATTATTCAATATTTGTATTAAATCATACTGTTAGAGGATGCTTGTGTTGTAGTTTCAGAACATACACAATTAAGTGTGTTTCATAATTATATCAATTTGATCTAGTCAAAGCTTTGCTTTCAAAAACTATTTGTTTCTTGATTATAAGCTCAATATTTTTATCTTACTCAAGTACACAGAAAATCTTTCTATGAAATTATATTCAAATTAATTTGAATCCAATTTTCTTTATTAAGGCACGAATTTTCGCTCGTGAAATTATTTAAATTTATTTTTAATTAAATGTTTTAAGTTTAACTTGTTCACCTTAATCACTCACAATTAAAGTTCAATTTCTTGGGTTTTATTACACATTTCTCTTGTTTTTAGATTCTTCCTGAGAAATAATTCATTTTTGTTAGGGATGGAAGAAAAGGGATTGTAAAAACCAAAAATTTGACATAGATGACAGTATATGATATTTTCAACAATTAAATCTCTTATTTGACTTAATGACTGAAGATTATTTTCTTAAAATTATAAGCAACATTACATACTACTCAGGAGGTGAATGTAGAGAAAAGAAACAGAACACATTAAGCGACTAAGACTATAGAAGTGGAAACAATGAAAGACATTAATCAAGACAGAGAGGCCAAGAAAAAAAGATGAAAACAACACGCGATAGGTTTCGAGATGGTCCCCTACTTTCTTGATAATACCTGATTTCGATGCAAGGATACCGATACTTTACGAGTATTAGTGACTGCAAATTCAAAATTTCATTTGACTTCAGTTGTAAAGCGTCAATTTAAATCAAAAATTACTTCTTATAATATTCAGGTTCACCATTTTAGTTTTCGCAAAAATTTAGTGAAATAAATGCATATAAGTCAATAAATAAATTAGGTGGCGCAACAGTCCATGAAGAACCAGAGCCTAGTGGCTTACAAATCTCAACCATTTCTGTGTGCGAGTAATGTTGTCAGAGATGGAAGGGACCTACAGTTTTAAGCCGAATCCGAACGGCAAATTTGAGAAAGCACTTTTCATGACAAGAATTACTCTTGTAGAATATGTCAATGCCTCGCAAGAGGCAGTACCCGTGAAAAAAGTTAGGTGGCATAGGCAGTGATTGGACCCAAGACCACCTGCATGACAGTCCAACGCACTAACCATCATGCCACGGGTACTACGAAATTAATGCAACTACCATTCAGAAAAGATATTATTGGAGAAGCAGACTGGACTGAGTAATTTTAATAGTAACGAAATCGACGACTTAAAAAGCCAAGTGAATAAACAAAACAGTTCAAAAAAATGTTGTTTTGCTTAAGTCAATGATTTCATAAGACTTGCACCTTTTGTTGTCTTTTGTTTGTTAAGCTAATTCTATAAGATGTTCTTCTATAGTCACATTTCCGAAACGAAAGTATATAGATGCAACACATTTTTATTTGCAAGTACAAAAGAGACAGGAATGTTTATATTTATATGATTTCTTAGATTTGACAGATCAATATTAATTTTCACCTTATTTCATTCTAACTTTTTGAATGTTGCGATATAGAAAAATTGAGGATTCGAATCCAAAAAGTTATATTCTCAGACAGTTATTTATCTCAGAGATATTAGAAATAAAAACTTTAAAAATGATGATATGTCAAAGTGAGTAACCTCAAGTTCAATGTAAACATCATCAATAGCAACTTATCTCAATGCAACACACTGAATCAGAATGGCAACAAGAGGTGAATAAAAATCATTCAAAACTTTACAACATGGCATCACCTCTAATCATCACCATTGCCTCTTTGACAACCCATGCATTCATCACACAAACAAAAACAGCCGACATCTTTCCGAAATAAATTCTTTCATTCGGAAGGAAATCGGAATGCGAAAATTTCATAAAATGTCATAATTCGATGAAATTTTTTCTAAGGAAACTTAATGTTTCACCAACAATTACACAAATTATTTCAATAAAAACACCTTTACAAATCATATTACCAAATAATACTTACATTTCAATAAGATTTGGATTACAATTTAAGCGATATATTTTATTCACAAATTTACACTACACAATTCTTATAATTCGAATATATTTTCATGTTACAAAATATTCGCCACTATAATGAATTCGAATTATTTGTCTATGGAGTGGTATAGTTTTCTGTCGCGGATTGGGGGATTTTTGAAAGAGAGATTATGTTTTTTAAAGAAAATTGTTAAATTATTTTTCCTGGCGTAAATATTCACGACGACGACGACGTTCAACAACCAATCTTGACTTTTCTTCCTCGGTGCCGTCAGTTTTAGTTTTTTTTTTCTTTCGGAGTTAATAATGGGGGTGTTAGGTTTGTCTCTTTTTACCACTTTACTGTATTTCCATTATTTTGTATTCCCCCTTTTTCATCTTGTTCAAGGCCGGGATGACACTACTTTAAGAACATTTTGTATGGATGCTTTTCAATTTAAACGCTGCAACTTTTAGCTTCATTCAAACAGATTAAAGGGTTTTAAAGTAGTAGCCTTTTCACACCAAACCCAAAACTGGGTTTTCGCCAATTTTTTTGGAAAAACCGAAAATCGTTCACACCGAACATCTACACGTTTTCATTTGACATTTAAATTTATTTAACACCGGCTGTCAAATTTTGTATTGATGACAAAATTTGTGAGTAAAAAGGTTTGTTCTTCTCAAATTATTTCTGAAAATAAAATGAATTCAAACCAATTCAAATTGATTCTGACGTAACACTAGCTCGTCTCGAAGAATAGTTTCAAGTGAAGTTCTGGTGACGGGTGGAATGGGCTCACGACATGAACCAATAAAAACTGCAAGCTCACTTGGTGCGAATAATTCACTGAGGAGAAGCTTATGGCTGAATCACAAACACACTTCAGCTTCGGTTTCGTCTGCGATACGGTGGGCCTGCTCCGAGGTTGCTTTGAATAATGATATTTCTATTATTTCATCCCTCCAAAGAGCAAATATTTTGTTTGTTGACATTTGTTTACAGCTGTTGAGCTGTCATACAAACCAAATGTTTAGATCATTGAACTAGATCTTCTGTTTGTAGTCACATTACGTTCTTTTCCTTACGATTGTCAAACGAAACGTGATAGCATGCATTGAATTCCTATGGCTGAACACGCAAACGTCAAGTGAAGCCGAAGCTGAAGCGTGTTTGTGATTTAGCCATTATTGTCTTAAAAATACATCAACAACACACAAAACTGTTACAATAAAAATTC
Organism: Eupeodes corollae; assembly: GCF_945859685.1. Taxonomy (NCBI): domain Eukaryota; kingdom Metazoa; phylum Arthropoda; class Insecta; order Diptera; family Syrphidae; genus Eupeodes; species Eupeodes corollae. The sequence goes on from NC_079149.1 coordinate 135,230,508, forward strand.
ATTTTATTTAAAATATTTTCTTCTTCTTTCACAAGAAATTCAATCCAAAATACTGAGGTTATGACTATTGCTTCTGTTGACCAAATATCCCTTTAGAATCGCCATTTATCGGAGGAACTTATAGGCGGGGTTGAGAAAATTCTGAACAAATTCGTGTAGGTCCTCATGACCGGAGCAGAAAAGGTCATTTCCTAGATCCAGATTCGTACCAAAATCACACTCATCCAAAGCGATCACTGAAGCTGTTATGATAAGCTACAATTTTTCCATGACTATCGCTTTGCTTTCTTTTTGACGACTCGAAGGCTTGTCCAAAGGACTGAGGATCTTCTTGATGTTGGCATACCTGTCCAATAGTACACTGTTATGGTTTTATTCACTGGAACAACGATTCCCACATTGTGGAATGTTTTGGCGCAAATTTTCCAAGCCCGCTGCTACTTAGCCACCACCAGAGATTTTCTTTCATCCTTATTTTCCTCCACAAAAAAACTTATCGTTTTTCTCATATCTCCCAAATCCTTGTGATTGAACGGAGTTACCGGAAATTCTTTCTCCAGGTAGTAAGCGAAAGCGTCGAAGATGTTTGTGGCGACGAGTTGGAAGATGTATCCCTTGGAAACGTCATAACGAACTATGAGAACTATGAGTCTTCCTCGTCCTTGGGGTCGCCAGTAGCCATAGTGAATTCCTGTTCCTCGCTTTACAAAGAAATTCTTGAAAAAAAAAACAAAAAGAGATATTTCTTATTTTGTAAGGAAATAGTATAACCACGACCAAATTTATTTCAAAATTGTTTTGACATCAGCCATCAGCTGTTTTGTTTACATAAATTTGAGCGCTGAATGTTTCGAAAGATTTGTTTGTTTAGTTTAACTTTGAATTTCTGCTAGTTTTCGAGAGGTTTTATATAAAACTTGTGGTTTATCAAAAATGTATGGCAAAACTTGAGTTTTCGATTTAGGTTTTCGGCCAAAAGCGATAAATTCGTGAAAACTGGGTTTCGTACTTGGCGTGAAAAGCCTATAACGTTTATTATCTGTCCTTTGTTTCACATAGGATCAAATATTACCAATCTAAAGCGTGGGATATGGAAATGTAAACAATTTTAAAAGATTGCATGAATCAGTATTTTAAAACAAATTCTAGGTCGTTTATGTGGCTTAAGATATCTGTTTAACTTTTTTAACCCTTGGTCTTAATGGTAAAAAATCATCAGCCTTTAGAAATACGATTGTTTTTCATCTTAAATTATAATGTTCCACAAGATTTTTTATTCTGTCAATCATAGATTTTGCTAGCCTTAATTCAAGCCCGATTCAAATATATATATATATATATAAAAAAATATATATATATATATATATATATATATATATTTAAATATCTCACTCATCCAAAGCGATCACTGAAGCTGTTGTGATGGGATGCAAATTCTCCATGACTATCGCTTTGGTTTCTTTTTGAGGACTCGAAAGGCTTGTCCAAAGGACTGAGGATCTTCTTGATGTTGGCATCCCTGTCCGTCAAGGAGCGATAGCCCACTGTTGTGGTTTTATTCACTGAAACAACAATTCCCACATTGTGGAATGTTTTGGCGCAAATTTTTCTAGCCCGCTGCTACTTAGCCACCACTAGAGATTTTCTTTTACACTTATTTTCCTCCACAAAAGAACTTATGGTTTTTCTCATATCTCCCATATCCTTGTGATTGAATGGAGTTACCGGAAAGTCTTTCTTCAGGTGGTAAGCGAAAGCGTTGAAGCGACGAGTTCGAAGACGCATCCCTTGGAAACGTTATTACGAACTATGAGCAAGTCTTCCTCGTCCTTGGGGTCGTCACGCGCCAGTAGCCATAGTGAATTTTGGTTCCCCGCTTAACAAAGAGCGTTTGAAACTCTAGAGGATCATAAAAGAACCGCCAATGCGCAAATAGTCACCTGGCTTTTATTCTCGATTTTTTTTTGCCCCAAAAATGGCAATTTTCTCTTCATTTTTCTGTAAATAAAAAAAGCAATACTTCTTATTTTGTAGGGAAATCGTAAAAATAATATTATTATGACGAGCAAATTTATTTCAAAATGAAATATTTTTATTTTGACAGCAGCCATCAGCTGTTTTGTTTACATTCATTTGAGCGCTGAATGTTTCGAAAGGTTTGTTTGTTTAGTTCAACTTTGAATTTCTACTAGTTTTCGAGAGGTTTTATATAAAACTTGTGGTTTACGAAAACTTGTGGTTTACCAAAAACGTATGAGAAAACTTGAGTTTTCGATGTAGGTGTTCGGCCAAAACCGATAATTTCGTAAAAACCGAGTTTTGGACTTGGTGTGAAAAGCCTATCACGTTTAATATCTGTCCTTGGTTTCACATCAAATCGTTTAATCCATTTCTAATCTTTTCCTTTTAATCATTATAAGGACATTCGAAAAGCATTCTATTATATAGACAAAACAGTTAAGTAGTATTCACATGAGTGCGACCAACAAACGACAAATGAATTACAAAATGTCAGTTTATATACGTTTGAAGACATATTTCCACACAAATTCTTAACAAAACGATAGCAATATAGTTTCTATTTGATTTATGATGCATTCTTTTACTTTTAAATATCATATATTAATAAATTAAAGAAAACAAATGCATTCGTCCCGAAAAAAATTGTAGTTGATACGAACTGTCAAACTTTATTCGCGTTCCACATTATCCACACTCGCAACGAATAAAATAATCGCGCGTACTTAACCTTAAAAATCAATCTTGTTTTGGTTACGGTGATGAATAAGTCATTCGAGACGAATTAAAAACTTTCATGTGAAAGAAATGTTGAAATTAACGAATATTCGTTCATTCGTTGGTCCTGCTCATGTGAATAGTGCTTTACTATTCACATTCAAAGTTGCATGAATCAGTATTTAAAAAAAAATTCTAGCTCGTTTATGTAGCTTAAGATATCTGTTTAACTTTTAAAAACCCTGGTGTTAAGGGTAAAAAATGTTGTATGTAGCCTTTTATCAGCCTTTAGAAATAAAATTGTATTAATACCAAAATTACAATGTTCCACAAGGTTTTTTATTCTTACAATTATAGATTTTGCAAGCCTTAATTTAAGCCCGACTCAAAAATAAGACATAACTTTTTAAAATTCTAAAAAAAACAGTTTTTAACAGAAAAAGGCAAAGAGAATTATCGCAATACATTTTGGAAATGCTTAATGCAAATATTTAAATATTTTGTTGAAAATGTGTATTTTCAAATTTTGAGCAGACAGTTAAAACAGAAGTTTGAATTTGAAGTTAGCACTAAAAATTTACTCCAAAAGTTTTTTTTTCAAAACCACAAAAGCATTAAATTCGTTTCAAGAGTTTTAAGAAACTTAGTAAGATACTCAAATCATTTAAAATGCATCTAAAGTGACAAACAAAGATTTGCGCTTTCCAAAATCCTCTGGATTAACTAAGTCCGCTGTTTAGTTGCATTAAATATATTTAAAGAAGCTTGTTTAAAAGAAACCTGATGTGATACAAAAATTAAAACAAAAACTGAGATTCTATCAACTTAATCCTTAGAAAAAGTATTGTTTTAACGTCTCTTCTTTGTTTTCCTTTTGTATTTAAATAATTCCAAACTAGAGTTAATAAAAATCAATCAAATCCCCCAAATTAAAATAAACACAAAAAAAAAAATCAACACATATTTAATAAATCGGACAAATCATTAAAAGAAACATCAACAAACAAAAACAAACAATAGGATGTTTCTTTGAAAAAGAATTTTTGGATTTTAATTTTAAAAAAATTGATTTTTTTCATACCCAATGGAACACGTTTTTTGCTTAAATTTCAATTCTTATTTATTTTTCAAAGTGCACCATTACTTAACCTTTATTTACAAAATAATATCGTTAAAACTCTGCTTATATTGATGAGAAGTATAAAACAATTTTTGCAATCGCACATATTACAAATGACATCCAAGTAAACTGACAGATCTAAAATACAATTAATTGTTTTGACGTAATGGTGGGTATCTCTTTTAAAAAATGTTCATTAGCAATTTAAAAAAAATAAAAAATAGAAGGCATTTTTTAAAATTTAACACAAAAGTAAATAGCGAAGTTTTTAGTTTTTAAATCCCTATAAAAAAGATACACATTACTTTTTCAGATCAGTCTTTCGGAGTAAAAATCAAATGTTTCATGGGTTGTTTTCATTGTGTAATCCCAAATCAGTCTCCGATTGAATCACCTTACTGAACAAAAGTAACTAATTTTGGGTCGGAGGATTCTGAAGTTTGGGACAGTTGTGTGTCAAGCTTGACATATAATTATATTATTCTGCTTCTGATTTCGATTTCAAAATTTGCTTGTAAACTCTGTCAGAAACGCTCAGTTTTTCTCAAGTGAATAGGTACTTTAAGAAGAAAAGATATGCTTCCATGAAGCTAAATAAAGACGACATTAATTATGATGTATAAAAATAGGCTCATTGGACTCAATTGAAGTTAATTGCTTAGAATTCATACATAAAATTCGACGCTTAAAAATAAAGTACCTATATTATGTTCAAAATATCTGGAAGTCGTGTCTATTGCTTATCTGCGCTCATAATGACCTTTTTCATTGACATGGAGTACCAAGTACGTAATTATTCGGAGAAACTAATTGGAAAATGATTAATACTTACAAAAGACTAAAGTATGTTGTGTTTTTAATAACGTAAAATATCTTCTATAAACCTTCATATACTCGTATTCCTCCTTTCAATAGAAGAACTCTATACCTATCATTAACGTCACTTTAATGACTTCTAAAATGTTAATTTCTGTCACCACTTGACTAACGGTATCTTTTTTTGGCGGGAACTCTATAGAACAGAGTCTCATCTCATGACATCCACCAATCATTCAAAACTAAAACTCTATCGTAGCTTGCCGTCATTGCCGTCGTCTTCCTGTCTGACGAAACACTTCTTATCCCAAACACATATTCCCATGTGAGTGTCGAGGGACGACGAAGACTACGTTTCCAGAAAAAAAGTCCCTATATTATATTCCTTCCCACTTGACATGGACCCATAAATTTAACCACCCAATGTGCACAGTAAAATAATTCACGCCTCACAAAAACGCTGTCATTTAAGTTAACCGCACCAAACCCGCGTCGTTGTGGCTCTTCGCTCGTGCATTGGAAGGTACAGAAACAGGAACAGGATACACATACAAGATAGTTCAATGGCTCCCGCTAATGGTGAGCCTCAGCTCAGTGGCATGAACTCGTCGTTGGTTAGTAAATTGCGTGTCACGTCACCTCGCTTGTTATCCTCTGCAAATCAATCTTCCTAGGCAGGATGTGTTAAAGGATGATGGTGTATTTGGTTTTGTGAATTCCTTCTCAAACATCGCCAGCGCCACCGTCACCGTCAACGCTACCGCCATAACTGCTTCTTCCGACAGGGTGCGCCCGTAGTGGCGGGGTGCAACGGTGATGATGATGGTGATGTTTTGCTAGGTTCAAATTTATTTTGATTGATGTTGCAACGAGAAATTATGTGGTTGGAATAATTGGCTGCGCGGCGTTAGACAGATTCTCAGGACATAAAAAATGAACTCGCAATTTTGAAATACTTATTTGAAAATAAAGCTAAGATCTAAAGAAAGAACAAAAGTGGAAAAAGGTCAAACAAATAAGAACGAATCTTTTTAATGAAATTTTCTTCTTGTGTGAGTAGTAACCGTTGAACTTATGTGCATAACCGAAAAAGATCAAGACACTTAATTTCTTAGGTATAGGAATATAAATTTCCTAAGCATGATAAGCCACAAAATTATGACATTTCCAGTTATTTCCGCTTTTTTGAATTTAACTCCGTTTTTATGTCGAGAAATCAAAAGAGAATCATTTTTCAAAAACGATAATTGAGTTTCGCAGTATTTGACGCTTTTTTATCGTTTTCAGTCCGATGACACAATTTATTGCTCTTCTGGTTTTCTGTTCTACTTGTTCAATGAAAAAATCTTAAAATAATATTGGGTTTTAAGTTTTTGCCGCTTTTTTGTAGTATTCATTCTGTACGAAAGTACAAGTATAAATAAGATCAAATTTACGGAGAGAAGACAGTTCAACACTTGAAGGAAACAAACCTTTCAAAAAAATATCAAATACAGTCCACAAATGAGCTTAATATAATTCAAAATAGATTTTTACAAAGTGGTTGATGTTTTATTTCTTTGTTCTTTTGTTGCTAATTTTTCATAATAAAAAAAACTTAGACACGTCATTTGGTCCTTTTCGAACTGTTTTTTATGAACATTAAACAATTATTTGAACAATAAACTTTACAAGAAGTATGTGCAGTAAGTGCTATTAACTCTACGAACAAAAAATTAATTAAAACATCCAATCAACGATTGATCAAAAATAATGACGTGAATTAAATTTGCATCGGCAATAATCAGTTTAATCAAGTGATTTATAAAAATGTTCTTAAATAATAACTTAATTTTATTTAAAATTAACTTAAAAACTAAATTAAAACTAATTTTGTACACTGAAAATCAATCAAGGCAATCGAGAAATCTTCGCCAATTATTGAGGCTTTGTCAGATACGGGTGCTCCGCCCCTTTCTACAGCTGCACCATCATCGCATACGGGGATTCGACTACCTCGAATCGATCTACCAAAATTCGACGGTTCATATACCACCTGGCGTGGTCTTCAATATAGGTTCCAGGCTCTCGTCTACAATAATAAGAGCATAGACGACATTGACAAACTGAAATTTTTGCAATCATGTTTAATTGGTGATGCAAATCGATTTTTGCAATATGATAAAGCTTGGGAGCTTTTGAAGGAAGGGTATGACCATTCTGGTCCACATCCAAATCCAGACGCTTTTTGGCCGACCCTCCGTGCCTTATGAAACTGCTGCTGGTCTTCGAGATCTCTTCTACACAACGAGATAATGTTGTCTGGACGTTCTGGTATCTAAGTGGGATATGGTCCTCATTTGGTTCCTTAACCAAAAACTTCCTGGTACGAGCCAAAAACTGGGGTTAGGAAACAGAAAGGACTTACAAAATTTAAAAGAATTTACCGATTTTTTGGAAACTCGTTGCCGGACTTTGGAAGTTGTTGGCCAGCATTAAACTGGAGCGGCAGGCAGAAACAAAGATGAGCCACCCGTCAATGCAAGGTCTCGTTTCCAGCCAGCCAAAGCAAAGGTTTTGCAGGTCGTTAAGCAGCCGGTCAATCCAATTGTGAAGACAGTTTCCGTTAAGCAGTTGTCATGCAAATTGTGCAACCAAACTAAGCACATGCTGAGAAGATGCCAACGATTCCTCAATATGGACATAATGGGACAAAGGAGACAGTACGCAGACTGAAAGTATGCGAAAATTGTCTGTCTTATGGGCACATCGTTCAAGACTGTCTAAGTTTCAGTAGTTGCTACCATTGCCAACAAAGGCATCATTCGCTGTTGCATCAACAACAAAATACCAACAACAACCACAACAACAACAGCATTCAACAGCGTCAAATACATCTGCTCAGGCGAGGAACAACCGAACAAATACTCTTCAGGTTTCCGTGAACCCGCACGCGCCTGAATCCCAGCCGATGGCGGGACATCAACTCCAATCAAATGGATACACCTTGATGAATTACCACACGTCGCACGGTGACAAACAGACCAAGTGCTTCTAGCGACAGCAGTTGTGAAGGCACGAGCAGCAGAAGGGAAGCTACGCTTACTACGTGCTCTGATCGACACAGGCTTAGAAACGTCCTTCATCACAGAAGCTGCCGCACAACTGCTGAAGTTAGAAAAGCGACGTACCCGAGGTGTCTGGGTTAGGGTTGGTCAGCAGCGGCATAACGCAACACTCCGTCGAAGTACGTTTTGCGTCCCGACACTCGACTTTTGAGACAGCCGTACAGGCTTTGGTATTCAAGCCGCTGACTGGGCATCTCCCGACCCAAAGAGTGACACCCGGCAATTGGGACCACCTCGAAGGTCTTTCTTTCTGAGATAAGGCGTCCAGAGGATGGCATCGGTCCGGTGGCACAAAAGACCGAATGGGGATGGATTGTTTTTGGACAAGTCTCACCAGAATCTCCTCGGCAAGCTCGCAGTTTTGCCCAAGTTGCTGACTTGAGCTCACAACTCGAGAAATTTTGGGACCAGACCACATCAGACTCAAGATGACATTGCCTGTGACAAACACTTTTTGATGCACACAAAGCACCTACCTGACGGGCGTTATGAGGTTAAGCTGCCCTTTAAGGGTGAATGCTGTATAGCGATGGGGTATAGTCGACAAAACGCTTATACACGATTTCTGCACTTAGAAAAGAAGCTTGAGAGCAATCCGAAGCTTCGTGCAGACTATAGCAAATGTTTAAAAGAGTATGAGGAACTCCATCACATGAAGGAAATTGATGTGAATGATGCGGTTTTACAAACCCCATTTCACAACTTTTTGCCACATCATGCGGTTTTTAAAGAAGCTAGCTCCACTACGAAGCTGAGAGTAGTATTTGATGCAGCAGCGAAAGCTTCGGACGGGAAATCCCTCAACGACCAGCTACTTGTGGGTCCAAAATTGTAGTCGAGCATCTAAGATCTCGTTCTAAAATGGCGGACTCACCGAGTCACAATGTACAGGCAAATTTTGGTTAGTTTCCCTGACCGATACTATCAGCTCATCATGTGGAGAGAGCAAAAGACGTCACCTGTAAAAATTTACAAAATGAATACAGTTACTTTCGACACAGCGAGTGCGCCTTATCTTGCCATCAAGATCTTGACATGTATGTCCACGACCCTATGAGTGGAGCAGATTTTATCATAGAGTCACGAACGAAACGTGACGAAAAAAGGAAACTTTTGTCACCTGCCGTTCTTAATTTGCGAAAATGGACGAGTAACACAAAAGAACTCATCAAAGACATACCAGTTCAAGATCGAGAGCTTGACTTTGAACTTCCGTTCAATTTGTCGAACCACCTTAAGACTCTCGGCATCATATGGTTTTCTGTCGACGACTACTTTTTGTATCAGAATCTTCAACCTACAACTGATGCTTCCACCAATAGATCCATGTTGTCGACTATAGCCAAACTTTTCGACCCTCTTGGCTGGATCTCGCCATTGATGAAACAATTGTGGGAGCTCGGTTGTGACTGGGACGAACTGATTTTACGTCACCTGTAAAAATTTCTTGTTAACTAGAAATGCGGCATTCAAATTATTTCTCAAAAAAAGTTATTAAAGAAAAATTTGCGGCTTTTTTGTCGCTTTTTTCTGTTAACACAGTTCAATGTAATTTTTATGTCGAAATAACAAAAAACTTGACGCCTTCCTGGTGTAATGGACACTTAAAAATCATTTTATAAAGAGATTATTGAGATTCTTATGATTAGCGTTCTCCAGAGCTTTTAATTTTGAAACGAATAACAAGACTTTAAGAGATTAAACCTCTGTAGATAAACACTCTGTAGGTGTCAAACTTACACTTTTTTAAATTCTCATATTTCGCCGTATATCTCGCTAACTTGTCCGCTTGGAGGTCTAAAATTTCAGCATTGCAATCCTGTGGAATTATACCTCTCCTCTTTAGATTATTTTAACCATCTTCGGAAGTCACCAATTTAACAAAAAAAATAAATCAATGTTGGAAATGCTAAAAACCTATTTGCGGTTTCCTAACATGAATGTTTATTTGTAAAGTCTGACTATATAGTCTGAAGTCAAATTGGAATCAACTAACCAGCAGGAACGCAACATTGTGGTGGCAACAATCGGCCATCGGCGCGGTGGGCATCAGAGAACTCATACGCTATTGCATCAGGTATAACCCAACCGCAGATTATGTAGAAAATACCCAGCTGGTTTACTGGAGCCTGCGTTGCTATTTTTCTGAATTCTGATTCTCTAGGCAGATCCTGCGGTGTGCCCTGAGCGAGCAGTTGCAATGTTACCAATTTGACTATGCAACAAACATTTGTGGTATTTTTATTGCACGATCTTTTGGTATATACTTGAACCTACGAACGAAGTGAAAAATGGTTATGGTCATTATGGTTGTTTTTGTTTTTACCGATCTTCTGGTTTCGTCGCTCATAGAACAAAACACCAAAGGCCCAAAGACCTTTCCAGTCTCTATCTCAAGCAATCCTGTACCTATATTAGAATGTTTTCATTTAAAAAGAGCGAAAGTCATGAGTTACCGTATGATGTGGTGTGGTGGCGGTGGATAACGTTGTTGTTGCGATCGCTTCTGTTGCAGCTGAGATTAAGATAGTTTGGATGGTGAAGCTTAAAGAATTTTTCGACGAGCACAGATTCTATAGGTTTCGAAGTTCTAACATGGAGCTACCACCACCGACTCCAATCGTCCAGTCCGTAGGGCATCGAAGGCCGAAGTAGAGATAAGTTATGCGTCGAAAAATTGCAGCTTAACGTGGCTGGCACGAAATCAGATCGAGCAAATATACGAGCCAAAGAGTTCCTTGCTCTACTCTATCAAGCATTTATCTATTCACATCTTTACCCAGAGCAAGTCCTAGACTATTCCTCTGCTGGAAATTGTGTCTATGGTATATTACATAGACCAATTCACCTCTTCTCCTTTGCTCTCAGTGGAATTCCAATAAATTTCATATCTTTATAATGGATATTCGGCAGCGTCAAAGTACAGAGCAGGAGCACTACAAGCGAGCCCTTTGCGCGAACATAATTTATTGCTATCTGCTGCGCTGGCTGGATGAAGAAACATCATGTGGACACGAGTAAAGTACCTTCCCTATACGTGAGCCGAGAAATGACCAAAAGCAAGATATGGAAAGAGTTAACAGAATCTGAACAAAGGGTCATTAAAATCAAATGTGCGTGATCGGTAGGGAGCGCAAAAAGGACGAACACGAGTTTAATGAGGATTTATGGGTCAATCAGTCAATCTTTGGTCTTTGGAGGCAAAACTACATAATATGAACAATCAGGATTCGAATATTGCATCTCGTTTGTTTTTATAGACTTTTATAGTTGTAGTAACAACAAGTGTTCGAAGAGGTTATTAAAACTTAAGATCACCACGAAAAACTTGGACATTTAAATTAAAGGGCAGATAAAATGCTAAAATAAACTAACTTAAGTAAAGGGTGTTTTATTTAAGGTGTACGAGAAGTTGCGTCGGTTGTATCATGGTTTGACAGTAGAGAATGTCAAACTGTGCTGACATATTAACTTACCATAGGAAGTTATTGTAATGGGTCCGATTTGTCAAATTGAAAATTTTGACATTTCTCGACGTTTCAAGGTCTCTAGAGTCGACGTTTTTTCGTCGTCCATAGCTCAAGAACCAGAAGAGATATCGACTTCAAATAAATTTTGTTATACAGATAATAAGGCAGAAAGATGCAGAAAGGGCCCTCAAAAAATTACTTGGGCGGTTTTTTTTACCATAGCAGTTTAAAAAAAGTGATCTTTTTGTTTAACCCTAAATATCTTACAAACCAAAAACGCTAGAGACTTGAATTAAATTGTATGTAATAACATTTTTTTTATAAATAAAAAAAACTGAAAAAAAAATTGACACCTCGAACATTTTGAGAATACAAAATGATTTTATCTCCAAAACAATTTTTACGACGAAAAATAACGTTTTTAACATCTGCTAAGATTTCGAGAAAAATCAAATAACAGTTTTTTCGTAAAAAATAAAAATCTAAAAAAACATTACTCAAAGTTGGTATAAATTGAATTTCGACTTAAATATCTTTTTAAAAAATTGAGATTATGGCTTTCAACTAAGTTTTCAAAATTCTGATTTTTTTTTAGAAAAATCGAATTAACAGTAATAAAAACCTAAACGAAAAAATTAATAAAAGTTGGTAAAAATTGATTTTAGACTAAAATATCTTTTCAAAACTTTCAGATATTGGCTTTAAACTTCTTTTATCTTCTAAAAAAATTTGTTGTCAACACTCAGTAAAATTTTGGGAAAATCTATTTTTTTTACAAAAAATAAAAAACCTAGAAAAAGAACAATACTAAAATTTGGTAAAAATTTACAAACCTTTTAAGCAAGACAAATCGACAGACAAGATGGAAAGTTATCAGTGTGGGTCGCATCCAAGCCTCTTTTCTTTTCTGTTCGAACGGAACTATGATTTTCAAAATAAATTTGCACAGTTTGCAAACGTTGTTCAAGCGTCAGTCTATGTGTAATGTTGAAATGTCAGATTAAACCGAAAAATATATCACTTGACAGCTGTAAAAATGACAACCAGTTAAAATAGTGTTACCAACTTAGAGTTCTGTACCTCTTAAAAACAACCTTTATAATCTTTGAGGTGTTTATTAAGCTACTTGATTAATTTCCATTGTTTCGTCGAATCGTTAAAAATCAGAATAATGCTTATAAATATAAATTTAGTTAAATTAAAATTAACATTAAATGTAATCAAATGTAATTATTATGTGTAAAATATTTGAGTAAATTTCATTGGAAATGGTTGCAACCTAATATCCTCGTTTAGACTTATTAAGATACTCATTTCTTTTAGTTTGGCTTCATGAACTTAACTAATGTATGCATACACAAAGTTAAAAACCTCCTTACACACTTTTCAAAATCCACCCTTGACGAGAGTACATACAAAATTCCTAACTGTTTTTCCTAAGTTTTTCAAAAAAAATAAAACTTATTTTGTTTCAATACAAACAAAGGATACAACGACAACGACGTATGTAGGTATAATTTTTGTAGTAATAAAATGTTATGCATCTAGAAAACTATACAAAAGAGAATTTATATTGTATTTCCCGTTGAGCATTTCAAGGACTTCATATTTCAAAATGTTCGTAAAACAATTCAATGCAATTGAAAATGTTAAAACAATAACATCATCACGTGGTCTTGTTCTCTAAAATTTTCAAATGTCCTGCTCGAATAATAAAAGAGCGCCGTAAAGAGAAAGATGTACAGATAATAAATTTATGTAAGTTCAGAGAAGGAGGCTATGTCTACCCATATTAAATTGCAAAATTAAAAAAGAAGAAAACAAAACAAGAACGACGCGCGTAAGTTTGACGTCAACACAAATTGCACTATTTCAGTTATTTTCAAAAATAAAGCACGTGTTTTTATGGAGCACGAGATATGTTTTTTGTGTTTCCAAGAACTTCCAATACGACTGCGTACACTTGAGGATGCACATCTGGAAAATATGAGAGAATGCAAGTTTTGAAGGGGAGGCTATTCTAGTGCTTCCAATTTAAATATTAATCGAAATCGTGATGAAACAACTGAATTTATACTTTGGGTTTCCTAACTTAAATGAAAAATTCAATGAATGATTTGCTAGGCTAACGAAAACAAATGTTTGTTGGATTTTCATCAATTTGTTTCGCTTTTGAATAATTGAAAAATTTACTAAATTGCAAATACTAACTACCTAGACTTTAAGCAAAAAACATACTTCAAAAAATTGTATTTGCAGCGTAGAAATCAAATAATAACTAATTCTTAATGAAAATTCGATGAGTGTAATTTTGGTTCCAAGAATTTGTGATTTTTAGAAAGTTTTTCTGGAAAAAGTTCTTATTTTCAAAATTTCTTATCTTTAAATTTTCTGTTTTTTTTTTTGTTGAATATACGGAAATGGTTCAAAGCCAAAAAATGGTTTAAGTATTCCTGCCAATATTTATTTCATTGTTTACATGTGCGTCTATTTAAATGCATGGTTTTTGATTTTAAATACCTAAGCATATCTACAAATATGTATTACGCATAATAAATGTTATTTGATTTTCTGGCCTAATATCCATTTTGCTTTCTGACTTTCTGCCCATTCCTGTTTGCCTCAATTTTCAACATTTCTTTCTTATTTTCCAAAAAAATCTTCTAGCATTTTTACAAACAAAATTGTGACCTTTTCCAAAATATATGTAATTCCGGCGATGTTCAAATGGTAGACATGTGCATTCAAAAGGACACAATCGTGCACAGGTTTTTCTCAAAACCCACCTCTGTCTATCAACTCCTACTCTCACCTCCCCGCGGTGAACATCGGGTGCCTAGTACCTCAGCTGGAGATTGGGTTCCAACCCCAGTAGAAAGTTGTTGGAGCAGCAAACGAGACAGGGGGTGGAGGTGTTTCCACTAAGGCAACTCTCCTTATCCAGACGGCAGTGGAGGAGTTCCCGAGATGGAATCAACGGTGGCGTCAACAGTTCCAGCAAGTTTGAACTACTTATTGAACACCTTATAAGGCTTCTGCGACTTATTCGGAGCCCAGGCCTATAAGTTTTTATCCGGCTCGCCGTCCTAAACTCCACCAATTATAGAGAAATCAGTCTACTTAACATCGCCTATAAAATGTTCTGTACTGTAATTTGTGAAGGCCTAAAGCCCATCGTCAACAACCTGATAGTTCCTTATCAGTGTGGTTTTAGACCAGGAAAGTCCACAGTCGATAAAATATTCACATTAAGGTAGATTCTGGAAAAAACACAATAACACCAAATCGACACCCACCATATTTTCATCAATTTCAAGGCCGCATATGACAGCATCTACACTCTACAGGGACGTGCTGTACAGAGCCATGTCTAGTTTTGGCATCCCTGCCAAACTCGTCCGTTTCTGCAGGATAGCCATGGAGAATTCACGCTGTTCCATAAAGAAGAACTCGGTGTGATGTCAATGGGGCTTTTGTGAGTATTGAGGCAAGGACTTCGTCTACCTAAGTTTTTTTTATAAAATATTAAATCCTTAAAAACAACTTAACTAAAAGTTTGTAAAAATTTATTTTCGACTTAAATATCTTTTCAAAAATTAAAAAAAATATTGGCTTCATACTAATTTCTTTTAAAAATATTGTTTCCGACATTCCGTAATTTGTTTTTATAAAAATCCAACAGTCAGTTTTTTCATAAAAATTTAAATCTAATTGGTTTTCGATAAAAACAATTTCGTTAACAGAAATAGATTTTGAAATCAAACTATTTCATCGTATTTAAAATATTGTTGGTAATTTCTAAATGTGTTAGAATAATTCAACTGACAACTTTTTAACAAAACACGAAAGCCTGCAAACCATTTAAGCAAGACAAATCGACACACGGGGTGGGAAATTATCAGTCTGAGTAGCATTCTAGCCTCATTTTTTTTATTATGATCACAATATGTTAACATTATGTCAGGAGATCGAATATTATCGCTTAGTAAAATGTATATAAAATTAATTTAAAAAAATGTTTTTGCAGACCAAACTCTATGGTTATTTTTCTCATTTTGAAGCTCTTTACCGGCATTATATTATTAATGGTATACAAATTAAGTCTGCCTTTAGTTTAAATCAAAGTAAATAAAAAAAGTGTCCACTAAGCAGAAGCTAAGCTGTCAGGAAGTAACATCAAGTTGTAAATTAGCTTACTTAAATTTCGAAAACAATATTTATTTAAACCGTTTAATGATAACCGACCTTTTCCCAAAGTTTGACATGTAAATTCTATCCGTAACTTTTGATCGAGCCATCTGTCAATAAATTGAGAAATGAATGCATTCAATGATCATGCATTTGACATGGGGTTCCTTCAATTAAATACCGTTTACAAATGAAAAGTACTGTAGGCTTCTATTTTATTTTTAAGAATAGAATCAAGTTTTTTTTTCAATTTCTTAAAAAAGGGACTTATCGGTTTTCGCCAAAAACCTACATCGAATACTTAAGTTATCTCATACATTTTTGGTAAACCACAAGTTTTCGTAAACCACATGTTTTATATAAAACCTCTCGAAAACTAGTTGGTTTTCAACGTTGAACTAAACAAACAAACCTTTCGAAACATTCAGCGCTCAAATTAATGTAAACAAAACAGCTGATGTCAGCTGTCAAAACAAATATTTCATTGTGAAATAAATTTGGTCGTGGTTAGTAATATTATTTATACAATTTCCTGACAAAATAAGAATTATTTCTTTTTTTGTTTTACAGAATATGGAAGAGAAAAAAAAAAACAAAAAAAGAAAGCTTTGGGGAAGCTGCGTGGCAACAGAAAAAATTGCGGGAAAATTTGTCAACGTCGAGAATAAAAGCCCCCCGTGCTTGTAGCCCAGGCGGTTCTTTAATAATCCTCCAGAGTTTCAAACGCTCTTTGTTAAGCCAGAAACCGGAATTCACTATGGCTACTGGCGTGACGACCCCAATGAGGAGGAGAACTTCCTCATGGTTCGTAATGACTTTTCCAAGGGATGCGTCTTCGAACTCGTCGCCACAAATATGTTCGACGTTTTCGCTTACTACCTGGAGAAAGAATTTCCGGTAACTCTGTTCAATCACAAGGATTTGGGAGATAAAAGAAAAACGATAAGTTCATTTGTGGAGAAGAATAAGTATGAAAGAAAATTTCTGATGGAGGCTAAGTCGCAGTGGGCTAAGAAAATTTGCACCAAAACATTCCACAATGTGGGAATCGTTTTTCCAGTGAATAAAACCACAACAGTGGGCTATCGCAACTTGATGAACAGCCTGCCAACATCAAGAAGAACCTCAGTGGATTGGACAAACCAGGCTAGTCCTCAAAGGAAGAAACCAAGGAGATAGTCATGGAGAAATTGCAGCCAATCAAAACAGCTTCAGTGATCGCTTTGGATGAGTGTGATTTTGGTACGAATACATTTGGCCAACAGAAGCAATAGTCATAAGCTCAGTATTTTTGATTGAATTTGTTGTGAAAGAAGAAGAACATTTTTAAATAAAATTAAATTTTATTGTAACAGTTTTGTTTGATGTTGAGTCTATGATATATTTTTTAAACAATTAGCGTCTCCTTAGTGAATTATTCGTACCGGTTACAGTGAACAAAGAGGATAGCTGCAGCCAAGTGAGCTTGTAGTTTTTGTTGGTTCATGTCGTAGGCCCATTCCACCCGTCCCCAGACCTTCAATTGAAATGTTTTTCTAGACGAGCTAGTGTTACGTTAAAATCAATTTTAATTGTTTAGAATTCATTTTATTTTCACAAATAATTTGAGAAGAACAAAACTTTTTGCTCACAAATTTTTTCATCAATACAAAATTTGACAGCCGGTGTTAAACAAATTTAAATACCAAATGAAAACGTGTAAATGTTCGGCGTGAACGATTTTCGGGTTTTCGAAAACATTTTGCCGAAAACCCGGTTTGGGGTTTGGTGTGAAAAGATCCTATCAGAGGAAGTAAGACTAGAGTGTGGTTTAGTGTGAACCGAACCTGAATGGTAAAAAATCCAAATCCAAATTTAAGTATAACATTTCATGAGACACGAACAAAAATTTAAAACAAATTAAAAAGGATTCTCCATTTAATTATAACACAATATGACAATAAGATTAATGTTTCATTGAGATATAATAAAGTTCGATATAAGATACTGACGGGCTGCCAAAGTTGTAGGTGGAAGATAGTATTAAAAAACGATTAAGACAAAAACTGTTGCAAAGTTATATGCTTGACAATTTTGAAAATATTTCTTAGAAAAAGCGATTTTAGTGACCTTTTCAGATCTTATGATGCTTTTAACGCAATGTTTAGAACACCAAAAGCTTAACTTATAAACTAGTTTCAAGCTTACTAACTTTCATTTTGAGATGAAAATCTTATTTTATTGAACTTACAGAACTATCAATTTATTTTTAATTCTGGAATATTAAGAAAAAACTAAAAAAAAACTTCGTTAAATCAAAAACGTTTTGAAATTTTTAAGCCTTTAAATCCCTCGGTTGAATTTGCAATTTATCTAAATGCCTTTTGTGAAGGCCCATATCCAAAAAAACAACCTGAACGAACTTAATTGATAAACTACATGATTTCCCCGAAATCCAGCCAATATTTTTTAATTTATTTTGTTGTTTTATTTTATTAATTTTATTTATAAAAAGTGGTATCACTAATTTGTATTATGAATTCCAAATTCAGAAACAACATTGCTTTGCTGTAAAGATTCTTAATTGCCTTTATGGCCACCACCGCCGCCCCGCCTGCCACGCTCGCTCCTCTGTTTACATTTCCAATTCAATACTTCTACGTCTACCCCACTAAAAGTGTAGACTGGAAGTTACTATTCGAGTAATTGACATTCCTTAAGCACTCATAACGTTTAACAAAACATCAAAAACATTACTTTGTGAAATGCACAGCAATCATGTAAAGTGCAAGCTTATACATTTGTTCCATCAGAGTTCTTTGATGAACCATCTTTTAAAAAACCAGCATCTATGTAGGGTAGGTAGGTATACCAAACAGTAAAATCCAGTTTTGATTTGATGGTGATCCACCTTTCAATACAGCCAAGTCAAGAACTCGTGCTCCGCTAACACTTCACAACATATACCTAGTATCTACCTATTTTTGAGAGCAACAGGCTTCGTGACATACATAAAAATGTGCATAGTAGTTGAAGCTTGTTCCACAAAACAAATCTCAAACCGGCCTTCTTCTTCTGATGCATTGTCCAATCTCCAATGCAAAAAAGATACTCCAAAACTCCAAAGTATCTATCTTTTGGTCTAATGCATTTCAAAGGTGTACCATCATCATCAGCTGTAAACCTGCAGTGAGTATATCTGCTCTCCAATTCCAATCCTAGCGAGCGCTAATTCTAAACCCATTAATCTAACTGATATTGGATATACGAGTACTCGTAGCGTTCGCTCGTAGTATCGAAAACTCTCCACTCACTTGTGCAGCTTGGGTAGATTGGAATTGGAAAGTATCTATGATTTTTGTTCTCTCTTTTGTTGTGGATAAATTTTAACTTGTATCTGAGTGAGTACTGAACTGACTTTGGCCATCATCATCATCATCATCATCTCCACCAGCCACACAGCTCCTACCATCCTATACCTTACTATAGCAATAGCAAAGCAAGTCCAAGCAGAAGCACTGACATCGGCAAAGGCAACTAGCACTGGCTCTGGCAACTTCGACTACGAGTATATTGGCGGCGCGAAGCAAATGATTCCGATGGAGTATCTCCGACAATTTAGTCACCTGTAAAGGTTCCAACGTGCCACATCGTACATGGTGGTTGGCTCTTGCTCTTCTTTGCGTTATTCGTTCAAAATTGTGTTTTGTCTTTGGGTTTTTGTGTTCGTTTTTATCGTCTCTGTGTCGTGAATATTGTTGTTTTTATTTTCTTTAGTTTTTTAAATTTATTTAAAAAAAAACCTATTTTGTTTAAACAACTTCAATCGGGTGCTGTTTTCATACGATTGGATTCGATTTGATTTGTTTTTCTATTAATTAACGTATCATACCGTTATACCGCACGAAAGTTAAAGCGATATTATTTATAATCATTGGTGCGAGACAACTCGATTTAATAAGCCAGTCAGTCGACCAACTGCATTTAAGTGAAATTTTCAATTAAAAAAAAATGTAAATTAAGAAAAAAAGAAGAGAAAAATAATATTTATTAATAAATAAAGTTATAATTATTTTGTCTTATCATAACTTTACGGTCATTTTGTATCTTTGTGAATCCGTTAAATTTTTTGAAAAAAAAATTAGTTATCCAATTGGCCATCATCAACATCTTCATCGGTTTGTTTTTCATTTTGTTACCATTCTTCATATCTTCAAAAAATAATAATAAATTAATCTTCTTCTGTGTGCTTCTTTTTTTTCCAGTGGCTTTTGGCCTAACAGTTGTTTTTTGAATTTTTAAAATTTATTTTTTGTTTTGTTTGTTTTAAGTTTTTGTTTTTTAAAAAAAGTGCAACGAACAGGTGTCAAATTTTTTTCGTTTTTCACCTCGAATCACCCTCAACTCAATAAACCGCCAAAATAAAAGAAACCAAATTATTAAACGAACCAACGAAGAAATAAAAGAAACAGTTTATCGCTTGGTCTGTTCGGTGTATGGAACGTGTGGGCGAAAGAGTTCCCCATCATCATCTCTATTGAGCAAGGTGCGTATCTTTAGATCTGTTTGTTATTCATGGGATGTCAGAAAGGGTCAACAGGGTTTTTTGTTTTTAAATTCCGTTTTCAAATTCTTACTAAACTACGTACGTATGGGAAGTTCTATGGTCATAAACAAAAGACCCTGTTCTTAAAATGTTTTGAGGTGATGATGGTTGGTAGTTTGTGTCTTCTTCGACGGATTGTTCTGTTTATCATCATCGCCCATTCAGACAGACATTTCTTGGGTTTCCAGAGAATATATAAATAGGTGTATAAAAGGTATTGAGAGACGAATGGTGGTTGTAGATTGTTTGAAAATGCCATAGGTATAGAACGAAGACGGAGAGGTATAGAATAGGTACCTAACTTGTTACGAAAACCTGCCATCACACTTTACATTTATTTATATGCAAAGGTCATTCACTGTTTTCGGTTTTGTTTAGTTTGTCTGTCTAACTATACGACCACAATGACGCGACGAGCGATTCGGAACTCAAAGAGAAAGACAATTTTTTAAAAGCGAACATCGATTTTCGTTCCGGCTTTTTTGGTGATGCGGTTCGTTTTGTTTATACTTTTCGGAACAAAATTCGCACAAACGTTAAGTGTGTCACAGTGTCAATGCACTTGCACTGGAATTTGTCCTGATGTTTTAGGGAATCGATGCTTTGATGTGGGTGCATCTTTAATGTTGCCTTTTGAAGTTCTTTGTTGTGTGTTTTGGGTGGAGGTGAATTAATATTTAATATTCATTTAAGTCAGTTAAAAGAATATTTAAATTGGGTATTTTGTAACTAGAATTTTTTGTTTTAAAATAGTGAAGATATTTTTAATGTCAAACACAATTTCTAACTTGAAATTATCAATGTTAATGACATTGAAACGTTTATTTCAATCAACTTAAAGTTCAACCGTAAATAACCTTTAAAAAATTCTACAGTATTTTTCAATACACAATTTCTTATTGAATTGCCTGCTATTTTGGTAGCTGTCACTTTTGAAGCATTTATTTGTTTGACATTTAAATGAAAAACAACAAGCCATTAATACAAATGGAACAATGCACGCTTCATCGACGAATTGAAATTATTAAGATTAACTACTAAGATAGTAAAAATCCTATATTTTGTAATAAAAAGTTTCCTGAACGTGTCATTTCCTAAAGGGGTGATTACAATTGGCCACTAAGACTGTGATTTTTGCAAATGTACTAATTCATCATGCAACAATTTCCTGAAAAGGATGTGATGCTGCTTTTTTTTAAATATCAATTTGAAAACTTCTATCCTGAAACTGACTGCTAAATTTTTCCAAATTTACTTATTACTTGTGTTTCAAGTTATTTGTCACTTATTTACAAAATGCTTAAACTTAAAAAATTAAATTTCAAGAATTATTTTAATGTTTAAGGACAATCAGTCCTTAATGTAATCAACATGGAAACGGCTTATGTGGAAAAAAAAATTAAAAATTTGAACTTTTTAGGGCATTCAATTCCTTATACAATATTTTGAGATTTTAAAATAAAATATTGTTAGGTAAGGAATTAATTTTTTTAAGCTTAAGAATATACTATTTCTAGCCAAAAATTGGAGAAGTATCCTTAAAGTGTGTCATTTTAACAACTATGGTTCATATATAGAGAAAGGCAGAATTTCAGTTTTCCTAACCAAGCTCATAAACATAAAAATAATAGCTTCAAAATTTAATAAAATTTAATAAATTTCAAATGTCATTTTTCTAAGTGAAAAAGATGATCTTTCAATATTGGTCAAACTATGTGAGAATTGACAATTTTTTATCAATTAAAAAAGGGGATGATTTTATCCAAATATTAGAAATTTTTGTTGGTAGAAAAACGGCTAACAACTGTCCACAATTGTTTTTCTTCAAATTACAAATTGTCTGTTTACACAGTTGGTTGAAGATTTCAGAACAGATGACAGTGAATATCAAAATTTATTTTAGAAATGAAAATAATATTCATCTATGTAAATATTTCTAAATATTTTTCAAAAATTAAAATCATAAAATGGCTACTTAAATTTTAAGTTATTTCTTAATTACGGTTTTTCAAATTTTGGTTTGTTTGATTCGTTTTTCTTCAAGAACCGTCATTCGTCTGTGAGTTGAATGTGTTAATATTTTACTATTTACAAGAACGGTTTAAATACTTGGGAAACTGATAACTACTTAAATACTTTCTTTACTATTTTGTAGCACTTAATTAACATTGCACTTTAATTTTTTTTAAATAAAAAAAGCATTTAAAGGATACTTTTATCTTATAAACCAGCAAACGTAGTGCAAAATATTAACACCAATTTTAATGGAAGTAACCAAATTTGTTAAAATTAAACAACTAACTAGCTGTTCTAAAACTTTGAGTTAACGAACAAAATAATTATTTCCTTGTATTGAAAGCTGTGCATCTGAACACATCTAAGAAGTGACAGTTCACGAAAAGAACCAAACAAACCTTAATCTGGGAAACAGACCTATTATTTTGAAATGTCAAAGGGAAGCAATAACGAAGCAGGCAACGATTGTTGTGGCAGAATATTTGTTGGAGTCCAGTGAAGAGGAAGATGAGTTGCCACAGAAGAGACGTTGATTTCGTTATTTTGTTAGAAGGTGACTTCTTATTTATTTCTATTTTCGTAGTTCTTAAAAATCCTGTAAATTTTTGCTGTCCAGCTTACAGAAAATTGGTTAACATTTTAGGCGAAAATCCTTTCGATATTTTCCATCTGATCATCTATGTAAATATTTCTAAATATTTTACAAAAATTAAAATTATAAAATGGCTTCTTGATGTTCCAAGCTACGTTTCTCCAAATTTTAGATTGTTCGATTCGTTTTTCTTTAAGAACTGTCATTCATCTGTGAGTTAGACGTGTTAATATTTTACTATTTACAAGAACGATTTAAATAACCTCTAAGTTTCTAAAAACTTAGGAAGCTTATAACTACTTAAATACTTTCTTTACTATTTTGTAGCACTTAATTTACATTACATTTTAGATTAAAAAAATAAAGAAAAAAGCATTAAAAGGATATATTTAAAATCCAGTAAACGTAGTGCCAAATATTCACTCGCAATTTAATATTTATAGTTTTTACGTGAATTTTCTCAAAAATGTATCTAATATCTTCCAATTTTAATGGAAGTTAGCAAATTTGTAAAAATTAAACAACTAACCAGCTGTTCCAAAACTTTGAGTTAACAACCAAAATAATTATTTCCTTGTATTGAAAACTGTGCATCTGTACACATCTAAGAAGTGACAGTTCATGAAAAGAACCAAACAAACCTTAATCTGGGAAACAGACCTATTATTTTGAAATGTCAAAGGAAAACAATAACAAAGCAGCCAACGATTGTTTTGGCCGAATATTTGTTGGAGTCCAGTGAAGAGGAAGATGAGTTGCACAGAAGAGACGTTGACTTCTTTTTCGTTGTTTTTCCAGACAGTGACTTCTTATTTATTTATATTTTCGTAGTTTTTAAAAATCCTGTAAATTTTTGCTGTCCAGCTTACAGAAAATTGGTTAACATTTTAGGCGAAAATGCTTTCGATATTTTTCATCTGATCATCTATGTAAATATTTCTAAATATTTTACAAAAATTAAAATTATAAATTGGCTTCTTGATGTTCCAAGCTACGTTTCTCCAAATTTTAGTTTGTTCGATTCGTTTTTCTTCAAGAACTGTCATTCATCTGTGAGTTAGACGTGTTAATATTTTACTATTAACAAGAACGATTTAAATAACCTATAAGGTCCTAAATACTTAGGAAACTGATAACTACTTGAATATTTTGTAGCACTCAATTAACATTGCACTTTAATTTTTTTTAAATAAAAAAAGCATTTAAAGGATACTTTTATCTGAAAATCCAGCAAACGTAGAGCAAAATATTCACACGCAATTTTATATTCATAGTTTTTACGTAAATTATCTCAAACCTTTATCTAATATCTTCCAATTTTAATGGAAGTAAGCAAATTTGTAAAAATTAAACAACTAACCAGCTGTTCCAAAACTTTGAGTGAACGAACAAAATAATTATTCCCTTTGCTTTGAAAACTGTGCATCTGAAAACATCTAAGAAGTGACAGTTCATGAAAAGAAGCAAACAAACCTTAACCGGGAAACAGACCTATTATTTTGAAATGTCAAAAACCCAGAAGTCAGTAAGTTACTAATCTAGTTTAGTTATTTACTTATTTTGTGATTTTAATTTGAATAATTTGTTAAGAGACACTATAAGATGCTCAATTTATTAAAAATTATCAGAACCATCTTTTGTTTTCTAAGTAACTCACTAAAATGGCTTAATCATATTATATAACCGTTTAAATCTTAAATTCGCCTCAAAGTCTCTTTTAAAATTAAGCATTCTATTCGTCCTGTTTTTTTCTGGAATATTGTCAAGGCTACATACAAATTTAAATAAAAATACACCATCATACATTTTTATGCTTGGGTGTGTCATTTTTGTTTAGATAAGTTCTCTTTAACTGTTGACAAAATATCGCTCGTGCGTTTAATGCCTCAGCTTCAGCTTAAAAACATCCATATATTTTACTTGACACTTTACTTTCGCACTGGCAAAAGTTTTGACAGGACATTAATAGATATATTATTCATGATTTCGTGATGTTGGACTTCTTATATACTGTTAAGATAATTATTCTTATTCAGCTATCCAAAAGTTTTCTCAAGTAGAAAAATTGCCATTTCAATTAAGTTACACTCCGACTGTATCCTGGCATAAACATGTAGTCAAAAGATAAACTGGCTATCAAATCAGTCCAATTCCAAAACTTATCCCATATATTTATTAACCTTTCAGATGAAGTATAAGCTTAAGTAGTATATTTTATCTCATTTTAATGTTCTACATGTTGTAAATAAATATTTATCGAAGTCAAAAAACCATACTACACAAAATCGAAATAAGAGTTGATTGATAACTTCCTTTCTCTTAATTTTTGTGCGTTTTTTAAGGATCGGATAAGTTTTTGTCATTTGTTACGGTCGTAAACATAAGTTGACATAATACTCAACTCAAATAAGCAGTAACAAAAGAAACTATAGCTGAATTAATAAATCAAATATTTATGAGAATTCGATATGTTATAAAATTATGTATTATTATCTTGAAAATATATATTTTATATCATCATCAAAATAAAAGTGTGTACTTTTTCTATGAATTATATTGAAGGAGCAGAAATAAAAAAGTATGAATATTAAATTGATTCGAAATTGTATCGTTTTGTGTTCTAGTTTTTGTTTTGCTCCTCCTTTATTGTGCAGGTTTCTTGTTGCAAAATATTAATGACACTATACAAATAATACATTTGGAAAAATTGATATTTAAATGATATGTTATCGTAATCTAGGCAGCAAAGATTTTATTTATGATTAATAAATTAATCGTCAATAGTTTTGTGTCTATGGTTTGTTTTTAATGAGTTTTTAACTGCTGTACAAAAATTTGCTTTTATTTTTATATGAAATTTTAAAGTGAGCTGAGTTTTTGTATTTATTTTCAATATAATGTTCATTAGAAAGAATGTCTACATTTTATTTTCAAATCAGGATGAATAATGTTTAATCGAAAATAATTAGCCTGTTTTTAAGTTCCCATTGAAACCAAATGGAAATTTTTGACATTTCTCGACGCACGTTTCGAAGTTCCTAGAATCTGTTCGAACGTCAGGAAATCAACTTTCAATATATTTGTTCTTATATAATTTTTAATTGAAAAAATGAAAGTTTTAGTTGTATTTTAGTAACAAAAAGTAATATTTTCTTCAACATAATTTTATACTACAAAAAATAACGTTCTTAACATCTAACATTAGCCGCGTTTTATTATCACCGTGATCTGATCCGGATCAGATCATGATAATAAAACAGCATTGGATCATCATATTTTTTATTATTTAAAGTTTGGTAGCAGTGTCAAATTTGTTCTTTCAAAAGTGACATTTCGAAGCAAAAAAAATATAAACAAATACCCAAAATGGAAGCTGCTGTGGTTGATCGAAGTATTCATTTTAATTTTTATTTCTTTTCTCTATTAAAAACTTTTATAATTTGCAGTTTTTATTTGAAAGTGATGAAAGCGAAGAATCAAACAATTCAATTTTATCCCTATTGAATCTTATCGATGATGGTTCAAGTTCCAGTTGTAGCTCCACAACTTCTGAAAATGTGCAAATCACAAAAATAAAAAAAATTTGAAAATACTTTTGGCTCAACTTTCCATTACCGCAGCACGAATTTCGACTCGCGGTTTTCTTTATTCGATAGATATGTGCAAATAAATAATAACTATAGCAATTTTAGAGCGAGGAAACATTTATTTCTATTTTTAATTAATTTTTAAAGTTCACTTTTTTCCATACAAAACACTCAAAAATGGTTGATTTTGACATTTCTTTCCTGTTTTTTGTTCAGTGTTGCCATACTTGTTTTTTTTTCTTGGTAATTTCTTTTATTTTAGTGCTCAAATGGAAAAGTACTTTGCATATACCCAAACTCGCACCCACCCCAAATCCTATAGTGACCCCAAGCAGGGGGGTTGCAGGGGGAAGCATGCCCCCCCTTACAAACCTAGCTGTTAGTACGCCGTGCTATTAATTAAAAAAAACTTGTTTTAGGCTCAAAAAATGCAATACAAAAAAAGTAGGGTTAAGTCCGAAAAAGAAAATATTTTTTTTTATGACTTAAAGTTGTTTCCTCGCCCTAATATTTAAAACATGTTCTATTGAGACCCCTACCTAACTGTACAAAAAAAATCAGAAGGAAATTCGTGCTGCGGTAATGGAAAGTCGCCCCATTAGAACTCAGAACCGTCTAAACCATCTCAATAAAGAGAGTAGTTCTGAAATGACAGTGGTTTGTATGTAACACTTCAAAGAATTTCGAGAGAAAATCATACAAAATTCTTAAAAGTGTTACATAAAACCCACCGTCATTTCAAAACTACTCTCTTCTTTGGGATGGTTCAAACGGTTCGGAGTTTTAATTTATGTCTGCTAACTGATTCCGTAAACTCTATTAAATTCAAAAAATTATTTCAAAAAATTTTCATCAAAAAATTGTTTTAACTTTTTTTTTGAGAATCAAAAAATGTTGAAAATACTTTTACATGGGAATTTTTTGAAATCATTCTTTAAATTAAAAATGGTTGTAAGAAACACTTAAATTAGAACTCAGAACCGTCTGAACCATCTCAATTAAGAGAGTAGTTTTGAAATGACAGTGGTTTGTATGTAACACTTCCAAGAATTTCGAGAGAAAATCATACAAAATTCTTAAAAGTGTTACATACAACCCACCGTCATTTCAAAACTACTCTCTTCTTTGGGATGGTTCAAACGGTTCTGAGTTCTAATTTATGTCACCTAAGTGTTTCTTACAACCATTTTCAATTAAAAGAATGATTTCAAAAAATTCCCATGTAAAAGTATTTTCAACATTTTTTTCTGCTGCAGCTTTCTCGATTTTATTTATGTTTTTTGACATTTAAAGCAGGGTTGCCCATAGAACATTTTGCTCAATGATTTTTTTTGTTCCTTTTTTTTGGGGAAAATAATACCCATAAATTATGTCAAATATACATTTTTTTTGGACTTAATTATTTGAATTTCACCAATTAATTAGTTTCGTTAAAATATCTAATTATTTCATGGATTATATTCCAAATAAATAAGTATAAAGCTACTCGCTTTTTATTTAAAAAATATTTTATTTCAGTCAAATTAAAATGTTTATATGGCAATACAGGTTTTATTTAATTTGTTTGCAATGACACCAACATTTACATGTGAAATTACAATGATAGAGCGCTCCTTGTTGTGAAAAAAAGAATTAAATTTTGGATCTCAAATTGAGATCCAAACACAAAGCAGGATCTTGTGTTGTTGTTGTAATGCATGTAAATCCAAGATCCGGATCAGATCATGGTGATAATAAAACGCGGCTATTATTATCGAAATTTTTAGAAAAATCATCGAATATTGCTTGACGTAAAATAAAAACCTAAAGAGTAATACTAATACAAATTGGTAAAAAATGTTTTCTACTCAAATTTTTCATGAGCGTTAAAAGATATTTATTTCAAATTTGTCTCATCTTGTATATCCAAAATTTTTTTTTAAATTTGGTGAACATTTTTGAAAAATTTATTTGACAGAAGGAACTGATGTTATCATCAAATATTTTGCAAACAATAATCCAACTGACAGTGATTTTTGCAAAAAAGTTCTACCAAAATATACTGAGTTTGTGAAACTCCTCAAATTTGTTTTCTAAAAAATTTCTTTCAATTCCGAGTAATGTTTAATTTGGTGAACATTTTTGAAAAATCAATTTGACAGATGTTTACATCAAATATTTTGCAAACAAGCAACAAGGTATTACTCCGAATATTAAGTAAGATATTGAAAAGAATACAACAAAAAAGTTCTACCAAAATATACAAAGTTTGTGAAACTCCTAAAGTTTGTTTTCAAAAAATTTCTTTCGTTTCAGAGTAATTTTTAATAAGGAGTGTTTTTGTTAAAATGTATATAACTTTGAAGTTAAATAAAACAAAGGCAATCTTTCAAAATGTGTGAATATGGTATATTGGTAATAAGTCGGTAAATTTTGTCCTCCAAAGCGATCAATCGTTTCAGGCTTATCAGCCTAGACTTAACCATTTTTTCCACAGAAATAAAATCAAGGGGTGGTGTTAAATCACAGGATCTTGTAGGCATTTTCACGGCCCCGTGACGTGAAACTGTGCGGTTACTAAAAGTTTCCTCTAATAAATCATTTGTGGCATTAGTTGTGTAACATGCTACAACGACCGTCCTGTTGAAGCTGGTGCACATCATGGTTGTTCAATTGATGAACAAAAAAAATCAGTTTTCGTGGCTCTTAGCGGTCACAATTGAGTGACACGTTCGGGTCAGCATTTGTTTTTAAGAATAACGGACCTATTGTTCCACTTAACAGTCACTTGAGAATTATCATCACTTCAAATAAGTTTCCATTAAACCAAAAGTGAGCTTCATCGCTACACAAAATTCGCACACTACGTATATCCAACCTAACTATGATTTTCAGTATAAATTTGTACAATCTGAAACCGTTGCCCAGCCCAGGTGCAAGTTTATTCATTTGCCAAATGTCAAAACAAACTAAAAAAGAGGCTGGGATGCAACCCACACTGATAACCTTTGAAGGTTTTCTTGTGGGTTAAAAAAGTTGATAGTTGAATTATTCTAGAAAAAATTTAAAATCACCAACAATATTTTTCATATAAAGAAATAGTTTAGTTTGAAAAACTAGTTCTGTTAAATAGATTTTTAGCCGAAAACATGTTTTTACTAATTATAGTAGCATTTCTTAAATTATTACAAATTGGATGAATGAAATTAATTTGAGAGATATCAAGAACCGAACATCAATTTCAGTTCTGTGAATGTTGACTACAATATTTTTTAAAAGATAAAAGTAGTTTAAAACTTATATCTCAAAGTTTCGAAAAGATATTTGAGTCGAAATCAATTTGTATTAACTTTTGTTAAATGCTCTTTTAAATTTTAATTTTTTGTAAGAAAACTTTTAATTCGATTTTTCTCAAAATTTTACTGAATGTTTACAACAATATTTTTTAAAAGATAAAAGTAGTTTAACGTCAATA
Organism: Eupeodes corollae; assembly: GCF_945859685.1. Classification (NCBI taxonomy): domain Eukaryota; kingdom Metazoa; phylum Arthropoda; class Insecta; order Diptera; family Syrphidae; genus Eupeodes; species Eupeodes corollae. The sequence goes on from NC_079149.1 coordinate 135,260,179, forward strand.
TTCCAAATTTTTGAAAAAATTATTTGATTCGAAAATCAATTTTTACCAACTTTTATTAATTTTTTGTTTAGGTTTTTTAATTTTTTGTAAAAGAACTGTCTATTCGATTTTTCTCAAAAATTTTCCAAATGTTGAAAACAATATTTCTTATAAGTGAAAATCATTTGGAAGCCATAATCTCAAATTTTTGAAAAGATATTTGAATCAATTCAATTTTTATCTACTTGATTTATAAAGAAAACCGTTAATTGGAAGTTTTGCAAAAAATATACCTCTTTGATATCATGTTACAATATATTATATAAAATTAAATTCAAGTCTCTAGCGTTTTTGGTTCGTAAGATATTTAGGGTTAACCAAAATGTTGAGCTTTTTTTTAAACTGCTTTGGTAATAAAACCACGCACGCAATTTTCTTGAGAGCCCTTTTTGAATCTTTTTGCCTTATTTTCAGTATAACAAAATTTATTTGAAGTCGGTATCTCTTCTGGTTCTTAAGCTATGGACAACGAAAAAACGTCGCGAAGGTACGTACACACGCACACACAAACATCTTTCTAAAAATCTTTTATTTCGACTCTAGGGATCTTGAAACGTCGAGAAATGTCATAATTTTCAATTTTACATATAGGACCCATCACAATAACTTCCTATGGGATGTTAGTAAATCAGTTGACAGCTGTCAAGAAAACCTGCCAGCTCAAAACTATTTTCCTCTAAAAAAACGCTCGTCGTATTCTACCTACAAAAGAAGTGCATTGCACTAATGTTCTTACAAAATTTGAAACAGTCTCAAAGACTTCGATCATTTTTTTTTCATTTAAACAGTCTTAAGATCAAAAATTTTGTGTACGAACACTCCAGAATTAATTTGAAAATAAACCTCATACTCAAAATGATTTAATGTTTTTGGCGACCTGTATTATCATTGACTATTCAGTTTTCACATCAAGACAAAGTTAATTTGTTGTAGCAATCGGTTTTAAAGCCCTAGAGCAAAAACCCTAATTCTACAAAAATTCTGTATGTTTTATAAATAAATCGTATACAAGCGTATCTAAATTTAAAAGTCCCATCATTTTTTTATTTCGGATTAATCCTTTACCTAGTTTTGTTCTTTGCAAAATAAAACTCTTTTTAACTTGACATCAAAGCAATTGCTGCTCTAATCCAACCTTTTCTTTCTTTTTTATTAAAGTTAAAAGTGACATTCGAGTTATTAAAACTTTTTAGAGTCAAAAGTCCAGATTCTCAAATATTGTCCTTCTTTATAAATACATATATTGTATATCTAAGGAACATAGAACATGAGTAGCACCTACGTCAGACACATTCAATCTTAATTTTTCATATATCTTTTTATTATGGTGTGTTGTGTATATCCTGTCATCCTTATACACAAAGTCATGATATAGTTATGAAAACTTTAAAATTATTTTTCAAACAAGAGTATTATAAGTCTCTATATATCTACATACATAATCATATGTATGCACGAAGGAAGTACGTGTTGGTCTATATCCAAAAACTCGTAATAGAATCTATGTTTTTAATATCCATCTGAAAGTTAAAGTTTTTGATATATCATATATTTCTATATCTAAACTTCATGAAACTTAATGAACTTACTGGGGAATAACTTATGAACTTCTTTAATAGGTATATAGTGAGTTGAATTTGAATCATAGAATTTAAATGCAATTATTGTTCTTTAGGGTTTTAAATTTATATGAATGTAATTGTATTGTACAAACCACAAAAACACTTTTAGTGCTGATGCATATTACAGTCCCTTGTTACCGGAGGGTAAATATGTGATTTAATTTTGGTTCGAATAAATTTGCATAAGAAATGTGTCTTGTTGTGTTTAATATTACAAATTAGTGTCTTTCACATCCACAAGTTAGATTTCTGTTCCAAATTTTAACTCTCGAAGGTAGAGATTCGTTTCTCAGCCGCACATGAAGAATGCTTTGCTGAGCAACTTTATTATTATTATTATTTAATCAATCAAAGTACATTAATATCTCCTGCGAAATCCTTAACATATTAAGAGTAATCATAATACTTCAAGTATCGGGTCTTTTTAAGGATTGAGAACTTTTAATCATAATACAAGACGGAAATATTTTGTAACAATTGTAAATTAGTAGATAAATCAATATGACTTTCAGCATACACACAATTTTCCAATTGGCTACGAGTTACATTATTCATCCGATAAACCCGACTTTTCACAACTTTTTTTTAATAAATCTGACCTTGTCAATAGTTGCTTTTATATTGGTCTCAAGTGCTTCAATACCTGCTTCTTTGCAGCCAACGTGTAAACTGCAAGAAACATAAATTTTTGATGGATATGTTAGTGATTTATTAATGGCTTGAAGATTTTTTTCGCTCCATTTAATAGGTTAGGTTAGGTTATAGTGGCTGTCCAAGCTGGAAACGGACACACTTAGGCCAGTTTATTGGCCCTTTGTAATACCGCATGAATCTTGAGGCTTTCTTCTAAGCTCAATGGAACCAGTTTGAGTCCCTTACAAAAAGTGAGAGGCTGATTATGCTGATATGATTTAGACCGTTTAGATCGTTAAAGATGAATTTTCCTAGGTAATTCTTGCATTTTCGAGCCAGAGCAGGGCGTGTGCAGAGAAGATGAAGAACTTCTTCCTCTTCCTCGTCCATACAGCTTCTGCAAAAGTCATTTGAGAATACGCCTTGTCTCGTGGCATGCTTTCCTACTAGACAGTGTCTGGTTATGACACCTATTATCGAACTTATATGTGATCTGCTTCGAGAGATCAAGCACCTTGAACGTTTAAAATCTCGTGTTGGTCAGATGTTTTTTGTGACCTGACACGTGGTGAAGTTGTTCCACCTGGTGCCTGCCCTCTTCACAGCGGCTTGCATTAGCAAGAGTTTACAAGTAGCGATTGGTATGCCAGTACGTGCCAAACGTGGTAGGATGGGCTATACTGTACCGTTCCTGGCGAGTTCATCTGCCTTACAGTTACCTGGAATGTCTCTATGGCTCGGCACCGAACAAAGGTGAATATTAAACTGTTGTGCCATCTCCATTAGAGATAGTTGATAGTTATGGACTTTTATAGAGTTTGTAGAAACAGAGTCCAGAGATTTGATAGCGGCCTGGCTTCACGTTTACTTTGAGCCAGGACAAGACTTCACACTACACATCTCCACCAAGCCCTTCTTTTGTTTTTGACCCATCTGAATAAAAATGGATTGACTCATCCTCCAATAATGTCCTATCCTCCCAGAAAGATCTGGGTGGTATTGAAGGATTTCATGTACCACTAGGTTCTAGAGGAGAGAGGATAGAACACCACCTTGTGGTGTCCCTCTATTAACTAATCGTCTGCCAGAAGAGTTGCCCAGTTTTTAGTTAATTATTCTGCTAGTAAACATTAAATGAACTAACTCTCGAAGCGAACTCTCTACATTAAGAGATGTTAGTGCAGATGTGTCCACGTTGTTGAAGGCACCTTCGATGTCAGTAAAAGCAATCATAGTGAACTCTTTATGATGGAAGGAATATTACGTACTAAAGTGAGTAACTTTGTTTCCACCGATTTACCTTTACAGTAGGCAATTTGAGACGAAGATAGAAGTCTTGTATCAATACTTGCCCTTAAATGGATATCAATCAATCTTTCCAAGGTCTCAAGAAGGAATGATGAGAGACTTATAGGTCGTTGGTCTTTGGGTTTGACTTGCGAGCATTTACCTGCTTTGGGTATAAAAATAAATTTAACTTCTCTTCATGCCGAGGGAAAATGAACCGGGTAAAGACAGCTGGTAAAAATTGGCTTAAGGATTGTTGCAATTTTATCAGAAGTCTTTTGTCTTATTCCATCTGGTCCTTCAGATTTAAATGGTTTGAATCTGTTCAGAGCTCATTGTTGCTTGTCTCTTGTGATCAGACCTCGTGGATATGTTGTATTGGGACTTAAACGTATATAACTGTTGCAAGTTTTGGTAAGAGAACTACCAGGAAAATGAGTATCCAATAGTAAGTTCAGCGATTCATTACTTGAATTTGTTCAGGAGCCGTCTGCATTTTTCAAGCAGCTTGGCATCGATTTAATACTTGAAAGAATTTTCCATAACCTAGAGGCTTCAGAAGTTTTTTCTATCGTGCCACAGAAGGATCGCCAAGAAGATCGCATAGATTTCCTTAGTGCATTCTTGTAAATTCTTAGGAATTCTTTGTAAAAGTCCAAGTGAGAGGCTAGTCTTGCGGCTTTGGCTCGGTTGCAGAGTTTTCTGCATTTCCATTTAATAAGAACTTCTCAAACTAATTTTTTTTCAAAGTTAATTTCCAAAATTTGGTGCCTATTTTTAGCAGCAAACGATTCATAATCAATTGCAAAATTTTAGTGGACTGAAACTACATACAAAAACCATCGGAACATCTAATTTAACTCACAAAATACCCTTTATATTGAATTTCGAAAAAAATAGAGGAAAAATACTCTAAATTACGGTACTATTTCTTAACTATTCAATTAACTAACAACTGTCACCTAGAAACAGTTGGGATATTCACCTTCGTAAATTAACCAATTGTGTACAAAAACGATTATTCATGAACGAGATTTATTAATTTGGATAGAAGTTTTATAAGTAAATCAGCTGCTGTCATTGCTTTGGATATTTTTTTTATTTCAAAACACAACATTATTTGACAGATTACGTAAGTGGCAGACATCGCAAACTAATCTAGAATCGATCGGGGTTTTTTAAGGTTCCGCACGGAATATCGTAATTTGACATATTTCTGAACAATTCTAAATCTCAAAGTCACAATAACGTTTGAAAAAGTTTGCACAAATAAATTTAATACTTTTCCACAGCGAAATCCTTGAACAATTTAATCGAATTTACATAAATCATTTCCCAATTATTATTTGACAGTTCATTAACAAAATGAAAAAACTTATCCTCATGTTTAACTTTTTTATTGCAATGTCTTCTCAAAGAAATATATGTAAGTCTTTAAATTACCTACAGAAAGACCCTAAAGCAAGTTGTATAAATTATTATTTTTAGAAACCTTATTGAAATTGGTCTACAAAATAATTACAAATGTATATGAACCCCTCGTCCTTATGCCAACAAGTTCATAATACTTCAACTTTTGAAAAACTAACTCAAATACGGGTGAGTTAGTTTCTAGCATTAGGTTTTTTTTTTCGAAATTCGGATTACGAGAACAATGATACTTTTTTTCCATTTTTTCCAAAAAAAAAAATAAAAACAAAACTTTAAATTTACTCACTGCCACTTGTTGCAAGCTAAATGCGCCCTAATTAAAAAAACAAATCCCTATGCTCTCTCGTTGTTTTTGTTGCTGTGGATGATGTTATTTTTCAAAGTAGACCAACCACATCAAACATAATCTGTTTGTGTCCCTAATTAGGGAAAACAAAAAGGGGCTCTCCTTCACTTCAAAAAATGTTAAAAAAAAGTCGCAAGTACTTGCACAAGAAGGTAAATAAATTAAATTAACCAAAGTGCACTGACAGTAAAAACAAAATAAAAATAAAGAAATAAATCCACGTACCTACTTAGTATACTTATACCCAGTGTAAACTAGGTACATCTACGTAACGTATACTACTTATCAGGCTTCCGAGTCTTTTATCTACGTGGGACGTATACTACTTTACGTTGAGATATTAACTATGCTATATATCATAACTCATACCAACTAAACCGTGAAAAGGAGTATTCTGCCCCCCCTTATTTGATGTATTGCTCTTATGTGTGAACCTAATTCATCCCTAGTTCCTAGAATCTGTCGCTGTTCCATATGCATTTGCAATGGTTATGAAAATGAATCCTTACAGAAAGAAATGCCTCCCTTCTCGTATCACAGACAAAACAACGTAACTTGTTGTGGAAAAAAGAGGAGCAGCATATTATTTAAAATAAAACATCGTATCTTAATAAATTTTATAATTTAGTTTTACATAAAAGTACATGTGCATACGGTTGCCGTTGTCTGTACGTCTACGAGTGCAAGTATATTTTTATGTACGTATGTACATATAACGGTATCTTAAAAATAGATTATGTCACGTTTATAATAATTTGGTTTTCGATATCATTTATTTTTTGCTGTTCTTGTTGTTGGTTTTGTTATGGTTGCTGTTTTTGCTTAACCTCACTTTATCTATCGTTTTCACTGTAATGAAATCGTGCTCCTTTGCGTCCTTTTTAAATTAAGTCGCGTTCTGGTTCGTTCCCCATTCCAACCAATCGAGCTAAAGTACATTCTATGTCACTGGATTTAAGTTAAGTTCTAGTTATAAAGCTCATTGTTTTAATTGAGGTTCGAAGTTTCTTTACTTGTTAACAATTGTCAAATTTAACAGTTTTGACAGATCTGTCAGTGCTATGACAATAGCTGTCAATGAGCTGACAGTAGCCGAATAGCACAAGGTTGTATTGATTTGTTTCCAATTTTTGCTAACACTAGAAGAAACTGTCAATTGGGCAGGTTCTGATGACATAAGTGACTTGAAGGTAAGACAAGTATTTAGTATCTGATTAGCGTGCTGCCAAAAAACTGACTTATAACTGTAAGACAAAATTGAGAAGTTAACTGGAAAATAAGTCAAGAAAAATCTTTCTTAGAATCGAGTCAAGTCTATACTTATGTAAGTCAAAATCACAGCTGATCATGTTAAGGAATTCAAATAAAAGCAGAACTTTATTATTCTGTCATTTATATGTTGTATGCAGAATTCCATTTAATGTTCTGTGTCAAAAGGTTTTTTGTCAAATTTTAAAAGAAATACAATACAAAATATAACTTTAAGGATAATATTTTTAGTACTTTTGGTAACGATCAACTACTGTAAAGTCCAAAGTTCGAATTTTTTGACAATTGAAAATAAATTTATTGGCTTGGTCTAAATTTAACTCCCAACTTTTGTCATAAACCTGCTCAATAGCTGTCAATGAGCCGAAAATAGCCAAATGTCTATCAATTAAATATTACTTATCCACACGATTTTTTTCTACTCGAAGATTTCTTATAAATATATGACAGTTAAGAATCGTTTAGCAATAAATTATCAGTTATCTTAAAGAATGACATTTTACAATTTCAAACGTCACATATCTTCTGAAAATGGCTGACAATTACGTTTCTAGAAAGATTTGCACGCAAAATTGTTAGTTCACACGATTATAAGACATTTGGGACAGTGTTTTACTGACAGATCTAGACAATATTTTATGATCTGGTAACAATTAAGAAGTGACATTTGAAAAATAGACTTAAAGGGGATTTTGTTTTAATGGAATTTTACAAAATAAATTGATGTTACAAAGATGATACTATTTATTTTAAAATGGCGGCTGTGCAGCATTGTTGCGATGACGTCTCCTTATTTTAAGGGTAAGGCTAGACTTAAAACTCCTGCAATCATAATGATGCAATGAATTATTTTTGATAATATAAAATAGCAGCTACAAAAGCATGTAGAAGTTTTTCCATACATGTATATGTGAATTGTTTCGCCCTAATTCCAATTTTAAAGTTGAATAGATTATTTTTTGAAATATTAAGTACACAAATAATCCCTTGCACTTTCAAAGACAATATTTTTTTCAAAATATGTTCAATATTAATAAGAAGTTGGTTACAAATTGTATGAGTTATGAGTTAAAAAGTACAATTATTAACGGATTTGAAGTTTTGAGTATAAGAAAATCGTGAACAATTTTACAAAACCATTAATATTTAAATTCGAAAACCAAATTTTTGGAGTTCTTTTCTTTTTGAGGTGAAATTGAAATTGAAGGCGGGGGAATAGAAAGAAAGTGGAACGATTATGTTCCGAATTATGAAATCATAAGGGACTGGCTTTCATCATTGAAACCAATCATTCGTATTATTTTACTGGTTGGTTAAAGGTATCATTTAAAGTTGCTCTCAATGAACAAAAATGTCCTCATCGGAATCAAGGACTTCCTGATTTAAATGAAGTATTTGAGGGAAGAGTTAATCATTGAAAGTAAAACTGACAGCTCCTAAACTGAAACGCTTTTAGTTGAACGATTTTCTTTCGAAATATGAACTGAAAAATTAGTTCTTCATTTAAGAATATTTTATCATTGAAAAATTCAAAATTAATTTGAAGAAAAGTTTTGGGTTAAAACAATTTTGTTTTAGTTAGACAAAATCTACAACTCATTAGCTTCATTTTGACATCAATCATTTTGTTTACTCTTTTAATTGCTCTGAAATCTCGAACCAAAATTTTCAATGATAGCTAAAACTGGCTCTTTACGATCACCAATGATTTCACTTAAATTCAAATCACAAAATACGAGCTCTAAACTTCAGAAATAACCTAAGTCTTTTCGAGTTTCTGACATTTCGAATAAATAGGTCGGTTCAACAGATTTAGGTTTGTTTGTTTTGTTTTTTATTCCCAAAATGTCACTTCTTAGACTTGTTCAGGTTTATAGTAAATCAAAATACCTATTTTTCTTTTTAGAAGTAGTCACTAAATCAATAGATGTTCAAATGGTAGACATGTGCATTCACTAAATCAATAAGCCCTCAACAAAAGGTTATTTAAAAATGTTGCCTAGAGCCTTTAAATTCAGAATATAGGTTAGGTAGATTGTGCCAACAAAAAGAAAAGCTTCAACTTCAATCAAATGACGTAGAGTGTATTAAAATTTTTCCAGTTCCAATTCAAGGACGCGCATTTTCTAAGGATCCTTGCTGTGGTCTTCACTTCATCGTCATCGTTGTAAAGTCATAAAAGATTATTATTTTCATATAATTTTTGTCGTGTTGCACGCTGCTGGTGCTGCATCAATGTTCCAGTGTTCAGCACTGTGCCTCTGAGATGAAGATGATGTTATCTACCGTCTGATAGGGGTCAACGATTGTCGTTAGCATAAAGTTTATTTTTATTCCAATCCCTTTGCTTCGCTTCGCTTCTCTTCCCTTTGCTTTCTTTTCAGTCCATCTATGACGACAACGAGAACGACAACGCCTTCAACGTTTCACATATGTACCTTCTATAAAATGTATGTTGTTGAAGAGAACGGGGTTAAAAAATTAAAAATGCAAGGACAAGAGCATTTGAGAAGGAAATGGGACACAAAAAGCGTTTTAACATGTTTTTGTTCAAGTTTTTTAACTCAGTTTTCTTCTTGGGTTTTTATTTTTTGAATATTTTCTTTTAATACAAATTGAGTGCTGTTGGGATTTGGGTTTGAGTTTGAGTTTGGGTATGATGATGTCCTTGATCTGTGTACTGTACACGCGATGGGTCCGGTCTGTTGTTGGGATGTTACCCGGTCCTAGCTCTGGCTCATCTGCTTCTATCTTTACAAAAGAAAGAAAACAGAATAGAACTTTCGTTCGTTTCGTTGATGGACAAATGAGTTCCTATTAGCAGCACACCTGAAATCACCTCTCTTCTCTATATCTCTAGGTGATGTGACGTAGTCGTTGTTGTAGTCGTCGTCGTTGTCGAGGACGTGGACTTCCTTGAACTAAATTGTTCCCAAGTCGACAATTCATTCTTATGTTGAGGTGGTAGCAGTTGTTGTAGAATGTAGATAGGTGTATCTATCTAATTCTGAGTGTGACACAAAACTGCTACTTTTTGAATAGAAATGCGCTCAGGTTCCTTTTCTTTCTTTAAAGGACCTTAGTGATGTGGGCTTGGGCTCTGATGATGCTAGTCCTGAGAAATTTGTCACAAGTTACCTTGTGAACGAAAACGGTGAACCCCATTCACAATTGTCTGGTGTGTTACCGTTTTCAGTAATTATGGGGTGGTAACTCGCACTTTGCAGAATCTTTACATCTCAGAAAATAAAAATATTTAAAAAAGCAAGGCAAAGAAAAAATAAGCCTAAGAGATGAATAATTATAAGAGGACTTTATAAGTTGGTTCTTTTCGACTTTCGTTCTTTCTTTTTGGCTATATATTGGTGTTTTTCACATATTTTTCTAGCATCATCACTCATCTGATTTTCCAAAGTGGGTGAAACGTTTGAGAAAAAAACTTTTTTATTTAGTTTGACTAGAAAGTTTCCTTTTTATCCTCTGAGTCACTGTACTTATATTCCTATGTATAGATAGAAGGATACCTTCCAAAGTGAAAACTTTCAATTGGATAAAGAAGAATTTAACCCCACAATTCACCGAGAAAACACATCAGATAAATGCGAAGTGAACGGAATGGAAAAGTCATCAGCATCTTCCCTTATGAAATTAACATTTTAATATTTAATTAGGCAAAAGCTCTGCGCGCGAACAACGGACAAAAGTTGAACGACGAACGTGAGCGTCTTAAGTTTTTGTGCAAATATGCGCTGCAAATTGGATTTAAGGACTTTTTATTATATATATATTGGCTATAGCTAGGTTATATGCATATAGGTAGTAAAAGCCATCAAGATAGGTCATATAGGTAAGAGGATTTCTTTTTTTTCATATCATTTAGTCTCTGATATGTCCTGACTTTTGACATTACTATATGCAAGATGTATTCGACTTCGGATACATTAGTTTTATTATTGAGTCAACTTATTTGAGGACGGACAAGACGACCGACGAGACAACCGACGACGAGGGAAGTTTAATAATTGAAGGGATGGTATTGAATTGATTTCTAGTATGACCTTAAAGCTTTGACAACTTAAGATTCTGATTTATGAAGTGAACGTGAAAGAGTTAAGGAATTATTTTTTGGAAAAAATATGTGCTGCAGAGATAAAATAATGTGTTGACATAAAACATGAAAAATGTTTATTTTTTGTTTGTATTTTTAAGAGCTGTTAACGTATTGGAATCATTAAACTGATTTGAATAATCTAGACTGAAATATTCATATGTATGTATGGTTTTGAAGCTTGCCTTTAAGAATCATAACATAATTTAATTTAATAGAACATTTTTGCAGCGAAAACTAGCCATGTATTAAAGTACGTAAATTTATATGTTTTTTTGTTAACCAAATTTATGTCTAGACGTGCAAACGTGTTTTCGTTTCATGAGATTGGTCAATATATTAAGTAAGTGAGAATTTATTAAATTAATATTTATCTCGAATTAAAAGTTTAACTAGGGCAGTTATTACAAAAGAGTAAAACTTGAATTGGATTTGACATTCGCATGGTTCCTAAAATATATAGTTTATTAAGAATAAATTATATATGTATGTACTTAATATACAGTTTAGCAATTTTTATTTGACATAGATATGTAAATCTTACTGTCACTTTTGGTTTTTTGAAAACTAAACTTTTATTGAGACTAAGTTTGGTTTTGAAGGCGTTTAATGGACTTCCAAACTTCTTTCAAATACATATTTATGCAAAATACAACATAAATGACGTTCAGTTATAGTTAACATTTTTGTAATTATAGGACTGATTAAATCTTAAAGAATTAATTGTTTAAGTTTTCTACTGTCGGATGTGGTGATAAATTATAAAAATATTAATATAATTTGCTTTTTATTTTGTTCGCCAAAAATATTTGTCGCTTTAAATAAACATAGGATTCTTTTTGTTTTGTTAAAATTGGACTTATGGATACCTCTGTGAAAATAAGAATTTAAGAATATATTCTTCAATTTGGGGAATATTTATTATTTTGTTTCTATGTTTTTTTCAATTCAAGCCAAATTCTGTATTTTATCTCTTAGAAATAAATTGTAACGTAAAATAGAATGTGGATACTTCAAAAGTAAGAAAAAGTAAGTACAGAATATTCTGGCTATCCAAGAAGCTCAATTTCTCTTGGCTCAGAGAAAACCTGATATCGACCACCGATACACGTACATACTTCTCAATTTCTTAAGCTGTCAAAAAATCATGGGACTCTGGCTCAATAAACTCAATAACAGTCGAAAATCGCTGATCATCTCTTGAGGAGATGGTGGTGCAGTGAATCCAGTTTCAAAAGAATTACATCAATAAATTTAAAATTTCTTTGGACAAAGTCGATTTTTGATTTTTTTAAAGTGTCTTTCGTTGGAAAGCAAAGGGTCTGAAGTCAACAATAGTCTGTTTAACAAATCGGTGTTTGTTGGCGTCCTTGATATTTTTCTTGTGTTATTTTGCTTGTATTTGGACTGTCTACTGCTTCCATCAAAGCCTCCTTTGCCGATTAGAGTAAGATGACCTAAATCTAGAATTTATTTAGCCACAATGAAACTATATTTTTAAAAAGACGAACACGAAATTATTCTACCTCATGAGGTTTTATTCAGACGAGTGATACTATTATATTGGCAACGGAAATTATCGGTTGCAACAAACACGAAACACTTTTTTATTAACACAGCTAAAAAATGAAGGGACAAGGTTTACAACATATTACAAAAATTTGTTTTTTAATTTTTTTATTACCGAAATCATTCTCCAAATTTTCCAAAATTTATCGTTGGGATTCTACGATGCATTCAGCTGTATGATTAAGAAGCCTTTGAAGAGAAACTTTACCTAATGAATCCGATATTTTTATCGTTTGAAGTGCTGGGTAACATTTTTGTTAGGCTTTAGGAACTTGTACATAGCTTGGAAAAACATTGACTTCAGTTTTTTGGTTAACCAAGTTTCTGAAAATTTGGTATTGATGTTTTGACAATTTTGCCTCAACCAAAAGCTTCAAAGAAATTTTTTAAGGCACAAGCGATAATAGATATCATATTGTTGAATCTAAAAAAAGTGGAAATCAGTGTTTTATTGCGGGTCCAAATTTTTAGATTTGCGGCAATCTGCGCTCAAGAAGTCATATATATTCTGAAAGAAGGAAAATAGCACTAAATTTTGATGCATGACCGACATTTGATGGTTTTTTTATTCAGAAAAACACACAAAATAAGAAAGAAAGACGCGACTGAGAGCCAAAAACTGATTATTAATGAGAAATCTTACTGTCACTTAACTGTCCCGTTCTCATATATAAATTCTGCGTTAAAAATAAACAATTTGATTAACCTTTAAATTTTGACTCTTGACCTATGGGAGGAACCACAGTGCGGTGCTGATTTTGGATAGGATAAGGGTTGAGGTGTAGTTCAAAACTCATCTTGTTTGCGTATCACATATTCCAAGGAATTGCAAAGCCGACGAACTTGCAAAAAATGGACCAATTTTAACTTTTATAGGCAACAAATCCAACATCGGTATAACGCTAGCTAATTTTAAAGTTATGCTTAAGCATAGGTTTGTTTTACACCTAATGGGTAGGCAAGCTTTTCGACTTGGCGATCCAGCAAACAAGTTTTACTGAAGCTGCATGGATAGAGAAGTAGAAGAGATAGTGTCTCACTATCTATGTTCATGTCTTGCCCTGCCAAAAAGACCTTGGAGACTTTTACTTTAATGATCTAAGAAATTCCAACATCTATTGTCAGAAATGCTTTATAGCGAGCTCTAACAAGTTCAATGGGTAAGGTTGATCTTAAGATCCACGTGGACCAACTATTGGGCTAACTGTGTTTGTTTTCTCGTCAACAACCACTTTAGGCAAACCTAATCTACTATCATTATTTTTTTAAAGATACATGATTCAGAACCAATTTTAACCAATTTATTGCTTTGCATTGCAAGTTAATGATATCAGTTCGATTTGTCAATTTATTGACGTTTCAAGGTCATAGAATACATGTGTACAGGAAGTACTTTCAAAAAATTTTATTGTGGTTTTTTAAATAAAAAGTTGAAAATTTAGTTTATCCCAAATATTTTACGAATAAAAAATCATTAATGAACATTGTGACGTGATACCAAATAGAGTAAGATCTAAATAAAACTAACCATAAATAAGTAAAAAAGCTAACAGAACCATGTTTTGACTTCTAGGAAATATTTTATTAAAAAAAACAAATCGTCAGATTTTATTACAAAAATAAAAATCTAAAACAAATTCCTGCCATAAAATGGTAAGAACTGATTTTTTGAATCAAATATCTTGAGAAAAGAAAATTATTTTTACTTAAAACTTAATTCATCCTACATAAGATAATGCTAACAGTTGGCAAAAAAATATCTAACTGAAATTTATCTTCTGCAAAGACTTAAAACCTACGAAAAACTACTTGAAATTGGTAAAATTTGATTTTAAATTCAAATATCTTCAGAAGAATGAAAGTTATTGACTTCAAATATTTCATCTTGTACAAAATACTGTTTTAAGCATTTTAATTAAATTTGTTAAGAAATTCAAGTGACAGTATTTTTTACATATATTAAAGTGCTACCAAAAATATTACTTAACTAATTTAACACCTTGAAGATCACGACAGAAAACAATTTTCGATTGTATATTTTTTTAAGTACCTTAAATCGCAATTATCAGTATTTGCAAGTTTTTAAGATTATCAAATATAAATTTTTCTACCACTTTTAGCAGATGTCCAACTGGTGCCTTCATCGAAGTAAGCAAATCTTCTAACGGTTATGCTGTTTTTGTTTTAAGCTTTACTTTTGTAATGTGTTAAGTAATAACTCGGCTAATTTTTTTTAAATTTGGAGGATTAACAAATAGCATCCTGAGCAAATATGGATTTAAGTCTTAAAGACCACGATTTTCAACTTAAAAAAAAGGAACAACTTCAATAACCTCCAAACAACATTCAAAATCTGTTTATATTTACTAACTAAAGTAGCAAGTAAGCCTTTAGTTGGACCTCAACTCTTAAACTATTTTAACTACTGATAGGCCCTCAGACCTGTTAAGTCCGTTGGGGACCCCTTAAAGGGCATAGGGCCTCTACTGAGCTTACGCGCCATCGTGTACGGTTTCCGGAGATGTGTTTCAGCCCCTCCAACTCTTGCCTAGTGACGCTGATTCCGCCTCGATTGTCCTGCACCATGTGCTTCTCGGTCGTCCAGCTCTTCTTCCTTCTTGTGTGAGCGGATTCCAATGCATTGCTTGGCCTGCAAAGCAGTCGTTATCTTTTCGAAGCGTATGTTCCATCCATTGCCACTTACGTCTTCGTACTATAGATTCTATAGGTTCCTGACCAGTACTTCTATGAAGGACCTTATTTGAAATACGGTTTGGACAGAAAATCCTCAAGATGTTACAAAGACATCACGAAGGTTTGCAGCTTTCTTGTTATGGCTTAACTAACCTTCCAAGTGCTGCACCCATAAAGAAGCACAGATTTGACATTTGTGCGAAACAGTCGTAGCTTTGTTCTTAACCTGATAGAGTTGTTCCTCCAAATTTTTGCCAGCGTATCGAAAGCCGGTTTTGCTTTGCCGATGCGGCAGATGCCTTCTTGTTCGGTTCCGCCTTCAATATGGAAACGATGCTTCCAAGGTATTGAAAGCCCTCCACTTTTTCCAGCGGTTGCGAGAAAATATTTATTTGAAAGGATAGTCGGGTTCCGAAGCTGATCACTTTTGTTTTGCCGGAATTAATTTTCAGTCCACAACTTCTGCTTCTCTCTCCAAACTTTTTGCCATTTGATGCAGATCCATGATCCTATGAGAGAGTAAGCAAACATCGTCCGTCAAAGTCCATTGGATCCCTCCGCTACCTGACAGAGCTGAGCGCAGTACATCGGTTATCACCAACAAAAACAATATTGGCGACAGAATGCAGCCCTGTCTTACTCCGTTTTGGATTTCAAAATCATCTGACAATTTACCATCGTGTTGAACGCGACACTTGAATCCATCATATGCTGCTTTAATAATAGCAATTAGATTTTCTGGGATGCCTCTCCTCCGCAAAGCTAACCAGATATACTCTCTGTTAACGCTATCCAAGGCCTTCTCGAAGTCGATGAACAGCAGGTGTAGTGGTGATCGATATTCAACGCACTGCTCAATAATGATCCGCACTGTGTTAATATGATCAATACAGGAAGATCCAGCGAGGAATCCTGCTTGTTCGGCATCGAGTGTGACCTCAAGGTGTTCTTTGATGCGTTCCAGTATAACTTTTACTACTATTTTGGCAATGGCTCCTAGAACGCAATTTCCTCTCCAGTTTTCGCACTTTGTAAGATCTCCTTTTTTTGGGAGCTTACTGATAATATGCACTCTTATTATTATCTATGAAAAATTTAAATTGTAAAAAACGTATTGGTTTGAAAATATTCATAACCTTTAGTAAAAAGAAAAATAAAGAAATGCTCATACGCCACAGTGACCTTCCACAAACCAAATCTTTTCACTTTCTTAAATATTAATTGGAATTTAAGTTCAACTTAATATTTGTTGTACTTACGTATATTTTTGTAACTCAAAAATTTTATCGTCAAATAAAAGTGGAAGAAAAAACTATCACTTAAGTTCAATAAATCGGCAATCTTACTTCAATACATTTAAATTGCCACACTTATAGTTCTCTTGAAAATACACAAAACATAAAACCTCCCTCTTAACATTGATCTCTCTTATTATTCAACTACTGGAAAATAAATTCCATATTACATTCAGACATATACATAAGTTAGAAGTAGGTCAGGTTTACACATCCCTCGACACTGGCACTGGGGCTAGAATGTATAAATACTTTTTCCTCGGTTGACAAGTTTAAGTTCCGTATTTTTTCTAAAAATATATCCAGAACATGTTCCTCCTTCCTGACGATACATCCAAACATACCTAGAATATGCATAACCATGTTATGCAAAAAGAAGGTGGGAATAGTCTTATTTTTCTTTTTTACTTTTATCAGTTTGGTCCGAATTTATTTATTTGGCCCGAATTTCAATTTCACTGCCACAAAGTGGGAGGGAACACTATATTTGCCACTCCATGCCACGCCACCATTGCCACATGACATTGATTTACCTAATGCATGGTGGTGGATGGAGTCTGGAGTCCCCAAACAATTTCGAATGGTGTCACAGTCCAAGTTCTATTTTGTTTTGTGTTTTTTCTGCTCTCATAGTGAATTGAAAAGTATCAAGAGTGCTGTTGTACAATGTTCAAGTATAAAGCTTGACGAAGTTTTTCATATTGCTTTATTTTTTGCCATACATAAGGATTCTCATCATCATTTGATTGATATCTTAACTTCGACATCATTGCTTTCACCGCCCGCCGCCGCCGCACGAACCAGTACAAAACCGCATCACATCACCGCACCCGCACACATCTTTTGAATCAATATTGAGTCGATTTGCCTAACATTTAGATACGTGAAACGGGCTGATGACATCGCATTACGGCACCTAAGTTTTAGGCGGCATTTGTACCTACTCATGTATACGTATGCGGATGTGGAGTGAACCATGAAAATCGATTGTCCAGTACAGTCCTGCCTCCTTCTGACCCAGAAACCAACTAACCAACAGACGAACTTTCTCCATTACGCAATAACCGCAAAACATTTTTGGATAAAACCCCCATATCATCATGCGGGTTGATGAAGGGAATTTTTATTTTTATAAGAGCTCCGGCTATGGATAGGGCTACGGATACGGCATACAGCTACATAATAGTTGTTCATCCTGTCCACTAAATGTATTGTCTTCATATGAAAACCATGAAGCAATGACCCAAAATGCCAATTTAACTCTATTTTGCCTATATTCACAGGGTGTTTCAGTAGTATACTAATAAAAAATGTACCACTTTTCTGAGAGTCTAAAATAAAATACTTACGTCTTGATTTTTTAAAAAACAGAATTTGAATTTCTAATGTATCAAAAATAATTTATGAATTTTCCTTTATTTAAAAATTAGCCCTGAAATTAAGGATTTTGGTTTCTTGTACTAAATTTTTAATTTAGTTCTTCGAAGGAAGCTTCTTATGAAAAATAAAAGAGCCTTTAAATATTGATTCTTCTATTCAAAAATTCTGTACAAAAATTCCAAACACTTTTGGAGATTGTCGTTCGAAATTGTGTCATATATTTTTCTTTGAACATAATTTTTGAATAAAAGAGTCAAAATTAAAATTTACTAAAATCTTTTCTTACGCACTAAATTTTTTCTGTTTTAATTTCGAATTTGACTAAATGTATTTACTTTTTGGCTTTTTAGACACAATGTTCAGTAATTTAGGACAGAATATTAGAGCAAAAGCATTTTTAGTTGTTTGTACTAAATTTTTAAATTTAGTCCTTTAGTGCAAGAGATAAAGTTTCTGATCTTCTTCTTGAATAGGACTAAAAAGAATCTTCAAATTTTATTTCTTTTGTTCAAATTCTGGCCAAAATAAAGAGTTCCAAATTTGGAACTGCAAACTTTTTTTTTTAGAATTTAAAAACACTACGAAGTCAATTTTAAAATACTTTAATGAAGAATCAAATTTACAAAGAATTTTTCGAGCACATTTCCAAATAGAAATGCTAAAACTAAGTCCTTGCTTACTAAAGGGTGTTTTTAGAGGCATATAACTTTGACATGAAATTTACTTTATAAGACACATAATTTTTCTGGTACTATGATTTAAATTTGTGGTCCGGCAGATCACCAACATTGCTGGTTTGGAAGCAGTCTGATTGTTGATGACTTTTGTAACCGAATATTGATCCATTGTTTTAGGCTTATCGGCGAAAAAACCAAGCTACGTTACGTCCTTGAGGCCATTTCCAGGTTTTTTAAGGAATTAAGAACCGATTGTTCCATTAACTCGTTAAGCACATAAAAGAGTCGGATTTTGTAGATGATATGTACACTTGAGGATTTTCATCAGCCAAAGTCAGGCAGTTTTGTTTTTTTTGACGTATCCAATTCAACCAAAATTTAGTTTTATCGCTAAACTTAATTCACGTGATACGTTTTTCGAACAGATCCATGATTTTCAAAATAGAATTGTAGCTCAGGCGTCAGTCAATTCTTGTTGAAATGCCAAACTAAAATTAAAATAAATCACTAGACAGTTGACAGTTCTATAACTCTAAAAATAATACCTTTTGTACCAAATTATAAGTCAATTCCTTGGTAACTTCTTACCATTTGATTCCATTTTAGAAACAACGATGAATTGGAACACGTCTAAATAGCGACAGTTCGTGAAAAAAAGGAAATCAAACAAACCTTAATCGGGGGAAAGGGCTTCTTAATTTGAAATGTCAGAAACTTAAACGTCATTTGAAAGATACGGTAGCCATTTTGTTCAACTTTAAAAAGTTCTAATATCACTAAAAATTAGTACTCCTATTTATTTACTGGATTTAATACCAAGTTTAAGGTGATATGATTTTGAAAATCAGAAGAAGGATAGTTCAGAATTTTGTTTATAAAATGATCCATAAAATAACATAAGGTTATTTAAATTTTGGACATCCTGTAGAATTATGTTGTAATCTACGGTACTGTAGCTAAGCAGCCTTTTACACCCGACGACGACGACGACGACGTAGACCAAAAGGCCTAAACTAACAATTTTATTTTGGGCGACACGTCGTCAATTGGCATACGTGCAATTACGGTTTCAGCATTTTCCCCAATGGAATGTGTGTGTTTGTGTGTGTGTAGTTGTCGTCCTCCTTCTATTTTCTATTTTACTATGTTTTTTCTTTCTTTTTGTTGTATTACAGCCAACTAGTCGATTCGTATGGGTCTATATGAGAATATATCCTTTTGGTCCTTTCTGTAACGCTCTGGTTTTCTTCTATTTTTATGGTTCACTTTGGCATATCATACAGACACAGACAGAGAAAGAGAAAGAGAGAGAGACAGGGAGGAAGAAGTGGGAGCTACTGTGGCTGTGCTATAGTGCATCTAGAGATTAAGTACCTCCTGGCTCGTATAACCTTCTAGAGAGCTTTTATCATTGTATAGCTGGTTTTTGATAGGATATATGAGTAGATAGGATAACGTCACGATTCGGTTTCTTTTTTATTTTTTCGTATGTCCTTTTCCTTTATTTTGCTTTTTTATTTTTGTTGGCAATTTCGCTGAGAAAGGAGGAAACGAACTTATATTATGATGATGTTGTATTACATCTTTCATCGATTTACTTTGAAAACTGCAGGAATATACTATCCGCGAGTTCTTGAGCTTCTGAAAACAGATATGTGATCTGATCCGGGTGCTCTGTCCTGATGCCGCTGCTGCTCCTGCTGCATTGGCGAAAGGATGCATTTATTGGTTATAACCTGTTTATCACTATATACCTTTTATAAAATGGGTGCTCATAAATATTTTGTATTTAATTTAAAATAATAAAAAAAAACCGTTTAGGTTCTTTTTATAGACTTGATATATTCTACTAAGGTAGTTGTCAAAATATTAAAATGTATACGTGTATCTAGTTATGAAAGTATGAAGTGTTATTTGATGGATATAAGGATAAAAAAGTTGAGTACTCATATGAGTAGGTGAAGAATTTTTCTTTACCATTTTTCTTATCATCATAATATGTGAGATGATAGTAATTTTTGAATTGAATCATTACTGCTTGAGATATTGTTTTTTAGTGCACGTAAAACGGTTCAAGAAGTATCGGTTTTTGAAAGAAAGTGCGTTTGCATGAAGGAAACTATTTTTATAGCCCGTATGTATTTTTCTGAATATGTTTCTTGGAAAACGTTAAATATTACAAAATGATAAATGTTATTATAGTTAAAATATCAGAAACCGATATTAAAGTTTAAGTTTAGCACATAAGAAACATTTCAAAATTAACAACAAAATATTAATGAATGTTAATAGAATGTAATGTGTGTAAAGAGGTAGCAAAAGCAGCTCATATTTCAAATAAAAACTTCATGAAATAAACAATTTGAAAAAAAGTAAAAAGAAGGCTTATAATTTTCCATTGTCATTAAGGAGGTTAAGCCATTCTAGAATTAATTATTCCCCTTAAACCTCAAAAGTTGTGTCCCAAAAAATGAGTTGTAGGAGCACCAGCCCAGATATGGGAGTTATACTCAAGCTTTGGACGTACATTTATAAGTCTTGTAGATAACAGCCAGATCAGAGGCCGAGAAACAACAACCCAATGCTGCTTTAACGATACAAGGCAGCATTGGGTTTTCGAAGCATTAAATTCCACGCGGTTTCTTATTCCCCATTGTTCAATGCTGTTTAGGTAGGAATTTTATGAGATTATCATATTTTGTCGTTGCATGTGAATCTGAAATGAAATGACGAATATGAAAAGCTAAAAGTACTATCGTCAGCGAAACAATGTATTGGATTAGAAGTTGCAGACAGGAGATCATTAATAAAAATGAGAAAAAGTGTAGGAGATAGGACAGAGCCCTAGGGCACACCAGCATCTATTTAGTGGTTTTCAGACTTGAATTCATTCAATACAACTTGTATTGAACGATTCGAAAGGTAATTACTAATTCAATGAAGGAGGGATTCATGAAAACCGAAAGCACGCATTTTCGATAAGAGAGCCTGATGCCAAACCCTAGCAAATGCTTTTCAAATATCAAGTGCAATAATCTTACTTTCCTGCAAAACGAAGTAAAGGTTTGCTCTACTGATCGGTGAGATGAACCACGCGATCTCCAGTGGACCTATTGCTACGAAAGCCGTATTGTCGGTCATTAAGAAGCTTTCGATCTTCGAGATATTTCTTGAGCTTATAATTGATCAGCGTTTCCATGACCTTGGAAAGAAGGGACGTAAGTGCAATCGGTCGGTAATTAGACGGTAAAGAAGATTGGCCTTTTTTGGGAATAGGCTGGAGAAATGCGGTTTTCCATCCGCTCGGAACGAGACCTGAGGAGTAGGACAGATGAAAAAGTTTACGCAGTGATTTTGCCAGCGTTGAAGAACATCTCTTCAGAACAATAGCGTGGATACCATCCGGAAGAGCGGATTTATGTATATTAAGATGTTATATATTATATATATTATTGGCGGCGAACTTCCTAGCAAAGAGATTTGCTTTCTCTAAAGGGCTAACAAATGGAGAGTCATTCACAACAAGCGTAGGAACCGACGAAGAGGAAGAATTCCTAATATTTTGTACAAATAACCAAAAAATTTGTACAAATCTGTACTGCCTTTGGGATATGCAGTATTTTTTGCCGTAATTTTTGCTCATGTAAAAATTTGGTTTGTCGAATATGGGCGTTGCAGGCCTTCCTGGCTTGCTATTGCATTAATAACCTCTTTACAGCTCGCATCGAACTATGCGTTTTTCTTAGGTCTGATAATTTTAACCCAATTCGGAATAAAAGATAAGTTGTAGTTAAAAATTATTTGGCCTTTCTTGCAGGCATATTTTTAACTTTCCTTTTAGGAGGGTGATTTAGCCAAAATTCAATAAATCGTTAATGCCTTTTCTGCAATCTCGATATTCTATTAGTAGTATTTCTAAAAAAACTATTACCGAAAAGCACTTTTTTGGGGTTGTAACTTTCATTAAAATTTAAATTATTGAAATGAAGAATTTTGAGTTCAAAGTGATCATCAAAATTAAATACAAAGCAAGTGGAATTGGCAATAAATGATAGACTTGTAAGAAAATGCAATCATTATAATTCATTTATTGAATTTAAATTAAACATTGCATTCACCTAAAGATTGGGACATCAAATTTTGCAATAACCAGTCATTTGACTTGAAAAGACTGCAATAGTTTTTTTTTTCAATCATTTAAATGCAATCAATCGATTACAACTCTTTAAGACTTCATTTATTCTTTGCATTCATTTAAAGTCTTTTTGTTCTTTTGAAGTCTTCGCATACTTTTGAAGTCTTTGCATTCTTTTGAAGTCACGCACATTTTAGCAATTTTAAATGACATTTCACTTGATAATGCAAAGACTCCAAAAGAATGCAAAGACTTCAAAAGAATGAACGAATTCTCAAATGATTCCAATTATTTAATTGCAAACAATTGATTGAGGAAAAAGAAGACTGCAATCTTTTAAAAGTCAAATGGTTGGTGTTTTTAAACTTTAAAGTTATATTGAAGTCATACAAGATTGCATTCCCAAAAAATCCTATTCTTTTACAATAATTGAAGTGTTATAACATAAACTAAAATTGGCATCATGCATCAAATTTTGTATATGAGTTTTTGTTCCAATTTTTTTACAAGAACAATAATCTATTGTAAAATTGTTAAATGAAATATAATCAGCACCTAAAATAGTTGTTAGTAAAATAAAATAATTTTAAAGTCAATATTATTGTTTAAATTCAAATCACTAAATGTTAACAATAACATTTTTTTTAAATACAACAAATTTTAATTTAATTTGGTTATTTATTTTCAAAATTCAAGTCCCAAAACTGTTTTTTACCAATGTTTACGTTATAACTTTTAAGGTTTTAAGATTTCCGCAGTAGATTCATGACATATTTTTAAATACTCGGATTAGCCGCGTTATAACACGTATTTTAAGATGTGTCAATTTCTAAATTGTTATTTGTTTTTGGAAAAACAAACTGTCACTAAATGTCTAAAATGTCTAAAAAGTAATTCCAGCTGAAAAATATTTGGTACCATTTTCTTCGTCCAAAAAAGTCAAAATTTTAATTCGAAAAATGAGATGAATGAAAAAGTGAAGTGGCATAATAGTTAGATTTTTTCATAAATGGGATAAAATACTAGAAAAGTCATTTGTTAATATTAAATATTTCCAACTTTAATTTCACCTTCAAACTCGAATTCATAGTTCCATAAAATTCCCGGCAAAAACCAACAAACCGCATATCAGGCATGGAAATTCATATGTCTGTGTCTGATGAGTTGAGCCTTTTTTTTTGTTGGCTATAAACTTGTCAAATCCTAGCCACGACATATTTTTTGAGTAAAAATATTTTGTAAACATTTCGTTGACAATGACAATTGCTGCAATTTATTGTTTGAAACTCGTCGTAACATTTTATCCTTCATAAAGTAAAAAGTTTATGGTTTCTGATTAAAGATGACAAAAATAATGAAATATAGCTAGACAAATGAATCTCTCCTCAAATATAGCTTTTTTTTAAATAAATTTACACAATAGCAAAAACTAATGACCCTAACCATATTATTCCTTGGTGGTGAAGCGGCCATAAGTTTCTCATTGAAAGTTCAAAGAAAAAAACAATATGCATGCACTACCAAGTATTAAATTCAATTCAATTTGCATATTTTTATTTATTGACTGCCATTTATCGACATACACCGGGTCAAAGAAATCAAGTTCAATGATTTACAAAAAGGCTTCTTCTTTTTTATAGAAGATCCTAGACGTATAACGTAAGATTGAATGAACTTACAATAATATTATCCCGAAATACGTTAAACCTCGCTATTGAAAGTCCATATACGTAGCGTAGGTAGATTTGATACACTCTCTGTATAGGAACAATAGAAAAGAAAGGTTATTGAATTCTTGCATCACATAAATAATCGTCGTGCTTAAGCTCTGAATTAACTCAAAGTCTACAAACCCTGTCGCTTTTATTTTTACTTACATAATATTGATGTTGACTAATAGCTTCATATAGCAGAAACAAAAGTCTAGGTTTATGCATCCATATAGTGGGTTGTAATCAGAAAGTGTTGTTTTTGCTTCTCTACATAATTAACCTGATCTGCCACCCCCTTATATATATATAAAAAAAACATCTACACTAGAAACATTGACGTACAGGAGGTATGAATAGACTTTTACGTGCCTATAACAAACATTTAAGAAGCTCGAAAACTCAAGAAACTTTCTGTGTAGTGTCTGTCTTCTTACACTGAAGGAAAAACGTATGGAATCAGTACATAAATATATAAATTAGGTGGCGTAAAAGTCCGTAGAGAATCAGGGCCTAGTGACTTACAACACTGAACCATTCCGGTGTGCGAGTAATTGCAGGGATGGAGGGGACCTATAGTTTCTTTTTCATGACAAGAATTACACTTGGACAATTTGTAAATTCCTCGCAAGAGGCAGTACCCGTCTATAAAACTTTAGGTGGCACAGGCAGGGATCGAACCCAAGACCTCTCGCATGACAGTCCAACGCACTAACCATCATGCAACGAGTACTACAGGACATACTCTTATGTAAAATTCTTGTACTAGATTTAAAAAAAAATGGTTACTTTTAACATGTGATGGTTACATTTTAATTAATGTACTAAATGAAACCTCCATTAGTTGAAACAAATCTATGTATTCAGTCTTTTATACGTTTTTAACCTTTATTCAAAACAAACGAATAAGATACGTATTATGTAATGAACAAAAACAACGTGTGTTTTATGTAAAATTTTTATAAATTACATAAATTTATAATATGAGTGCATAACTTTTTACAATACATATTTATGTAATTAGTACATATACTCATTTATTAAATACAAATATTTATGTAATGATTACATATATGTTTTTAAAGACTGCATATAAACTTTACTAACTACATGGTCAAGGATTTATTCTGGATAAGCTAAGATAAATGTGTGTAATAATTATAAATAATACTTAAAGTTATGTAATGAGTCTATAAAATCTATTAAAAGTTAATAAACATGTACTCACCTCAATTAACTGGTATAGTGTTTAATTTAATAATTTCATAAAGCAATTACACACTCATTGATCAGTGAATAGGATTATATATAAGAACTGTACTCATTATATAATAATATTAGAATGACAGATTGTTGATACTTTACGATATTTTATTTTATTTAATCAAAGACTAGTAAACTTTTTTTAGATTAGGCGTTCTTAAAATCTTTAAACGTTACATAAACGCTTGTAGTTAGTAAAGATTTTATTATGTAATGAATACAAAAGTTATATTTGCAAAAATCTAAGCGAAATAACCTTTTTTTTTGTGTTATGACTGTAGAAATTCTTTATTGGCTCCAACAATTTCTGTTGTTAGACACGATTTAATTTTGTAATGTATAAAAACATTATGTGTGTGTGCTAAGTCTGCAAAAATGTTTCCTTCAGTGTAATGATAATATTGTCTCTATTTAAGCAAATTCCGCATCCTGAAACTCCAATGCACACAAAACAAAGTTTAAATGCCAAAATGTCATCGTCTGAGTCTTCAGTTCGAATGCCAAGAAAAAAAAAAAACCTTAAAACTTTATAAGAAAAACAAAAAAAACAACACATATCAACACATAAATAAATGCATATGTATGTATTTTTATATGTACATAGAAATTTTCTAAATGCAACTAACAATAGCCTTACCACGTGTCCTTGTTCCTTTTCTAAATTTAGACTTCATCTGATGAGTATTTTAGAGAGTGTGGGTTTTATTTTTTTTTTCCTACTATCTTGAAGCATCATAGAGGTTAGATACATTGGGATGGGAAGAGATAGAAATTTTCTCAAACTTCTTTTGTGTGTCTTTTTGTTGAAACAATAGCTCGCCCTTAGGAATATTTTTTGTCTGTAGAACCGCATGTCCCCAGCTATCCACCCGCACATCAAAGGTCACACGTGAATTAAAGAGAAGGATCAATCGACCTCCTCACACTTAACACACATCCCTCAATTTATTATTTATACAATAAAATGGTTACATAGACTAATTTATTGATTTATTTATTGTATTCTAGAAAACCAAGGAAAAAAAAATAAAACAATTTGGTCAATTGGGTTATGCATATATTGAAGACCAAATAATATAGATCTAGGTAAAAGGTATTCACTTGGCACAAATCTCATTCAATATTGTTTCTTTGGAATTTGAAAATTTATTCATTATTTAATTTTGTTGAAAACTATCAATGAAATATAAATAAATAATAAAACAAGTCCTCCTTGTGAAAATAAAAGAGAGAAGACTTGAATTGAATTTCTATAGAGTCCTTATTCCAAATAAGGCCAAAAAGTGGTCAACTTTTTTTGTCAATATCTTTTCCAATCATCAAAAAAATGGGCTAAAGGACATTACCATAGTTCTGAAAAGTTAATTTAAATACAGGCACGTGCCTTTAAGTTTGGGGAGGTGATTCTGATTATGAACCTCACTTTTGTCAATTATCAATTAATAGTTGAAAAAGAAATTCTTACCATCCTTCAAATAAATATTTTAAATGTTATTTTTATTCACAACTGTCTCAATTATTTTCATGTTTAAAAGAAAACATTGATAAATAAATATCATTAATATAATAGATGAATAACAGGGTTATTTGAGTAATCTTCCAATTCGAAATCTTGACAATTGCTTTCGGTTCTTAAGAAAAATACATTGATAGACGAATCTAGATATCATATTTACTTTATAGACAAGGAAAAGTTTTACTATGTTTTTTAGTTATAAAGTCTATCAAAAATGACAAAAGCTATTGATTTTGTATTAAAAATTGACACTGATAAATTTCAATTTGAATCACAAACTAAAATTGTAACTTTCCTTATAAATGAAACAAGGTAAAATTATTCTTGGTCCCAAGAAATCGCAGTCATTTCTATCAACAGATTATCATCAGTATCTTACCATGCCTATCTTAAGTATTTTAGAAACCCGATGCCAGGTTATTAGTATCAACAAAATTTGTTAACTCAAGTCCAGTCTATATTTCGGGAACATCATAATTGTTTCCCCACTGTTGTTAACATTTTCGGTGACTTCAGTATGATATTGGTGCTTTATAAGCTTATTATTTGCAAGGCTCTTGATAGGGTAAATCATGAATTATTATGTCAGAAGCCAAGATCTGTTCCCTATGAAACTACCTTTTCCATCGGTTCAAAAATTTGCTAATGATGGAAGAACTACTGATTTCAAAGCGTTGACTTTAGGAGTGCCCCAGGGTTCAGTAATAGGAACAATTTTATTTTGTTCATGATCTTCCTAGCTTTTGCTTAAGTATCAGACTTTGGATTTCACTTCTCTTTACATTGAAGAAAACAAAAAGTGTTGACAACATTAAAAAATCTTTATAAAAATGTATGTTTTGATTCTCAATCATCAATCAATCAAAAATCACAAAATGTCTTCTTTAACTTTAAATCATTTTATAAATCAGTATAAATTCTGAATTTCTGACATTTAAAAATAATGGATCTGTTACCTCTATTTAGGTTTGTTTGTTTAGTTTTTCTTCAAAAAATGTCATCGTTTAGACGTGTTCAGATGCCTTATGAAATGTCAATTGCTGAAGCATCTTGTTTTCTTTGATGAAAACTTTTATATTAAGCCTTAAATATGCTCATATAGATATCTGGTAATTTATATCTAGAACAACGCCTTAGTTTTCATAGTGCAGAAAAGATTATATGATTGAATTAACTTGCACGTTTCTCTTTAAAAATTAAAAAAAGTATTTTTTGTGTAATTTTTTAAACATTCTTCAACTTGTATGTCCATCATCACGCCTCAATCATTTACCAGGTTATCTCAATATTTGCTACTCACCAAACCTTTTCTCATTACCGCCGGCCGCTCTTTCTGAAAAGCTAACAAATTCAACACCCAATTGTAAATGTAGGTTTAACAAAAAACATCAATTCAAGAGTATTATATATCCCCCCGCATCAATCAACTTTAAATTTCAAGTCACGTCTTTGCGCACTTAGCAGTTTTAGTTTGGTTCAATAAATTCGCGGTGTCTATTTTCACAAGCATCACCACCACCGTACCGACCAACCGACACCTCACCGTTCCGAATGGCTTTAAGTGTATATCTAGGATGTATGAGTGTACCTATTTAAAATGGTTTATTGACGATGCTCAACATTCTTTACCAACGTCTTCACATAAAACAATCATAACAACGAACGCCATGGAAGAATTCAAGGACACGCGGTCATAAACAACTAAGTTAAGAGCTATATAAGATAGACAAAGATACAAAAGATGCTCTGAGAATGGGAACTATGTTATTAAACTATAGAAAACGACAGAAAGGAACTTAACTATAATATCAAAGCTTGGTCTTGAAACCGTCATAAAACTAAACCAAACAAAACTATGAACCAATTCATGCCTCAGTTGTTTGTGTTGGGGATGTGCGTTTGGTCTTTTATAGATAAAACAGCGAATATTCCCAGCCATAAGGTAACCGCCCTGAAATTAATTGCCAACAGCTATTCCCCAGCGATACCTATCCAAAGTCTTGATGCCTGATGTGTTGTGTACTAGTATATGTAATAAGAACATGACGATGAATTGTATAAAACCTGCTAGACAGAGTCGGAAGAATCAGGAATTATGTCTGCTACTTATGGCCCTTTAAACATATCCCATGGACACAGGTACGTCCTGCTGCAGCAGTTTCTCTGATTCCTGATTCCGGCTGACTCAAGTGCAATTAATAAAATTTTAATTGAACACTAAATTGCCCCTGCAACTTACCTGCGCTATAGGGAATACCATCCTTTAGCAAATGGGACTAAATCAAGGTACATTCTAGCGTTCCCTGCTCCGTAACAAGATAAGACACAAAAACTGAAATGATTCTTTTTATTTCTGGCGGCAGGACTCACCAAATAAAAAGAAAAAAAAAAGGAATGAAATGCAATTAAACTGCAACTGACTTCACTTTGATGCACCCGCCTGAAGATAAAGCGATTGGAACCTTTTATTCTCTGCTCGATTCTCGCCCGCAGCCCAAGAGTGTTCTAATTGCCAGGATACAATTTCTAAAAAGATATTTATTTATTGTTTTCGCATTCTCCAACCAAAGAGTATATAAAAGACTGAAGTCATTACCTTCACTTACCTCGATGCCGACGACGACGCAGTAGGTAGTGTAGAGTGTTTTACTCGTGTTCGGTGGCAGCTTTGACGCTTTATATTATACACAGATTCATCGTCGTTGTCGTTGTAGTTTTGTCGTCGTCTTTGCAGAGCAACGGACAATTGTCCTGGGGATTAATTCATTGCGCCTGGGTGGATTGGGCGATTTAAAGATTTCACGTCAGGATAATTAGTCTTCAAACCACAGAGTCGACAACAGAAAGGAAACAGGAGCCAGCCCACTCAAACAAACCCCAAACCCCCAGAGAGTCAACATAAAATGCTGTGCATTGCATATACGGTATACACCTTTATCATCTACCCAAGGGAGTGAGATGAGAGTCGGAGGACTCTGGATCGGGCTCAGGAACAAAAGACAAGGCAATAAAAAAGTGGAACATTTGTGGTACAGCGAGGAGATTCCTGCTCGTAAAGGATGTCAAGATGAAGTAAACGTCGATTTCGACTAGGACGACTACGACGGAATGGACTACCTTAACTTTACCCCCACCACCACAGAGGAAATATTTTTCACTAACAAACTGTTTAAAAATGTTGAAGACTATAAAAAAAGAAAAGAACAAACAGAATTGCAAGTAAAAATTGGAGCTTTAACTAGAGATGCAGCAGCTGCACTCAAGCTATAGTTGGCTTGGTTTCGGTATGTTCCTGATTCTGCTCCTGCTGCTCCATTCCTAGCATTGTTACTGACTGTGACGACTGTGTGTTTAAAAAGAAATAGGGAAGAAAAATGTATTATTTCAGCTTTTTAGTGCAGAACTCCAGATACCTTATGTAGGTTGAGGAAGACATAGAAAAAATGGCACCATACCAGTATATAGACAGGGAGCTTCATCTGCTACCTTACCTACACTGCTTCTGTGATTTTGCACAGAATTTGCAATTCTTTTTACAACTCGCACACATCCTGTGTGGAAGCATCCAAATGACTCTAATGAAATGTGTCCCAGGAATGCATAACTATAAAGACTGGAAACATAGAACTATGTCAACGCGCTTTTGTGTCATTTCAGTGGAAATAATTTTCTTTTGTTTGAAAATATTTCAAACGTAAAATCTACAACTATGTACTTCTCATACCACCTGATTTACACCGCAACACTCCGTTGCTGGTTCTGGTGGTGGTGCTGGCGCTGCGCTGCGCTGGCTGGATCCTAAGAAAACACAATTAAGATGCCTGAAGCTATAAATTCTCTATAGGAACATAATGTTTTGCTTATATAAACATAAGACCTTAAGGGTGTTAAACAATTTGCAGATGACGGAAGGTATGAAGATTAAAGGAATTTTGATTCTAAATTTAAGACTTTTTGGGTGGTAATTTTCTGGTCCAAAAATCAAGACATAAGGACAAGATTGAAGTTACACTCACCCAGCTTGATAGTTTTAACAGAAGTGAATTCAGAAATAAGTGTGACATTAAAATACGATTTCTAAAGTTGACCAGTATCTATTTGTTCTTTTGGCGAAGGACCACGTTTCCAGAAATTCTGTTGACTTAAAGAAAATTAAATGTCAGTGAGGAAGTTAAATGTGCAATAACTCTTGTCATTTACTTTCTCTTTGAAACAATAAAATAAACGTTGGAAAGGCAACTACTTTTTTTCTGACAGTTCTTGATTTAATCGAAAGAAAGAACCAAAAGGATGGATACCTGAATCAAGATGAAAGATGTTTTTTCTTCTGAATTCTAAAGAGTTCTTTTAAAGGTCATGGAAATTACCTTATTAACACTTTGAATCGAACGTAAAACAAACTAGAAGTGATTTTTCTCTCAACTGAAGGGTCGAGGATATTTATAGAGAGTTAAAATTAGCAAAGCTGTTCAAGTGGAAATTTTTAAGTGGTAAGATGGCAAAATATAAGTTTCTAAGGAAATCATTAGAGACAGTGTTGCCAGAAATTTTAGTTGTCCAAAGTTAAGTTTGTGGAAAATAGTCCTGAGTGGAATTTTAGGATGCTATACGACCGTCCATCGAAAATAAGTTAACATTTGCAAAGTGAGCAAGAATAGCTGGCTTAAGTGTTGAGAATTGCCGTTTTTTGCAAAGTTAGGAAAAAGTTATGGCATTAGGATCAATTTGGAAAAGGTAGCGAGTCGAATTACTATTTTTCAGAATTATGTATGATCAAAATTCTGAATGATACTGTTTAGTCATGGATTAAGTGGACAGAAGTCCCGGTGCCTGCACGAACGGCAGGCTCCACAGTGACACTTCGGAAAATTTTTGTTTCAAACTCCTAATAATATTAACCTTAAATAACAGAAACCATTGATCTACCAATCAGGCAATCAGTGAAATATCAAAATCATATGACAAACTGCAAACATGAGTGGCAAATACAAGGGGATGCAGGCTCTTATTTTGGAGAAAAATCATTTATCGGCGTTCGTACCTTATTGTGGTCATTCTCTAAATTTAGTGCGAAACGCAGCTGCTAACACTTATCCATCGGCTGTTTAATTCTTTGATATCGTGCAGAATTCATACACGTTTTTCACAGCCAGTACAGATCGGCACCGAATTCTGATTGAGAAATTATTGGAGAAGAAAAGCGGCCAGTTTTTAGTCTTGAAAAAGCTCAGCGACTCTCGTTGGCCTTGTCGAGCTGAAGCTACGAAAGCCTTAGCCAACGGCTATTCGGAAATCGAAGAAGCTCTAACCAGCATATCTTCCAATAAAGATCAAAAAGACATCGTGAGGAATGAAGCAAGGCACCTTCTACAGAAGATGAGTGGTCTTCAAAGCGCTTTGTTTAAAACATTTTGGAACGATATCTTGGAGCGATTCAAAGCTACAAACAAGATGTTGCAAGACCGAAAATGATTTTTAAATGGGCAATGCAGTGTACTAGAATCATTGAAATTCTTGGAATCCAAGCGAAATGATTTTGATAAATACGAGGAAGCAGCCAAAAAAATATTCCATGCTAATGAATATTTACAATCATGCACTCGCACCACAACCATAAATGTGAGGCTGAATCCGCTTGATTAAGGAAAGCACAAGACGCAAATCTGTCACCCAAGAAAAAATACAAAGTAACCGCCTTTATCCCAGTCATTGACCAGCTATCCGTTTGTCTTACTGAAAGATTGCATGCCTATGAAACTGTACGTTCGAGATTTGGATTCCTGAATCACATCAAGAAGATGGATGCTGAAAATTTGCACGCTGCAGCAGAGGCATTAATGAAATTGTATTGGGATAATTTAGAGCCTAGTCTTGGTAATGAGTTGGTTTAATTTGTGTCTTTGATTGACACACACAATCAAAGGAAAGGACTATTGAACAGATCAATCACCGAAACTATTTTACTACAAAATTCGCGAAAATCAAAATTTCAGAGCTACATTCCCAAACCTCGAAATTGCATTGAGAATGTATTTGGTGTTGATGGCAACAAATTTCACTTTAGTGCGCTTATTTTCAAAAATGAAAATTATAAAAAATAGGCAGCTTTCTCTTCTGAGCATTGAAAGCAATTTACTCCAAGAACTGGAATTCAACGATTTTTCGGCGAAAAAAGCTCGAAAGGTTTCTCTCGTTAACCCTTAAATTTAATTTCAGATAATTCTTTTTTCCGTTTATATTTATATGTGTTTGTTCAATACTAAAAGAATCTACTTGGTTTCACAAGAAATTATTTATTGAAAAACTCGAATGAAAAAAATGGTTTACTTTATATTGAAAATAATTTGGGGCCAGGGAGTCTCCGATTATTTATTGCCCGAGGCCTTTGGACCTCTAAATCCAGCCCTGAGTTTTGTATGCCTTTCAAAATACCGTAAACTTAGACTGATGTGTACCATTTACCGTTAGAACGAAACATTTCTCCTAATTTTGTATCACAAAATATTGTGTTTCTACAAAGTAAGTTTTGATATTTTTCTTTATGAACTATGTTTGGTCAAAAAGAAACAGCACTTGATTTAGTATTATTTTTCGAAAATCAAAACAATTTTTTTTTTCTGAATTGAAGAAAAAGTCACTTAAAACTTGTAAACTTCAAACTTTTAAGGAGCACACAAAATGCACGTTTATTCAAAGAATATTGGTACTTGTTAGTGTCTTAAAATGTTTTGCTAAAGTAGGGTTAATGGAAATAGTAAAGTTACATTAATATTTTAAAAATTAACTGCTTCAAAATGATATAAAAGGACTAAAAAAGGACGAACTTGCTTACATTACCAACACGATTTTTTATTTTTCAGGCTAACCAGAATTTTGATACGCTGTATTTTGAATACAGTTTTATGACCCAAACTGTATTCTGATCTCTGGAAATATTTTTAAATGCATATTTTACTAATTTGATTGAAAATTCAAATTGGAAAGAACTCGAGAATTTGTTTTCCATTGTAAGAAATTTGTAATGATCGTTATAACCGTTGAATGGTGAAACTACTTTAAGTTTTACTTATTTCTAAATCTTTGTAACTTTTCAAAATAATAGATTTCAGCACAAAGTTAAGGTTTGTTTCATTTGTTATTGGTTTATCACCAAATGTCACTTTTAAGACGTGTTCAGATTTACTGTTTTTAATAAAAGGAAAATACTTTTCTTAGTTAAATTAAAAAATTCTTTAAATGTATGATAAACAGCTAACAAAAAAAAAACGTTAAGGTCTCTGGCCAAGCTGGTCCAAGCAGAAACATTTTTTTTAAAAGAAATTTGCTTTCATAAACGAAATGTAACTACAAAAGCTTGCTTAAAATAATTTTTTGAAACGATTTATTTTTAAATGTTGACAGGCGATGACATCTTCCGAGTCCACGACCAGCACCAGTAATTTTGTAATCAGAATTAGGAGTTCTTGTAATTGTAAAAATTACAGAACAGAACATAAATAATTGGGTGAATTGAATTTTAACGTTGAAATTAAATTTGAAAGAAGATTCGCATTAGGTTTTTGTTTCATAATTTCTAACACTAAAAACGGCCTAAAGATTTAAAATTTTTTTTTCAAATTTGGTTTTCTTTACTTGTCTTCTTTCAATATGAGCAACATTTTTTTATTGCACCATATTACTCTTATATTTTTCTACGTATAATCGAGTGATCAAAAATTTCTATTTTACATTCTTAATAAAATCTTACTTTTTTCAAAATTCGTTTTCTCAAAAACGGTACCGTATTTTTAACGAAATTAAAATATAAAACGTATATTTATAAGCACCAAAAATATTTGTTATGTATATAAAAAAATTAATTCAAGGACCATTTTAAGGATTTTTGAAAAAAGTCGTAAAATAAGTTTTTTTTTTTAATTTATTGACATTTCAATTTTTGTAGATTAACTCAATTGGTATATTTTTAAATTTAAAATATAACTACTATTTCTTAGCAGACTAAGAGTCTTGAGCAAAGTGAAGAACTTGCTTAAAAAAATTGTAAGGTACTTCGAAAGGAAATATTTTCTATGGAAATTACAACCCAATCAGTTTAAATTTCCTGAGTTTTGAGACCGGCTAACTTAAAAAAAATATTGAGAAAAACTGGTTTCAAGTTTCTAGCAGTAGAAATAATTTGTAATTTTGCAATATTCGTAATACTTAAGAGGTTTAAGCGGCCATTATATTTTGTGGAAACTTTTAAATTTCTTTTTTCTTATTCAAGGGTGCCTAGGGCCTTATAAGCAATAAACAAAAGGTTATTTATAATTTTACTCCGATAAAAATACATTAAGTACAGTCTTCAAATCAGGTCTTTTTGCCTACCCTTCACTGTTATTCCAAAAAACAATTACGTTGATGTACTTTGTTTAAATTGAGGATAAATATTATTTTTATTTGTTTACTTATTTACGAATTTTTATAAGACTTATATATAAACCTCAAAGTTTGACGCGAGCCTAAGGCTTATCATCAAATATTTCAAAACTAATAGGAAACAATACAAATAATAATAATTATTATTAACTTCTGAAATATTTCATCTTAAAATACAAAAAGCGTCACCATCAGCAGCACCTTCCTGTCTATTTCTGTCTTCCCACAGTTACTAAGGACATTTCTATCGACCAAAGTTAATGTTCACTTAATAAGGATGCTTCTTTTTCAAATACTTTTTATTCCTTTTTGCTCTAGTTACACACCAAGTCGAAAGTCGAATCTATGAATTACTCGTGCGGGTACTCGTATATACCTACAACTCTCCCTTGCAACATTATTGTGGCAAACTAAATGAGGTCGGATTACATCCATCCATCCGCTTAAGCCATAAGCGAAACATCATCATCATCATTGTTGGTTGTTGTTGTAAAATGTATCTAAATATACATTTATATCTTTTCATTTCTTTGTGCTTTAGCAAAAAGCCCCTAAAGTTATAAATTTTTACGACCGAATCAAGGAAGGCCTGGAATTTTTGTCTGGATGGGAAATGTAACTGCCAGATTTTTCCGTTCTTACCATTAAAAATACCTTGAAGCGGTGTTCAACACATTCTTTAAACTCTCTGTGTGTTGTATAGAACCATTGTTTTCAGTGTTCCCAGAATTCTCTAAACTCCAACCAACAACTCTATGGGTTATCCTTACACAAAACGACACACAAAAACACACTAATTCCAGCTTGAAAAATAAAAAAAACAAGAAAAATGTAAGTCAACTCCATCTGAATTACATTCTTGGTTGAGCGGGTCTACAGCTACTCCACTGTATGTAATATGTACGTAAGTTTGTTGCAAAATGTTTTGAGAGAATTTTATATGGTATATCCATGACCCTTCACAATATATAGTCTTGCTGCCTGCTTGTAAACGCTTGCTCAATGCGATGCCAAGGAAAACTTAACTCGCAACTTCAAAGAAATAAGGAATTCCATTCAAAGTGCAGTGATTTTGTAATACTTTCCTTTCCATACAGTACTTTCGAGTACAACCCCAAAATTCAAGACCAAGAAGTATATATGTATTTCCCTATTTTCTACACATTATACGTACTTACGTACTCTCAGGAATTACATATTCAAATTCTTTTGCATCCAGACCTAAATTTTCTTGTATAGATACAAATATACATAAGTATCTATAGGAGCTAAGCATCAACTATGGGAGATGAGATAGAGTAAAACTATTTCAAGAATGTTTAATGTTAAATGACTTGTTGCCGAAAACGAAATCCATACATACATATATCGTTGTCGTACAACAAAACTATGTTCGCACAGGACGAAGGACCTTTTTCTGTCTCTATAAATGAATGCGAGAGTGCCGAAAGATACTTAATAGATTACGACAGGATTAAGGTTTTTTTCTTAACTATTTTTGTATCTTTCCTTGTACTGTAACTAGACTATAATGTTAAGCCTGCATTGGGATTATACAAGATAAAGAACATTTAATCTTTCTGTCTATAGGAGTGCAGAAAGAGCAAGTATTGAGGTCGTAAAAAATGTCTGTATAGGTACCCGCCTTATTTATTATTTATGTTAATTGATCTTGACGTTTATTTTTATTTTCATGTTAAATTAAAGAAGATAATTTTTAAGATAGGTAACATTTCATATTGGTCATTGGGGAGGATGCTGCTTAACGATAAGACATAAGTCTTTATCAATAACTTTGATTATTTCAGAAACATCTGACTATATTTTACTCGGAGGTAATCTAAAGGGGCATATATTAAATCAGGCACCAAAATTTAAATAAAGTTCAAACTCAAGTTTTTTACATAACATTAGACTACAAAAATAGCAAAACGACATTTGTTAAGTCACCTTTAATTTTGTAGTTCTATGTTTTCTATATTTTGGTTATTTTTGTTTAAATTACAAGCATAACAAGACATTTGTAATTTCTTTCAAGAAATACTTTATTAATTAATAAATTGTCGTTAATTATAAGTGGAATATTTATAACAATTTAAATTTTTTTGTGCGATGTTTTCTATGTTTTTAATTTTTTTTCCTGCATAGAATTACAAAACTTGTTTATGTTAATTGAGTTATTGACCAAAACTTTCGGACTTAAAATGTTAATAAAACATGATATTATCATGGTAAAAAGTGGGTTCCCAGATTCCGTCTGTCTGTCCTCGCCCCTGCAGCCCAAACCATGGGATCGATTTACTTCAAATTTGTAAATTAAAGTTTTTAGTTGATTCGCGTTTTTATTTCTTTAAGACTAAAATTAACATTTGTCCCCATACAAATTCTTTGTTCAAAAATAGAAAATCCTAATTTTCTTAAAAACGAATCGATAGATTTTTAATAATTTTTGTTTACATTTTTAACTTTAGGAAGTTATTGCAATGGGTCCGATTTGTCAAATTGAACATTTTGACATTTCTCGACGTTTCAAGGTCCCTAGAGTCGAAATAAAAGATTTTTAGAAAGCTGTCTGTGCGTTGTGTACGTACGTCCGTACGTTCGTGACGTTTTTTCGTCCTCAATACCTCAAGAACCAGAAGAGATATTGACTTCAAATAAATTTTGTTATACAGATAAAAAGGCAGAAAGGGCTCTCAAGAAAATTGCGTGGATGGTTTTTTTACCATAGCAGTTTGAAAAAAAGGTGAACATTTTGGTTAACCCTAAATAGTTTACGAACCAAAAACGCTAGAGACTTGAATTAAATTTTATATAATATATTGTAACGTGATACCAAACAGGTATATTTTTTGAAAAAAATCAATGTAACGGTTTTTTTTATAAATCAATAAAACTGAAAAAAAAAATTTGTAACCTCCAAAATTTTACGACTGAAATATGATTTCATCTATCAAACAATTTTGTGCAACGAAGAATAATGTTTTTGACATCTAACAAAATTTGAGAAAAATTGAATAGATAGTTTTTTTATAAAATTATTTTTGATTTAAAAAAAAATTAAGAATTTAAGATTTTTTTCTTTGAAAGTCGATTTCCCGAAAACGCGACACACTTTAACGATTTTCAAATAATAAAATTAAAAAGTAAGGTTTTTTTGAGAAATCTAATGCCATTTTACTTTTAGAAACCTATTTTTCTTGGAGGTACATTTTTAAATCTTAAAATACAGACATTATTTTTAAACAGACTCTTTGCAATCCAGCCGTTTATTTTATATCACACTAGCAGCCCGTCCTGGCTTCGCCCGGGTAAACATAAATAGGTACAGATTTTTAGTTATAAGCATGCCAATTAAAACACCATGAATCACTAAATTAGAAAAAAATGTATGCTTATCTTAAAGCCTCCCTGTACACTACGTTGGCTGTGGTGTTTGTTGGTGGCAACAAAACGTATTGATTTTGAGGAGATCTTACTCGAAAAAGTGCCACATGCAATTACCCGTGGGAAAAGCACTCTTTCCTCAAGTCGATACCAACAATGGAAAAAGTATGTCATTAAGATATATTTATTGTTAGGGTAAAGGATATTTTTAAAGAGAACTGTAACATTTTAAAAGATATGGGCAAATCAGTTAGTATCATCGGGATTCGCGGAACATGAGCAAGCTGCCCGGCCGCAGGACCCGTAATGATAGTTGCTACAATCATATCATCTCTTAATTCTTTGATCAATAGTTTTTTATTCTATAAAATTTTTTTGTCCTATCATTAATACTCTTCGCAGCGAATGCGATGAAAGACATTTGCTGGCTTATTTTTTCACACCTTCGGTTGGTTTTAATAGGAATTTCTCAAGATTGATAATGTAGCTTACTAATGAAAAAAGAATTATTAAAATCGGTCCAGTACCTTTTTAGATTATATTTGTTATATACAAAAATACACTTCTTTCCTCTTTATAATATTAGAGTATATAGCATTAACTAAATGAGTCTTTGTTTTAAATTTGAAGATAAATACCTAGGTACAAGCGGGTTTCATATTACTTAATAAGGAGGCGCTTTTTCGTGTCTTACTGTTCAAAGAAATCTTCGAAATTTCAAGTCAATCGATTACAAACTGTCTGAGTTGTTGGTCCAGTCAATTTTAAAATAAAAGGTTTAATAATTTTGCCATGTTTTAATACTAAAATTCAAAGAACCGGGTAATTCGAAAATCAAGTACTTAAGGGTTTTCCCGGCCTAAAAGCCTTAAAATTAAAATGTATTGCTTAGTAATTTGAGTTTACTTAAACTTTATTTAGTTGATAAAAAAATGTTTTCTATGTTTTTGTTTATTTCTTAGTTTTACTTTTACAAGTCCAGCAAATCACCCTTCTAAAACATGGTTCAAACTGTTTAGATAATTAATAATAAGTTAACGGTAAACCAATAAACCATAAATATAAAAATAATTAGATATTTGCTACGTTAGCATAAAGCTGACGAAAATGTAAAAATAAACATAGAAAACGTGAAACATAAAAATTATATTTGATTTAACATTACTATTTTACGGTAATTTAGAAACAATTTTCAAAGATGGAAACATTTTTTAGATTACTTGGGGGGGGGGGGGGGTTACTTAGTTGACATAAAATTAGCAAAGCAGAAGCACAAAATACGTCATTTAAAACATGACACGATAAATTCGAAAAACAATCTCATAAAATATTTATAACAAGAGCTTTAAACCCGTTTTTCAAAGAATACTTAAAGCATAGAAAACATAGAATGGTCAAATTTAATCTGTTCCAATTATGAAAAGACGTATTATATTCAAATTATACAACTAATTACTTTTCGATGTAATGTAGCACTTAAATTTTCTTCACTTTTGCCTTTATCCGGGATGATTTTCTTAATTGGGGTATTAATTATTAAAATCAGTTTACTTGACTTTAAAAATTATTCAACCACTGTAAGTTCAAGTATAGCTACTCAGGCTCATAAAATCTTAGATTTCTCAGTTTTGTCAGCAACATTTCTCAATTCTTGTTTACAATATTCATTGGGTTGTACACTTATTTGACGTTGCCGAATACTTTAATTTTCTGAATTCATCTATTTTTGTTTCGCTATTGTAAGGATACTTGGAAAAAACTATAAAAAACGAGCAAATGCCATTTTTATTCTCAAAATACCTTTTTTAAAATATTGATATGATTCCAAGAATCACAAATTAGGTATTTAAAATCCCTTAACCGATATTAGATAATTTCCAGTGTATTTAAAAATTCATTAAGGTATCATTACATTGTATTTAATATTTCCTCGAGTTCGGTGAATTTCCTGAACCGTGGTGTTCATTGCCAAATACTTGGAATCCAGATTACCTGGTATCAGTTACTGTATATAACCTGACCTTTGTTTCGATCATTTCTAATAATGGAAAATCAAAGGTCTGTTAATGATGTTTTTTTTTTTTCTACACGCTAGGCATTTCTCTTCTGCGGAAGTAACTTTGAGATTTGTTTCTTTGTCGTGAATTAAGTGTTTCTTATCCTTTTTTTAATCAACGTAGAATTCTTGAGAAGTTAGTGCTACATGGAGAATAAATCTATACTGAGTGCATCCGAGCTTATGATTGGACTTCCCGAACAGGAATTTGGATATATTGGCAGTCAATTCCTTGATTGTTTGTTTCTAAACATTCTTGCAGTTTTGTTTTGAACTCTCAATTTTATTTTAAAATCTCAGTTCTGGCCGAAAACACACTTCACTGCATATGTGCATATTCATCCCACGTCCCGCACCTAATCAGCAAGTTCATCCGACCTACTTGCACTTATAAAGTTGTGTCTTCAAAGGCGGTTTTTCTTTGAAAATTGTTCACACAATGTTGGAATGCAGGGCTTGAAAAATAAAATCATAGCAACAAGAAGAAGATGATCCAACATTAGAAGAAGAAAAGAAAATTAAAACCAGAAAAATTCAGTGTGACAATCCTAGAAGTTCGCTTCAAGTTGTCGGCATTTGTTTTGGTGTTGTGCAATTTCATTCAAAGGGCAGAGGGAATTTAAGTCAAGGAAGGGTAATCAAGTTGTCGCTTCGCTACAATCGACATGGAATTCCTTCGGCAAAAGGACAGAAGACTACGGCAACGACAACGACGACGACGACGAGTGAATCGAAAACGAACAGTAAGAGGGACATCAGGGAACTCCTTTATTAATACATGCTTTGCTTTTAGAAGTCCAACCTAACAATGAGATGGTTAAATCGGTTCATCGGACGGTTTTATCTTTTTCCAGAGCTTGTAGAGTAGGTGAGTCTTTGGGATAATGATATCGTCGCTCGTCATGTAAGCGGCACGTATGCAAAGACACATATCTTGGAGGATGATTGTATTTTAATAGCCCAACGCTTCTCTACCGTCCTCCGAGCTGCACCGACTGTGCTGCCGCCAAACGCCGGTGTATAATGGATTCATTTTTTGACGCTGAACGATTGCGATAATGATTTCTTTTGTCGGCGGCGGCGTCGGTCGCCGTTCATCGTTCCCCCTCGTCATCGTCGTCGTCGTCTTCCACGAAGACACGAGCGTTGAAATCATAGGTAGGTAAGGCAGGGTGATTGCAGAGTCAACAACAAGGAGTTACATATCTGGTACATAACCTTAGCCAACTCTGATGTGTCTTTGGACGTAACGTAAATGATGAGAGTCTTTCTTGGCCTGAATAGAAGAGGAAAATTAATTGCATTTCCTCTTTGTTTTTGTTTAGCTTTTGTTCTTGTTCCAATTTTGAGCAATGTTACATATTTATATATATAAAGACTTATATGGTTTGTTGCGTTGGTGTATAAAGGGTATTTTTTTGGAGGTATAGGATTTTGAATTGAGCTGATTTATTTAAATTAACATGATATTAACTATATTCCAAAAGGTAATCTTCTGCCATTATAGTTCAAATATTATTGACATATGACCGCCAAGACTGGCTCGGACTTGTTCTAATCTGTAGGTCTAATTTTCGATGACTTTTTCCTTCATTTATGATCAAATGCTAAAGAATCAGTCTCAAACCATTTAATTTGAAATGTCAAACTAAAGTAAAAATAAACACTTGACAGCTGTCAAATAACGGACAGTTAAAATAGTGTTACCAACTTTGAGTTCTATGCCTTTAAAAAAGAAACACCCTTTACAATGCAAGTGATGTGCTAGAAATATGTTTCACCTAGCTTTAGGTCAAAAAAGTTTATTTCAATTTGTGGTACCGCGTGCGTTTTCTACCTACGTACCTAGCACAACCAGGTATGGATAGGAGATATACCTGCTTGCCAGACTTTAAGTATGTCTGTATATTCCACACCGCATCACACATGATGATGGTCTTGAAATTGGTCAGCACAGCACGATATAGAGAATTTTTGGGTTAAATCATTTAAAATTCTCTCTGATAAGAGTTTTAATTAAAATTTAACTCCCCCCTTAACACACCGCAAAATGAACAGAACAGAATAGAACAGATGACGGACGCCTCACTAAATACCCATAGTATCTAACCTCTATAGAGCTGAAA
Organism: Eupeodes corollae; assembly: GCF_945859685.1. Taxonomy (NCBI): domain Eukaryota; kingdom Metazoa; phylum Arthropoda; class Insecta; order Diptera; family Syrphidae; genus Eupeodes; species Eupeodes corollae. The sequence goes on from NC_079149.1 coordinate 135,303,139, forward strand.
CAATATATGTTGGTCTTGGTATACAGAACAATTTGAAGTGCAAAAAGTATCTAATGTAATGTAGGTACCTACTCCTACGAGCATATTGTTTCTATATTCCAAAAACCATGGTTAGACCATCATATGGTGGCAGAAACAATTGTTTTTCATTGCTTTTATTTTTAGAAATTGTAGAACGTACATATATTAGGGAGGAGGAGGGTAGGGTATATGTGAGTTTTTCAAAAATTGAAGTTCATTTTTTTCAATTAGTTTGTTTTTATTTTTGTTTTGTTCTGTTAATCAACACGCATGTGAAGCTTTTGTGAAAACGAATTGCTTCTTTCTATGTTTTCAAAATGAAAGAGAAGAATAACAAATTGCCTCCAGGAAGGATACAAATTTGGACAGTTGTATTGCTTAGAGGAGATGGAGACCTAGCCTGAGTTCCGAGTCTATTAGAAATAGGCAGTAGTATACAATGTTGTACACACTCCTCACAGAGGTATTCACTTCAACTCTGAAGATATATGAATATTTAGGAGAAAAAACGCACAAATTGCTGAAGGTCACAAAGTAAATTGCTTTGTGGCCTTCCTTCTAAATATTGATTAATGTATAAAAAGAATTTTAAACGCATCGCTAGAAACCCGCGATATTATGATTAAAAAAATCTAATATATCAGAAGTGTTCAGGTCGAAATTGGTGGCTTATTCGATTTTGGGAAAGCCACTTTTTGTATATTATTTTAGTACGCAACGACTGTTTTATTTGTGACCTTGCGTTGAGTGACAAATTCATTTTTATCTCATTGATTTGCAAACTCTCAAAAAAAAACAGTTCTCAAGAAATGTTTAAGGATAGATTGTGGAATCTTGCATCACATTTAACTAAAGTTAAAATAACAAAGTGCCTGCTTTTAATTTTGGTTATTTTCTAAATCCATCCGACTTTTGAGTTTTTGGCAGTTGAAATGATTGGTTCCGTTTCCCATATTTAAGTTTGTTTGTTTATTAAGAACTGTCACAGTTAAGGCGTGTTCAGATGAACCCTCGAGGGAAACAGTACTTTGTACATATACGGCATTTTGATCGCTCAAAGCTTCAACTTCTTGTTTTTTTTTAATTCTGAACATTTTCAGAGCGCGTTTTGTGGGCTCAGAATAAAATAACAGAGCAAACAAAGTTAAATGCTGAACACAAACAATTTGATATTAAAAAGCCGAGAAATAAAAAAATCATCGTCAAAACAATCAAAATCATGATAGTTTAGTGCTCAAGTTGTTTCATAATTAAATCAGAAAGCTCTAAACATACTCTGCTCAGAACTTTACTCTGTTCGTTCAGACTTTGCTCAATGCTCAGCTCTGAACTAAAAAAGAAATATTTCACCGCAATACACTTAATTTCTTCTTCTCGAGTCAAAAAACAATTGTTTACCAGGTTTTATTTAAAAAAAAATGTAAAATATACTTGTTTTATAAATACAAAACTAATGGTTAAAATTACTTTTTTCAATTCATATTAAATCTGTAGTAACCGTAGCGTGATGGTTAGTGCGTTGGACTGTCATTCAAGGCGTCTTAGGTTCAATCCCTGCCTGTGCTACAAAACTTTTTCCACGGGTACTGCCTCTTGCGAGGAATTGACAAATCCTCCAAGAGTAATTTTTGTCATGAAAAGTGCTTTCTCAAATTAGCCAATCGGTTGAATGGTTGAGAGCTGTAAGTCACTAAGCCCTGGTTCTTCATGGACTGTTGCGCCACCAAATTTATTTATTAAATCTTTAAAACGTTATGATATGTAGAGCAAAATTCAATTGATGCCGGTAGAAATATTTGTTCGTAAGATATTTGAGATCAACCGAATTTTTCAATTCTTAACTTCAAATTGAAAGTTATAGCATTGTGTTCAATTCGGCAATTTGAAAACTTTGACCTTTTTCGGCGAATTAAGTTCCCTAGAGTCTTAAAAAATCTTTGCTCGACCTCCAAATCTCAAAAATTTGCAGAGATATCTACTTCAAAACATGTTTCTCTTAAATATAATGGCGAAAAATGTTAAACGATTTAGTAAAATGTAAAATTAAGATCTTACTTTCTTTTAACAATTTTCTTAAGTTAAAATCTACTTTAACTTTTACCTATAATATTATAAGAGCAGTGGATGAAAATTTTGAGTCTTCATTTCGGAAGTCAAATTTAAATGTCCGTTTAAACATGTTTGCTTTGTTTGTTTTCACGAACTGTCACTGTTGAGGCGTCTTCGGATGCTCGTTTTTAAATAAAAGCAATTATGAATTTAATAGTAAGCAAAACGAAAAGTTTAAAATTTTAGATTCACTTAGTAAGTTGCTAAAATTGCTACGTGGTAAAATTTTGAGAATTTAAGTAAAAAAAATAAAGCAAACTTTTTACTTGGAATAAATAAAAATCCTGAGAAGTCATTCCGTAATTTTCAAAAAGGTAAACTTCAAACCGATTATCATTAACGATATCGTCAATAATTTGCTTCGCGTAACTTTGTCACTATCATCTCGTCTATAGTTTTAAGTACAGCTAATGCTTGTCCGATAACTTGAAAATGTTATTAAACTTGGTTTTTGTTGTGAAAAGTTGCAACAAATTGCTTTTTACCGAACTTACCAACTAGTAGTAGTAGTTACACGACATTCGTTAAATGCCGCAAATATTTCGACAAAAATGGCTTAAGTTTCAATTACTAATTGCATTTACTTTTCGAAGATCCTTTAATGAAAATTGGGCTTTTTGCAAACAATAATATTGCAGGACACCAACGTTAAGTTATCAGTCTATTACAATCAATTATGTAAAATAATTTAAGTCGATTTATTAAACGTTTATTAATTTGTCATTTTCAAATTGAAATTAGATAAGTCTGTTAATAAACTTATTGTTGCCTCTGTGAAATGACAAGATTGTCAACTTTGTAAAAACATTACATCAAAAAACTTTCTTTAGATTTCACTTTTTTTTGCAACGCTAAACTGTAAATAAAAACAATCTCAAGACTCGTTTAAGTCTAACCATAGACTTACCTAAGCCTCTACCTAATGCATACAAACCATAATTGAAATTTGTCCAAATTTGGAACCTTGTTCCACACCACAAAACATGTCTCAATTTTTATTGGTTAATATCAATTGAAAACAGAAAATACCATTTAATTCAATTTATGAGCGACAAATTAATAAATACATCTTTTTTATTTATCGAAATATAAAATAACTTAATCCCGCAATGATTCTTGGTTTAATTAAACTTAAATTTGTAAAATAAACAAAAGCAAAAAACAAAAAATATAAACAAAAAGAAAAGTCCCATATGAATTCCTAGAGACTCGATGTTCCAATTAAAATTCAATTCATGAGAATGAGATGAGTGGATAATGGAATAAATTTTTAATTACACATAAGTACCAAGAGACGTCTAAAGGTATATTACACGAGCCACGACGATGACGCTCATACATACATATACCTATATATTGGAATTAAAATCGATGGGAAAATATAAAATATATGCAGGTAAGTATGGTAAAAGCTTGATGGCCACTCGAACTTGGCCAAATGATGGGGTACTTGACTGAAGGATATTTTGATTTATCTTCTCTTCTTTTTTTTTAAACCTCTTCCTGTAGGAAATCGATGATGTAAAAAATATTTGATGATGTTTATTTATTGGGGTGATTTAAGGCATAGGGCATAATTAAGCTATATACCCACAACATTAGGTAGAAATAAATTTACGAAATGTAGGTGAAGTTTGTGTTCATTTGAATTCCAGGTTTAAGGTGGATCAATGAAGTTTTTCTTCATCTAACCTATCTACTACCTGGCCTAATCACTTATACCCAACTAAACAGCAATTAAATGACTATCATCCAAATGATGAGGAACACCTTCTTTACACATAGATTGCATGCCTTGAAAAATATTTAAGGATAAGCATGTTAATTAAGTATGAAGTTAGGATTTTATCTATCAGTTCTGTGGGTAGATGGAAATTGAGTAAAATTTAAGAGGTTTACTTAAAGAGGATTAAAATGACAGGAAAAGTTTTCTAGACAATTTAATAAGCCGTTCAAGTTTTGACATACCATCGATAAAATGACTATATTTTCAATATTTATGCTTCGAACTCCCTTTTAACAGAAACTCTTTTTTTACAAAAACAAATTTAGCCGATTTCAGTACAACCACTTCTCCCACACCCTTCAACTTCAGAACCAAATTACCTAGAAACTCTGAATTTTGTAACACTCCTTACTAAGCTATAGCCAATGATTGCACCCTACCGGAATTCAGCTCTGTGACCAAAAGAGTTTCTTAGATACAGCACTTTAAAAATCTCAAAAACCGTAATTGACTGACTCACCGACCATCAAAATTATGAAGTACTTCACACGAAGATACCATTTATAGTTGAAGGAAATTGAAAAATCGAAAAAAATGTGGGTTTTGATCTTAAGACTATACAAGACATGAGTTAAAAACACTCCTTCTGAGAGTTTTAGAATAATGAAGTTAAGCAAAGTGGAAGAAGATTATACTGCGTATACAAAGAAAAACATCTAAAATATAAGGATATGCACTAAGGGGGTCATCCGCCTACTTTACATGTATTTGATATAGTTTATATGAAATACTTCTGAATATTACAGAATAATAATATTTATTAGAGTGAAATTCGTTGAAATTGGACGGACTTACTTGGCAAGTTTATTAATACTTATATGTATATAATAGTAAAGTGCCAGAAAACTTCCTTAGTACAAACCTATTCACTTTTATCCGGTAATCATTCAATAGCAATTATCTGTCTTTAAAAGTTCTTTCCATATAACCTTTTAAAAGATTCAAATTCATACTTAACCTTTGTAAACATAGAACTTGGCATATTTTTAGATCTTATTACTGTTCGTAGAGGACTTCTCGCTCAGGTTGTTTGAATGCAGTAGAACTTGGCCCCCTCTTTTTAGCATCTATTTTTTTAGTGCAATACATTTATCTTTATCTTTCCGTTGAGTATTTTTCTTTAAGAAGACTTAAAATATAAACTTAACCCATACTTCTGAATTTACTTTGCACTAAAAATATGATTCCATTCGCTTTCAGAGTTTTTATTTTCTACCAAACGAAGATAAAACCTAAACTCGTTAGTGTTGTATTTTTGAAGTTTCTTGTTTTCTTTTTTTTTCTGCTGATGGTGTTTTCCAGGAAAAGCTAAGAACTTTCCTTTAATGATTGGTTAAACTATTTTATGTAGTTTTGTCTTCTTTTTCCTTCAAAAGGTTCATCATCTTATCATCAGGCAGGTAAAGGAATAAAATACTCTGTCTGGGTGCTGTTGGCTGCTGCTGATGATGATCTGATGTCGGACGAAGTTAACACTTTTAAAATTAATTTTGAAATAGTAAACTTCTTTTGGCATTACGATTTGCGAAACAAAGGATTGAAAATTCCCTTAGGGAACACAAAGTTATATCATTTAAATATATAAATTCTCCTTTGTGCTACGAGTTAATGTATATATGTACATATTTATGTGTGAATGTATGTTATTGAGTGAAAATTTAAATTTAACGCCTAAGGAAAAGTTAATTTCAATCTTTACTTAGCTCTTATGAAAATCGAATATGTACATAATATGTGAATTTAAAATGAATTCGATATTATTCTTTATTGGGTAAAGGGTCATTTAAATTTAGACAACATTTGGAAACACCTCCGAATGAATATTTAAGGCCTTATTAAACTTATTTGGAACTTAATCCTGTTATTATAATACTTCGAAATTATTGATTGAAGGATTATTCTATTGGAAGTTATCGAAATTCAAGCCATTTGACATTACTCAAAGTTTCAATGCTCTTACCATTTAAATGCATAATTTTTAGAAAGAAAAATCTTTAATGATTTAAGCATGTCTTTTTTCTACATCCATGTCTCTGGTGCAAAAACAGTTAAGTAAGTTAAGTACTCTACACATAAAATACTATTTAATTGTTATTAAAGACTGAAACTTCAATTTAAGTTTGTAGGCTAACTTTTCGAAGGTTCTAACATACAAATTTTTGAACGCTAATCGGAATTTATCAGTCTGTTTTCTTATTATTAAACTTAAAAGGCAATTCTAGCTGATGTAAATTCAAATGGTAGACATGTGCATTCAAGAGGACAAAAGCTTTTCTCAAACCCACCTCTGTATGTACTAACTCCTACTCTCACATCCCCGCGGCGAGTATCGGGCCTAAGACCTCAACTGAAGATTGGTTTCTAACCTGAATGGAAAGTTGTTGGGGACAGCACACGAAAGAGGGTGGGAGAGTTATTTCCACTAAGGAAACTCTCCTTATCCAGGCAGCAGCGGACAAATTCTTTAAATGAAATCAACGGTGCAGCTCCAGTAAGGTTGAACTACCAAGTGAACACCATCTAGGGCTTCTACAAAATATTCGGAGCCCAGGCCCATAAGGAGCATTTCATCTGGCTCCCAGTCCTTGGAGTTATACTAAGGTAACTTCCTGACGACGTAAAAAATACCTTAGTTGCAAAGCACCAACAAGCCTCGGATACGTACGGATTTACTGACAACCCAAGCAAACAAAATAAGGACAACGAACTTCGGATCTGTGCGTGGAATGCTAGGTCCCTTAACAGACCACGTGCAGCCAAACAATTAGCGGAAGCCCTAAACTGCTGCAAGGCAGATATTACCGTCATCCAAGAAATGCTATCGATGGAGAATTGAAGAGAAGATATAACTGTACGGGCTGTTCAGCGACACTGACCCAGCTAACAGAATTAGTCCAACGACTTAGGTGGCTAGGTCATGTAGAGCGAACGGATATCAACGCTCCAGGCACACACAGGTGGGTGAAGGCCTCTACCAACTTGGCGTGCGAACCGGACACAGCTAGCTAGGGACCGAGAAGGCTGGAGACGCATGTTGGTTGAGGCCCAGGTCCACCCGGACAGTCTTAAGTAAGTATGTATAAGTAGATGTAAGTTCCCAAATAATGTAACGTATGGAAATATATCCCACGAAGTTATTACATCTTTCGATTGTGGAGCTTTTTTTGTTATTACATCAACTTATTCGAAGAGTTACTAAACAAAGGTAGAAAATCAAGTCTTTTAAATATTAAGTTCCTATTTATCTTCAGAATTTACTAAAAACTAAACAATGGTTTTGGGATATAAATTTCGCCTTAATTAACTAAAAACTTTTATAAATAACTCCTATAAATGTTTTTTGTTGAAAATACAACAAATTGTAAGGTTTGCCCAAATTAATTTCTAGATACCTTTTTTCTTGTACAATATTCTATAAAAACCATTTTTCTAATAATAATCTCAACATCTCTAATAATGTCCACAATAATGGAAGCTTTGTTTAGGTTAAAAGGTACCTACTACGAGTACGAAGACACTCCTACCTATGCGACAAATTTAACACCTGGAAAACAAAAGTTTTTCTTATCCTTTTCTAAAGGGATTATAAATGAATGTTCTTAATTTTAAAGAGAGACTTCACACCACTTTATATAAACAATTTACACCACCATAAACTCAATGGTCCAAACAAACAACAACAACAATAAGAACAACAACATTCTTTTGTATATAATATTCTTGATGCCGACAAAATATAAATCCTACGGGGTGATAATAAGGATAATACAATAAGAACCCATAGCATAGCGCAAACTGTGATGATGTAGAAAAAGAAGTACATATAAAAGACTAAAAATCTATAAGGATTGTAAGGACGAGAGTATAGGTACGTACCTAGAGCACGAAAAATAAGCTCTTAGCAAAAACTAAAATTATTACACGCCCTGACATCCTGCCGTGCTTTTTTTCCAACCAAAGCAGTTACTCTTTTTTTTACTCATTTCTGCGATGAGATCCTTGTTTTCCTATACCTATGTGTCCTTTCGTGCATTATATACATAAATGTTAAATATATAAAAATAACACTGCACAATATATTATAGGGATATAATAAATCATCCATTTAAAAGTCCTGCTTGACATGGCCTACCCCACTCTCTCTCTCTAAGGACTCTATATATGCAAGAAGGTTAAGTGAAAGAATCCTTCTTGTCCTTTGCTTATTTTGAACCAAAAACAACAACAACCTTGCGTTTTACACTTTGAAGCTAATTAAGTTTTATTTTCATTTTAATTTGAGATCCTTTTTTTCTGATTCTGATGATGATGCCCTCAGCCATAGCCAGAGCAAGAACCAAGCCCAAACCATTGCAACATATAATATTTTTTCCTGTCGTTGTTTTCTCGGTGCGCACTTGTTGTCCTTTACGTTAGCAATTTATACAAAAGCGGGTTTGCAGCCACCTGTGGTTTTTGAAAAAGGTACGCGACCTTACTTATGTATACCTAGGAGGAGTAGGAGCACAATCAAACTCAGCGAATTTACTCGAGGTCCTGGAAACTGTTTTTTTTTTTCTTTTTGATGTACTTAATGGAAAGGGAAACTGGGAGGTGTATCGTATCGACCTACTTCACGTACAATTAGAGTGGATGAACCGTTTCCCATTAAGGCTGTCAAAATAAACGTGATGGAGATGGAGTACCGAACCGAGTATCAAACCTACCATCATCCAACCAACTCCAACTGTGTTAAGGTCGTTCTGGAGGGGCGTGAGGGGGTGAGTGGTGTGTTTTAGGGGAAGGTTATTTTGTAAAATCCCGCCCTTGTCAGGATAAACTATACAAAACCAGCAATTTGTGAACATTTTGCCGCTCATTTAAATGCCTGTTTGGTAATTTAGTGCGTCAAAATATAGTCCTTCACTTGTTTTGTCGTTTTTGTTTGGCTGGTTCTTGATGATGATGAAATTGATTGATTGAATTTACCAACCAACATAACATATCCTGATCCTGAATTGCTTTGAGTTTTATTTCGAGAGGGATACAAATATAAAGGACACAATACTTGGTAGGTATAGTCGCGTTAGGTTGGGTATTTGTATTTTGTTTATTTTATCAACAATAGAATATCGTTGGCGGATAATTTTTGTTTTTCTATTTTCACATCAATCCATCTCTGAAATTAAATTTTTATTTTTTATTTATTTGTATTGAAGTTATTTTAAAGGATATACGCACTCAACTCATAAACCAACAACAAAACGCAACGAAACAAAAATTAAAATCTCCATTTAATCATTGTTTACTTTTTGGTTTGTTGAAATTATGTCAAGGACATTCAGAGGATCATGGCGAGTCCTTTATGATTGATGATCAAAATATGAATGAATTTATAGAAGAACATTTGTTTTTTTTCATATACATATACAAACCTATAAGTATATATGCTTGTATGTATTTTGTAAGTAAATTGTAATATATAGCTTTTGTGTTAAGTTATGTGGAATAAAATAAATCGTATATGATTTACTGAGGGCAGACCTATGAAATTATATTATGGATGTTTTTGAGCTTCATGCTTGAAAGGATTGGGAAATGTCTATTGACATAAAGCATGTCCTATGAGATTATTATTATTATTTTCATTCATATCGCAATATCCCAGAAATATATAATAAATCGATTGAACTCAGTGATTTTTTGACTATTTGTTATTTTATTTCATTTTTGTATTTTGATTTCATTCAATTCAATTCGTTGGTTTTTGTTAAGTTATTGAAGAATATTTATTATGATAGTCAGTGTAATTCATATGACCTACACGTTAGTGAAAATTTTTGTATATTTTTGAACAAGGAAGATAAATATTTTTGTCAGTTTTAAGTTATTTTTAAATGACAATTAATGACGGATTGAATCTGAACTTATTGGAATTTATATTTTTTAAATGAATGAAATAAAGTTTAACGAATGTTATTGCACTAATGTGATCATTTAATTTTTCTACTTAAATCAATTCTCGACAAATAAACGGTTAAAACTAATTAAATAAATTGAATAAAAAAAGGTTGCACATACAATTTTTGTTTGTAATAATTTTAACTGTCAATTCAATTTAAAGAACTTAAAAAAAATTAACACTCAAAAGTTAAGGTTAAAGATGATTAATGTCGAGATATTCGAGACGTTAAGCCGCAATCCAAAGTTTTTACCATTGTCAATTGGATTTTAATAATACGTAAGCATTTGCTTATATCACCTTTTTATGTCGTAAAATTTGCAGTTTAAATGTAATTGCTTTTTTTCAAAGATATTTGAGTATTTTTTTAAAAATGTTTGGATGTTTTTTTTTAAGTTTTTCCATTTGATTGATTTTACATATATTTAATTTGTTGTAAACATTTTAAAACTGAATTTAATTGTTTTTAAAACTCAAACAAATGAACAAAAACAAACATCTCTCTAAAAATTGTGAATTAGATTAAGGATCTTGAAACGTCTAGAAATGTTAAATTCCCAATAAAAAAGTACAGGGTTTTCCAATTTTTCATATCAGCTATCAATTATTATTTAGAATATTTTCTGGATTTCGTCGATAACTTAACTACTTCAATTTTTAAGGAATTGAGTGGATTGTAGAGCCTTGCCATATACCTTTAAAAAAAAAGGTGATCTTTTCCTTGAGAAAAAACACGATCAGGAACCTTTCCTTGCTAAATTGTGACTGTTTCGTTGTAATCGCCTAAAACGGTGAATAGAGTTCTTTAGTTGTTTTTCCTTCTTTAGACTCAATCTACTCAAACAAATCTATTTTTGTTAAATTATAATAATTCTTTGATTTTGTCTTAAGAAAAAATATGATCGCTTATTTTGAAAAAAAATATATATTTTTTTTAAAAACCCCTAAATCTACACTCTTAGTAGTTATAGAATAAAATTACTAATAGCTTTTTGCTTAAAAACCGTTGAATATAATTTAAAAAAACTTCTTCATCAGGGTTAACAAAAATCGATAACTCAAAAAGCTCGAAAATATCGTTGTTTTATATTTGTTGTTGATATTTTACCGTTCGGCTCTAGAGATGGGAAATTTGGATTTTTGTCTAGGTCAACATCATAAATAAGAAACCAAGAGATGAAGACATCCTATTTAAATCATGGGCTAAACTATTGATTTTAATCGAAATTTTAATGTTTAGTTAGCGTGTGTCGCGTTCTATATTTGCTGCCGTGAAATATGAAGATTGTTTTTGATTTGCGTTGTTTTTAGCTGGACATAAATTTAGCCCGTTTTGCAATCAAAGAGTATATTTTTAGTTGTTTAGGTAATTAAGTATTACATTAAAGAAGTCTGATCTTGAAAATGAAGTCAAAAGGGTGGACGGTAACAGACATTTCTAAGTTCTTAAAATGCTCCAGGAAGCTGGTTTATAATGCCCTTTGTCATTTCAATAGGTTTGGAGTGATTGAAAACGTTAAACAAAACCCCCGGGCCAGAAAGACAACTACAAATAAAGATAGAATTATTTATAGGTTATCGACCAAGGATCCGTTTAAGACCTCCAGTGCCATTCGAAGCGAACTTTCAACGAACTATGGAGCAAATGTTAAGCACAATAAGATGCCGATTAAATGAAAATAATCTACATGGGTGCATTGCTCAGAGAAAACCGCTTGTATCAAACAAAATACTGAAGTCTAATTTACAGTTTGCCAAAGCTCACCTAGATAAACCAATTAGTTTTTGGAAAAACTTGTTCTGGAGCGATGAATCCAAATTCAAAGATCATTAAGACGGTGAAACACGGTGAAGGCAACGTTATGGTCTGGGCTACATTATCATGGCACGGCGGCGTTGGCCCCATCGTAAAAATTGACAAAAAATGGACCAGATCGTGTACAGAGATTTAATGTTGGATCATATGATACCCCACGCAGAAGACTGGTTTTTTATGGCGCTTCATGCACCACAGCGACCCTAAACACACTTCAAAGTTAGTGAAGTGTGCCTTAGAGGTGAATAAAATCGATGTTTTAAAGTGGCCAGCACAATCACCCGATCTTTATCCGATCGAGAATTTGTGGAATGATGTTAAACATCACATTGAGCAAAAAAAACAACCAATTTGACACAATTGTGGCTTGACATCAAAATGATTGGTATGCAATTCCAAAGTCACGATGTTAGGCTTTGGTTGAAAGTTTGCCAAGAAGAATTGCTTCTGTACTGCAAAATAAAGGGTGCCCTACCAAATACTAAGAAAAACTTAGAATTGATAACGGTATAATTTCAAGAGTGACAATTGCTCAAATAACTAGTTATTTAAAATAGAACCTCTTGTTTGAAAACATTTTCTTTCTTATGAATAAACTAAAGTTAAAAATTATTTACATAGTTATTCAGAATTTCGCTGTACTTTTTTTGACACTAACAAAACATCGTGGTTTTGAGCATTATCAATAAATAACAAATATATTCAATCCTAATTTTAACGGAAAAAAAATAACTTTGGACCGCTATATGCAGGGTCCGCCATTTAACGTTTTTATTTTCCAACTAGTGCATATTTCGTGAATGGTAGCACTTACATACATAGCTCATGTATGATTTGACACATAATAAGTTTTATCCTTCCGCTGAAAGAATATGGTTGTGTATACGCTTGAACAACGCTGGGAAATATTGCCTGCGATCGATCTAGAGAAGATATTTATTTTGCCAAAAAAATCATCTTTTCAGATTAAGCTCATTTTGATCTTGGAGGGTATGTAAACAAGCAAAATTGTCACATTTGGGGCACAGAAAACCCGCACGCATACATTGAAAAGCTGATACACCCAAAACGAGGCACTGTTTTTGGTGCGGATTTTTGTCCAGATGCATAATAATGCCATTTTTCAAAAATGAGCAAGGAGAAGCCATTACAGTTGAACGTTACGGTTGAATTGAAGAATAGGATATTGGCAACATTTGGTTTCAACACACAGCTGAGCTACACTCGATTTTTTGCACCCAAAAAAGGTTATTTTGTGGTCGCTTTAGCTTTAAATCAAGTTAACGTACTAGTCTTGCGGTCGTAGTTGAAGTGTTATTTTTGGAACTTAATTTCCGAGTTTATCCGAAACAATTTTGGGAAAAATTAAACATCACTGAAGTTAATATGGAAAATAGAAAGAAATAATTCCATCAGTATTTCGGAACATTCCTCCGAAACATACATAGTTCAATTTTACAATAGAAACATATTTTCCAAACATAACCCAAACAAAAAGTTCTTCACCAAAAACTTGATAATATTATTTTGTTTAAATAAATGTTCTTGAACGTTTTTCACAATGGATTTCAATATATTGTTCTTTCCATTTTTAATGAAAGGTACTTGTATCAGATTTTTTTTATCAATATCTAATTTTTCTCGTCTTATCGTAAATCACTGTACTTTGTTGTTCGAAAGAACTTGTAAAAAATATCAATTTTATTTTTAAATCTTAAATCAAAATAATTCAAAATTTTACTAACAATTTGTCTATATTATAAATTTCTTAAAAGGAATAGTGCTGTGTCTTATTTGACTTGTGCTAATCTAAGAAGATTGCAAAAATATGGTATATTTCCAAAATTTTGATAATCAATGTTAAAATAAAACACCTTTACAAGCTCCTTCCCTGCAAAGTTAGCACTTTATTTAACTAAACATTGATATTTCTAAAAAGTCTTCTCACCTTGTCTTTTAATGATCTCTTGGGCAATGTACAAAAAATCAATGATTATCATGAGTTTGCCACCGTTCGCGCGTGACCTTACCACGATTCACGATTTAATTTATTATAAACAAAACCACAATTAAAAAAAAACTATCGAAAACAAACATCCTCATCACTTAAGTATGTAAATTGCTTTAAGCCATAAGCATCACATCACAAAACCAAACCAGTTGACATTTAAAGTCTATTTAGCTTTTAACCTTAACTTTAAATCAAGTTGGATGCTTTACAATTTGTATAATTTTATTTTTCTTTACATTTACAGATTCCATACAAATTCTTCAATATACTACTGCCATTTATTGGATTTAATTTAAAAGGTAAGATAATAATTTATTTTCTATTGTATTATGTAAATTTTGGCTATAAGTTAAATTATAGGTTATTCGAGGGGAATAGGTCGTTTAGTAAATCAATCAATTTGGTAAAGTTCAGAAATACATTGTTTGTAAATCAAACATCAACAAGATCCATCAATACCTTAGAGTCGATCTTGTAGATATATGTATGTTTAAAATAAGACTCGTAAAAAAAGAGAACTTTCTCTTCCCTCGCATCACCACCAAAAACAACAAAAACAGTGAAAATGAAAAACAAACAAATTTAATCGTCAGAAGTCACGGTAAAAATTCTTTCAAAAAGCCTATCTATTGGAATCCGTATATTATATACCTATGAAGAAGGTAGAAACAAGTTTATTGATATTTTCACTTACAACTGGAAACATCAGCGGTACTAACAAAAAAAATCCCGGTCTCCTTGTAAACGACCATAGCTAAGCTATTGAAAAAGATGGAGCTCTTTGATGGTTATATGGTATGGTATGGTAAAAGCCAGAAGGCCTGGGGGATAACCTATTTGCATTCAAATGAGAACCACAAAAGAAATGGACTGCGACGAGTCAAATGGCAGACTTTTAGTTGCGAATATAGTTAGGTAGCAAAGAAGAGGATTGAAAAGACCCAATATTTGAAATACAGGAGCGTATTTTATTCTATGATCTACCTTAAAGATCACCCACGTACTCCTTTTATAGATTTTAAAACTTTTTGATGTAATAAAAGAACGCAAAGTAGCTATAAGTTGACATCAGCACTAGTTTTTTTAGTGATGATAATCCTCAATTGTGTGTTGAGACTTGGTTACATCCACTGACTGTGGAATAATTTGCTCCGAACTGCTTTGAAAACTATGCTGTCCAAAACGTTAGTCAATAGTGACCGCTATAGAGCCATCCTTACAATATAGTTTCATGTTACGGACCCATGAATTAAACTCAAGGATCTTCTAATTTAACTGCTCTTGAATTTTGTCTGGGGCGATTTATAAAGTAACCGATACACACGAAACGATTAATCCCTTGAAGGACAACATTCGCCGCGTTATAACCTATATACGGCACAAATGTTGAAAAAAGTCATCGAAGATTGGATCGCCAGCAGTAGCAGTCATAAATCTGAAATCTTTTTACAATGCCAGAAGATTATCTTTCGAATACAGTAAATTTCATGTTTATTTAAAGTCTAAAAACATAATTTTTTAAAGCTTTTTTAGCGTAATTAAGTTAAAAACCTAGTTTTCCTCTCAATATTTTTTCTAAAAATAAAACTACAACTTCGCTATTTTCACTTTAAGAACAGTTTGCTAAGATTATTTTTGACAATTCAAAAATTAGGTTTGTTTGATTTGATTTTTTTCACGAGCTGTCATTTTTTAGACTTCGCACCCAAGAAGAATTTAATGGAAGAAAAGAAGTTTATTATTTAGGAGAAAAGGAATTAAGTTTTGAAATGGTTAAATGTTTCATATTTGAATAAAGTAAAGTTAAAATGTATTGGTTTGAGTCTTGTAATCCTATCTTTACTTGGATTTTTAAAGATTCATCCTAAACTTCTAAGAAATTAGTCCTATCAAGTTAAACCTCTCTATTTAAGGAACTCATTTTCAAGCGCCTTTAAGACTTCATTGAAAAATTGGTGATGAAACAAAAATTAAATACGGCCATGCTTGATGCACTCATTGCACCTAGTGTCCGATTTGCTGTGTGCACATTTAAGTGACCATATTCCGTTAGAAAAATGTGTTGCTGTAGGCTTTTAAAAACATATACCAAAACAGATGATTCTTGTATGCTACTATTTTAGATATCATCAACTAAATGGACGTTAGACTTTTCAGGCAGAGGCGCACTTTGCGTGTAGTATATGCACCTTAAAGGTGCCAAGAGTCTCTTTTCTGAATTTTCACTTCTATACGCTTGCTTATTCAACACAACTCATCTTCGTTCATTGCTGAGGCTTATAAACAGAGGCTAAAGCTTAAGTTGCGGCCTAAAGAAGAAAAAGCCGAATAGCTTTTGGAAGAATATAACTTCTAAGTATAGTAAGTTGGGACATGGGAGATGAAAGGTAAGAGATTGGTTTTATTTTATTCCTTGTTTCTGTTTCTGTTTTTATATATTTCTGTGGCATCATCGGGATCGGGAGCATGTTGTTTATTCCAATACTAAAGTATGCCAAGCACCTTTAGCAGCAGCACTATTTTTGCTGGAATGGTTTCGTGCCAGATTGAGATTATTTTATTGCAAAGTTCTTGAGACTTCTTATAGTTCTTATTCACTTCGTCTTCGTCTTTCACTACTTCTTCTTCATCTTCTTGAAAACTGAACACGAACTGAATGAACATACCAGCTCCCCCTTCACCCCCCAGAATATGTAATGACATGTGTGGAATGACTGTTAGATAATGCTATTGCAACTTGCTGCAACTGTATATAGTTGCTTGCAATTTTAATTTGTTGATGCTTTTCTATAGAACAAGGACAGCGGTCATTAATATTAACTTTTTCTCTTTTGTCCTCTATGATGTTGTCTTCTAGTGTTTTAGTTTTATTTTTCTGTGGTGAATAATGTTTTCAAGTGGAATTTTGACATGATGAAGTGTTGAGCATCATGGTGAAATTTAGAAATAGACAATTTGGGTTTTTTTTGGGAAATTTTTTAATACAACACAAACATGTTGTGTTTGAACTTCAGATGCTAGGTGTAAGAAATGATTAATTAAAATGTGATGATATCAAAGTATGAAATCATAAATTAAACT
The DNA here is from genome assembly GCF_945859685.1 of Eupeodes corollae. NCBI lineage: Eukaryota > Metazoa > Arthropoda > Insecta > Diptera > Syrphidae > Eupeodes > Eupeodes corollae. Next base: position 135,319,904 of record NC_079149.1, read on the forward strand.
TGGATGGCAGGTGGTTTAACTGTTTTAATAGTCCATTCAAGCTGTGAACGTTATACTACTCGTATGTCAACGGTTGCTGCAAAAACAGGTCTATGAAAAAAGTTGGTTGGCAGAAGGTATTTGTTATTTTTATATAAAATAAACTTACGGTAGGAAAAATGAAACAATTTAAGCAGATTTGTAAAAAAAATACTTTTAGTAAGAAGTCATGAAAGAAACCATCGAAATCAATCATGTGCTTGTTGATACTTCAGAAAAATGTGGCTAATATAAAATACATAAGCAATATATTGCCAGATGTAAGAATTTGAATTACCGAATTTCATTTAAATAATTGTACACGTCTTACAATAAGATTTTTCATTTGGAACAGTCCGCTATTTGGGCAGCTGTCGCTTTTGAACCTGTCATCTTCTTTTGACATTTAACAATTAAAAATGTAACGATACATGCTTCAACAAAGCATTTAAACCTTCAAAATTAATTAAAGTTAAAGCTATCATCGGTTTTCATCATTGAAGCTTTGTATCAAAATTAAGATAGTAATCTGTAGAATTCTTTTCTAAAACAATACTTTATTAACTTCCCATAGGAATTTATTGCAATGGTCCGATCTGTCAAATTGAAAATTTTGACATTTCTCGATGTTGCAAGGTCCCTAGAGCCGAAACAATAGATTTTAAGAAAGATGTCTTGTCTGTGAGTGCGTGTGTGCGTATGTACGTTCGTACATCCGTACATTCGTGACGTTTTTTTCGTCGTCCATAACTCAAGAACCAGAAGAAATATCGACTTCAAATGAATTTTGTCATAAAGATAATAAGGCTCTCAAGAAAATTGCGTGTGGTTTTTTCACCTTAGCAGTTTAAAAAGGAGAACATTTTGGTTAACACTACATATCTCACGAACCAATGACGCTGGAGACTTGAATTAAATGTTATATTATATATTGGACCGTTATACCAAACCAACATAATTTTGGAAAAATCTAATGAACGATTTTTTTAATTAAAAACCGAAAAAAAAATGTTCACCTCGAAAATTTTACGAATAAAATATGATTTCATCTCCAAAACAATTTTGAGCAGTGAAAAATAACGTTTTTAACATCTGGTAAAATTTTGATGAAAATATAATGAACAGTTTTTTTATAAAAAAATAAAAACCTAAATACAAAATTAATAAAAGTTGGTAAAAACTGATTTTCCACTTAAATATCATTTCAAAACTTTGAGATATTGGCTCCAAACTACTTTTATCTTTTAAAAAGTATTATTCAACATTCAATAAAATTTTGAGAAAAATCGAATTGACAGTTTTTTTTAGAAAAAATTAAAACCTAAACAAAATAATTATTAATAGTTAGTGAAAATTGATTTTCGACTGAAATATATTTTCAAAACTCTGAGATATTGGCTTTTAACTACTTTTATCTTTTTAAAAATATTGTTGTCAACATTCAGTAAAAATTTGAAAAAAATCACATTGACAGTTCTTTTACAAAAAGAAAAACTTAAACGAAAATTCAACAAAAGTTAGTAAAAATTGATTTTCGACTCAAATATATTTGCAAAACTTTGAAATATTGGCTTAAAACTATTTTCTTGTGACTCAAAAACCTTTTAAAAATTAAAAATATTGTCTTTAAACTCTTTTTATTTTTCGGTATTCAGTAGTTTTTTATATAAAAATAAAATCTAAAAGAAATATTGTTTTGAAATTTGGCAAAAATTGATGTTCGGTTCTTGATATCTTTCAAATTAATTTCATTCATGCAATTTGTAAAAATTTAAGAAATGCTGCTTAAACTGGTAAAAATTTGTTTTCGACTGAAAATCTATTTGACAGAACTAAATTTTGAAACTAAACTATTTCTTTATATGAAAAATATTGTTAGTAATTTTAAAATTTTTAACAATAATTCAACTAACATCTTTTTTAACTCAACACGAAAACCTACAAACTTTTAAGCAAGACAAATCGAAAGACGGGATGGAAAGTTATAACAGCTTTTTTTTGGAAGTATTCTGGTCCAATAAATATCCAATAAATCCATATATTGGGCCTTCTTCGTTTTCTTGCAAAGTCATATCAATCAGCCAAACTCCTTTAAGGAAATGTTTTTGAAGGCCCAAACTTTAAAAAATATGGAAAAACGATTTTTCAATTGTCTAGATCAAAAAACTCTATTAATCTAGAACTGTTGCTGAAGTTCATTTTCACTTGCTTAAGGAACGACTAATTTTGCATTTTATAATTCGGAACAAAATCATTCAACTGAACCTGTCATTTTCGTTTTCAATGATCAAATTTTACCTGAAATGCTTAGTTTTAATGCGGAACATATTTCAATGATTGCTATAATCTATCAAAAAATACCAATAATTGATTTCAATGATAGGAACCAATAACAGCTACAATTACCCTCTTAGACTTTTCTATAGGCCCACGTGAAAGAATGCCAATGCTCCACAGTCGATTGAAGATTGAGTTGGATAAGTTATCAAATACATACATATAGCCACACATGTGATACTACAACTTGACCGAATTTTTCCAAATTGTATCAAAAATTGAAAAATGAATAATGATGTCAAAAATATCCTGTAGTTTTTGTTAAAGTCAAAAGTTTCGTCTGTCGATATTTCGAGCTGTAGTTTTAATAGGAACAATTTGACCTTAGAACTTAAATCTACTTGTCAAAAGCAAGGTTTGTATACGAAGGTAAGAGAAATTCTAAAAGAATTAAAGTAAATGAAATAGAGAAGGCCTTTAAGCATAATGGCACCAAAAAATGTTGATATACGATCTTAAAATCTGAACCTTTTTTATCAGAATTGTTAATTGAGGTGCATTTTATATAGATTATTTATGCATTAAATCTTAGACTTGGATCCGTAATTGATACTTGAAAATTACAGACAATTTTTACAAAATTTAACGATAATGATAATGACAATGATAACAAACACGTTTTTTTTAATTTCCTAAACCAAGTTAAAAAGAAAGAACAAAGAAACATGCTTGTCGACATTTATTTTTATTGTTATTTTATTGTGTGACCAAATTGATTTGTCTATCATATTGTCAACATTCCAAAAATAACTTAGAAGGTAGTAAATTCCATAGCCAAGCCAGTCTTGTTTTCGTTTTGATAAATACAAAATTTCTTCTTGAATTCAGGTAATATTATTTTAAGAAGGTCTTCAATGAGTAATTTGATGCGCAATGCGATCTGATTAAAAACCAAAACAGCTATCGACAAGTTTAAGTTGTATTCATTTTGATGATTTACTCAAAAATATACAATTGAGATGTATTATGGATTTATAAAGATATATAAATTTGTATAAATGTTCGTAAATTGATATTTTAAAACGTAGTAAAAGCCAGAAATTACCGGTTTTGTGTGAACGCAAAAATTTAATTAAATGTAAATTTATGAATGCAAAGATTTATGTTATTATGAGTTTAATTCCAACTAACCAAGGTCATGGATTTGGATAAATATTAACATGGTGTGAATACATATGTGAATTCAAAAACTTAGTTCATAAAAGTATTTTTTTTAAAAATATGAAAGAACTAGTTTGTTTTTTGTTTTTACAATGCGATGTTTTGCGAAATATTTGAAGTTGAACAAATTATTAATATGGGTTTTCTCTTTCTTAACAAATATTCAGAAATTAATGCACAAAAAACATGGTTTTTATTATATTATAACAGAATTTTAAATAGTTAAGTGAAATTATTCAAATATGATTTTTAAAATTTAATTTTCAATATGTATTCATAACTTATTGTTCCGCTTATGAATATTTTAGCAAATCTTAAACTTGTAGTTTAAATGATTTATTCTACTTGACGAATAGAAAAGTTTTGAGAAATGTCTTAACTGACCAAACATTTTCTTTTGATCGTTTTGTTAATATTTTATTCTATGTTTTTTAAATATTCTTTGAAATAACCAATGCTTTCCGAAGTCATGATACATATATGTACATAGACATCTGACTTTAAGGTTATAAAAAAAATACAAAAACATTATCAAAACCAAACAAATTTAAGATGCCAAAGAAAAGTTCCAAGTCCTTCAAAGCCTCAATTTCAACTAAAATGTGCATTTTTGGGGTAGTTATAATATAATTGTATTTTTGTAGATAATTTTTAAGTCTTAAGTTAAAATCATTTTGCAAAAGAACTTAACTTAAAAATAAAACAAACAAACCGTTCGAATTCGGCTTAAAACTGTAGGTCCCTACCATCCCTGACAACAGTACTCTCACAGAGGCATGGTTGAGAGTTGTCAGTCACCAGGCCCTGGATAACGCGATCAAAATGCTTACGTACTCGAAGCTCTAGTATGTCTAAGCGTAGGGCGTTCCATAGTCTGACAGAACGAACAAAGAATTGATGCTCAGAGGCAGAGCAAGTGAATCTTGGTTGAATAAATACAAAAGATCGTATGGATGTAGAGAACACAATGTTTATTATAAAGATAAGATGGATCCTTGTTTGCTACGATGCCATTACAAGTCTTTAAAGTATTGTAATTTAGATATGCGTTTAAGGTACAACCAAGTAAATTTTTTTTATTCGCCGAAACATGATCATAACACTTAAGATTGTACACGTATCGAATTTTGTTGTTGAAGGCAACATTTTGGTTTCTTTTAGATTCTGAGCTATGACTGCAAAATATCTGGCATCCGTAAGTAATAGTCGGGATAGTTAAAGTTTTTGCTAATAAAAAAGTCTAATATCTTTTGGCGTACGCTTCTGTGTGAAGGAAACACTCCGTAAATTTTTCCTATAATATGTTATATGTGACCATCCCAACTAAGTCTGGAATTAAACCATATACCAAGGTCCTTCACTCTATCAACGTACTCGATTACCTGGTTGCCAATTTGTATGGGTGGAAAATAACTGAAATCAACCTTATGTTTAAAAATAACCATACATTTAGATCTTGTTGGGTTCAACATCAAGTTATTCTCCTCTGACCAACGATAAATTCTATACAAGTCTTCATTAAGTAGGTAAGCACCGTTTTCATATCATGCCCAATTGACAACTTAGGCGAATCTGGACATCGTCTGCATATACTCGTAAATCCATGGACGAATAATGCACCTCGGTTTTAAGGTCATTAATACAAATAGTGCAAAATAGCAACGGTCCTACTATTGATCCCTGGGGAACTCCGGAATAAAGATCCAGCAATCCTAAAGCGTGTTTATCTACAATGACAGCTTTTTTTCTCACAACAAGGTAAGAAAACATTAAATCGGATGCTGAATCTTTGAATCAGAACAGCCTTTTTATTTTGGTAATAAGAACACTGTGATTAACCTATCAAAAGCTTTCGATAAGTCAAGTAATCCTAAAAATGATACTTGGTCATGGTCAATAGCACATCTTAGATCATCAGTTACTTTAATGATAACAGACACACAACTGTGATTTATTCTAAAACCGGATTGGTTAACACATAAGAGATTGTTATTCTTTTTTTAAATTCGAGATCTGGCTATGTACAATTTTTTTAAAGACTTTTGAAATAAATGGAAGAATCGAAATTGGTATTTGGGAGATGTTAAGCGAGTAGTAGGTTTCTTGATCACAGGAAGTACTTTTGCAACTTTCCAGGTATGAGGAAAAGACCCAAAATGCAATTAACTGTTTTAACTGTGCCACATCACAATATTTTCTCTAGTTTTTCAAATGTAATTGGCATACAACTTTTTTCACCCTCTCTGCATTTGAATTTAGGGTAGTTTTAAGAACGTATTAAAAAATTGTAAATGAAGTTATTCTTTAAATGTTCTGTTTATTTTTAACTATGTTTATTGCTTTAACTGTCGAAGAACATACAAAATGACAAAATTAATCTTAAAACAGTAAATTAAAAGATTAAAATAATCAATAATTGATATAAGTTGGAATTTAATTAAACTAGTTCTTTCCAAGCATCATAAGTATCAAACAAATATTAAAACATAGAAAACATCGAAATTAACTTTTATAATCTTAACTACTTATTTATTTAGAACTGTGTATACACTTTGCTTTAAAAAAACAAACCCTAAGGAGCCAGTAAAATCCTTGAACTGTTTTCGTTTTCTTTTATTAAAAAAAGTGATGTGATGCTGACACTTCTTGACTTTATTAAAAAAAAGGAGATAACATTACTACCTTCACATATAATATTCACTCAACAAATCACAAAATATTTCAAGGGTGTTATGTGCATTCGCTTTTTGTTTAAGAAAGACAAATCAAAGAAACTAGGTTCTTCCTTTTTTCACAGTCATTTTTATTTCATTCCCTTAAAAATCTAGTCAGTTAAAAAAAAGGAAAAATATAACTTCTTGTGTCATGTGTTTTATTTAATAAGAGCACCTATTTTCTATATCTCTAATATAAATGTCTACAGGTGAAAAAATAACAAAACTATCTACAAACTTGTAAAAGATGGCAGGATGTTCGAGGAGATATGTAAAGGGTGTTTTTTTTAGAGGAATACAACTTTGAAATAGAATACAAACTGATTTTTTTTTTAAATTGACGTGAAATTTACTTCATTCAAAAGATAATCTTCTTTCAATTTACTTTATATCTTCTTTTAACATTTTTTCTGGCATATGAGCTCCACGTTAGTTATTATTGACGTTTCCATTGAACTAAAAGTGAGCTTTGTGGCTAAACAAAAATCTCGCTATACGTATTTCGAACAGAACTATGATTTCAAAACAAGTTTGCACGATTTGTAAGCGTTGTTCAGGCGTCAGTCTATTTATGATGAAATTGCAAATCCTACTTAAAATATATCAATAGACAGATGTCAAAATGGTTAAAGTTATAAGCCTTTGAAAAAACACCCGTTTTAAACCTTTTTACGTTAAGTACAAATTTTAAGAAGTACTCTCGTATTCTTTTGTGCAAAAAAGGAACTATATATATAACCACCTGCTACTGATTTAAGGCATATAAGTACGTAAGACACCTACATTCGAATTTGTCTCGTAGCTTATTCACAGGCATTTATTTTATTCACCGCCACCTCCCATCATAATATTCATATGTGACTGGCTGCAAGCAAGGACATTGAACACTGAACAGTGGAAACACTCCAAACTATAAAAATCCTTGTTATAATACAAGGATGAATGAGTTTTTCATTTCTCGTGAGATATTTTTTGGGGAAATTTAATAAAAGTTCTGTGTTCGGTCACATGGATGAAAACATGACACTGCTTTTCTTCTTTTTTTTTTCTTTTGCTGGGGTCGTGGACATGAGAACTCTCTGGTTAGTCAACCTCTGTGACCGGGCTGATGAAACTTGTGCCGTTCCATATATACTCTAATTCAATTTAATTTTCGATTTCACTGCTAAAAATCATGATATCCCCTAAGAGAGAGTAAGGGAAGAACAGGAGTAGGAAAAGTTGTAATGAGAGATCTGGGTTGAGGGTATTGAAGAATTTGAAGCTCAGGGCACTATCAGTTTTGTAGGGTGGTACGATATGTGATGGCTAAGGGGGTTAGGTAATATCATTGTATTCCCAAACTATGTGACAAGCATGGTTATAATGTTTACATGGACATTAGAAGAGAAACGCTCTTGGGAATAATTGAGTTGCATATTGCAATTAAATTGGCTAATTATGGCAGAGAAGCAGGTGGACGGGTGGAATATTTAAATTTCTATTCAAATTTAAGCTGAAATCGGTGTAAAAGTTCAATGCATCGAGGTGGCATAGAAAATGAAACTATTGTTTGTAGGTAATGTGGTTTAAACCCCTCGTTAGACGCCATTTAAATAATTTTTTTTAATTGCAGTTTTTTTGTGTGATATTCTAAGAACAGCTTTGAAAAACTAACCGTTGTCTTTGACTTAACTTACTTAATAGAGCATAAGAGCTTAAGGGTGTACAAATAATTCCTTTTCGTGTTTCACAAAATTCTAACATATCACTTTTTATTGGAATGTGAACGCTTTCAAGAGCTGGAAACATTAAATATTAGTTGAGAACATAAAATCTAGTTTTGTTGTGGTTTAGATCATATCACTTAAACAGTTTAACCGTAATACTAGCACTTCTAGGAATGCTCATCAGTATACACTCGAGCCTAACTTCGGTCGTACTGTGAAGTACAGAGATTCGTTCTTTAGCCGTACTACGCGAATGTGGAATGCCTTACCACACTCTGTTTACGTTTGAATATGAAGGTTTCTCAAGTTCAAATAATTAAAATTAATTTTCTGTTAGTAGATTTTCATACTAAATAACTTCTTTTGCTTTATTTCTTTTGTTCACATTGGGCGCCATTTAAATATGATATTTATTTAGTACCCACAGGAATGTTTGTATAATTTTATTTGAAGATATTAATGTCCAGATAACTTTATCAACAGAGTAGTTCTTGATTTTTCTTCCAATGACAGCATTTAATTTCTTTGTTTTTTTAGTTTTCGTATTGATGTAAACAGTTTTTTGTTTAGCGAAAGTATTTTGCTTTGTATCAAAAGTTTAGCGGTCCTGATTTTGGTAAATCATCAAAAACCTTCCGTTTCATTTACTTCAAGCATAATATAGCTAAGCAAAATCTATTGAAGTTAAATAAGATATCGTCATGGAGGTCCATATGGTTTTATATACCATGCATTCCCGTCCATACTAAGCTATTAAGGTTTAGATTTTTATCAAAGCTTTAACAATAATAAGTTGATGTCTACGCGTAAATACCAAAGTCAATTAGCACATACTATCATAAAGCTCCATTGTTTTAGGTATTCCCTCTTTCCCTTTTTACTACAAGAATTTATGGCATTGACATCGACATCAACATCATCACAATGCACAAAAGCTCAAAGCCCAAAACACGAAACCACCATAAACCCAACTAATCCGAAACGGATCTAATTTGACACCACATTTATGCAAGCCTAAATATATAGCTTACACCCACTCTTCGGACTGGGGCTCCCTCTGCTGTGGAAGAACTGTTGCACACTCCAGTGACTTCATTTAGTTTTCCATCCATCGTCATTGCTCCAGTTTTGTTGTTCTACATTTTTTTTCTAGCTTATGAATCTCAAATTTACTGTGACGGAAACACATTATGCGTAAATTTGCTATTTCTATCGTGTGGTTGTTGTCGCATAAACGAGGAATGAGGAGGGATATGTGTTTGGGGAACTCTAAAACAAAACAATACATTTTACGAAGTGCGAAAATATTTTCGATACAAGATAGAGTTATGTCAAAAGAGATATTTCATCACAAGCCGAATCCATTCCACATGCAATAATTGCTTTTGGTTGTCCGTCGACTGTCGTCTGTCGTCCGTCGTCCGTGATGCCTCATATCGCGTTGTCTAAATACGAACACGAAATAAACTCGTATCGTAAACATAACGTAAACGGGCCTAATGGAATGGAATTGCTAAATGAGTTAATTTTGATTCAGAAATTGTTGGACTTGCAAATAGCTGATGGGACAATTTATTCCAGGACAATTATTTATTGTATAAGCCATCATCGGAGATCGCAGTTGCAGCGCAGGAATGTTTATGGAAGCCATAAGCCAATAAGCATTGTGATGATGCACTTTGGTTTACATACCACAACTTTGTAAGAGTCAACAGTAAACAGTGAGCTTGAGGAGCAAATCAAGTTCTAAACCTGGTTCGGTTCCAAAACCTACCTAAAATATCATCAGAGAAATGCACAGACAGATTTTTGTACCTGATGGTATACGAGGAGAAGTATTATGCGTTACGTATACGTTAATAAACTTGTAGAACCTGTCCCCCAAAGCCGGAGGAGTAAACAGCTATAACGTTTTCCTGTGTGACGACGACGACGGCCAATTGATTGCCATTTTTGGAACAAGTTCTCGATATATAGGTCAGCGTTAGATGGGAAGAAATGCACTTGGCCAAGGCAATTGGCAACGGACCAGTTCCGTATTTGGTTTCTTTTTACGTTATGTTGCGATAACGATGACGCTGAGGGTGACGGAAACGACGAATGGTGGTGTTGCCTGATAGTGAGATGGGATAATGAAGGTTGTTCTGCCAGTGCCCGTTGTTTTTGATTTCTCTTTTTGGTCTTTTTTTGCCTTGCGTTGCGTTGCGTTACAGAAGCTCTGCAGACGCATCATGTGTGTTTTTGTTGACTCAAGTTCCACAGTTAATTTAAAATTATCGATTGGTTCTCATGTACATATGTAAAATGAATCCCATGTGGAGTTATGCCAATTTGAAGTGAGGCGCGTCGTTCTCGCTCGAATGTTGTGGGCCTGGGCATTTTCCACCCAAATCCAATTTAACCGGTACTTTTGCTTGTTTTTTAATTGAATTGGTTGTTTTTTTTTTGTTAAATTTGTTTTCTGTTTTTTAGTAACGAATTGTATACTTACATAGTGTAAACAACCCGCTGCCGCACTATTCCGCACACAGTCGTGAATAAACCACGAAAAATTTTCTGAATGAAGAGGAATTTTTCTATAGATTCTTAAACCCGCATCAGTGCGATGTACGTACGTAGGTAAGGTACGTGGAATGGCTGCGAAAAAAGAAGCTTGAATAGCTATTTACTATGTAACATCAAAAGAGTTGAATGCATTACGTTATAAAGTGAATCAGTATTGTAGCTATTCATTCGTATAGATTGTAGGACTGTTGGTATAGCTTCAGCTTTGTAGCTTCCAAAAGGTGCGGTTTTTATTATTTGTTGGATGGAATTTATTTTTTTGTAAGGAAGGTTCACTGCCCTCTGAGGAGAATAACTAAATAATTGAAGGCTTTGAGTGGAATTTCGGACGTGGTTTGATGTAATTGTTAACAAATATTTTAACTGTTAATTTCTGAAAAAAAAGTTTACAGCGTTTTTGGGTCATATCTTCAAAAAAAAACGAGTTTCATGCAAAGTCAAGTGATGTAATTAAGTAAATTTATGACCCAATCAATAAAACTTGTAATTCAAAGTTATTTTAAAGATTGAGAGTGAAAGTTAGACAATTTAATTTCAAAGGGATTTTAATTAAATGTTAAAGGGCAAAATGCCAAGATGAAATTGCCAATTGCGAGTTGAATTTGTAAACAGACATACAACTTTTGACAAAAGTTTTAGGAAAACAATTGAATCGGGAATAAGGTGATTTAAATGTTATTCAAAACTTTAACATTCGAATTGGCTTTTTAGCACATTAAGAATTTTATGGTTGATTATTATAAGAAATTAAGTTGCGAGTAAACAATTTTCTTTGTTTTTATTTTGATATGAAATGCTTTTCCCAACATCATCAATTTACGAGTGCACTTTCACTTAATATTATTTGTGTAGATAATAAAGTTAAGAAAACAATTATGGAGTGAGTAATGGTTTTATTTGAACAATAAATAAGATTGAAATCAAGATTGTAATGATATAGTGACAAGGCTTTAAAGTATTTTGATGCAAAGTTTTAAATCGATATTTTTATGTGCATGGCTTAAAATAAAAAAAAAGGCAATTAAATTTCCAAGCATTTTCAATTAATTAATTAGTTTATTTTTTTCATAATTTGTAACAGTAATATAATATATCGTAACGTGTTTTTCATTGCGTTAGGCTTACCAGGCTTATTGATGATATCGACAACACGAAACTCGAATCAGAGGATTTTCATTTATTATATCAAGAAGAGATCATTGGTCTGCAATCTTTTTTAGTTTAATTTTATTATAAGTTCAGAAAAATTAGATACAAAAGTTACTCCACTTTGAAAAAGCTGAACATTGAACATTTCCAAAGAGTTCTTTACATTTTTGGCGGAAAAAAATAAAATACTCAGAAGCGTGAAATCTTGGTATTATTCAAAATACTCGAAAACTTAATATTTTTTAGTGAACAAATCTATTAGTACCTTAAAAATATCGGACAAAGAATGTAAATCGACTATAATATTGTATTCATTACAGAATCAATTTTAAATACAGAAAATATTTTTATTTTAAATTCAAACTTGTTTAAATTAATAACAAAAAAAACATGAATTTAATAAAATCGGAATTATATTTGAAATTTGACTTTCATGAAAATTCAAATGAATTTTGTATTAACTTTTTAGTTTTAATGTTTGCGACGCATTAACTTATGATACAAAAATATTAAAAATTAAAACAAAGCCTTTGAAATATCGACTGGAAAACTGAATTTTTAAATTTAATCTTGAAGGTATCTTTAATCATTTTTTGGGATTTTTACATAATGCCTTCAATTTATTTGTTGCAGCTAGATTAAAAAAGAATGTCTCAAAGCCTCAGTGGTATAATAAGAGGCTGGCTCAGGAAATCCAACGATTTGAATGACAAAATCTAATTTTTTAAATCCAACGATTTGAATGACAAAACCCAACTTTGTAAACTTCGTAAAGAATTTATTGTTTTCAGTAAATTCTCGCACAGAAATTATGTCATCAACGCTGAAGTGAACTTAAAATGCGACCCAAAGCGGTTCTGGTCTTTTATTAATTCTAAACGGAAATCAATTGTAATTCCTAACTTTATGAATTTTAAAGGTGAAGAATCTACTGAGACAAGCAAGACACTTGACCTTTTTGCTCAGTATTTTGAATCCATATACTCTAAAGGTCAGGAAAATGCCAAAGTGGATATTGGGTCTATACAGCTTAATTCTGCTGATGTTTAAGAAGGATTACAAAGTCTCAAACCCAACGTTAAACCTGGTGTGGGTGGCATTCCTGCTCTCTTTTCTACCTCTACTTATTATTTTGAACAGTTCTTTGTCTTCCGGAATATTTTTGGACGAATGGAAATCATCTTTCTTGATACCAATTTTTAAATCGGGCTCTAAAAACAATGTGGAAAACTATAGGGGAATTTGTAAGTTATCTGCCATTCCTAAACTTCTAGAAAGTTTAATTAAAATAAAACTTGATTTTCTTGTGAAGGAACGTGTTAGTAGTGCCCAACATGGATTTATTTCTGGAAGATCGACCGTTTCTAGTTTATCTTGTTTTCTTCTTTCGTGGTTGAATCTATTGAAACCCAAAGCCAAGTTGATGCTACTTATACTGACTTCAGCAAAGCCTTCGGTTCTGTGTGTGACAATAGATTGCTTCGTAAGCTTAAAGTATTCGGCATACAATCAAGTCTACTTCAGTGGATCGGCTCAATCCTTATTGGTAGAGTGCAAGAAGTAAAAATAGAGGAATATACTTCAAGGCCTATTAGACGTACTTGAAGCGTCCCTCAAGGTAGTCATCTTGGTCCTTTGCTGTTTATAATATTTATTGATGATGGATGAAATCAAACTATTTTTGAAAGTAACAAGCGACTACGACTGCATTAAACTTCAAATGGATTTAGATAACTTTTACTGCTGGTGTAAGTCAAACAGCCTAAACCTTAACGATAAAAAGTGCTTTGTTATTTCTATCTCCAAGAAACATTTTATTTACGAGTTTCCTTATTCTTTAGGATCCAGCCACCTTAAAAGAACTTTTAAAGTTAAAGATCTAGGGGTTATATTCGATCACAAATTTTCTTTTGTTATACATGTTGATGCCATCGTCGCCAAAGCTAACTCAATGTTAAGATTTATAAAAAGAAATTCAAATAAAAAGGTATATACCACTGTAAAAGAAACATCTTGTGGTAGTTTTAAAACTCATGTAATGAGACCAATTTTTGATTTTGAAATTTAGAAATCTTTACGCACTAGATAGAATTTAAATTTATCTTATTTATCATGAGTCTTCATTTGACACTATTTATGAAGGTGTAAAAAACATCATGAATCTTATTCTTTTTTTTTCTAAAAACTCAATTTGTTGTCAATTCTTTAGCGTTAAATAAAAAGATCTTAAGTTCGAAAATTTCATGTTAGGTTTTTGATTTAGTGAACGGACTTTTTTTCATCAAATTCGTTTTATACTAACAACTTGAGTCTTGAACAAGAACAACTGCTAAATATCATATTTAATTTAATCTTTAAGTAAGACAGTAAAGTTTATATTTGTTTTGATATTTACGTGTGACGAGTTTCTGACTTATGTAAGTCCTTTTTGCATAACGTCAAAGAGTTGTTGGTGTTGCTTTTGAATCTAAACTTTAATCATATATATCAAAAACGCCCGTTTTCAATTTTGTTTAATATAATCAGTACCTTTATTCAAAAATGTATTCGTAAACGAAATTCAATACTTTTCGCTTTTTCTGTAAAACAACTGTTCTGCATTTCGTAAGTTGGTAAAATTGGTGAAGGACGATATCAATATTATTTTGTAACCTAAATGCAAATGGCTACTGTTATGACTATAGATTTGAAAATCAGCACAGACTTGATTGGAAAAGTACACTTCATGAATTTATATAGCTTCGAAAAAGCCTAATTTACTTAGGTTTTTAATGGTTTTCTTCGAACTGAAGAGGTGATATTTCAAAAATATTAGTAATTTTATAGTCAATTTCAATTCACTGCTTGTTAGAAATCCTTTTAGTCTAATATTTTTTTTGAAGGAGTGTGGAATTTCCTTTCCAAAATGTATTAGTCTTGAAATTATATTTTAATAGCAAATATTTTTGCAAACCTTATCTAAAAAATTCATACTAGGATCCATTTCGGACTTCATTGAGTGTATTTTCATTTTTCTGGATTTTTGGCCGAATCCGTCCGGTATGGTAACCTAATGCTTCAGGTGTATAGGTCTACGCCATTGCAACTTCTTTGATCATGCATGCCACCTGTCCAGTTCATGGTAGACTCCGCTTTAGCATTTTGGCAATATCTGCTTCACATTATATTGCGTAACCTCATTGTCCAGTTATCCTTTCTTGTCTTTGTTCCCTCCTCTCACCCCTCTAAAAATTTAAAGACGAAGCTGTCTTTAAAACTTTAGCATTTTTGGACTATTTTCGAAATGGATATATAATTTGTCTGTAATTTAGTTCAAAATATAATGTAAAAGAAAACACTATAAATATTTGACTATCCTTTCTAATTCAACTTTGAAACTTGAAGTTACAACCTTTTCTGTTTTTGGGTTGAATGTGGCTCCTTTAACATCAAAAATGCATGTTGTAATTAAAACAGCATCAACTTGTCTACATTTCTTCTAATTTTCCTAAATTTATGGCTCTTGTTAACATTTTTAAAATGGTGCTAGAATTCTGTGCCAGAGGGAAGCAGGTATTCGAACGACTTTTAAGCTTCTCGAATATTTTCCAAAACTATTTCTTGTTAATACTAAAAAACAAAATACAATGTAATACATATTGCATTTTTTTATATAAGTCGAAATTATTTTGTATTTACTTTTTACCGTGGTGTAACAATATTTTGTTGCAACAAAATACTAAAGAGGTTTGAACTATCATATAATATTTCCTTTTAAATTACAGAACCATATAATTAGTTTTACAAATTATTTCCACTTAACAAATTCATTTTTCCATGTTCTTCCAAAAACAAAACTATTCACTTCACCAGCTGCAAATGCAACTTTATTAATCCAACTACAATAGTGCCTGATGTTAGCCCAACCCTATATTCAAACCCAAACCATAATTAGACAAAAAGTAAATAACTTAACAAAGAACTCCATAACTGGGTAATTCTTGCAACATATTTTTAAAGCATTAACAATCTTGAAACCACTCGCTTATTTTCAAAACATTTCTGATGTCAGTTGGTTTGTTTTAAAGTGATGTGTGGTCGCTTGCAATAACATACAAAAAATAAACTAAAAGTAAAAGTATTTCAATAGCCCACGACTGACCAGACCACATATCCACGCTTAAATGTGCAATTCACGCCACTATAGCTGATGGTTGCCTTGCAATTAATCAACACTACTTGAAGCAAATTATATTTACGCCACGCCATTGCCAGTTCATACAGACCCCAGTTATCGCCTTGCCCGCCATTCAACGCCATTATATACGGATTCACGGATGCACGGATGGTAGGTAACCTACCTAATAGATGCGATCATAGCTTTAGCTATATCTTCATGAACCCTATATGTATATATCGTGTGCAATGGAGATTTTGTGGTCTTCAGTTGGTAATTATTATTATTATTATTGCATATATCGCCATATGCATAAATTAATGCATATTAATAAAACAATATTCACTGCAAAATGATAAGGTTCGATAGCTCTTGAAGCTTTGAGAGATGAGATAATAATAAAATCCCGCAGTTTTATACGAGTACGAGTTTATTGCATCATAGGGATATATTGTATATAGGGAGAGAAGTGCTCTATTAAGCACTTTTCAGGTTTAAATGGCTTCGCCTTTTCCTCATTTTAAATCGAATTTTTAAATGATATTTTGCTTATTCTAATTAATCTCATCAATTTCGTTCGTGAAATGAACGTGAAATATTGTTCGACAACAAAATTGATTAATTTCATTATTTGTCTGTTTTTCCTTTTTTTTATTTTCTGAAAAGCCGAATTTATTTTTTTAATGTAGTTGGAAAAAAAAACTTTAACTTTATCCCCATATTTTTATAATTCATTTTGATCAATTTCAAACAATTAATTAAATATATTAAAGCGTTATCAATGTGAATTGAGCAGAAGTATTTTATTTATTTTGATAAATCAATTGAAATATTGAACTTAAATAAAGTCAAACATATCGTTGATTTGATATTAACACTGCAATTTTAGTATTAAGTAAATTAGCTTTAAAAAGTATAACCATTAACCATTTTATTGGTAATTAAATTTGTTTTGAACGTTTATTGGATATTTTTTATATATTTTTTTTTAATAATAATCTATATGTGGATAAGTTTTTGTGTTGTTTGTCCTACTTGACAAAGAGACCAGCAAAGCCCTAGATTGAAATGTTTATGTTTTTTTATTTCATTTATTTCTTAAATCACAGACATTGCAATTATTATGAACAGTGGGACATTTTTTATAATGTTATTACATCAAAAGAAACATTGAAATTCCATACAAAGATATGAAGGCTAAAAATTTTAAAGAATTTAGTAAAGTGTCAAAGTTTCATTTCCGTAAAACATCTTAATATCACTAAATGTTTGTCTACAAGTTAAAATTAGAGAATAGCATCTTTCAATTATTAGTTACTTACTAATCCATATGACATCTGACTTTATGATACTTCAAATAAATAAAGCGCCGTTCCCCAGATTGTTTAATTTTTGTACAACCTGTTAGGCTTGTTCAGATGCAACATTTTTTGTTTATAAAACAGAATTATTATTTAATCCAAAAATCGTTCACACCAAACATTTACACGTTTTTATTTGACATTTAAATTTGTTCAAAACCAACTATCAAATTTTGTATTGATGAAAAAATGTATGAGTAAAAAGTTATGACTATTGCTTCTTATCAAACTATTTGTGAAAGTAAAATGAATTCTAACCAATTCAAATTGAGCCGCAGAACATTGGATATACTCTGCAGTGAACTAAAGGATCTGGAAATGCAAGATCGAAGAAGAGTTTCAACTGAAGTTCTGGAGTCGGGTGGAATGGGCTCACGACATAACCCAACAAGAACTACAAACTCGGTCCGAACAATTCAATAAGGAGAAGCTAATTGTCTAGGAAATATATCATAGAATCAACAACAAACAAAACTGTTACAATAAAAATTCATTTTATTTAAAACATTTTCTTCTTCTTTCACAACAAATTCAAACCAAAATACTGACTTCTGTTGGCCAAATGTTCTGAAGGCACATCGCCATATATATTGGCCTCCAAGAAACTTAGAAAATTCTGAACGATTTTGTGTAGATCCTTATAGCCGGAGCAGAAATGGTCAATTCCTAGTTCCAGACTCGTACCAAAATCACACTCATCCAGAGCGATCACTGAAGCTGTTATTATTACTTATTTTCCTCCTTGTAATTGAACGGAGTGACCGCAAAGTCTTTCTCCAGGTAGTAAGCAAAAGCGTCGAACATATTTGTGTTCGACGAGTTTGAAGACGCATCCCTTGGAAACGTCATTCATTACGAACTATGAACAAGTTTACCTAGTCCTTTGGGTCGTCTTTGTTGACAACAGCTCCTTCAAAGATTCTTGTTTTTGCTTCTCTTCCATATTTTGTAAATAAAAAACAAAAAGCAATAATTCTTATTTTGTAAGGAAATTGTATAACCACGACCAATTTTGTTTCAAAATGAAATATTTGTTTTGACAGCAGCCATCAGCTGTTTTGTTTTCATTAATTTGAGCGCTTAATGTTTCGAAAGGTTTGTTTGTTCAGTTCAACTTAGAATTGCAACTAGTTTTAGAGAGGTTTAATATAAAACTTGTGGTTTACCAAAAATGTATGGGAAAACTTGAATTTTCGATGAAGGTTTTCGGCCAAAACCGATAATTTCGTAAGAACCGGGTTTTGGACTTGGTGTGAGAAGCCTATAAGATTTAAAATCTTGGAATACACTTAAGGGCATAATGTTTTTGAAACTACTTGACCGTAAAGTGTCATGTCTTTTATATTCAAAAATAATATTTCCAGAGATTGTTTTGGAAAAAAATAGCAAACAAATTAGTGTAACGATTTTGCTAACATCTCTACTTTCATGCCTTAGTCTCTTGGTTTAAGACTTTAAGATCCTAGGAACTGAAGTCTCGAGAAGACTTTTTTGTTAGTTTTTGTTCGAGTTCAGGGGTTTTACTATTAACTCGACTTACATACGTTTGATACTATTCGAAAGTTACTTCCTATTCTACTTTGGAAAATGTAAAAAATGTAAAATGGAACTATCTATGAAATTCAAATCGAACATTTTTTTTAAGATTTGTTGAAATTCGAACGAATTGTTTGGCAAGACTCTTTCTTTAAAAACAAAATATCATATTTATGAAAAGAGAGAAATAGTAAAAAGAATAATTACATAAATTAAGAGCTTTAAGGTTTGGTTTGATTAAAAAAAATATTAGAAACAAAAGGATTGGTAGATTTTGGCCAGGACATACTGTCGATAAACTGGTCTTATTTTGCTTGTATTCTTAACACACCATACCTGAAAAATGAGCAAATATTTAGAAAGAATGGTACCCTTAAATATTTTACTTTCTGGTCGTATATGTAACTGACCACAATTTCAAATTTTTGTTGGTGTTAATATTTTTGTTCATTGCTTTTTTATAAAAAGTTAAGTTCAGCGATAAATTTAAACGTTATCAATCGATTTATTTACATCTACTAACATTTTTGATGCACACAACATTTTTTAGATTTCCGTCGCAAACAAATTTCGATATCGAGTGAGTTAGAGCGAATTTCAACGATTTTCGAATGAGGGAGCTCTCCGAGTATTAGAAATATATGATTCAAATCTTGACACCACTCCATCAACTCCATTTTTTTATGTTACAATATTTTTTAAAACTTTCGTAGTACTGATTATTCGAATTCGAAACATATTATTTAAGAATACAATTTGTGTAGTTTGACTTTAAAGCTCCAGTTTCATAAAAGACATACAAAGTCTCCACTTAATATTTACAAAAATATAACGTTCAAAGCATTATTACCTTTGTTGACAGATTGTACATCAAGAATTAACAACTCTTTGACCCGATTGTATCTACAGGCGTTAACAAAGTGTAATTAATTCTTTTAAAATTTGTAGGTAGTTTTAGGAATTTTTAATGGGACTAAAATTTTAAAAGTTTTAAGTAAATTTTAATCAATAATGTTATATTTCAATAGCATTCGAATATAATTTTTTCTTCGACACTTTTATTTTTTGACATTTTAAAGGTCAATTAGCTCCCAAGTAACTTTTACTAAAGAAATTGAACGTATTTTAATGTAATTCGTCCCACTGTATGATTTATGAACTCAATGTTTTTGCTGTTAAGTTATTTTATTAGACATTTTTATATAATGTGGCGCGCAATTCTTGAATTTGTTTCTTTTATTTTTCTTTATAATATAATATTATTTTTATTACGGTTAATGCATTGGAACACGAATGGCATTCTTGAATTGAATTGATTTGTGACCACTTGCTGTTGCAGACAAATGACCATAAAGGGAAAATAAATCCGATGGCGAGCGCGATGATGATGGTGAGATTCTGAGATTGTTGATATCAAGTTTTTTATTTAATTTGTAATACTCGTGGGGAATTATAGAATTATGTGTGTACATTGAACATAAGTACTTTACTTGGTTACAAAGGTGGTTTAATTAAATGCACTATAAATGGCATGATGCTATGATAGTTGATGTTTATTTAGCAAAGAAAAAAGTAAAGAATCGATTTGTAACACAGGTTATAGAGGAGATTATGGACTAACAGTATAAATTGTCTTATTTCTAATATTGCAAATGTTTTTTGTAAGATTGAATAGGTTTTTTTTTGTAAACTTTAACCTAGTTTTAGAGTTGTAAGTAAATGGCATTTAAATGGCTAATAAAAGAGACTAAAGTGCCTTTTAACCGCCACTTTTGTAATGTGAAACAGAACTTCAGTCGTTTGTAATTCATTTTAAGGTTCGAAGCATATATAATTTTGACTTTTATACTATTACGCCTTATTAACGACCTTAGTCTGTAAAAATGCTTTACAATATTTTTAATGGCTTATGGGAGTATAATTTACATAGCCCTTTTTACACTCACTTTTACTAAACAACTTTTTTAACAACGCTCTTTTTCATTTCTAATGAAAAGCTATTGTAATCATTTCAATTTGTAGAACTGAAAATTTGATGTTTCTCGACGTTTCAAATTAAAAAGTTTTGAAGAAATGTCTTTGTGTACCTTTTTACCAACCATATCTCAAGGACTCGCAGGGATATCAAAAGTTAACATTTTGACATCTGGTAGAATTTTTTTAGATCCAATAGACTATACATATTCTTGTCAAGGATAAAAATCTAAAAAAAAAATACTTTACAAAATTGTTAAGAACTTATTTTCGACTTTCGTAAATAATTCCAAAAGATTTCAAAATTCTTAAAATCTGATAAAAATTGCTTTTCAACTAAAACATGTTGCTCAAAGAAAATATAATAAAATCAAACTTATTATTCTATCACAAGAAAAGTATTGATTTTAACATTTGGTTAATTTTTTAAGAAATATGCAATTGAAAACGTTTTTTAAAAAATACGAGAAAACTAATAAAAAAGTGCTTTTCAATTTAAGCATCTTGAGAACAAAGAAAGATATTAATTTCAAACGTTTAACCTTACACACAATTTTGTTATTGATAGCGTGGTGGCTTTGTTACAAAATCAGTCTCCGAGCCATGAGCCTGGCCGGAAAAAAGTCAAAGATTAGAAATGTGGTAGTGACTGCCTCGAAACTCAACGAACCATTCAGGGTGTCTGAGTTTCAAGCAGTCTACCACATTACTAATCTTTGACTTTTTTCTTGCCAGGCTCATGGCTCATCCGGCTCGAAGGACCAATGTTTATTTTGAACAAGAATTTTTCATTACAAAAATTAAGAAAAAAAGGACAATTGAATAAGTTAAACCACAAAGTTTGAAGGTTAATTTTCGTATAAGTTTATTACAAAGAAAAAGGTAGATTATAATATATATCTTTACGTTAACTTTAATTTGACATTGACTTCTTTTAATTTTTTGATAAGTTTATTTAAACAAACAAACGTTGGCAATACTGTCTTTAAGTTGAATTTACATCGCTTTTATTTAAATTTGATTAATTTTATTACTTTTAATTATTTTCTTTTTAACTAGTTTTTGTAAACGCAGAAACTGAATTCTTATTATAAACAAATTCCAAGAGATACTTTTGAAATTATTCACGTTTTCAGTTTTGGAAAATCTGAACAATTTAGTAGAAAATTGTATTTACGAAAGCCCCCAATAATTCAAACTTAGCAAATTAAACAAAATGATTAAAATCTTCATTTAATAATTAAAATTTTTATAATTTTCTTGAATCACATAATTTCTCAGATTTTGACATTTTAAGTTAACCTCAGATATAGGTTTTGTTTGCGTCATTCTTTTTTCACGAACTGTCAAAAAGTTTTAACTAAGTTTGGAATAAACAGTAACTGAAAAATGTTTAGAAAATTACTCAACAGTAAAATAATTAAACTTCAATAAATATTTATTCCACATTTTGCACAAACGGTTGCTACTCGGGTTATTGTATTTCTTTTTTCAAACCAGAATTTCAAAAAACCCCTAACTAAGGCTTGAATTTCAACACGAATTTTCATGTATTTACTAAGTTCCCGTTTTTGAAGGCAATAAATAGTTTTGTTTAACTTTCATGTATTGTTAGAAAAAAAAAAACATTCATATTCTAACTGAATCAAGTCATTAATGAATAAATTAATATATGATAATAAGTTCCGCATGCATGCAACAATTTACCCTTGTTTATATTTTCTGTCTTTTTATGCAAATTGCTTATGAATTATGAAAAAAAAAATATTTTATGTGTTGCATAGTATTTTTTTAAACATTCATAACAAAATTGATATTATCATTGTTTTTATTATTTTAAGAAATTTTAAGGTTCAACTTAAAGTCATTCATAAAAAGATCCGTGTTTGAATTTTTGATTTACAATCTTCAAACCAAACCTCGAAATATTTTTGGATTAGGGTGTGCTTAAAGCCTAGTAAGTCTACACTAATGAGTTGATCTTGATTCGTAAGACCTGTTGTTTGGTTAGTCATGTTCAGTGTCACTTTATTTACCGACTTTTATATTTACATTTTAATTTTGTATATAAAATTCCATGGTATGAAGTTGGTCTTTTCGTAAGTCTTGAATTCAAAAATCCGGTTTCCATGTTTATTTTTATTTATTTCTTCAAAATCCAACTCAATAATTATCACCAAATCATTATGCAAATAAAGTTGGAATGTTTTCATTTGGCAGCTTTTACTTCGACTATATAAACTTAACCGGCACGCATCACCCACGGCTTTTTTATCCGAGAAGGTTAGATACCAACAACCTGCTCAGACTTTATTATTTATGAAATATAATAATCTGGTAGAATATTTTGGTTAACATTTAGATTTAAATAAATTTACTTGGAATTATCATCGGATTTATAAACATTTATAAACGAAGTGTGTGTCTCATCATCTCTTGCTTAATATATTTTATCTGAGTCATTTTAAAATAAGTTTATAATTAATTCGTCTTCTTATCTTCTTCTTCTTCTTCCAGGTGCTGAGATTGCATTAGATGCGAAAAAAAGGTAAGAATTATACAAAAATTAAATTGAAATTTATTTCCCACGAAATCAATTCTTGAATTTCATAAGAGATGTAACCCACATTTTCGTCGACAGTTAGACTAACTTCTGTGTGGAAGACAACGAATAACGAGCAATCAATTTATAGGGTTGCCAACTAATGAAAGAAATGTATTTTAAACACCATTATTATTCGAAACATTTTTTAATGTCCTTAATTCATATTTAAACCTTATAATTGTTTTTCTCAAATGCTTGATAAATGAGCTTAGCCGTCATTTTTAAAATGCATCAATTTAATTTTCCCTCAAAAATATTTTTGACAACTCTTTTCAGGCATTCAAGTTCGATTTAGCACAACAGTTTTTTTAGTACAAACAATCAATTTGTCAATTCTTTGCTTGAAGATTTGTTCTTTAAGAAAATATTGCCAGTTTAAAAATCTGTAAAAAAGAAGTGCAAGATTATTCTTAAGTAAAAATGTCAAAATCACAAAATTTCTACTTTAACTTTAATTAAAATGCTGGATCTTAATGACATCTAATATTCTGACAGTTAGTGTCAATGTTGCCATTAAGGTTTGGTTTTCTTCACGAACTATCACATTTAAGACGTGTTCACATAAACAGCTTTTAATAAAAAGAAAATAAGTATTTTACTAGTGTATTCACGTTGAAATGTCAAAACAAAAATAGATAACTTGACAGGTGACAAAATGGCAGTCAGTAAGGAAAGTGATGCCAAATTAAATGTACTATATCTCTAAAAAAAACAACTGTAAGGCCGCGTTTCCATTTGCAAGAAAACTTCTGCAATAAATGTCCGATAGTCTGTCCGACAGTGAATTGCAAGTGGAAACTACCAATCAATTTCTATCGCGACAGTACTTTCATAACTTCTTGCGAGTATTTGCAAGTGCAATTAATTGCTAGTTTAAACACATTTGTATCGACTCGCGACAGTTCTTGCAGCTTATCGAAACAGTTTCGTATATCTCGCGCAAGTAGCTGGTTGACGTCTTTGCTTTACACATACAAAATGAGTAAATTAAAAGGTCGTGAATGGGCTCGCGAAGAAGTTATGCGTTTAATTGAAGTTTACGAGTGTAATCCATGTTTATGGAATAACCGGGATTCTCCAAAATAGCTCACAGTTTAGAGTATTTTCAAGAACATTAACTCTACATGAAATAAAAACGTTGTTTTATTATTTATCAATGTTTGACACAAAAATAAATTAGAATTTATTACTTGTAATTGTCCCCGACAACGTTTTATTTATGTTGATATATTGTTTAGAATATAATAATAAAAATCTCTGTTCAAATGTCGTTTTTTTTTAATTAGGAACAATTATTTAAAGAATTTTTGTTTTTGTTAAAAACGCTTTTAAGGAAACAAATTTTAAAAGAACAAATAAGTTAGGAAGTCAGAAAGAAAGAAAATTGCTCTCATTTAAGAATAAAAATGAGTTAAAGCCAGTAATTTTAAAAGTAATTAGATGCCAGAATGGGTTGTACGAGCATGCTCTTCAATGCCGTTTAATTTAAAAAAAAAAACATTGTTAATAAACATTTTTTTTCGAAAATTGTAAGGGCGGTTTTGTTTCTAATATATATACACTTATTATTAGAAATAATTCTGGTAATTTAAATATATACAACGAAACCTTAAACTTCGTTCCAAGATATTGCCAAATTTTTAACATATCACAATTTTAAGTAAACAACCAGATTTCTTGCGACATTAATTGCTCTTCTGGTGTAAATACATCTGCAATAAATTGCGACAGTATGTTGCGCGAGCTTCTTGCAAGACATTTATTGCAGAAGAAATTGCAAGAATTCACATGACAATGTAAACGCGACTGCAAGAAACTTCTGCAAGACTTCCGCGAGTTGACTTGCAAGTGGAAACGCGGCCTAAGATAGGATAATATGTTATTTAAAATGTTTCACATATCTTCATGAATTTGAAATTAGTGACATCCTGACCAATTTATCAGTTTAATTGTTGATGGCAACCCTATGCGAGTGTCTTCATCAAGCAAGTACATTCTCCATTGGTCTTCAAAACTCATAAATATTGTTTTGCCACAGTCCACAATCAATACTATACCAATAGTCATTTTTATAGGTATACGTATATGTATTGTATCTTGATACTTGAAGATGGTTGGTTACTTGGTCAGTAGCTTAGCTTATAGATTGGTTGTAATCTATGAGCCTTGCGAAAACTTTAATTTTGGTATTTCAATTTATTAGTCACGCTGGCTGGAGCACTTTTGATTATCTCAGATGGGGCAACTCGAGTGGTTTATTGAATGTTTTATCACATCTCCCATGTGAGAGAGGGGCAAAGCATAAACAGTACACGATACTCCTAGTATTGCCATCAGAGTCATCTGGAAGCGAAGGCAGCAAGTCGGTAGTAAGTTCCTATAGGGACTATTTATATATTTCCTGAAGAATTTATAACTTGTTTCGATAGCTTTTTTATACACATACTACTCCTATGTTTATTTTTTTGTTGTTTCGTTGCCGCTGTGTGTCGGTATGGTAGGTCTAGGTATACGTTGCGGCACCAGCGGCAGTGGCACAAAACTAAGAAGCACTCTTGGGTCTTGGTTTATAACTAACCATATGCTGGCAGAGAGGAAATCTACTAGGACCGAGTACGAGTATCTTGTTGTAATGCAGTTTATCGTCGTTGTACTATTTGCTCAAAGTTCCAATTTCATTAAGTTTTTAATTGAGGTATTTACTGACATAAAAGAAGTTTGTTCATTCTTCTAATGGGAAAAAGTAAAGAGAAATGAGATATATCTACGTATACAGAAGCTGTTGCATATCTTACCAAAGCCAAAAGGGGGTTGAGGGTTGGGTTCGAAAAGGATACACATTTAGCTTTTAAAGGAAACGAAAAACTATCTTTCGTAATTGTTTTAGTATTTTATTGTTTCGAAATGCGAGTTGAAAGTTATTGCAAAAGTTTTTTTTTTGTTTTGTTTTATTCTTATATAACTTAGAGTACTCCTGATGATGTATATTTTGGTGGAATAAGTGATATTGTCTCCACCGAGCACCGCGCCGAAAGGAAATTGAAGAAATTTTATTTCATGCGAATGAATTGAGAAATAAGACTTTTATGCGTTATGTATATAGTTTTTTAAGAACTTTCTGAAGGCTGTTAACGTAATGGGAAATTGAAATACTTCTGAAAATACAGTACTAAATTATCAAAAACTTATGCATATGAACAATACACATGGCAATATTGTTTAATAAGAAGATACAATTTACGCATTATAATTCATTTGAAAACGATGTGGGATTTTTATTATTTTGTTTAAATGCTGCACATGATGATTCCCGGAGGGTATACAATTATGTTTTCTTAGTTTGCAATTGGGAATTTATTTTTTAAAGTGTAACTTTTTGATTTAAGTTAAACGGTTGAACTTATTTGACAAAATAATATAGTTTAAACTTGTTTTACATCTACGATTCTAACAATAATACTGCTTAGCACGGGTTTTACATTTGTAACTTTTACTTAATTACATTTTCCCATTGGATTAAAATAAGTTAGATCTCTTCGATTCAATTTTTTCCTTAGCGCGTTGACTGATGGATTTCACTTTAAATATCATTTATCTGTGACTCAATTATAATTCGTGTTGGTTCAATATGTAAATGTTACATATTTTGATATTTTAAAAATGCTATGGGTTGCTACTAAATTTACGTTATCAAGCAGTGAGACATGCCTTCAAAATGGTAACCAAGAGGAGGTTTAAGCTGATTTTGCCTTTCCATTGAGTTATTGTAAAGGATATTCCATTAGAAAGTTTCAATTTGATAATTAAAATCATCCAACAAGCTATTACAGCTACGCGTTGCAGCACCAGATTAATTGCATATTTGCTTCAAAAACTTTAATTTTAAGATATCTAATTGTTAAGGTCAAACCATCAGATCATCCAATTTAAATCATTTATTCGATAAATAACACGATCATGAATTTTATTCTGCAAAACTGGAAACAGTGGCTTTAAAATGTTTTCCGTTTTTGAAGTCAAGCTTAACATTTTTAATGCACTGAACAGGCCTATTACATTACATTTTCAGTAATAATATAGTTTTAGTTGCGAGATGTTAAAAAATAACATCTCGAAAATTGACTGCTGCCCAAGTAATGGGGCATTGAAAGTGAAACCTCTTATTGGAAAACATGTCTTTTCTTCGTCTGGTTTCAAATATTTGAGTTTCGTTTTATTCCAAAATCAGCGATTTCTTCCTTTCCTTCCCATCCTTCGATTCTACCACTGTGGAAAAGCTCAAAGTCTTGCTTATATATATATCAGAATTTTTTCTACAGAATATGTCTATCTTTAACCTTTTTTTAATGCTAACCTTAAATAAACTAGTATTTAATTCATGCAGTCTACTATTTTTGTTAACCTCTTAATATGTTTTTAGGTCCAGGAACTCCTTTCTTTGCTGATAACTTGAAAGTCAAATTGTCATTAAGAGAACTTCAAAAATCATTCATCCCAAATTTAAATGTTACGAGGTTTTTAAAGCAATTTGTTAAAATGTTTGTAGTTTTTTTATTTGCACAATTCCTGAAATTTGATTTTTATATAAAAGTAAGCATTAAATTAAAGCACATCCGTAGTTTTTTAACAAGTTATTTAAATCTAAATCAATGCTTGCCATTTTTTATATTTTTCCAAAAAGTTCTTCACATGAAATTGTGACTTTTGGCCAATTTAATTCTTGTCAATTTTTATAAAAAAAAAACGTTTGTATATCGTTTAACAAAAACAATAAATTTGCTTTCTGGCATAATTTACAACATTTACGGATTAGTTTCCAATTTTTACACATTTTTCTAAAAATATTATCTGGGCCCGGCTTTACCAAACACTGTGTGCAAAACTTTTATTTGCAAGTTAAGTTTTACCAAACGCAAATTTGCAAATGCAAAGTTTTTTATATTTCGAATTTTGCAAAGCTTTTCTGTAATATGCAAAGAAATTTATGAATTGCTTTTAGAGTTAACGAGTTGATTTATTTTAATTTCAAAAATGTCCGATTTTGTAAAGGTTTTCAATCCCTCAACATTGTTGCCATCCTTCAATGAAGCTTGTAATTTTATAGCAAATAAACGTTGCTGTTGAAAAGCTGTTGTAAATAATTTTCAAATGTTTGAGTAGTAAAACTAAGAACTAACATTGATATCATAGACAAAAGAGAGTTTTCGACTAACGAAAAGTCCCATCATATTTGTGGTTCTACAATTCAAAAGCCAAGGAAATATATTTTCAAGTCTCTAGCAATAACTTTTGTGTACACTAGATTGAGCTTGAAATGGAGGCCAACATTACAGTGTTGCATCTAAGCACGAAATAAGAAAAGCAACTTTCTATACAGTAGTGTATCAAATGTTAAATTAAAAAAAATTGTGTCGTTGTTTCCGGTAGCTAAAATAAGAACTGTTAATTCAATGTTTCTAAAAGTTGTACCAATTCTCAAAAAGGATTTTCTATATAATTTTTATATTTATAAAATAGAAAAACATCCATTTCCAATGGCAAGTAAACAATTATGAAATCGCTAACTTCAGCTCGTCAAGAATTCTTCGATTATGTTAACAACAGACCCTTAACCTTATTGCACTGGTGGAGGTTATATATAACTCTGTATTTGCTTTTAACTTTATTCTCCATTACAAATGATCCACGTCCTTATGCAGTGCAATACTTAAATTAAGCTTTAATAAATTTAGATATCTGTTTCTTAATTTCCCAAAACACAAATACATTATAAAAGACAAAATAAAGTTTTAAAACAATACACAAAAATTAAAACATGACAAATACCTTTTATCTGCCACAAAAAGGAATTATGCAGGTTGGTACCCAACCCATACCAATCTACACGTACCTTCTTCAAATATTTTACAACGTATAATACTTAAATTGTGTGCATTTTGAAAACCAAAAACATGTTAAATTTATTTGAATTTTAGACAAACCAAAACTATAATTAAGGATTTTCTAGACAATAGCCTTTCAATTTGTCAAGATAAATGATTATTATTACCTAAAACTATGAGTATCTTGTGTTGTGGATCAAAACGATTTAAATCTCAAACCATACACTATTTTGTAGGAACGTAATACAAGTTGAATAAATAAAGTATATAAGTAAATCTTAAATGGACTGAATTGATGTTTTCTTTTGTAGACATAAACACATGTGGACATAAAACATTCCTAAAATAATTTTATATGTTTCAAACAGACATATGAGGAGTCACACAAAAACTAAGCTCTCTTATACTTAGAAACAACAATCTGACAATAATTTATGCAGATTCACTAAGATTGTGCAGAAAATTTAGTTATGATGGAATTTGACAATTCGAATAAATCGACATTGCTGCTATCTGCAGACAAAGGGCGTTACAATCAAATTTGCATCCTTTTCCAAGCAACATAAACCTTATAACGACTATCCCCAAAAATGTACATATTTCACTTCTCTTCAACAATGGTTCCAAGGACTTCTTCGTCTTCCTTTACATATATGCATATATGTATAGCTAAGTGAAAACAGGAAAAATTGGAAACAAATTTACAGAAAACTGGTGACAGTGTCTCACATTCTTATGCCAATATTTCGTCGCGTCATCGTCATCGTTGTCATCGAGTGACGACACGACAACGACGACGTTGTGCTAACTTTTCACACTGAAATCTCCTTCGTCTCTGCAACATATCTCCAACAGGAATTTAATTAAAATTCGAAAATTTATTCAGATTAATTGAAGACACATAGTGAATTACCTGCCAATGGGAGGGCGAAGAGGAAGCGCCTAACGTACCTAAACGATATTATACATATTCAGAAGTGGGATTGTCTCTGAATCTGTGTCTGGCTCATGGATCTATGTAAGAAGAAAAATGAAAAATCAGGAAAATTACAAATGTGGACACATCCCATTAGTACAAGTGTCACATTGATTAAAATTCACTCCAAATTGTATGTAATATGCTCGCTCTGGTATACGAGTTTGCTTTGCTCCACTGATGTTGATATTTTGCAACTTAGTGCCGCCAACACAAATTCGAGGGATGATATGGGCTTTTTCAGACTTTTTCAGGCATTTTCATACATCCTGGAAAAGGATATTGGTTTGGTATTCGAATTTTGTTTTTCTTTCTTTTCAAAATTCAAACCTACGACGACGATGATGATGATGATGACGACAAGCTGAATGTTTGCTATACACGCAGTTTGTGTGTTTAATGATTCTGTGTTGTAAGCTTATTTCGAGCTTCCATGTTCCACAGCCACAGCATAGCACAGTATAGCTCAGCAAAGCACATACCAGACCCACAGACTATACTCGAAAACTCGAATACCTGGTTGTTGTGCTATCAGCCCAAGGCTAAACATTTTCAAGTTTTAATCCAACGGATAAAGGTGGTATACACTTCGACTTCGGTTGTACCCTGTTTTGAGGTATTAAGGGGTTGGGGTGTTGACAATAATAGAGTTGGTCGTTGAAGTTTTGTGATTTTCTTTTTTTTTATTTATTTATGGATGCTACTCTTGCCTGTGGGTTTTGGTTCTGGTTTAATTGGTTTGTTGTCGATTATAAAAGGATTGTAGTGAAATTTCTGGGATACGATATGAAATTAAACGAATTGGATCATTTAATGGTTGTGTTTCTTTTTTGTTTCAAAATGGATTTGACCAGAAAATAAGTAATGCCATGACAATTGCCCTCTGGGAGTCAATGGGAATGGAATTCAATTAACACCGAAAAGTAACATAAGAAATGACACGGCTTAATGTTGTTATTTTTTTTCTGTTGAATGAGTTATTATACAACATGTTGAGTTTAGGGCTATCAAATTGGAAAACCAACAAAAACACACATACTTTTTTGTGTAAAAGTTGAACAAACTAACGCGAATGGTGTAAGCATGGAAATGGCAATTAATACAACTTATCATTAAGTCAATTCAACAGCAAAAAGAGTTACAAAATAGGTTTATGCACAATAGGTCTACGATATTTATCCATCGTAATCGGGTGAATGATCATTTTATTCTGACGAAAAAAAAGGCTGAAAAGTGATCCTACATAAGCAAGAAATCGGATAGTTTTTTTTAGCACTAGTATAAGAAGTTATCAATTTTAATTAATCGATGAAGTAAATATATGTAATCATACTTGTCAGTTTGGCCTTTAGTTATGAATACCCTATGAAAAAGGAAGTTTTCAATTTGTATTATTAAGGAATTCGTTGAATATTTTGTCTTAAGATTTTCAAATTTCGAAAATATTTAATGCAAAATAAAAAGAAAAATATTTTTCTACAACGTTGCCTTTTGGTTTTTGTTTTACAAAGTCCCTAATTTTATAAATATATATCTGTGACATATTAACATAAGTTACATTCGCAACAAAATATAAAAAATAATTTGTTTGCATTTTTGAATATGAAAAATTATATGTTTATATTATAACTTTAAGTTTTAAGCAAAACAGACCCATATTATTGAGTTTCTTCAAAATTAATTTTGTACGACTAGCAAAGATAGTTTTAAAGATGTTTAACATTATAGGTTTGCTTTTTTTTTAAGGATTTGACTTTTATGTCAATTTAATTTTAATGTCAGTTTTTGTCAGTCAACTAAAGTGATTCAGTACATCGTTCTGAAGAAAGTAAGATTAATGCACTTTAAGCATCTTGCACATGAGCTACGAACTACGAACTGCGAACTGTGGATGTTCGCAAATTTTGACTTTTCTTTCGCAGACAGCGACGAATTTAATTACCCTTTTATACATATTTTCCTCAACCATGATCTTTCACACAAAAACAAAACAAGAGTGGTAGAATTTTGAGGTTATGTTGCACGCCAACAATTAAGTCGTTGAAGTGTGGATGGTATGTAGAACGCGAGTTTGACAGTTCGTAGCAACCTCAGTGCAATTCGTTACTACCAAATTGTTTTTAAGTAATTTTCTTATTTCAGAGAACAAAATGCGACTTTTATCATCCCAACATTACTGCCAATTGGTTTCTTATAATTAAAATGTGTTTTTGTTTGAATTTGGCTTTTTAAAATGTGTAGAATCACGTTCGTTCGTCCATTCGTTGTTCGCTCTCATGTGCGAGGCCCTTTATATATCAAAGCAATTTGCTAGAGTTTGGCACCAAGCTCTCTTATGAAAATACTTGAATTTGGTATTGATGAATCTCTTCTTTGTTGAAATAGACATTACCTTTCAAATTGCTCAATTCAAGTAATTTTTTACGGATTCAAATCTTATGCCCACAAAATAATTGCTGGTGTTCCCTACGGCTCCGTTCTGTCTCCGACTCTCTTTCTAATTCTATATAATGATCTTTGTCTGAAACTTCTGACCTACTAAATTGTTTCACTGTTGGCAGTACAATCAGCTCTTCATGTTCGTTTTAAGATTGGTATCCTTGTTCTTTGGATGTGGTATACCTTCTAAATTCTGATATTGATATCATTGAACTCTTAATGCTGTCTACTGTCGGAAAAGCGCAAAATTCTATTATCCATGGGTGGTACTGCATCGAGGAGACTAAACAACTTTCAATTTTAGGTACTGTGCATCGCAAATCACATGTTGTGGGGTGATCACATATTCAACATCACCAATACTGCTGCTTAGTGTTTATGTTTTCTCCGACGATGGAAGAAGTTTTTTACCGCTTTTGATTTGACTATAATTTACAATAGCTTAATCGTCTAAAACTCGAGTATAATTCTCAAATATGGGTTGATTCCCCAGTAATGTACTTTAGTCTTTTGGATAGAAAAAAGCTTTGAAAATGATGATCATCGTTATATTTCTGACAAGTGTTCGTGTCTTGAAAACCGCCGCAAGGTTTTATGCCTATCATTGTTTCATCGATATTTCTACCAACAATATTTTAGTGAAATAGCTTGTTGTGTTCCTCCCCTCAAACAATTCAACCGTAATACCCGTTCTTCCAGGAAAGCTCATCAGTTTACCCTTAAGCCGAACTTCGGATGTACTATTTAGTATATGGATTCTTTCTTAAGCTGAACTACATGAATGTGGAATGATTTACCACACTCAATATTTCCCACTCATTTACAATGTGTAGGCATTCAAAACTAATATATTCATCGGAAACTCCCTTCTAATACTGTTCTCCTTTCCTATAATTGCTCGCATTGTGTTCAATCATTATAAGGGTACTTATAACCCTTTTAGTACGCGCTCAATATAAAAGAAAATACTCTTAAATTGCGACATAATGCCGTTAATGATCTAAAATAATATGAATAACCCTATTTCCATTAATTTTTCGAAATCATGTCACCGCATATTCTTGCAGGAATTGTATTCCAGTATTAAGAACCTCCCAAAGCTTTTCTGCGCTATCATAAATTTTGAATATTTTGTCGATTAAAACCAAAAAAATATAACTCTTTTTTATATTAATAATATTTGTTTTTACCCCGTGAAATAATGTGGATCATGTTCGTGTAGTTTTTACATTTTTGTTTTCAAAATAGTTTGCAACTAACAAGCTATACATATTTTTCTCAAAACCTCGATATGACTTTTTTCCACTGAAATTCAACATTTTTAAAAATAACTTAATTGTTTTTCCACTTTATTTTTGTTTTTCTGCAGAAAATCTCATTTTTTCTCGGATTTTTTTTTTCTTTTTTTGTTATTTATTGTTTATTTATTGTCAGTATAAAATCTCCATTTTTCAAAATATATTACAAACAGAAAATTAGTTGGAAAATAACTGATAAATAGTTAGAAATTAACTTGTTGCCTTTAAATCATATGATTTCAAATTGTAAAAAGTCAATTAAAGTCCCATTGAAGCAGTTACAAAATTGGCTGCATTTATTCCTGACAAATTACAAATTATAGGAATTTGCATCAGTGAATTATAGAAATTTCACTTCCAACTGCAATTTATTGGTCTCTTTCTTTAGAAAAAATAAAGTATTTACCATTTTCATGAGCTGAATATAGTCCGCAAAAAGAGAACTTTCCATCACTTCCAATTATTTGGTGTTGAACAAATTGCAAATAGTAAAATAATAAGCCCATTGATTATATACAATTATTGTCTGACACAAATCTAGACTACCATTGAGTGTGTTATTTTCAAAAGAATTTGTAGGTGAGGTATCACTCTTCTCCATTCTCTCATCAGTCTTTTCACATTTCCATGAAATCTCAATTTCAATTCCGCAGGCCAATGTCACTCATAGTCGCGTTCGTAGCCGTACACTATCTGTCAATGATTGATGATAGTTATGATGGGATAATGGTGACTTTGACTATGTACTCTTTTTGTTTTTGTTCTTTTTGGTTCAAAGCCATAGGCATGGAGTATGTATAAATGTATCTTTATGAAGAAGGACAAGAAGGTAGAGCGGGACTAACATAACTTCAGAAGACGTGCCAAGACTTCTCGAAAATGTTCATTTTCATAAATTATTTAAATCGTATTTGCTACGTGACAACTGCCCGAACGAATAAATTGTCCTCTGCAATCTACATGAGAAAAGTGCGACGACGACTGGCCAGGCTGAGGTTGTCCAAGGCGGAAAGCAGTAAGGGCCGGTTAAAGGCATAGCATCTTCAGTCAGATAGGTTAAACAACCCTGTATGAGCTGGTAATTGTCTAGTTGTGCGAGATACTTGTAGTTTTTGTTCCCTTTTTTCTGGGAACACTGTATCTATACTTCTATGCTCTGTGAAAGATAAGGGATTTTTTGTGGAATGTTTAAAATGGTGCATAATCGCTGAGAATCTCAATGTTTATCATTTGGCACACCTGATTCAACACAGCGATAAGGTTACATGGAGAAGACAACTCTTGATAAATGCATCTTTCTTATGTAGTAGACCTACCTGATGCAGATATACATGCAGTACCGCGGCCGCACCGCCATCCGCTGCCATTACCGCCTAGACGATAAAAAAACGAATTCTCTGACAAATGGTGGCTATAACAATCTGTGAATTCAACAGCCTGTGACAACAAAAACAACAACAACAACTATCATTAAAATATCAAACTTATTTATAGACGGTGGTACAGTATACAGACCTCTCCCTAGAGTACATTTGTTGTTAAAGGAAAGGTCTTATATTTTTTTAGGCAAACACATCAAACAATATCAAAACATTTGCACTTAACTATATAAATTGTAGGTATCGCATCATAGCATAGTCGTATCTGGAGATTGAGAGTGTTGTTTTCATTTCATGGATGATGTTTGATGTGTGTTATATACCTCTAGGGGAGGTAATTTTACCTTTGTTTTAACAGAGCTTTGGGTTAGAAAATGAAAAATTTATTAATTTCTGCATTTAATGATACAATTTGCATTGAAGTGTTTGATATTGTTGTTGTTGTTGTTTTTATGAGTATAAAGGTAGGTGAACTTAGTAGGTAAAGGTACAGTTTACATATGCGTAGGTAGGTAGGAAGGTATAAATTTGTACACCATACAGGTATGAATATCTGAGAACTTTCCCTCATTTGAATTTCAGATGGAATGTATTTTAGTTTTGTAAAGTGTTAATTAAATTAACACTACCTACATGTGTACAATAAATATTATATAAGAGAAGTATGGACCTGGTGTCCAAAATATGTACCTATGATTTTGATACTAGTAGGTGAATGTACCTCTGCTTGTATTTTTTTTTTAATGGAACGTTTATATTAAATTTCATTACATTCGAATAAAAGTAGACGTACCTAAACATTGCAGCGTTTTTATTGCATATAGTAAAATTCCTAATTATTGTTAACGTAAACACAAGAATATCCAATTTAAATTTGTCTGTTAATAATTAGAAAGACCCGGCTTACATTTTCTAGGAATGAATTTGAAAAGAAGTTTATTTTTGATTATTCACTGAAACTTAAATACATCTCAAGGCTTTAAAAATATATTTATATATACATAGATATAGTAAATAAATGCTTGAAAAACTTGCATGAAAAAAATTGTCGCATGGACGAATTTTCACTGTTCCTTTGATTTGTAAAAATCTGTATAGTGAATTTTGTTTTCATTGTGGTTGAGAAACTATTCGATGAGAATCAACAAGAACGAAAGTTTGTTCTGTTTGCAATTTTAATAGTTTTTAGACGCACTGTTTTTATATTGTTCCTAATAACCCCTGACAATCACGAAGAAAGACGCGACAAATTTGGCCTCGAGTTTTAAGGATTTAAACTCATTTTTTAGGGGGTTTCAAACCTGCTCCAGCTATTACTTTACTCCGCTAAGGATACGTAAATTTGAAATGCCTTCAACTACATAAAAAAATTTGCAAATTTCGTAGTCGGATGATTGAGTTGGTTGAGAATTATTTGTGTTTGAAATTTTTGTCATTTCGTAAACGTCTTGTAGGCTTGTCAATATGAGAATATGTTTTTGGTGCATGAAATTTGCAATGTTTTTTCTTTAACTTTTCCTATTTTGTCAAAATAAGTGTCAACAAAATGGCTTTAAGATTCAATTGTAGCCTTATCTATGAAAAATTACAGTTTCCTCCCTAAAACCATATTTTTGTCTTTTTCCTTTTTTCTTTAACCTTTATTTCTCATTGAAAATCAAGCTTTCTTCGTATTTTTGTTTCAACATAAATTTCCAAAACGAAATAGGATAACAAAATTTTAATTTAATTGCCTATTATATCTTTACTTCCATATTTACCATATTATACATACATAGCTTCCTTGTATATCTGGAAATGCTTTTTACAAAACTAGAAAATAATAAACGATAAATCAACAACCATCAACAACAACATCATCATCATCATCTTCGTCTTAAAGTTATTCGTCATTTTGTGGGTTGTCGTTTAGATGCTTCTGATGATGATGTCGTTCTATTAAAATTATTTGGTGATCACTCAAATCTCGATTAAGCTTCATTTTTTTTCTTCACCTCTTTAATACAAATACAAATCTGAACCCGAACCCAAGAACACACCCATTTTCTAAATCAAAGACATTTTGACGCATGATATAACTGGAACTCGTACAATTTTGCAAGTGATTCATCTTCTCAATATGCGGTGTCGCTTGTGATGTGGTTTTGGTTCATACAGATGACAGTTTATGGCAGCTTAAGATACATGTGAAGATACACTAAAAATTCTTCGATTAGATTCACTCGACATTTTTCCTTACATATTTTGGATCTTATGTGAAATAATTTCAGTCAGATGTCATGTCATAAAATATGTTTAAAATAAAAGAAAAATTCAAATAAGACTCAAGAACCTGAACCGTACTGTATCATGTGCATATTTGTGTCAAATTTGTGTATGGCAATGGCACACCTGGATTTTATTTTGAATCCCACATTCATTTGTCAGCACACCTTAATGAACGAAAAACAGAAAACAAAAATAAAAACAAGGAGATTCAATCTTCGGCAATGTGTTGGCTTTTTCCCTGGGAATGTCAATTAAACAGGTACTCCTTCAATTACGGACCATCATCAAAATGCCATTGGCCACAACACTATCCAAACCTGATACATGGTGCCTTCTCTGTGACTTAAACTATACAATACTTCTTCTTCTTTGTACAGCATTCCATTTTCCCATTGTAGTTCTTTTTAAGATTTAAAAACTATAAAAAAAAACCCTCTCTCATGTTATGGTGATGAATCCAAAGATCAAATCGAACGAAACCTTACAACTATAAAATTCCAAACGAAGAAGACCTAAACTTATGCATTTTGCATGCAACGTCAACGTCGTCAGCGTCGTTGTCGTCGTCGTCGGTCGAAGCAATGGTGGCTTAACTATAGTTTCTTGTTTCTTTTGGGAATAGTTAGCCCCCTTTTGTGTCTCTCACCAAATTTTCAAATGAATTTGAGCCCAAATATAATCTGGGTACGTACTAATGTAAGAAATATATGTACGTGATGATGAATGTTGCATATTTTCACACAAAATCCAATGTACTGTGGCTATAGTCCTTTAACTTCTAGGAAAGGCATCACATTCATAAATTGCTCACAAAATCACACAATTAGACAAATAGAGTCCGATAGTTAGGTATGGATATAAACATAGAGATGCACTTTTTCAGGAGATGGAGGAAACGTTGTCTGTGTTGGGTGGAAGACCATGAATCTGAGACATGGTTCATTTTATATATTTGATGGTAATTTTTGGTTATAAACAGTGGTAACCATGAAAAGTGGACAAGTGTTCGAATAAAGCCTCCAAAAAATTACAAACAAAATTCATGCTTGATGAATTACTAAAAAAATTACGTTTGAAGTGCATTTCTTAAAAACACAAAACTAAAAATTGTGATTGAACACTGCTGATTTGAAAAGAATATACTATTAAGTTACTTAGTATATTCTAGGAGTCAAACAGTTAATAAAAAAATTGATCATTAAACCTCCAACTTTTCCACTTATTTCTTATTGTTTCTGAACTACGTCAATAGGTAAACAGTAAAGATTATAAGTATTTGTACTTTTGAAACAGAAATTCTCTTAGTTTTTGTTGATATATCCCTACTGTAAAATGCATTCCCAAAAACCAGATTGGCAGAGAATGTTTATTATGGCCTATAGAGAAAATTCAAAACCACCACTGTCAGTAAGTCATATTTCAAACTCGTTACATTTCGTATTAAATTGACGTCAGACAGAAAAAGAGAGAGAGACATAGAGAGTAAATGAAGATGAAAAGAATATTTTTAAAGTCCTGTGTATAAAATCCAATGATATATTTTGAAATAATGTTTCTTGTACTATATTTGCGGTTCCTATAAAGTCTTTCGAATGCAAATTACTTTTAAGCTATTTATAAATGAATGTATATACAAAAACTCTAGAACTCAAGTCATCCCTAATATATGAATGTACTGTAAATATACATAAATATATGTTTGATGATTCTATTTCAAAATTCCTTATTTTGTATTTATCTAAAAAATAAATTAACAAACTTTCGAGACTCTCATACTCGTATTATGTTTTTATATCGGTAATGAAGATATGTATGAGAAATATAACTTATTACTGCTGAGGTTTTGTGTCTTATCATTCATATTTTGTTGTATTCAAAGTCTAAAAAATAATTAAGGAAGTTTGTCTATACCGAAATCGTATTAAAAATAAAAAAAAATATAAATATGTGGGTAGAGAATTGAAGAAGAAAAAAAGGAAAAGTTAAGGAAATAAGATACATGTGAATATTGCGGTAAGCTCTGCCAAGTGTGATTTTTTGTATGTATGGTGTAAACTCATTGAAAAGTTTTGTTTCCTTAATTTTTGTTTGTTTTTGCTTTTCCTTAAATTTCATTAAAACCAACTTCATGTCTCCAACAAAATAGACGAATATTTGTTAGCAATTCAATAACAAACAAAAAGTGCGTATACGCTTCAGTAAATTATTATTGTCTCTTAATCAACTCAATTATTGATATTTCATATCATATCTTGATTATATTGTCAATTAAGAAATTAATACCAATTAAAGCAAAGAAAATATAATTCATCTCCACGAAATTGAAAAATGAAAAAATATGTGTTTTATGTTTTTGGAGCGGGTCAAAATAATATATTAAAAGATTCCATATGACCAAAACTATGTATGATAAGTTTGGCAAAATTACTGTGTTCCTGAGATATTTTTGTTTCAAAATACTGTTTATGAAAATTCTAAATCAACATTCTGAATGTAACTCTGAATAAACAGCATTTAGAAGAATTCAATTGGTTTTACACCTCGGCTTATATTCAAATTTGGTCCTTCGCGCCGGATTTTAGTATTTCGTTGTTCTTAAATATTGATTTTTCTCCAGTATTTGATCATTTAGAGAACCATTAAGAAGTATCGAGTTGAATTTACATTCGACTCTCTGTCAGGTTTACAGAATTTTATTAAAGAATGGTCCATCGATTCGGATTTAGTACTTTCAGTTAGTTTTAAAGCCGAATTGTATTCATCGGTCATTCGAGCCGGAAGTTAACTTTTAATAATATTAACACACCGAATTTTACCCAATACTCTGTCATTCAACTTTCAATTGAAATTATGCACTGACTTTTATTCAACATGAGCCATTCGAGCCGATTTAAGAAGCATTCAATTAGACTCGCATCCCCAATTTTGTTAAACATTGGTGCTTTGATCTGGATTAAAAAGTATTCAGTACTTATTGAACATTGGTTCTTCGAGCCAGGTCTGGAATTATTCAGTTAGATTTACACTGAATTTTTTACTTATTGCTCCTTCGAGCCGGATGTAAGCATCTAATTGGACTTACAGCCCGACTCTTACTCAACATTTGACAATTCTTAAAAGTATTTAGTTGGAATTACATTTGGCTGGTATTCTAATAATGCTTCTTTAAGTCTATGTAAAAAATGTCTACCAACGAATTTTTTGAGTTACAGACATTTGTCTCGAAGTATTTTCACCATGCATTATGTTGTACATAAAGAATTTTGTAATTTAGTATTTTGACATACTAACTCAAGCCCCACCCTCTATTTACACCCTTGTATCAACATTTGAGAGTGCTCCATAGAAAATTCTCACCGGATTTCTAACCGAATTTTCTCATTTCCGTTCAAGTGTCATTCATTCTTACCAAATCTTAAAATATTTACAGACCACCCAATTTTTACAAAAACAAAAAAAAAATTGTTTAAGCCAATTCCTATCCTTATTTAATATTTATTTGTTTTTATTTTTGTATCAAAACAAAGTGCATTCTAATCTCAAAAACTCGTGCATCTTAGATTAATTCTGTCAAATACAGTCAGGCAATTTTGTTCTTTTAAAAGGTGTGTATCTTTCGAAACTTCCGTTTCCTCCCAAAACATACTCGCTTATACGTTCAAGTACATACATCATTCAAAGTCATCCTTCATTCAAACCACGAATAGTATATTAATAAAAAAACAAAAATGTTTACAAAATGTATTTCAGGATTGTACCAAATTACTTGAGATATACTCTCGTACATACACTATCTACTTACATATCTATGAAGGAATTCCGAAAAACATCGTATAATGCGTATATAATCTAAACGCTTTTATCCTGTATGATGGCGATGAGGTTTATTTCCTCGTCCTCGTCCTCATACTCATCCTTATCCTTTTCATCATAATATTCTTAGTCGCGTGCTAAAAAAAGAAAACAACAAGAATGAAAAGTATTTCCTGTTTGACAGACTTTACCCAACATGTAATCTCAAAAAATTCTGAAAGTCATGCATTAGCAATAACGCAACACGATAAGGGCCAAGGACGTTTTAACATGGAAGAGTGTGAAATACATGCTTCTATTTTACAGGGTGTCTTATCGTTACCTTTTATATATAAAAACTTACTTACGAAAAAAGAACCTGTTTCTTTAAAAAAATGTGTTGATTTTGGCATAACATTTAAATTTAAATTTTACCAATCAGCAATTTCTAAATATGCACCAATTTATTAGCGATTCCAAAATTTGAATCCTTCTCATTTCCTTTTATTAAAAAAGAACAAATGAACAGGTCTAAGAAGTGACAGTTCATAAAAAGAACAAACCAAAAAAAACATAAATCTGGATAGCGAAACTATTTATTTGAAATGTCAAAATATCAAAATTGAATTCGATTTAGCAAATTACTATAAACGTCAATGTAGAAACTTTAAGTTATAAAACGGCTGAACATTAGAAAAATATTATTTTGAACTTTATAATTTACGACAATGGGTTCAGAAATGTTTCTAGATCCTCTTAAATAAGGCACCATTCACACTTTTATCTATACTATAAGAGCAATCAAAAGAAATCCTTATTCTGTCTTTTTATAATTTAAACTGTCGGTTTCTTATTTTCATCCATAAATTCTAATGTCGTACAATTTTTTCTATACGTTCATTCAACAAACTAATCTGACAGATCTCTTTTAGTTTTGTTTTGTTTGACAGTTACTGAAAATACTTTCGATAACATTAAATTGCATTGCTAATGTGTCATTTTATTTTATTAGTTGAGATCATTGTCGCATACAATAACTTTATATTAACTTCATTTGACAGATCTTCTTGTTTGACAGTTGCTGTTAAGAAAGTATTGATAATATCAAATGTCATAGCTCCTGTGTTTTGAGTTTTCTTCTTATAGTCTGTGTATATGAGTAAGGTTTAAAATATGTAAAATGAAAACGGTTTTAGTTTTATGTTGGATAAACAAATATTGATCTGAAAGATCTTAAAGTTTGACAGTTATGGTCAATAAAGTGTCATCATAAAAATTAGTAATTCAAAACTGTTGCAACCATTATCATATGCAAAGATTTGTAAGCTTAAAACATATGACAAATATTCTAGGTTGACAGATATTGTCAATAAAGTTTCAAGGACATCAAATGTCATAGCTCCTGTGGCATCATACAATTTTGGGTTCCATCATACTCAGAACTTTTTCAATATGATATGATTTTTCCATCAATTTGTTTTGGGTTTGTGGAACTTAAAAAAACACCCTTTATACAACTAAAAAGAATACGAAAAAAAATAAAGATACGAGATTGGTTTATAAATTAGAAAAAATCTGCCCCATACCACAACACTACTCGCATATAATGTCAAGACACCATCATAAGGACGACTTTTTGTATCCTTGCGTTGTTCTTTTTCGTTCGCTTCCTCTATATTTATGTATGATACTCATCTGTCTCGTAATATGAGATTTATGTTTGCTTAATATTTCTTTTGTCGTCATTCTCAATATGACACGTCTCACAAGTCCTTCGAGCTCCTCAAAAAAGCAAAACGTTCAAAGCTCCCTATTGATTGCCAAACCTTCCATTCTTAGTCCAATCTCTGATGCCCTTCCCATATGAGAACCTCAAACCAATCAACTAAGCTGCTTCAGTGTCAACGGATTCGTCGATTTATGTCCGATAGCTGAGGCACTTAGGCCAAAGCTTTATCTGGTTCCTTTCATCAATCGCTCTTCTACGAACATAACAATTTTTATTTCTTTCTTCGGAAATATTAGGTATCGTTCCGATGGATATGCGAAGAGCTCGAGTTGAGTGTCATTCCGGGTCTTGAGCAAGTTAATCAATTTAAAAGTAAATCCCGCGCCGACATATAAACTATATGATGGAATTGAAGCAAAGTGCTTGTCAGACCTTCAAAGGCAAAGTTAAACACTTTTATTTCTTAGTCTGAAGGGACATCAATGGACCCCACCGATGATGACGCCAACGACTCCCGAAATGATGATGCTTTGTGCCTTTTGTGAGCTCTCTGATGATGGTTATATGGTGATGGCGGTGATGAAGGCGGTGGCGATGATATAATTAGCTGAGATATTCGATTCGATGATAGATAGAATAATGATGTCCTTACATATTCGTACGTTTATAGATTTATCTATACTTCACGATTTATGAGAGCACGAGGTCCGGGGAAAGATGGATATTCATTAATGGGCCTCCTCTGCTCCTCAAAACCTTTCATCTGAGATTGATGAAGTATCTAATGGTGTCAATACATGACGAATGTGTGTAGATTAGGCGCAAGTCATCAATGAATATGATGTAGATGATTTCCCATCAACCGGGTATACGATGATATTGTCATTTTGAAAAGGTCAAAGATTAAATGATTCCACAGAGATAGAGAGAGAGAGAGGGAGTGAAATACTAGAAATAAATTAATCGTAAAGCTTTATCCATAAGTATAGAATAATGTATGTTTTATAGGGATATTTACTTTGGGATATTGGTCAAGAGCTCGTTGATATAATTATTATCAATCTAAGGTTCGAGTTTCAAGCTAAGTTTGGACGTGAGCACTTACTCACTTAAATAAGGGAAGGACGGGATTAATTTATAAATACGTCATACTTTATGGGATAAAAGTCACTTGACATTTTTAACCGACATTTTTATTTCTAAATGTCAATAGTCTTTCCGCAGTGAAATTTTTGTTTTATAGTGGTACAGAATTTGGCCAATTTGACAGCTTCTATCAAATGAT
Organism: Eupeodes corollae; assembly: GCF_945859685.1. NCBI lineage: Eukaryota > Metazoa > Arthropoda > Insecta > Diptera > Syrphidae > Eupeodes > Eupeodes corollae. Next base: position 135,364,237 of record NC_079149.1, read on the forward strand.
TTATTTTAAGTTTGATTTGATATTTCAGCACTAATAGACTGAAATCTGAACAACGTTTTTAATTTTTTCAAATTTATTTTGAAAATCATGGTTCATTTCAAAATATGTATCACCAGAATTTTGTTTAACGATGAAGCTCACATTTCGTTGATAGGATACATCAATCATTTAAACTGCCGCATTTGGAGTGGGTTGAGTTCATGGGTTGGTCAAACAGTTGTTCCGTACTTCTTTAGAAAGAATGCTGTCAACAGCGGTATATTCAATTGTTCAAGAGCTATGATTACTGACTTTTTCGTTCATCAACTGAACAACCATGATTTGCAAGAGCTGTGGTTTCAAAAAGACGGCTGGGTTCGAAGGAAAAGAAAACGCTTTCAAACAGCATATTTTGAGATACGGTCCTTGAATTGGTCTTTAAGATCGTGCAGTTCATTTAACGCCGTGTTCATTTAGGCCAGTGAACTCGAAAAAATTAACCGCTTTTTTTCCGATGTAAGGCCACAAATGTTGACCACTAAATCTTTTGAATAAAGTAAATTTTATGTTTAATTTAAGAAAAAAAGTGCTATACCTCTAGAAGAGCACCTTTTACAAATAAATAGATTTCCAAATGTTTCCTGTTTTGTTTTCACTTTATATTTTCTACCAAATTTGCATTTTTAAATATCAAAAGTCTACATATTAAGAAAGCCCTTATCTCAGCTTTAATTATTTTGTGTAAAGCCTTTAACTTTCTTAAACAAGACCCTTTCACTTAAATTCTCTCACTGTCTTTTTTAAATTATTCAAAAACTCCAAATTAATTTGAAGAGACGAAACAGACAAAAAACTAAACAAACGGTTCTTTAAATTTAATATTACATGTCCAACTTAATCCAAATAAAAACCCCATTACATCCGGAAGATTTGCAAATTCGAATTTAAATTCCACTCACCAAACACTAATTTTTCAGTCATCGAACTACACTACTAGCTTTGGCACCTTACAAAATACAATATAGGTACGAATAGCTTTGTAGGTAAGTAAGTACTCTGCAAACTACCTAAATACGGTAAGGAGGTTAAGCCGTGCCTTGAATAGAACAAGAACAAGGTAGAATAAATATTTAACAGAAGTTAAAAAAATATATAAAAAAACTTCTTTTAATCCGAAACAGTAAGAAAACGCTGTCACAAATTTGTGTTCCTTCTTTTTTAGCAACAATGAAATTAAATGCACCTTCATTGTGGTCAAGTGGGCAGAATAAAAGATTCTTTTTCTTTAAATCGCCTCCTCCCCAATTTCAATCGCAATTCCAATTTCCAATCTCAATTCAAAAAGACAGCGGAAGACGACTACCATCATCATCCAATCGAATCGAATATAGAAGAAAAAGAAGAGAGGAGTTACAAAAGCTCATTCTTCTTTCAATTTGAAGCAGGTGAAAAACCTTAACGGTCTCTTGGAAATCTATCTAGCACAATGATGACGAAGACGGGTATGATGACGATGAGTCCGACACAGCGACGAACAACGGACGAGCGACGACGTTCATTGGACAAACATTATCGTAATCGATTGAGTGCCTTTTGTATTAGCACCTTTGATGGTAGTTTGCGCGCGGTTAACCCACCTGAATAAATTTCTTTTACATAATCGCGCTTGGCCGGAGGCCGACAGCGACAGTAGCAGCGGCACGGAGTAGATGGTAGTGAGCACGATGGACTTAAGCTGCTAGTAAGTATCTGTGGTATGGTTAAAAGTAGGCAAGTGTAAACACATTTTTTGCTACCCCACTATCCCACCATACCATGTTGCGCCCGCTTCTGCTTCTGACCGAACCATGCTGTGTCGGTAATCGGTTAACCTAGCTTTGCCAATGATGTCGAAAGTATTATGCCTACTGTTTGCATTGCATGGAAAAACTTAACCTGGAAAACTTCAAACAACCAACTACTATTAAACAAAAATAAGTCAAATAAAAAGATGGAATTTCGAACTGTTGACAAATAGGTGGCGCAAAGGTAGTGTGCAAATAATTGTCTATCACATGGAAACTCCGAGGTTAAATCGTCTGCCTAAGACGAAATGTATTCCTCAAACTCTTGTTTGTGGTTTTTACGTTTATAATTCTAACAAACTAACAAAATAATGTAGGTGTACGAAAAATAAATTGATTTAAAATAAACACTTGTGATCATATTTTGAAATCAAAGAGAATTCGAGGTATCACTTAAATGTCACCTCTTAAATCTTTGCACTATTTAATTATAAATGCTGCCTATGAGAGACAACTTCAAACTTTATTCTTTCCATCTTGGCCACAAGTCATTATGGCTAAATCATTAAATTATTACGGTTTAGGTCAGTTAGGGTTATAACAGGCTTCTTACCGACTTTACGACATTTTAAGATATCATGTGTCATTTAGCGCGACCTTAGGATTCGCAAAACGTAATTTAAGATGAAAGTTAACTTAAGCTTACTTGTATTTTTTTTTATTTACTTGTTTTCATTTTTTTTTAACAAATTTAACAACAGAATGGACAGACCCTGGTGCCTCAAACAGATTCTGAAATAAAACAAACAAAATAGTAATGACAACACATTTTTCAGCTGTCAAATCGTTACCTAAACCAAAAATAGATCTATGGAGGCGTTGCGGTCGGGTACACGGTATATTTACGACACTTCAAATCAGTTAATTGTGTCTATTTGAGTTGTCAGATTCGCAATAGAATTTTTGAAAAATCGACTTTCTTAATAAATAAATGATCAAAAATATCATCTTTTAAGAAAAGCCTCAAGTATTAATTTTTCTAATGTTAGTATTAAATTTATTACACACGGTTTTGTATTAATCAAAGTTTCAAACGCGTTTATCTCAATATTGCATGTTTAAGCTAGACTTATGTCCTAGGCGATTTTCAATACTTCTTCCTTTGGATCATATAAGTTTGAAAATATCACTTTGATTTTGTCACTCAAAACTGCCTACAATTATATTTTTTATTGATATAAATGATATCCTTGGGTAAATCTAGCTCACGTAAAAATCAATGATGCGAAAAACTTTTTAGTTTTTCAACTCAAAATTCATTTCCACGCTTGAAGACTTGACATTTGTTTTTTGGCAATGCCTCTGATACCAGTTTCAAAAATTACGTAGTTGTACATATGTATTGAGTGTTCAGACCATGCACAGCATTTTCAAAAAAATATGACAGGACTACGTCAATGCTTTCTTGAATATTAGCATTTGACTCTTCAAGAGTTTTTCATTTTTCAACATTAACTAAAGACTGTACATAAGGCAACAGAACCACTTCTGGAAATTTTGCATCTTTAAGGGCACTGTGAGTGGTACCCGTGGCATGATGGTTAGTGCGTTGGTTTGTAAGTAAAAATAAAAAAGGATATTGATATTAGTTTTTTTTTCAAATTTTCTAATAAATACAAAATAAGTAAAATTTAAATGAAGTAAAATAGATCTTAGGGCCGAAAGGCATTAGTTTTTAGTGTTATAGTTTAACTTAGAGTGTCCGTTTGGGACCATTAAGGGGGTATTCTGGTCTAGAAATTAAAAAAAATCGATTTTTTTTTCTTTTCATATTTTCATAGTTTAACTATTTAAGAATATGTCTACTAGAGGATTTTCCCAAATTCAAATTATTTTCGGAGAAATAAGTATTTTGCTGAGCAGCCATTCAAATCGGTTGGGCTGCAACTAATAGAACAAAAGACATAATGGGGTACTTTAAACGCGTTTTTCTCAGAACTGTCTTTTTGAATCTGATACCCACGATTTCTCAGGTTCTGCCGAACCGATTTACTTGAAATTTTAAGAAAGTCTTCTTTAGGGACTTGTCTACGTCCGGAACTACGGCCATCCCCAAATTTTTATTTTTACTATTTTTAACAAATCGAAGAATGTTCAAAAAAATGGTAAATTTTTTGTATTTTTCTTTAGACAGCCGCCATTTTGTAAAAAAAAATGTTTGTAACTTTTCCGTAGTTCCAGACATTGCGACATTATTGTAGATTAATAATCTTTTTTAGTTTTTGATTTCAGATTTCTAGGAGAGTTAAAATCGTGGGTATGGTCACGCACCAAATTTTTGAGACGCACTACTCTATCAGCTGATAACTAACGGAATTTTTATTTTTTTTTTACTTTTTTATTTTTTTTTGTATGCTTCTAATGTGAATAAATAATGTATAAAAAAATTGATGGTAAAATTGTAGCTTGCTTTTTTTTACAGCACTTCAAAAATTACATAAAATTCATGTCTCTAGACCAGAATACCCCCTTAAGTTAGTTGTAAGTTATGGATAATTAGGCTAGTTTTATGAATTTTTGTCTAGCTTTAAGATAGGTTTAAGATTGAATAAATAAAAATGAATTTTAAAAAAAAAAGTGCGTTATACTGTCATGCAAGGGGTCTTGCGTTCAATCCCTGACTGTGCCATCTGTGCCTCTTGCGAGGAATTGACAAATCCTTCAAGAGTAATTCTTATCATGAAAAAGTGCTTTCTCAAATTAGCCGTTCGGATTCGGCCTAAAATTGTAGGTCCCTTTCATTCCTGACAACTGTACTCGCACACAGGAATGGTTGAGAGTTGTAAGTCACTAGGCCCTGGTTCACAACGGACTGCTGCGCCAACCAATTTAATTTTTTATGGGCACTGTGAAACTTGTCGCATCATCTTGTTAAAAACAAATATTGTTAAATTAGATAATTAATTTTTAGAAACAACAAATCTGTCAGTATGGCTCGAAAGCACTTTCCCTAAACCGTATTCCTTACTCAATTCGAAAGAAGTAAGGATCGATATTAAAACGATGGTTAATGGATTGTGACTTTTTTAACTATTCTTCGGTAAAAATATTCTACGTACTTCGCGAATAAATGTTTCTTTCAAAGCAAATTTCTTCAATTCGTTTCAAACCGTACTGAACAAAAAATTTTGACATTCCTAACTGTCAAACCATTGACAACAAACAATCAAAACTTCTCATGCAGCTAAAAATACACCCCATTTGACTAAATACAGTCTTGTTAAAACTTACCAATTAAATTCGCTTATAATAAGTTTAATACACGTTCAAACGTTAAATTTAATATTATGCCTTTTTCGAGCCCTTTTAAAAACTTAAAACTAGCTTTGACACTCTTACCCCTGTCTTGTTTTTGTTGTATCGTACAGGGTACTAGCTAAGAAAGTAATAAAAAATGTTTTTAATTTTTAAAGACGACATCACTGATTTTGTAACCCCCTTCTGTTTAAGAACCGACTACTGCGGGTCAATAGTGTTGTAGATATAAAGAACATAAGAACCTGGTTTGTTCCATGATTGAAACATTCTTCTTTTTTTCATTATTGTTGTATATTTATTTTTCTTTTATGTTGTTCTTTTTTATCGGTAATTAAAGTTTTGCGGTTTTGCAGCCTATAAAAGTAGTATCAGCAAAGCAAAGGTAAGGCCAGCATCGGCACTTGATTGAATTCCAATTCAATGGTTGCAAATGAATTTCCGTGAACATACATACCTACCTGCATGTAGTTATTTAAAAAAGGTATGCCCAGCTAGGTATTTATTGTGAGAACTGAGGAGTGGTGGATGGTGCGTGGTGAATGCATGGTGGAAGGTGCGAGCCACCGACCACCCATCATCGTCATCAAGAAATCTTTGGGCGGATGTTTGTGCCATATTTTTGTGATGGGTGTTTATCCCACTTCTGACAAGCGTCAAGGTTCTGCAATCAGCAGAACACCTTCATTGTAAACAAAAGCATTACTCAAGAGCTCAGTCAATTAATTACAACTTCACACCTTTGCATGCACAAAAAGTTAATTGAAAGTTCATGTACACATCAGCAAAGCATCTTCATACTCAATGCTGCTGAAGCTTAAGATAGTTGTTGTTGTCGATATACTAGACAGTATAATAAATTGTACTTCATTCAAACAAGATGTTGGGCTCTTTTAAAAGACACACTGAGACGGGAAAGGAGAGTCTTGTAAGCTCCAAGGCAAGATGCCGAATCTCACTTATCTTCTAATATTGTACCTTCGAGCTGTACAACACGATGCACGCACGTCAAATGTTTACACTATGCCACCACTCCGACTCCTACTCTATAGCAACTTTTCGCTTTTACATGAAAATGAGATATTGTAATTTTCGATCAATTCGGCATCTCCGTTGGTGCTGATGGCGCTGCAGGCGCTGACGCTGGTACCTGCACAATGTCAACAAGACCTTGGGTTTATTATTTCTTTTTTTTGTTCAAGTTTGTCAAGGTGTTTTGTAATTAACTTTGGCTTGACGCTTGAGCTTCAGCTTCAAATGCAGCTTCAGGTGGTGCTGCATCATAAATAGACAAACAAAACGATGTTGGTTGCGACTTGAGAATGACCCAATAAATGTTCCTCCTGCCTTACCGACCGACGCGACGACACTATACTTAGAGACTGTAGGTTAGGTAGGTATGTTAAGGTGGAATAATGATGCAGATGATAATGGTGCTGTGAATTCTTCTTTGTTTTTATAATTTTCTTTATATAAGAAGTTTATTTTGCAATAGTTTCTTGTGGATCTTTTGATTTTAATAACTATATTTCTTACCTACCTTTATGTTTCTTGTGATGCCCCATCACAGAGTAATAATGTATATTTGCTCATTAATGATGATGTCTGAATATAATAAAATTATTTCTTTCGTTTCAGATAACCATCGTCATACTATCTCAATGAAGTGGTAAGTTGGAAGATAAAATATAATTACATAATTTTCTGTTTGAATAATTTTAAACGATGTCAATTTAATTCATATTTGTTGTTTTTTTTCTGTGTAACGAAACCGGGTCAATGTTAAAGGCGGAAGCTGCACCCAATTAAAAGTTGTTTCTTAATAAAGTGATTAAAATTTCCAATCATCGTTGGTATTAAATGGAAATTACATCACTACGACTATAGGTTTAGGTTTTGTCCATAAGTGGGTTTTGTACAATGCATTAAATTGTGATGTACTGTAATGACAGTTTAAACCAACCCAAACCCAGTCCCATAATAGATGTACCCTCACCTTAACCAATTATAGGTAGGTAAGGTAGTTTAGTAAGACCACAATTACCACAAGCATCCTGTCAATAATTTTGGAGATAGAGCCCAAAAGCTATTTTATAGTGAACGTATACAAAACCCTAGGCTCAATTCAATTACCTTATTCTAACAGGGTTCAAAATTAATGGAAGAGAAGTGACCATATGCCATTATGCCTCTGTCTTTCATTTCTCCATTGATCTCATTGGAATCTTTGTCGTATTTCGATAGTAGGTACTTATTGCATTTCGTAGATATAGGTTCTCGAGGAGATAGTTTCATCTTACCTATAATCATAACAATGATCCCTCTCACCTTTATGGAGTCTATATAGTATCATTCTGGTATAGCTCTGGTCTATGGACTATCAATCGAAGCCACCGCCATCGTCGTCTACGATGTTGTTCTTAGTACCTAACCTTCCCAACTAATTCTGCGTAACAGATTCCAGTCATAATTTCCCCATTCCATTCTAGGTACTCTGTCCTGTCCTGCCCTGTTTATAGCTAGCTGTTTACTATAATCGCCGAAAGACTAAAACTTGAAGCTATATTATAAGAGAGGTCGTCCGCGTTCGTCGTTGTCGTCGGCGTTCTCTACAACGACGTCGTATATCTATAAGTACGTGTCGTTGGTAATATTAATATGTAATTGTTCAACCATGGAATCTTATAAACACTACTAGATCCCATCCAGCAAGTGAAGTTATGGTTCACTCGAAGGTACATCTAGGTACACGCCGTCTAATTTCAGCTCTAGCTAAAGATTTCAGAAGCAATTAATTAAAATGAATACCGTGTGTGTGCATCAGTTGCAATGTTACTATACTAAACCCTACAGAGCCGTTTCGTATCATCATTATCAATGGTTAATGAACTTGAGCAGATAAAAATGAAGAATATGATTGCCAGATTTATTTTTTTAAATTTTATTTGGTTCAACTTTTTCCTTTAAATAATGTTTATGTATGATTTAAGGTTGACTTCAGAAACCTTGGCCAAAATTCAAGGTTTTTAAAGCTTTATTGTCTTGAGAACTTTAAAGAAAATTAACACACTATTGTTTACGCGTATTTGAACTGAATAATTTACTTCCAAATTGGTTAAAAATGTATTCATTGAGGGCCTTAAGACTCATGTAGAAAGACAAGATGGTGAAGTGAAGTGACGACTAGGGTAATTAAGGGCCAGTTAAAGCTGTCATTGAAATCTCGAAATCTCGACAAATTTTTTAATCGATGTTTGACGGTGTTGAACTTGAAAATTATAAACTGATAGTTTGGAAATCATATAAAGAATTGTGTTCAAAAAAAAAAAGCAATTGCACATTTATTTTTCGCTAAAAATTTATTTTTCTATTTTCCGGAGGGAAATTCATTTTCCTGAATAGCTGATACTTTTATGTTCAAACGAGAAACGAATCGTTCCACTGATTTGTGTTCCAATTTCACACAATTCCAATGACATATTTCTGTCAGCAATATTTTTTCGGTGGTTTCAAGTCAGGACATTTTTTTCAATGACAGATGTTTTTAATGATCGCTATAAACGACATGTCGAAAAAATTCCAATTTTTGTTTTCAATAATGAAAACCAATGATAGCTTCAACTAGATGCCTTGAAAAACTTGGATTGACTGAAATCCACCGGGTTTTTATTTCTGACAGTAATCTATCATTGGAATTGTATAAAATTGAAATAAAAATCAGTGAACGATTCCATTAATTTTTTGACATAATGGAACAGAGCCCTCAGAGTTGAAAGAAGTTCGGTTTTAGTTCTATGAAGTTTAAAAAATGTTATTAACTGAGAAAATTATGTTTCATACTTTTCAGAAAGACATTGCTAATTTTTTTAAGGCAGAAAGGAAATTATTTCCTCACAAAAGAGGCTGTTTGGTCAGCCAACTTACAACCCCCGACAATTCCTGTAGATAATTGTATTATGACAGAAGTAAGGGAGACTTAAATACTCAGTCTGTTTGTGAATACAATTGATACGCGATAAACATTAAAGTTAAGCTTTTATTAGAAGCTAATTGATATTGAACTCAACTATTAAGCGGTTTTTCAATAAAATGCTGCTCTATTTTTAAAATTAATTTTTCCAGGACTAAATTTTAAAATGTATCAACTGTCATTTGATAGTTGAAACACGGAATGAAGTGTCAATTATGGCTGAATCACAAACACGCTTCAGTTCGGCTTCATCTGCGTTACGATGCCCATGCTTCGAGGTTGCTTTGAATGACATTTCTATTATTTCATCCCTCCAAAGATCAAATATTTTGTTTGTTGACATTTTTTTACAGGTATTGGGTTGTCAGACAAAGCAAATGTCCAGATAATTGAACTAGAGCTTTCGTTTGGAGTCACATTACGTTACATTACGTTCTTTTCCTTACGATTGTCAAACGGAACGTGAGGTAGAAACTCCGTTGTGATAGCATGCATTGAATTCCTATGGCTGAACTCGTAAACGTTAAGCGAAGCCGAAGCTGAAGCGTGTGTCTGTTTCAGCCATTATAGCTATAATTGATTTTCATAAATCGTTGTAACGACCTTGCAAAAACTTCAATCATGGGTTTCATCGAGGAAAACTAATGATATCAATATTTGGCCCCCTATCATTGACAGTAAAACGGACAGGTGTGAATGAAAAGAAATTTGAACGCATTCAAAGGAACTATGAAATCAAAAATCACAATCAAGTCCACACGATCATTGAAACATTAAAATTAAATAAAAGAAAAGTTCTGAATTCCTACAACTAATTATCTTAATCATTTTGAAAATTAAATTAAATGAAGTTGACTTTCTTTATCCAGTTTTTAATCTCGAAACAAAATGTTCAATGATAAAAATCAATGACAGCTAATTCTGGAAACTAAGGGGCAATTTTGTGTCCACTTTGAGGGCTTAATGACAGAAGCACCCATGCATAAATATTTTTATGACAAACTCTCACACAATATTGAGGAAGAAATTAAAAATTACAAATGACACGGATTTACTGTGTTAAAGTATTTTCTGAACTGATGGTTAGATCACTCTTAAAGCTTTTATAGACCACAGAAGTCACTGACGTTTAATATTAGGCTCTTTCAATGCAACGCGTTCAGAAAAAAAATGATTTAAGTATGTTTAACTATTTAGACAATTATTTTTTAAGCAGGCTCATAACTCTGTAATGTCTGATTCTATAATTTTGTAACAAATCTTTAAGCTGTTTAAATAGAACCGCTAGAGAGACGTGTCGATTTGACAGGTGTCATGTGACTTTCACGATTTATTTTTGTGCTTTTTTGTATTTTCGATTATTTGTAAGTCCAATAAATTCGGACGGCCTCAAAAATAAAGAATTTATAGAAAAGTTAAAAATGTAGGTTCAATTGATTCGCAGTGGCTCAAAGCCAAATTGTTCGGTAGTGTGTGGACAGCCTAAAGATACTTAAATCAAACACACATTTTTCAAAGGATTGGATTCCACCAAAACATAAACTTCCATTCCTTACCCTGACCTGGCAATCATAAACCAGGTTACTGTTTCGCAAAACTCTACGCTCCCACTTCAAATAGTTTTTATTATGGAGTCCAGACCCGAGCTCTGCTCGCAAATTCTGTTTATCTTAAGTGGCTCTGGCTGAACATATTGGCGTGGAGCGGTTATGTTGCGTTAGCGTGCAGTTCAGCATTACTCTACTCATACTCAGTGTTGTCGTCTGCTGCTGAACTTGGTTTAGACGTTGCGGTGGCATGCGAGTTGAGTGCGCCATTAAGTAATAGCGCAGTTATTGATATTTCCAATGAAATATACACTGAACTATGAGATTGAATAATTCATCAGCTAGCAGCCAGCAGCGGTAGCGTGACGTTGTGGCAATGGCTGTCCTGCTCATTGTCATTGGCGTCGCAGTTGTCAGCGTCATCGTCGTAGTCGTCATCATGTGCAGAGTTGCCCCGCACAGCATAGAACGCATCCCAGAGAGCAAAACAATCCTATTGATATGCAACAACGTACGAAAAGGATTCATCTTCGAGTCGCGCATCCGTTTTCCGTTCGTTTTTTTGCTTTGATACAGGGCTGAATAACTGAAACGCTATTTCTTGAGTTCACTGTATTTATGTACAAATCTAGTTGTGTTTTGTTGGAATTCGAGGGCGGAATGGAGGTGAAGGTGAACAAAAACGCTAGATTCCTCATTATACATGCGAACTGGCGGACGGCGGTGGTGGTACCGGCGGGCGTGGTAGCGTCGCATGGTGGTCCGTTTCTTTGATTCTTGGTTGAAAGTTTCATATAATATATGTACAAACCTAGGAATAGATATGCGACTACGGAGTATGCATAAGTCTCACAGATGAGGTTAGAATTCCTTCCAAAAATAGCCAAGCTATGATCTGGAAGGGACACAACATGACGAAGACAAAACGACAGAGTTAAGCGATGATGATGCATGGAATATTTTAGCATACAAAGTTGCAACAAGATCTTCGTTTTAACAAAAACAACAAAAATTCTTCAGTGGAATCTCGAGCATCGCGTTGATTTTTGTGCATCACATGATTTCGCCTCAAGGGTTGAAAATAATTTACCACATTGTCAAGACTCCACTATAGGGACTACCAAGAGGAGGGATGATTTTAAAGAAGGAATATAATATGGTAAAAGAATCCCTATTTTAGGGAACAAAGGCGACATAGTGGTAGGTAGAGGAATCTACACCAGATGATTGGCAGTAATAATATGTTTTGACAGGAGTGTGGTTTTAAAAGATTTGTTTTTCGAATGTCATTCTATTTTCATAATATTTGTTTCCAAACCAGAACAGTTAAAGATACGAAGGTACATAGGTACGAGTATAAGAAGGTACTTTGAATCGCATGGCATTATTTTTTATTTTGTTCTCCCGGTGGATTTTTATATGAATATTTTATAACTCGAGTGAATAAATCAGAATAAAAATCTGGAATTGAAATGATTCTTATTTGTGATGTAGAATGAATGAATGTGGCAAAAATAGAGCGGAAAACAGTCACAAAAGATTAGGATAACGGAGTGAAAAATAAATAAGTACTAAGAAAGGATAAAGATCTTTCATGAAAGAAAGGAATTTTGGAAACTTCTAAGGAAAACTATTATTCTACTGTAGCGGACGCAAGAGATATGAACAAATATTTCTGGTCTTGGCTTCGTCGAACTTGAAAAGTTTAGGTCTTATTTCGATATCGATTCTGTATTGGGTCAAATATTTAAATGTTTGGATAAATTAGGAAGCTCTCTGAATCCTTATCTCAGATAGCCTTTAGATACTCGGAACATTCAGACAGAGAAGTCTATGTCTTGATATCTTTGCTTTTCTGTTGTATTCTATTTTTATATTGATGAAATTCGACGATCCAAGCGAGATTCTTATCGAAACTAAGCTAACAAAATTTCGAGGAAATGAACCGGTTTATTTTACTTAGGAGTCGAGGTTTTTCTAGTTTGATTTTCCATGGTTACAGCAAAGAAACGATGTACAACTTTTGTAACGGAAAGGTCATAATACGTTATCACCATTTTGTATTTTAAATTAATCTTATCAAATATTTGCAGCAGAAAAAAAATCTCTATGCATGAGAATTTGTCTTAAATTGAGTCGGTGCACATTGGTTTTGAATTCCTGAATATTGCTATGACTAGGAAATACAGAGTGTGGTTAGGCATTCCACACTCGGCTAAAGAACGAATCCCCGTATTTGACAATGCCGAAGTTGGGCTCGAGGGTATACTGATGAATATTCTTAGAAGCGAGAGTATTACGATTGAACTGTTTAAGGGGAGGAATGCAACTGGCTATTTCACGGTAAAAAAGGGTAAGACAAGAGACCTTACGACTATGTTCAAGCGATATAAATGAACTTATGATGATATTATCATCTATCAATTTAAATGCTCTACGTTCAATGCTATCCAAGAGGCTTAAGTAAGTTTCAGGAGCACCAGCCCAGAGATGGGAATTATACTCAAGCTTTGGACGTATATAAGTCTTGTAGATAACAGCCAGATCAGAAGTAGTGAAATATTTCTTGCATCGCCTAAGGAAACTCAAACACCTTGCGGCATTTTTGCCGACATCACGTATGTGATCATTCCACAAGAGGGGGTTGGTGACACACATACCGAGAATATCGGAGTGTTTTGGTCTAATTGATGCAAGTGCCATCTATGGATAATGGCAAGGGGGGTATATTTCGCTTTAACGATACAAGACAGCATTGGGTTTTCGAAGCATCAAATTCCATGTGGTTTCTTATTCCACGTTGTACAATGCTATTTAGTTCGAAATTTCATGAGTTTATCATATTTTGTCGTTGCAGTTCAACATCCGAAGAAGAGGGATGTGAAACTGAAAACGAATATGAAAAGCTAAGAGTACTATTGTCAACGAAACAATGTATTGGATTAGAAGTTGCAGGCAGGAGATCATTAATAAAAATGAGAAAAGTTGTTAAAGATAGAACAGAGCCCTGGGGCATACCAGCATTTATTTTGTGATTTTCAGACTTGAGTCCATCCAATACAGCTTGTATTGAACGATTTGAAAGGTAATTACTAATCCAATGAAGGGTTGATTCATGAAAACCGAAAGTACGCATTTTCGATAAGAGAGCTTGATTCCAAACCATATCAAATGCTTTTGAAATATCAATTGCAATAATCTTAGTTTCTCCAAAACTATGAAAAGATTTGTTCAACTGTTCGGTGAGATGAACCATGAGATCTCCAGTGAACCTATTGCTTCGAAAACCCCACTGACGCTCATTAATAAGCTTTCGATCTTCAAGATTTTTCTTGAGCTAATAACTAATCAGCGTTTTCATGAACTTGGAAAAAAGGGACGTAAGTGCATTGGGTCGAAAATTAGAGGGTGATTCGCCTTTTTTGGGGATGGGCTGAACAAATTCAGTTCTCCATCCTCTCAGAACGAGACCTGAGGAGTAGGACAGATGAAAAAGGTAACGCAGTGGTTTTGCCAGCGTTGAAAAACACCTCTTCAGAACCATAGCGTAAATACCACCGGACCAGCGGATTTATATTTGTTTAGATTGGTCCCATAGAATCACTAACTCGCCCAAGTACAGGTGGAGTCATATCATAATACTCTAAATCTAATCTAAAATCTAAAACTCACTGGCAGCGTAGAATTGGCGGCGAACTGCGTTTCAAAGAGATAAGCTTTCTTTAAAGAGCTTACAAAAGGAGTGTCATTGACAACGAGCGTAGGAATCGATGAAGAGGAAGAATTCCTCATGTTTTTTACAAATGACCAAAAATTCTAACTGCCTTTGGGACATTGCAGTATTTTTTGCCCAAAATTTGTTCATGTAAAAATTTGGTCCGTTGAATATGGGCGTTGCAGGCCTTCCTGGCTTGTTTGAACTTTTTCCGGCTTTCCTCAGTACGGTTGGCTCTATAGCGAACATCAAACCATGATACTTTAACCCTTTTCTGTATATAAAAGTTCTCATTCCCAAGAGAATTAAACTTGTGATCATATCAGCGCTGGCGTCAACGTCACTATCGAGGAAGCAAAGTGACCAGTTAATGATCCTGAAGTACTGTCATTTTAGTTTGACTAAAAGCTAAAACGTCAATTTACACGCACACATTTAATAATTGCATCAACTCAACGCAAACATTGAAAGTTTAAATTAGTTTTCACCGAATATATTCATAAAAACTCATGAGAGTGTTCAAAAAGTATGAAAATGAGAAGAACGAATTTAAAAGTGCTTACCTAACCAAAGATTGACAAGTTTTTTTGTAATAACTTATTTATATGGAGACATACATAAAATCTTATTTAGAACGTGAGGGTGAACTAAATAGGAAGGTTTGAGATTTCAGTTGATTCTGTTTGAACGATTTTTTAACATTATATTATTCTAGGGTTTCTTAAAACAAATTCAAATCTTTTTCATGTATGGTATTTGAAAACAGGAAATATAAACATTTGATTACAATCCTAAGAAAGTGAACTTAGTATGTATTAATTCCAATCGGAATAATTTTTATTGGACTCAAGCCATTATTCTTCAAGACTATTTATATATTGACTAATATGATCTATGTAAGGACGAGAATGTCATTTCCAAAGAAATATGATATTTTTATCGCAGTAAGAATAGCTACCCGACGCTTTTCTTGCTTTAAAGGTTATGACTTAAGAAGAAATAGGGATATCCTTTTGAATTTGGTACTATTATTTCAAAGTTTTACTGAAAGTTGGTTTTAATAATTGAATCACCCTACGAAATATTACAATCACATCATCCAGTTCCATCTCTACAATGCAACTACATTTCAAAGTTTAAAAAAGAACAAAGTATAAGATTTGAAATTTAAACAAAAACTCAAAAAATGTTGTTGAAAAGATTTTTTTTTAAAACATTACTATTCGTATTACTTTTTGTGTTCATAAAGTTTTTATCAAATTAAATCCTCAACTTCTTTATTTATAAAGTCTGTTCACACCATAACAACAAGTATTTGTGGACATATCCCTAATAATAATGAAACTACATTGGGTTCGATCCCTGTCTTTTCCATCTAAAGTTTCTTTCATGGGTACTGCCTCTTGCAAGGAACTGAAATAAAATGGAAAGTGCTTTCTCAAATTAGCCGTTCAGAATCTGCTTAAGACAGTAGGTCCCCTCCATCCCTGACAACAGTACACAGGAATGGTGGAGAGTTATAAGTCACTAGTTCTAGTTCTCAATGGACTGTTGCGCCACCCAATATATTATTTTTTCACATTGCGCACTTCAAAACCTTAACAACAAAAAATTAAAGTTTAGATTGTGGGATTCAAGAGAAAATGTTTCTATTGACAAATCTGAAATTGGCGAAAAGCACCGGTTGGAAAAAAGTGTTACTCTTCTACTTCCTGAAAATAGGGAAATAAAATGAAAGGTACTTCGTAAAATTCTTTGGTTCTATCACCCTAAGATTCAACTCAAAGCAATAGGCCCACCGTTTTTGATTTTGAACTGGCATTTCACTTTTATCTTTAAAAACCGTCAATAAGTCGGATTCTTGAAAAAACACTCGTTATCTTTAATTTAAATATCAACTTTTCCGAAATCACAATACTTCTTTGATAATGCTATGCTAATAGACCAAACAAAAAATGAAAATCTACAAAATTAGTTTCATAAATTGAATTAAACATTAAATCCTCTCCCATTAGGTTAGGCAAATATGGACCTCTGAAATAAGCCTATGACCATCATCATTCATTCTCTCTCATAAACGTCATGACGACATCCGTCAATTCTTCGTTGTTGTATTTTTTAACATAGGTACACATCAGATATAAATTCTTATTCAGAAAAACCACTTCATCTGCATAAATGCCAAATCAGCTTCCTCTATACGAATTATACAAATATTGTATACCACCTACCCATAGTTTGAATAGCTTCATAACGAATTTTTTATGAGCTAAAAACTTCAACCTAAATTCAAGCTTAATGCGATAAAGTACACACAAAAGGTTATATGCCCTTATGAATCGTCGGATATGGTATGTGCAGTGCCGAAGCCGAAGCCGATAATGCCTTTGGGAATACAGGAGAACACACAGAGAAACTTGTTCAATATATTCCCAATAATGAAATAATCAAGAATCGACCTATTCAAAAGTTTTTGTGTATTTTTCACCCTCTATCAGAGCCTCTATCAGAGGCCTCAGGACATTAATAGAACTCCACCCCTACACCTAATTACACAAGGACCCTGTGGATATATGCATGCATATTCTATTACATTGGATCATAGTTCGATGATGTTAGAGAAAAGAGCAAAGGTGGAAGGCGCGGTATGTGGCATGTGGCACTAGGAACTCGGCACTTGGAACTTGCCACTTGGAACTCGGCGCACTTGTAAAAATCTTTCAGATTACTAATTAAATATGTTTACTATGCAGTATGTTATATGAAGAATTGCAGACACGTAAGGCTCAAACCTGAATAAGGTGATCGATTGCTATTCTATTCAGGAGCACCTTTTCTTTAGATGAAAGGAAGGAATTGGCGTTTTTAGTCTCCAGTCTCCATTGATGTGCATAATTATTATATTCATACTGCACACTGAACATTTATATTGAAATAAACTGCTTGATGTCCTTTCCGGGTTCCGGGTGCTGCCAGAAGCAGAAGAAGCAGTCATCTGTGAGCGTTGATCATAAAAATTGTATTCCTAGTGGGATTCAACATAATTTTGAATAGAACCGAAACAGTGCGATGGACTTTTGCTTTTTAAATTTTAAATGCGCAACATAAAAATACTCGCTACACACTTCCTAAACCTTCTTAGACGTCTGTCGCTCGTCCTTATACACATCAAAATCAGAAAGGCGAATAAGGAATGGGATGGGATAGCAGAAGTACCGCAGAGTAGGTCTGGAGGGTGTCCAATATCCTGACGGCATCGTCAGCTGCTCTGGGAATCGGAATGGTGGTTGTGGGACTTGCGATGCCATGGCGGGCGCTTCGCTGATGCTGCAAAGCATTAAACTGTTTAATATTTAAATATAGAATCAACCTCAAATTGAAGATGAGTATATAAATAGCTTCATATAGTTAGCTCGAAATGGTTGTACTGTACATACTGGTTGAATAGTTGAATGGCATTTGGAAGAGAGAACCAACCCCGGCAAGACATTTTTCTTTTTACTCCGGTTATTTCATTTTCCGTCTTACCAAATGGGAAATTTCCTTAATTCCGAAGCATAAAACGAAAGCAAAATCTAATCTTTGCATTCGTTCCGTTCATCTTACGAACTTACATACACACGAATATATATTTTATGTGTATAGTACCTTTTTTGAAATTATTTCCTTACCGTAATTTTGTGCATCAACCTTCGCCTTCGTCGTAGAGTTTGGTCCTTGATGATGGCAGCAGAAGTCCTTGGTACCTATATTTACCTAACAGATGATGCTACTGCTGCTCCTTCAATTCTTTTCACTGCAGGCATATCGTATCGGGTATATAAAGAGAAACGAGGTTTATCTTGTGCTATTTTTGATTTTAATTTAAACAGAATAAAAACGCATACATCAGGACACCAAAAAATATATAGAAGTCGGTATAAAGGTACCAAAGTAGAAAATGAAAGATTTGCATGAGAAAAGAAAACTGGACGTGGATTGATTAAGGATAGAAAAATAACTGAATTAAGCTTCAAGGATTAGGTAATGCTATGAGAAATTGAACATAGCTTGACTGAGAAAAACTTCAATTCCTCTACTATTCTGCTAGCTGTATATAAGGACAAGTTAATCTCTATGGATTGGATTATATATCCTTATATAGGAATCAAAAAGTTAATCCAAAATACCTATTTTAATGAATAAATATATTAAGGAAGGTATTGCGATACTTTTCATTCATTGAAAAGAAAAGAAGAATTGCTTAAATATCGAAGGATATAGTATTCGCGGGTTCTTTGTTGATGAGTTTATTGAATTTGTAAGCTCTTTGATTCATAGAAAACCTCAATTAATTTAAATGATAATAGAAATTATAATAAAAGCTTTTCATTCAGTTCGAATCCTGTAGAGAATATGATTTTATTAAAGAGCAATTTTTAGACTGTTTAATCCTTCCTGTCACAAATATTGTCACTTGGGATTATTTATAAATACAAACCACAACTTAACTCCAAGAAAAGCTATAGGATAATTAAAGGAGGTCTCTAAATGTTCAATAATCCTCCAATAATTTGAAACAGTAATCCCTTTTTTGTGATTGCCAAAGACGGAAATATAATTGCTTACATTTTTGATCATAAAAGCGGAGTTTTACTAATCAACGGTTTTTCAAATAAAAGGTTTCTTTTTAAATATCCCAATATTTGGACATCTGTCATCTTTTGACATTTCACAAAAATATTTAAAAAAAATATCAAAATTTAACGAAAACCGCTTCAACAAAGCCTTGAAATTTGGCAATTGCCAAAAAGTTGCCTTCCAATTTTATTAACTTTATTGGAAAGTATATTGAAAAGCTAGCCTTACTAGGGTTGTTTCCAACTTTTGACAGACTACCAAAAGATGGTGGAACGGCTTTTTATCAAATATTGTCTCAATGTGAAGTAAACCATACAGACAACGCTAATAACGATAAATGTACGTACCTCAGTATGACATTTGGCAGATTAACAATTTCTGCCCAAAGAAATTTCTTGGGCAGAATTTGTCATAATGGGAAATTATTTTACTCTCTCGTGAGCGCTCTTTCTGTCCAAACCACCCAATTGTGAAGTGTGGAACAGCATTGTTGACAATTGGCAGTTTTGGTCAAGAGTGGGAACAGACCGTTGTAATTACATAAATTTGGTGGCGAAAAAAGCTTAAAGATTTTAAAGTTCAGTTAACAGAAATCTTAATTATTATATCAACAGCAATGCCGTTTCTTCGCAGATTATTGCGTCTTTGAAATTCATTAAAATTTTCGTTGAAAAAAAGTCTTAGGAACTATCGCATTTATTGCTCGGACGATCGAAGAATTATTGGGAAAACTTTTTCCATCCTCAACTTTTTGTCCTGTTTTATGCGGTTTCTTGGCTAGCGGTTCCGACTTGATTGGATCTTACTTATTTATGTTAGTATGAGCCAGTTGCAATTATTACGGAGAATGGGACCATGGATTTTCAGGGCTGGAATTGGTTGGAATTAATGAAATTAAAAATGAAAACAACGTCTATTACCAACAAGACGAGGCTACAGCTACATTAACCACAAATAGCGAAACAGGGAAAATTTGGGAAGTAAAGATTTTTAACTATGTTATTTCTCGAAGACGAACTCCGTTTCGCCACCAGATGGCTTCGTTTTTTGTAACATTTCGTTTGGGGATTAAAATATGAAGAAAAATTAGTTTTTTGTTTTATATTTGAAAAGGAAAAATTGTATTTATTTTCACAACAGTAATGAATTCATTGAAGTGCTCTTTGGTAAACAACATGTTTTGTTTTTTGGTCTGACGTTAACAAAAACAAAGCGGTTGGTTTCCCAACTCGTAAAGACGCAACGTATAGCCCATGTGAAAAACAATAGTTTTCTAAATTTATCCCGCAAACACTAAGCGATTGGCGTTGCGACTTGTTAATTGTCATTGCGAACGCAATGCTAAGCGGAAATTCCAATCGTTTGAAGTCAAACGGAAGATCAGTCGGAATCATTGGTACTCGAGGAATACATACATTTTCACTTGCGTACTTTCCGTTAATAATGGTTGCCTCAATCAAATTCGGCATAAGTCTTTTCACCGCAAGTCAAGTTCCGTTGCAAAGTCGCGGTGGATTCAAATTACGCAATATCATAATAACTGAACCAACTTTTAGTTGCAAGTTATGTTGTGGAAATCCTGGTTACTCCAGAGAGTTCGAAAACTCCGTTGGATAATTTACAACATCATCGTCCTTTGTTATGGAATCATCGTCCTTTGTTATGGAATCAACGGAGTTGTAAGTCACCAAATCGCCATATTGGATGAATGGTGAAATTCAGTGCGTGTACATCATTATTCTTTTTCGGCGAAAGTTGCTCGTTAACTTAACCAAGCACAATTCTGATAATTCTCACTAATGTTTGATTAATTGAGAGTCTAAAAATCGGCAAAAGTCGTTATTAAGAGTAATTAATCAGTTGTCGCATCAACTGGCACTTTTCCATTTCCAGTCAACAATCGTTTGGAAAATTGTGCAGCACTTTGATCATTTTGAAGTTGAACTCTCATATTAGTGGTTAGCGATAATATTTAAGCGTTATTCCACAAAAGTAATGTCTTCAGGCAAGCATTCAATTCATACGCAGACTTTCCACGGGGAATTACTGGCAACGTCTGCCTGAAATCGCCTGCCAAAAATATTATCAAGCCGCCAAAGATGTAACTCCGTCGAAGATCCTTCAGTGTTTTCTTATGTGTCCTTAGCCCAAACAATGAACTTGCATTGCATCAACAATTTTCCAATCGGGAAATATGGCATGTTGGAATATCAAATGTCTTTAAATTGAGGGGCAACTTAAGCGCAGAATGTGCAGTACGACCGCCATCTAGAAGAGTTGCAGAAATCCCGGATGATACTTACGCCAAAGCTATGTCACATGATTTGATTGGCGCAATCATTCCTACTTCAATCAGTTGCTTGTTTGCAATAGTCAAGCATTGATCCTCAATCAGAATCATTCCTTCATTGTACTGAATTTTGTCTGCTATAAATCTCACGGAGCCCGAGACCTTTCCAACGAATGCAAAATCCTCGAAATCGGTTCGTGCGTTTTGGTAACTCAACCCCAAATATTTATATATACATATGTATTATATACATATGTATGTACATACATATGTAGTAGATGAGGAGTTTAATGGTTCTGATTTGGTGTAAATGTCAAGAAATAATGAAACCTGTAGGGCCCACAACCAGTGGAAGTTTCTAGCTTGTGTCATTTTTGAATTCAGCATTTTTGATCAATTCCTACTGTTTCCAAGAAATCACAGAGTAGCAAGCAACAAAAATTAATTTTGCTAATTTTCGAAGACGATTCTACAGAAAGAACCTTAACCAATTTGTTCATTGAAAACAAACATTAAAAAAATGTTCACAATGGGTCAACAATCCTAAATGCCATTTGGACAAATTGATTGAAAAATAAAAATTAATATTAAATTAATTGATAGGTAAAGGATTCAAGACCTTTAAAAATTCCACTAAAAGGAAAAGATTCAGCAACCGTTGCATCGGTATCCATTTGGCTGATGTCGTTTTCCACTGCCAAAAATTCTTATTTACAGTAAACATCCATTGAACACTCCCGAAAAACTGTCCTTTTTTTAAATATAAAAATGAAACCTTTTATCGAAAGGTTCAGTCAAAATATGTTAATGAAAGCATAAAAAGCAAATTAAATCTCTTTCACAAACACATTAATTTCATTCTTACAATTTATTTTCCTAAAATTAACAAATCCCAGTCCCAGCAGCTCACATATAATATCTTGATAATTTTATAATCATTTCGAATTACAGAAATTACATAGTACCATGCAAAATTATACATCTTCTTTAATTTATTCTTATTCTTTTGCCAAGTTCCAATTATTGTTATTATGGCACTTAAACCGTTACGGATGATCATTATTTGTGGTTTAATGAAACTTTGCGCACGCATTAATATGTAAGGTACCTCGAAGCTTGAATGTCTGGTCGGATCTATGTACCTCTTTAGTCTACATGTGTGGAGTGGATGTCTAGTCATCAATATAAAACGTTCAACTTTAATTCTTCCCTTAATCTTCATATCATAGTTAACTGATGCTTTTATGAACACTTTCACTATAATCATACACCACCCCCCCCCCCCCATTCCCTCAGCTTTTAAGATTTAATCCAAAGTTCCACTTTCTGCATCCTCTATGTCTATTCCATCAAAACATTGTGAAATATAAATGTGCTAATTATATAGCTAGCAGCTTGCGTGTACGTTAAGATAAAACGAAAGCACCTTCCTTCTATAAGTTGTTCCCCTCATCTCATTTATCATACCCCCAATCATATGAACATAGTGAGTGGCATATTGTTATTCAAATGCTGCTTCTACAAATCTTTACTGGGTTTTTATGACGACATAAGTGGTGGATGGGATGCTGACGAAAGCAACAAAGTCTTCGTAGTAGCAACTCAGAGTCTTAGTTTTTGTCTCAAGTTAAGTTTTATTTCCAACCAATCACCATTACATAGTTTTAAGAAATAGAAGAGGAATACATTTTTAAGCTAAAAATAAAATTGAAACAACAAAAAACTTAAACGAAGGTCGTATTCTCAGAGAATGCTCCACAAAGTCTTATACGAGAACCACTGGATATAGCTCGCAGGAATTGTGGTCCACTAGAAGAAGATTCACTCTCAAGACGAATGACATACTCCTTGCTTGCTGGATCCGGAAGGACCTTTACAGAAAATAAGAATGACATGACATGAAGGTCGTTGAATTTTATGTATATTTTTATACCTTTCCACTGTCTGAAGAACCCACTTCCAAACGATATTTCTCAAGAATTCTTCGTGCGAAGGTATTTTTAGATGCTCCTGGCAGTAGAACTTCATCACCTCCCAAAGATAAAACCATGATCTTCTTCTCTTTTTCGTTTGGTGGACTTTGAGGGGGGAAGAGTTTTTCGAGATTCTTGTATTGAAATAGTGATGTCTCGAGATTTTGGATTTTTCTCAAAAGCTCGAAAACTGAACCATCTGGAATTTGATCGTTGTCGCGGGATAACTTGCACAGATCAGAGAGGATTTCTTCGATTTGATTGTTGAATGCTTCGAGAATATTGGAATACATGACGATGTCCTGAAAGAAAAAAGACCAGTTTAAGTGACAAAAAAAAAAAACTGAACCTGTAACATCAAACCTTTAGCTTTAAAACAGCGGAATGCAGAAGTGCTACAACTGTGAGTTCGTAGAGTTCACCAATGGTACGAGTTTCCAAATAGTGAAGGACCTTCAAAGCTTCATTCGTATCATCAAAAAGTCGTTTCTGATGAAAGAAAATTAGCTTGTTAGAAGAGGTTTAAAAAAATTAGTACTAACCTGTCGATAAGCCGGAATTGGTTGAGCTTGTTTCCAGACATTCTGCCAAGTATTGTCGGGAGCTGTCATTCTTGTGCTTAGTTTTGCAGTCACTTTACCATCCTCTGAAGAAAATTAAAATTGGAAAATGTGATACAGTGTTTTGAAATGCCTTTCCAACTTACCATCAATTTCCTCTTCCCAGTCGCGTGGACTATACCACCTTATAAAGTCTTCTATCTTCGCAGTTGGGTTTGCTGCCTTGAAACTCTCCATATCAGATCTTAGAGAAGAACACATCATTTGTGTTGAGAGTCCTGAAGAAAGACAAAAGTCAAAAATATTCAGAAATTTTCAAAACAATGCATACTGACCAGAACCAGGT
This sequence comes from Eupeodes corollae, assembly GCF_945859685.1. Taxonomy (NCBI): domain Eukaryota; kingdom Metazoa; phylum Arthropoda; class Insecta; order Diptera; family Syrphidae; genus Eupeodes; species Eupeodes corollae. The sequence continues at coordinate 135,388,336 of NC_079149.1, forward strand.
CCAAGTTTCAACATAACCTCAGCATCATCCAATAGCTGATCTTCAGTCTTCGGTACGGGATCTTGTGTAGCTGGAACATACAAGAACTCATCGGAATCAATCAACTTCATATCTCCCAATTTAGACTTTCTTCCTTGAGGCTTCGAAGGTCCACTGCTTGTTGACTCTTCATCGGAACAATCGAAGAACTCATCATCAGTTGCTTCGTCTTCTTGGGTCTCATCTTCTGGATTCAGAACTGAGACCGCCGCCTCACCTTCAGAGGATGCAAATGGCATACCACACTCCCGAATACGACGTCTTTCCATGCAAATATTAAGCATCTGAAGTTTTTGATGCAAAAGACATGTGCGCATATCAGGAAATCCTGAAGCAATCCTGAAACACAAACAAAAACGAAATAAAATAAATTAATTTCAAGACTATTACGTTGCGTATGTAAATCAATCAAAAGTTCCAAGATAAAATTAAAGTCTTAAGGTTAATTCCGTGCTTTCAATCAAAATGAATTACAGAACTTCCTTGCCGCATTATTTCACACTAAACCGCCAAAAGGAAAGGAAAAAGCCACCAAACCAACACCAAAAAACACCATCTACGAGGCTGACGAGATGGAAACGACTTCGTCCTTAAACCAACCACTATGCAAGTTGAAGGTACTATTGCATTTGTTGAACAGGATATTGCAATCTAACTCAATTGACTATGCGACGACAATGTGCCAGGCCAGCCAGCAAATACAGTAGAGCAGAGAGTATAGGTAATTTCAAAATGACGTTACAGAACAAGGATGTGAATGGCAAACTTCCTTCCTTCCACACAGGAGTTTGGTGCGCTAGGTCATTGGAATTTTCATTCATTTCCATTTGCAAATTAAACACACAGTTTAAGGCGCGGCTCGATGGGGTACGATGATAGAGACAACTTGATGCGGTTTCGATTCGATCCGCTCTTAGGCAGAAACAGAAAGCACTAATATCGCACCACAAATTGAATTGGAGCAAAAGCCAAGTATTAATCCATTTGCCATTGTTTGATGGCAACCAAAGATAGGCAAGAAAAAGTTAGATACAAAAATAATAATAAGGCGGTGATTAATGAGGTTTGTTCTGTTATTATGATTGTGGGAGTCAAAGTGGAGCATTTTCAGGACCAACTCTGATTCTAAACAAGAACATTTTAATATATGATGCATTGTTTGAAAGTGACAAATATGAAATTACTCCTGACAATGACGTTTCTTAATGATTTATCAGCTCCAGTTATTTTATACCTTTAAGTCTTTTTTTTTTAAATGGGGTTTTAACAACCTTTAAGTAAACTCTAGAAAACCCTGAGGATATTTCTGACATTTTTAATAAAAGAAACTTCGTTTGAAGTCAATAAAATCCTTAAAAAAAGTTTGGTATCACTGCAACTAAAAACAACATGAGCGAAATGTCAAAAATAACCGTGATCGTAAGTGTCTTATGACTGACACTGACGCAAGTATATAACTTTAGCTTGCATGAAGAACTTCAAAATAATATCATTTCAAAAATAAAATTAAACTGCTTTCTGCTTAAATAAAGACCTTAATTTTGTAAAATTTTTTACAAGGACTTTAATTCATGTAAAAAAACACTGTCATTTGAAATTTTTTAAGAAATTTAATCAAACGTCAACGACAAAAAAACTTAAGGTTGACAACATTATTTTATGGGTGGTTTGACATTTCAATACGAATACACTAACATGACACTTGAACACCGCTTCCAAAGTATGCAAATTAACGTTACGTTACGTATCACCCGAAGCTCAATTTTTGTTAAATGGATACATTATTAAACTTACGAAAAACCATCACTTTAAAAATCATGGATTTAAGTTTTAAGAACATATCGATAAATGTCAAAAACAATTACAATAGGAAGTTAAAAATCCAACAAAAAAACAACAATTTGGCATCACTAACAATAAAATGTCAAAAAAACCATTGTTAAAAAAAAAAACATTCATATCAAGCGAATTAAACAATTAGAGTTAGAAAATTGGTGTTTTGCTTAAAGAAAGTTGTGCCAAAGCTTAAATTTGAAGATAATACTTTAATGGACAAAGTTTAGGAACTCTGACATGACATTTCAGAGCTGTTATTTGACAAGCTGTCATATTTGAATTACACTTTAATTTTCCTGGTTATGTCATAAGAAATAAAATGTTTCAAAAACATGTTGTTTAAATTATTTTAAGGATTCTAAGAAACACATTTTGAACCAATACGAGTCTTTCTTGCTTTAATCCCAAAACACTTAAGCTTTAGTTTTGAGAAATTCTTGTATATCAATAATCTTTAATTCAAAGTCAAAGAATTATCAAAAAATCAATTCGGACGTACACACAAAAGTAGAAAGAGATATAGAAAATTTTAAAAGTCAATTCCAGGTATAAAGATGTCTTAAAGCATACAAATTTTTCCCCAACACTCACTTAAACATTATACTTCATATCTAGAGCCAGGTCATAATAAATAAAACACTTATGTGGATGTTGAGAATTCTCAATGGTTTTTCTGTTATATTTGCACTCTATTAAACTGTCTTTGAGGAAAATCCTTTATATAAGAAAACATTTTACATTTGTATAATATTCTCATAAACCAATGAAACATCAGGGTCTTTATGGCAATAATAAAAAATATACATATATGTATAAATATATATTGAAAGCAAAGACACATTCGATTGACCATAACACCCAAAGAATTTGCTTGATTAGTCTCTCTGAAAAGCATCGATTTTATTAATCTACTCCCAATGATTAGCCTTTGAGTTTAAGTGTGCTTAGTCCTTGTACCTAAATGCACAGATCCCGTTCCAATTATTTTGGTCGAAAATAAAAAATATCCTTGCTGTTGCTGTAAAATGTTTCCACAAAGATGAAGATAGAAGCAAATGCTTCGGTAAGAGAAGCACTTTTTCTTTAATAGCCCATGTGGATAGATAGATGCGGGCAAATAGAGTGAAACAGAATGAATGCAGACTCAGGGGGAGGGCAGCACAGCACACGAACAGTGCACCGCCATATACCGCACATATTAAACTTTACGACACTCGTAAAACAATATTCTAGGAAGGCAACAAAAATAAAATGTACTTGTTATATCTGTCTGTCTTCTGTCGGTCTCGGTCTCGGTCTCAGTTTTGGAATAGTTTTACCTACTCTCGTTCTCGTATATGGAAAGCTTGGCACTTTTGAGTAAGTGCATTCAGAGAGCATCCGTTGAGTTAGAGTACCAGAATCCGTTCAGACATCCTTAGACAGAGGAGGTACCTACTTAACGTTGAGATAGGATGGTTAGCTTTTTTTCTAGCTCCTATCCTATACACCACAAACACCCACAAGGGTTATACACGAATTCTAAAACAGATTGTTGTCCTTTGGCATCGGCAGCGACACGACGAGGATGAGGAATATCCCTTTTCCACAACTGCAGGAGCAGAAGAACCAGCAGTGGCAGCATCATGCAAGATGGAAAAATTATTTATATTCGTGTATTTTATGAGCTGATGCAAGGATATGGTCTTATGACATTTACAACATATCATACAACCATCCGCCATTCACCATCTACAACTACGATAATAGATAAAAACCGACAAGGGACCCAAAAGTAAATTATATTTAAATCCCTTAGAGTGGAAATTGTGTTGGAAATAGGAAACTTATACACACTTTCATTCATTCTTTCCATTTTATTTTTTTCTATCAAATACTCGTATAATGGATTTTGAGGTAGATTTCAGGTAATAAGAGCGAAGTTTTATTTTTTTGGCATTCAAAGAAGTTTCGTTTTACACCGTCCATTTATTCAATTTGCGTGATTTCAAAAAGGATAATATAGAAGTGGTTGTATTATTTCTTGAAATATGTGTATGTAATTGGGTTAGAATAAGCGGGTAGTATTTCGAAGGAAATTTAGGTCATGTTATACTGTTTTTACTTTTTGTTTCAGTCAGGATTTCACTTTTAGTTGATTCCAATAGAATTTAGGCATTAAATAAGGACTTCCAAATTATGGTTTGAAACTATCACTCACAGCTCTGACTTAAGCCTCAAGGTCACTAGATCTCGATCTACAAGTCAGTGTGATTTGTTTATATTTTCATATTTTGAAAAATCAGAAGTGCACTCTAGCGTATACGCACTTTTCTTATTTTATTGTTTAAAGAAGTTTTTTTAATTTTTGCATCGCTCCTTGTTTTATGTGTTGAAGAATCTTCAAATTGAAAGGCAGAACAACGTTTAAAGGGTCAGCTAGTATCTAAGTTGAAGTTTTTTTAATAATTGAATTTTCGGCTTAAATAATTCCGAAGTTAATGTCCAAATTTGAAGCTTAAAAATACTTTTAAGTCACAAATGTTTAGATTTTGTGACTTTAACAGTTGATTTGTTATTTAGAATTCTACTAAAAAAAGACAATTTGGAATTCTTTTTTAAATTAACTTTCGGCTCATTAAAGTCACTTTTAAAAATTAGTTTGTTGAAAAAATAAATTCAATTGCCAGAAGTTGTAGCCTTTGAAAACAAAATTTGTTGCGTAACCTGAATTTTGTAGCTACAACTAATGGCATTTTTTTTTATTAAAAAGATAACTTTTAAAATTTGTATTTATTTGATTATATGAGGAAGTACACGATTTTGGGAATATTCAAGTATTTTGAAAAGAAAGTTAACTTATAGAAGCTTTTAAATAAAAAAAAGAGAAAATCAAATTAAATTATTTGCTGGCATTTGCAGATGGACCAGAAATTCATCAGTTTTTCCCTGCAAAATGTTTCAATGGATGAGCTAGACTCTCCTTTTACTACCATGGTTGAGATGTTGGCATCTCTAAGCAGAATGAAAAATAACAAAGCAGCGCGTTTGGATGGCATTCCTATCAAATTCTATAAAAATTCAACTCCTGAATTTCTTTTACAGAAGAAAAATTTCCGAGCTATTTTCGTCTGGCTACAATATTTCCTTTAGCTAAAAAGGGTAATCCGAGTTCACCAGAAAATTATAGAGGCATCTCAGTTCTGAGCTCACTAAGAAAACTGTTTGCACAAATGTTGTTGCTGGTTTCCGGGTGGGCCTTTCAACGATTGATCAAATTTTTGCTCTTAAGAGCGTTGCCAGGCGTTTTATCGACAAAAAGAAGCCCCTATACACTTTTTTCGTCGATTTAAAGCTGCGTTTGATACCATCAACAGAAGGTCACTTTTATATAAGCTAGCAGTTATTGGTCTTTAAACCAAATTTATTCGGAATTATGAACACTTTTTGTAATGGTATATCTATTTAAAAATCCTTTAATACCGAAACCAGTGTACCACAAGGCTATATATTGAGTCCGCTGATGTTCGTTCTTTTTATCAATGACATTGAAAATAAATTACCGGTTCGTGGGATCTCAAAATCAACACTTCTTAATTTAAAATTATGATTTTTAAACCCCAGAAACGTTCAGATAAAAATGTACGAAATTGGACATTAGATGGTACCACTATTGAAGTTGTCAGCGAGTATTAATATCTTGGCTTTACTATCACTCACAATTTGAACATCAAACATCATATTAAAGAGAAATTGGTACAAGCCAAGTCAGCTATTAACTCGATGTGGTCACATTTTTTTCAAGAAGCTTCGTGGACCTTACATCTAAATTAAAGGTCTTTGAGGCTACCATGAACAGTTGCTTTTTTATGGGAATTAAGTGTATGGATATGGATACCAATTTCTATAGGAAATGGAAGTTATTCAAAGATACTTTTTCAAAATCTTCCGGCTGCCGAATGTTTTCGTGTTTTGAAAGGGGAGTATGGTTGGAAATTGTTGGTACGCTATGTCTACCATGCAAATAATTACAGAAATTCTTGTTTGAGTTTTTTTTGAAGTATCTTCTTATATGAATACAAAAAAAGTGTTTTTTTTAGCTAAACTAAGAGCCCCAATATTCAATTACTTGAACCTCTTAGAGTTCGTCTTTTTTTCCGTTTTAACCAAACATAAATTCCATATTATCTGAAACCATTTCACTTCTTCGCCATCTTCATTTTTGTTAGATCCAATGGTAGACTTCCGGTTCTTTGAAGAAACTTAAACAAATTTTAAAAGTGTCGGCCAAAATGAGAAACTTATATTTCTGTCTATAACCAGCAATTTTCTAAAAATTTATTAATCTATTAGGTCCTCTAAAAACCTTAATTGCTTTTCCAACTAGATAAACAATTCTAATTCCGTTTTATTAAAAACTGTTGATCTGAACACGTCTTAATAGTGACAGTTCGTGAAAAAAAAAATCGAACTGACCTAAATTTGGTAAATTGAACTATTATAGTAATTTAAACTGTCAGAAAGTGTCATAAAGGCATAAGTGATATGTAAAGTACGTAGCAATATTCTGATTTTTATTTTATTAAAACATTTAAAGATAGAAAGATACTAAATCGTTTAAAATGTTGCGCCCTTATTTTCACTTTACTCTCGAAAAGCCCAACGGAACATCTGAATGCGAATGACAGTTGATGCAAAAAGCAAACAAACCTTAATCTGAAGAACAGAACCCTTTATTTTAAATGTCAGATGTCACAAACACTTATGATATTTCTAAAAGTTAAAGTATCCATTTTGAAATTTTAGTTTTATCAGAATATTACGAGATGCTTTTGCACCCTTATTTTCACTTATCTCACAAGTGATTAGACCATAAAAATAATCAAATCTGACAATAAATAATTTAGCTAAATCAAATTAAAAGAAAAAATAACCGCATCTAATTATCTAGTTAAATTTTCACTTTACACAATGACACTTTCAGTTTGATTTGTGTTCTTTATTTTTGGAAAATGATTAATTCGAAAAACCATTTATTGCTCAACAAAGTCTGCCTACAAAATAACCACACACAGTGAGTGACTCATTTATTTATACAGAACATATATAGTTGCATATAAATAAATAGAATGTAATGGCGATTCTTTCAATTAAATCCCGCGAACGCAAAACTTTCCGTCATTGCGTCGCGTCATCGTCATCGTCCTGGTACTGGCCCTAGCTCTGTTCCTGATCCTGTAGTACTATAAACTTTGCCTCGTGCTGTGCGAATAAAATTGCTTTTTATTTAGCCATCAATTATTCGACTAATGCAGCGCAAATATTTCCTTTTATATGCCAGAGACCGTGTATTTAATTGCACTGGACAATTAAAAGCCTGGCTAACCATCGTCGTCATCGAGGACGTCGTTCGCCGTTCGACGTCGTCGTCCACTGTAAATAATGATTTTTGCCGTCAATTTTCCAAAAACAAAAACAACAAATAAAACAAATGCAAATATATAAATAAAATGCGATTACCAAATTTCTTTTTTTATACATTTCACTATATTTTACCACCAGACAACGGAGAAGTCGATGGTAGTGTCCTGGAAATAAAATCCAAAAATGATATTTAACCACGATAATGTCTTTCTGGAGGTATACACGCTTTTGTTATTTTTGTTGGATTTTTTGTAGACAAAAGGGATTCATTTTCGGGAAGCAATTAAATGTGCCTGCCACCACAGTTACCGCCAAGATAATGATAGATGAGCGTCGGAGCGCCTGAGCGCCTGAGCACCACAGCCCTAGCCTTAGCAGGGATTTAATGGAAACCCTTCCCTTATCGGTTTTTATTTTTTCTTATTTTACAACCAAAATGTTTGCCCGCATACACATTTATGGTTGGAACCAAAAACCAATGGCTTCTACCATTAACGAAAAATAATGATAATGATGAATATTATATGAAATATGCATCAGATATGTGTATATATAAAAATCCAAATGAACCACTAAAAGCCCCAATTTTCAAAAGCCCCATATGCATCTAGGTCACATTATTATTCGAGGCACTTATAGTTTGGTGCAGATTTGTGTCCTTTTTTCGTCGTATACTTAGGTGTATGTAGGTCTATAGAAGTTGATGTCGTATATAAAACAATAAAAACAAATCACTACACTAACAAGGCACCATCCAGCAATTTGTGCCATGAAATGACGTTGCCGGTGACACCCTTCCTATATCCGTGTATACGGCTCAAATGTCCTGTTCTGCCGTATCCTATCCACATATCCTAGACAGGTACAGGTGCTCATCAGCATATTTGGCTGAAAAGCCTCATTGCAAAATGGTCTAAGTGAAATGCGAAACAACCACGAATTATTAGGTGTGGATGGACACTTGTGTCCTAGAAGCGAATTTCCGCTGTCAAATAAAATGGCCCACTCATGGGAACTAAGTGTGACCAACCTCTTACCTAAAATATCAAACTTGTGTCAAATTGAAACTATATTCTAAACAAAAAACTGAGTACCGTGATGTGAACAGCAGCGAGCCGAAGGCGTTTTTCTTTTTAAGCTCAGAAAAGAGTTCTGAACAGTGTCCGAGCTTATTTTTGAACACACAATTGATTATTTGACATTTGTCAACTAACTTGTCATTTTCTTCAATAAAAGAAAATGACAAGTTTAGAAATATGATTAAATAATGAAATTATTAAGTGAAAATGTTGAAACCTTACACATTTTTATTTTGCATTAGGCCGACATTTTACTGTAGTAAAGCGCCATTTTTATTTCTTGAGATTTTTGTTCAGTTTCACCTGTCAAATGCTTGTGTTCAGCATTCAATTCGGTCTGCTTAGTTATTTTAATCGCTCTGAAAACCATTAAAACTAAAAAAACACCCATTTGAAGCCTGAAAGAAACATACGTTTTTGTTTGACAGTTCAGGCTCTGCTCTGAACTAAAAAAGAAAAACTCTAAAGAAACTAATGACACTAAGTAAAGGTGTGGTGAATTTTATGCTTAAATGTCAATTTGATTTGAGGCGAGTACAGCTGATTTTTACAGTCGGTTATGGTTGAAAAACGGTTGAAAAACTTTGAAGTGTCAAATTATTTTTCTGATTTAATCTGCATCTGCGCAGAAGACTTATTATAAATATGATAGTGAACAAATTGAACGCAAATTTCAAAACATTTAGGACAATTTTTACTAACAGATTTGATTAATAATATTGTCAATCTGTCAGGAAAAATTGTCCTAAATGTGTTCAAATTGCTTAAATTTGATTTGCATGACGAGTGACGTTTAAGACATTTGAAATTTGCTTCCAATTTTCAATTCGTCTAAACTAAGCCTAAGGACATTTAATTCATTACTGCTTACTGATTTTTGAAGATTTAAAAACCTTTTTGTAGGTTATTTGCTGAAATTCGCAATTCGGCAAAAAAAAATAAACATACCTTGGCCACACCAATTAAAATTTATTCAGAAATTGTATACCTTTTGAACATTGGAGGTATACCTTCCGGAGATAATGATCTATACGCTATGACACACCACCGACGACGAAGAAGACGCGACACGACATGACGCGGACGGACGGATGGACTCAACGCAACGACCCATATCCACCCGGCCAGTCAGGTCTCGCAGGTGTCAACGGAACGGAACAACACACCACCAACAACGGAAATCGATTATTTTGGCGTGGTTCCAAGTCTGTTTTCAAAAACGGTTTCGAACGGTTTTTCATTTTTGGCATGATTACTTCGTGTGGTGTAGCGGTTAGCCCGCATTTAGAGACTCGTCGTCATCGTCATTGGCAGCGTTCCCGTCACATACACGCCATTGCCATCTATACGACAATGGCACGCTTCTTTGGTTAATTTGATAGGTAGGGAGTAGAGAGTAGAGGTACACATAGTTTAAGTTGTGTTCCTGTCACTGTCACCACATGAATTTCAATTATGTATACAGTTAAACCGAGTTGGAAGTCTTTCTTTTGCTGTTGTTGTTGATGATGTTGAAGCCCTGGCCTGGCCAATATTCTTTGTGTCTTTAATCATAGGTTGACGTTGGATAAAGGGTATGGCTCGGGTGTGTAATGCATTCCAGTACATAATTACAATCGTAAAGGGTGCATGATAGAGGCGCATTTAAAATTCTTAATTGCGTGTGAAAACATACAAAAACGCAAAAACACATAGAGTAAAAGAGGTAGAAAGAGAGAGAGAGGAAATGAGATGGAAACTTAATCAAAAAAGCTTGCAAATTCCATAATTGTATATAGGTCTCCATCTCCATACGTGTGCTTCTGTTCATTATCATTAACGGTGTAATTTATTGGGAGCAAATGACCGGAAATGGGTTTCATTATAAACGTAAAATGAAATGATGTAATTGCATTTTAAATCAGCCATTTTCTGTCAAGTCACATATACATTTTTTTTAAAACAAAAACAAAAACACCACAGATCCAAACCCCGACGAAAAGTCTTGTTCCCCACAAAATAAAAATTAAGAGAAAAAAAAGAATAACCTGCCATGAGAATTTTAATTTTAAGTTGAATTTATGGCTAAATTTGGTAACACTGCACTTAAGGTTTTAATCTGGGAGTCACAGAAAGGTGTTTCTGGTGTTTAATTGTTGTGCGTATTTATATAAATGGATTACGGCTAAGTTCTATTGTTTGGAGATTTTTCAAGACAATGGAAATGGGTGTGAGTTTTTACTTTATGTAATGAGAACAAGAAAAGGTGGTCTACATTTTTTACATTTATTTTATTTTTAAAGGCCATAAAATGAAGATTGAAATTAAGACAAATCGCTGTGAGAAATGCATTGTTATGTATTTATATAGTATTTTTTTTAGAAACACATTTTAAATCATTTGAAACCATAATTATTGTCCGCGGAAAATTGTCCAAGGAAAGAAAGAGAGAGAGTAAGAGAAGGAAGTCACATAAATAAGATTTAAGCTTAAGGCGATGTGAGCACTTATCTTTATTATGTCAAACCACACTTTGAAAAAATATCCTTATGAGGCCAAGTACAAATATCAAAGTTTTTTTGAGTAATTTTTCAATGATGACAAGTGGCAGAAACGTCATATTACATAAAGTTATTTTATTGGAAAAATACAGTTTTGTTTTTGACAGTAACTTTCTAAATTTATTGGCAAAATGGTGAATCTGAACATGTTTAAGAAGTGACAGGTCGTAAAAAAATACCAAAACAAACAAACCTTAATCGGGGCACAGTGCATTTGAAATGTCAGCAATTTAGAAGCCATTTTTGAAACATATTTAAACCATTTGCAATCCTAGTTATTGTCCGCAAAAAAGTGTACCGAGGTAGAAAAAAAGGGAAGTTACATGATTAAGATTTAATCTTCAGGTTATGTGAGCAATTATCTTTATTATATCACAAATTTCTTTGAAAAATTATCCTCAAGAGACCAAGCACAAATGTTGAAGTAATTCGTATGAATCTGTCAACGATGATAAGTGACAGCAACTTTTGTATGCTTATCTTTTTAATAGAAGTGCACACTTTTTATTTTGACATTACCTTGCTTAATTTGATTGAGATACATATTTAACAATTCAACGGATTTGCATTTTAGTAAGCATTTTTCTAAATACTCAGTCATTAATTGCGTTTCAAAACATACTAAGAACGGAACATCTGAACATGTCTGAAAAGTGACAGTTCGTGAAGGAAAAAAAAGCAAACAAACCTTAATCGGAGAAATGTGAATTTGAAATGACAGAAACTCGTAAGTCATGTGGAAAAAGCTAAATATGATACTTAAAGTTAAAGTTGCTATTATTTTGATTTAACCATTCCTTAAAGAGCATCCAATTAGTTTTGAATTATGTATTTTGATAGTTAAAATAAAGTAGCTGTTTAATGAATGGTTTAAGAGTTAATTGTCTGTGGTTTTTTAAACTTAAATACACATTTTAAAAATTTGTAATGAAATTTATGATAAATAAGCACAATGTGTGCGAATGGTCTATGGTTTTTTAATTTTCCTATAATTGATTTAAAACCAATTAAAAACCACATAAAAGTTGCAAAAAAAAATAAAAAAAAAACTCAGCAAAAGCGAAACAAAGCAAACAAAAATAACTGCAACGCATTCTCATTAATAAAATGTGACATAAACTAGTTAAACCTGTCAACTTTTATATATGAACAATAAATCAGAAAACCTATCTATTGACAAAACCATAATTTATTAAGTTAAACAAACACATCACATCAGTATAGCTCCAGGCTGTTAGGTAGGTATAGAGGTAGGGAATGTAGTATAAAGCTCATCAAACCCTTCTTGGCGCTTGTTGGCACACATTGCCGCCGCACATCACGCAGTACTTAACCCACATCATCCCATCAGTGAGTTAACTAACTAGATTGCCTGCATCATGGATAGGAGCAGGAGGATGACTTCTTCTTTGCTTCTCAACTCAACTCAATAACACCACCCATATTAAGTGACCTAGATTCGGGAACTTGCATCGCATAAATCGTGTCATTGATCAAAGTCAATTTACAATTTTTATCCTCGTGTAAACCTGTTAAACTGTTGGAACTGTTGGAACTCTTAGCTTGGCATCAGTGGCAGTGGCAGTGGCTGTTACTAGTTCCAAAGTACTCTCGTATATAAATGGATGCGATCCCGTTTTGTTCTACTCTAGATTCTATTGCCACATGCCAATCGATTCCAACTAGCTGGAGCTGGATTGGATGCGATTACTTAGATAGACCTGGAAACTTGTCTTTGGCTCCAACAAACAGTACCATCTAATGTCCATTTTCTAGTGATGTTGTAAGGACAACAGAAACAAAAAGCACTACACGCGTTTCATAGAAATTGCACTTGTAAGACAAGTCTTCTTTTGTTTCTTCTTTTTTCCACTGCCACTGCCCCATCTATTGCTTGCCACTGCCACATGCCACATCCAATTCAAGAGTTTATGTTGAAGAAAAACTACAACAGTTTTCTTGCAAGTTTTGTTTTACATTACCATCACTTTTTTTATAGCTTTTAACATGCCTCCTCGTCTTCTATCGCGCAAATTACAACTTAATGAGTCGTCACATACATATGTTGCATGCATCATGCAGCAGAAGCATTGTGCGAGGTTATTGAATTTAGATTTTCTTTTCTTCATTTTTTTTTTCATTTAATTTTCAATGAGATGGTGCAGCACCTCAACTGATTTAATTTCGACAAAGCCATAAACGTTCCATTGAAGCAAGATCACGCTAAACTCGTCGTCGTCGTGTAGCTCCTCTTGGTGATAGAGAAATATCGATATAGAAAGGAAAGGAACTGCAACTTCAAGTTCAAAGAAAAAGAGTATTTTCAAACGCGTACGTATTCAAAAAGACGAATCTACGTATATGTACGTGCAACAGAAAACACTAGGAAACTATTAAATTTCCATAACAATAGCAAAGTGGGTTTTGAATTGGAGTGATGCAGGATGCCAAAAGAAGAGAGAAGTCTTCACGCACGTTTCAAAATATAGCATCCTTCGAAAATTTCACAAAAGCTAGTGAAGAGTGAAGAAAAAGAGCAGATCCACTTTACTGGCAAAATATTCGGTCGGTGTTTGTCCTTTAGTAACATTTTTTTTTTCTGGTATCTTTACGAAATGGTTAGCAGGGCCGTGTATTCGATACTGTTTTAAAAAAGGGTCTGTCAAAAAAAAAAGAAGTTATAACTGTCATTAGTCACTTTAAGTAGCTAATCTGATTGATGTAATTTTTTAATATCTTTACAAAGTTAGTATTTTACGCACTGAATTGTTTTGCAATTTCATTTTTAAAGCCTTAAAGGGGCCTGTCAAAAAAATTGAAAGTGTGAACTGTCAGCTGTCACTGATTTTTGACACTTCAGCCAACGCTGATTTGATTCCTATGACATTCCACGGATTATCTTTGATGACAAAATAAAAGCTCAAAGAGTTTGAGCAGAAAACCCTTTTCTATAACGTCCCTGTCCTTATCCCAGTTATCCTTCCCCAAAGTGATATTCTAGAGGATGGATTTGTGGACATATACTAGAATATAAGGGTGTATGTGGGTTGGTCGAGATGCATTGAATTTCAAACAATATAAATAACCAGATGAATATCACCATCATCGTCGTCCTCGCTTCCAATTTTTGTTTCGGTTCGAGGAAATGCGCTTACTAGACTAGAGGACTCGACGGGCAAGTATGACAATAATATTTGAAAAAGTTTGTTCAAAAGAAAATCCATTTTCACTTATTCCGTGAAGTTCACACGATTTTGCTTTAGCACCCTATACCCTCCCTCCTCACCCTGCGTCTGCACCCCACTAACAAACAACGCAGCTCAGAGGCTATATGACAGCAGAAACGAATAGTTTTTCCAATTTTGGACAGTTTTACTTCTTTTGGTATTTGTTTTTTTTTTTACTGCAGTTTTAGATGTGCATTTTTGTCGTTATAAATGTATGTAGCCTCTTGATGGGTGACATACCAGTCCCTCTTGTAGGTTTTGAATTGGGTATATGAGTACGGATTGTTGGACAGAAACTTTTATTTTTCAAAAAAAAGCGAAAAAGAGGATACGATTCTTGTAGATGATGACTGTTATTTGAAATTCATATGAGAACAAAACAAGCATCAGAAATAAAAACAAAGTTTTTTATTTTTATTTTAAGTACTCTTTTCTCTTTCGCACTCGAGTGTATCGTATGGGAATGGAATTGAAAGGCACTTACATAAAACTAGAAATATTTTCACGTACCAAATCGAGAGATACCCTTTTGAATACTCGTACTCGTGTCCTATTCAGATTTGCAATTTTTGTATAGATTGTTTTTATTGTTTTATGTGGAAATTTTGTAAAATTTTCAAATAGTGTGTAAACCTTATTTCTACACATACACATGTTGGTAACTATTTTTGAACAGTTAAATGAACGTACAAAATTCGGCAAATATATTGCTTTTATTGTCAGTAAAAAGATTTTAATTAAAAGAAAATTTTCACTTTATTGAGACATGATTTCAATTTAGAGAAAGGATTATATAGCAACTGCCAGCTGTCAACTTGAATGTCATTTATAGTGTCACTAATATGAAATGAAGTACTGAATTGATTTCGTTGTCAAAATCGAAAGGACTGGTTGACAATTTAATTGTATCTTACGTATACAAAAAATTTCGGAATATAATACAAAAAATTAAATCTCAAAACGCTAAGGTTATTTAATTAAAAATGTTTTATGCGTCATATTTTTCAAGAATATTTTTATTTAATCAAATTATAATTAGCCATTAAAGTCAAGAGGTGTTTTTTTTTCAATTTTAAAGAGTACGTAGTTAAAATTAAAAAAATAACTTAGTAACTTGGTTCTCGAAAATTTGAAAACACTCATTTGATTCTGAGATGAAGTTTTGAAAAACCTTTGATTTTATGAGTTTTGTGGTGATTTTTAATACAAGTTTGAAAATGCTAATATATTTTTATATTTTCTGAAATATAACCCAAAAACTACCTTGCTTAGAAGACTTATTGTTTCAGCGTTATAGAGCACCGACAAACTAATAAGGATTTTTTTCAAAGTGAATAAAATACTAAAAATATTAGATCGGAATATGGAAGATCTAAGGGACAAGCTACAATGGACTCTCAATAGCTTCAAACTATTTTAAATCTACAGGAATAGATGGAATAATAACAACCGAGCTATAAAAGACTTCTGACACAATTCCACCAATCCTTGAAGCAATTTTTACCAGCTGTCTTTACCTGGTCCATGTTCCCTCGGCATGGATAGAAGTTAAAGTTGTTTTTATACCCAAAGCAGGTAAATGCTCCCAAGTCAATCCTAAAGATCTACGACCAATAAGTCTATCATCATTCCCTCTTAAGACCTTGGAGAGATTAATTGATATAAATTTAAGGGCAAGTATTGATACAAGACTTCTGTTATCGTCTCAACATGCCTATTGTAAAGGTAAATCGGTGGAAACACCGTCGAATATTCTCTCCATCATAAAGAGTTCACTTTGGTTGCTTTCCTTGACATCGAAGGTGCCTTTGACAACGTGGACACATCTGCAATGACATCTGCACTAACATATCGAAATGTACAAAGTTCGCTTCGGGAGTTAATTCATTTAATGCTTACTAGCAGAATTATTAACTCAAAACTGGGCAACTGTTCTGGCAGACGATTCTTTAGTAGAGGGCCACCGCAAGGTGGTGTTCTATCTCCTTTCCTCTGGAATCTAGTGGTAAATGAAATCCTAACTAGTCTGGATGCGTAGGCCATCAGAGTGATAGCCTATGCGGACGACGATGCTATAGCAGTTTTAGGAAAGCATCTTAACACCTTAAAGGAACTCTTACAAAATGCCTTAGACAGACTAATACTTTGGGCTGATCGGTGTGGGCTGGGTTCTAATCCACATAAAACCGATTTAGTCTTATTTTCGAGGAGATACAAAATTCCGTTTGTCAACCTTCTCTATATTAAAGAAATTCAATTAAAATTCTCAGACAAGGCTGATTCCCTGGGTCTTGTCTTAAATAAAAAACTTAATTGGAAACGCAACGTACAGGAAAGAGTCAAAAAAGCTACTGTAGCTCTGTTTTCTTGCAAAAAATCTTTTGGTATTAAATGGGGCTTACAAACCAGAATCACGCATTGGCTATAAACAGAAATAAATTAAATAAAATTCAACGTTCAGCTTCGCCTGAAAGCTTCATCACAGTGGACTAACAACAACATTGGGCACTCCGTAATTCTTAGGTATTTAGAATCAATTCCAAAGCACACACACTACACCCCCCAACTGCAATTCGACAGAAATTTTCAGATTTATATACCTCCCAGATCTTTTTGGGAGGATAGGACATTCCTGGAAGATGAATCAATCCATTTCCATACAGATTGGTCAAAAACAAAACAAGGGGTTGGTTGTTTCCACCTTCCCAATCACTGTAGCGTGTTCCAGGCGGAAGTTTTGGCGATAAAAGACGTCTTGTTCTGGCTTAAAGAAAACGTGATATCAACATCTGATATCCATATTTTCTCAGATAGTCAGTCTGCTATCAAATCTCTGGAATCTGTCTCTACAAACTCTATAACAGTCAATAGCTGTCGATCATCTCTAATGGAGATGGCACAACAGTTTAATATTCACCTTTGCTGGGTGCCGGGCCATAGAGACATTCCAGGTAGCTGTAAGTCAAATGAACTCGCCAAAAACGGTACGGTGCAGCCCATCCTGCCACGTTTGGCTCATACCGGCATACCAATCGCTACTTGTAAACTGTTGCTAATGCAAGACGTTGTGATGAGGGCCGGCACCAGGTGGAACAACATCACCATCATCAAGTCACAAAAATCATCTGGCCAACACTGGATTTAAAACGTTCAAGGTGCCTGCTCTCTCTAAGCAGATCGCATATAAGCTCGATAATAGGTATCATAACCGGACACTTTCTAATAGGAAAGCACGCCACTCGTCTTGGCGTATTCTCAAATGACTTTTGCAAAAGCTGCATGGACGAGGAGGAAACAATTATTTATCTACTCTGTACATGGCTCAAAAACTCAAGAATTTCCTAGGAGAATGCTTCTTTCACTATCTAAATCATATCAGCATAATCAGCCTCTCACGTTTCGTAAGGAACTCAAACTGGTTTCATTTAGTTTAGGAGAAAGCCTCAAGATTCATGTGGTATCACAATGGGCCATTAAACTGGCCTAAGTGTGTCCGTTTCCATCTTGGACAGAAACTTTTACCTAAGTTAATATGGAAGATAAAATAAATTACCATGAGTTTCATTTATAAATGTCTATAGCTCGAAAAAAAACTCGGAATTCAAAAGGGTATTTCCTCCAATACCTGACGCGATAGAATGATTTTAAAGTCCATTTCCAACTAAGGAAATCAAAAACCTAAGTAAAAGTATAATTTGATAGCCACTTACAAAACCTTGTTGGTCTTTTAAAGTAACTCTTTGGAATAATCATAGCTCATAGCTTTTTTCGATTCTTTTAGCCATATTGTAGGCCAACAAGTTTGACTTTACCTGTTTGGTGTCGTCCTGCTTAAAATCCTGATCTCTTTGCTTCACCCAACACGACTTCTGGAGTCAGCATAAAACTGATGTATTTATAAGGTGCAATTAATTTGACACCAAGAAGTAGAACATAAATATTCTAATTATATCATCAATGGTACACTCAGGCGTATACGTACTTTTTTGTTTTTAGATTTTAAACTAATTTTGCTTAATTTTTGGTTGAGGTGTTTTGCACTTTGGTTTTAATTTATGGCCACATTTTTAAAGAAAGTTGTATTTCCAAACTTATTCACACCTAAAACACACATCATATTTCGAAACATCACTTCTTTGTTTTTTAAACTTCCTCTCCGAAGTCTTTTAGAATATAACAAAGCCTCCACTAAATTGGTGCACATTTAACTCTTTTTCCAGTCTTATTGTTGTCAAAACCAAAGGTTTTTTGTATGAAATTTTCCCCGATTGCACAAAATGCACAACTCTTATATCTATCCTATCCTATCAAAGAAAAGTCGACTTTCAAAACCCAAAAAAAAAAAATAATTGTTGTCGTAGGTGTTTGAAGTTTTTCAGGCGAAAGGCTAAAAATGATTTTCTTCTTTCGAATGTTTGTTGGTCCTTTTTTAAGGATTTTTTTTATTTTTTTTTCTTTTTCCTCTACTTTTGTGGGGTAGAATGAAATAAATAATTTAGTGGATGGGTTCAACATGCTTCCGGTTTGTTGTTGTCCTTGTTGTTGAACCCTTTAGGGAGAATGTTTTGTTATCTTTGTTTTTTAAAACTTTTTTTTTCATGATTTTACTCAGCGGGCTTTCTGTATGTTTGAACTAGGCGACATGGTATTTTCTATTTTAGATGGTTTTATAGTTTTATATCGTCCTTTTTAACCAAAACTGCATTAGGCACACATAGAGCATCATCACAAAGAGAAAAAGAGACACAGTCACAGACCGCACACCGTCACTGACATTTTAAGCGGCACAACGGACTTGACTCACATACTCGACTCGTATGCATCATGCTATAGCCGGAAAGTTTCAATTGAATTTTTGCTCTAGGGTCGGGTCTTATATATGTTTTTCCATTGGCATTATACACGTACAAGTACAGAGGTGCATATATATAAGGATAAACTTGCCGAGAGAAGGAAAGTAAAACATTTCTATAAATAAGTTAAAATGCCACAGATAGTTTTTAGCAGCAGTTATGTTTGAACAACCAAATGTGAGTGCAAAAGTGTTATATATGTAGTTAGCCATAAAGTCTAAAGGGGTAGGTGTGTGTCTTTATAAACAAGGGTGGATATGTTTAGTGGCAGGTAATGGAGGTTGCTTCTGTTGGGTGGCAGGATCCATTCGTGTGTGCTTGCATACTAAATTGCTGTCTGAATTTTTGATAACGTATTCAATATTCTTTTTATTTTATTTAATTTTATTTTATTTTTATATTGATACACAATTTTTTGGTTGTATAATTGAAATTGTACTGTGTATCGGATGTTAACTGAATTGATTTAATCAATCTGTCCCAATTGATTTGGAATTTTTTATTATTTGTTGTTTTTGATAAACTTTTCATTATGACTTTTTTGTGTTTGTATGAAATTGGTGACCGAAAAGATTACGTTGATTTAAGGTTGTCTATTTTTTAATGAAAAGGATGTAATTTTTTGGGTTTCTGCTGGACTTTTTTAAGTCTTTATACATTGCAGAAAATTTGAATTTAAGATTCACAAAGTGACTTATACTAATACTAAAATTGTATACATTTTAAATAGGATTTCTCACACGAGTTTTGTTAAAATAATGCATTGGTAACCCTATTTTTAAACATCCTTCAGACTGCTACGAGTTATAGGTTCATGGCGTAATTGGTGGCTTGAATATTGTCTTCGTAATTTGTCATAAACCAATGACTTCATATAGTTCTCTTATTAATAATCGAGAGGAATCAAGTCGTAGGAACGAAAGGTCCAGTAAACAGGAGCTTCATCATTAAAGGTTTTGGTTTTAAATGATTCAAAGCGAAATAAAAAAAGTTTACAGAACAGAACAGAATTTTCAACACGGTTTAACACTCTCAACTGTCAATCCATAGAAAAGCATCTTTAAAAAAACACAGCCAAGCACGTTCTAAAAGGTTTAAGCTCACAAAATTATTTTTTTTAACTTCCCATAGGAAGTTATGGTAATGGGTCCGATTTGTCAAATTGAAAATTTTTACATTTCTCGACCTTTCAAGGTCCCTAGAGTCGAAATAAAAAATTTTTAAAAAGATGTCTGTGCTAATAAGGCAGAAAGATGCAGAAAGGTTTAAGATCTGGTAAATTAAAAAAAAAAACTTCTAGACAGTTTTTTTTTATAAAAAATAAAAACCTAAAAAAACATTACTCAAAGTTGGTAAAAATTGAATTTGACTTAAATATCTTAGCCTTAGATTATGGTTTTTAACATTCAGTCAAATTTCGAGAAAAGTCTTATTTACAGTTGTATTTACAAAAAATAAAACCTAAAAGAGAATTTAACAGAAGTTGGTAAAAATTGATTTTCGACTCGAATATCTTTTCAAAACTTTAAGTTATTGGCTTTCAACTACCTTGATCTTTTAAGAAATATTGTTGTCAACATTTAATTAAATTTTGAGAAAAAGCGGATTGACAGTTTTTTTACAAAAAATAAAACACTAAACAAAAAATTGTATAAAAGATTGTAAAATTTGATTTTCGACTCAAATATCTTTTCAAAACTTTGAGATATTGGCTTTAAACTACTTTAATTTTAAAAAAAATATTGTTGTCAACATTCAGTAAAATTTTGAGAAATCGAAGTGACAGTTTTTTTACAAAAACTTAAAACCTAAACAAAAAAATTAATAAAAGTTGGTAAAAATTGGTTTTCGACTCAAATATCTGTTCAAAACTTTGAGATATTGGCTTAAAACTACATAAATCTTTTAAAAAATATTGTTTTCAACATTCAGTTAAATTTTGAGAAAAATTGAATTGACAGTTTTTCTTACAAAAACTAAAAACTTTAAAAAAGTTTAACAGAAGTTGGTAAAAATTGATTTTCGACGCAAATATCTTTTCAAAACTTTGAGATATTGGCTTCCAACTACTTTAATCTTTTAAAAAATATTGTTGTGAACATTCAGTCAAATTTTGAGAAAAAGCGGATTGACAGTTTTTTTACAAAAAATAAAAAAGTAAACAAAAAAATTAATAAAAGTTGGTAAAAATTTACTTTCGACTCAAATAGCTTTCCAAAAATTAAAAATATTGTCTTCGAATTTTTTAATTTAACAGAAAATATTGTTTTCGATATTCAGTAGTTTTTTATAAAAATTCAACAGTCCATATTTTCATAAAAAAATACAATTTATGAAAAATAATACGCAAATTCGGTAAAAATTTATGTTCGGTTTTTTATATCTCTCAAATAAATTTCATTCATCCAAATCCAAATTTTTAAAAATTTTAGAAATGCTACTAAAATTGGTAAAAATTTGTTTTCAATTAAAAATTTAACAAAATTAGATTTTTAAACTAAATTATTTCTTGATATAAAAAATATTGTTGGTAATTTAAAAATTTTTAAGAATACACGAAAACCTTTAAACTTTTAAGCAAGACAAATCGACACACAAGATGGGAAGTGTGGGTCGCATCCCAGCCTCTTTTTTTCCCGGTTTATCTTCGTTTTTATAGCCCCAATGATATTAACAACTTCTATCAGAATTATCAAGCATACGATTTGCTTCAATTTGTATCTAAGATATTTTGTCATACCCTGAGTCGTTTCAGAGATATGTAGATAAAAGTAAGTCCATAGTGCACAACAATTTTTTGAGAATAAATCGATAATGAAAAAATGTAAATCTACTTTTGTATTTAAATGTAAAAGCTTTTAACTAATTATTTAGTTTATATTAACCGTGTCTATTATAAAATAAAGTAAGAGGAGATGATTGAGAACCGTAGAAATTGAGCGTCTATATCAAAATCAAACGATAAGCTTCATGTATGAGAAAGTTTTGCTTCACAATAATTTCTTAACATTGAATGACTATTTATTTACTTACTATCATTTCAGATCAAACTTTCTAAAGTAATATCGTCAAAAACATTCTTTTTTATAGCACAAATAAATAAAATATTGATGAAAGGTAAAACCTAATAAAATTAACACTAGAGAAAAGGAAAGAACGAAAATGTTAGGAAAGTAAGGTGAGAAAAAAACTTTTGCGATATATCCTTTTATCGAAGTGTAAATTGAAAATCACATTTAAAGTAAAATTCTTTATACTCAAAAAGAGAATCAGTCTTCGAAAAGAGTTGTTTTTCTTCGTTTTTGGTCAACTTACTTTGAATTAAAAAACTTTTACAACATAAACCAGAGTTGCTAACCTAACGCCAACGCCAACGCCAACGCCAAAGCCACCGCCAACACCAACACTCTGATGAAACTTAACGCAACACAAATCAAATTGAATGGCATTGCATTAAGTTCAGTATATCCTTCAGCATAGAGTTTCTAAAAGAACACCCCAACATGAGTATAGAGTATGCGATAGTTGGTGGGAAAATAAAACTCTTACAACCTTTCAAATCATTTATAACTCAAATAGGGTACATATGTCGGCCCTCACATAACGTACGCAAACATAAGTACGTATGTATACGCCAAGTCTATAGCTGCATCATCAGCATCTCATTTTTTGTTTTTTTTTCTTTTGTCCTTTTTTCATAAGGACTTTGAGTTTGAAGACTTCTCTACAAATGGGTCAGATGTAATCGGAGGTTGGTTAAGATAATCTCTTCACTGACATAAGTCCTTTAACTTTTCTTCCATAGCTTTACCTTTAACTACCTATACCTACCATCTCCTTCTTTTTCTTCATCTTCACATCCTAGAAAGCTTACTTCGAAAGTGGTTTTGAGTATAGAACTCAAATAAGGAAAGAAGGTAGATCCTTTTCTACAATTTTTACTTTAAAGTGCAGTTAGTTTTAGATAATTTTTGTGTGTGTGCAAAAGATTTTCAAAGAGAAAAATGAGATTTCAATAACCTCAGGTGTATTTCAATGATGATCCTTGCAAAAAGGACAGAAAAATATCCCACCAATGCTATACTCGTTTAGGTACCATCATCATACTCTATTCCACACAGTATTGGCGGCATCGTCTTCGTCGTCCTCGTCTTGGTCTTCGTCTTCGTTTTCGTTTTCGTTGCCATCTTGTCGATTCCATTGACAGCGCCAAAAATAAAAAATGTCACATTTATTTCTACCGGCAATAAGGATTTGAAACAACCCAGCCAACCAAAATGCTTCTTTTGCACTCATACTCTTGTATGAGACTATTAGCAGTTTTTTGATGACATTGTAAATCCTCTTCTTATGGTTTTTGGCATTCCAACTGGCATGGCTATGGCGAGATATCGGTGAGATGGCGGCGGGCGTCATTTATATCGGCTAAAATTCCTGACAGTGCACTTTTGTACGAAAGCCAATTTGAAGGTTATAAATATTGGGTAGAGGAATTTAGTGTTCGATTAGATTCACAGAAATATAAAATAAATTATAAATCTTTTTCGATATGATTTTATTTTATTTTTTCTATCGCTCAAATTATATTTTTGAGAGAAAAGATGGTGGTTATAATGAATTTAATCAAAATAAAAAAAGATTCAAGAATTGAGAATTATTTGCTTTTGTACATGACTTTTTGAGTTTAAAGAAAATACATTAAAAACTCGTTTATAAGAAGGCTTTATCAATACTCTAAGTTCCATCAGGCTTTTCATATAACTAAAACACTCGTTTTTCTAGAATTGTCGGTAAAGAATACAAAATGACAAAAAGCATACATCCAATATTTGCAAATATTTTGTTCTTACAAATACAAATCTTATAATCAAATAATTTGTCCTTCGCTAAACATACCCTTAAAGCAGTTTACATTTCGGTTTGACATTTCATTTCATTTGACATTTCAAATCAACCGCAACAAACTTCACTTTGAATTCATTCAGTGCACCTGCCTTTTCCTACTATTTTTATTTAGAAAAAAATACCCGTGGCATGATGATTAGTGCGTTGGACTGTCATGCCAGAATTCTTACGTTCAATCCCTGCCTATGCCATCTTAAGTTTTTTTGACGGGTACTGTCTCTTGTGAGCAATTGACAAATTCTCCAAAGACTAACTCTTGTCATGAAAAGAGCTTCCTCAAATTAGCCGTTCGAATCTTGCGTAAAACTGTTGGTCTCCTCCATCCCTGACAACAGTACTCGCACACAGGAATGGTTAAGAGTTTTAAGTCACTAGGCCCTAGTTCTCAATGGACTGTTTTTTATTTATAAAAAAGAGGCTGGGATGCGACCCACACTGATAACTTTCCATCCCGTCTGTCGATTCGTCTTGCTTAAAAGTTTGTCTATATGTACTCGTATCAATTTTTACCAAATTTACGTACTATTTTTTGTAGATTTTATTTTGTATGAAAAAACAGACTGTTGGATTTTTATATACAAATTACTGAATATCGAAAACAATATTTTCTGTGAAATAAAATAAGTTTGAAGCCAATATTTTTTATTTTTGAAAATCAATTTTTACCAACTTTTATTAATCTTTTATTTTGACTCTAGAGACCTTGAAACGTCGAGAAATGTCAAAATTTTCAATTTGACAAATCGGACCCATTACAATAACTTCCTATAAACATTTTTTGTCTCTATTTATCGATAAATCAAACTCTTTAGTAAAAAAAAAAATGAATCGAACAGATCGAAAAATTAGCTAAACACTTTCATTTCTTCTTTTTGTTTTTCACCTTTACCACATTTTCACCACGAAAGTGACATTTGAATTTCTGAATTCGTTACAAACTTTAATTTTTATTTTTAAAAATAAATTATTTTTGGAAAAAAATCTATATTTTATGTTCAAATCAGGCTAAGCAAGATCAAGCAAGATTCGTTTAAATAATAAACCCACTTAACAAAAAAAAAAGTACGACGTTGACATTTCGTCGTCTTTCTTAAACGAGATTTACTTTTGTCAACTAGTAAAGAAGCCATTGGAAATTAAAAGTTAGTCAGGCAGTAATATCAGCTCTTTCTGTCACAATTAGAAAATTTTGAATAAAACATTTTCTAGGCAAAAAGTGTTGAGTTCGGAGTAACCAATCGCAAGATTGTTTGCAATGCTAGTCAAACAGTCTATTTTTCGCTCATGTTGTTGAAGAATCTTAAACTCTGTTTACATTTATGACAATTGCTCATGTTGTTGAAGAATCTTAAACTCTGTTTACATTTATGACAATTGCATTGACGTCAAACTATTTGACAGTGTCAAATAAATTATTAACAAGTGTTCAGATTTAGATGGGATTGAAGATCCTATCTTCGTTATTTAAAAATCGTTTACTTAAAATCGTTCAAAGATAGTTATTTTAATAATCTTAAACTTCAAACAAGTATACCTGTCATAGTTTGTAAACAGAATTAATCAAACACACCTTTCAACTATTTTAAATGTCAAATTAGTATCAAAAAGTTCTCTGCACATTCGATGATTTGTGTGCTTCAACAAAATGTTCTTAAGTTTTAAGTTAAATTATTAAACTTAATTAAATTAAATGCAAATTTATCTTGAGTAAGTTGATAGCAATATTTATGTCAAATACTCAGGCATCAACTGAGGTTAAAATAATTATAATCAACTTTTGAATTTTATGTTTGTATCAAGGTACTGTACAAAAGTGCATAAACACCTTAAACACACACTCTTAAAGCTTAAACTCTGGATGGATATAGACTGAATTTTATTTTAATCTCTTAAAATCCAATAACGTCATTCATATTCTCGAACAGCTTTTTAACACCCATCCAGCCATCACCCAAATACAAATATCTATGTAATAAATACAATATATTCGAGTATGTGCAAGTATACAAACAGTTGAGGTCAAAAAAATAGCACCACAGAACATTATCAACTTTATAAGATAAAGCACTAATTTGGTACTTTGACTGCAGGTCAATCTATACGAATTTAAACCTTTTAATTATTATAACTACAAAAACTTGATTTCAAATTCAATCCATTTTGTAAGATTAGTCAATTTCCAAGACTTGTCAAAAAATACCACCTTATAACATCCCATTGGATTGAATGAAAATTAGACATAAATTTAATATTTGGTATTAATTTGGTTTAAGTCTTCAAACGTTTTCAGAGTTTAACTATGGTCCTATTTTTTTGACTTCAACTGTACAGAAATATATTTAGTGAGGGTAAAAACTTTCTAGCTAGGTATCTCTATAAGTAAAAGAAGAACATTTTATTAATCTTTTCGTATACACCTCTTAGAGCAAGCTTCATTTCACTGACTAAGACTGACTGCACTTTAGACTTGCTAAATTAATGAAACCCACTTAGCCGAAGTGAAATTTTTTGCTTCTTTTACTCCCTTATACGCGATTCACTTTTTACTTCACATCTCTCACAAAAACACAACAAAATCCAACCCCCTATACCCACCCCCACTCTTTTGAACAGGAAACAGTATATTTTTATATATACTCGTATCTCGTATCTATGTTACTCGGAAAAGTCTTATAGTAAATTAATGCAATTAGGCTCAAAATATTTCCAACCCATGTTCTGTGAAGGATCTTATGTGAAATGGGATTATTCTCTCGTCTTATTTTTGTTCTTATTTTATTTTTAGTTATCTAGTTTGGGAAAAATTAAATTCCTGCAATCAGTTTTGGCGTTGTTGTCCTTTTTTGGATGCATATAAAGGTGTCTCCTTGTTTTGTTGGGGGTGTTGGTGTTGCTGTTAAAGATTGTTTTTTATTTTGTTCGTTTTAAGGAAACAAAGAAGCTTATTTCATCTTGGAATTGGTGGAATGTGGTGGGGCTTAGGTGTGTCCTTGATGTGATGGGATGTATAGTGTCAGATGAAAACTTTTCTTATTTTGCATCCCAAAAGCAAATTTTAAATAAAAATAAAAACAAAACCTTTCTTAGTTCCTCATCTGATGGCATCACTTTATATGTACTTGGGTACGTTGTTTGGTTTTGTTGCACCAAGTTGATGATAGTGAGAATGGAATTTAAGTATTAATGTTATGCCAGACATTCCAAAGGTATTACCAAGACCCCAACCAACCCTCGACTGCAAAACTTGAAATGATGTTTTCTCTGTTATTGTTGTCTGTTGTTTGTTTATTTTTTTGCTTTTAGTCTTTGTATCTTTTTACTTAGGCAGAGTTTTCTCTTAAATTTGAATTCAATTAAAAATTAAATCATTTTTTAAAACTAAAAAACAAAAAAAAAGATGTTGCAACTTAAAGAATGCAACATTGTAGGAGTGACTGACACCCACCATTGATGTGCTGTAGAGTGCATTGATGGCGTTGTATGTACGTAATATGGTTAAGTTATTTTTTCGAGATGAAAAACCTTCAAGATGCAAATTTTAATGTCGGTTAAGTACCTGAAAATGGAAGTTGTGTTTTTAGTTTAAATGGTGTGATAATATCGACCACATTTAAAAGTTTTCAGTACCATTAAACTTCAAACTTTAAAAAGTGTTAAAATGCATTCTCTCATAACGTTTCA
This sequence comes from Eupeodes corollae, assembly GCF_945859685.1. Classification (NCBI taxonomy): domain Eukaryota; kingdom Metazoa; phylum Arthropoda; class Insecta; order Diptera; family Syrphidae; genus Eupeodes; species Eupeodes corollae. Next base: position 135,415,899 of record NC_079149.1, read on the forward strand.
AACTGGCAGGTGTGATGGTGCTCATTTTAAAGTTGGAAAAGATTTTAATATTTTAAAATTTTAATGTAATCTTTTGTTCTCTTTTGTCAATTTTATATAAAGTATTCAATTTTTGGAAATGTTGTGGATAGAACGAAAATTTGACAGCCAGTCAAGTGGTAAATAATGACAACACTGACAAGACATCAGTGCTTCACTATATTTTACAGTATTCTGTGGAAAAAAATGTGAAATGTCACACCACACAACTGACAGTTGAATATTTATCATGTCATTTTGTATGAAATTGGTAAATTTTATAAATTAACTTAGTTTCAGAAATGGTTTTGTTAATTCAAAACAATCTCTACAAAAAAAAGTCTACTAAACATTAAATGGTTTCCTATATCCATTTGACAAATGAATTTCTGACATTTTACATTAATATGACAGTTCCTCAGATTAAGGTTTGTTTGTATTCATTTTTGTTTTTCCCGAACTGTCACTTTTAAGACGTGTTCAGATTAACCGCTTTTATTTACATATTTAAGTTTTTATTAGTTAGAAAAGGATTCAAATTTTGAAGCTATTAAATTGCTAACTTATTCAAAATTTTGCAGTTCTTAATTTATCAATATATTCTGTGGAAAAAAATTCGAAATGTCACACCGCACAACTGGCATTTGATTACTTAGCATGTCATTTTGAAAGAAATTGGTAAATTTTAGATATTTACTAAGTTTCAAAATTGGTTTGCTAGTTCAAAACAATCTGTACAAAAAAATATCTACTTTAACCTTTAATGGTTTGCTATATCCATTTGACTTAAGAATTTCTGACATATTAAATTAATATGACAGTTCCTCAGATTAAGGTTTGTTTTTTCTAAACTGTCACTTTTGAGATGTGTTCACATTAACCGCTTTTATTTACATTTCTAAGTTTTTATTAGTCAGAAAAGGATTAAAATTTTGAAATAGCTATTTTATTGCTCACTGATTAAAAATATGGCAGTACTTAATTTATCAAATGTAAAATGTTACACCATACAATTGACAGTTGACTGTTTATCATGTTATTTTTGTATAAAATTTGTAAAGTTACTAACAGCCTTATTACGGTTGTCAAAGATCAATTAATTGACAATTGAAACCTTTTTTCCAATTAATTGATAAATTTGTATTATGAACGCGAGTTGATCATTTTTTGATCCATTGTGAACAAAGGTCAAAAATCTATTGTGAATAGGGAATATTTACTTTTGACGACAAATGACAAATATTTGTTTCCAAGTCATTTAAAACTTCTTTAAAAACAACTGAAACCGTTGGTTGGTTGGTTGCGCCATACCAATGTTAAAATCATTCCCAACACTCAACTGGTAGCTTCCTCGCGCAAGGAATCTTAATACAGCTGCAAATTTTAGTATGTTTGGATTGGATTGTTGTCTTTCGTTGGTTTTAACTTGTCGTTGATATCTAAAAATACATTAAGGAAGGCTTCTTTCTAAAGTCTAAAGTTTTGAATGAATCTAAAAGTGAGCCAAATTAGATTTTGTAATGTAACTAAAAGATCTTTTATCTACATACATATGTTCAGCCAAATCCATCGGATTTGAAGCATCGCGTAGTTTTCTTTGAATCTTTGCTTGCTCCAAAGTATTTTCTTCTTCAATTTCATTTTCACCAAAAATAGTTCAATAGTAGACATGCTTTTGGCTTTCGCGATCCGTAAAATATTTTATCAACAAGGAACTTGTGATTGACTGAAAATTTGATAATTAACAAATATTTTGACAACCATAATACCAAGACTGTCAATTTGAATCATTCACAATAGATCTAATTTCAGAAGAGCGTTCACAGTTTATCAAAAATGTTGATTGCTGACAACGATAATACCAATTCATCAATTTCATTGAAAAATGTCAACTAGCGTATTGATAATTGACAACCGTAATAGGGCTGTAAGATTCAAAAATAGGATTGCTAGTTAAAAACAATTTCTACAAAAAAAGTCTACTTTAACCTTTAATGATTTGCTATATCCATTTGACTAATGAATTTCTAACATTTTAAATTAATATGACTGTTCCTCAGATTAAGGTTTGTTTGTTTTTTCCCGAAATTTCACTTTTAAGACGTGTTCAGATTAATTGCTTTTATTTAAATTTTTAAGTTTTTATGAATTAGAAAAGAGTAAAAATTGTGAAATAGATTTTAAGTTGCTTACTTATTCAAAATTTTGCAGTAATTAATTTATAAAAAAATTCTGCGGAAAAATGTGAAATGTCACACCGCACAACTGACAGTTGACTATTTATCATGTTATTTTGTATGAAATTGGTAAATTTAAAAAATACCAATAGGTTTGCTAGTTCAAACAATTTCTACAAAAAAAAGTCTACTTTAACCTTCAATGGTTTTCTATATCCATTTGACTAATAAATTTCTGACATTTTAAATTATTATGACAGTTCCTCACATTAAGGTTTGGTTTTTCTAAACTGTCACTTTTAAGATGTGTTCACATTAACCGCTTTTATTTACATTTTTAAGTTTTTATTAGTCAGAAAAGGATCACAATTTTGAAATAGCTATTTAATTGCTTACTTATTAAAAATATTGCAGTACTTAATTTATCAAAATATTCTGCGGAAAAAATGTGAAATGTCACACCGCACAACTGGCATTTGACAATTTAGGATGTCATTTTGAAAGAAATTGGTAAATTTTAGATATTTACTAAGTTTCAAACATAGGTTTGTTAGTTCAAAACAATTTCTACGAAAAAAATCTACTATAACCTTTAATGAGTTGCTATATCCATTTGACTTAAGAATTTCTGACATTTTAAATTATGATGACAGTTCCTCTGATTAAGGTTTGTTTGATTTTGTTTTTCCCGAACTGTCACTTTTAAGACGTGTTCAGATGAACTGCTTTTATTTATATTTGTAAGTTTGTATTAGTTATAAAAGGATTACAATATTTAAATACTAGGTGCTATTAAATTGCTAACTTATTAAACATTTTGCAGTATTTAATTTATCAAAATATTCTGCGGAAAAAATGTGAAATGTCGCACAGCATAACTGACAGTTGACTATTTATCATGTCATTTTGTATAAAATTGGTAAATTTAAGAAATTTACGAAGTTTCAAAAATAGATTTGCTAGTTCAAACAATCTCTACAAAAAAAGTCTACTATAACCTTTAATGGTTTGCTATATTTATTTGACTAATGAATTTCTGACCTTTTAAATTATTATGACAGTTCCTCTGATTAAGGTTTGTTTGTTTTCGTTTTTGTTTTTCCCCAATTTTCACTTTTAAGACGTGTTCAGATTAACCGCTTTTATTTACTTTCTTGAGTGTTTATAAGTTAGAAAAGGATTAAATTTTTGAAATAGCTATTTAATTGCTTACTTATTAAAAATATGGCAGTACTTAATTTATCAAATGTGAAATGTTACACCATACAACTGACAGTTGACTGTTTATAATGTTATTTTTGTATAAAATTTGTAAATTTACTAAGATTCAAAAATAGGTTTGCTAGTTAAAAACAATAATCTCTACAAAAAAAAGTGAACTTTACCTTCAATGATTTGCTATATCCATTTGACTTAGGAATTTCTGACATTTTAAATTAATATGACAGTTCCTCAGATTAAGGTTTGTTTGTTTTCGTTTGAGTTTTTTGCGAGCTGTCACTTTTAAGACGTGTTCATATTCAAAGCTTTTATTAACATTTTAAAGTTTTTATTTGTTAAAAAAAACTAAAATTTTGAAATAGCTATTAAATTGCTGACTTATTAAAAATTTTGCAGTACTTAATTTATAGCCTTCTCTTCAGACTTATTTACTAATTATGGTAAAACTAGATACAACCAAAACCAACATTTTTTAAGATGTGGGTTGGACAATAATAAAGATAAGTGGACAGATCTCTTAGTTCATTTCTATAATCGGTGATTCTATGTAAATTTTTTAATGATTCCATTTTTCAAAAGTTGGAAACCTAAGAACCTATACAAAATACCATTGCATTCATCACCTTTCCATCGATAATTATTTTGTAGATATTCAATAGTTTTTTAAGATTTTTTTTAATGATAAAAACCTTGACCAAATTATATTGAAAAGCTCAAAACTATTTTTAAACTAAAAGTGATCCAAATTTAGATGATTATAAAAAGAGCCCTTCCCTCGTCTTGTGTCTATAAATAAAACTTCTCTCGTTTTGACATCACACTTGAATGAGAACGTCGTCGTCGTCGACGCCGAAACGACTCGAGTATAATATTTTTGTTCCAAATAAAGAACTTTATTTTATTTTTGATGAAGCTCTTTCAAAATGACGATGCCGATGACGTTGAGAATGAAATGTATTTTCAACTCATGCGAAAACTTTGTGCAAATCCCCAACACCACCAATCCTACCTTTTTCGAAATGGACGAATAAAAATCATAGGACACAAACAGAAATAAAAATCTCATATCGTAAACCATCTACTTGCATTATTTCACCATCCATCCTAAGCCCGTGCAGCTCTATTCGTCCTCGTCATCGTCCTCGTCAAACTATTCCCATATTTACAACTTCATTGAATTCAAAGCCAAAATATATACAAGCCACATCATCTTCTCTCTTCACTAAGAAATCAATTTCCAGTTGAACTTAATTCACCTTCGAAGCTTCAAACTTATCTCCTATATTGCTATATCTTTGTTTGAATGCGCTGCCATTGCTTTCGCCGCTATTCAAACTTTAAACCAAAAGGATGTTCCATATCATAGGGACACATATATCGACAGGAGTAAAAGATACAAAAATAGGTTAAATTCATTCTTTTTCTTTTTATTTGAATTCGTCCTTTTTTCAAAGGATATCGTGTGCATTGGGGCAGAAATGAAATCAAAATCACTAGTGTCATTACAGACAGGATCCTGGAATCTTTGCCCAACAGGCTTTGGTGATGCATCGCACCGTACATTCAGAGTTTCAGTCAGTATAGTCAGTGATGATGATGATGATGATGCTCTTGTCATCGTCCTTGTTGTCACAATCGTCATTTTATCATCCAAGTGTCTCCAATAACTCCAACAACACTACAAAAACAGCGCAACTATTACAGTTGTGTCAATAGGTATAATGTGAAGTTATCCCTGGAAGAACTTTCTAAAGGTAGATTGTTAATGTGCGTCCGAATCCGAATTCAAATCCGAATAAAAAAAAATATATATCTTTAAGGAAAACTTCTTCCTTTAGATTCTTTTTTTATCCTTCTTGTCAACTTTATTTCTTCCCTTCAGGTTTTCTTTTTGAAGTTTCAACTTGGTTTTATTGAAAGAAAAACAAAACTTTTTGTATGTTGGGCATCCATTTGAAATGATAAATTTCCATTGGATAGAAGAAGAATCTGTCGAAACGGTTCCAGCACCAGCAGTATAATTTGAGTTTATTGTCCTTTGGATGGATATAGTTTTTCTATTAGGTTTTGTTTTTCTGTTTTGTGACAATAACGAAACGACGACGACGATTGTGGATGGTGGACAAAGTGAGCCACTTGACAGACAGAACAAAAAGGACATTATTCCAATTTTAAAGTTGGTTCCAGGAGAGTTTGGTGTTATACTCGTGTAGTCGTATAAAGTTGTTGAGTTGTTGAATTGGGTCAAATAAATAAATCTGTCAAATAGTGTTATTTCTTCACCATTTTCTTGGTTGTCAATGCGGACGCTATAAAAGGTGCTTGAGAGTTTTATGAAAATAGACACTGAGTGGTTTGTTATGATGATCGGAGTTCAGGTAATTCTTTATTAGACTTCTTTTTTGGTAGGAAAATAAATAGTTTAGAAAATAATTTGCACCGAATAAAAGAACAATAGAAAAACAATAAACCCGCTTTCAAAATGTCTTCGTAGTCATTTAAAATCTTTGGAGACAAAGTTTTTTAAATCATTTTTTAATGGAAAGAGAAATAGCAAACGGAAGCTAGGAACAGGAAAGAATTTTTGAGAGATATTTATTATTGCTTTTTTTAACAGTTTGGTTCCAAAAATTGTGAAGTGTCAATGCACCATAAAGCGAAAATTTAAAAGTAATTAATGAAACAAAATGGTTATCATGTCAATTATGGATGAATAAGTTGCGATTATATTCGGACTTTGATTTAATTTTTGACAGTTCTGTACAGAATGTAGAAATGTCAGAACTGACACTTGGTTTTGTGAAATCAATATTTTCAAATTTTGTTGCGAGTTTTTGTATTTTTGAAATAATGCTTTCATTAAATCGGCATTGATACCTATTTGTCAATTTGTGCTCAAGGAACGAAACAAAAATTCTCCAAAAGCCTTGAATTTTTCCCAAAGCATTCTGAAAACAAATAAAATGTCAAAATGTTTGTTTTGACAAATTTTTGTATAACACACTTACTTCCATTTAGAAGTAAAACAAAAAAACAAAGAAATGTCTTATTTATAGAAACACAGCGGCTCATTAAATTTAAGGCGATGTTCACATTCCTCTCTTTATCATTTTATCGCACTCACTCTCATTTTATTTTTATTACAAAATGTCTTAAATACCTTTCTGTCTCTTTTTGACTATCAAATGTCATAAAGAGTCGCTTCGAATAGGTCAAATCTATATACAAGAACCATAAAGTAAAACTGAAATGAAATGTGACATAAACTTATAACCATTTATTACGATAACAAAATGCGATGAGTTGGTTGCAGATGAAGGGATTTTTTGACATTTTTAACATAACAGAAATGTCAAATTGAGTATTTGATGTGATTAATGTAAAGTTATGACGCAATTCGAAAACACACATTACACTATTTTAAGTCACTTATTTTGACACTTCATGTTTCCATCTCGTTCCCTTTTTGTTACAAAATGTCTTTCCAAGAATTCTGTCTCTTTTTTCTTATCAAGCGGGATGGAGATACAATTATGAGAACTTATGAACAACCCGAAAGAACAACAGAATTATGAGCAACGCAAAGGAAAACTGAAAAAAGTATGACGTTTCATGGTAGAAATGTCAAAATTGATATTTGATTATCTTCAAAACTTTTAAGCGCATGTTTTAACATACAAATTAGATGAAGATACAATTATGAGACATTCAACTCAAATATGAATAACGCAAAAGACAACTGAACAAAGTATGACGTAAAGTCGGAGTGATTTTTTGACATTCTCTTTATGGTTGAAATGTCAAAATTGATATTTAATTATCTTCCAACCTTTTAATTGTATTTTAAACAAAAAAAATAGAACAGTTGTTTTTTTGCATTTTATATATTACTATTTTGAGGTGTCACATTTTGACACTTCATGTTTCCATCTCGCTTTCTCTCATTATTCTTTTTATTACAAAATGTCTGTCCAATAGTTCTGTCTTTTTTTACCTATCAAGTAAGATAAAGATACAATTATGAGACATCAAATTCGAATGTGAATAACGCAAAAGAAAACTGAAAAAAGGATGACGTAAAGTCGGAGTGATTTTTTGACATTTTTTTTGTATGGTAGAAATGTCAAAATTGATATTTGATTATCTTCCAACCTTCTAGTTGCATTTTTAAACAGAAAATTAGAACAGTTGCTTTTTTTGCATTTTACATAACACTATTTTGAGGTGACTCATTTTGACACTTCATGTCTCCATCTCGCTCCCTTTTTGTTACAAAATGTCTGTCTAAGAAATCTGTCTCTTTTTTCTTATCAAGCGAGAGGGAGATACAATTATGAGAACTTATGAACAACCCGAAAGAACAACAGATTTATGAGCAACGCAAAAGAAAACTGAAAAAAGTATGACGTTTCATGTTAGAAATGTCAAAATTGATATTTGATTATCTTCAAGACACTCAAAAGTGAACGCAAAAGACAACTGAAAAAAGTATGACGTAAAGTCGGAGTGATTTTTTGGCATTTTTTTTTATGGTAGAAATGTCAAAATTAATATTTAATTATCTTCCAACCTTTTAACTGTATTTTAAACAAAAAAAATAGAACAGTTGTTTTTTTGCATTTTACATAACACTATTTTGAGGTGTCTCATTTTGACACTTTATGTTTCCATCTCGCTTCCTCTCATTATTCTTTTTGTTACAAAATGTCTGTCCAATAATTCTGTCTTTTTTTACCTACCAAGTGGGATAGAGATACAATAATGAGACATCAAATTCTAATGTAAATAACGCAAAAGAAAACTGAAAAAAGTATGACATAAAGTCGGAGTTATTTTTTGACATTTTTTTTACGGTAGAAATGTCAAAATTGATATTTGATTATCTTCCAACCTTCTAATCGTATTTTTTAACACAAAAATTAGAACTGTTGTTTTTTTGCATTTTACATAACACTTTTTTGAGGTGACTCATTTTGACACTTCATGTTTCCATCTCGCTTCCTCTCATTATTCTTTTTGTTACAAAATGTCTGTCCAATAATTCTGTCTTTTTTTACCTATCAAGTGGGACAGAGATACAATTATGAGGCATCAAAATCGAATGTGATTAACGCCAAAGAAAACTGAAAAGAAGTATGACGTAAAGTCGGAGTGATTTTTTGACATTTTTTTATGGTAGAAATGTCAAAATTGATATTTGATTATCTTCAAACCTTCTAATCGTCTTTTTAAACAAAAAATAGAACAGTTATTTTGTTGCATTAGCTGTCAGATGAATGGGTGCGTTCAGTAAAAATCCAAAGAGTTAGTTCAAAGATCAATATTTTCAAACGAATATTTTTTGTAAAGCTACGATCGCATCAAACAAACATTTTGTGTAAGGCCGGCTTAAGAGAAAAAAGATACTGAACACAAAAATCATAGGTATGGTCAGGTCAACTTATCCCACAACCTCGAACAGACACAGATGTTGCTAATGATCCAGTTAAACCAAAGAAAATCAAAACACATGGCTGTATAATTGCTTTGAGGTTAAATTTTCAATTAGATTAGATTCATAGAAGAAGAAAATGTTAAAAAAACCTTCAAACTAAAATTTCCTTACCACAAGAAATTCAATTACATTTCTACTCATAGACATCTCCCGAGCCATCACATCAGAACCCTCTCATAACAAAACATAACCTTTTTTTATTTTGCTTTTATGTACACAGAAGCAGATTCAAGAACACTCGTGCAACCTCTGTTATTGTTCAATTATGCATCTAAACCAGCTCCCATGACAATTCTCAGTGTCATTATCATAATGTCAAGACCACCTTAATGACCATTCACAATCGTCAATCAGTCGTCCGTTCGTTCATTCGCACAAGCAAAACATAGATATCCACTTGTACAAGATACAATACATTGTTGGTTATTCTTGGGCTTGACTTCTTCATTTCAGGGTGGTGCTGTCTTCGGTATATACCTATATAATAAGAGCTCCTCGGCACTACTAATAACAACATTCATACAATTAATTCCAACTTACGCAAAGCACAACGTTCTCCTCGAGATAGTCGTAAATCCACACGGTGGAACATAGAAGTAGTCCACTTCATGTTTCATTGGGCAATCAGGAGTGATGCGCGTCTTTCGTCGGTCGGTCAATTGAATTATCTTATGTCTCTTTCTCTCCTTTTTCTCTTAGAGGATAATTACAAAAAGCAAACCTTCTCGTGGCGTCCTTGTCGTCGCTTTCGTCCAACCTTTAGGTGACCTACTCCGACATAAACATAAATCAATCTCTCTCCACTTAGCAAAAGACATCCTTCTTAATTCAAGGTCTTAGTCCAGAATCAATTTCAACATGCCCATTCCAAAACCTATCCATTCCAACCTACCACACTGTTACCACTTGTCTCAGAGAGGATAACATTTATACGGGCGACATTTACCTTTATACCTTGTAGACCCACCTTTAAGTTAGACCAAAGTCGTTGGCGCCAAGCCGGGTGGTTCGCTTCGGTTCGTATACATCATTCGTTGCTTTTTAATTAATAAAGCTTCTTGATATAGCCATTAATCAACTTCTTGTCATTATATCTTTGGATGGTGGATTTTCATGAGAGTTATTCTTCTTCTTCTTCTTCTTTTGCTTTGCAGATACTTTACGTTTCTATACAAACTACTATGAGACGGCAGCAGCAGCAGCAGCATACGTGTATAACAATGGCAACGACGACGAAGACAACGAGGAGAAGAAGAACCGGCAGCGAACACAGGAATTGGCTACTTCAAATTGTGGTTATTCTTGCGGCTCTGGGTTTAACCGCAGCCCAATGCCCATGGCAAAGGGAACTCCTCGAACTGCAAGCGACGTGTATATGCTCATACAATCTGGGACGAGAACTATCAGTACAATGTGATCAGGTAAAGAAGCACTTAGCAACTCTCTCCCTCATCCCATCTTCAAGCTCCATCCATCTGCATGAATGAAGAAGAGGTTAAAATGTGAACATCACCAAGTTGGAGAAGACTCACTTTGAGGAATAACCAACTGAAGGTGTTCCACAGTGTCTTCACTTCATTCAAACATTTTAAAACTATTTCACTTGGTGAAATTCACATTTTAATGCTAAACGGAGTAGAAAATTAATTGCACTTCATCATTTCAGGTTGAATTCCCACTTTTACTTGATGCCTTAAATAAATATGCTCGTGACAAGCCCATCGACCTGCTTTATGTGAACAACTCTACGATAGAGGAATTGCAGGATGAAATATTTGTGAATCTTCGTCTGCACAATGTTCAGTTGAGCAGTTGTAAGATAAAGCGCATTGAAGATGGAACATTCAAGGGTCAAGAGAGCGTTTTGAAGAATCTCAATCTTCAGGATAATCTGTTGGAAGCTGTGCCAATTGGGGCACTCAAAATTCTGACTATTTTAAATTTGTTGGATTTGTCGAAGAATCGAATAGTTTCGATACCGGAAAATGCCTTTGAAGGGCTAAGTAAGTTGTCGACGTTGAAGCTGAATGATAACAATGTGACCATTCAGGCGGGAGCTTTTAATGGACTAGAGAAGAGTTTGAAGAATTTAAATCTCAAAGGGACACGACAGCGACGTGTTCCCGAATCCATTCGTGGCCTTAGATCCTTGGCGTTCTTGGATCTCTCACTGAACGGTATCAAAGAGCTTCCTGGCGTTGGAGGTCTTCGGACTTTTGAAGGTTTAGATTCTTTGACTGCCCTTAATTTGGAGAGGAATCTTATCCAGAATTTGGGTGAGAATGCTTTCGCGGGAGTCAAGAAATCCCTCAGCTCTTTAAGCCTGCTCAACAATTTACTAGCCGAGTTCCCTGTGGGAGCGGTTCACTCGTTGAGAGAACTTCGCGTGCTCGACATTGGGTTCAATTTGCTGACTGCTCTCCCAGAGGGCGCATTTCGTGGAAATCCTAGCATCACTCTTTTGGCATTGGACGGCAATCCCTTGCCAACAGTGCCAGAGAAGGCCTTCACCCACTTAAACTCCACCTTGCGAGGCCTATCGCTCGGTGGACGGTTCTTGCACTGTGATTGTAAGCTCCGATGGGTCGCTGAATGGATCAGGAATGGGGACCTTCAGGTAAGAAATAAATAAGAAAATAATCCTTGCATCACAAAGTTCACCCATCACTTATTTTTTTATAGGTCACATCTCGCGAAAGAAATCCTCAGTTTTGTGGGACTCCAGGTCGCTTCAGTGACCGCGGTTTCTATTCAATCCAACCGGAAGAACTAACCTGTCCAGAGTCAGAGGTCGATTTGAATGGCCCTGTAGGAGTGGTTGATTCATTGATTCCACGCATAAAGCCAACAATTGCAGCTGCATCATCGACTCCCCTCGAAACCACCGTCTCAACAACTGCGAAAGCAACAACCCCTCAAACAACAATCTCAACTACTACAGAAGCTGTGACTGCCCGGCGGACATCGAGCACTGCTCCACCACCACCGCCATCACCTCCATCGCCATCGCCGTCAACCACAAAAGAGGTTCCTGCGCCACCAACGGTGCCATCAAGCACATCGACAGCTAGCACCACTTCAATAAAGCCTCCCTCTTTGGCCACAACACAATCAACCTCCACAACGGTAAGTTCACAATATAAAGCAACTCTCCAGAAACCCACAGTTCAATAGTTTTTTTTTTTTTTTTCTAGTCAAAGACACCCTCGAACATGCAACAACATCAATCCACGTCTTCATCTACCGGCACTGCACCGATTGCCACTAAAAGCCAAGCACCACCCCCATGGCGTCAACAGCAGCCAGGTGGACTCGGTGGTGGTGCTGCTGCTTCATCAGCTGCTGGCATACCACACAAGCAACAACGCCCGCCACTAGTATTGGGTTTCCCACCGCAGCGAGGCACCCGCATCGACGATGCCAACGAGGTGCAAGTAAAAAATGCCTTCCGCCAGGATAGCTCGGTCATAATTCAGTGGGACTCCGATACAGCGAACATCCTTGGCTTCCGAGTGGTATATCGATTGTTTGGCGAAAAGAGCTTCAAGCAGGGCCCTCCACTCGAGTCCAGCGAACGTGAGTTCAAGATAAAGAATGTCCCCTCGCAGGAGTGCATCATCGTGTGTGTCATATCACTCGAAGAGCTGCATGTCACCCCTGAGACCGTTCCGTATCAGCAGTGTCGCGAGGTGCGAACCGTTGCGTCGCAAACATCGAATATGGACAAAATAACAATAGCGGCCAGTGCAGCCATCTGTGGGACAATTATTGTAGCTGTAATTGTGTTCATTGCCGCAAGCAGGTTAAATTAATTTTAATTAGGACACAAGTAGTGTCTGGTTGGACATTTTTCATTAAACGAATGTTGTTGTTTTTCTTTTTAATTTTTCCAGGCGATCGAGGAAACTACAAACCTCACAGCAAAAGAGCCCCCTGCCAATGGGTGGCTTACCTGTCAATTGTTGCGGACCAGCAGGCAGTCCGGGTCCCCTGGGATCGATGGCTACGTTGTCCGCATTCAATAATCACAAGGTGAGTTAAGGACAATAATGGATGTTTTCGTGTATCCTTCACAAGTAGCATAATATTGGCTTAAAGAGCTTTATTCTAGTAAAAAGGTTGTGCGTGTGTTTCTTTTAAGCGAATAATCCTTTGAGGATTGTGAAACAATTATTATTTCAGAAATCCCCGGATAAATAAAATCTTTTTAAATAGGGTTAAGTGCATGTTTTATTAACAGGGTTAAACAAATAAGAAAAGCTTTGGGGTTAAAACTTCTTCTTTTTTTTTATAAGGACTTTCATAAAGTTTGTTGACTTTTTATTTACAAAGGGGAATAATTAATGCATGATAAAATATTTAAATAATTTTTGTCAAAGTCACAAAAGAAGTATAAATAAAGAAAGAAACTATAAGGTAAGGGGGATTTCAATTTCATTATGAATAAATAGCTGTCATTTTTGAAGCTGTCATTTTTTGACATTTTTATTTTGAATAGACAGCTGTCACTTTTGACATTCGTCTATCGTCTTTTGACATTTGACAAGTGAAAACTACACCTTAACTAAACAAATTAAGATTGAAGTTCATTGACAGTTCACAAAACTAAAGTACATTTGGGTCGCCCTGAAGCTTCCTATTTGACATTTTTAACACTTTTTTCACTGTTAATGGAATACATTCTTTTTTACCTTAAAATAAAATTCTTGTTTTTTTTTCATATCAAAACTAAAATTTGTACCTCCCAAACAAATGCACGCATGCAATCGGAGTCGGTACAACTCCTTAACTGTGTAAACTCTTAGAATCAAACGTCAAATGTTCAATGACAGATTTTCTTTAAAAAAGAAAAGAATGTTATTTATTTCAAGTGTGATTTACATAACCAACGAAAGTGGCAAAACTACAAATTAAACTTATTCAGAAATATAGAAGACTCAACATCATTTAGCAGAAATTGACTCTTTTTAACCAGAATGTAGGTAAACACCATTAAAATCTAACAAAATTCATACCTAGTCATGACACTACGACATGACAGTCACCCAAAACAAACATCTCTATAACCACCATACAAGAGATGTCAATTTTCCACGCGAAGAAACACCTCGACGAGCGACGGCTCAGCAACATGGCGAATAGCACTGTTCGTGTATGTATGTTTGGTGTAGCTCGTCGTCATTCTGACATTCTACATAAATATTCGTACCTATAGATTGTACGTATTCTAATTACATTTCAAATCCACATCCACATGACAGTCAGTGAGTTCCTGTTTTGTTCACTTTTGCTCTTCAAGCTTCAACGTTAACGTTGTCAGATTAAAGAAACCACCTTTCCGATTTGTGTGCAAATGCATGTGTTTTCTCCCTTTCGATTTGTCTATAACTGACAGCGAGAGAAAGAGAAAGGGAACAAAACAAAATAAATCTCATCCAATAGGTTATAGTGAAATATACATATTTGCATGGTGTTTTGCTTCCTTAAAACATATTTGGAACGGAAAAAAAGAATACAAAATATAAAACACGGTGAAATGGTAAACAATGAATTCACGTTTTCACATCAGTTATTTGTCTAAAGGGTGGCTTCACTTTGACATTATGTAGATGTAGATACCCCCTTAAACCAACATAACTTTTCTTTTTCTTTTTTTAATATCATTGAGCTTTGATTTATTATTATACGATGTGTACGTTTTCTTTTAAATTAACAGGAATGGGATCAAGTATCAGCATACAGCAGTAGATCTATTCCAAGACCAAGAATTTATCCAATGGATAATCAAGATGATTTAAGGAGCCATTTCTCTGGGATGCCAGGAAAAGTCAGTAAAGCAAGGTAAGTTAAAGGTGTTTGTTTGATTGAAATTTGAATACATCGTGGTTTGGAGTATTGATATCTAATATAACTACGAAAAAGGAAGTGATTTTTATTTATCATTTGGTTTTTCATGAGTTGTTTTTGTTATTTTTAAGTTGATTAATACACAAACACATACAAACATAGTTAAAGAATATGTCAAAATAAATGTATAAGCTTTTGAATTCTGTCATCAGCTGTCAAATGTTTGCAATTAAAATTCATTTTCTTAGGCAAGCCTGTCAAATCAAAACATTTTTATATCCATCCAAAATTATTTGACAGTAAATTTGACCAAGCGTTCACAATAGCGAAAGTTCAAATTTTCAAATATGTTTGACAGATATAGTTTGATGTGTATTAAATGGCTTGAAATTATAAGTTTTCGCAATTGCGTATATGATGTCAAACATAATTTGATTTTTGACCATAAATGCAAGTAAATTCTAAAAGAATTTGCCTTTATTTATATTTTTCGAGATTTCAGAAAATGTTTATTTATCCCTGAAATGTCAATAAGGTAAAGAATGTGAATCCACCTTTATCTGAAACAATTTTAAGAGTGTTCACTTGAAAAACAAAGACAGTTCTGATTATGAATTAAAAGCATAATCGGAATAAGAAACACTTAAAAATTCAT
The DNA here is from genome assembly GCF_945859685.1 of Eupeodes corollae. Taxonomy (NCBI): domain Eukaryota; kingdom Metazoa; phylum Arthropoda; class Insecta; order Diptera; family Syrphidae; genus Eupeodes; species Eupeodes corollae. The sequence continues at coordinate 135,431,311 of NC_079149.1, forward strand.
TTACTTAAACGTCAATTTACATTAAATTGCGGAGGGAATCGAAAGTTAATTTTGACATTTCTACTAAAGGCTAACTTTGATTCTACTTGCAACTTATCTATCGAGTTCTGTAAAAGAAATGATCAATTTTAATGAAATGAATAACAAAATCCGATTTGTGTCTCGGATGAAATAGTAGTGATTTTTTAACATTTTAATATTAATGTCAAAATTGACATTTGGCAATTTATACAAAATTTAAAAATCATCAGAATCAAAAAGTATTCAATTGGAATTCTGGGTGGGATGGAATTTTGGAAAGTTTAAAACATTTGACAACAAATTCAAAAAGTTTATATGCATTTTCTTTTTGGTATATTCTTGTTGTCATTTATATTCACCACTCTAACTCATCACATGAACAAAACAAAAAAAAAAAAACTTTACTTCAGATCCATCGCCGATGGCCAATCGCAGCACAGCTTTTCTAACAATTCACATCGCGGATATCTTGGTACAGCATTTCCCACAAATTTAGTTAATTCACGACCGGAACTCCGGCAATCGCGTCAATCACTGGCAGCTGCATCCGAACGTATGTCGCGTGCCTCATATGCCGGCTCAATTCATGGTCCAACAAGTATTGCGTCTAGTTCAAGACGGTCACGGCCGCGATCTAGATCACGAGACCATTTAAATGGACCACATATTCACAGTCATCGACCAGGAAGCCGGTAAGTGGGTTAAAAAAAAATGGATGGAGAAACAAAAATATTTGAAGACTAAAATAAATAAATTCTGCCGTGCACTGCCTACAGCCTATGCCTATACAAACTAACTTGCTTCAATTTCGAAAAAGAAAAACAAAACATAAATGCCACAAATTACATTTTTGTTTTAAATGGAATTAAAAAATAATAATTAACAACAATATTTCACGAACTAACATTACCTGCCTCTACTGTTATCTTTTGTTTATGTTCTATTAATTATCTACGCTACTGTTTTGGTTTCATTTTATTCTTCTTTTTTCACTCTTTATTTGGTTATTTTTAATTGTTCTTTCACTTATTTTTATCTTTCATACTTTGTACATAATTATAATATTTATAATTTTCATTTGAGAGGAGACACTTTCGATTCTGTACTTTTTGTTTTTAATCATTTATGTAAAGGGTGTTTCTTTATGATAACAGAAAACGAACCCTGCTGACTTCCTTTTGACACTTCTCCAAATAAAACATCTTTTATTATTTTTAAAATAATTAAATTAAAAAAAATATATTTTTTAAAGATACTCGACTGCTGGATCGACACATACCCTTAATAACTATTGTGACACGTCAGATAATTGGACTGAGAACGATATGGAAATCTATATGGCTAGAAATCCGACAACACGCAATGGATTGGTGCCATTATGAGGGCGGGTTTTTTTGTCCTGATATTTCGATGTTGTATTAAATTTGGATGAGATTTTCTGACGGTACGTTTCTCGGCCACGATTACACGTTCGGCCATATAAGGATTATAATCAGCAACAACAACAACAACAACAAGTACAACAAAATCAACAACAACAACAGCATCATAATGAACCTCAACGATGGAGACAACGACAACAAGAAAGGTTTCATCGTCGTCGCTTCCATAACCATCATCATTGTAATCATCAACACCATCTATACCAGCATCAACAGAACCAACGACATTCCCATACTCCATTGCCAGCTCGTTGTACATCACCACCAGATGTCGTACCACGTCCTGGATCATTCACAATAAGTCCTAATGCTACTACAAGCAGTAGTATAAATTGTACAACTATTCTGACAACTTCAGGACAACGTCATAATCAAGTTGCTGGTGCTGGTGTTGGTGCTGCTGCTAATAGTCTTTTAGGTGAGATTGTGGTCGAGAATTATTTCGATGAATATAGTAGACAGGAAATCCGCCATTCACGTGCGATACAATTAAAAAGGTTTGACTCTTCAACGACAGAGTCACACTATAGTAATAGTAATATAAATAATAATAATAATAGTGCTAGTAGTAGAAGTAGTAATAGTAATGATAATAATGAAAATAATAATTTTTTGCATTCCGGTACTAATAATATAAATAATATTAGTAATAGTAATAATAATAATAATTCAAATGTCACTTATGATAGATTAGGAAACCTCAATATAAACTTCGAAACCGTTAACGAAAGTAATAAATCAGATTTGAACGAATTCAACGATGACAGTTATATGTAATTTTTATTGTACTACAAAATATTAACTTTAAACAAAAGAAAACAAGTGTGCAATTATAAATATATTTGTTATTAAATTTTGTATTGTTTTCTAAAGCGCGAATAGTCTTTTTCCAATTTTTTTCATAAATGTCAATTTCGGCTTAGATGTATCAGTTTTTGTTTGGAATCAACAGTTTTTGTTTGGAAACGTCAGTTTTGGTTTGGAAACGTCAGTTTTTGGTTACAAACTTTTGTTTTTAAGTAGAAATGTCAATTTTTGTTTAGAAACGTCACTTTTTGTTTAGAAATGTGAGTTTTTTAAACATTTATGTGTAGTTCACATTGGGAAGATTCAGGTAGTATAAGGGACTTTATTAGAAATCAACTACAAAGTTGATATAGCTGTCAAAATGTTAAAACAACTTTCAGCTGTTAACAAAAAAGCCTGCAAAAATTTAGATTTCGATGTCCAAAATGAACGTAAAATTAAATAACAATTTTGACAGAAACTCAAAAAGTGAAACAAACCATTCCTCTGATTTGTGTTTCAATTTAATACAATTCCAATGACGGATTTGCGGTGGATTTCAAAATGGAAATATCTTTTAATGACAAAAATTTGCATTGATCGCGAGCTGTCAAATAAATTTTAATGTATAGTCTAAATGATGAACACCAATAAATTGTCACCTACATTTCCAGTCAACTTTCCAAAAAAGGTGCCTTCGGTGCTAGTTATAGGTATCATTGGCTTTCATCACTCAAACAAATCATTAGATTAGATGACAGGTCGTTGTTAATAGCGATCCTTGGAATTTTCTGTCATTGAAATTGAAAACCACCAGTCTTTTTTTTCGGAAAGAAATCTTTCATTCGAATTATATACAATTTCCGGAACAATTCATTTTTCATGAAATAGAACCACCGCGAAAATGAATTTCTGTCAGAAAGAAAATGCATTTTAAGCACAAATTACTGTGCAATTACTTTTTGATATTATAAAAATAAAACGAAATTGTTTTTTAATTTTGGAATTTGACAGTCAGTTCATTAAAAATTGTCCACTTCACATATTTCTATGATCACAGAGTTTTCTCATTTCTCAGAAATATGAACGAAACCTCACATACAAATTTTTCACTTTTGCTGTCAGAAATCTTCGAACTGAATTTTTATTATTTGATTTACTAAGAAATCTTTGTCGTAGAATTCAAAAAAGTATAAAAATAAATTCAAAGTTCATTTTTCTGCTAGGTGAGAATGAATATTGAATTTTGCTCTGCTTCGTCTGAGAAAATTAGAATTAGAAATCTTAGAAATATAAACTGGCCAAGTAGTTCCACTTTAAGTGTTCTATTTTCTTTGTATTCTCACCTGTCAATTTTACTTTCAATGATCAACTCTAACCTTAAATACTGACCTGTCAAAAAAGTTATAACTATAGGTTACAATGTTGAAAACCAGTGATAGCTGACTTCTAAGGTGCCAGTTATAGCTATCATTGGTATTCATCATTGAAAACAAACATTGTAATTTTTTTGACGTTCGTTTATAGTTAATAAATAAAGTGTCTGTCATTGAAAAAAATTTTCTGATTGAAATCCACCGAAAAACTTTTACTGACAGAAGTCTGTCATTGAAATTGGAACAAAAATCAGTGAAACCATTCGTTTCACTTTTGAACATAAAAGTATCAGATGTTCAGGAAAATGAATTTCAGTCCGGAAAATAGAAAAATACAGTTTTAGAGAAAAATAAATGTGCAATTACACTCTTTTTCCTCAAAAACATTTTTTAGGTGATTTCCGATCGATTAGTATATAATTTTCATTTCTAATCGAAGAAAAGCGTAGTCAAATATCGATTCAAAAATTTTACCGGATCGATTTCAATGACAGCTGTAACTGGCTCCTAACTGACCTGTCAAAAAAGTTATAACTATAGGTTTCAATGTTGAAAAACAATGACAGCTGACATATAAGTAGTCTCTTATATCGTCTGAACCTGTCCATTGGTTTAATTTGTCCCAAGCTCTAAACAAATGAATAAATCACAGGTAACAGATATTCCCTGGAAATCTAGTTTCCTCCAAGGTCTCAGCAAATTTTTGAAGCATTAAATTGTTTTCTGTTTTCAATCTTGATTTTCTTTAAATTCCCAGCATTCGAGCTTTGTATAAAATAAATCATGTTGCTCCTCACAGTTTTCAAAAAACAATATTCTAACATTTATTAATCTTTTCAACCATAGAAAATAATAATCGACAGAAAAACTTGATGCACCCCAAAAAAAACTGCACTACAAAAACTTCCTTTTTGAATTTCGTTCGAACATATACACAAACAAAAATATATAAATATGGTTTATACAAATTAATTTAAAAATTAGAAACTATATTCTAGCTGCAAAAACATTGTATTATAAAATTTAAGAACATATCTTAGAACATTTAAATAAAAATAAAACTAAAAAAAACACCATAAACATATTCAAACTTAACATGGTTTTAAATTTAAAAACAAAATATAAACAAAAAACTTAAACAAAAATATGTAGGTGCTAAAAATTGTTAACAATAAATATAATTACAAATATTATATTGTTAACATTTTAATTAAAATGCAAAAAAAACTGTACTTAAAACATAAATCAATTAAGTCAAACCATAAAACATAAACATAAACTTATAGATTAAAAATAATGTAAAATTATACTCTGCATATATTGTTTTAATTTTTGTATTGATTTTATGTTTTATTTTAACATTTATTTTTTTTTCTTGTATAAAAATAAAGTATTTTTTTATTAATAAAATTATTGTTTCTTTTTTTATTTTTTATTATTAAACCTGCCTCTTAAATATTTTTGATAGACAAGAATAGTTTTGCACAGTTTACAAGTTCGCACACAAATTTCCATTTCGGAGGACACAATATTTCTTTATTATAGTTTTTGAAAAAGACAAATTCGTCCTGAATGTTTGCTCATTTTTGTGCATAACAAAAAGAAAATACAAACATTTGTTTGTATGTTGTGTATTTAGTTCAAAGGAATTCCCATTAGTCCTTTTTTTTTCTTGTGTCGGCCAAAAAATATCTCTACAGAAAGGACCTTTTTTGCATTTACAAAAACTACAAGCGACGACGCACGAGGATAACGACAACGACAACAACGACGACGATGATGATGATGATGATAATAGAACAAAACTTTTCACTTCGTTGGATACTTTAAGCAATGACACACAACAACGGTAATAAAGAGCAACACACACTGAATATATCCTGAAAAGCTCGAGGACACGAAAGTCGACGACAACAGCGCGAAGGGTTGCTAAATACAAATAACGACAAAAATAGCAATTGAAATAAATGTTAATAGGGATGCAACTGGAGAGAAATTATGTTTTGCAGCTACACATTTACGGTCCCAACTTTATAACTTTTAATTTTGTTTATTTTAAACTTTTTTTTTTGATTATTTTCACAGTAGGAAAAACAACAATGTATATATTTAACAAAAACAATAGAAACAAAAAGAAAAAGAAAATTAGGATTAAGTGGAATCGATGGGGCATGTGTAGAAAAATGTCAGCCCCAAATCGCATTCAAAAGCAAATGAACACAGTTGAGAGTTAACGTTAACATTAAAGAATATAGATATAGTTGAAAAGATTATTTCTAAAAATTGTATATTAAGAAAAAAAAATAATATAAAATCACATAAAAATACCGTTAGATTACACAGAAAATTATATACGCTACTATTAATGGGAACAACTAAGCATAAAACATTAAAATTGCTACAAAATAAAAATTATTAGATGCTAAGAAAACAGAAATAATATAAAATAAAAGGCTTTGTAAATATTTAAACAGAAAACCAAAAAGAGTTTTAAAAAAAAAATAGTTTAGAATTTAACTTAGATTAAGTTAATTAATTATTATTAAAATAATATATATGCAAAACTGCCTTAGCACGAAACTTAGAAATTATTATTAAACATAGAAATAGATAAATACGAGTATACAACAAAAACACAAAAATAAATGCATACTATTGTTTGTTGGGTTTTATTTTAGCTACTTATATAAACAAATAATAAAAATATAATATTGTTTGCTAAAAATGTTATAAACATTGCACTAAAATGCATACATGGAATTTAATATACGATGCTGTGTAAAGTAGTACATAATATTATTGTAGGGTTTTAGATATTTCGTGTATGTAATTAATATTAAAAATATATATTTTTAATAAAAAAAGGGAATATTTATTACTTTAATTAGGTAATCTCGTGGGGGTATATTGCAGCTAGAGGTAAGTAAGCACTTTTTGGTAATTTTAAGCCATTTATGGATAATGGCAGATGAACCATGAGATCACCATTGGATCTATTGCTTCAAAGCCATACTGTCGGTCATTAAGAAGCTTCCGTTCTTCAAGATATTTCTTGAGCTGTTAATTAATCAGCATTTCCATGACCTTGAACTTAGACGGTGACGAAGATTCGCCTTTTTTGGGAATAGGCTGGACAAATGCAATTTCCCATCCACTCGGAACGAGACTTGAGGAGTAGGACAGATTAAAAAGCTTACGCAATGGTTTTGCCAGCGATGAAGAACGCCTTTTCAGAACAATAGAGGGGATACCATCCGGACCAGCAGATTTATATTATGTTAAGATCTTTTAGGACTCTCGCTACAGTACGAGTGCGAAAAAAGATTTGCCCCGTAGAATCATTAACTCGATCAAGTACAGGCGGAGTCATAACACTCACTGGCAGCGAACTGCCTAGCAAAGAGATTTGCTTTCTCTAAAGAGCTAACAAATGGAGTGTCATTCACAACGAGCGTACGCACCGAGGAAGAGGAAGAATGCCTCATATTTTTTACAAATGACACTGATAAGTATTTTTTTCCGTAATTTTTGGTCATTTAAAAATTTGGCCCGTCGAATATGGGCGTTGCAGTTATTCCTGGTTTGCTTGAACTTATTCCGGTTTTCCTCAGTTGGATTGGCTTTAAAAAAAACGGAAACCTACCTTCTTAACCCTCTTTACAGCTCGCATCGAACCATGCGTTTTCCTTAGGTCTGATGCTTTTAACCCTATTCGGGATAAAAGTTCACATTCCCAGGAGAATCAAACTTGTGATCATATCAGCGCTAGCGTCAACATCACTATCGAGGAAGCATAGTGACCAGTTAAAGATCCTGAAGTAAATATTGAGACCGTCCCAGTTGGCTTTCTCGTATTGCCAAACGGTTCTCTAAGGAGCTCTTTCTTTAACTGGAGAGTTTTTACGCGAGATATTTGCTGATATGACACAATGTTCAGATGTGCCTAGAGGAGATAGAACACAAATAGTTTACTTATCAGTGTCAGAGGTAAGAAACAAGTCAAGAGTGTTTTCTGCTCGACCTACCAAGTCCGATATTCGAGTGGGCTTGTTGACCAGCTGAGTTAGGTGGTTTAACTCTGCGAAGATCTCAGCACACACTCCTTCTGGTGTTGACTGGCCCGTATGATGAAGCCCCGAAGAATTGGGTACATTGAAATCTCCCGTAACAACGATTTCAGTGGGACGATAGGACGAAACAATTCTTTGGATGAAATCGGACAAAGCATCAAATACACGAGAAGTTGATACTCTGTCTAAATTTGGTCTTCGATAAAGGAAGCAGTAGTGAATGATTTGCTTATTCACGGAAAATTTAAACCACATAAAATTGAAAAAAGAATTGATGCAGAGACCATATTGTGGCAAAAACTGATAAGCAACATCATTCCTAATGCACATGGCGGGACCATGGTGGGAAAAGAATAATGGCACCAAGTTATACCCTTGAATAAAGAATTGCCCACTACGTAGCCACTAGCTTTGTGATTGCGACCATTGAAAACAAACATTGGATTTTTTTTGACAGGTAGTTTATAGTAATCATAAAACATTTCTGTCATTGAAATAAAATTGCCTGCTTGAAATCCACCGCCAAATTTTACATGACAGAAATCTGTCATTGGAATTGTGTGAAATTGGAACAAAAATCATTTTGTTTCACTTTTCAACATAAAAGTAAAAGTTCAGGAAAATGAATTTTAGACTGGAAAATAGAAAAATACATTTTTAGAGAAAAACAAATACGCAATTGTACTTTTTTCCTCAAAAACATTATTTGGGTGATTTTTAATCGATCAGTATATAATTTTCATTCTTAATCGAATGGAAACATAGTCAAATATCGATTCAAAAATTTTCCGTATCGTTGGAGACTATTATTTTTACAAAACCTTTTTTTTAAGGTAAGTTGAATGTTTAAGTGCAGTTAAGCGGTTTTTTATTACTACATAACTGCAAACTTGTCTATGAAAGGGGAACACTGAAGTTTAGGCACTTATCTTAGTTCAAATTTTGGGGATTTAAACACTATTGTAAACTGAACTGTAATTTTCAAGGAACACGTTTATTTGTTTATTTATTTATTTATGTAACCAATCTACGAATTTACATTCAACAGATTTCAAATTAAGTACATGTATAATACAATTCAATTTATAAATACATATTATTACATATTATATATAAAATTAAAAAGTAAAAAAATTCAATTAAATAAAGTAAACAATCGACTTTTAAATAAGTTTCTGGACATCGATATATCTAAACTAGAATAAAACATATTAAATAAATTATAACTTGTGGAAATCGGTTCCCGTTGTCCATATAGCGTATGATGGGTATCAATTGAAAAGAGCAGTCTGGCCCTTAAGGAAATTGAAGGATCATACAGTTGCAAGCAGTTAAGCAAACTCTCGCAATCAATAGTTGAAGTCAAAATATCACGAATAAACATGACACTATACATTTTTCTTCTCGACTCAAGAGTTTGTATTCCAAGTAAAAGGCATTTCGAATTATAAGAATGATGGAAACCTTATATATTGTTTTCATAAATATTTCAAAGAGCAAATCTGAGAAATTTGTTTTGAACATTTTCAATTCTCTTTTTATTAAAATCAGTTGTAGAGCTCCAAACAACACAGTTATATTCAAGAACAGGACGCACAATACTGCGATATAGAGATTTAATAGTGTATTAAAATTCCAATGAGTTTCTTTTGACGAATCCAAGTAAAAAATTTGCTTTGGATACAATATAATTATTTTAAAGTTAAATTTCAATTTAAAATCAAATATAACGCCCAAGTCTTTGAACTTTTCAACAACTTGTATCGGAAAATTATTTAATGAATAGTTTTGAATAATATTTAACAAAGTTCTATTGTAGGCCATACAATCGCATTTGTCAACATTTAACAACAGATCATTTGACTTGCACCAATCAACAAATGAATTTAGATCATTTTGAAGCCGAAGACAATCATTTAAATTAGAAATTCGAGAAAAGAACTTTATGTCATCAACATACATTAGGCATTGAGAATTTTTAAGAACACTTGAAAGATCATTAATAAAAAGTAAGAATAATAAAGGGCCCATATGACTACCTTCTGGAACACCAGAAGTTACTTTAATCTCTTTTAAGAAAAAGTCCCCGATCTTTACATATTGTTTTCGACCAAGTAAATATGAAGAAAGCCATTGAAGTAGTGGTCCATGGAAGCCATATGCTTGAAGTTTCTTTAAGAAAATGTGTAAATTAACCCTACTAAAGGCTTTTACAAAGTCTGTATAAATCACATGAACTTGATTTCGATTGCCCAGAGTATTAATGATAAAATTTGTGAATTCTACTAGATTAGAATTATTAGACCTACCTTTCCAAAAACCATGTTGATATTTACTTACACGTTGCTTTATTATAGATTTAAATTTATTTTGAACAAGGCTATCTAAAAGCTTTGGAACAACAGGTAGCTTAGTTATTGGTCTATAGTTCGTTACTAAGTTTTTTGATCCAGATTTAAAAAATCGGATCAATGATAGAGACTTCCCACTCATTCAGGAAAATACCATTGGAAATAGATTCATTGAATAGTTGTAATAGGGGAATAGAATGAGAACTTGCACAATAAAGAAAAACAATAGGAAAAAATCATAATATATCTGCAGTTTTTGTAGGTTTAAGTTTAAGCAAAACATCTTCAATATCAGTTAAGTCAAATGATATGCTAGAACAATCAAAAATAGATGGCAAGGCATTAATATATTGATAATTTATTTTTGAAGATGTAGAAGTGTTATAAATACTTTCAAAAAACTGTCCAAAAAAATCTACAATCATTTTCGGATCACTAGTTTTATTATTACCAAAAAACATAGTTGTTGGAAATCCAGTAAATTTCCAAAAAGATGTTGGAGATTGCTTTAGATTACTTTTAACAGAATGAATATAATTACAATAAAGAAATTTTGAAAGAAAGACAACCTTTTTCCAAAGACGAGAAAAAATTTAATAAGAATCATGGGAAGGTTTTTCTTTATATTTTTTAAACGCTGCATTTTTGGTATTTTTCAAATTTAAAATTCGTTTATTATACCAAACCGGATGAGAGCTAACTTTTCTGTTATACATACGTATACAATCATTTAAAACATTGTTAAAAAAGAATTTAAAATATTGAAACTTTTCATGTTTATTTTTATCCAGAAACTCATTTGACCAGTTAATATTACTAAAACAATTATTTATCAAAGATAAATGTTGAACAAATGTTTTAAAGGCTTCTAAATTACTTAAACATAATAAAACAAAATTAAATTGGGTGGCGCAACAGTCCGTTGTGAACCAGGTCCTAGTGACTTACAACTCTCAAACATTCCTGTGTGCGAGTACTGGTGTCAGGAATGGAAGGGACCTACAATTTTAGCCCGTATCCGAACGGCTAATTTGAGAAAGCACTTTTTCATGACACGAAAATAAATATTTAATATAAATATTTAACTCCCATAGGAAGTTATTGTAATGGGTCTAATTTGTCAAAATAAAAATTTTGACATTTCTTAACGTTTCAAGGTCCCTAGTCAAAATAAAAGATTTTTAGAAAGATGTCTTTGCGTGCGTCGGTACGTACGTTCATACGTCCGTACGTTCGCTACGTTTTTTCGTCGTCCATAGCTCAAGAACCAGAAGAGATATCGATTTCAAATAAATTTTGATATACAGATAACAAGGCAGAAAGATGCAGAAAGGACTCTCAAGAAAATTGCGTGGGTGGTTTTTTGGTTAACTCTAAATACCTCACGAACCAATGACGCTAGAGACTTGAATTAAATTTTATATAATATATTGTAATGTCAACCAAACAAGTATATTTTTGAAAAAAAATCCAATTAACGGTTTTTATAAATCAAGAAACTGGAAAAAAATTGTCACCTTGAAAATTTTACGAATACAAAATAATTTTATCTCCAAAACAATTTTGGGCAACGAAAAATAACGTTTTTAACATCTGCTAAGATTTCGAGAAAAAGCGAATTGACAGTTTTTTATAATAAAAAATAAAAATATAAAAAAGCATTACTTAAAGTTGGTAAAAACTGATTTTCGACTTAAATATCTTTTCAAAAATTTGAGGTTATGGCTGCCAACTCATTTTATCTTATAAGAAATATTGTTTTCAACATTCGAAAAATTTTTGAGAAAAATCGAATTGACAGTTTTTTAATAAAAAATAAAAACCTAACAAAAAAATAATACCAAAACTTGATAAAATTTTACTTTCGACTCAAATGGCTTTTCAAAAATTAAAAATATTGTCTTCAAACTTTTTTCTCACCGAAAGTATTGTTTTCGATATTCAGTATAACAGTCAGTTTTTTCATGAAAAAATACAATTTACAAAAAATAGTTCCCAAATTAATTTCATTCCCAATTTGTAAAAATTTTAAAAATGCAAATTGTTTTCGACTAAAAACTATTTAACAATCTTGTTGTCAAACTTTCAGACAAATAAATAAAAAATATAAAAAGAGATAATTTGCCAGTTGGCTTAAATTTTAGTTTTGTTCTCGCTCAAATTGAAATTCCGTGTTGCCTTCGACGCCGCCGTTATTCAAATGCATAATTATAAAGTTAAGTCCGGTATCCGCAAACAGGCTTGCCAGATTGGGCTATTTATCGGATATTGGGCTATCTTTTTCCAAAATTGCCGACAGAAATTTCAGTATGACAGCCCAATCATAATTGGGCTATAAGTAGCCCAAATCTCAAATTCAAAATTTGGAAGAACAATGGAATAAGCTCCCTTTATTCGATTAGAGTCCATTTTTTCCCTCTAAATTTCCAACTAAATTGAAAGAATTTTGGACAAAGTTGGCTCTGAATGTAAAAAAACATTTCGGGTGAATTAGTTTTCGGGGATTTAGCGTATTTCGTAATGCAATTGTTAACTTTACCTGTGAGCAACGCTGTAGTAGAAAGAACATTTTCTTTCATGAATTGTGTAAAAACAAAACCAAGAAATCGATTGACTACAGCATCACTCGATGCAATTATGCGCTTACGTATTGATGCTACAGTTAAAAAAATTTGTTGTAAAGATATTTTCAATCAATGTTCCAGTGTGATAAAAATGCCCGTGACGATGACGATAACTCTGATAAGATATCGCTTTTCTAGACTGATTTGCAGCAGTTACCCTAATATGTTAAATGTGATAATATGTTAACTTTTCTTTTTTTATGGACTTATGTTTCTTTTTTCGTTGTTTTTTTTTAATATAAAAATGTATTTTAATTTTTTTTTTTAATAAAAATGAATTGTGATTGAAGTTATAAGAAAAGTTCTGTTTTTTATTGGTATTGGGCTACTATTTGGGCTACTTTTTCGGCTCCGATTTTGGGCTACAAAAATTTTTAAATTGGGCTATGAAACTAGTTCTAAACATAGCAACCCTGTCCGCAAATTACATATGTAAGTAAATAGACACATATTTGTGAATGTATTCATAAGGAATGGAAAATGGCAGAAGCGAACGGAAGTAATAAATAAAAATGGTAAACTAATACTCCTGTCAAATAATGGCCGTAGCCAGGCAAAATATTCTAAGTGGTTATATTCAGTGCTCTTTTTTAACGCAACTCGAAAACCTACAAACTTTTAAGCAAAACAAATCTACAGAAGGGATGGAAAGTTATCAGTGTGGGTCGCATCCCAGCCTCATTTTTTGTTTTGTTTTTAGCACATCTTAGAGGCATGGAGACAATTAATTAATTATGATGTTTGGGATACTTTCCCAAGGCAATTAAATTTGATCAAACAAATCGTTTTTACTATTGCAATTAATCTTAACTGAGATCTGGGGACTGTGCTGGCCATTGTAACACGTCAATCAGGTTTTCTTGAAACCACATCTTAGCCGTATTGGCCCTCAAAAATGTCCGCATGTCCATAACATTATCTCCTCCGTAGTGTAACGTGGATTAAGCGCCTCTTTGGCTGGTCTGCGAACACGACGGAAGCCATTGGAACCTTTGAAATTGAATTTTGACTCCTCCAAAAAGAGTACGTCCCTCCATTTTCTAACGTGCCAGTTGATGTGGTCATCAGGAATAATTTTTTTTCTAGCCAGCTTGTTTTTGGTGGAAATGAAAGGCTTTTTTACAGCTTTGAAAGATTTTAGTCTACCATCAACAACTCGTCTCCGACTTGCGCTCAGTTCGAGTTGGCGTCGTATTTTTTTTCATGATATAAAAGGGTAATTTTTTAATTGATTAAATTATTTCAGAATACTGCCATTTTGTTGTTTTTCTTGGTCTACCACTTCGAAGAATCGTTTGGAAAGACTTTTTGGATTTGTAAAATTTAAAAATCACTGATGTTGGAATGGAATATTTTTCCGATATTTTAATTTGACTCATTCCACTTTTATTTCAAGTTTGAACTCAATCGACCCAATGGTTAGGGCTGTAGGGGCGTGGACAAACAGACAGATGGACGGAATGAGGGTTCCACTCTATAAAATTATTTAATTATTAAAACAAACAATAAACTCACCCAGGTATTTGCAAACAATTATCCAATCGATATCGTAGTTCTTCAGTAAAGTTAGCCCAGAGCTGAGCCATTCCACTCTTACCACCAAAATGTGCATTGCAAGTGGCCAACAAACAACTCAACCTCGCAACCAAAGAATCACATCCTGCTGACTTAATACGGAGTGGATCGAACTTTAAAAGAAAAATAAACATTTCAAAAACATGTTTTCCAATAAAAGTGTTCAGAATTATTGATTTACCTTGTTCTTGGCATTCTTGGAATATGGAAACAAAGCTTCTGCTTGCATATCCGGGAAGATATAACTTATCATTTGCAACAACTCGGCGTCCTTGATGGGTCCAGCGAGTTTCTTTTGAGGTGACCATTTCCTGAAGGGCGAAGCAGTCACATCAAACTTCGACTTGGTAAGTTGATCCAAGGGATTTGGTTCGTCTCCAGTGGCACTGCCATAACTCCGTCCAACATAACTCTCTACCGTTTGAATGCTTTTCTGGAGATCCAAATAATCGTCAAGAGCACTTGACAAATAGCTTCTGGCTCTGGTTTTAGCGCGAACTGACCACGCATGAGCCTTCGATGCCACAAAGTCGGTGTAGTTGGCCGTGTCAAGAGCAACATTCTCGGCAATATCTGGCCAGCAGCATTGAACCAACAATTCGGTCTTTGAATCACTGAAATAGCCATATGGCAGGGCTACAAAGTAAGTTCCCTCCATTGGAGTCTCATCTAAAAGAGATTCACTTTCCGCGGCTGGGTTGACAAAAAATGGAACCTTCATTTTGTGGGTGTACTTTGTGATGTTCCCTAGAGCGTAAGTTTGACGAACCGACACCGTAGCTGGCCGATTAGAGCCTCCGTTTCGCTTCTCCTTGAAAAGGTTCAGCAGTCCAGAAAGGTATTGACATGAGGGTAGAGCATTTTCCAAAGCCACAACATCAAAGTTGATCCTCACGGATTGGCCAACCCAAGATCCGAGGAAGAAGTTCCATGACGGATTGAAGACCGGAATGAATATGGGAACGGCTGAGTTTGACTCCGCTGCGACGACATTGGCCGAGCTTAAAAAGAAGCTGCAGTCATTTGTATTAGAGATGTATCCATGAGCTTGCTCCACCAAAATAAAACGTCTCAAGCCATACCACTTGGCCAAAAGATGAGTGTCATTAGTGTCCGAAGGACAGAATGTATTCTCGAGACAAGTGAGGTCAGAGAATAGTTGTGGTTGCTCCGGGATCGTAGATTCCTTGGTCTCATCCTCCGGGATTTCAGCTTGATAATAACTGACAATGAATTCTTTCTTGCCCAACTTCAAAGTCTCGGTTTTGATGTTCCAATTGGTATTGAAGAGTTGGTCTTTCTTGAGTGGTGGACCCTTGTCTGGGGCGGATAAATTCCAATCTTGAATAATCTCTCCTAGTTGTGCGTTAAATGACTCCCAGTCGGATTTGGTACTGAAGTCTTCACGATAGAAACCATTTTCATCGATTTCTTCAGCCATATTTTGAAATTATCTCGAGGAACTTATTAATATTTTGATTTCTTTATTTTTTGGACAAAAATTCGCGACGATAACACGACGACGTAAATAAAGGAATTTTTGAACTGTCAACAAAACAAAAACAAAAAGACAAAAACAATGTTGCTATAAAAATGGGAATCACCAGTTCAGGGAATGAATTATGGGAGGTGATTGGTAAGGCCCCTTTCATACGAAGAAGGATACAATTAATGGCGGATTAACATGTATTGTTTCTATAATCGCGAAGAAATAGAGAGCAAGGTAGATTTATATAAAAATCGGAATGTGTAATAAAGAAACTTTACAAAGATGAGCATGATCTGAATTATGGTGCTTCCTACAATCTGTACTAGATTTTTAGACTACTATCACTATGCTGCAATTACACGATGAAATTGGATGCATGTGACACTTCGAACAACATAAGTGCAAAAGAGAAAAGAAATTTAAAAACAAAAGACGGAAGAAAATTAATAAATGTCACCATGTGTAAAATGTTCCGTGCGTCTATTTGACTTTTCTTACTGCTCTTGTCTGTTTTTTTCTGAACTGTCAAAATGTATTCCTGAATATACTTTCAAAAGGATGGAGTAACAAAAATCATTTCTATATTCTTTTTGTGCAGATTTAAAAGAGAAGATTAATGTCGATCCACCATAAAATATCTGACGATTAAGAAAATTCTTATTTGCGCTAACAATTGATTGTAACTTAATTTTTGCATTTGATACATTTTTGTAAATTAAGATCGTAAAGTTGTCTGTTACAAAAATCCACTGCTGAATGGAAGAAGAGATTAGGAAAAAATAAAAGGTTAATTTTGTCTTATCAATTCGTAATTTAAATTTAAATTGATTGTGAAGAGTGGAGTTTATTTCAAATTGGATTTACGCCCTTTTAAGGCTGTATGTATAGGTTTCTGTTTACCCATTCCTAAACACGTTCAAAGATGTCAATTTTCTTCCGCTTGTCCTGCTATAAATATTATTCAACAAACTTTTTCCAAGGATATGTAAAAACTCTTGCAGGATTCGGCTTTTATTTCTCATCCTCCTTAAGCCTAGTACATACTTCCACGTGAAGTGAACGTTCGCCAGTGGAGAAAGTGAACTTTTGACATTGCTCACTGGTACACACTTGTGAGTACACGTTGTGAACATGCGGAAACCAAATGTCAAAGCTTCACCAACAGTTCCCGTACATTTTGCACGTGAATTGCCCGTGAACGAAAACTCTCCACTTTGTTCTCCACTCAGCTTCACGAGCAAGTTCACGGGTGAACCAAAAACTGAAATTTGTATGGGTTCACGAGATGGTTCACAAGTATGTACTAGGCTTTATCCTTAAACACGTTTTGAGGTGTCAATTTAATTCTGTTGGTCCTCCATTGAATGTAATTTGCAGAAGTGTCAGTTACTCCAAATTCAAGTCAAGTTTATTGGAAAGTGAAATGTTCCACATTAAATCCAAAGATAATTGAATATACAAAATTCTTCATGTGATGACAGAAAACATGCGTTAACCCTGAAGCCTAGTACATACTTGTGAACCATCTCGTGAACCCATACAAATTTCAGTTTTTGGTTCACCCGTGAACTTGCTCGTGAAGCTGAGTGGAGAACAAAGTGGAGAGTTTTCGTTCACGGGCATTTCACGTGCAAAATGTACGGGAACTGTTGGTGAAGCTGAAGTCAAATGTTCACAACGTGTACTCACAAGTGTGTACCAGTGAGCAATGTCAAAAGTTCACTTTCTCCACTGGTGAACGTTCACTTCACGATGAAGTATGTACTAGGCTTGATAAGTCAGATAAGTTTATCGTGACTGCAACTGTCAAAATTTGTAGATTTAGTTCATGAATTTGATGTGGAAATTAGAATTGTAACCCTGTAAACTTAAAATGTCAGTTCTGTGTTTAATTTGACATTTTATACAAAATACTTAAAAACTGACAACAAATGTCACAAAGAAAAAAAGCAAAATGTTAATAAATTAAATAAAACAAGAAAGTTGTTTGAATTTTTCAGAAATGTATTTAGAAAACGAACAGGAAAACAACTGCGCATAATGCACGTACCACCACCGGCCTGACCGGTTTCTATCAGAGAAACTGCAATTTCAGGTTTGTTTCTTTTGTTCTCCAAAACCACATTAAATCACTTAATCGAACACATCTAAATTCAGAGCGAACACATCCCTTGGAGATTTGCGCGGCGGCCATTTTTGTACAAAACCCACACTTGACAGCTCCAATGTCAAAAATAGTTTTTGTAGAAAATAGATTTTAGAGTTTATTTTCCCAACCAGAAAATTTGTAAAATAAAATTTTAAAAAATTATATTTTTCTAAAACCAAATAATGAAATAGATTGAGCCAACTGAATAACGAACAAAAACCAATCCGAAAATTAATTGTAAGTATGAATAAATTGCGTTGCTCCGCACTCGGGTGACTCGGGTGTTAGGTTTTCGCGCCCAACCCCCCGGGAGACGAAGACGACCGATGGTCGTGTGTGCCGTCACCGTCGTCATCCCCCCTGCGCCAACGCCAAAGCCATCGACGACCATAGGCAAAGGCAAAGGCGAAGCCAAAATTCAAGTCTAAAAATGGACGCGTGCGTTGCCTCTAGCCATCGCTGCCGCGCTGTGCCCTGCAGCGGGCGGCCGTTCAATTTATCCTTGATCTTCACTCTTCCATCTAATTTTTTCAGGTGGTGACGCAGGCATAATGATCAAATCCTCGCAGGAGCAAGGCTTTCGTTTGCGACCCAACGAAACAACCATTGCCGCAGTAGACACCTTGAAAACGTCTTTTCTGCCCAACCTCAGCATAGACGCGCACTTCTGTCCTATGTGCGGCCAGAGCTTCCCACGGCAGAATATACTCACCGAGCACATGCACGCCTGTCACCCCTCTGAGATGCTCTTCGCCGCCAGCAACCTCAACCGCATCGAGTATCCGTGCCTCAGCTGTGATGAAAAATTCTCTTCCGGAACCGAGCTCGATGAGCACAATCGCGTCGCCCACCAGGCGTTCCGCTTCACCCGGTGCGTGTCGTGCGGCCTCTATGGCATCACCACCATCGACGGCGACTACAAGTGCGTCCATTGCGGCAATACGTGCGGCGTATCCCCCGCCAGTACGATGGCTGCTGTCGGCCAACCCATCTATCTGGAGCAGCCCCAGCCGCCAATGCAGAACAATTATCCACCAATGGGGGAGGACGATGAGGATGGCGACGTCGACATTATGCCGAAAGTGCCTCCCCTAACGATACGACTGCCCAAGATCAAAGAGGAAGCAGCCGACGCCAAAGAGGAGGCATCATCAGTGATTCAGGAGAATCCGTCACCCTATCATCATCTTCCGCTTTCGCTCCCGCCTCAGCCTCGGAGGGAAGAGAACGATGTGAAGCCACCGCCGCCGGTGTCGGGGACAGGGCCACATCCACCTCCTCCTCCACTCAACGCCAACGCCAATACTAACAACAAGATTCGACACAAATGCCCAGAGTGTCCGCGTACGTTCAAGACCCAAGGCACCCTGGCCATGCACCGCAAGATCCACAGTGGAGAAGCAGAGTGAGTTAGGACGAACCTCTCAATTCGGCCCCAAAACAAACCAATCTAACTACAATTCTCCTTCTTGTTCTCTTTCTTCTCTCTTCTCTTCCACAGTTACACGCCAAAAGAACGACCCTACTCGTGTTCGTACTGCGGCAAGTGCTTTACACAGTCGAACACGCTTAAACAGCACACTAGAATACATACAGGTGAGAAACCATTTAGATGTGGATATTGTGGCAGGGCGTTCACTGTAAAGGACTACCTGAACAAACATATCACAACTCACACGGGTGAGGATTTATTCAAAAATCAAAAAATCAATCCAAACAAAATCTAAAACATTTTTTAACCAAACAAAAATGTCAACCATTTTCTTATAATTATGTGTCGTTATTTTTGTTTTTAAACAACAAAAAAAAAAAAACAAATTTTACTTTTTTTTAACTGTAAATGACAAAAAAAGAAGGAAAAAAGTTAATTTATGACTAAACCAATTTTTCGACTAGAGAAATGGGGAGGGGGAGGGGTGTTAAAGTGTGTCATTTGTCTTATTCATTTTCGAGTTATCATCGTTTATTGCATTGGGAGTGGAAATTCGCTTTGTTATATAAATTAAATACAACTTGCTCATTCTCAGCTCATGGTTCGGTGGGCAAACAAAACCACTCTCGCTCATTTCAATCATTTTATTTTATTCAAAACAAAAAAAGAAATATCTAATGATTTATCGTAGGTCAATGTTTTTTTTTCTTCTTTCTGTCAAGGGTCGTTTTATGCGTCATCCAAGTTGATAGTCATTTCTAAGTGACCTTCATTGTCTTTTAGGAGATGATAGAGAGGTGACATCTCTTGTGCAGAAGATTGTGGTTAGAGTTGTAGTTTTTTGGGATTATTTTAAGTCCCAACATACCCTTTCAAAAAGTATATACAAATCGAATTCTTGTCAAGAAACAAAAAAGATATATTTCTCACATCTTACATGAAATGGTGAACTATCAGATTCGATGGAAATCGAATTTTAAAAATAAGTACATTTGCTTGCAGTATTCCATTTTGAAATTGAAGCGTTTGGATGAAGAAGGGGGTAAATGACATTTGCAACATTTCGAGATATAAGGACTTTTTTTGTTGAGAACTTTTTTCGTATTCCAATTTTTAACAATGTTACTTTTATTTCATTACAGTAGCTTGGTATATTTAATAAAACAAAATTGTTCAGAAAAAGAGCACTTAACTCTTTCTTGCACAAAAAGCTTAGGTAGGTAGGTAGAAATGGCGATCTCAAGGCAACCTAGCCTGAGATCCAATTAGCGCTGTAGTGCGCCGTTTTGATACCAAAAACTCGTTTGACCTTTGATTGAAAGGGATAGATTAATAGAGAAGCTTCATAGCGATAATGTTAGAGCCATTTTGTCGCATTGAGAAAAAAGGTCTCTAATCTTTGTCTCAGATAGCTCATCGAGTTATTGAAAGAATGTTTTTCCAAAGCATTTCATTCTGGTGTTTGCCAAAGCAGGACATTTGCAGAGGAAATGGATTATCGTTTCACTTTCTCTTTGGTCACTACAGCTACGGTAAAAGGTGTTGTAAGAGATACCCAACTTCTCTGCATGAACTCCTATAGGCCAATGTCCGGTTCAAACCGCAACAACCCTGGCTATGTCTTGCCTTGGCCTGCATAGAAGAACGTCTGTACGGGTTTTATTATAGGTGGGCCATATCTTCCTTGATATAATGCAGTTGGGTAAATTGCTCCACCTTCGGTTTGATTCAGTTTGGTAGATAGAAAAGATTTTACCCTTCATAGCACCAAGAAGAATGTTAACCATTTCCGCAAGTGAGCTATTAAGGGCCGATCCTTGCCTGTCTAGCTCGTCAGCCCGTTCATTTCCCACGATACCACTATGGCCCGCCGGAACCCAGACCAGGGTGGCACCAAGGTTAATATTCAGGCTCGCAAGCTCATCGCGACATTGCTGGACCAATTTAGATGAGGATATGGCCGAGTTAATGGCTTTGACAGCTGCCTGACTGTCTGTAAAGATAGCCGCATTTCGATTTTGGTTTGGGTTTTGTTTAAGTATCTTACATGCCTCCCTTATTGCCAGCAGTTAAGCTTGAAAAACGCTAGCAAAGTCAAGAAGCCTAAAGGATTTGGCTACATTTAGGGACTCAGAAAAGATCCCAGAACCAACTCCGCACTCCATCTTTGAGTCGTCAGTAAAGATGGTTGTGTCGAAACCTATCGACCAATGTCATCCTCCCAATCTTCTCTCGATGGGAAAATAACCTTAAAACCCTTACTAAGGTTCAAAGTAGGAGTGCAGTAGTCAGTGTCTATCCAGATAATATCTGAGGGAATTAATTTCGTAGTGTTGCTGTGACCATAAGGTTTTGACAACCAGCTATTTGATTGCTTCAGCCTAATAGCGCTGCAGGAAACTATGTATTTAATAAAAAGGTCGATTGATAGAAGATCCAAATTAACGTTTAAGGCGTCCGTTGGGCAAGTACGCATGGCTCCTGTGGTGCCCACGCAAGCTGTTCTCTGAACCTTCTTAATGTTATAGGCTTTGCTAAGACCAGGCCACCACACAATCGAACCATATGTTAAGATAGGGCGTACTGAAGTCCCCACTTTTTGGCGAAAGTGTTGCTGCAGGCGTAGAAGGCTACACAGGCCTTCTTAACCCGTACTTCAATAATTAGTTTCCAGTTTAGTTTAGGGTCGAGTATAACTCCCAAATATTTTGCACTAGAAGACAATGATAGGATTTGACCGTTGAGTCGAGGTAGCGTGAAGGGCGGTACTTTAGTTTTGGTGGTAAAGAGCAACAGTTCAGTTTTACTTTGGTTAACTCCTAGTCCACAACTCGTGGCCCAGTTGCTAACTTTCTTCAAAGCTGACTCCGTGATTTCACTAATCACAGAGGTGTACTTTCCTGACACCAATAGCACCAAATCATCCGCGTAGGCTACCGCCTTCACTCCACATCTCTCTAATTTAACGAGAATTGTATCCATGACCAGAAGCCATTGAAGAGGCGAAAGAACACCACCCTGGGGTGTTCCCCTACTCACGTGTTTTGTTGCGATTGTATTGCCTAGAGAGGCTCGAATCAAAAAAGCTTATTAAGTAACAAAATTCATTTTTTGATCTTTTTTATTTTGAAAAGTTGTTTTTTTGTTCGCATGGTTCCGAAAAAGCTTTTTCATAAAACCTGTGGTGTTCCCTTGTTATGAACATCATTTGTTCCTTTAAATTTTTATTTTCTCAACAGAAAGCTGCTTTATCTTTTTTCCTCGGACGAAAAAGTCTTGGTTTTTATCTGGAACTATTCGGATGTTTTTTTCTAACAAGTGACCACACAAAGATTCCCATATTTCTTTTTTGTCTCGCTCCGGTGATAACACTGCTATGACAAATTTGTTTTCATTTGTTATCAGTCGTCATGGATAGTTATACCAATAAAGAACGAGCATTTTGCTTCGAGTTATATTTTCGAGAAAATTCGTATGTAAAAGTACGACGTGCTTTCCGGCGTCAGTTCAAAGTTCCTCATCATAAATGCGTGCCTTCATGGAAAACTGTCAACAGATGATTTCAAAATGTTCGTGAATCCGCCAAGGCAACCGATAAGAAGCTTTCGGGCCGAGAACGGTCCGTACGGCTGAAAACATTGAAAGAGTCCGTAAAGCGTTTCAGGTTAGTCCGCGGCGTTCAGCGCGACGACACGCTTCTTCTTTGGGCCTAAAAAGGAATCAGTGCGTAAAATTTTGGTCAAAGATTTGAATTTTCACCCGTACAAGCTCATGATAACCCATGAATTGAAAGATACCGACTACAGACAACGTTTACTCTTCGCTCAGATAATGCTTGGAAAATTGGCAGATGGTGAGATCATTTTGGGTAATCTTTTAATGAGCGATGAAGCTCATTTCGAGCTCTCCGGCGCCGTAAACAATTAAAACTTCAGGTATTGGGCCGAAGATAACCCAGTCTGGATACACGAAAAGCAGTTGTACAGCCAGCATGTGACGGTTTGGTGCGCGGTAGCGGAGTGGGGCTTTGTCGGTCCCTAATTTTTTGATGGAACGGTAAACGGAGAGCGGTACAGAAACATGTTAAGCAACTTCCTTCCCCCGAACTTCGCCGTAGACGTCGTTTGAGTCGGACAATATTCCAATAGGATGGTGAGACGTGCCATACTGCCTGCGAAACGCTCGCTCTGTTGAAAAAAGCGTTCGGTATTCGTTTACTCTCTCGATCGACAGATTTCGCTTGGCCGGCTCGTTCTCCCGATATTACGGTTCCGGATTTTTTCCTCTAGGGATATTTGAAAGGACGTGTCGACACGACTCGTGTACGTGATTTGGAGGATTTAAAAGCGCGCATTCGACAAGAAATTTCTGAGATTACGCCGGAAATGTTAAGAAATGTCTTCGAAAATTTTGTCAAAAGATTAAACAATTGTGTAAGCCAAAACGGGCATCATTTAATGGATGTAATATTTCATAAATAATTTGTGTAAACTGAATTTTCGAATAAAATTTGTATCGTTGTTGTACGTGCTTTGGTTCTGGAGTTATTTCAAAAAGAAATATGGGCATCTTTGTGTGGTCGGTCACGCTGTATAACAGCTTCATTGAATAAAGCATCTTCCTTGTAGCATTCCTTATTAAAAGAGGATCCATATTTGTTTATTCTAAGTCATTTAACGCTATCAACGAAATTGATTTTTTCATTCGATATGTTTTTTGTAACATTTTCAACGTTTAGTTTTGCTGGAAGATTTTCTAATGATCGAAAGTGGTTCTCCATGTCAATTATAACGGTATTTTTTTTGCTGGCACTTTTTATTATGTGTCGGTATTGCTCAGCAGTGTAAATGGTTTCGTTTTTTCGTAACTCTTTTTCGATTCTTCCAAAATCCTTGTCACTGTCAAGATAAGTATGGCCAACTTCAGGAAATTTGTGGTCAATCAGATCAAAATATTCCGTCTAAAAAAGGACTCACATGTTTCCTCTTTTTGGCAATTTCACATTCTTGGAAGACTGTATACAGTGCACTCATTACCTCGATGCTTCCTCTGTCTGTAACATCTTCGGTCCAGGTTAACATATACGACATCATCACATCGGAAGTAATGACATGGATTCCTAGATTATAAAGCCACATCTGCCTCAAGTAAAATGCCTTAGACGTGGTTAATTTTGGTAAGGGCATTGTTTGCCGGAGGTCAAATGTAATATATAAGACGTTAGGATCGGACCGAGCCTTTTTCGCGGTCAATTTTTTGACTTTGGAATCCGGACTGTTTTGGTGTTTAGCTGAGCTTTTGCCAGAGTCACAAATGTTACAAGTGTCACTTCTTGGTAGGCGGAAAGCATGATTGAATTTCGTGTTAAAAATTTGTCGGTAAAAATGTTAGCTAACAAAATATTGGAAATTTTTCTCTTTTCAATGTAAAGGTTTTCGATGTAAAGGCTATATAATTTAGATATATTTAAACAAGGTGAGAGATAAAGTTTATTTGGGTTTTTGTTCCTTGAGTAGAGCGATTCTTCGGCTGGAAATTGGTTAATATGCTCCAAAATATAGTCGACTACATGATCGGATATTTTGTTTGGTCGTTTGAAATGCTGACCTCTTTTATCCGAAGGTGGAGCGAACTCACAGCTGTTCATATTGCTTTGAAGTACGTCCAATTTTTTCTTTCCAATTTGAAATAAGGAACACATTGCACTTTTGCAAACTCGTATGGAATTTGTGCCGACTGTAACATGGTATTCATATGGAAAGTTTCTTTGCTTAAGGGTATTTTTCTTAACTCGATTTGTTATGCTTTTAAACAGTAGAACGTTCTTGGCATTAATGTCGAGTGAATAAAAGCTTTAAAAAAGTGCCAATCCTTGCCCAAAATTTATTTTTTCGGAACAAGAATAACGACAGTTATCACTTCCGCACAAGTTTCCAGAAATAGGTTCCTTTTTTTTAACAATACTCCCTTTTGCTATGATATATTCGTTTCCCTGTTCGTTTTCATTTGAATGGATTTTTAATTTTTTTTTTTTTTGGCGACTTACCACTTCTATCATGTGAGGGAACTTGCGTGTTAGAAGGTTCTTGATTAGAAGTTAGTAACCCTTTTGTACCAAAAATAAAAGCGCTACATAAGAAAATACGAATCGTAGCGCAACGTAGTTTGGACAGAAATTTAAGTTTTCGCAAGGCATCCTCATATTTCGAAAAAAACGAAGATCGAAAAAATGTCACCTACCGCCTTCTTCATCCAAACGCTTCAAGTGATTTTAAAAAATTCCCCAAACCGTTGAAGCAAAATCAAAAGGAGCTTTCATAGGCATAAAAAGACGAAAAATCAATCGCGTCATGTTGATTTTCTCAACTTTTTTATTTTATTTCGAAAAAGACTGAATTGCAGATGCCACTTATATATTCAAGACTTGGGTTTGTTCCTCTATTCGTTAGTTCTGAATTTTGTATGCCCAGTTTTCTCTATTTTATTTTCGATTTCTTAAATTCTTGAATATAAATTGAAACGATGTTTTGAGTGGAACTTAGTTAAGGATTTTGCAAAAAGTTCGTTCCCTAGGATGTTTTCCCAATTTCACACATTGAGGTCCATGCCTCCTGCTTCTATTAAGAATATACAATTTTTAACAACTTTCAGTTTATGACTTTATGAGCCCTCGTTAAGAATAGCGAATTGCGTGTTCGATTCAAAGAGAACATCAAATAACTCAAATCGTAGCTTTTGTGTTTATGGTCACTTCAAAGGGAAAAGAGATATTTTCTTTGCTTAAGCACTGAAGTCTACTTTTCTAAATATTACGACTTCTTGGATTTTTCTAAAACTTTCGCTTTAAGTCGAATGTTCAATATGCTTATGCCCAATAAATTCTATAATCTCCTCTTAATGTTTTTGCAAGTGAATTAAACAAGAGTAACATAAAACCTTCTACACACTTGAAGAGATATGTTTGGGCATTTTAGGTGTTTTTTTTAGCTTTTCTTAAAACTATTTGTAGTTTACATTTCTATGGCAGTGGTCAAGTCCCTGAACCACTCAAAAATATAGACGGTTTTTTTTTTCTTGAGTATTGCCACGTCTTTTCATGACAAGAATACTCTTGGAGAATTTGTTAATTTCTTCCCGACAAAAGTACCCGCACACCGGAATGGTTGAGAGTTGTAAGTCACTAGGCCCTAGTTTTCAACGGACTGTTGCGCCACCCAATTTATTTATTTTTTTTCCACGTCTAGATTAAATTTTCCTCTGCTCTCGATAATGGTTACCAAAGTAACGTTTCTGTGAGTGCCTATTGTTTCGTTCTATTTGCTCTGCATTTCGTTATTTTTTAAAATTTTGTTTTTGGTTAACTTCGTTTTCCAAATACTTTGAAATACGATCATTTCATTCTTTTCGTATTTTTGTACTTTTTTTTACGGCCCTTGAACAATTTGTTAAAAATTATTTCCAAAATGAATCATCATTGAAAAAAGTAGAATTAACGTTTGCGGATCATTTTCGAAACAATATAACAGATCCTTACAATTTCTGCGCCATGGCAAAAACAATGTTTTATTCAAATATTCGGTACTCGCACTTCCAGAGATGCTGATTTGCTAACCCTTGAACTTATACATATGTAATCAAGTTGAGAATGCGATCTTAGTGTCGTTAAAAAGATTTTTGTATTGTTTCATTTATTTTTGTAGTTTGCAAGTTTTTAAAATAACGTCAATCAAATGATGTCCTTTTTTTGATACGGCAGCTGTTTTTGTTTTTCAAGCTCGGAGGAATCAAAAAAATATCTGGGGCGCTACTATGTAACTTGATTCTACAATGAAATTGCTCGAATTCGAAAAATTGGTACTATGTATCTATTTGACTACTTTCGAACCAAAAATCGAAAATCGAATAGTTCTAGTAGTGCCAAATATATTTTTATGAACTTTCGAACAATTGAGGAACTACGTTACTCGAAAGTAGAATTCAAAACAAGGCAAAATCGAAAACAATCACCCTACATCAAATGTGCTTGCGAGTTTAAGTAAAATGTAGAATACACCGGGAATTCGTTATTTTTGCCAAAAATAGCGTTTGCACTTTGTTTCTCTTCCTCAATAATTTCAAAACTCTGCATCAACGGGTACATGACTCTTTTGATTGAAGTCAAAACTTCAGCAAGTATTTTTGACATGGTTTGCTGTGCAATTTCAGTGTTCTTGTCACCACCGATTTGGTTTCGGTAACCCCTCCTGTTGCCAAAGAATTCAATGCTGCTGATAACTTAATGATAATCGGAACAGCATTTTGTCTTCTGCGAATAGTGATGTCGGATGATATGGTGTTAAGTAAGAACATAAAATCGTCTTTAGGAAGACGATAGATCTTAAGAAAACAAAAGTTTATTAAGAATACGTTGATTTTTTAAAAGCTATAGGAAAGTTTTTAAAACAAAAAAAACACATACAAATCAGAAAAATGCATGAAATCTTTATTTGAATCGATAGAACGGTCCATATCATTCAATGTTTGAAGATTATTTCATACAAATGTTGACCTTGACTGCGTCTCAAATGGTACAACCGTTTAGTCTAATTTTGCCATATTCTTTCCTACATTTCGGCCGGTATCTCAGAATTAAATGCATTGGTAGCTAGCTTTAATGCTTCTGGCTGATATTCACTCCAAAACCGACAATTCTGCTTATTTACGTATCCATTAACCCAAACAAATTTCGGCAAAAAAGTGGATCTTCGGCCAACTTTCCAAGAGCCCATTTACCAAATTTTACGCTGCAGTAGGTCGTTTGGCTTCAATTCTTGCAGCAGCTGTATTTTGAAAGGCATCACACCTATGTATGTATATCCTTCCGCAAAATTTTACACGTTGTTCGCACTCTATGTAAGCGTGTTGGTGGTTTATGTCCAAAAAATGTAAATTTGGTCCGAAATTTAGTCACAATAGCCCGAATAGCCGCTTCTATGGAAATTATGCAAATTAAACCAAATACCACCGGTGTCCATTTTTGTAATAATTATTCTTATCGAAAAATTTGATGTTTTATTTTTGTTTTGTTTTCAAAACTGTCAAACAGCTCGATACTCGTTCGAAAGTACAATTTAAAAAAAAAAAATAAGTTGGTATAACCGGCATCCGATTCTACTTTCATACGTAGTACGATTTGAAAGTAGAATCGGAAACGAGTTTCGAATAGAATCAAAAGTAGAATGGAGTTACATAGCAGGTCCCCTGTGACTACTTTTAAGCTCAAACCGGTAAACTGTGTAAAAATGTGTAAAAATCAAAACAATTTGGATTTTCACTCAAGTGTACCTATTAAGCGTCGTAAATGAGCTCTGAATGAAGGCCGACCAGATAAAGTAAGGAGCTGACCGCTGCTAATTTCAAAGCCAGCGATATCCTTCCTTTTTATTTAGTAACGAATAATAATTTAGTTATTGGCAACGGCCTAGTCACTGATAAAGCATCGGTTCCCATTGATGACCGAAATTAACAATCAGCCGTTAGCAGACGGATGATGGACTGTCTCGAAACCTTCCGCCGCGTGCTCTTGTCATGTGTTCTTTCTGTCTGTTGTTCTTTCTTCGCTGTTCTTCTGTTTTGTTGTCAGTTTTACTCTCATGTATGTTTCATAAATGAGAATTGTAAGTCACTAGGCTCTTTTTCTTCTCAATGGATTGTTGTGTTACCTAATTTATTTATTTTCTTATGTTTCATAATTAATTCGGGGCACTCTGATCCAACTCTGCTGAGAGCATACTCCACATGCTTAAGCCCTATTCTGTGCTCTGCTCAAATTTAATAACAAGAAAAGTGTCTAGTTACGCAGTCTCGTAATGTTGATTAATTTTTTTTTTTTTTAATTCCTTCAACCTTCAACTAGCCACAATCGTAATCATTGAAGCCTGTAATGAAATTACATGCAACTAGTCCGTATGCTTGCACCAGAAGGTTTTTCTTTAACCCTGAACCGGTTTCCTAGAAATTCTGTATGGTTTTTGACGGATAACACGAAATGTGTACCAAATAAGCGTACTTGGCAAATTTTAAAATCCTTTCGATGCAAAAATTGCTCAACGGTTTAAGCATATTCTTGAACTGAAAAGTAAGCGGTGAATCTTTATGTTACCAAACCAAGTATGCATTTTTCCCCTCTTAATTGAGACCAGTTTTGTTTTCCTAACGTAACTATAGATAGTGCTAGAATTATTTAAAAAACAAGCCATTTCTCTACCATGCATTGTATTTGCATCATTTCCTAATTTCCTGTCGTTTGCGCTTTGCTTAGAAGTGTTAGAGGTCTATTTAGTTTATTTACTTTGTAATTATTATTTATTTATTTCTTTCATTCGATTAAGATAAATTGTTATTTCGAACATTCAGACCCAAATAGCACTCTCGTCCCTTTTTTTCAAGTTCATAGAAACGCTGTTTAATTATCAGCCCAAAAAATATCTCGAAGAACGGAAGCTTCTTAATGACCGACAGTATGGCTTTCGTAGCAATAGGTCCACTGGCGATCTCATGATTCATCTCACCGAACAGTGGAACAAATCTTTACACTTGATATTTCAAAAGCATTTGATAGAGTTTGGCAACATGCTCTCTTATCGAAAATGCGTGCTGTTGGTATTGATGAATCTCTTTTTCGTTGGATTAGAAATTACCTCTAGCCGTTCAATACAAGTTGTACTGGATGAAATTCTTAAAATAATGACTCTTTCTTATATTCATAAATGATCTTATGTCTGCTTCGAAAACTAAATGCTGTCTCCGGTCGTTAAAGCGTAACACAACCCCGATGCCACTATCTATGAGTGGCACTTGCATCCAAGAAACTAATCAACTATCAGTACTTAGCATGTGTGTCACAGATCACCTTTTATGGAGTGATCATACATTTGATATTGCCAAAAATGCTGCCAGATGCTTAGGACTTCTCCGATGGTTCAAGAAATTTGTCACCCCTTCTTATCTGGCTGTAATTTACAAAGCCTTCATCTGTCAATGCTGGAATATAATTCGCATATCTGGGCAGGTGCCCCTAAAACAAGTTTAAGTCTCTTGGATAAAATACAAAAAAGGGCTTTAAAAATGGTAGGCAATAGAACTATAATGGAAACATTTACATCGCTAGAACACCGCCGCCGCAATGTTTCATACCTTTCGTTGTTTTATCGATATTTTTACAAACAATGTTCTGTTGAATTAGCCAGTTGCATTCCACGACGATTCAGCCGTAATACTCGCACTTCCAGGAATTCTTTTCAGTTTACTCAATTTCGGGCGTACTGTCAAGTATAGAGATTCTTTCTTAAATCGCACATCGAGAATGTGGAATGCTTTAGCCAACTCTGTTTTTCCCTCCCATTTTCAGAACTTTAAGACCAATGTGCACCGGTATCTCCTTTTAAATCCTTCCCTATTTTCCTAATGCTCGCACTGTGTTAAATTTAAACATATAAAGGGCCTGTATATTATAAAAAAACAATAAAGAGCTGTCAAGCAAAACTCATATCAATGAATCTAATTGCTAAATTAAGTTAAGTTAGGTTGAAATTGTTGAAATAAGATGAGACATACTGAAGCCATTTAGCGACTGATTGTTATACCATATTATTCTTAAATATTTCTTTAAGCTTACTGTAACTTATAAAGAATTCTGCTAGAAAAGTAAAGAGAAGCAAGGAATCTCGTTCAATCCCCTACTTTTTTGAAGCACCCAGAGGATCAAAAGTGTCTTTTTAATTCTATAAAACTAAGTTTATTAGAGCTTTTTATATTATAAACATTTTTCCATAACTTAACCCAATTGAGGATTTATCCATTAGATCCACCGAGAAATTCAAGGACTTGCTAAGTTTCTTGAAGAAGTGAATTATGTCATTATTAAAAATCATTATCATACCCAACATCGTAGACCATTGTGTTACAAAACCGGGATTGTTTTTAATTTTTCTCTTACATTTATAAATGTTCTTTCAAATATTAATTTTCATTCAATACTTCCATCAATTTATTTCACTTCATAATTATTCATTTTCAAATCTAAGTGTCGAGAACATCATTAATGTACCTTAGATACAAATACTTAAATTTTTATATTTGTTGTATTTTTTACAGGGGAGAAGCCTTTTCGATGTGTCTATTGCAACAAGGCATTCAGCGTCAAAGATTACCTCACCAAACATATTCGCACCCATACGGGAGAGAAGCCATACGCCTGCCCTTACTGCGACAAGCGCTTCACCCAACGGAGTGCCCTCACCGTACACACGACCAAACTGCATCCTATATAATATATGAATTATATAGACAACTTTACTCCCTCAAAAGAATCATGTTTTACCCTTCAATTATGTTTTTTCTTAATATAAAATACCTATACTACAATTAAAAACAAAACAAAAACAAAAACCTCCAAAAGACTGTCCAGTAGTTTGAGGGGGGGTAGATTCCCATTAACAAAACAACCACACACTTAAATTGCACGCAACCCAAGTGGGGGAGATCTTTGTACAGTTAAACAAAAAAAGAAATTGTGGATATCGAAACGGATGGACCTGGAGCTTGGAGTAACAAGAATGACGGTGTGGAAAATAGATCTAACATTAATTGTGTTTTTTTTTGTAAGAATTTTAAATTATTAACTTTTTTTTGTTTTTTTTTTATAATTTTTTTTAAATTAAAAATAACTCTGTTTAATTTTTAATATCTTCAAATACTTCTCTTTTTCTTTTTACTAAAAGTAAAAACAAAAAAACAAAAACATTTTGTGAACAAAGTCATAATTTTATATATTTAAAGAAAAACAAATTCTAGAAAAAAAAACAATATCTAGCACAATATTATTATACATTATAACTCTTAAGTTGAAAAACAATCAAATTTAAACTAAATAAGCAAACTAATGAGATTTTGTGAAAGCAATACTTAAAGAAAAAAAAAAAAAACAAATTAAAAATATTTAAAGAAATAAAAGAGGTATAAAAAAAAATATAATCTTTCAAAGGATTAAAAAAAAAGACTTAAATGTGTTTTATTCATTCATATTTTCAATTCTCTTCGTCCTCTACTGAATATGCAATACAAGATAAGGTAAATAACACAATCATGCCTATTACTGATGTCGTCTCGATTTTTCGACGTCTCCTGTTTTCTCTGTCGTGTCGTTTTTTAAGTGGCATTCCAGAAGTTCTTGGACACGACGAATTTGTAGCAGATTTTTAAACAATGCAAAAGTATTTGCGATAGATGAAAACAAAATATTTGTTCACATTTGCAGTTGAAATTAACAAACCTCGTTGATATAATGGAGAGCAACGAGCACTTGGCTAGGGGATTTTTTTAAGGGTATCAACAAAACTGACATAAAAAGGGAATGGAATTCCATAGCTGAGCAGCTGAACAGCAAGAGTCCTACAGTAAGAGATGGGGATGGTTGGCAAAAGGTTTGAATCGCTTATTTCATTAATGTAAAAAATGTTTTAATGTTTACTTTAATTAGGTTTCTGCAGACTTAAAGTTCAGAGTGAAGAAGAAAATAATATACAATTCAAAATAAATAAAAGCAACTGGAGGAGGTCTAAACCAATTGCAAACTTTATCTCCGCTGAAAGATGCGGTAGCAAATTTGCTTAAATACAAATAGTGGTTAAACCCAAACGGAAATCCAATTCGTGTATCACAGCCCAATTTACTTCCAAATACTTTGACGACTACATCCGGACATACATCAACACGAACTCAGGCTACAGATGCAGGTGTAGACGCAGACGCAGAAGCCTCCCTTTCCTATTTAGAAGCACTTCGCACATCACCTTCTTCATCATCATCACTATCGCTATTCGTGTTGTAATACATTTCTATACTTATCATTTTAATTACTTATTTATTTACCAATAATTTAATAAAACCGCATCTGTTAAACATTGAACAATGATTTTTTATTTAGACTTTAATTTCATTTTGACAAATGCTACAAATTCGTCGCGTCGTAGAACTTATGAAATGCCACGTAAAAAACGACACGACAGAGATAACGAGAGTCGTCGAAAAAACGAAACGACATCGGTAATAGGCATGATGGTCTTTCTAAACCTCTTAAAATTATTTAATTTATCGCTCAGTCTTGGTCAGTTCTTAGATACTTTGAAAACTTCAGTCATTACGCCAATTCATAAAACAGGCTCAAAGCAGGATGTCTTTAACTACAGATTGATTTCAAGGCTTCAAACTATTCCAAACATTTTTGAAGCCATTGTCAAAAAAAGGATTTATGAAAATATGAGGCAAGGGATTTCAGGCAATCAACACGGGTTTGTGAGTAAACGGTCAACTACAACTTACTTGTCTCTTTTTTCACACGTTTGAAACGAAACGAAAGCAAGTTGATGTCATATACACCGACTTTTCAAAGGCATTTGATAGGGTAGAGCATGACGTGTTATTAAAAAAACTAGACCATCTTGGTTTTCATTCTCAATTATTAAATTGGTTAGATCAATATTTAACAGATCATACGTAGAACGAATTATAACTTTTCAGGGGTTCCACAAGGAAGCCATCTCGGACCACTTTTGTTTGTTTTTTTATAAACGACCTTCCCAAATTCGTCAAATTTTCTGAAAATTTACTATTTGCTGAAGATTTGTAAATTCACAAACGTACAAACTTGATTGCAATCTTTTTGCAAGATGACCTCAATTGTATTTGTACGTGGTGTTAAGATTACTGCCTTCATCTCAATATCATCAAGTGTAAGCAAATGTGTTATAGTAGATCACGCAACCCTATTCACTTTGAATATAAGGTTAATAATACAAGCCTTGATAAGGTTTCGGTTTTTAAGGATTCAGGTGTTGTTTTCGATAGGAAGTTAACTTTTAATGATCACTACGACTAATGAGAAATTCAAAGGAATTTACTGATCCGCGTACTTTAAGAATGCTTTATATCTCATTGAGGCAACGGCCTAGTCACTGATAAAGCTTCGGTTCCCATCGATCACCGAAATCAAGCATCAGTGAGCGTGGTTAGTAGAAAGATGGGGGACCGTCTCGAAACCTACTGCGTGCTGTTGTCATGTGTTCTTTCTTTCTGTTGTTCTTTCTCTTCTGTCCTTCTGTCTTGTATTAATGTCTTGTGTTGTTATCACCTTACATAGCCTTAGTTGCTCAAGGTGCTGTGTTCTCTACTCTGCACATTTATTTGCAGAGTAGTGTGAAATGTAATGTAATGTAATGTATATCTCATTGGTGAGATCATCGTTAGAATATGCTAGTTTCATTTGGTGAACAGTATATGCAGTAAGCATTAATAGAATAGAAGCTGTTCAGAGTAAATTCACTAGATAGGCTCTACGTAAATTGAACTGGGTAGATAATATTATGCCCTCCTATAACCAGAGGTGCTTACTTTTAGCTTTAAAAACTTTTCAAATAAGAAGGAAACAATCTTTTATTCTTTTAGCCAGAGATGTTATATGTAACCATATAGATTGTTGTATGCTGCTTGCATTTTACCCAATGCATGTTCCTTTAATACCTTTAATAAAATCTAGACGGATAAACTGTTGCTCGGGTGATACAGAAGGCAGACACGAAAAAATGAAGAAAAAAGTACCATTGAATGTTGCACGCAAGAGCCAACGCCTTCATTTTGCTACAAATCACATACATAAGGTGGAATCGAGCGTACCGTCGTCTTTTCCGATAAAAAAATACATATATGTGGACTGACCTGATATACATATATAGTTCTTTTTCCTTGATTGAAGAAAGGAAGAAATCTATCTTGAAAAACGGCACAGCAAAGGAGGTAGTTTAATGGTTTGGGGAGCAATCACCTTTTACGGAACCGTGGAGCTGGATTTCTAAAGCTGCTTTTCCGCAGTTTTTTTGAATTATTTCGTAGACAACGATGGACATTTGATATAGTATCCTGCATTTATTTTCAGACGTCCAATGACCAGTGGTCCATCTCTTTAATTAGTTCCAAAAGGCTATTATGTTCGAAAGTGCCATTTGTTTAAGTTTTGATTTCGTACTCATTTTTCAAAAGACAAACAAAATTAGTTTTCAATATTTTCTCTTTTAAAGATAATTTTTTTTTAAGTATCGCCTCATTTCTTATAAGATTTTTTAAATGAAATTAAGAAATCATGGTGAACTGTATGTTCCTTTAAAGTTCTTAAGGCAGGGAGGCTATTAGAACCAAATAGGATATTAAATACTTTGCATGTCAAATAAATAAGTCCGAATTCTATTGCAGGAGTATGCAACGAGATACAAAAAATAGTGTCCATAACAGAAAAATGCTTTTAAATGCCCCTTGGCAAAATCGGGATTATTATTATTATTAATATTTATTAACAAGCAATTAAAATTACAAGCTAATATAAAATTTAACAAGCCTAACTGCAGAGACTATTGGCTTATTTGCTTGAAAGTTCAAGTTACAATTTGTTTTTTTTGAGAAACTCAGTAATATTATTTATATTTGTTAAGCTGGGATTTTTGAGGATTTCATATACGGGAATATTTTTTAATTTTTTTTTAATTATGGGCTGCGTCAACAGACAATGTACCAAAATATGTTTTAGATCAAGGTGGGTGTTGCAAGTGGAGCAGGTTGGAGGGTCGTTTTTGTTGAGGAGGTGTTGGTGGGAAGCAGTAGTGTGTCCAAGTCGAAGTCTAGTGAAATTGGTTATTTTTTGTTTCGAGCAGTTAGTAGGGTAAATCGGCGTAGATTTTAAGGGGTTTATATCCTTGTAGTGATGATGATATAGGCTCCAGTCGTGACTATTTTTTGCAGAAGATATCTTTCTGGTATGCTTGAGGAGATCGGATTTGGTGAAAATGTTGAAGGTGAGTACAGGTGCGTTTTTGGCTGAGTTCGCTGCACTGTCGGCATATAAATCGGGATTAGGACACATAAATTCCATTAAAATCTCAAATCGTTTTTGGTTAGTGTGCATGTTTCAATTGAAAGAGTCCCTTGAATTTATTTGTATGTAATTCCTATTTTGAAAGATTTAGTTTTTATTTCCAATTTAAAAATAAGGAGTTTTTCGTTATTCATCTTCG
Source organism: Eupeodes corollae (assembly GCF_945859685.1). Classification (NCBI taxonomy): domain Eukaryota; kingdom Metazoa; phylum Arthropoda; class Insecta; order Diptera; family Syrphidae; genus Eupeodes; species Eupeodes corollae. The sequence goes on from NC_079149.1 coordinate 135,467,725, forward strand.
GACATTTTCATTTTGTGTGAGGAGTACTAACCTCGGCGGAGGTTCAAGTTTCATTCGCGGTATCTTTTATCTCAGCAATGGCACTAAGTTATATACAAAATCGTAAGATCCCAAAAAATGTTGTGACCAATTAGTATAACATTATATCCGATAAAAGCTCTTTTTTTTAAATTTAAGTATTGCAAAATAATTTCTGATTTGCCTTATCTAAATACTGAATATTTTATTACCTGTACTTAAAAATTCCAAAATTAAGGCTTTTAACAATTTTTAAAGCAATATGAGTAATGAAAATTTAACTTTATATTCTCGTCTTCGGAAAGAGTATGTTTTTCTATAAAAATTTTGTTTCAGTAATTATGTACATTGTGAAGCAAAACCCAAAGAATTGGTTTGCTGAATTTTTTCAAAGTATTTACAGCACTACAGATTTAGTTGTCGGCAATAACTACGATTGTAACTCTATATTGCAAATAAAAGATTGTTGTACTTTTCAGTGTGAATTAGAAGATGTTTCTACCGCTTTACTTGAATTATTTCCATCTAGATCATCACATATTCATGATGTTTTTCCAATTGTGTTAAAACACTGTTATAGTACTCTATTTGTACCCCTTCAGATTATTTTTAACCAATCTATTTCAAATGGTATTTTTTTTTAGATAAATGAAAAGTGTCTTATATTAATCCAATATTTAAGTCCGGAGATAAAAAGTTGGTTACAAATTATCGCCCAATTAGTAAACTTTCAAATAGTAAAAAACAATCCATATGCAATAATAAAATATCATATCTCTAAATTTCAACATGTTTTTTTAAGTGGTCGATTCGCAACTACTAATTTGGCTTGCTTTTCTTTTCAGTGTTATAACGCAGTAGAAAAGCATTCTCAAATGGATGTGGCTTATACCGATTTTGTAAAAGCATTTAGTAGAGAAAATCACCTCATTTTAATTAAAAAATTAAAAAGCTATGGTTTTGATAGCAACCTACTAAACTGGTTCAACTCCTATCTTACTGTTAGAAAACAAATTGGTGACTTGGAGTCTAGACCGATCTTAATTTATTCAGGTGTTCCAGAAGGTAGCCATTTGGGACCACCATTATTTGACTTGTTTATTAATGATTTTCCAATAGTTTTATCAACAGCCAACTACCTAATATAAGATGATATACAAATTTTTAAAATTACAAATAATTATAATATTGTGTTGCATTTCAGCAAGACATTTTAAAGTTTGAAAGTTGGTGTAAACGAAATGATCTTGACCTTAATCTGTCCAGCTGTTCTGTGTTAACTTACAGTCACTTGAAAAACATCAAAGAAATCAAATTATTAAGAGGCGTAGTATATTTGAAGAGAATCTTAACTTTATTTTACATGTTTAATACATTGTTATATAACTCTATGCTAGGTTTCCTTAAACGGAATTCTTCTGATTTAAGGACCCATACGCACTGAAAGTTATTTTTTGTTCACTTGTTAGACCATTACTGGAGTATTGTTCTGCCATTTGGAATCAGGATACTAAAAAGTTGATAACAAGAATTGAAAATATCCAAAAGAATTTTTTGAGATTTTCTTTAAGAAATCTTAGTTTAAATGTTTACTTAAAACTTGATTATAAATCTAGATGCCTTTTGTTAGAGATGCAAACTCTTGAATCAAGGCGTAGAATGTTTGGTGTTATGTTCCTTCGTGATATTCTTTCAAATGAAATTGATTGCAACTTTTTGCTTTCTCTGATTAATATTTATGCTCCTAGTCGATCTTTAAAAACTAGAAAATTCATATTTGAATATCAGCGTGAACCTATTTCCCACTGTTGTAGTACTATAATGAACTAGATATATATCTTACAAGAAATCAATTAAAAAATTCATTATTAACATTAATGTATAATAACTTCTCTTAATTGTTCCTATTTATGTAAATTAATATATTTATTAATATTTAATAATTACAACGAAATTGTGTATATTTTATAAGCAAATCTGTGGATTAAGTATTGTAGATTGGATAAATAAATAAACATTGTAGGCTATATGTAGACCAAAAAAAAATGGTACAATTTTTAATCAATTGTACAGAAATTTTAAAAATCTTGAAAAATATATTTTCTTTTTTTGTATTGCACTCATTCGAGAAGCTTTTGATTTGGCCTACAGGCAATATACCATAAAAATCCTACGCACTTCTATAAAAGCTATTACATTATGATCAAAAAACAGGAGTTATTAATCCGCAATTAGTAATCAATTTGAAATAAATCAATTCAAAAAACAAAATATTGTAATGAGTCACATATATATGTGAGAGTATAATTATAACTTGGTTTTTGTAATCTCGAGTTATTTGTATATTTCTGAAAAAAATCCCCCCAATAAATTCTATTTTTTTCTCACCTAATGGTCTTATTATTTAACACCTCAATAAAAAATATATTAAAAATTAACATTATCATAATAAACTAAAAATAATTATAACCCATTAGAGATAAGCTAAATGTATTAATTAAAAATGATTTGTGTGAATCGCAAATAGAAACCGAAATCTTTGAAAAAGAAATAAGTACATGCAGTAGAAACTTATTGGCAGTCATTTTTGATTAAGATCTTTTAGTCATTTTAACTGAATGAATTAAATAATATGAAGATCTTTTTTGCAATAAGTTCTGATCCTATCTTTTGACTCATGCAAATGGCCTGAGATAGTTCTTCTATTCTTTAAAATTATTACTATTTTTGAAGTTATAACGACAAAATCCAATTATCACTTGAATATTAGAAAGAATAGGAATGATTTTGATGTATTCAAGTAAACGAATATTGAAGAACATCCAAAAAAGCACGTATACGCCTGAGTGCACTCAATAAAATTAAATTATATGACTTGTTGGCTTGAGTTTACTTTTCAACATTGAAATTCTAACATTTTCATTCCCATTTTTGAAAAAAAACTTAACTATTTAACTGATTGGAAGTGTATGATTTTTGAATCTAGAGCCTCATATCGCTTAAGCCACTTAAATTGCACCTTTTCGATGGGTTTTTCATGGTCATAATTCAAATCCGAGGTTTTTGAGAAATAACTTTTTAAAATTCGAAAAAAAACACATAAGGCTCGAAAAAAACGCTTAAGGCTACCACAATTCAAGAAGTAGTTTTTTTTTAAATAAACTTCTAAATATTCAGTTGAATTATTTATAGTGTTTGATAAGATTTCCAAAAATATGCTTTAGTTGTTAAATTTCACGTGTCTCACATAAACCTTTTCTAAAACGCATTTCTTACAGAAAAAATGAAAATTGTTTGAAAGTAATTTTGTTTTTATAACGAATACGCCTTTAAAATCATACGTTTTAAATTATATATTGCAAAAATAATGTTGAAACGGGTATTTTCAACATTCAAGCAGGTAGTAAAATCGAAGTTCGGGTTTAAAATCACCTATAAGAATTAACTCTAAAACGTAAAAAAATAATTAATGAACCACAAAAGCGTTAAAATTAAAATTCCTCAAAATTTCATAGTCTAACAAAGACCCACAAGTCATAACTAATAAAAATTTTCAGAAACTTAAAAAGATTTTATAATGATTTGAATGAATAATGACTGTACCCAGAAGACAAAGATTTCTACTTTCAAAATTATCATACAATTTTATTGTTAAGGATTAAGTTGCGTCTTAACTTAGCTTCAAAAACCAAGTTTTCAATTGGCTTCGGTATATTTAAATAAGAATATTTTAAAAACCTGACTTTATAGAAAAAATTTAAGAAAAAATTCGATTTCGGGACAGATAAATACTTTAAAAAAGTATTGCTAATTGTGTTTTCGACAAAACACGTATTTATGTAGATCACAGTTACTAAAATAATAACATTTAATTGGTATGTAAGCTCTTCAATGTTGTTGTAGTATATTTTTATAATTTTAAAGAATCCACTTGCAAAAAACAAATTTTAAAATGTACTTACATTTTTTAAAGAAAAACACTAACGACAAAAATCTGATTTTATGTACATGTCAAGTTTTTATTGTTCCACATTAAGGTTGTTTTTTTTTTTGGTTTTCTTATTTTGTATTTAACAACATTTTATTATATATTATAATCATTATTTTGTATTCATATATATATATATAATATATTTTATTTTTTACATACGATTATCACACTTTTAAAATATTTTTTTCTCCATTTTTTTTTTAATTTTTTGTATTTTTTTCCTCAAACTGTGACATTTTTTTTAGTATAATTTTATATATAATATTCTTATAATAATGTATATAATATATATTTATACCCATATAAGATATTTTGTTTAAAAATACTTTACAAATATTTTTTTTCATTTATTTATTAATTTATTTTATTTTATTATTATTATTTAATTTATTATTAATGGATGTGTGCGTAAATGCATCAACTTCAATCGTCCGTGTTTCTTTTTCTTTTCTCTTTATTTTATTTTTGAAAACTCTCAACTCTATAAAATTTCAATTTTTTCTGCGAATTCGGGTGTTTTGATTTTGTTTATATATTTTTAATCTATTCGGACTCGATAGTGCTTATCTGGTGATTCAAGAAACTTCCTAACTAATTGTAACTAAACTATGCTCGTGCTGTATTTTCTTCTGGTTAAGGCTTTTTTTTATATTTTATTTCAATACAGTTTTTTTTCATGTTTTCAATTTGTTTATATATTTATTTCTAATTTAACAATTGTTTATTTATTGTTTTAAATTAACTAAAAAAATATATAACTAAAATAAAAAACTTTTTTCTAGTACCTAAATTGTATTCAAAACATAAATTTGAGGTGGGTATGATTTTTTACTCTTTTAGATTGCATAGGGTTTGAAAAAAAGAAATTCAAAGTACATTAATTTAAAAATGTTTAAGAAATTAGTTTTGTATATTTAATATATATATCTTGATAGAATGATTTAAGGGATTCCAGTATATTGACCCATATAACCTATTGGAAATATATTTAAGCATTTTAGTTCTAAGCATATTCAAAAGATTTATTAATAGAATTTTAAAATCTATCAGCTTAATAAAAAAATATAAAAATCAGAAAACAATTATGAAATTGAATTTGAGTGAACTTGTAGAGGTTATTTTTGTAAAATCGTTGAGATCGACGGACTTGTAAAAGGTTTTACTAAATCTTGGAGTAAAAAAACAAAATGTAGCATGTACTGATATTTCGAGAGCGATACCGGAGAACAGAACTGTGGCACAAAGGTCAAATTCAAATATAATCTGCCACAAATTAAATGGACGGATTGCTTTCTTTTAAAGACATGCACTTGAAAAAGAAACGTAACGAGTTTTAATTTTATCAATTATTTTATTAAATAACATTAAAAAAGGGTTAAGGTAGCACTAGAACAGTACCGGACTAAGTATAATGGAAGAAGAGTCTAATAAAAATTCGTATTTCGTTACTTTTTTGTCAATAAATAAAATAATTTAACGTAGGACTAAATTTTCTAATTTTCAAAACTTAGTTTTTTTCAGAGCAGGCTATCTTTTTTGTACCTATGAATAAAACAATAATCTACAATTATTTGTATAGTAACTGCTCAGCTTTATTTACTGAGAACTTACTCCTAGAAAATGCTTCATTTTAATTAATATGTTTGTCTCACTGGAGTTTATTTTAATAATGATTAAATTAATGTTGTATTTTTTTTGTTTGATATTTGCTTTTTTTTTGGATAGATGGTGGACCTCCTATGAACTCAATTATTATTAAGTTCGTTACCAACTTTTGTTTATTAACATTCGAGTAAAATCATAAAGCACTATTCACATGAGCACGACCAACGAATGAACGAATATTTGTCGATTTTGACATTTCTTTCACATGAGAGTTTTTAATTCGTCGCGAATGAAGTTTGACAAGGAGCCACAGGCAAACACCATTCACCACCGAAACCAAAACAAGAATGCTTTTTTTAGGTTAAGTGCTCGTGATTATTTTATTCGTTGCGAGTGTGGATAATGTGGAACGCGAATAAAGTTTGACAGTTCGTATCATCTACAATTTTTTCCGCGACGATTAATTTTGTTTTCTTAAATTTATTAATATATGATATTTAAAAGTAAAAGTATGCATCATAAATCAAATAGAAACTATATTGCTATCTTTTATTAAGAATTTGTGTGGAAATATGTCTTCAAACGTGTATAAACTCACATCTTGTAATTCATTCGTCGTTCGTTGGTCGCACTCATGTGAATACTACTTAAGAGTGATACATAGATACAAAATTTCCATTTAAAAAATATGTAACTTAAGATTATTTTTGATCCAAAGGAAGTTATTTTGATTTGCAGTTAAATGTTGTCTGTTATATTTTTATTTTTGAAATGTATAAGATTTGTAGATTTTATTTCTGACAAAGAAGCGAAAATATCTCAACAAGTAAATTGTTTCGTGTGAATTGCTTTTTAATTATTGCGCTTTATACATCCAAGTAATCTGTTGATTTACGAGTAGATGACCGACATTTGTTTTGCACGTTTGCAAACATTCTGTTTTTGATCCTTAAGGCCATATAAAAATTGCAATAAATTGTTTAAATTTCGTATCTACCATACTTTAATTCTGACACTAGCGTGGTGAATAAAATCAGACCGGATAAAAGTTAGTAAAATTTGACGTTGCTAAGTTGTCATCTTTGAATGCATTAATACGTTTTTTAATTAATATACATACATATAAAATTGAAAACTACATTTTTGGCAGCTTTCAATTGTGATACCTTATTCAACGATTTGGATTAGCTGTCCATGCAGACAGCTTTCAAAATATACAAATAATTTCCAGCTGCTCACAAAAAGAATGTGCAAACAAAAAATATGTTGAATCTGTCAACTGCACATATAAGTATACCAAACATTCTTGGAAAGCTTTGAAGTTTTTTTTGGATAAGCTGATCTTTTACACATAAAACACTAACAAAAAGGTATTCGTATGCCTTATGTATATGAGACTGAACGCAGCCATTTTATGTCTTTACTTTAACACTTTTTTTTGACAGATGTGAAAATAAGTTCTTGTTTAGATTGTATGAACAAAAGATCCATAATTTAAATTGTTTTGCAAATATTTAAGGCTGTTTCCATAGAATATAAATAACAATACACAATCAAATCAAAAGACGGGATTAAGATTCTTTAATTTTTTAAACAATTTATAAAAAATTAAGAAAACAATATTTTATTGGAATTTATGTTAATTTTATGGCAATTTCCACACAATTAAAATTTAAAAAAAGTACCTTTTAACTTCTGATTTGATTCAGCACTAAATGTCAAAAAATAATTTTGGTAGATAACTTAACGAACATTTTAACGAAAATTGACACACGGCCTTAAGTTTATACCAATTGAGAGAAATGTAAGGTGTAGTACCTACTTACATATATAGACTTGGAGAGTTTTAGAGGATCCGGAAATGGGAATACAAATACAATTTCTTAGATTTTTTTTAATTATTCCACTGTTAATAACCTAAAAGCTATGAATATGGGCTATTTTGGATTTTTGACATTTGATTCTATTGCTCGAATTTGATTTCTTTTAGGACATTTGAAGGGCAGTTTTATTTATGTAAATACCTAGTAATTTGTATTTTTAATATTTTCTGGATTATAGATTAATGTTGAATAGAGCTTAACAGAACAAACTTAATTTGTTTCGTTCTAATTAATTTTATAGAGCAGGCAATTTTTGCATACAAAACAAATACATCATACAAAAACTTTTCATATATTTTGTTTTCTTTTAATTATTACATTATCATTGTTTTAAAACTAAATTTTCTAAAAGTTTCTGGAATTTTTTTACACATTTGTTTAATTCATTAGAGTTTTTTTTTAAATATACATTTTCAATAGGTTTCTTTTTTTGTTTTTTAAAAGTTGGTTTGCTTAGCAATCATTTTATTAATATATTTTGTAATACACTAATAATTTTATTTCATTCATTTTCATTATGATTTTGTATTTCTTGTCTAAGTAATAGCGTTGATTATGATAAATTTAATATGTTTGTAAGAAGTAATGTTTTCTTTTTGTTTTAAATGTCTAAATGTTAAGTACACATGCATTAGATGTTTAATAACATTTAAATAAAAGTTGTATTTATTTTGTCCTCACTTAAAAGTAATAGTAAAAGTAAAGGTATATAATTTATGTATATATATATAATAATAATAATCTTGGAGAATTATTTGTTTTTTTCTTTTTTTTTGAAAAAGTTTACAAAATCAAGGAAAAGCTTAGTTAATTTTTTAATTTTGAAACTTATTCTGAACTATAGGTGGAACTTATTTATAGAGGTTTTATGTAAAATCAATTCCTCAATAATACGATACGACACACGACACGCGACACAATAGATTTGTCTCATTTTGTTGAATGTGAGACCATTGAGTGCGACAGCATCGAATGTGATAATCCAGAAATTTCAGCATAGGTGTCAGTGGGTCCTTCGGCACTGCAAACAGAATCCTCAGGTGTACGGGATGCCTCAGCTTCGGTGATTTCGACGTCTTGATGATGTTTGTTGCTGCGATGTTTTGCACTTAGCGCCTGAAATGAGATTGATTTGAGAAGATGTTAATATTTTATTTGACTTAATTCAATTAATTCGGGACTTTTTGCCATAACGTTGATTGTGCGTTAAAAAAAAGTGCCAACAAACTGACTGAAGCGTTGAAGCGATTTAATAGCGTTTTTTTATTTTTGAAGTATATTTTATAGCCAAAAGCTTGTATAAGCACCTGTAAGCATGCAAATTATGAGAAAAAAAACTATCTACAAAGTGCAAAGCGGTTTATAATTATGTAATAAAAATAACTAATATTTTGTATTCGATATGATTTTGCAATGTGTTATTTAGAGAGGCTATCCACGTCAGGGAAGGTAGAAGCAGGTATTTCAAAACATTTGTTTCTTATTTTTAGAGTTCAATAAATGCTGCAGTAGTGAAGTCTTAAGCGGGCTGTAGACACTCAAACATGGCACGAGTAAAATAAGTTCGTGTAAATTCGCAGACAGCGGGACAGATTGAGGATCAGACAACATAATATTGAGTCAATCGTTTTTGGGGAAACAGAGGTGCTTTTCTAATCCAAGTGACATCACACGAAGGTTTTAAGAACATATCAATAAAGTAAATAAGTGAGTTAACTAATCCGCAAATACTAAACCTTGGTTTGCCAAAGACGTAACAAAAATCCAACAACTCTTGCTATTGGTGACACCAAAACTTTTGGTTATTAAAACAACTAATTCGGCCTAAAGCGGACCGTACACACTCGTTCTCTATTCGAGTAAACTTGGTTTGAGTAAAATTCGTAGACAGTGAGACCTAGTCAAATACTGAGCATTTTTTGTTGGAACGATAGAGGTCGTTGAACGTAAGGCGTCACGTCTCACTTCAAAAATATCCAAATTTTTGTTCGATATTTTTGGCTCAAATTGTTGGTTAAATAGAACAGCGACGTTAATAATTAAACAAGTCTGAAAACGTGGCAAATTGAATGTCCGAGTCTCTACGATCTACTACACAGGTTAACAGGGTTTTCTTACTCGCAATAAAATTGCACTTCTCGAATTGGTTTTAATGGCCTTAATTGTAATCTGTCTACGAAATTAATGGATCACGTCAAGTTTTTGAGATATCACTTTTAAAAAGTGCGAAAAAAACTCTAATATAAGGTTTTCTTTGAGGCTATCTTAATTTAGTGAATGATTTTCTAAGTCTTTATTCCTTTTTTGCAATATTCAGTTAAAATATTTATACGTATGCAGTATTTCCTATAATATTCAAAAAATCTTCAGTTTTTGAAATATTTAAAAAAATATAAAAATAATTTTAAAAACTGGTATTTTTTAACTTGAACAAATATTTAAAAATGAAGTTAAAGTCTCGAAATTAGGACTAAAATTTAATTACAAAACTTACTTTTCGAAACCATAAAAGTATTACATTCAAGCTTTGCTCAAAAGGACATATAAAGACTTATAACATAACTAAGAGAATTTCCAAATACCAATTACAGATTCCTATCAACAAAAAATTTCCTAAGGTTTTCAATCAAGAAATGTCATTTTTCAATTAGCGTGTTTTTATTTATGTAATGTTTGACAAGTTTCTCAGAGAATGAAATACAAACAGAACTCACTACACATTCTCACTTAGCAAGCTTTGTATTCCATTACTTCGTTTTTGAATTGTTTAAGGTTTTTGAATGTAATAGTAAGAAGTTTTGTTTATATGTATTTCTGAAAATACAGCATTTCTCTGAAATCTTAGAAATATCTACATGTAAACAAACCAAATGACAGACATTTTTGAAAATTGTTATAAACAACCTCTCAAAAAACATCTAATGATTGGTTTCAAGGATAAAAATAAATGATTGCTTTATGAACCTGGTCCTTAATTGAGGATGTCAGAAAAATTCCCAAAAACTGTGGGAAATTTTATATTTCCTGACTTATTATCTTTACTTACTTTTAATTAAAATAATTTCTTTTGGAATATTAACAGAAACTAATGGTTTTATAAAAAAAAGGGGAAGTGGGCTATAATTGATAAATGTAAAAAAAGTGCAATAATTAAAAATATTAAAAGTTATACGAATCTCCTTAGCAGATAGCCTCATATAAACGTTTCATTAGGCTTGTGCAGGATCAATTTCATACTTAAGAGGACTCACACTAAAAATCAAAAAATGTCTTTTCTTTTCAATGTATTCTACCAATTTATTATAAATAATCAAAATTTTTACAGAGGTGATATTTGTATTTCTATTATTTGTTTACTTGAAGTTAGAAAAAAAAACTATTAAGTTTAAAAAAATATATCAAATATCAAAGCATTGCCAGCCATAAAAAACCCAATGATACTCATCAGCAGCTGTTAACTCTTACCTTATCCTTACTTCCTTTTTTCTAAAAGTGTAGCAATAAACATTAAAAATTTATAATTTAACAATTAACAAAAAAATTAAAAAATGTTCTTTTATAACAAAAAGAAAAAAATCGTAACTGAAAAATTAATTCAAGCTTTTCCAAAAAACGTTATATGTATATATGATGATTCAGAAATTATATTCTTCGCAAAAAGATATATGTAAACGTACGAGTATATATTATTTTCATTTCTAAATAAATAAAATTAAAGATTTAAGACTAAAATTTAACGAAACAACAAAGTTTGAACAAAGCCAAAATTTCAGTTCTTCAAAAAAAAAAACTAAACTTATATAATTTCGAACTTTAACCTTAACTTTTAATTTTCATCTTAATATTCGAAACAAAATGTATGGAAAAGTTTTTCTTCATTTTTGAGTATCTCAAAATCCTTACCTGTAATGAAAATCGTCGGTGTCCAGCTTTTCGTCCACCGCGTCTTTTACTTATATGCGGATTGTCCTGCCGCAGAGTTTTATTTTTTAGGATCTCAAGTTGTGTATACAGTCTGTGGGACAATTTATTAATATGTTTTTAAAATATTTGAAGATATTTATTTGAGTGCCAACCTTTTAAGTTCAGCTCGGATATCTTCGGGGCTCATTTCGGATATAGTTAGCTCTCCGATGTCTGGGTCGCCCAGGCAAAGACCGGCATAACCACCACCCAGGTGATGTCCAGTATCATGGGAACCCTTGAAAGCATCCACAGGTAAGCGTAATGATAGATCATGGGCAAGGGAACGTACCTGCAAGCTATGAAGATGCAACGAACACCGCAAACCACACAGACAGAAGGTAAACGGAAAAACGGAAAACAATTGGGGGTGGTGGGTTGTAGGTGGTTCATGGTTTTAGGGGTGGAAAATAAATCAAAAAAAGACAAAACAAAAAACACCACAGGACGAAAACAAAACTCAAAGTCATATTTAAGGGGAAAATTAAGAAGAAACGAACTCAAAAAAAAAAAGAAAAGAAAAACAAGGATATAGAAAAGAGGGTTGTGGTTTTCTTAATGCCGGATGAATTTAATTTTGTTTTTCTCTTTTCCTAATTAGTTGAAAAGTTTTTAAATTTTATTTTTCATTAGGTAAGCTTTTATTTTTGTATTTTTTTTGTTTTTTTTTCGTTTTTGAAATTTCTAAGCTTAAGCACCACAACCCTCGTTTTTTTTTGTTTTTGTTCAGCTTTTGTAAATGAAAATGTCTAAAAGTGTTTGGTGATGGTTTTTGAAGAAGGTATATCTATCTATTGATTGGTGTGACGGCAGTGGATGTTTCGTGCATGGGTGGAGATGTTTTGTGTTGTCTTTTTTATTTTATTTTGAGTGTGATTTTCTTTTTTTTTAATTTCAAACAAGGAGAGTGTAATCAAAAAATAATTAATTTGAAGGATATAGTATAAGAATATAAACAAACAAAAGGTTAAAATAAGAGAAATGTTTTGAAGAAATTCCTAACATTTATCTTTCAGAACTTTTCTACCATATAAAAAGTTATATCTAGGTTTTTAAGAGAGTATAATCACATCAGTTGGAAAAGAAGTATTATGCTATGCCATATATGGATATAATATAGAAGTATGAAATTAGGAAACAGATTTTTGTATTTTTCTATGTACAAAGCAGAAGATGATGACAAATAAAGGATAATCACAGCTACAAAATTTAAAAAGAATAAGGAATAAAATATATTTTATATAAGCATGCGAAGCATAGTATACAAGCAACAGTTAGTTTGATGTCCTTGGTTGTGTCGTGGCGGGCGGCGGCGAAAGCAAATTGAAAATTGATAGTTTGTTATTTTGCAGAATATCACTTCAATTTTGGAATTGTCTTAGGTCAACAGTGGTTTGTTTTGTTTCATTCAATGTCCTTTAAATAGTGTCATGACATAGAGAGGTTGCGTTAAAGAGACCTATAATAAAGTGTTATAAGACCATTAGTTTGTTGATGAAACATTAACTGCAGTTCAGTGTTGGAAAGAAAGTATTTTTCTAAAAAGTTGATTATTTTTTAGTTGACGTTTTAACATTGTAAGGATTGAACAGATTGTCAAATTTGTCCATATTGTTCGATCTGTCAGCACAAATTTGTTTTATTTGTCTACAATTTTGTGAACTTATATTGGCTGCGTTCAATCTCAGGTGGATTTTAAGATACCTTGTTGAACGAGTTGGATAGCTGTATTGAGATAGCTGTCAAAAAATAAAAACAACTTTCAGCTGTTCCCAAAAAGCAGAGAAACATTTAAGCTCCGAAGTCAAAATCGATCTTAATTCGAGGCAAACAGCTTCTTCATGTATGTATTATGTACAGAACATCCTCAAATATAGCTTCAACTTACATTGTGTATCTTAACAAATACAAAAAGCTGAAATCAATTTTCAAGTTTCTTGAAATTCAACCATGTGTTTAATCAGCTGTTCTGTCAGATACCTACATACCCCAGAAATTCTTGGATACCTTTGGATTCCTTTTTTGATATCTCAGCTGTTATTTTACACGTAAAACACTAACAAAGAGGTATCCGGATACCATACCTGTCTGAGATTGAACGCAGCCATTATATGAACGATATTTCCAGAAACGTCATTTTCAGCCTTTGACAGTTGTTGCTTATGAAATCTAAGAATTGTTGAAACTTTTTTTATTACTTATTATTATTTTTATAATATAGTTTTCTACGCTAAAACAAAATCAAGACAGTTGAAGATGAAATTGTAAGGCTTTGGAAAAAAATCTGACAACCGTGTGAACAAACAAAGATATTGGGTTATTGGGTTTTCTGAAAACTTTTGCAGCGAGATTGACAGAGCATGAGAATGAAATATGAACAGCATTCACTCTTCATTTTCACCTAACAATCAAAATAGCTTCACATTTATTTTCTTCCTTTTTAAATGGTGCGATAAGGAACACATAAGAAACAAAATCACCAAAATCTGTCTTTTGAAAGCAAAAATGAGAAATGTTATTTATGTTTCTAAGAATATGGAAAAATCTGAGATCTTGGAAACTTAAACTGGCCAAAAAAATGTTCGGTGTAAAATTAATCAGTAAACCATCTGAAAGTCCAATTTTTTGACATTGGAAAATCTAATCGTATTAGAAAATAATTTTTCGTTTAAATGTATTTGACTATGTGTCATCCATTGGCAGTTATTAGGTGTTCTTTTATCTGAACAAATCCTTAACTGTCAATTTCAAAATTGAGTTTCATTTTCTGTTCAGTGTGTTTACAGCTTTAAAGTTTAATACTTTTTTTTTATCAACAAACTCGAACAAAATACCAAGCGTTTTGATTAAAAACGAAATGAAATGTGAAGGGACTCCAAATTCTTAAAATAACTACAACATTTAATGGCGGAAACAAGTTTCTCTGGCAATGAAGGTAAGCTTTTGATAATTAAATAATTCAATAATTAATAATTACCACAATGAAAATCTGGAAAATGGAGTTAAGAAAACGGAAAATTATCAATTTCGTTTTCATCCGCTTTCTGTACTCAAGTAAACTAAGTTTTAAAATTAAGTTTTAATAACTTGAGATACCTTGCAAAATTATTTTGCTTATGATTTTTCTTACAAGTTTAAGTTAATTTATCGAAAGTCATTTATGTTTATGTGAGAACATTTTTGATAATTTTTAAGAATCTTACATTTGAAACAAATTCAACCAGCACCAACTTCTTTCACAGGAAACAGAACGCAATGTTTAATAATTTTGAATATTTATATTTATTAATACGCTAATAATGTAAAATTTAGATGGATACAAATCAGTGTTATTAAATAAGATGACAAATGTCTGAACACACTCATATCAATTCTTGCGAAAAGCACTGTCAAATTGTGTTTCCTTAGACTTTTTGACATATTTTTCAATCCACAGATATCTTATGGATTGATTCAGTAAAATGTGAAAGACATCTTAGATTATTTTACTAATTTTAAACAGTTTTAGCATTCAAACATATTTTTACATTGAATTATAGTTAAAAATAAATTAAAAAGAATTCTTTGTTTCTGACAGTTTCATTTCGTTTCCCAGATAATCTAGGCTTGTTTGTTTTTCATTTATGAACTGTTTGGACGCGTTCAGATGCACCGTTTAAAAAGTTGAATTTGTTTTTTATTAGCTACCACTTTTTCCAAAGATTTGGTTTAATCTGTTTTGTAAATTAAAGCAAGCAAGGTGAAAAAAAGAATAAGTTAAAATTACTACAATATTTTTCTAATAAACACAAATTTAGTATTTTACCAAAGCATGATTTCATTATAATGTTATATACAGTGAGTTGCAGCGTGCATACATTAAATTATACAACTTCATTCATTAAAAGGAAACATCACCAGATGGAACAAGCATTTCTCTGATTGGATAAACAAAATTGGAGGGAAAACCAATAAAAAAGATTTATAAATAAATTTTAAAAAAGGAAACTAAAATTATACCTCAAAATATATTATTATTTTAATGCAGTCATGGAGAATACAACAAAAGTTATTTGAAAAATATTTACTTGCAGCAACTTCATAGCTCGTCAAATGTTGTTCTTATAATATATTCAAAATACTTAATAAAATAATATTATAATATTAATATTTTTAATTCAAAATTATAAACAAAATTGATGGTTTGCTACAAAAATCGTTTCCATTTCAAAATTATTTTGTAAAATAATTGTTATATTTTTTTTTTCGAAAAATATTTTACTTAAATTTATAAACATTTCATAATTATATAAATATACCATGTGTATATAATTTCTTTTGGATTTTTTGACAATTTAGTCATGTTTGGTTAAACAAATATTATTGTATTTAGGATTGTTGTGTATTTTTATGTTGAAATATTCTTATAAACAATTGTGTTTTAAGTAAATTATTTAATAACTACTCTTGTTGTATTATGTGTGTCTAACTATGTCTTTAAAGTACCAGATCTGAACTGAGTTTTAGAAAAACTAATTTGCTTAAAAGATGCACCCTTTTTAACTCTAGGATTGTTTATGTCAAATTTAGTAGGAAATGAAAGAAAGTACTTGTTTTATAGAAACTTTCTTAAGCTAGTTTTGAATAATTTACTAATATATCCAGGTCGAACTACCAAAATACTAATTTGGCTTAATGGACTTAAATTGTCTTTTAAAAGAAAAACATTTTGGCAGAAAACGATTTAACATTGCATTAAAATTGTATACCGCATTTATATGTCAATGTGTCTTAAAAGTGCAGTGTTTTGTGTGTCTTTTAAAAAATATAAACTTTCAGTACAGTATGGTGCACCAACAATGACTAAATCGACAAAAATCTGAAGAAAATAAAATAATATCGCTTCAATAAAACACTCGTCCCAACAAGGACTTCTCACGAGAAAAAAAAAACATAAAAATCCATTTTTAAAGAACAAAACACAAACAAAAAATTACCAAAAAGGACAAAATTGTAAACTTATTATCTTACCTGTTTATGCTGATACCATATTTTTGGCACAAAAACCAGTCCTAGAGTGATTGTATTCGTAAGCTGGGACCGCAGGAAGAGCGCTAAGAGTATTGCTCCAGGACTTAGTTCGGGTAGATAAATTACCCGTGCAATATAAAAAGTAGACGATACTGTAAACTCTAATAGTAATGAAGCAACGAGAAACTGCCTTTCCTGAAATTATTTTCAAATACACAAAAATATTCAAAATACGTTTAGTAGCTTGATTTTGTGATTATCTCTTTCAAAGCAAAAGATTTATTGAATTCTTACCCTAAATTGCGTATTTGCATTTCGACTAGCCACCGCTAAATTTAATCCAAAACATAATATTAAAATTTCACTTATTTGCGTTACATATTCCCATTTGAGAGGATGACATGTATTTGTTCGAATCTCACGCAATCCATCTAGATGAGCTGTTTCAATTAGGTCTAGAGATGAGGCTGTAAATGCAGCCATATAACAAGTCACCGCAAATACCATTGTTCCAAGATATTTCAATAAATCAACATCTCGCAAAACCCATCTGTGGGCTTTTCGAGTTCGAAAATCTACCAAATGTCTATAAAGCTTTAGTATTATTGCACCGTAACATGTAATGAAACCCAATTCACGTAACCAGGGCTCCAGAAGACATCGTTCCGTTGATGCTTGAAAGAAGTGTAGTGCAACCTTAAATTTAAAAATAATAAACATACATGTTTACAATAACTTCATTTTATTTTAAAAACAAATTAAAAAGCTTTAAAAAGAGAGAAAAACTTTTAAAATCCTATTGTTAAGGGCCCAGTATCTTCTAATTACCAAATTTTTAAATATTTAGCAATTATTTTGCTATTTGAAAATTATTTTCTTGGGCATCTAAACACTTCTTAAAAGTGACAGCCCAAAAACAAAAACAAACCCTAATTTTAGGATGACATATAGGCGCTGGAAAAGTGACAAGAGTCACAGTTTTATTTTTACTTCAAAATCGTGTTTTATTTTATTAAATCAAATCGAAAGTTATAGACGTAATTTGCTTTGAGAGTAAAACTCTTAACACAACCAATTTCAATCGTAGGAGATGATGCAAAATGAATAACAAATGGATACGCGGAAGTTGTTGTTCTGTCATAGAAAGTAAACTTTGTGATAAAAGATGTTGTATTTTTAAATACAAAAAATATTTTGTTTAAATATATTTTTATGAAAAATATCTATTACCATATTCTAATTCCAAAAGCTCATTTCACTAAAGGTAGTTTATATGTCATACTGAAGGATTATTTTATAACCTAAATAAAACTGTCGTTTGACAGCTGAAACGTCAAAAATCAAAAATGGTAAAATATACCTGATGATTTGATACTTTAATGCATTTCAACACGAAATATGCGTCCAGCAAATGTTCACAGGCTTTGTTCTTAAAGTGTTCAGCATACTCTGAAGACTCAGAACTTAGGGCTCTGAACTCAAAAACTAAAACCCCTATCAGTATACCAAGTTAAAATTTTAAGATTTCCTTTAAATCACAAATATTCACTGGACCTTTTGTGAAACGGCTAACTGTCAATTGTTCATAAAACTTAAAAGCTTTCAGCGATCCGTCATTTGAGAAATTATTTTCGATTTAACCTCAATTTCTAAAGTTCGTGCCGTGTGGAAACATTTTCAACACCTAGGAATAGTAACCTAGTATCGATTTTGGCAAAGGCACTTAACCATATTGCCTGTGATGCGGAATGGGGGTAAATTGTAAAATGTGGTGAAAGCTGCAAAAAAAAAACACTATCATAACTATTTGGGGCTGTGGACTTTTCCACCAAAAAATACAAATCCTCTGCCAGGAATTTCGATCGAAACGTGTATAAAAACGTGAACGAACGAATTGAGTTTCAGAATATTGGGTTTGTCTCTATTTTAAAACACATCAGAAACTGTTGCACATTTTGGTATCATATAACGGCCACAGAGTAGACAGTAACTTAAATCAATTTCTGCCATTAAGAAAAACTGCCACATGAACATGCAACTTTAACAATTCAATTTATTTTAACGATAAGACCATGCTATGAATAGTTTTAACTTTTATTTGTTTTAATACATATTAAGTGTTTTCCTGAAGAAGCGCTATTTTCGGATGCCTTGGTTTTTATAAGTTTTATGTCTTTCTAACATAAAAGTCACTTTAAGTGCCCTATTAAACCCACTTATCGCCCTTTCAGCTACCATTTATAGTGTGATGCCTTGATCAAAGATTGATTTTTGTTTTTTCTTGTATTTAAGAAGGATAAAGGATGAACAAAAATAAAAAAGAAAACATTGATTAACTTCTTCGTCATAAATGAAACTTACCGATGCATAGAGCAGAATGATTCCCAGAAGTATGGTTTCCAACACGGTCCACATTCCTGACGCAATAGCCTGGAAGTAATAAAAGAAGCCAAACGAGATACTTTAATATTGCCAATATTAGGAACATCACCGCTTCCATATCTACATATATCGAATCGACAGGAGCGCACATAATATTTTGCCACCAAACGCTACGAGTCGACTGCCAATATATACAAAATATAGAAACACATCAGTGGAAGAGCATACCTTGCATTTCCTGTGCTGGAAAACTGCAACTGCCAACACGAGACAGCAGAGGATGCATGAGCCCAACATGGATCCCACAGTAATGCGCAACAGATTTTCCATAGATATTGTCTCTTGAGGCTCCCCCAACAAGCAAACACCATTTTGGTCGCATGCGGTGCAGCCACCAGGGCAAGGGATGCACGATAAATTGTCGTAGTCTGAGTTTTCCACCTTTTCAGCTGGGAAACCTTGCAGGGTGGAATTGGGAAGATAGTAGGAATCCTTGCATATGCAAGTGTAGCCATCACGTGTCGTCGATGGCTTCTCTTCAGTCAGCAAACAGAAGGTTGTGTTGCGGTCACAGCTGTGGGTTATGTAGATATATGAGAGTCAATTGAGGTGAGTCGTGGAAGTTTGAGGTGATGGGGATGATGAGGATGAAGAAAGCCTGTATGCTACTCACCCATGACGGCGGCCAAAAATCTCCTCCAGAGCATCATTACAAAGGTCCACATCGGCGGCAATAAACGCAGCTGCCACAATTCTGTGGAATTAATTGAAGCATAAGCGTTAGAGTTAGCGTTACGTTGCGGGGTTATTCAAGTTCAAAATGATGATAGTTTGGGTTTTGTGGGAGTTCGTTGCCAAAGGGCACACATGTATTAATATAAGGAATGTCATGACTCGAGGTACTTGTAAAGGGTGTACATTTTTGGTGGCAACACTGCTTAAAGTGTCGGCCATTTTGTCATCTGTCAAGTGATTTATTTTTAGTTTGGCTTGGTATTTAAACATTGAATAGACTGACGCTAAAAATCGAGGTTCTGTTTGAAATACAAAATACACGAAATTTGTTTAGCCATCAAGCTAAATTAATGTTAAACTTTCACCCAGAACGTGCCACCATTTATTTTTTGAAGAAAACGTTTGGTAACCCCAATTTTTCAGGTTACAGCGATGTGAACCAAGTTCGTGAAATCATTTATCTATTTTCTTTCGGTAAATTTTAAGAAACAATTAACAATTTGGGGACAACATTCTCCGTGTTATTTTCAAAATACAGACATAAAAGTTCAAAAAAGTCGAGAATGATTGTCATACACCAGAAATCATATTAAAATTAAATTGCCTAAAAATAATCTCTTGAATAAAGAAAATTTAGTGTCAATTTAAGAAAATCATCTTTGTTTTATTCCATTTCAAAACATCTGAAAAAACATCCATTATTTATAAGCATAATAGGAAAATGTAATTTTAACGAAATCTATTGGTGAAGTGAAGACTTCAGAAGAGCAAAGAAAATTTACAGATGAAGAAATATTTATTAAACACGTCATCGCCATTACCAATCCTTTAGGAAATCAAAACGAACTTAATCAAAGTTATGATGGACGTGTACATTGTCCAAAAGTCCGCATGCATGCGATTGCAGAGAATATAGTTTTGACATTAGGTAAGACTGAGTGTGTATTTTAATTAGCAGTGATTTAATGAAGTAACAAGAATGTTCACTGTAAATACATGACGGACTACACATCAGAGCGAGTTCTTTAATTGAATTACTTAATTGCAAATCGATTGCAGTTTGGGGATTTGATTTGGTGCGAATGCACTAAGGGGCCTTAATTATTTATCAAAGACATACATATGTCAACATAACGGTTTGATGGATTAATGTAGTTGATAATTTTACAAATGGTGTGATTTGGAAATGACATCTGTCATTTTTCCATGAAAATTCCTTAAAAATGAAATAGAATTTTTCATACTCACTTGATTCTTGACTCTGTAAATGATATCCTAAATGGCCAAAGCCATCGTCCTTTGAGTAAATTACAATCCTTAAACGGTGCACTCCATTCTTGGGAGCCATCTGTGCTATTCCAAGCCATTCCTAGTTCACGCCAATAGTTCCCCAGAAATGACTTATTGTGAACTTCTTGCGGTGGTATCTAATACAAAAAAAAGTTGTATTTACACTGACAGAAAGAAGAAAACCAAAAACTTACCGTAACATTATCGCGAAATTTCACCACAACCGTATGAATATTTGGGGCAGCTATGGCAAATGCCAGTAGGTTTTCATCCTGTTGGAGGGCATCAGTTGCCAAGCTACTAGCACGTCTTCGCACCTCATCTTTCAACTGGTCGTTTATGTTCTGTTCCGAACTGGCTGGGAATTTCAGCGATAAGAATTCACTAAATTCTCGGGCAGCATCTTCAACAATGTCGGTGACATCATAAAACTAAACGTTCGAAGCGAAGTAAAAGAAAAATATTTGTATAAAAGGAAATGAAATAAAGTTCTAAAAAAATGAGATTCGTCATTAATTTCCATTGATCTCTCAATAAAACGTGTGTTCAGCGGTAAATGTCTGGGATGGCGAGGATCTAAAGTTTTATTTGAATTTGAATAAGATAACTGCATGATTAAATTATGAACTTTTTTTTAGAAAGAAAAAAAAATTTTAAAAGCTTTTACGTTCGTTTTCCTATAGACTGTTCTCCGAACGTGTATAGCTGTCATGCTTGTAGCCAGGTTCAATTCTATAGCCATTTTTTTTAAACCTGTCATAAAAATGACAATACAATAATCATAAAGTTTTCTACCAATTCAAATATTTGACGCTTGGTTTGAAATTTGTCATTTTAAAAAGGATTTTTTAAAGATAATTTTCTTGGAAAATAGTGCTAATTATCTGCAAAACTATTCTATGTATGATTTGATTTTTTAGAATCAAAATGAACAGTAGTTACTACAGCTGTCAAATATTTCAAAGCAAAGTAATTCATTTGATTCGCATTATATTTTTACAAAATTAACAACATTTTCAGTAACTATTATGCATTTATTTTTTCTATTTTTCCATCTCTATTTTAATTTATCAAATCAAAGAAAAAACAAAATGCGATCTTCTTTCTGTCTATATAAATATTCACCAATTTTATTCACCACGATAGCTGGTGTCAAAATTCAATCATGGTAGAAAACTAAAGCTATACATCCACGACTTACGGTCTTATAGAATAGTTGCGTAACTAAATTTTAGGATGAAAAATGTGGTGTTCTAAATTTGTTGGCAATTATCTGTCACTAAGGAGCTGAATATGACTGACGTTTCAGTTTTCATTCAATTTCATTTGTTGGCAATTATCTGTCATTAAGGAGCTGAATATGACTGACGTTTCAGTATCTTACAAAATTTGTATCCAACCAAAAGAATCACCATATTACCATTTGTTAGATGTCCAATAAAGTCGCAAAACATGAATTTTTCGTTTAAGGTTAGGTAATGTACAAATGTTACAAATTACCATCAAAAGTGCTAAAAGCCTCAGTGATTATTTGTCTTTCAAATTGGACCATAAAGTAACACCAAACAAAATCCTGTCGTGTTTTCTAAAAATAAAGGCATGGTTTGTTAACTATAACAAATAATATTAGTCCCAAAATGCCAACAAAATTATGACACACTCCCTAACTGTTCATGCACGCAGAAAAATGATATTTGTAAACGTACGAGTAGGTATATACCTCTGTACGAATAAGCACCTAGCTCTCAATTAGAAAAGCGGATGGTTTGTGGAATTTTTCCCCATAATAGTTATGCATTGCAGTCACGCAATTTTCTGTCAGGAACGTCTGTTATCTTCCATCAGAAGATTTTATTTTTTCTGCACAAAACAAAAATAAAAACTCTCTCTGTATTTCTAAAGGAATTTCTATTTTTCCTTGACGTGGTTGAAGGATTATTTACCCCCCGATGACGTCAGTCAGAGTTGCTAAAGGGCACCACATCATCATGTGTCTCTCGAATCAGTTTACCTATTTATTTATATTTTTTTTTTGTTCTGTCTTCTGTTTTTAAACAGCGCCAACGTTGCGCGTATGTACTATATACGTTACGTATTGTGTTATGTGGAAAATATTAAGTACAATGTGTTGTGTGAGATGATGGCAAAAGGTGGCGCTGATGTTGGTGGGTGGATAAATTGATGTTAGTATGTAGACAAAGCAGAAACAGGACATCCTCTTTGTGGCCTAAGGATGCCGTGATAATTTATTGTCGTGTTTACTTAAAAATAGCATCATAGTGGAAAAAATAGCACAGCTAAAATAAGGTAGTCATGATGAAGATGATGATGATGATCATCATCATCATGGATATAGGAGGGCTGATATGTGGACTTGATTAATCGCAAAGTCAAATGAAAATAAAACACTTTACAAAACAAAGTAGGTACGTACCTTTATGTATGAAGAGATGGTTACCATGCATAATGGATTTGAATTACTTGTCATGTAATATGTGTTAGATGAAAATTAACCCTGTCATCAATTTAAAGTATCAAAATCCTTGCTTTTTTGCACAGTTTTCAACTTTTGTTTGTGGGTTTTATTTTTGTTGTTAGGTGTGAAATTTAATGCGGACACGTTTTCAACTCACACAAATTGATATTGTATAACACCGAACGTATGGCAACCATATCCATACTTCCTTACCGACAACGTTTATGTTTGCGTGTAAACTGATTATCCTATATACAGCTTGTGCTAAGAAGTTGTTTCATGGGTTAAAGGCACCTTAAAACCTACGTACAAGTAAACCATTACCAAATTAACCACGAAAACCTATTAAAGATTATATTTTTTTCTTCGTATTAAGCATCAATTCTGCGATAAAAATACTGGATGCTGCTGTCGTTAAAGCTGAAGCTAACATTGTTTGTACCAAAAAAAACCGAACCATCACTTTCGTATATTTTCCGCCTTCAAAATTCAATTACTAATAACATTCACATAATTAAGTTGTTCTATTAAAACCAAAAGACTTCGTGTAATGTATGTCATAATATTGCGACGACACGGAGCAGCGGTGGAGCATCAGCCATCATCTCATCACACGCGGAGCACTCCCAATAGGACACACATTATACGAAAATCCACAAAATTAACAAGTTAATTATAATTATTTTTTGTGGGACTCGGGGTGCACGTTATATTCTAGATATGGTATAACACACGATGCTATGCTAAATTTCCGCTTGGAAAGATGAATAAATAATTAAGTTTAATGGAGAAACCAGAGTGATTGTTGTTAGCAATATTTATGTACCTATATCCACGGACCTACCCCCAACTAACTATACAAATAGGGGTTGGAAGTACAAAAAAAAAAAAAAAAAAAATACTAGAACACGGTAAGAGCATTTTAAACATATTATAAAGGTTATAGTATAGAAGACTTGTGACACTTTTGAGGTGGTTTTGTTGAGCTTTTTTTTGGTTTTTTTGAGTAAGGATGTAAATAGAGGGGCAGAATATTTTA
This sequence comes from Eupeodes corollae, assembly GCF_945859685.1. Classification (NCBI taxonomy): domain Eukaryota; kingdom Metazoa; phylum Arthropoda; class Insecta; order Diptera; family Syrphidae; genus Eupeodes; species Eupeodes corollae. The sequence goes on from NC_079149.1 coordinate 135,492,117, forward strand.
TAAATTTTTCAATAAACATCTGAACTTTCTTCAATTTAATAAGAACTATCGTTTGTTTCATACTTAAGATTAATGATTTGCAGAAAAACGCCTCCTTTGTAACACGTTTGGTTGATCGTAGCATGCTAACGTTTTAATGCAAAAGTGGACATTGCGAAATTTTAAACACTAAATTTTAAGCTATCGTAATTTGTATAACTTTTATAACTTTTGTTTCACAGGTAATAACACCAAAAATGTTTCTCATGTTTTTTAAAGAAGCAAAATAGAAATGTTGGTTGGTCTTAAATATCTCACGAATTGATAATGTTGTTCTTATAATAATAAGCGCACACTCAAGTTGAATTCCTAAATATTGCAATGGCTGAGTAAAACAGAGTGTGGTAAGGCATTCCACATTCGTGTAGTACGTCTAAAGAAAGAATCTCTGCAATTGACAGTACGACCGAAGTAGGTTAAATTGTTTAAGGGGAGGACTGGAGCTTGCTGAAATGTTAGTTAATTAAATTAATTTAAAAAAAAAATCCAGTGAAAACTTTTTGTACATCAAAATAAATTAAAAAAATCAGATCGAATATTTTTGAAACCATTTAAGACTGATTTCATACTGCAACAAATTAAGTTTTCGAAACCTGGTAAATTGTTTTTACGGAAAATGAAAACCTACAACAAAAGGGACTTTAAAAAAAATTGTTCTTAGAATCAAAATCTATGACAGCAAATAAAGATATTAATGTAACCCTTATTTTATTTTTATTCAGACAACTTTTATGAAAATTCATTGACAGGTTGATTCTCAAAGCAAGAATCCAAACAAATTCTATTTGAATTTATGGCTATATAATTTTTGGTGCAGGGAATTAACTTCACGGGAACTTCCTTCACATGGGAACTAACTTCACTACTAGTGGGAATTAATTTAAGCTTTTTTTGGTGAAGTTATTACCCATTGAAGGTGGGAGATAATTTCACTTTTTTTGTGGGAATGAATTTCACTTTCATGTGAAGTTAACATAAGTCAAACAAAATAATAAGTCAAAAATTCATTACCTAATATAGAAAATATACTACAAGTTTTTCTTTTAACAGTATACAGTTGTCGAATTTTGTACAATTTGCTTGCAAATTGGACACAAAATCAATTTAACATAAGGAAAAATTGTATGAAGAAAGTAATAAAAGGATATACATATATAAACTAAAAGAAAATCCATGTTGACGATCAGATATGGAGACTGAAAAAAATTTTAAGCCATTTCGAAATTTGATAATTGTCTAGAATAGCTACTTTTGCTAAAAACATAGACAAAAAATTCTTAAAATAGCCAAATCGGTGTATTTTTTCGTAAACTTAAAAAATCGAGGGCTGTTAGTACTCCGTGCTATCAATCCAAAAAAACTTGTTTTAGGCTCCAATTTCAAAAATTTCAATCGAGCAACAAGTATCTGTCATTTTTCAACTTTTTTAATTAATAACAAAAAAAATTGTTGCAAAATCGTACACGAATGCGTTGTGATTCTTTCATAACTGTGAGCCATATTTGTTTTTTATTGTTGGGAATTTCTTTGATTTTAGTGCTCAAATGCAAAAGTTCTTTGCATATACCCAAACTCGCACCCGCCCCAAATCCTATAGTGATCCCAAGCAGGGGGTTTGCAGGGGGCCAGCATGTCCCCTTACATACCGTGCTATCAATTCAAAAAAAAACTTTTTAGCAAAAGTAGCTATTCTAGACAATAAATCAACCATTTTTGGGTGATTTGTATGTAAAACAGTGAACTTTAACAATTCGGCGTTGTTTCCATTATTTTTTTGGCCTTATTTCTTTTTATAAATCAAAATAACCCCAAATTGGTTTTATTTCGTTTTGAATAACGAAATAAGGCACCAATTTAACGCTTGATATTTTTTAGACATTTCAATCGTAGGTGGGAAGTTACTTCACACAATTTTCTGATGAAATTATTTCCCGCCTTCAGTGGGAGATAACTTCACAAAAAAAATGTGAAATTAATTCCCACTAGTGGTGAAGTTAGTTCCCATTTGAAGGTAGTTCACGTGAAGTTAATTCCCTGCACCATAATTTTTTGGGTTTCTAAGAGTTCTACAGTGGGAAACTATCAGTGTGGATCTCAACCCAGCCTCTTTAATTAGTTTTAATATTCCTCACTTTATTGAGGGTGTTCTTCATCACTTAAGAATCTTAATGGGCCAGTTAAAGCTATCATTGGTTTTCTCATTAAAAATTTAGTTTTGAAGTTAAGAAGCAATAAGGAAAAGTATTTACTATGTTTGGTTTGAAAATGAAGCTCATGTATATTTTTCTTTCAAAAATATTTTTTTTTAGCTCGGAACTTCAATTTTAGGACCAGTTATAGTTATATTTGGTTTTATTACTGTCATTGAAAATGTCTGTTATTAAAAAAATACTCATTGCGATTCACATGAAATTGTCTTTCTGACAGATATTTTTCATTGAAATTGTGTGAAATTGAAACACAAATCAATGTGTTGGTTTTCATCATTGAAAACAAACATTGGAATTTTTTGACAGGTCATTTATAGCTATCATTAAAAATTTCTGTCATTGAAAAAATGTCCTACTTGAAATCCAACGAAAAATTTTTATTGAAAGAAATATGTCATTGGATTTGTGTGAAATTGGAACACATATCAGTGGAACGATTCGTTTTACATTTGGACATAATAGTATCAGCTGTTCAGGAAAATGAATATCCGTCCGGAAAATGAATATTACCGAAAAATAAGGTACAATTCAATTTTTTCCTGAACATTTTATTTTGAGTCATTTCCGATCGATCAAAACATAATTTGCCTTTGTAATCAAAATTAAATACAGTCATATATCGATTCAAAAATGTTTCCGGATTAATTTCAATGATAGCTATAACTAACTCCTAAGTTAATTTTTTTCAATGTTGACATCTTTTTCAATAATTAATTGATTTTTGATTTTAAAATTTGGAACAAAATCGTTTTATCGGAAGTGTTCCATTTAATTCCTCAAGAAAACAAAACACTGATGGAATATGTCATCATTTTCGAAGAAACCAACTTGTGGCTAACTTTTCCATCAGACTTTTTTAATATCTTCGAGTTCTGCTCATCTCTTTTAACATGTTTGCAAAAGAAAAACTTTTTTTTAACACGGAATTGTTTTTAATTCAAAATTATTTCACTTAAGGTGTTCCATTTTCTTTGTTACCCACCTGTCAGTTGCGCTTTCAATGATCAGCTCTAACTTCAAATGCTTTTTTTCAATCGTTTTTTTTTTAATGCTAGAAATGTTCAATAATCGCTTACAGAAACTTGTCAAAAATTTTAAAAAAAGTTTTAATGAATGAACCAATGATAGCAACACTTATGGAATTTATCATAATTTTCGATGAAAAAACTTGTAATAAATTTTCATTCAGAATAATCTTTTGATATCTTCGAGTTTTCGCAGTTTCTTTAAAACCGTGTAAAGTTTAGATCAATTTTTTTTCTTGGCATTTGTCATCAAGTTTCAAGTTGAACTGTAAGGCATAGTTCACATTGGACTCTTGAGGAAACTCATTTTGACGTTTCATCATTAAATATTCATTTTTCCATTCATGTTTGAAAGAATATGAAGAAACTTCAAAATGAGTCCCCCTAAAAGGATCCCATACATTAACACCGTCTAAGTTTTGATTCCTTTCGAAATGCCAAACTTACCCTTTAAAATGCAATAAACCCTTAATCCAATTCGACAAAATTTTATAAACTCAAATTTAGAGTTGTGACCCTTTAATATTTGCATTTTATCCCGGTACAAAGATGTTTACCAAAATTTATTCAACAATATAAAATAAACACCGCGTGTGTCACTCAGTCTATGGAAAAGCAAAAGTTCTTCTGCTCTCCCAAGCTAACTTGTTTCCAAAGTTCGAGCTAATTTGTGTTGATGGGTTTGAATAATACATTTTATATATAGAAATAGAGGTTATAGCTCTAAGTTGCACCGATTTATCTAGATAGTTTTATAGATACTCAACTCAAGTTCCAAAGGAAAAAGGATGTACATTATGTACGAGTACTCGTATATCTATAGTTATCATAAAGTCCACACTTGCTTGACAATGCAAATTCATTTTGCATCAATTCACAAACTTTTGTCATAAATATTCATTTTTGCAATATTTGGTTGTATCTATATGTTTGTATATGAAAATCTAGGAAAACGAACAACAACAAATGTTCTCCTCGTACATATGAAGTTTTAATTAATCCTTCGAAGTAAAATGATTAGAAAACTTTCGAAACCTGGGACAGCTGGAAAAAAGTCACAAAAGCAACAACACAAAATTCCAAGGTACGAAAACACAAAAACAAAACAAAAATATAATCTCCATGAAAGACCCCACTTGCCAAACTTCAAAAAAAGAGATTTCTTCCATTACGTTCATATCATATCTTTAAAACTCTCCTTCAAAAAACTCAAATATTTTGTTATGTATATTATATACTCGTAGCAATTTTCCAAGGATTCTTTTTCAAGTTTTTCTATGACAACTTTTGGAATACAAAAAAAGTATCTCCACCAAAACAGAGAGCGAGAGACTTCATGCACAAATCCACTTCTAACTTTCAAAACTAAGAGAAGGTATATAATATATACTTACTGGATCGGGCGGAATCTCCTCGAGAACCTTGGGCTCACATTTGGCTGGCGCTGCTGTCGTCGTCGTCGTCGTGTTCGAAGTAGCCAGACTCGTCGCTGTTGCAGTGGCAGCTGCCAAGGAGGACGTCGATGTTGCTCGTGCTGTGTCATCAGTTTCCGGAATGTCCCTCTGTCGGTGGCGATGGTGTAGAGGCTGGTCCTGGTCATGGAATTGCTGTTGCTGTTGTCGGTAGTATTCGAAAAATACTCCATTGTTTATGTCTAACTCTAGTGGAGGTTCTGTTGTTGTTAATGCTTTTAATTTGGCTGCTGCAGTCGTTGTAGTCAGGTCAGTGAGGAGGAGAAATATAACAAGAAACGTCAAAGCTATCGAAGTTGTGGCGATGGGCATGGGGGTGCATAATAATAGTGGCTTCGTTCCTCTTGGACGTGCATCATGGATGGGAGTTGTGCTCTGGGGGCCAATGTTATAACGGCCCGCTGCTTTTGCAACCGTCGTCGTCCTCTTCGTCCTTATCGTTTGCGTTGGCGTGGTCGTCGTCGTTAGGTTCTTCGTCGTCTTGTCGATATTGCAGCATAGTTGAAAGGACAGCAATTCCGATATTTTTGAGGTGGGTGGGTGGTGGTGTTGGTGATGTTGGTGGTGATTGCTTTTTCGACGACAATGTGGTCGATAGTTACCCGTACTTTGGTGGTGATCGGTGGTGGAACAACTTTCGTCCATATCACCGGTTGTGCCCAGTCTTTTGCTTCGGCTGGAGATTTATCTTTAAAGTTTCAGGAAACATCTGAAAGTTGACAAAAGAATGATACAAACATAATTAATAAAAACTGTATCGCATCGATTTGACGTTATTTTTTTATTTTTAAAGGAAACTTTATAAAAGAAAATTTGAAGAATGAAGAAATAAGAGACTTCAACAAAAAAAATACGAGGGTTTGAAAGTGAAAATTTGTGGTCAGATATAATCGTTATAGAAACACAATCGGATGTTTTATATCTAAGTTTTTATAGGAAGATATTCTATTCGGTTCAATGTCTGTACTTTCGAGATATTTTTTTTGCGGCCATATCTCAAGAACCAGCACAGATATTCAGGCTTATCACGAACTTCATCGTAATAGGAAACTTTAACAATTTTAAAGACTGTGTCACAAAATCTTTTAGTAATGCAAAATTTTATGGGATTTTCGACTACGAACGTATTTGGCACTCGTTTTCGTAAAAGTTTTCAACTACGATGAAATTCGTGATAGGAGTGATTGACTTGAATAAAATTAAGTATTAGAGACAATGATAATGATGTAATTGCAGACCAATTTCTAAACTGTCCTGTATCCCCAAACTTTTTGAATAAGTTGTTTGTGATAGTTTAAATTTTAACTGCAAGAATATTATACGTAATCAACAGCATGAAAATGTTTGACAGTTACTAATCTACTTGAATTTTTGCAAGAGCTCGACTGTATTCGCACTGATTACTCTAAAGCTTTTGACCAACTTTCTCATGATATGATCACATTAAAGCTTAAGGCAATTGGGTTTCTTTAGTTTATCGCATGGATTTAATCTTATCTTCAAAACAGATCTTATCATCTTAAATTCAGAAGTTCTTTCTCTAACCTTTTCATTGCCAAATCAGGAGTTCCCCAGGGTAGTCATTTAGGACCTCTACTCTTTATCAATCAATGATGTACCCCTTTGTGTACCATACAGTGACATTTTAATTTATTCCGATGATATACAAATCTTCAAGAGCATAAAATCTATAAACGTCAGATTACAACTCCAAGAGGATGTTAAGAGTTTTGTTATTTGGTGCAAAACGAATAGGCTAAACTTTAATCCAATTAAATGTCAAGCAATGCATTCTCTAAAATACGTACTTATAGTTTGTTTAGTTATAATACATCGCGTTCATAGTTTCAAAGATCTCGATTTCCCAGAGTATACTAATTCAATGGTTATAAAGGCCAACTCTATGTAAGAATATGTTAAACATTGGTTTAAAGAATTTCAGGATCCCTAAGTTTTGCTCTATATAATCCTTTTTTTCACCCCCATCTTGAGTACGCATCCCTTTTACGAGATCTACAAGAATACGATAGAATCTGCTCAACGCAACTTCATACGACTTAAGAGAGCTAAGATGGTCTGATCCATATAACCTCTCTCTTTATGGACATCTCAAAGGAGGGTTAATAACTTTTAACTGGAACAAGTAATGCACCTGATTTATTAAATTATTTGAATTTAAATTACCATGGAGTCAACTACAATACCTGTAGTTTTCAATTAATGAATGTTTCTCAACACCGCACTAATTATGCGTATGAGCCATTAACTCTCATGTCTAAACTTTTAAATATGAACTCAAACCTATTTAATTTCAGCACGACTAAGAATATTTTAAAAAGAAATAAAAAAGAAGGATATAAGTCAGCCTATTTTTATTAATTTGCAGCATTTTTCAACTTTAAGTAAACCCTTTAAATTATTTAAAAAATATCATAACGACGATATCCTTCCTTTTTTAGATATGTTTAACTTATGTTCAATAACCTAGCCTTCAGCATCATCATACAAAATAACATAAAAGAAAGAAAACCTAAGTACACTTCCTATAATCCATTTCAAAATAAAAAAAGAAAAGATTTGTAACTTTTTCAGTTAAGAATTATTTTAGAGGTTGCACGTGACCTACTTCAATAACTTTTTTAATGGCTACGAGTTCTGCACGTGTTGGATAATCAAAATTGAATGGCGTAAAACTTCCAACACCATTACCATTAGCATCAGCTGATATGTCTGCGGAGGAAACAGAGAAGTTGAAGCCGAAGCCGAAGCAGACAACTCGAAAGTTTTAACTTGATTTGGAAACCCCTAATTCAATTCGTTGGTTCTTGAGAAAATCTGTAGGCATTATAAGTCATTATAACCCATTCGTGCTCTGTCATGTAACTGACTTGAGGTCGGTTTAGTGGGTTTCTAAATGGGTTGTATGTATGGGAAGGTTGCGGGGTAATCTTAATTCAAAAATATTTGTTGTCGAAAAGCGGATGTGCTATAAAGTTTTTCTGCTCTGTTTATTTGTTCAAGTCACAACTAAACCCCCTGCTGCCAAAAACGCATAAGTCACACGACAATGGAACATTGTCCTTGCTTTAAGCAAATAATTGTTCAACGCATAAATGTTATGAATACGGCGAAATAATATACAATGGGAAGTTCTAGGTTTTCCATAACAAGTAAGGAATTTAGTGAATCATTTTTATGCTGCCTGGTTGTATTTGGTCTAGAAAACGTCTCTAAAATCCTTCCAGCTCCAAGTCCTACGTCGCTCGTCATGGTCCTACACAACAAACGAAACAAAAAAGTGTTATCGATTGCCTTTTTTCGGCATGAGAACTTTAGGACTGCATAATGTATGAAGATAATGGATGTTTTATTACTCCTTCCTTGCCACGCTGTAGTGCGGCACGCGTTTTAGTGGGCGGTTGCTTTTATTGTTCAGTTTTGTTTTTTGTTTTGGATTAAGTTTCAAGTTGTGTTGTTTAATGTTGTTAATTTTGAAAAACATGAAATGGCTCTTTGTTTTCCCCCTCCGACGACGACGACGCAACGAGGGAATAAGAAATAAACAGAATACACATTTTATGTTTTGAGTGAAAACACCCACATAATGAGTACTTGGGAGGCGAAACTTCAGTTTTGGCACGACAAAATCATAAACATTAATATAGGATGGTCACTCTCTGGCTTTAAACTGATTTTTTAGGTATGCTTAATAGTTGTACCGAAAGGATATAAAATAGGGAGTCAAATTTGGAGGTTTATGAGAAAATTTAGTAAGATTTAAATTATGAATTTTGCTATTTCTAAAGAAACATACAATTAGTCTTTGGTTTATGAATATATGTATTTACTATCAGAGCTCTGTTCAAAATTCTAGTGAATTTCTTATTTTGCCCTTATTTAAAAAGAGAAAACTAAGGTTCAGGTAAAAGATTCAATTGTCGATATTTTTGGCGCATAAGTCAAGCTGAATTTGATCGATTACTTTGTCTGAAGTTGGTTAAGAGCATGCACTAACTTATCTGTAAGATATGATCGGAAGAAAGCATGTCCGATGAATAGAACCTCAGGATTTTCCTGCCCGATCCTAAAAAAGGAGACCCTCCAAACTGCCCCACCTATAGAGGTATCAGGCTTAACTTAGCATCGCCTACAAAATCTTATCCGCCGTAATATGTGAACGTCTAAAGCTCATCGTCAACAACCTGATAGGTCCTTATCAGTGTGATTTTAGACCAGGAAAGTCCACAGTCGATCAAATATTTGCATTAGGGCAGATCCTGGTAAAAAGCAAAGAACATCAAATCGACACCCACCATCTTTCCATCAATTTCAAGGCCGCATATGACAGCATCTACAGTGACGAGCTGTATAGAGCCATGTCTAGTTTTGGCATCCCTGCGAAAGTTGTCAGTTTGTGCAGGATGACCATAGAGAATTCACGCTGCTCCATAAAGGTTGGAAACAACTTAACAGAACCAAAAATGGGTTTAACGGTTAATAAGGGCAAAACAAAGTACATGCTGTCGTCAAGAATGGACATACAACACTGACGTCTTGGTCAAAACGTCAACATCGACAGACTTTACTTTGAGGTAGTCAAGGACTTCGTTTGCTACGCTGAGATAAAACGCAGAACAAGTCTTGCTAACCGCTGTTTCTTTGGGCTAAGAAAGCAATTGAGTGGTAAAGTTCTCTCTCGGGGAACCAAAGTGTCGCTATGTAAGACCCTTATCATCCCCGTCTTGCTATACGGTGCAGAAGCATGGACTATGACAAAAGCGGATGAAAACACCTTGGGTCGGTTCGAGAGAAAAGTTTTTCGTGTGATCTAAGGTCCCGTATGCATCGAAGGAGAGTAGAGGAGAAGATGGAACGACGAGAGGTCCAACGACTAAGATGGCTGGGTCACGTAAAGCGCATGGAAACCAATGCTTCATCCCGGAAAGTTTTTCAATCCACACCCACAAGACAGCGAAGTAGAGGAAACAGTGGATCAGGTGGCTCGCACAAGTGGAAAGTGACCTCACCCAACTTGGAGCGTGAAACTGGAGACATCTAGATAGGGACCGAGCTAGATGGAGAAGCTTGCTGGGTGAGGCCCTAGTTCCCACAGGACTGTAGCGCCACCTTGAGTAAGTAACTTTGTCTGAAGGCGGCGATTGCTTTCGTCTATGCGATTTTATAAATTCCCACAAGAAAAAGTCGAATCACACAATCTTGGTGGCACGTCACCTCGGTGCGGGATATCTATGCAATTAAATTGCTCCCCCAAAATATAGATATAACACGTACCGAAGTTCTGTTGAAACCATAAGTCTTTGCTGAGGCCACAAGAAGTTGGTGAGGTAGTGGACCTGAATTTGACCATCAAATGTTGAGTATTCGACTTGGAAGGACGACCACGTACCTTATAAAAAGGGCACTTATCGTTGCTACCACAGAACACCCATTTTGGTGTGCCATGATTATTTGTCTTTATTTACTGATTAAAGGAAAATATTTTGAAGGAAAGGAAAAGAAACAATTTGGCCGATCAACCCGTCCCTATTGGAAAACCCACGTTTAGCATTTTTAATTATAAATTACTCCGATTAATTTTACTCTAAAAATGTATACAACATAAAAAATGTAATAAAGCTTACATCATTTTAGTTAAATTATAAGGTCATTTAAGTAAGTTAGAGTGTTGGGAATAAAGTGGCATCTGTATTTTTGATCATCCTAGAGGCCCAAGAAAATAGACTTTTTGGGAATTCCTTTTTGCGAAATTCTATTTTACTTGTGATTTTTACCTGCAACATATACGCAGGAGCTATATGACAAGTATTGCATTCTTAAAAGATTTAGAGCTCGAGAATTTGCTCAAACATGATATTACGATCATATAAAAAGTTGAAACAAGTTGGATCCGGATATTCCGTATGTCTGTCTATCTGTCCCCGCCCTTAAAGCGCAAACTGTCTTGAGTCCATTGAGCTTAAAATTGGAAATTAAGGTTTTAAAGCAGATTTGCTTTAGAGTTAGTCTTTAATTTTTAAGAACAATAATAACAACACATCTCATAAAAAGTTTATGGTCAAAAATCGAAATTTCGAATTTTCTCAAAATCGGACTGATAGATTTGTATGTATTTTTTATAAATTTGGCTCTTTAAGAAAGGATACCTCTATAGCACCCTTATGTTGGTTCTAAATTTTTCAGAAACTAATTAAGGGATGTTTAATGTTTTTTCTGGACAAGTTATTATATTGTTTAAATAATATTTGGCGGTCAAAAATGTCTATTCCTTTTTTTGGATTTGTAAAAAGGGTTAACATTTTTTATTTCATTTAAAAACTGTGTCAACATTTTTTAAGGAAATTCAACTGTCAAATAAATATTCCTTGCCACGAAATATCTGCATATATACATTTTTGAAGATAAAATTATTTTGCAGGTACATTTTCGAATAAAAGTTCGTGTAACCCTGTCGTAAATTTTATTTTAAGGATCAATGGACAGACTTAAAGCTGCTATAATTAAAAAAAATGTATATTATAACATCTATAAAAATACATAGAATTTTTGTAACATATTTATTTTTTGCCAAATGATGCACATGAAAATAGAATACTTTTAAGTTTGTCCACGAAATTATCATACCAAAATTTTTAATAACAAAAATGAATTATTGTACGTTCTTGCAAAGATAATGTATTTTCAAAGTTGTGTTTTAAATTTCAAGTCAATCTTTTGAAAATTATCTTAGCTATTAGTTCAAATTAGTGATCAAATAAGGTTAAATGTTTATTTTTTAGAGCATTTTGCCATTTTTAAATATTAAATAATACTAAAAAAAGAGGCTGGGATGCGACTCACACTGATAACTTCCCATCCCGTCTGACGATTTTTCTTGCTTAAAAGTTTGTAATTTTTGGTGTTAGGTTTAAAAAGTTGTTTTTTGAATTATTCTTAACAATTTTAAAATTATCAAATTTTTCACATAAAAAAGTAGTTTAATTTAAAAATCTAGCTTTGTTAACTAGATTTTTATTCGAAAAATTTGTTGCCAATTTTAGTAGCATTTCTTAAATTTTTATAAATTGGATGAATGATATTAATTTGAGAGATATCAAGAACCGAACATCAATTTTTACCAAATTTGTGTACTATTTCTTGTAGATTTTATTTTTTTAATGAAAAAACGGACTGTTGGATTTTTATAAAAAAAAAACGACTGAATATCGAAAACAATATTCTCTGTGAAATAAAAATAAATTTGAAAACAACATTTTTAATTTTTGAAAAGCTATTTGAGTCGAAAGCAAATTTTTACCACGTTTTAGTATTGTTATTTTTTTGTAGGTTTTTATTTTTTGTTAAAAAAACTGTCAATTCGTTTTATCTCAAAATTTAACTGAATTTGGACAACAATTTTTTTGTATAAGATGAAAGTAGCTTAAATCAATATCTAAAAGTTTTGAAAAGATATTTGAGTCCAAAATCAATTTTTACCACCTTTTATTAATTTTTTTGTTTAGGTTTTTATTTTTTCTAAATAAAACTGTCAATTCGATGTTTCTCAAAAATTTTCAGAATGTATAAAACAATATTTATTATAAGCTAAAATTGGTTCGAAGCTATAATCTCAAATTTTTGAAAAGATATTCGAGTCGAAAATCAATTTTTACCAATTTTGAGTAATATTTTTTTAAAGTTTTTATTTTTTTATAAAAACAACTGTCCATTCGATTTTTCTCAAAATCCTACCAGATGTAGAAAACTTTATTGTTATTGTTTTGGAGGTAAAATCATTTTGTATTCGTAAAATTATCGAGGTGACAAATTTTGTTGTCAGTTTTTTTGATTTATAAAAAAAAACCGTTTATTGGATTTTTTTCAATAAATATACTTGATTGGTTCACATAACAATATATGACATAAAATTTAATTCAAGTCTTTAGCGTTGTTGGTCCGTAAGTTATATAGGGTCAACCAAAATTTGCACCTTTTTTAATCTGCTAAACACCCACGCAATTTTCTTGAGAGCCCTTTCTGCATCTTTCTGCCTTATTATCTGTATAACAACATTTATTAGAATAACTTCCTATGGGAAGTTAATAAATATAACAAAATGGCTTCCTCATCTTTAAGTATTTTTTAATTCTGTATAATTTCTGATTCCAAATTAATAGAATCGTTCTCCAAATTTAGGTATGTTTGCTTTTTTGCTTTTTTTCGAACTGTTACTATTCAAGTGCGTTTCAATGGAAGTGAATTTTGGAACAACTAGAAAATTCTAAAAAAAACTGAAAATTGCTAAATATGTAGTAAAATATTAAGTCTTTAATAATTGATTCTTTCAAAATTTGCACCAATGATGTTATTAAAAAATCATTGTAAGACATCAATTGATTGATTTGATGCAGTAAAAGTACATAAGACTTACTTCTACGCTTCCTCACAACATAATAATAAATTAAACTCAGAAAATATTATTTTGAATAATCTGTAGGCATACAGATTACACAACACCTCCAGTTGCTCATATTACTTAAAATTTCATACATCCTTAAGTTATTCATAGAATAAAGTGATTGAGATGATCCAATATAGAAATCAATCATTGAAAAACTTAATTAATATTCATTTCCTTAACCGTTCAATCAGCCTTATTACTTACTCCTTTCCCAAAAACAAAAATCGAAAACACCCCAATAAACATGTATTAGAACTTCATCAAAAACTTTCCCAATCAACTAATTAAATAAGGTCATCATAAGAGTATATGTAGATATATTTACTATGTTTATATAAAGGTTTACTTAAGGAAAAGTATGTCTCAAATGTACATAGAGGTATCTTAAAATAAACTCATCTTCTTCATTACTCAAAGTTTATACTAAATCATCAAAAGATATTACAATCGCTTGTCTCAATATAGTATCTAGTACAAAATACACACATACATAATATTTAACTTGATCCTTTTTCAAAATTAAATCCCTTTATTCTTTAAGAGTTTCTCTTATAAAAGCACTTAATCAACCAACAACCATCAGCACACAAGATGTCATATGACTACATGAAACCATTATAATGTTGTTTCACCAACATTGTACCCTTTATATGTGGTCATATTGTTTATAAAGGAGGATAAAACAAGGAGTTGATCCTTTGACATACATATCTTCGAGTTTATATACTCAAATTACTTGCACCATATACAATATACATCTCTGTTATTCCATCCAAATCAATGTCGACTAGGCTCACTACACTTTAAAGCAAGAAGCAATTACTTTCATAAGAAAATAAGGCCTACACAACGTTACACACCTAACCTATACTTAAGGTGACCTTCTATAAACTTTGTTTAAACTTTTGTTTTTAAATTACATGATATGCGACACACCTACGAGTATCATTAAATATTTAAAATATTTTGATTATAGTTTTGTTCGTTGAACTTTCGAATTCTGATGGCAATCATTAATATAAGCTTCAAATTTCAAGTTTATGTCCCTTTGACAGCTCTTAGAGATATAGGGTGTTTTTATTTGTTGTCTATGGCTTGACAGTTGAAAATGTCAAACTGCGTTTAATACCAAAACAATATTTACTTCGTGAAGTTCATAAAGAATTTTTGACTTAACGATTCTCGATTGCTTTTGATGGAGCTATGTTATGTCATTGGCTTATGCTGACAGCCTTGAGCTCGATTACCAACGATTAACGCCATGCTACTGTATTCATTTGCAAAAAGATTCGAACAATTTTAAAAATCGAAGATTCATTCTCTCTTTGATTTTAGTATCAAAGTTGTGAAGTACTTCTTAAAAAAAACACCCGATATCAAAACTTATCAATATTGATTTAAGACTAAGATGGTTACACTGGATATTAGAGAGATTTCAAAGTAAATCGATTGAAAAAATATAATAATACCTTCATCTAGGTAGGAACTTTAGCTAAAGCAGAAAATTCAAATTTCAATGAAGCTGATGACAGAACCGGCGGCGGCGGCAGAGACGAACGGTGGCGATGAAGGCGACAACGGACGTTCTTTGCATTGATTATGCCCTCCGACTTCGATTTCGACTTCCTCTATGACAACGACACTATGAACGTCTCTGACTTGAATGAAATGAGGATGGCATCCAGTTATGTATATCGAAAGGATATACCAATGCCATTGATATTAATTTTAAATTGCATTGCAACGTCTGCGAAGCACTTTTATAATTAGAAATTATTGATCGTTCTAAGGAATAACTGCACATTATATTAAGTGGTCCACAAGACAAGTCGAGGACCTGAATGCTGATTCTGAATGAAACGTAGGAAAAAGAGACTTCTTGTAAAGTAAAAAAAAATAAAAAGAACAGTAATCTTGGTCAGGGATATTAAATGCCAGCAATGTTAAGTTTTATGTTTATCTTTGCACCAGATGGTAAGGCTATTCAAGAGTTATTTAAAGTGTTAATATGAACGTAATTGTTTCTGATTCGAACACCAGATTTAAATACATTTATATGAATATGTTCTCTTTTATACATTCTTTGTGGAAAGACAATTTTTTATACAATGGCGACATATTTCGAAGAAAATATTGGCAAATAATTTAAATGGATTCCTTCCTTTCATTACTTTTAAATACAAGGCGCCTCAAAATAAATCACTCTGTTGGATTGTTATAATTTTTGGAAATGGCGTCTTACGTCAATTAAATTTGACATTTGTAGACCTGACAGCTGCAGTATACGAACAGATAGAATTTGAGAGCTATACTCTACACAGTAAAGACTTCTATCACTCAATATAATTTATTTAAAAAAAGAGTTTGAAGTCAATACTTATTTAGCAAAAGTCAAAAACAACATGTCTTCTGTCATGTAGGTCAATCTTAGGCAAACATTCAGAAAATCCACTTTATTACTAACATTTTTTTATAACAGCTATAGATATACTTTTCTAGATGGTATACAAAATAAAAATGCATTATCTACTTAGTAAAATAAAAATAATAATAATAATAAATTTGACGTATGGAGAACATATACAAGCACTCACTGACGCAACTCACGTTACGAAACATCACAAATGGTCTATAACTTTAAACGATCTTGACATCTAACAATCTCTTAACATATTATAAATTTCAAAAAAACAAAACTCATTTGAATATTTTGACATTTTAGATTTATGGGTACGTTCTTAAGATTTGGGTTTGTTTGATTTTTTTTAGAACCGGCTGATGGACGTGTTCAGATTCATCATAAAAGAAACATTTATAAGTAGGTGCAAATATTACCACTTTAGAAGTTATTAAAATGCTAAGTATTGAGAAAGTTGAAAGATAGAAAAACACTAAGCCCTATACAATAGGTCGTTAGAAATATGTCTCCTGCAAATCTCTGCTCATACCATAAAGAGAATTTTTTTAATTGACTTTTTATAGGAAGTTATTGTTTGGTCAGGGACTCAAACTGGTTCCAACGAGGTTAGGAGGAACCCTCAAGATTCATGTGGTATCACAATGAGCCATTAAACTGGCCTAAGTGTATCCGTTTCCATCTTGGGCAGCCACTTTAACCTAACCCTAACCTATTGCAATAGGTCAGATTAACCAAATTGAAAATTTTTACATATGTTGGTTCCTAGAATTTTAATCCATATTTTCTAGAGAGTTATCCGTGCGTGGGTTGCCAATCTTAAGAACAAGCAAATAAATCAACAAATTCGGTTGAATCAGAATAGCATTCGGTAAGACAAATTTTGGATGCAAACATTATGTATATGAACAAAACATGATAAATGATGTTCTTACACGTGTGGTTTTGTAAAAAAAAAATAGCCAAAAATGTAGTTTTATTATTAAAATTAGGTTTTGCCATTATCTTTTAAAAGTAGACGCCTTGGTTGACTCCAATAAATTCCAAACGAGATGATTAATTTTTGACTTCTTTTTGCAGGGCCTTATGTCAGCAGCGTCGAATTTCCTCTTCCAAAGCATCAATTATCTTTGGCTTAGGCAAACGACTTCACATAAATGCAAAAAATAGTCAGCAGTGTTAAATCGCACGATCTTGGAGCACACGCTACCACAGGCACGGAGATAATGCCTTTATCAAAAGTTAACTTCAATAAATTGATTCTTTCTTTGGCGGTAAGGAACCCAAGATTTGGAAATGTTGTAGAATTTTATTATGATGTTTTAAACCAAACTGAGCATAACAAGTGACAGCTGTCGGAAAGACTAACTCTGAAAAAAGTATTGGCAAATTAAATAATACACCTTTACTATCTCCAAATCGAATGAACAGTTTTCTTACAAAAATAAAAGCTAAGAAAGTATACTGCTAAAATTAAAAAAAAAATTATTTCCCAAGAAAATTAATAAAGAGAGTGACTTTGAACTTATTACCCGTGTTTTGTTGGAAAATCTATCAATAGTTTAGTAGGATTTTAAATGAATAACAAAAACAAGATCCGTAGTATGAATACTACCGATAAGAATTAAAGTAAAACCTTACTACGGATGTGTTTTTGACATTTATACGAGTCTCGAATGTTGGTGCGATTGATATTGCATTTGTACATGGCTGTGTTCGTTGAGTAGTTGTGCATTTGGAATCATGTGTTTTTCATTCGGGAAAAAATCAATCTCTTACTGTTGATATTATTTAGTTTTGTTAATGAAGATTCACTAACTAGGCTTATTTTGCATTATTAGAAAAGATAATTATGTTTTGCTATGTTTCCACTAAAGGTTTATCTCAGTTTAGATTAAATAAATCTTTTTGGGGTTTCCACCCCACAAGAAGATTTAAAAATGATTAAGTTTGACAGCACTTTCTAAAATGCAAATGGTGTTTCTTATGAAGTGCAAGTGAGATAGTTTGATTCGTGTTAAACAATGAAGAACTGAATAGTTCAGCACCTACTTCATGTGCAATTTTTTTTTTAAATTGATTATAACAAAACTATATTTTTTGTACACAAACATGCAAATAAACAGACCATAATGCATTCTCTGTAAAACCAACTCCTCCACACACATTTTTCTTCACAAATTTTAGATCGACTCCGATCTCGACTGGAATCGAGTAAAATGAAGCTTATTTCAACTCGATTCAGTTTTACAAAGAATTATTTTATATCAAAGCTGCAATTTTTAAATTAACTATTTTTATAGAATCTCTCTTTCGCTATAAAACTTAAAAATCTATCGAAAGTTTTTCTAACAACAAAATTAAACCCTACCGAAAATACCTCACTAAAAGGGTAAAACACCTTAAATATTGAATTGATTAAAAAATTTTCTACATTTATCAAATGGGGCTGTTCATAAAATACGTTCGCACACAGAGCGGTTTGGGATCTTACTGAGTGTGACATGGGGGGACGGGGGGTCTATGGTAACGTGACGTTCGCAATTCATTAAAAAATTTAATAAGTAGGAGATGAAAAAGATGGCACGGAAAATGCAAAATGGATAGATGACGATGAAGTGGACCGTAGTTTTGAAATAAATGAAGAAGAAGATGCCGCAATATTTGGGAGCATTTAAAGAATACTTGGACTTCTAATGAAAATGTTTAACGTGTTTACATAAATAATATTTATTTATTCGTTTTAAAAGTTATTCATTACTTTATTTAAATATTTAAATTCTCAAAATTTGAGTAGTATCATTTGAAATTTATCATATTCAGGGGGGGGCTTCGTTTTTGTGACGAAATATTTTTAGGGGGGTCACAGAAAGCGTGAAAAGCATGCCAATGGGGGGAGGGGGTCAGAAAAGCTGATTTTAATGTGACGTATTTTATGAACGACCCCAATGAAAATAATCTATCCAACTATATTTTAAAGAAAAACATTCAAGTGTTGTAGGGTGTGTCACATCCCACATTTTTGTTCTAAAATGCCGATTTAAGCTCCCTTCATATTTAACTTCTTCAATAAGCCATTTTTACAAAAAAAAACATACAATAAATTCCATTTTTAAACAAACTAAAACAACTTTGATATAAATCGAAATACTTTTCCCCAAACGTTTTGCAGTAGAAGAAGAGAATTTCAAATTCTCATATTGATTAAATCAAACAGAACTAAAGTTTAAAATTCAGCATTCGCCTTACCAAATTTATCGATACGTATTCACTTTGATCATTTCAGATTACAATACATAATTTATTTATGCATATTTGTATTTTGACTGCAAAAATATTGTTGTATCAAATTCCATACACAAAATTGAACAGCTTTATGCTTGAATATCGCATGTTGTAGGTATGTCTATACGATTTCATACACATACAAAAAGCTCTTCAGAATTTATTATTATTTCCCAATAATTCCCTTTAACTGCCTGATTCGTTTTTTATCCAACATTTTCAGCCAATAAATGTTCTCTTCTCCCACTGTCTGCCTCCGTATACCCGTGTATTTTGTGTTTTGCATCGATACGTATAATAAAAATATATCTCCTTAATATCGATTTCTTTTCATCCAAAAAACCATGATTACCACATTTGTTGGAATTTTTGTTTTTTACTTTGTGTCAGAGAGCGATTATTGTGGTCATTTTATAGACCACCGAACCACAAATTTCTGCAAATATTCCAAGGATAAAATTCAGTATGGTACCACCAGGCGTATACGTACTTTTTTTATTATTTTGAATTTGGTATTATAAATTAGGAATATCTGTGGTCCCAATAATGTGATTGCGTATTGATTGCTTAATATATGTATGTATTATTTCAATATATAACAATTTGGAAATATCAAAAAAAGTGCTTGAATCCTTCCACAGAATTTAATGGACTCTTTTGTTTCAGTTGAATTTATTTTCAATTTAAAATTGGCAACCATGTATCCAAAGTGAATCATTAGAGAATGGGAAAACGAGATGTTGTAGAAAAGCTATAAATCTGAATTATTCAGTGTAGTATAAGGACTACTGTGTTTGGTTGTTATGTACGCCTTCAAATAGACAAGAAGAAAAGATGGACTCTTTTTGAAGCATTTTTTGTTTTTGTTGCCTTCGTCGTGTGAAAGAAATTGTAAAACAAAAAAACACCCAACAATGAAACTTAATCGGAGAACACTCTCTTGATGGGTCTTGGGCTTTCTGCGTTCAACAATGACTATACTAGAAAAACACATTTAGAGCATCCCCAAGCCCATACCTACCGCATCTTATCCAATTCACTCTGCGTCTCTGCAGTATACTTGACAATTTGACTAAGAAGTAGAAAATGGGTTACAAGGGCAAAACGGTTAAGGCTCAACAAGCTGAGACACTTGTATTTTTTTTTTCTTCACAAGAATCATAAACTTCTGATGCTTAAACTTTTCTCTTATTCTTTTAGTCTCTCTTTCTTTTAGAAGGTTTACACTTAGGGTATCTCTCTGTATCACTTAAGGGTTTTAATATATTATATTTTAAATGTACATATATATGTATATTTTCAACCCTTTGCCTGGACTTAATTTTTTTTTAATCCTTGATTTTCCCACCAACGCTAAGACTATGAATATGACATTTTAATGGCTACACTTTCTTTTAACCCTTTTTATGAGTACATATGGAATGTACTCTGTGAGCTTTAAAATTACCTTGAAAGGTGTGCCTTTGCCTTTGACAAAATATTAAATTTGACTATGGTCGTAAACTTAAAACGGACATGTACAATTTTGGTTAAAAAGAAATAAGCATGTGTAGGAAATATAATTTGTGAGACATAAAGTAATACAACATTGTGGATTGCAACAAACTTATTAAAAAAATATTTTTTGAAGTTTATAGTTTTTTGTTTGATAATGTTTGAATGGGTGGGTAATTTTTGTATTTTCTCTTCCTAAAAAACTGTTCTTTTTCAAGCCCTACACGTTCACAATTTTATGTATCTCAAGGGAGCATCACTTCTGGGTCAAACTCGAGATTTAATTGCACTACTTGTCAACCAAACCTGGGGGAAACTGTGTTACATAAACGGATTTAATTTGTTATATTTTAACTGAAATGAATAACATAAATTTATTAGTTTTTAAGCTGTTATTATACATTTAGTAAGTTTTATTCCTCTCGTTTTGGTTTTATGACCCACATGTTTATAATTTACCCCTGGTTGAATTAGTTGTGTGGCTCACACTCGAAGAACCTTGGAAATCTTGTTAGTTAAAATTAAAATTTTGCTTTGAAAATTTTGTTAGATTGAAAAATAAGTTTTTCTTAATGTATTCACAGGGTAACATTAAATTCGTCCCCTTGACTTCACTTTACAATTTTGTTTTATTGTTTACTGGTAACATGACCAACACCAACGAAATTACATTTTTTTCTGTCACACAAATAAAATAATATTTTTTTTGAAGAATTTGGTTATTCCGAAATTGAATCTGGCCTTATTCAATTTCATTTTTCTATCACAACGGAATCACATTTTTAAAATATACCCCTCAAAAAGTTCTAAAGTCAACAAAAATTGGAGTGTTTAAAAATATGTTTTTAAATTTTTTAAATTAATTTTTAGTGCTGATTTCGAGTCCAAACTCCAATTTAAACTGTCCGCTCAAGTTTAGAAAATACCAGTTTACAACATTATTTTTTTATATTTTTCAAAAACTTTATAGGGGAAACTGGGGCACATTTGACACTTAATTTTTAAAAGTCTGTTTTTCCGAAGATTATATATGAATTCCAATACTTTTTTATTTATAAGATGCATTGACTATTCTAGATAAGACTCACAGATACATTTTATTGTTATAACAAATGCATCATTTTTTTAAAATTTGTTTAAAAAAAAAGTCATTTTGTCAAAAGTGCCCCGGGCATGGGGAACCTTTGACTTTACGCGGGGAACATTTGACAATTGCAGTTTTATCTCATGATCGTATGCATAAAAAGGATTAGCGGGTGTTTGAATGGAAAGAAAAGTCAAAAATTGTTTTAACGATTTATTTTAACAATATAAAAAACATAAATAAATAAATTCACTTTCTTTAAAAAAAAAAATAACACGTTATAAAACTTCATTTTAAAAACTATCAGTCCATAAGGTCGTTAAGAATTATTCATAGGAACATTTATAAATATCTTATTTAATATAGAGATTGCCGAAGTCAAATTCAAATAAATATTTTTGACGACAACGAGAAGTTGAGGCTGGATTTGTGGGTTGTGGCAGTTTGAATTTGATTTCACTCCTTAAAGCCAAAGAAATATCTTCAACGGCTGGTTTAGTAAAAAGCCAACCTACCAATGATGCTTTTCTTAGATAGTTAACAGTGTAAGTAGAGTTACTGTGGACTTCTGCAATTTCCCCCGCATAGTAAAATGGCTTCTTAGAATTTTCACCGAATTTCACAAGAACATAATTTCCGACTTCCAATTTCTCATCATCTGTAAGCTTATAGTCAAAAAGCTCTGTTCTTTCCATTTCGAAATTATCTTGGTCAGAAATGAAACCGTTAGATTTATCAGATTCGGCATAGGAAACGCTTAGCATAACAATATTAGCACAACAAATCATGTTGGGGCACATTTAACAAATGTCAAATGTACCCCTACTATTAGTCAAATGTGCCCCCTTTGCAAAAGTCAAAGGTGCCCCAAAGGTTTTTCATAACATTTGTAATGTTTTTTTTATATTAATGTTTTGATTTAACAAAATTGGCTTTAAAATATTAATAATTTAGGAACAATGCTATCATAATATTAATTCACAATAACAAAAACTTTTTTATTTTGTTCACGAACCTCTTACAAACCTGTAGTCAAAAATTACATCAAAAATCCCGAAATCACAAAAACACGTGTTACTCGATGACGAGTTGAAGCAAACTGCCAAAGTTCATAACGTTTCTTTATATTATTATTATTATTATTATTATTATTATTCCAAGCTTTATTCACTCATTAATACTTTAAAATTTACAATAATTTTATAATTACCAATTGATTGAATATATTTACATTACATTTAAACAAGTATGTGTACGTAAAATTAATTAAATTACAAGAAACAAATAATTCAATAAAGGTTTAAAACTAATTTAAATATATACATTATTTGAAAAGAGAGGTATAATTTTAGGTTATCTGAGCATAAGCCTCCCCCAGACTTCTCCATCTTCTTCTATCTAGTGCTTCTCTCCAATAAAGTGGGCATATTTTTCGGATGTCATCCTTCCAGCGTTTATGTTGTCCACCTACGCTTCTTTTGCTTTCTAAGGGTATCCATTCGGTTACTAATTTTGTCCATCGATTATCAGGTGTACGTATTACATGTCCTGCCCATTCCCATTTGAGTTTCTTAAGCCTGTGTCTAACGTCTTCAAAATTAGTTTGACTTCTTATATTCTGATGGTTAATTTGCTGGGCAATATGAACGTTCAAAATAGCTCTCTCCATTGTTCTCTGACATGATTGGAGTTTCATTTCAGTGTTTTTCGTGACTTGCCAAGTTTGGCACCCATAGGTGAGGATTGGAATAACTGTTGAGTCAAACACATATTTCCTTGTTTTATTCGAAATATTCAATGTAAGAAGATGCTTAACGTTCCAGAACTGCCTCCAAGCGTTCGTCATTCGCTGCTCTATATCCTTTTTTTCTTTGTCTTTGAATGAGATAATCTGACCAAGGTATGTGTAGTCTTCAACGTATTCTAGTATATTGTTATTAAAACTAACTGGATCATAAGCACCATTTGTCATAATTTTAGTTTTCTGTTGATTTGTTGACAACCCAATATTTTCGCATTCCGAGCATAGTTCGTTTAGCATCGTTTGAAGCTCTTCACTGCTGTTTGCGATAATTATAATGTCATCGGCAAATCGGAGGTTTGAGAGACATTTGCCATTTATCTTCAATCCTTTGTCTTCCCAGTCTAGCTTTCTAAATACTCCTTCTAAGGCTGCGGAAAACAGTGCTGGTGAAATTGGATCTCCTTGCCTAACACCTCGCGATATTTTAAAATCTGATCCGATGCATTCCGTTTTTATGTGGGATGTGCTCCTGTCATACATTTTCTTTAGGATTCGAACTATTTTTTCGTCTACACCTTGATTGAGAAGCGCCTTCCAAATAAATCTTTGCTCTACTGTGTCAAACGCTTTTGCAAAATCGATGAAGGCAAAGTATATTGTGATGTTATACTCTTTGCATTTTTCTATTATTTGATTAACGGTTTGTAGATGGTCTATTGTTGAAAAACCTGATCTAAAACCGGCTTGTTCAAAAGGTTGATTTAAATTAAGAGTGGTTTTCATTCTCTCATATAAACACTTCGCAAAAACCTTGTATATCGATGATATTATGCTTATCGGGCGATAATTGTTGATATCGTCCCTGTTCCCTTTTTTATGTATGAGAATTATTTCCGATTTCGTCCATTGGTCTGGGACTTCCTCGGTGACCAAAACCTGATTGAAAATAGTAGTCAACCAGTTGGCCAGTGAAAAGTTGCCGAACTTTAGGTATTCAGCTAATATCCCATCGTTTCCTTTGCTTTTTTCATTCTTTAAACTATTTATTGCTCGCTCTATTTCACTTTTAAGAAATAGTGGAAAATCTTCTTCCTGGTTTTGTCGCTCTAGAAATATATCATCAGTGTCTACTATGCGTGTTTTGTATAGATCAATGTAGAAGTTTGTAGCTATTTAGTTAATATTCTTCCTTTCGTGAATTCTTTTATCATTATCCGCCATTGCTGTTATCCACTCTTTATAATCTTGGATTGCACACTTTGCCTTTTTTATTGATCTCGTTTCTTCGATTACTGTCTTTAAGAGGTTGTCATTGAATTATTGGATGTCTTCTTGACAACGTTTTTTGATGTTCTTCCTTATATTTTTCAAATCTTGTTTTTCTTGGGCATTTAGATTGGTCTTTTTTCTAATACTATCACGAAGTGCTATCATATTTAGAGTTTCATTCGATAGTTTTTGCTGTTTTTGAGATACAGCAGTGAGAATATACCTGTCTGCAGATTCTTTTATAGTTTTTTCCAATTTGTTATATGCTATTTGAGTAGGTTCATTTAACCTTGATATAATGTTATATCGTTGTTGAAGATCAGCATTATAACTTTTGATTATATCTGTACTTATCGATTTTGTTAATACTTTTCTTGTAGTTTTATGAAGTTGCCTAGTTTTATGGTTGATTAACAACTCCGCGCGTACTATCCGATGATCTGATTCGAATTGAAAGTTATTAAGTACGGACACATCTTTGAGGATTGATTTTTTATTGCAAAGAATAAAATCTATTTGGTTTTTGTACTTTTGGCCTGGTGAATTCCAGGTCCATTGATTTTGCGGTTTCTTTTTAAATAACGAGTTTCCAACTATAAGTTTTTGTTGCCAAATATATTGGATAAGACGACAACCTTTTTCATTTCGATTACCGTAGCCATATTCTCCCATAATGGTTTCTTCGCCATTTTTCCTGAAACCTAATTTGGCATTGAAATCACCGATTATCAGTAAAATCTCTGTTTTAAAGTGTGCTGTTGCTATTTCCAGTGTCTTGTAAAAGCGATTCATCTCGTCATCAGTTGCTTTCTCAGTTGGTGCATAGACTTGTATGATGGATATGTTACAATTCTCTACTTTGACTTTCATTCCTATTATCCTATCGTTAAATCCTTTAATTTCTTGAATATTCTTTTTTAACTCTTTGTTTATAAGGAAACCAACGCCAGGCCTTGTTTAGTTCCGAAGTAAGCAAATATATTTCCGTTGTTGAGTTCTTGTATGCTTTCGCCTTGTCGTCTTACTTCTGCTAAACCGATTATATCCCAATGTATCTTATTAAAATCTGGTAATTATTTTAAAAAAAAACTTCGAATTGAGATTTTTTATTTTAAATAAAAACCTGAAAAAATACTTCTTCTTGATTGTTTTATATCTCTCTAAAATGTTTATATCAATTGTTCTTAACAGAATTAACAATTGCAATAATTGAATTCAGTATTATTATTATTATACCATAAAGTATAATACAATATAATACAGAATTTTGACCATACATTATTTTTAAATACAGCATTTCAATTCGCTTCCTAAAACCCCTTAAAAGTGGTATTCGACTCAGATTTCGTAAGAGTGAAAAAAGATATTCTCGCTATCGTTCAAAAGTAACACTACGAAGTGGAGCAATTAAGTTCCGGGAATTTGTCAATAAAAAACAAGATAATGAAGTTTTAGGAAAAATTTTACTATCGACCCTCACAATAATCTCCCTTTAACTCTACACAACGATTCCAACGTTTCTCCCATGATTGGAAACACCCTTGGTAGTCCTCAGAAGTTAGCCCGTTTAGCACCACGGTTAGAGCTTCTTGGATCTTCTGTTCGTCATCATGATAAGTTCCTTGAGTTGCGACTTCATCTTGGGGCATAGAAAATAGTCGCAGGGAGCAATATCGGGGCTATATGGGGGTGAGGTAACGTTGGGATGCGAGATAACAGATCCTCGCAAATCGATTTCGGCATTTGTTTTTGTTCATGGGTGAGAACTTTAGGCACCATCTTTGCGCAGATCTTTCGCATGTTCAAATTCTCGTGTAACATCTTGCGAACCGTTTCTTAGTTGATGTTTAACTCGTAAGACAATGCACGAATGCTTAGGCGATGGTCAGACGTGGTCAACATGCGTAAACGATCAACATTCGTACATTTTGATTGTTAAAATTTTTCCTAGCTTTTTTTGTTTTTGCTCATATCGGGAAGTATTGGACCAAGATTTCTAGAGCTCTGAATATCTTTAATTTTTTTGACTTATTAGTTTTGTTTTCTGTAAAAAAAAACTGATATCGCTCTGCAGCGCAAAAATAAAAAGACAAGAGGCTGATAACTTCCCATCCCGTTTGTCGAATTGTCTTGTTTAAAAGTTTGTAGGTTTTCGTGTTTTGTGAAAAAAGTTGTCACTTGAATTATTCTAAAAAAATTTTAAATTACCAACAATATTTTTCGTATAAATAAATAGTTTAGTTTGAAAATCAAGTTTTATTAAGTAGATTTTAAGCCGAAAACAAATATTTACCAATTTAAGTACCATTTCTTAAATTTTTACAAATTGGATGAATGAAATTAATTTGAGAGATATCAAGAACAGAACATCAATTTTTACCAAATTTGCGTATCTACTATTTTTTTTTGTATGAAATAATGGACTGTTGGATTTGAATAAAAAAACTATTGAATATCGAAAACAATATTTTCTATGAAATAAAAAGCGTTTAAAGACAATATTTTTAATTTTTGAAAAGCTATTTGAGTAGTTAATAAATTTTTACCAACTTTTATAAATTTCTTTTTTTAGGTTTTTATTTTTTGTACCTAAAAATTTCAATTCGATTTTTCCCAACATTTTTCAGAATGTTAAAAACAATAATTCTTATAAGTTAAACTAAGATGGAAGCCATAATCTCACATTGTTGAAAAGATATTTGAGCCGAAATTCAATTTTTACCAACTTTGAGTAATGTTTTTTTCTGGTTTTTATTAAAAAAAACTGTCCAGATTTTAAAAACGTTATTCTTCGTTGCACAAAACTGTTTTGGTGATAAAATCGTTTTGCATTCGTAAAATTTTCGAGGTGACAATTTTTTTTTTTATTTTTTTTGATTTATAAAAAAACGTTAGTTGGATCTTTTCCAAAAATATGCTGATTTGATATCACGTTACAATATATAATATAAAATTTAATTCAAGTCTCTAGCGTTTTTGGTTCGTAATATTTTTAGGGTTAACCAACATTTTTATCTTTTTTTTAAACTGCTTTTACCATAGCAAAAACCAAAACCATCCTCGCAATTTTCTTGAGAGCCCTTTCTGCATCTTTCTGCCTTATTGTCTGTATAACAACATTTATTTGAAGTCGATATCTCTTTTGGTTCTTGAGCTATGGATGACGAAAAATCGTCGCAAAGGTACGGACGTAATTATTTATTCACTTATTAATAAACTATTATCGCTCTTCAGCGCAGTAATAAAAACAAGATGATCATAGTTTTGTTAAATTAGGAAGAGCTATTCCTGCTGTCAATAAAACAAAAAACACACTTTACAGGGGTTGTTGAAAAAACATAAAAATACCTAGGCTCAACTTTTTTGTAGACTTGAAACTTGTTTTCATTATGCATCTTTGTAAGTACCACAATCCGAAATATGATTCACATTCATCATTTAAATATCTAGAACACCTGGAACCGGATACAATTCAAAACAAACTTCTCAAAACTGTTTTTAGGAGCATTTTTTCAAAAGAACTTATTTCAAACAAAGACAAAAGTTACCTCAAACAACATTTGAAATGCGCTTTAATAAATCTCAATACAATTTTCAAGAATACTTCTTACCATAATAAGAAAAACAAAAACTTTGTTGTGTATTTTCCGTATCATCTTCTTCCAATATAAACAAAATTTCAAAACATAACAAAGCTTTTGTAAATTCTAGCCACAAATCATCACCCTTTTTGTGTGTGGTATAAAATGAATAACTTGAAGGATTTGTGGAAAGGGGGGCGGGAGGTATTACTCCTTACCCGTCAAATATAAAGTATAAAAGTCAAATATTTAGGGTGGAAACAAACTATACTCTTAGCAATAGTAGAATAAAGGGGAGGCTACATCGACAAGTAAAGTAGTAACAGAAGGTAAAATGAGGTTACAGAGTACAACCCCACATCATAACGTCTATAAAACTATATACGTTTCTCTTCACAACCATCATATACATATAGAAGATCGTTGACCGAATATTTTTGGGGTAAAATGTTTGCCATTTTCATCGGGTTTTAATGTAGGGAGAACCTACTTCCGTTTTTGGAATGGGACGGACTATGCATTCACTCTTTTTTGCCATCCCTATTTCCCTTCTGTGCCCTAAAACAATATTCAAGCAGACATTGTCAGTGAAATAATAAAAATTATTATTACTTCGTGTATGACGAAATCTCTGTCAAATTGAGGAGGAAAAACCCTCGCTCGGAGGCAGATGGTATCACCACCAAATTGCAGGGGTGGTGACACCGCACCGGATGCCGTGTGGTGCGGTGCTATGGATTTATGTGAGGGGTGGAGGTTAAGTATAATTCGAAAGTGTATTCATCGATTGATATGCTGTTGATGCGGAATATCTTTTGCGATACACTTCAATCCGCTCGCATATTGGCAGTTATCGGGTGGGGGAGGGAAGGGATATAGGGTTTAGGGTGTACATTGTATAACCTCAATCTGTATCCTCAAATGTTTAACATTTGCAAATCTACAGGAAATGGAATCGATTTTACATGTGACAAACAGCAGAAAATACTGTGTACAATTTGTTTTGCTTTTCGTGTGTTTTTATTTTCTTTTTTTTTCGAATTGGAGCCTTGCTTGGAGCCTTTTCTACCCTCATTTTTATTTTTGGTGGTTTTTGCCTTGTGGATTATTATTATTTGAGATTTTGGTTGAAATCGAGTGTGCGGCTGGGGCGCTAAGGGATTTGAGTTTTTGGTGTTTTGGTTTTATAGAGGGTCATAAAATCAATTTTAGAATTGAGCTTGCATTTGTGATGTAGTTGAATAGGTTTAGTATTAAAAAATAATGACTTTGGTCAGGTGGTGGCGTATAGACGGTAAAGATAATAGGGAGGTTCATATGAACGAGTATGAATTTTGTGTGTAATTTGACCTATACACTCGTAATATAACCAATAACGATCGGTTATTGAAATACACGTTATTTTGGAATTTATGCTGAAAATTGTGAGAGAAGAATACGTTTATATGAATATAAATATGTACACACATATATACCCCATTGCAATGAATTAATAAATCATGAGGTAACAAACGGTTTTTACTTAAGTCAGTAAAAGAGTTTTTAATTGGTAATGTATAACTAGCGTAGTAATACAAGTACTTTTAATTTTATATTTTAAGTTGGCATCAGTGACATTTTCAACTAGTGAAAAGACTTTAGTTTGAAGGGGTGTGTTCAGAGAAATATTGCAATAGACGAGTTCAGTTTTTTTCTTAATAGCGAGTCTGCACATCTGCGGTTTTGTAACTGACTTTAAAATTGAACTTTATCTAAAGTTTTTGATTAAATTCGTTCGAATTTTATTTCAACATGAATCCATCACGGTTTTTGAAATATATGTATTCAACCTTTTAAAATTCGAACAATAAACAATATTGGCAATATCAAGGATTTGTAAATTGATGAACAAATTCGTGTTTTTAAATCTATAACCTCTATCTTTAATACTCCATTAAATAATTTCGGTTTACTTACTTTTTAAAAACTTTTTAAAAAAGTTTATAATCCTTACTAGCAGTGTCTATCCTACATAAACCAAAAAGGGACGTTAAACTATATCTATTACAGCTTGTTTTTGAAAGAAAAAGGTAAAAAATATATGAAGATAATTTTTGTTCTTATAGCGAATCTATCTTCTAAACAAGACAATGTCATTCCAAGTTTTTAAAAATATATTGAAGAAATATATGATAATTGTTAGCATTATGTTGGTATTTTTAAATGTAGGCATAGCTGAAATCGGAGTGCGAGTTAAGAAGAAAAATTAAAACTAAAACGTACATATTTTTCAAATCCATGAAAGCACAACATTCTAGTATTTTCAAAATTTCGTATGGAATCAAATAAAGACTCATGTGTAAGTCATTTCATAACAAATGACGCTTTCTTAAAACAAAGTAATATATTGAAATAATTCAAACTGCATCAAGAACTTTAACTTTAGCTTTACAAAATCATATTCAATTTGTTTAAACAATTGTGTGTTATTTATTTATTTATTTATTTATTCTTCTCTACGATATACATCAACAGATTTGATAATTAAATAAAACAATATATAGATATATAACATATATAAAAGTTTTTAAGTTGTATTAAATTTGTGTGTTAAATATGCTAATAATAATTTTTAAAAACAATCTCTTAACAAACTTATATCTTGAACATAGTAAGCATTATTAAATAATTTACAGCTATGACTTAAAGGTTCACGCAATTCATAATTAGTTCTATGTGAAACTTCGAATAATAAGGGCCTCAATCTTAATGATCTTGAAGGAGCATAAATATTTATCAAAAAGCAAGCTAGAGCAATCAATGTAATTACACAAAACATCCCGAACAAACATTATACTATACTCGTACATTTCTCTACGCGATTCAAGAGATTGCATTCCTAATAAAAGACACTTTGAACGATAAGAAAAATGAACAATATCAACATTTTTAAAAAAATGCTCAAAGAAAAATGCAAGATGTTTTTCTGCACTCTTTCAATCTTAGTTATATCAGATTAAGTTGTTGGATTCCGCACAACGCAACCATATTACAAAGTAGGTCTAACAATACTAGAATAGATAGATTTTAAAGTACATGGATCAGAAAATTCTAAAGAATTTCTTTTCATGAATCCCAACAAACAATTTGCTTTTGAAATTGTAGAATTTATGTGAAGTTGAAACGTAAGTTTACAAATTTATTAAGATCATTTTGCATAAGCAAACGATCAGCAGAATTAGAAATAATTGCGAAAAACTTAATGTCATCACCAAAGATGAGACATCTGCAAAATTTTAAAATGGCAGGCATGCCATTTACAAGAAGTAAGAACATAGGATGTCCCAAATGACTCCCTTTAGAAACACCAGAGGTAACAATTATTTCCTTAGAACAAATGTCATCTACAACTACCATTTGCTTACGACCAAACAAGTAAGATTTAAACCAACCAATCAAAGGTTCAGAAATTTCACAGCACTCAAGTTATACCCTAGCTCTTGAAACACAACACTGTATTATATAATTTTTCCATTTCAGAAAGACTTCTTTCAAAATCTTGGTCTTTTAGGAAAATAATATATAATGTGGTATTTCAATTCATATCGACAAATTCTTTTGGAAAATTATTATGGTTTTTAAGGCAGAAAAAAAAACTTTATTTTGTTAACTATTGTTATAAAATTCTATAATATATTGTTTGTTTTTTAAAATTGAATAACATTTGTCGCACACATTTAATGAATTTTGATTAACGTTCAGTCAGTCAAGTGTAAACGAAGCATAAAATAGAATAAATAACAACGAACACACCCTTCAGTCTGCCAAAATGTATTCATTTATTGTTTGCTTCACTTTACTGCCTCCTACATTTCACAATCCGAAACTCCATCTTCACTGAAATATTTGTACAGGCTACTAGTTTCCGTCTTTATTTTTTTTTCCTTAAACGTTAATTTTGGTCATATTTTTACACTTTGTCTAAAAATGTCGATACCTCGATCAGAAGAAGCCTTATCTGGAGGAGTAGCCTGAATTTTTCCAACATGTTTGGGTTTATATTTGCAATAACGAAATAACTTTGGTCTTCAAGTATTGACCATCATTTTGGGCTTATCGGCGAGGTTTAAACAATTATCTTCATATTTCTGCACATTATGGTTGTGCTATTAATGAACGAAAAAGTCCATAATCATGGCTCTAAAGCAGTCACCATTTTTAAAGAAATACGGACCAATCATTCCAGCAAACCATAAAGAAAACGGTGTCTCAGGAATATCATCACTCCAAACATAGCAATTTTGTTTATTGTGCGTAAAATTTTTACCCTTTTATACTGACTATTAAATACGCGATACGTATATCGAACAGAACCATGATTTTAAAAATTAATTTGAAAATTTCGAAGCGATGTTTAGGCGTCAAGCTATTCATGTTTAAATGACAAATCCAACTAAAAATCTATCGCTTAACAACTGCAGATATGGACTGCAGTAAAAATAGTGTTCCCCACTAAAAGTTCTACACCTCTAAAAACAATTTCATTGTAAAGGTTGTTTCAGATAAGGTATTTGAAATGAAGTTCTAGAATTCATCTAAAATGTACCCTAATCTTTTTGTCATGTTCTTCTAATCATGAATGGAGCAAATAATAAGATCTCCTGTCTTAGAAATGGATGAGCTTCTAATGGATCTGTTTCCTTCTCACATATTTTACCAACGTATCATTACGTAGCAAAATGTCACAGCCGTTTATCGTAGAAATGTCACTTTCTAACTATTTAAACTGCCAAAATAGTACAGTATTATGTACTTTGTTCGTCTCATTTAATATTAATCGACAACTTAGGCTATGTGCATACTTCATGAATTTATTCCCAAAAGCAAGACATATCTTGTATATCCTATAGTCTGCCGTAGTTGAATGACATAAAAGAACCATTATTTAACGCTTAGCATCGTTAATATTTCCGGTAACATCACAAGAACTCACATGGAATCTACTCGTATATATATATGATGTTATATCACTTCTAGCGTCGTCGTCGTCGTCGTCTTTCGTTGCAAATACTGTAAGCAAGTGGGGGTAAATAAGCTTAAAGGTATGTAGATAGGTAAACAAACTGTGAATAATCCTTGTTAAGAGTCATTGAGCACATTCAAGGAGTGGGACTATGTGAGACACATAGTTCGTAGGTACGAGTACATATAGTTGCCTAATGTCTACACTACATAGTATTACCTTTGATATTTGCTAAAAGAATTAACAACCCACAAAGTCAGCACTACGATGCATATAAACAAAAAGTCCTATATGTCCCATTCTGGACGTTCTATCGTCCTAAACCTAAACGACTATAAAGCTGAGTTGATTTAGCGTAAGCGTAAGGTGAGAGAGATACATTGCTGAATTAATTTTCAAAATTGAATGCTCCAATTCGAAATTAAGTTCTCTTTTCGATTCTCATAGCATCAGAGACTATGAAGGTATGCATAAATGATAATGAACAAAAGCGTTCATTATTCAAATTGAAGAATGTGGTGAGGCAAAATATAGCTCATCTTGCAATTCTTAGTTAAATTTTGTCCATCAGATAAACTCTCTCTCACTGAGACTGACCATTTATATGTTGAAAACACCAAACCCAGCTATACAGCTACAGCTCCAATCTCCAGCATGGATAATACCCTTAGGCCAGTTTGTATACTGCCAGTTATACAAATGTTGACAATGACACTATGAATATTTAAGCTGCCGGAAACGGAAAGTGTGGTGATATTACAACAGAACAGGCAGCATGGGAATCCATAGTAACAACGAGTATATTCCTGATGATGAATTTTAAATACCTACTTTGTATACTCTGAGTTATCTCGTTCTTTGGAAAATGTGAACGATAAAGAAGTAATTAAGGAAATAAATGGAGTAGGTTTGGTTAACCACATAAAGTTTTGGTGGTTAAGGCTTAGCAGATAATATTACTTTTGAAATAAATAATAAAGCATGTTAGATACATAATATACATATAAACATAGGAATATATTGCAGAACTCTTATATCATATAAATTTATTATAAGACCCTTAATATTTAATTAAAACGCCTTTACTCTGCCAATGAGAATTTACAGTTTTTGCCATAACAATGCTAGGGAATTTTTAGTGTATTAAGCTTGTTTAAGAATATCAAAATTATTTTAAGGGCCAGCCGTAAAAAAAAGGGGTTAATATGGGGTGAATTTTTAAGAATTTGAAAACTAAAAATAATACTACAAGACAGAAATATTATTGGGATGAACTTATTAGCTTTTTCCCGGTAAATAATAAAATGACATTTATTTTTTCGTTAGGAAAGTTTAATTTGCCATTACTTTTGCAAATAAATCTGACCAACAGTGGCTTGAATATTGGCTTCAAATGTTTCAAAAGTTGCTAATGGTTTGTGGGCATAAACCAATAACTTTACAAGCCACATGGCACCAACAATTTATTTTTCGCACTAAATGTGTATTATATAGCTAAGAGAGCTGAATGACAAGTCTAGGCGCTTTAGTTTTACAAACAACAGGGCTCACCAGGCACCGTTAAGGCGGGTCTTTTTTTCTTTTGCAAAGAATTAAGGACCCCACCTCACAAAAAAGACAATTTTAATAGCTTAATGAAGAATCCATACAACCAAAAATAAACTTTATCACTTAAAGTTCTGTCGTTAAACGATTCATGACGAATTGTCAAACATCACTGAACAAGTATATAAACGCAGTTTGACATTTTCAACCGTCCACCCATAAAAAATAAATATTGAAACTTCTCAGGTCTCTTAAAAAGCACAACTCTTGGCTCAGAAAATTTTAAATTGGTGATAAGTTTATGTCAAAAACTTAACGAATATTTTTGGTATGGAAAGAAAAGTCATAATATTCATAAATTTGAAAGAAAAACTAACCTCCTAAACACATCCCTGCAAAATAAATTAAGGATTTGATATTTGAAATAGCGTTGTTGACATTTCCAGTGACAGCAAATATTAAATTAAATTAGGAAAAAGTGAGCGTTCTATTGGTACTTATATAACTTCACTAACTTTTAATAATTTAATAATATTTTTTAAGTCTTGTTGGTTCCCTCGGCGATAAGGTCGCAGGCTTTTGTTTGCTTCAATTTAATAAAATATGGATCAGCCTGTAATACAAATAGAAATTTCGATTCGTGTCGAATTCAATCATTAATTTTAACGAAACTTAACGAATCACACTTGAATGGGATTATGGTTCACTTGGGCGTGCATAAATGAGCTAAATAAAATTATATAGTTGAACCTTCACTGAACCAAGAGTGAAATAATATCCCACAATTGTGCAACTGGCTCAAATTCTCTGAAATCTTATCTCAAAATAATCCGGATCTGACCTAAGAACATGTTCTTATATAAATCATACATCATCGCACACTTTCCCTTATGTTTGGGGATACATTTTTTTCTGGCAGAGCATATCCTGAATTATTGCTAATATCCTGATGTAGGTACTGGTTCATACACACACACATTATGACCTGTCAGATAACCTTAGAAATGCACCTTCAACTAACCAACATTCAATTGCTTAAATGAAAAGTGACATTCTACCGACAAAAAGTTTGTGCTCCCAAGAAATTGGAAGAAACAACCACCTACATATAAATATATATGATTGTTTGTATATACATTTAATTGAATTGGAGATGTTATTTTTCCCCTTCAGTCGAACTTTAATCAATTTTTCCTTACCTCCCTTTACTTGGAGTGCAAACAAAAAAGACGGGAAAAAGGAAAAGATATAAATTCGCAGAGTCGTAGTCGGCTCTCCCTTATATATGTATGTATATAAAGGACATTCCAATATTCTACTAACTTATAAGTATATTGAATCTCTTCCAAGGAGATTGAACGGAAGGGTTTTCTAATCGATTGAAATTATTTGCTTTGTAGACATTTTCCAGTTCAGTTCAGTATTGGTAGCAATTGTACCTATGTTCTTATACAGTGGTACAGAGTACACCATCATCCAACATCCTAAATGCTCTTTTACATCGTTGTCGTCGTTTTGTATAAGGACATGGTTTTAGCTGTATATACATAATATAAATCATACTATATAATATAATATATGTATGTATATGTATGTGTACATTTATGGGTTTTGAGCAACAGGAAGAGGAACGAATCACGAGTACCAGACGACGACGAACGCTTAATGCTGAATGGATTGAAATCGAATATGGTACTGACAAAATAAAAGCTACTCTAGTATGAAACTGAAATGCGCCAATTCACATGATTGCACTACCAGCAATACCAGGACCCAGCCAGCACCCAGCATTAACTCTAAGGAAGGTTTTATTCGTTTCCAGGAAATGGTTGGCAACAAAAATGTGTAATAGGGATTTCAGTACCAGTATAACAAAATCAATGTGAAAATTGGCTAAGAGAGAAACTTCCGCTTGAAACTTGAAATTGATTTTAAAACGTTCTTCTTGGAGTTCCGTATTTTATCAAAATGTACAAATTTCTATAATCATTTTAACAAATTTGTTTAGATAGATATGTATCTTTGTTAAGTTGCTAAAAAGTACTTCATATGGTAATTCAACAAAGTCGGTATGTTACGTTAAGTGTAGTTTGTTCGTTTTCAAGCTATAGTATTTCGGTCCGAAGATAATTTGTATGTCAAGTAAAATATTTTGTATTGTACTAAAAAGCTTTGAAATAAGTCCAGGCGCCTGTTTCAATAATATCCTGCATAGTCAAATTTATAAAATTTTTAATTTTTAAGTTGAGCCGAATTCATCGATGATAATATTCGATACTCGTTGAACAAGTCTGCAGACGGTTGCTTTGCTTAATTCGTGCATAGATGCAACTCCATGATATTGGGCTTCATTCCCAACCCATTGTAGTGTACACAACAATTTTTGCAATCTAATTGTAGTTTATTTCTAGTTCTAATCGAAAACTGTCGAAAAAACATCGAAGTTAGTAGTTGTAGTTTCACTACTCTTCTGTCACTATTCTCGACTTCTTCGTTTTCAAAAAAAAATAATTTGCAATAATTACTATTTTACAACGGTTTTTCCAAACAAAATAACGTTTTCCAACTCTCTCTCGAGTTGCTCTCGATGGATTATAAACCCTCTACAAAATAAGCAATTTTTGAAATTGAAATAAATAATAGCGTTTAACCTAAAATCAGCAATTTTTGAAATTGAGTTAAATCACGGCATTAACCCTAAATTTAAAATTTATCGTTCTTTGGTGAATTCATAAACATTTTATAAAATTTCAAAACCTTTAATTTAATTTTGTATTACTTTTCGAAAACTTTCATTTAATTTTGTATTACTTTTCGAAAACTTTTCAAAACAAAATTTTACTTGCCAATAAGAATTTGCCTTGCATATTACTGGAAAGCTTTTCAATATTCTAAATATTTTTGTAAAATTAATTGTATGGTGAAACAAAAAGAACAAATAATTTGCAAAGTCACAAAACTTTTCACTTTTCAGAAAAGAAATTTGGATTTGATGTAATGTATTTTGCAAAGAAGAAAACTTTTCAATCAACTAATTTCGTCTTTGCAAATTTGTGTTTGTTGAAACGTTATTTGCAAATTAAAAGAGCAAAGTTGCAAAGTGACAAGTGTAAAGCTTCTTCGAAAGTATTAGGCAAAATTAACAAAGAAAACTAAAATTTCTCTGAAACGTTTTAATAGAAATTAATTGTCCACCTAAAACATGGGAAAAATCTTACTATCTTTCTTGTGTAGAATTGTATGTACAATTTTGTTTAATACATAGTTTACGAACGGTTTTAAAGAAACTGCAAACTTCCCTTTTCACACTCTTGACATTTGTTAGACGACTCAAAATTTAGGGTACTTTTTAAAAATTCTCGCTATTTTTTCGTAATGAATATCTAATTTTTTGGTGAACATCAATAATGCGTCGACTATCTCCAAGGCTAAATTCAACAAATTTCAATGTTCCTTATTTAATTTGTTTTTGAATATATAAAGTAGTGCCAATTTATTTCACCCAAATTTGCAAGTTCATATTTACATAAAATGCTTGACGTTACAAAATAAAACCTCATTTAAAATACAAATCAATATTGTATCAATACATAAAAAACGGAACTTACAAGTTGCTGCATTGCTGCATTCTAGGCATAAGGGTGGGCGTACTGTGCTGTGCATAGGTACTTCCTAATGTACACAGGTGAGAAGTCTAATAAAATTTCAAGTGCCAATTGAAATCATTTTTTTTTTTTCAATTTTATTTCTCTCGAAAATTTCCCGCAGAAGATATTTATAGAAAGGTTTGCTTTCAATTCAAATGTAAATTGGAAACTGCCTTGAAATTTCAAAATGTACCTCTAAGACGTTAGTTTGATGTTAGTTCAGGTTTATTTTATTTTTTTTTATTTTTGGGATATTCAATTCAAATCATTCAGGTTTGGTTTTCTTTTGAACGGGAAATGAAAGTTTGCCAATGAAAATTATGTCTGATAGTTAAAGGATATTGAAAAATCATTCTCAACATTATTTTTCGAACATTACAGTTTGTTGGAGGATAATGATGTAAGAAAAAATATATGCTTTTAGTGTAAAGTTAAGTACACCTTTCAAAGAGAATGATATAAATTCATATTGTTCAGAAAAGTTCAAAACTTTACAACGAATAGTCAAGTTCTGTTGCAGCGAGCAAAAATGTCAACGTTTTCACTGTATTAAAACTAATGTTACTATCGATAGTTGTGTTTTATGTAAATACATACATTTATCTATTGCACAATAAAATATTGGGCCTATTTCATAAACATTGAACATTTTGACAGGTGACATTGTTAATTGGCAACTGTTTAAATCTGTTCAATAAACAATTTGACAATTTTGTAGGTTTGTAGGAAAATACTCGACAGTTTTCATCTTTTCATTTCATAAAGAAATTGTCATGTATTTTCCAACAACTATCGGGAGTTTTTTGACAAATTTGTACTTCCAATTTTTTTATTAAATGAAAAATGCAAAGATTTATAATGATAAACGATATATTTTCAAGTAAAAATGAAAGTTAAAGAGATGACGATTTTCAGTTGGGTCTCCTTGTAATACCTCGAAATTTTAAACAAAGACTAAATACATAATGATTTTGAATCCTTGAATGCCTTTCAGTCCTTGGCACCAAATTTTGCGAATAAAATATCTTTATTTTCTTATAGCAACTTTAGAACACTTATTTTGAGAATGTTATTCATTTTAAAGTTTTCGATTTCTATTATGTCCTATGCACTTCATCTTTTAATAATAAAACAATATTTTTCAAAGAGTGACATTTTAAAGTTGAAAGAGTGTCAGCGTTCTATGACTTCTAACATACAAAAATTGGTCGAGGAACAAAATGGATATATTTTGTTCCATATTTCAATGTTTTTTTGATCATAACACATTTCTAGATTTAAAAATGAAATTGACACGACAAATTTTTCAGTACATGACAATTTTGTCACTGTATTTTTCTAAAAAAAAAATCATCTGTCAATATTTTATGCAATACAGATACAGGACAAGTGTGACAAATTTGTAGAATTGTCACCTGCCCATCCACTTACATAGTTCAATTTTATTATATTCTTTCTAACATCATTTCGTCTGATATTTCAAGAATAAATGCTTCCATTTGGCTTGCTGTGTGTCAATCGAAGCGGGATTGTAGCTATGAGCTTTAACATAGTTCTACGAAATATAAGCTGTTTACCAAACTCGCCCCTCAATTAGTCCACTCTAACGCGTGGCACCGTCTTATTAAATCCATATGTCAAGTTTTCCCATTAAACGGAAAAAAAGTTTATGGTCATGGCACAGTAGCGCTTACCATTTCCGTAAAGGTGTCATTCGCATCATCTTTGAAAAAATACACTTTGATAATGAAATTGGATAATTTGAAAGCGTTGTTCTTTGTTAAGACAATTCATGGCTAAATTTTAGATCATACTCAAAACACAAAACGCGACTGAGATGTCAAAACCAGTAATGCCACAAGGAAAATTGTAAAAAAGCCATCCTTTACAAAATTCAACCAATTGCATTCAAAACGCTCCGTTTGAACGAAATAATTTTTAATGAAAAACCAAGATACGTGAAGCATTTTTAAAGTAAAATTTTATAACTTTCATTAAAAAACTAACTTTAAAAAAAAATGGAGCAATTCTTTTTTTTTCTTTATTTTTCAATGTCACCACATTTTTTTAATGAATTTCGAATTTTTGATTGTGTCACAAACGCTTAAGCAGTATTCACATGAACGCGACCAACGAACGTCGAATGAATTACAAAATGTGAGTTTATATACGTTTGAAGACATGTTTCCACACAAATTCTTAACAAAACGATAGCAATGTACATAGTTTCCATTTGATTTATGATGCATACTTTTACTTTTAAATGTCATATATTAATAAATCTAAGAAAAAATATGTATTCATCGCGAAAAAAATTGTAGTTGATACGAACTGTCAAACTTTATTTGCGTTCCACATTATTCACACTCGCAACGAATAAAATAATCGTGCGTACTTAACCTAAAAAATCAATCTTGTTTTGGTTTCGGTGGTGAATGGTGTTCACCAAAACTCTCATGTGAAAGAAATGTCAAAATCGATGAATATTCGTTCATTCGTTGGTCGTACTCATGTGAACAGTGCTTTATATAAGTTTTGTAAAAAAATGTCCAACGGTTTTTTAAATCCAAAAGGTTAGCTTAGGTTAGGTTATAGTGGCTGTCCAAGATGGAAACGGACATACTTTGGCCAGTTTAATGGCCCATTGTGATACCACATGAATCTTGAGGCTTCCTCCTAAACTCAATGGAACCAACATGAGTCCCCTACGAAACGTGATCGTTTAGATCGTTGAAGAAGAATTCTCCTAGGTAATTCTTGCGTTTTCGAGCTAGAGTAGGGTATCCTCGTCCATACAGCTTCTGCAAAAGTCATTTGAGAATACGCCTAGTCTCGTGGCGTGCATTCCTATTAGACAGTGTCCAGTTATGACACCTATTATCGAGCTTATATGCGATCTGCTTAGAGAGAGCAAGCACCTTGAACGTTTTAAATCCAGTGTTGGCCAGATGAATCCAATAAAGTGGAATAATTTTTCACTTACCTACTCACGTACCTACGTCAAATCAATTTAGAATAATGGGTGCGGTCAGGAGACATAAGTGACATTATAATAGTAGTAAGCTTACAGCAAGTCAACTTGTAAGTTTTTAGTTGATATTTTGACACAAGAAGCACCTTAACTTGTTCGTAAAAGAGATTTAAATTGGCTAACATCGAGACTAACTTTTAAAAAAAGTTATTAGTGAATAAAAATATAAAGTTTATGAACGTATTTTAACTTACAGTTATATATTTAGTTTAGCTAAAATGTAACCGTGATTTATGATAGATGTGCCCTTTTGTATCATTGAAAATTTACGTTCATGATGAATGCATTCATCTAATGAGAATTTTGCGTCCAAATACAAAGCAGTTTTACCTTTTTTTTAAACATTTTTGAAAAACCTGCACAAATGAAAATGAGCTCTCTAATGTTTAACGGGTTATGACATCCATCTCGAGTCCAGAGTCAGTCTGCCACAATTCATCTTTTGCACAAAGCCTTGATTAGTATTCCAATTTTTGTGCTTGCTTTTTTGTGTGTGTCGTCCTTTTTTGGAAGGAAGTATGTATTATACACATTATAACAAAAAGGAAAAGCGTTCAAACAGGAAAAGAAATAACAAAAAAAAAACTTTTCATGGTCCGTATAATCCCCTATAACAAGAGATTTTAATTAAAAAATAATGGAAATTATGAAGTACATCACTGCGCCGCACTGGCCGTCTGTTTTTATCTTAGCTCGTCCTTGATGGAATTTTTTTGTTCTTTGTAAGTACTAACAGCAATAACGAACAATCTAAATCTCTCGCTGCTGTGCTTTCAAAAGTGTCAAAATCTATATGCTTCGTCACTTGTATTCATATTGAGGAAGGATGCGAGGATTAACATGGAAAAGGCTAACCGAAAGTTCACAAAAGTATGATGGTCCCAAAGGAGTGTGTAATTAATGTCTAGATTTATTAGAGTCATTATTTTTAAGTGAAGTTTTCGTTAAAAAGTTACATAATGCGATGCAGTAAGTGTTATGAGGTCGTAAGTTGATGCTGACGCTGCTAATCTTGAAGTCAAAAGTATATCTTTTGTTATACTAACATTAGTTTTCATCATTGAAAACAATTATTGGAATCTTTTTGTCAGGTTGTTAAGAGCGATAATTGAAGGTTTATATTATTGAAAAGAAGTTCGCTGAATAAAATTAAGTAAATTAGGATAGACTCGATCATTGAAAGTAGAGCTAAAAGAAGGATAAAGAACTTAAGTAAAAAGCCTTCAGTAGAACGATTTTATTCGGAATAATTAAATAATAATTCAGTTATTTGTTAAAAACAGTTATGAATGAAAAACTGGGACACAAGTTTTGGGTTAGATAAAATGTTTCCTTAAGTAGAAAATTCTATAATCTTTTAGCTTAACTTTGATACCGAAATCCCGATGATAAGAATCAATGATATACTTTTAATAGGCTAGTTATAGCTATCATTGAAATCAATTGGACAAAAGATGATGATTGATGTGTTCCCTTTTCATTAGAAATACAAAGAATAAGCTCCGTAAAATAGAAACACTAAAATCAAATTTCGAAGTTTTGAGGATGCAGAAAAGTAGGGCTCTTTTTGTTTTCTTATCTAATCTAATCTAAGTTTGGCAGAAATGACTGAAATTTTCAATGATCGCTATAAAAATCACCTGTCAAACAAATGTCAATGATTGGTTTCAATGATTTAAAGCAATGACGGCTATAACTGACCCCTTACTGACTTCTAAATGGTTCCGATTGTAATCAAGTCTTTAGTGAGATCTGGATTTTGTAAAAATAATAAGGTGGGAATTAAGGGCTCCTTTAATGCTAATTTAGAGCTCATATCAAATTATATAATGAGTGAGTTTCATATTCCAAATAATTCTACTATGTCAAAAATTGAACGATTCGTTCCAGTGACTTGTGTTTCAATTTTACTCAACTCCAATGACAGATATCAATCAGCGAATATTTACCAGTGAATTTCAATCAGGAAATTTTGTCCAATGACAGACATTTTCAATGATCGGTAATAAACAAGCTGTCAAAAAAATGTCAATGATTGGTTTCAATAATTTAAAGCAATAATAGCTACAACTGACCCCTCACTGACTTCAAAATGGTTCCAATTGTAATCAAGTCCTTAGTGAGTTCTGGATTTGGAACACTCGATTAAGAATTCAATAATTTATTGCATCTGTATTATCCATGTCTGAAATATTGACAATTTCAAAATAAGCTAAATATTACACACACAATGTGAATTTATGATGATTTGCTATTGTCAAACCAAAGTTCATTCCACCAAAGCTCAGTGCAATTCATTGAACCCTATAATCAAACAAAAAACAACATTGCTTACAAGAATCACAAACCCCCATCATTATCATTATTTGGCTTAACCTATAATCTCAATTTTTCGTCAGTTCTCATGGTTCCTAAACAAAGCATAGAAAAAATTATTTGAATAATCCCATAATACCCATATATTACCCTAATTTGCATTTTCACAATATTTATAGTCTAATATAGAAAGAAAAACACAAATAGTCGTCCTGATACTATACTACAACTATTATTCTGTACAGCACCAGCGACAAGCAAGGATGACAACGACAACGACAACGACAACGACAAAGGATGTGGATGTGGATGTGGATGGCTGCTGCGCTGCGCCAACCAACGCTATAGCTATTGCCACCACTTCCATCATTTTCCCATAAAATTCAATTCCCACACCCCACCACTCACAATCCTTAAAGTACAATCGTCCTTTTTTTTCATATAAGACCATCTCATTACAGAAACATCAATGTCCTTGTTTCTTCTTCCTCTTCTTTTTTTTTGTTTTCTGTGTGTTGCCACTTCCATTGTTTTGTCTGCCAAACGGAAATAAAATTTAATTTGCTCACAGTCAAGGCAGGCAGCTGGAGCAGCCAGGACCTGGAAGAGGAACACGAAGATCGAAATTGCTTTAACCTCTCTCGGTTTGTGTAAATTTGTCAGCGATGACAATAACCTTTCAATTAGGCTAATTCTCGTTAAAGAGACAAAAATAAGTAAAAAAAAAAATAAAACTCGTGTGAAAGCCACTTGGACACAGGAAAAGTGGTCTGCATGCAGATGAGTCCTGGGAAAGCTATAGAATAAAAAAAAGTCATCTCATTTTGCTTCTTAAATGGTTTGTTTAAGGTAGACAAAAAAGAACTTGTAATTCCACGACTCAAAACTCGACCATAGAAAAAGATTTGGCTCTTTGCATAATAAAAATTAGCTCCACATAGAAACATCAGAGTCGGGCGTTCGGTTGGACGATAGCGAGGTGAGAACTTCATTGCAATTGCCAAAGAAGTATGTATCCTTTTTACTTATATGTCGTTGGCGTTGACGTTAGCGTTGGCGCCACACATTTGTTTTCAAAAAACGTACCTTCAAAAAAAACCTTAACTCCCTCCTATTGTTGAGGAAGATGTATGATTTAAGAGATCCCTACTGCTGATTGTGCATTTATCACAGAGCAGAGATGTCGTCGTCATCGTCGTCGTCGTCTTTTTCCCATCCTAAGTACAGAGAGGTTATCCTCTTTTTATTGCATCCGTTTTTCATAAAGCTTTAGCTAGAGTCCTGCGACGTGCGACGTGCGATGACGA
The DNA here is from genome assembly GCF_945859685.1 of Eupeodes corollae. Lineage (NCBI taxonomy): Eukaryota > Metazoa > Arthropoda > Insecta > Diptera > Syrphidae > Eupeodes > Eupeodes corollae. The sequence continues at coordinate 135,537,042 of NC_079149.1, forward strand.
CGATGACGATGGTCGTTTGTTTGCTAGCGGCATTGATGGTCCTGATAGTTCTCCTCATGATGCTGTTGGCAGTGGCTTTGGTGTAAAGCTAGCGAAAAATTCGAATTCTTCTGTCATCAACATAAAGCATGCAATTTATTTTCTTCTGAATATCCTTGCGCCATATTCGGGGTAGTGTAGGGTATGGGCTATATCTTAAGGGTATCCGGTATACATTATGGAATTTCTCGTATCTCGTGTGTCTTATTAAAACTTGGTATAGGTAGTTTGTTTTTCTTTCTTGTTTTTTCTTATTTTCTTTTGTCACTTCTGTGGAGGTTGAGTTTACCACCATCGCGTTTTCCACCAGCCCTACCGCCGAGCCATTTAAAATCACTGTGGGGATTTTATTTATGCACATTCATTGGATGATGTGTTGCAGGATCCCAGGCTCTACTCTGCTATCGTGCCAAATTCAACACATGCAGTGCAAAAATATTATTTTCTACATAACTTCATATATATGAATGTAAGTACATATGGGGGAATAAAACATGTCCTTTGGCAAAAAAAAAAGTACCCAAACCCATCGCGCTTCCAGTGTTGGGGGCTCTGGGAGAACTTAAATTATGTGTTGTATAAAATCCAGCGGACATAAATAAATCTTTAACTGGAAATTTTATGAAATTGTCCTGCCACCCATATATGTATGTATATGTACGTAGTACCGGATGCGGATGTAATACTGAAAAATGGGGTTATTGACTGATGGTATATACCCTACCCACACAGGAATTGGATTGGCGCTGCGCTGCAAGGAATAAATGGTATACGCCATACAAAGGATTCGTATTGTGTGATAAGAAATTAATATTTAAAATTTTGCCATAAATAAAATGGGAGAGGTTCATATGTTAAAGCTCTGGAAATCTGTGATTCCACATGTGGGATTTGAAAAGCGATTGGAAATTAATGTTTCAGTTATGTTTTATATTTGGCCGTAAATTATACTTTTGATATCTCGCATTTGAATATTTGGTATTAAAAACTGGAAAGTCATGAGATTGATATAAGAAAATAAAATAATTGATTTTTAATAAAACACGAGAATTCCCAGGAGTGACATTTCAGATAAAAATTGAGAAGGGAATTCTCAGAATGAAAGTCTTAGAACATAAAAACTAAGGTTTAAATTTCTTAGAACGTGTTAGTTTTTGAGTATTTTTCTTTCTGTATATAGTCACTCTTTATTGGAAATTTACAAGAAAATACCCAAAACATAAAACCTAAATAATTAATATTCATAGCAACGGCTAGGAATTTGTTCAATTAATATGCAGCAATGTTGTCAACATTTCAAAATATCTGTAATCAACTCGTAAATAAAAAAGAAAGAGAACAAAATACTTAAATACAAGCAATTCGGGTTTAGCCCATAATTTTCATGCAAAAGAGCAATAAAAATGAAAATGACTCCAAAGTAAAAAATGATTCACGAACTTGGAAAATATTACAATTGTGGAAGGTCTCTCTTTGTCAAACAATGGGTTGCCTTTTAGTAATAGCAAATGTAAAACTTGAACTGAATGTAAATCTGTCAGCAAGAGGTTATTCAGCTTAAGTAGACTTAAGCATAGAACGTTTTTGTGTTAACATTTTGACAAAGTATATTATCAACTTTTTTAGGCCGTTTTAAGAACTATACAAAGTTGCACTTGGTAAAGCATCTTATGTCTCACTAATCCGTTTTTAAATAACTTACAATTTAATTTCTGTTTTGTTATTTTAGAAGTTTACTTAGGCTACTTTTCCAAAGTAAACTTTCTGAGAAGAAAAATTTAATTTGTACTTAATCTGGTTTGACTTTTGTTAATAATTTTGGAACTATGTGCACACAAGTTTCTTAAAAAAATTCCACAAACTTAATTATAACGAATTTATTGTTTGATTTTTTTAAATCGTTAATCTTTTAGAAAAGGATATGAGCATGATTTTTTCGACTGAAATTTCACGTTTCTACTCAAAACTGTTTACGTTTAATATTTACTGTTTAAATGCGTTCTCTAGAAAAATGTTTAAAAACACTTAAGTTAATCCTTTTGAGAAGAGAATTAAAGGTGTAGAATCACGTCTCTGCGAAAAGTTGTAATTATCTCGTAAAGTGCAAAAGATTTTTTATCACACAGAGAACGGTTTGTTTTTTATTTTTAAGTTCTTGCTTAGCAATCAACTGATTTTAAAGGCGCTACATTGCTGATCATTAGTTTGCTAAGGAGTTTTACTGTCTTTTGTATATACAGGGTGTCTCAAAATTGCAGCCAAAAAGAAAACTGTAACTTCCTGAGGTCTTTTTAAATTGAAAAAGTTATGATTTTAGTTTTGGATTTAATTTCAAATCATAGAAGCTTTTATCATTTTTGCAGTCATTTCTTCAACCAAACCGAAATTTGCCAAATTTTCAACAGTTTTAGTTTTGTATAAACACGAAAGTGTTACAAATTATACTATCTCTACCATGAGTATCACCAATTCAATCTTTATCAAAAATTTGTCATTGCTATTTTAAATTTTGACTAGAATTTGTATAATTCCTTAATTTTTTGAATTATTTTTTTAAATTTTATTAATCGCTGTTGTTACAGTCCTGCACCTGAGCAACCAGCCTTTTCCGCCATTTTTATTGTTTTGGCGATGGTTTTTTTCAATTACCCGACAGTTCAAGCTCTGATCTGAACTAAAAAAGAAAAACGCAATATCATTTTTTTGATAGTCAAATGGACTATCATTTTCGTTCCATCTGTGTAAGATGATTCAATTTAATTTAATTCGATTGAACAATTTAAGATTCAAGTTGTCAAAGCTCATTCTTGCCTTGGTGAAATTTTAAATTTATTCTTATAAAACATCTAAATGAAAGTATCAAATTGGCTGTGTTTGAATACAATTTTTACTTTTCTTGCTTTTTTCGAGTATCTTAAGATTTGTCGGTCACAGGAATGTATATTTTTTGACAAAATAAAGCGAATCAAGAAAATTTTCCAGTCGTTTGTGTAAGCGTCTGGAAGCTCTGTTTGGAATAAACATATTTGTTAAAAAATTAGTATCACATTTTTGTTGTGACAGGTTTTTAGATATCAATTTGAGCATCACCTTACCTAGATCAAATTCGATCATTTTGATAGTCATTTATCAACAATCATCTTCCACACCTGCCCTATCAATGTTGGGATACAGTCTTGTGACGATCGATAGTCCTAAAAATGAGACATCGTGTCCCAAGAGCATTGACTCATAAATTACACGGTCATAAAATAGGGTGAAACCGTTGCATTGACTTAAAAATTTGTGTCAATTGCTTTCAAATAAGTCAACTTATTGACAGCAATTTTCGTTGATTATCACATGATTGGCGTTTTCTTTTTAAGTTCAGAGCTGAGCTGGAGTAGAGAAAAGTTCTGAGCAGAGTATGTTCAGAGCTCTCTGATTTAATTATGAAATAACTTGAGCACTAAACTGTCATAATTTAAAATGTCTCCTGTTTGAAGGCGTTCAAAATTTTCTTAAATAAAATTAATTTAAAAAACAGTCATATAGTTGGTACATTTGAAGCCTGTAATAAATTTAATTCATAAAAATGCTATATGCAATTGTTTTTTTCTAAATTATCTTTCCTTCTGCACTAAAGCGACCAGCCTCTTCCGCCATTTTTATTATTTTGACTATGATTTTTTAATTTACCGACTTTCAAATATCAATTTTTTTGTGTTCAGCATTTTACTCCGTTTATATGTTATTTTATTCTGAGCTCACAGAGCGCGCTCTAAACATGTTCAGAACTAAAAAAGAAACACGAATTTGAAGCTCTGAACGATCAGAGCTCAAAAAGAAACACAATTATTTTTTTGACAGTTCGAGCTCTGCTCTGAACTAAAAAAGAAAAAAGCCAGATGTGACACCCTTAGGGCAAATTGTTTTGACGTCATTTTTACGTCAAAGATTCAAAAAGTTGACCATCTAATAGTAGATTAACAGAAAATGAAATCATACAATTTCGAAGAAGATTGTTTGCACTTTTGTAATGTCTTGGATACGATACTTATCAATTGGAAGTTTCCATTTAAGCGGTGCAACAATAATTAAAATTTGTGTTTTCCGTGGGGTTTTAAAATTGTTTTTTTTTTTTTACTTAATGTCACCACTTTAAGCAATAATTGTTATTTACTTATAAATTTAAATATTTTTTTAAGCAACCAATACATGTTTTTGACTAAAAGAAACCTCAGAAACTCTAAGTTTTCTAATGTGACCAGAAATTAAAACCGAATCCAATACAATTCGCGTGTTTTAAATAAAACTTTTATATTTATGTCGATTTAAGAAAAGCTTTTCCTTAACTGTCTTTTTTTTCAAATATTTAAAATCTGTTAAGTAAGATTTTGAAAAAAGAGTAAAATAGTAAAACCAATCTTTAGAATTCTGCTGAATTCTTTTTTATAAGACAATTTGCTCTTTAGTTTATTACATATGTACGTTATGAAAAATATTGAGTTTTTTAGAGTATATACATATGTCAACTTTTGATATTTTTAAATTGAGAAATTCCAATTACTAAGAAAAAAAACTTATAGTATTGTATGATTGACCATAAAAGTGGTCACTAATATAATAAAGAAATTATTTATTTAACTATATTTGGAAACCTGTGGCTGATGTTTAACATTTGAGCTGTTATTTTGAATCCAATCATCTTTTTTTGGTGGGCCCGTTTTGTTGCCAAGATTTCTGAGAATTTTCTGAGTAGGCTCGACAAAGCTTTGTATTAATTGCCTTTATCAGAGTTCTGACAGCAAAACCGAGAAATTTGTATGAACAATTTTAATATTTTTGAGAATACAGAAACCTCTTTGATCTCAGAAATATAAACTAGCACAATAATTCCTAAATACAATTTAACACAAATAAAACTTATAGCGGAGATTGACAAAGTATTGAAAGATGGTAAATTTTTAAAATTAACTTCTCATCTGACAGCTGAAATAGTAATCAGAGCTAATTATATTCGCTAATTAATGGCTGAAACACAAACACGCTTCAGATTCGGCTCCTCCTGACGTTTATGGCTGAAACACAAACACGCTTCAGCTTCGGCTTCGCCTGACGTTTACGAGTTCAGCCATAGGAATTCAATGCCTGCTATCACAATGGAGCTTCGACCTCACGTTTCGTTTGACAATCGTAAGGAAAAGAACGTAATGTAACGTAATGTGACTCCAAACGGAAGCTTCCAGTTCAGCCATAAATCTCCGATTTATTGGTTAACTTTGTGAGTTGTTTCCAGGAAGTTGATATGTTTTAAATTAAATAAATTAATTTATTTATTATTTCTTTTGAAAATTCACTTATTCTTTGCAATCATTCTTATATATTTTTTTTATTTTTGAAATATTTTCGTTTAATTTTTCACTTTTTCAGAAAGTTTCTTCTGAATTATTTTTTTCATTGTTATAGCTTAGAGAAATTCTTCAACAAAATGTATTTAGAATCGAATAACCGTATTTATCATTCTTAAAATAATTGTAAAATTGAGTTGAAAATAGTAAACAAAGCCAATTTAGCCAATCAAATCTCGATATTCAATCAACTCCGATATATTGGTAAACTTTCGGAGTTGTTTCCAGGAAGTTGCCCAAAAGTAAACAAAAATACTGTAAATAGGAAAATTTTGCATCGAAATTGTTTTACAGGTGCCAAGGATCTGCTAAAAACTTTAAAAAAAAACATACCATCAATTTCGTTCGATGTTTTGGACGCACGTCAATAAATTTGATTTTATAATTTTTCCTTTTTCAAACCCCATTTGCCATGATGATGAATGTTTATGTTGAATGTCATGTTAAGTAGTAATTTCAATTAATTGACAATAATTAGATTTATTTATTTCCAACGAATAAAAAAAGGACATCCCCGATAAAATCAACAGGACATAAAAATCACTACTGATTTAACTTCTCTCATTTTATATCCTTTTTAACTGACTCACTCTCAAATTAAATACAACTTAAATAAAACAAAACAAAAAAGGATCAAAATAAAACTATACACACCAATGCAAATACTTCTATATATGTGTATCTATTTATCATTGTATTAAATGCATGTATAGAAGAAACTCAAGTCCTTTTTGTTTTTCTATATTCAACTCGTTTTGATTCCTTTTTTTCGGTACTGATTTATCAATACACTATACTTCCAAAAAAATCTCTTTCGCCGAAGTTTTTGAGTGTTTTTCGTCCTTTTCGGCTGCTTTTTTTCAGGACATAACTACGAAAAGGAAAATGTTATTTTTTGAGAGCAATCAAAAAACACGAGGACGACGATGAGGACGGCGGCGACAAGCTCTCTTTTATATAGAATTGAAGTTGTAACAGAGCTCTGCTCATTAACAACTCAGAGTTGGCTCGTTAGAAAGTGAGAGAGGGTACATATATTTATTTTATCTACTTTTGCTGCGTGCAAAATAAGAAGAACTATGAGGTGCTAAAAATAAACCAGGACACCAAAAAGAGGGGGCGTATATTGTGTACAATATTTAAAGGTGGCAAAGGTCGCCATCCTTTATTTTTTGTTGTTGCTTTTTTTTGTGATAAAACTAAATTTTTCCTTTCAAAGAAAATCAACACCAACTCGTTTTATTTTTCACCTTAATCCGTGATTTTATTGAAATTTAGAACGAAGAAAACTATTTGCTGCTAAGTCCACCCCCGCACCATTTTAGCACGAAAATATTTGGGGGTGCAAAATCGAGCACATTACGAGTATTTCCAGGAGGAAAGTTGTTTTTCCTATTAAATTAGGTTTTCCTTGTTTCGCGATTTAGTTTTGTTTTTTTTTTTTTGAAAAATCGGTGCGCCGCGCCCAAGGTCTCGTAATGTCTGAGCCTTCGGAGTTGTAATACCTGAATTTGTTTTAAACTATGTCCTTTTTTTGTTCGAGAGAGGGAGTTGCAAAGAAAAAATAAGAATGTTGTTAATACAAAATTCACTCACTGACCTAACTTTAAATATGATGACACAATTTCAATCTGCAAACAACGAGTGAGATGTATCCTTGGAGTAGTATAAAATAAATCCTTTAAATTTGTATCCAATTGATGAGGGCTTAAATTAATTTCCTTAAGTACATCATGTACTACGTTGACTGACTGGCTTATGATTGATTCTTATTGCTGATGGCGATGATGGGGTGTGTGCCATATAGACTAGTTTTCCTATAGGTACTCCTTTCGGTAGGGTTTTTTTTTATTTATTTTTTTATAAAATTTGTATACTCCTTTTTTTAGGTCAAAATAAACTTTCTCTTTTCACATTCACTTCATTTGAACACTTTCAGGTTTTTTTTTCATAATTAATGTTTAATCGCACCGGTAAGGATATTTTTCTTTTTTCCTGTTGGATCATATAAATATGTAGGTACAGGGAGAAAAATAATGTGTGAATCCTGCTAAAACTTCATTGAAATCGGCCGCGATCCGTACCGTACGCTCTTGTATCCTTAGCTCAACTGACTCAGCTGTGTGAGAGAGAGAAAATTGTTAGCTAGGAGCTCCCACGAAAAAAGTCCTGTCAAGGTATAAAATTTGATTAGAAACTGATGGAGATGGAGAGCAGGGGAGAGCCTCTATCTATATATATGTATATATGATATTTTGAAGGTAGGTATATTTATTGCCGACTTTATGCACATGAATGAATTTATCAAGAACAAGAATTTCTCACTTTTACACCGCGATAAGATACATCTGTCCCTTTAAGATAGTTCCTTATTTTAGTTATTACGTTTATTTTTATTGTTTAAAGGAATTATTTTTTTTTCGGAATGTTTTGTATTTTTCAGAATTGAAAATTAAAGAATATGTTTTTAAGGAAAAAGAGCAGAGACCGCTGTGTATAGGTAAAAGTGTATAACTCCAATGAAACAATCAAATCACGGACGAATTGTTGCGAATTTACGGAAGCGCTGATTCGGCGAATTCAAATGTGATTTTCATGCACAGCACATGTTTGTCATGCGCCGTGAAAGAATTTATAATTTCCGTTACGAGTGACAGTGATGGTATTGAGGAGTTTTTGAATTTGGAATTTGTATTATTTGTCGGGGTATTTTGAGGTTACTATGGCGTATGTGGAATTTTTTTTTTAAGATTCTTTTACAATATTATTTAATTTCAAGATTTAAACCTTTTTTTAAGTTCTAAGTTCTTTTTTAGATTAGATTGAAAAAATACATTGTTTGAAAAATTTAAGAGCATTGACCATATATAGTTTCAAAAATATATTAGCAGTTTAAAAGTTTTTGTCCACTTTTATATTTGAATTAAATTTGGCGGTAGCTCCGAACTGATTTTGAAAATAAAACAAAGTCCTTAACAAAAATTTTAATACTTATTTTACAAAGTACAAGTCTTCTAAATACAGTTTAAATACAGTAAAAATCAGGAATTCTCAAAAGTTTTTGACTTATGAGCAAAAGTTCTTGTAAGGTACATGAAGGATAGACGAAGGCTAACAAGCAATCAAAGTAGAATTTTGGAAAAGTTAATTTGATACTGAAAGCATTTAAAACATCACAAATTTAATTGGACTTTGAGGCGAATCATTTTGACATTTCATCATTTTATCTTGCTCTCATACTTATATAAAACGATAATGTAAATATCGGTCTAATAAAACCTCATAATCATTAAATTAAATTAAATTGGGTGGCGCAACAGTCCGTTGGGAACCAAGGCCTAGTGACTTACAACTCTCAACCATTCCTGTGTGCGAGTACTGTTGTCAGGAATGGAAGGGACCTACAATTTTAGGCCGAATCCGCACGGCTAATTTGAAAAAGCACTTTTTCATGACAAGAATTACTCTTGAAGGATTTGTCAATTCGTCGCAAGAGGCAGTGATTGCACAGGCAGGGATTGCACCCAAGACCCGTTGCATGACAGTCCAACGCACTAACCATCATGCCACGGGTACTACCTCATAATCAGTCTTCTCAAAAGGGTCCAATATGGACATCATCTTTGATTCAAATAAAAAAAAAAAAATCCTAAAAATCGCCCTTCTTGGACAGGAATATTTTGATAAATTATCATGGTAGTCTAACATCTGTGGCAACCCTGCCAGTTTTTGATTTCTCAGTTCAACTAATCTAAATGCGCAAAAGATCTTAACCCTGTACCTTGTTCCTCGTATTTAACTGAAATGGTATACTGTTGCGTGTGGGGGTTATTTGTTTAACAAAATTAATCACATCAGGGTCCATTAAATAATTCAAGCATACCCAACAAACTATTCTTAAATATTTGGTAGGCGAGTAATTATTCACCAAATATCCCAAGAACGTATTAACTGCTGACAGGAATATCTGAAAAATTAAAAATAAGTACGTTCCACCCCTTATAGACTTTACATTAAAAAAAAACTTATAACATAGATTTCATATGTATCTTGAAAACATCTTCAAACAACTTATAACTCTAAATTTAAAAGTGCTTTTAAGAAGTTGATAATTCAAAGAACACAGAGAGTGGGTCCGAAAAGCTAGAAAGACCACAATCGCAAGAAACGAATATTATATGAGTAATTATTTAGTGACTTTGGCACTCGGCACTTAGTCATAAAAAGTGTTTGTTCCAAGACTTAAAAATTATCACCAACACATTAAAACCTAAAGACTTCATTAACCAGCGGAAATTCAAAAACAGTCCTACAATAACAAATCGATCTTTCTGGTTGATAATTTAAGAGTTTTTTTTGAAATAATTTTACATAATTTCTGAATTGGACATTTCATGTTTTGATTTTAAAATTTGAAGCTCTAAGTAGAGAACTTCTGTATCTGAACATTTTATAAAAAAAAATGATAATAGTTTTAAAAATTCCCATTTCCGTCTATTTATTCATTATGGTTTTTTTTAAAGGCAAAACAAAAGACTTTATATTGTTTTTGAAATTTTTATATTAACTTTTTATATTCTTGCTAGTTGCAAACAAATTTTTTTATTAAAAGTCTAACTACTAAATTTGTAACTGTCACAACTAAAATTTTAATTTTAAAATACATTAATAAATTTGCAAAAGTGGTTTGTTTTTGCTTTTAGAAAGTGCGAATATCTTTAAGATTTTATACTCAATTTTCAAGGCCAAACTGTACGTCCCAAATAGTGTCCCCACTTAGTGCTGAGTCCAAAATGTTTGCCTTTTAATTAATACCAAAATCGGTGCAAAATAACAGAAGTTGATTTATTTTTTTTGCTTTAATGTACAGTTTTTTAATATGTCTTGAATTAAATAAATTAATTCATTCTGATATCTTATTTTTAAAAATATTTTATTTTATTTTTTCACTTTTATAGAAAGTTTCTTCCGAATTATTTTCTTCTATGGTGATACTTGGAGAAATTCTTCAACAAAATGTATCTAGAATTAAATCATCGTGTTCATCATACTGAAATTGAGTGTAAAATTTTAAAATTCCAATCACAATTAAATATGTTCAAATATCAAATAATTAAACTTAATAAAATATCAGTTGACAGCATAAATCTGAGTCATCATAGATGATACCAGGGCTAAGAAATTGGTTTTCTTTACATTTAAGTTCTGTCAAAATTTCCCCATTTTCATAATCAGCGTCCACAAACTCCTGATCAATATTTTCACTAGCTTCTATTACTTCTTCTTCTCCTACTATTGGTTGTCAAATTCAAACAAATCAGTTGCTTCCCTAATTTCTTCTCCTTCAATGTTTTCCTGATTCAATTGGTTTTCGAACTCAATTTCTCTCAAAATGTCCCGAGAACTCCTGATCAAGGTTTGCATCAGCCTCTCCTGGTCTTACTTATAGTTCTTTATCTTCTTTTGACTCCAATACGTTTGATGCAGATCCCTCCTCTTCACATTGAATTTCGGAAAGTTTGGCTTCATCAATAATTGCTTGCGATGACTTTACGTCAATATTAATAATTTCGGATTTTGGCAATTGATTTGCAAATGAGGGTTGTGCTTCAAACTGCCGAATTTCGTCCTGATTATCAGACATTTTCTGATTGAATTCATCTTTAGAACAATTATTATTTTTCAATGATACTCAAAGCTTTTTAGACTTTAATTGTATTACCAATGTGGATGTAACTCGGTGCAATAACATTATCATCGCCTCCCGAAAATTCCACCAGAAATGTTTGTTTTGCGGAAGAATTGCACAAATGTTTGTTTTATTGAAAATAAGAATATGGCCAGATGTTTTTTTGGAAAATAAACCAAAAATGTTAGAAATTGTGCCCAGAAAATCTAACAGTATACCTTGTATATTCTTAACAATCCATTAATATTTGCTTTAATTATGGCAAATCATTATTAATCAATAATTAAGTTTCTGGCTTTTTTATCTATTTTGGATTTTGGGCCAAATTTCAATTGAAAAAACGTCACAAAATTTTAAGAAAAGCAAATCAGAAAACAAGAAGTTTTTATAGAATATTTTGGTCAAATCTCCTAATAATTAAAAAGAGTCAGAATCATTTTTGTCCAAAAAATAATCTGGTGCAATTTCGAGAAGCCTACATTTCCAGTCGTGAGAAACCAGAAAAGTACTACGAATTTTAATTAATTTGACTCTAAACATACATTTTTTTTAACTCTTAACTTGCAGAATTTTTGATTAAAATATTCAGAATTGTTAGTCCTCAGTTCCATCTAACTATCGCCCAAATCCACTTATATCTATGCTTTTCAAGATCACTAAAACGCTGATTGATTATTATCAGCTCAAGATATATTCTTAAGACCGAAGACTTCTAAATAACCTGCAGCCATTATAATATTTTTGATTTCCGTTGTATTAGAAATTATCTTATTTGGATCAACAAATAGTGAGGTCTTACAACCTCAAAACAAACGTAAACAAAAGTGTTCATTAAGGCTCTGTTTAGTTTCCGATACTCTTTCTCTTTTTTTTCAATGATGAAAGTATAAAATTTCTAATCGTTTCAAATCGAAATTTATCGAGTTCTGGTTAGTATCTATAAAATTGGATTGATACTTTAGTAACTTCCTTAAATACGTTCAAAATTATTGATTTTAAAATCATTGTGAAGATTTATTAAATTTGTGAAGATTTTTCGGTTGATTGGGTTTTAAGAAAATGACCACTCAAATTGGTGGAAATAGCCAATGAGGTGTCAAGTCACAACCAAGAACCAAATCCATCGTGGGAACATCAACTTTAAATAATAAACGTTGAGGTTGCAAATTGAAGTTCCCACGGCAAAGTTTTGGACACTTTACACCACAACATCATTGATTCATTCTTGTCACTTCGATTTTTTTTAACCGTTTTTTTAAGACCTTCAGAATTGCTCATCAATATTGCCTCGTTCCCCCCTTAAAACGAACGTATTGTCAAGTATAGAGATTTGTTGTTTAGCTGTACTTTGCAATATATAAAAACTGCAATATTACTTCTTTTGATTTAAAAGTATTATTCGCAGTTCAAATCATTTCGATTTATAAAAAATAATTAATTCCTGCTTTGAGTGTCCTCCAAATAATCTTAAATATCTTAAACTTCCCACAAAACCTGAAATAAATTTGAAGAATAATAAATACAAAATGTTATTGCTTTTTTATTATTTATATAATTTTATAAGATATCGGAACATTTTGTTAACCATTTTTACTAAATTTTTTAGTCTTAAAACAAAAAAATATATATAATTATAATAGTAATAGCATAACTCAGAACGTAATACAATAAAACGACAAAAGAAGAAGAATCTTTATTTAAAGGTACAAATATTCAACTAAATCAATCAATATACGATTTAAATTAAATAAATACCCAAATAATAAATCGTTATTATTATTATTATATTCAGCTACACAGTGAAGTAAAAAAATAACAAGTTATTTATTTAAATTGCCTAAGAGATAATATTACATACATTTATATTATATTTTAGTATATTGGGACGTTGGGAGCATAATCTTTCATCATCATCACAATTTATTATCGTTTTCATTGCTTCCATATTTTTTTCTCTCGCACACCATCGAAGACATAAATAGATTAAAATCAAAATGTCGGATGGTTACGTATGAACAAGACTTCATGTTCCTTGTCAATCCACTTTATGAGTTTGTCAACGTATTTTATAACCAAACCTTTATCGACCATAGGTTCAAAAACAGCATACAACTCGGAGGCAGCTGTTACCCAGGCTAGAACGACTTCCTTCTCTTTGACTTCATAGATCAATTTAAGGGGTCTGCTATTGTTGTGTATGCGATGATGCAGGTCACAGTAGATAGCTTCCAAACGCTCGAATTCCGAAAGGGTTGTATAGGGGGGATTTATTTCCGAGCACAACAACTGATGCGAGGATGATTTTGGTTTGTACAGAAAATGCCTTAATTCTGGAATTCCAATTGCTGATAGACTAAGTTTTCCATCGTTTTGAGGGACATTGTTGATCTGTTCGTTTATAGCTTCAAGGCAATGCGTTCGACGTAGTTTTTCAGTGATCTTTTTCTTGGCGTCGGAAAGTGTAAAGAAAACATCACGATCTACGGAGAGCAAGAGTAAGCACGCCTGACAATCGGCTGATAGGTAAGAAACATGCGCATGCAGGTACCCATTCATGTCGAATTTGGGTAAGCATATAGGCATCCAATTCTCGACGGTCTTAAGGCTTTCTGAACATTCGATTAGACTGAAAATTAACCTGAAAAAATAATGGTTATGACATCATCATAATTTAAATGCGTTTCCCCGTTGATTTTGTAAGCTACAGAAATATGTCTTACCTCAAATCCGCGGGATGAATCGAATACTTCTTCATGCGAACCAACGCAATTAGTTTGTTGTTAGCTATTAGCACAGCAAATACTAGATTCTTAATTTTGGAACAATTGCTTTGGATGGCGTTGGTGATATTTGATCTGGTTGTCGTTGATAATGGCATCACTCGAATAGAATTTGTCAGAAAAGTAAACACGTTGTTAGTAACTGAAAATAAAAGAAAAACAAAATAACACCTCATCTAATTTCTTTGATAAATGAAGCCCACTTCAAATGAGACACCTTGTATTGAACCTACTTTTTTTGTTGCTACTATCATTGGCCAGCAAATGGAAGATCAACCTCTCACTGCCCGCCAACAATCGACGCAAATCGAAATTTTTTCGCTTCTCGAATATCTTCGTCATATGCGAATAAGTTAGAATGGACAAAATCTGATTATACACATCGCTGGAGATGAAACAGAATACTCTACATTAAATAAAAGACTTAAAAAGGAAGATTCAACACATCTTACGATAATTGCATCTGCAATTGCTGGACACTCATGTTGGTCCTTGACGCAGCCACCAGTATCAAAGAATTCCGAACGAGGAAGACAAATTTAATGCCCTCTGCATGAATAGAAGTTATTGCATCCTGACCATGCTGCACAAAGCTCACTAACGCTTGAATCACTCCAAACAGAGTGGCCAACTTATCTTCGGTGCCATGCAACGAATAAATCGGCTTCCCCGCTTCACTGAGTATGAAAATGTGTTTTTTCTGCGACAACCATTCACTGTCACTGAGGTAGTCTATATCCTCCTCGACTACCGAATTCGAGGATGTTGCAACACTTAAATTATCCTGAGACCCTCCTCCATCTAGTTCCTTGCTCTTCTCACTCGAAAACGAATCCGATTTGTTTACAGTGCCATTTGGTTTAAGGGTTTGTTGTTGTTCCTGAGACGATGATGTAAGCTCTGCTTGGATATCCTGAATAATACTGTATTTGTTGTCTTCTTGATCTTGAAAATATTCTGCCCCTTCTGCGTCCGCAAATTCGTCAACGGTTGTGTTGTTCGAGGTGGACTCCTCCTCTAAATCCATAGTGTTTTATGTTTTTAAAACAACTTGTTTGATAGTGCGAATTTAGCCTTGAGAGTTATTGCATTATGCGTGTAACCAAAAGTTATGAATTTTCTTTATAGTTTTTATTATTTAATTATATTTCTCTTTTTCATGCAATGAAAAAGATTTTTGTTTTGTTGCAAGGCTCTTTATTCGATTCGATTCTGAAACGTCAGTGTCAAAAAGTGACTGATACAGTCTGTCATGCAAAATGAGAACCAAAATGTTATTCTAACTTCAAGTTCTGCTTGCATCGAGTTTTTTTTAAAGAGTTTATGAACTTTAAATTAGTTTCGTAGAAAATAAGCAATAATCAGTTTTAATTGTATAATCCTGATTCGTTACTGGCTTGAGGACTGTCTTCACTGCATATGCGGCACTTTTGCTTGTTATGAACTTCCGAAACAGATTTATTTTGTTCCATGTTATTTTTTACAACTTTAAAGCGTTATTTTTTCGTTGAATAAGTCGAGATGAATTTCAAAATCTTGCTGAACCATGGAAACTTCTCATGCAGCTGAAAAAAATAAACACTTTATTCTTTTCTTTTTTCGATATTTATGCTTCATTTGTGTATAATCTTAGTAGTATTACTATTGAAAATATTTTAACACATTTTTTACTGTAAATTTCTTCCGCTAGAAAAAATGCAAAATCTTTAAAGTATTAAAAAATCAGTAAAAAAGGAATGAAATTTTAGGTCATATCTAACCGACTTTACTTTTTTAACCTGAATAATTGAATTTTATCTGAAATTTTATTCAAATACGCAAATTTTGAAATGTTTTGTATGTCCATTTTGTTAGTTAGTATAAACTAACATTAAGCGTGTTCTGAAGGAAAAAGAAGCAAGCAAATAACTTTCAAACATCCGCTGTACAACATATCAAACCTGCTGTCAGAATAATTTCAATTCCACCAAAAAATTTTAAACAAAAATAAAATTTTCCAAAAAACTCGCAATTTTTGAGACCCCTAAAGTAAGATAAAATGTCCAAAACCATTTATTATCAAAACAATCAATATGCGCGTGTAATGAATCTAAAATACAAATCCAAATATAAAAAAATCAAACGAATTATCAAGAATTATGTTTTCGTAAGTCAAAGTAAACAACTTTTAAAAATTGATCAAAATGAACTAATTTCTTATTTATTTAACTAGGAAAATGCTGCATTATGCGATCAAATAGCCCAGATCCAGGAGGACATCATAACGAGCAAAGAAGAACGTCGTTTTCTACTTAAACGCCTCATAAAACACGAAAGTGATATCGAACTGACTATGAAGCAAGAAAACAACACCTCGGTCAATGGAGATGCCACAACGCCGGTGGCTCCTCGAGTCCCAGGTAAGCGTGGGCCGAAGAAACGCATCAAAGTCGAAGATGAAACAACTACAAAACCGAAAAAGGAAAAGAATCAAAGCGGGAAATCAGGAGCATCTAAAAAATCCACTGTCATTCAAAAAGTTCCCTACGACGCCCACGGAAAACCCATATTTCCAATTAACCTCGGAGGTTTTGTTCTCCATGCCTTGGGTGAAATCATGTCTGAAAATACAAACTTCCACACTGAGAATTGGATCTACCCCGTCGGATATCTGGCTACTCGAGTTTTCTCCCATCCAAAGGAACCCGAACGAAAATGTGTCTTTACTTGTAAGATTCTCAACAACTCAGGAGTACCCCAATTCCAGATAATTCCTGACGCCGAATTTGACCATGTCTTCTTCGGAGAATCAGCCAATATCTGCCATCTAGGTCTTCTCGACACAATTGTCCGAGTTTCCGATGTCGCGAATCTACCACTACGCCCCCAAGGCGAGCGGTTTTTCGGTTTAGGTAACCCAACTGTGATGTCTCTGCTGCAATCCCAGCCGAATTTCAAGAAGCTGCAGAATTTCAAGGGATTCATCGTAGACGGCGGCTATGCCATCGAAGACAAGGACCCCACTCTCAGCTACGAGGCTCTGCAGAACATGATAACCATGTCTGCGTATCACACTGTCCCCGAAGTCAAAGAGGAACCTCCAGATGAGTTATTGGAATAAAAAACCATCAACCATTTTTGATCTTTTTGCTTATTTTTTTATTTGAAGTAAAAAACACCTTGATTAACACTAAGAAAAGGAAAAACACTCCTGAAACTTAAAAGTACGTTGTTTTTCTTAAATTGTTGTTACTTGTTTTGCTCACATAGCATTTCTAGGGGACACAATTGAAGCAAGGGGATTATTCTTAGTCTTACTAAGCTCAATACAAAAATCGTATGTTTTTCTTCGTATTTAGTTACAAATTAAGTTTTCGACTTGACCGTGATTATAGAAGACCCTAAGCATTATTTACACACAAATTAAAAAGAAAAATATATATAAAATAAAACGATGCGAAGCTAAGGTTGATAAGCGAGAGAGGAGAAGGCGTGTTGTAAGTCGTAAGTCGGTCTACCGTCAGGAGTTGTATATAGATCGCTCTTCTCCAACTAGCTACCGTAATCTCTTATTGTTGACAGCGGCAAAGGATTGACGTAAATTGCTGACGCTTGATGCCGCTCCGGTCGAGCGTCTTTCGGGAGTTGTATTATTGCTTGGCGGGTTGTTTGATCGATAGTTGTGTGGAGGCGAGGCAGTGACTGGTTTTCTCACACGAACCGATCGATTGAATAGCAAATTTGAGACGGCAACAACGGGCGAAAAGAGTCTCAGTGGGATGTCGCTGAAAAAGGAAATATAAACAATTCATGGATGAAATTAGATGAAAAAATTTAACTGACAAACAAATCGTTGTAAAAACTAAATCTATAGAACTTACCTCGCACCGACAACAGGCAGGGCTTCGTTTGCACTCAGTATGAACAATGGGAAAAATATCGAAAATATGCAACTACTGCTCAGAAAAGAAAAAACAAATTTATTAAGATTAAAACTTCAAGAACTCCGTAAGCCAAACCTTACCTCACAATAACAGAATTAGATAAATTAGTCAAAACAGTCAATGGCACACCGAAACCCAGAAAATATGGCCAATTGCATTCGATGTAGCTCAGTCGTTTGTGTAGCTCCCAACCCATATTGAACCATTTATACTCGAATGAGTAAAGAGAGTACAGCAAACAGAGATGGACGAAGCACAGGATACGTCCAACATAGTTGAAGGGTAACAAGTTGACGAGCATACTCTGCACCAGAAACAGCGCCTGGACAAGCAAACTGAAGAGAAAGTCTGCTATGAGTTTGCTGATGTTCGGTATCATCTGTGGTCGGCCTTTGCGAAATTTGTAGGCTGCATTGGCGATGTCCTGGAACCACAAACTGCTGACAACTTTACTGAGAAGAAATATCGGCAGGACCCACATCATTCCGAAGAGAATTGACAGCAACGATTGCAGCCATCCCCACACGTAGTGCAGTTCGTCCGATTTGCTGCCATAGAACCAGGTGAGTATCAGCTTGAGGCCGGGTAGAACGAGGTTCTCGAAGAGAATTATACTCAGCCACGTGAAGCCACCGTTGAGTGCACAGCACTTGAAGACTTTCATTGCTATTTTTAGCTCACTTAAATCGAAAAAAGAGAAGAAACCCAGACAATTAAATCATTAAGGTAGATCTAGCGATAGTACTATTACAGAGGTGATTAGATAAGCTTACCCTTTTTTAATATTATTCGCACCAGCAGGTGCTTTAGATCCTATTCTACGTTCATCAGCCGCTGATGACAGTCTTTCGGGATTCATCACAAAGTCGCTCATTGTCGACTTTTCGATGTTCTTCAGATCATTTAGACGATTGATCTGGCTGTCTATGTAAAAGACAAAGGCAATGCCTTTGATGCTATCAAAGATTCCACTAAAAACTCCATAAGAAGTATTCTGAAGAGTGAAATAAATTTCATAAATCATTTTATGGTTTGTTTTTGTTTTCTTTTTTCTTTAAGAAGAAAATGCAATTTGCAGCAGGGAATAAATCCTGCGCGATGTACAATGCATTCGAGGTTCTTTGTTTACCTTTATCGTATCCATTTGAGAGGAACAGGGAGTCACTGTGGTGGTCAGGGTAGTTAGAAAACAATTTTGTACAAAAAAGAAAACACTCAAATCACTTTGCCAATTTTAGGAGTTTCGTTTCGTTAATATATTCATTTATTTTGGGATGATTGTCCACAAAAGGGACTGCAATTTGTCGTGATAAGAAAATGAAAAAAAGGCAAACAAATATATGCGTAGCTTTATAATCTTCGTTTATTTTTCTGTCCGCCTTTAGCACAAATAATGATGAAAAATAGAAAATATACTTGTGACTTGACTGCGCTGTGGGTGCTTGCTGCACTTTTTCTTTCATTCAATTTCAACTTCAACAACACACTCGACTCATGACAGTTGTTGAAGGTGACAATCGAAATGTCAGCTGCTTTTTGATGACAAAACATTTTTCCAACGGAATTATTTGGATTTGGAACGCAGAGAAAAGAAAACAGGGTGAGTTGTTATACAATGTTAAATTTTTAAAAGTTTGTGAGAATTGCGTTAAAATGTCACTCAAATTTATACCATGGTTCTTAACACAAAGGTTGTTAATAAAATCGGTTTAAAAAAATTTGTAAAGGAAGGTAAATGTGGTGAAAAATTGTCGTTTCTTACGACAGAGATGATAATGTTATTTGTATTTGGTTTCTTTTTGAATTCCTCTTGTTGATAATATGCAAGTAAAGCTGACCATAAAAAGATGTTCTTAATAATGATACTATTTATATTCAATTACTCGGATGATATTGTTATAATTGGAAGATCAAAGTGTGATGACAGTGGAGCGAAGAAAATGGGTTAAGTGGCCAATGAGGGCAAGAACAAGTATGTATACGATGTCATCAAAAAAGGACATTGAACAACGACGTCTTGGACAAAACGTCACCATGGACAGCTATAACTTTCAGGTAGTTAAGGACTTTGTCTAGGAACCGCTATTAACACAGACAACGACACCAGTTCTGAAATCAAACGAAGAATAACTCTTGCAAATCGCTGCTTCATTGGACTTAGAAGGCAATTGAGAAGTAAATTCCTCTCTCGAGCATCTAAAATCACCATCTATAAGACATGATGAGAATGGAGGAGAAGATATGAAGACGAACTGTACGGGCTGTATTGCAACACTGACCTTGTTAACAGAATTAAAGTCCAACGACTTAGATGGCTGGGTCACGTAGAGCGAATTGACATCAACGCTCCAGCCCGGAAGGTCTTCCAATCCAATCCCGAGGGATGGTGCAGTAGAGGAAGACAGTGGCTCTGGTGGCACACTCAGGGGAAACTGGAGACAGCTAGCTAGGGACCGAACTGACTGCAGACGCATGTTCGTTGAGGCCCCGGTCCGCCCCGGACTGTAGCGCCACCTTAAGTAAGTAAGTAAGTAGTTATCTAGGCTATAATAAGCTTCACTTAAAAATCTACATCAAAGTCTTAAAGGCTCTCCTAATCCATAAGACGTTCCCCTAATAGTAATGGCCTTAGTTTTATAGCTCTTGAAGGTACATAATATAAAGGAATAAGAGCAAGTTAATTTTTGCAGTCTACAAAACTACAATGAATGTCACGAACAAACATTACACTATACATTTCTCTGCTTAAATGCAGAGTTTGCATTCCAAGTAACATAATATGTTTCATCTATCAATCATTGAAATTGGAAATATTGTCAAAAAACTTGATAAGCAAATAAGTGCTCACCACGACAACCGTTGACATACTATACATGGACTGCTAGTGGTGTGAATTTTCCATACAAAATTTGAATAAAAATGGTTCCACTTCAAATTAGCTACACTAGCACTTTCAGGCACTGTCGCAAAAAAAGTTATGAAATATTTAGCGACATCTGTTTGTATTTAGTTGAGATAAGCTTTTTCTGACATAGAAAGTACTGAAATCTAGTATAATTTGTTGAAGACAAACGATGCCATGTTTTTTTTTGCTGTTAGCAGTGCTGTTGTTTTGAAAATTTCAAGAGTAGTATTTTTCATTATTTTGGGGAGCATTTTCTTAAATTGAGGAGTAAAACAACAAAACAATTGAGGAGTAAAACAACAAGCTCCCATTTTTCTGTGAAATTGTTTTTAAGGAGTTCCTTAGCAGTTAGTAGGGCATTTACCGTTTCTACCTTGAATGAATTTTGGTTTTTATTGTAAACCAAATACAAATTTCTTTTCCGTTTTATTTTGGGGAGTAGTTTTCGTCCGTGGGTAGAGTAGCAGTTGACTCTGAAAATAGTAAAATACTACTATAGTAGCAAAAACGACAGCAGTGGATGTGAGTATTAAATTTTACATAACTTTTCCGCATAGCCCTCTTTGCGCTAGTGTTTTGTCCGTTAAAAGTGGAACCATCGTGAAGTTGGCTACTAGCAGTCCATGTATAGTATGTCAATGACGAAAACTATTATTATTAATGGCTTCCATACACAGCAATTTATTTATGAATAAAATCAATTAACCAAAATTGAGCTTGAACACATTTCTCCGACGATTATATTGTTTGCAAAGTAAATTTCCATAATTTGGATGACTTGTTCTGGTGTTGGTAGTTCCCGTGGCATGACAGTTAGTGCGTTGGACTGTCATGCAAGGGGTCTTGGGTTCAATCCCTGCCTGTGCCACCTTAATTTAAAAAAAAAAATAATTTTCGTGGGTACTGTCTCTTGCGAGGAATTGACAAAACCTTCAAGAGTAATTCTTGTCATGAAAAAGTGCTTTCTCAAACTAGCCATTCGGATTCGGCCTAAAATTGTAGGTCCCTTCCATTCTTGACAACAGTACTCGCACACAGGAATGGTTGAGAGTTGTAAGTCACTAGGCCGTAGTTCTCAACGGACTGTTGCGCCACCCAATTTATTTGTTCTGGTGTTAAAAGATTCTTGATGAATTATTGAATCCTGCCCAAATTTTAACACAGTTTGATATTCTGAACTGTCAAACCATAGACAAAAACTGTCAGAACTTTTCATGTGGCTAAAAATCACCTTATATATAAAATCTGTAGTATTCTCATGGAGAAATCAATTTTAGTGCATTAAATTCATAAAAAAGCCTTTAAAAAAAAATGCTTAAATTTCTTGCTGGCGAAAATAATTGTTTAAAGAGCCAATACCTTAAAACAAATTCATAAAGGGCTAGTTATAGTTATTATTTGTTGTCATAATTAAATCCAATCCAATAGTACCCGTGGCATGATGGTTAGTGCGTTGGACTGTCATGCAAGGGGTCTTGGGTTCAATCCCTGCCTGTGCCAGCTTAATTTAAAAAAAAATAATTTTCGCGGGTACTGCCTCTTGCGAGGAATTGACAAATCCTTCAAGAGTAATTCTTGTCATGAAAAAGTGCTTTCTCAAACTAGCTGTTCGGATTCGGCCTTAAATTGTAGGTCCCTTCCATTCCTGACAACAGTACTCGCACACAGGAATGGTTGAGAGTTGTAAGTCACTAGGCCCTGGTTCACCACGGACTGTTGCGCCACCCCATTTGATTTGAATTAAATCCAATCGTTGGATTTTTTGACAGATCACTTATAGCGAAAATATGAAAATAAATGGAATTGTAAAAAATATATAAATTGAAATCTTTTTCATCGATTATATTTATAACCTTCGATTTAATTTTATGAAACAAAAAAACGAATTTTTATTTATGTCACTTTGATTTTTCATTACTATATGTTCTTTG
The DNA here is from genome assembly GCF_945859685.1 of Eupeodes corollae. Classification (NCBI taxonomy): domain Eukaryota; kingdom Metazoa; phylum Arthropoda; class Insecta; order Diptera; family Syrphidae; genus Eupeodes; species Eupeodes corollae. The sequence goes on from NC_079149.1 coordinate 135,559,699, forward strand.
CCTTAAAGCTCATTGCTTTTGTTATGTTCAACAATTTTTTTAAATTTTAATAAATACTTTTACACATAAAAATGTTCATTCTTTCCTGTAAAATGTGAAAATAAATAACATTTTTGCGAGACACCCTCTGTAATGTGTCTGCCATATAAGAAGTGTATCCATACCTTTCACTTTCCAGGCTGTCAGTTTCAGTTCCAGACATTCCAATTCCTCAAACCACCAGCAACATTTTTGTTGAAATTTATTTTTCATTCTCATAAATCATTAAAAATAGTTTCACTCTACACACTTGCGACGCGAGGCGATCTCAAACAATTTATTTTATACATTTGTTTTATTAAAGGCGTTTAATATAATCTCCGCTCTCCTTGATAATAAGCGCATTTTACTTTTTACTTAACTGACGTACGATTCTGGTAAATCAATCTTATTTCTTTGAATTCAAAAACATATAAATTCCAAATCATCCGAGTGTCTGTCCGTCTGATTCGGTGCCCGATGGTTGCACAAAATTACTCCAAAAAATGAATTGCTTTTTTCTTTGTGTTTTGTTTTTGTTTTCGTGCTTCTGCTTCTACTTCTGCTTGGTTGTTCATAATCGATAGCAAGTGTAGTCTCCCACTTTTTGTGTGATGTCAACAAATTGTTAATTATATATTTTTCCATTTTCCCTGCTGCAATTATGCAAGTTAATTTAGCGTATTTTGATGATTTTGAGCTCAGGAAACACTAACTTAACTATTTTGTGAGTTTCGTAGTTCCAAAAAGAACCAACAACACGAGATTTTCACTGCGTTATCAGGAAGCCAGAACTAACAACCACTAGTAGCTCACTCTGTTTTTAGCATTCATCTGTGACAATAGATACGTGAGTTGAGTGTACCTCTGCTCTGCAAATATTTTGCGTAGTTTTATTTTTATTTATCACGCTTTTCTTAAATGAGTTAGAGGCTACAGAGCTGAACTCTTTGCTTTAGCCAAAATCACGGTGTGAATGAATCACACAAAATCGAAAGCAAAAACAAATAGGTATTGAAATATGATAGGAAGGCTATTAGCATTTGAGAAGTAGGTACCTTAATTATCGTATAGTTTTCTTCATTCGATCTATCGACACAGATTTGAGTCATTGTTCGAAATCCCTTACACGCTCCTCAGATATTAAATTTTACTTATTTTGTATTATTATTTAATTTCAGATTCACGCTGGGACTTTTTCCTTTTTGTGTTTTATTTTTCCAAATGCGGGTCGCATTTAATGAGTGATAATACATTTTTATTTTTTTCATCCATACAATAACAATACCAACCTACCCCTATAGTCCGATCTCCTCCTCCTGCTCCTCAAAGTTCCATTTAACAGATTAACTTAAATTTAATAAAAATAAAACAAAAAAGATAAGACATCGCCGCAGCCGCCGCCGTCGTCGCCTCGTTGTCGTTGTCTCAGCTTTTAGCGAGCAAAGTTTAAATTTCCAACGCTTAGCTTACAACAAATAACAAAGAGTGAGCTAGAAATAAAATTAAACAAAAAAATATGCCGCGAAGTAACGATCGCGTACCCATTGTGGAGAACGATGAACTATCAGAAGGAGTTCAAGCAGTTAGCCCTTCAGTGGCTGTTGCGGCACAGCGAGACAATGAATTGGATCCTGCACCCTCAGGATGTGGAGCATCGATGTGCTGTAATCCATCTAGCGGATTACACCGGTTTATTGCGCTGATATTTATGTGCCTCTTAGGCTTCGGTAAGTTATCTACCAGCATTTATTTTATTTCCAAAATCAGAACCTCATTTGTAGACAATTTAATAACTGATAATTCGAATGGGAAAATTACAAAAGGAAAAAACCTTATCGAATACTTGATGGTGTATTTTCTCTTTTTTGTTTTATCAGGAAGCTGCACACGACCATTGTGTCTAGCGTCTGAGGCGTCAATCTTTCTGTTCTGTAGATAATTGGTTTTTGTTCGGTGTACTTTTTGTTTCTTATTTCTCAAACAAATATGATAAAGAATTCTTTAGGTCCCGAATATGAATGCATTTTACATAAGATGACCGAAGTGTGATTCATGGAAGTTAGTTATCACACAAAATATAATGTAATCATTTTTGAGACTTCCCTATCCTTGAAAAATGTTATCATTTATTGACATCTATTCAAAAGATGTTTTTGTTTTTTAAATTTGCTTCAATGAAAGTTAGAAGACCTTGTAAGGAAAATTCGTATTTATTTTGATTTGCAGTTCCTCATGAGTGTTGATAAGAAAATGTATATAAAAAGCCTTTGAATGTATAGCTTATTCAATTACCCTAAATAGATAGTAAAGTATTGAGTTATGAGTTATGATGAGATATGAGATCAAATAAACCAAAATAATGTAATACATCCAATCGTAATTTGACTAAAACTATCGTTTATGACTCATTAACAACCGAAATCAGTATTCATTCTCAGTCCATTTGAATGGAATTCGATTTAAGGAATTTTGTTTGCTCTCTTGCAGTCTCGAAAATACCATTAAAAAGTACTTAATTTATTATCTTTTGAAAAACCATGACTGATTCACCGATATTGTGTATTTAGAGTCCTTACTTTTAAAAATCTAGTTAGGAATCAAAACAAACCGCCCCTTATACGCTCGAAATTAAAGTAAAAGTTTAATTTTGAAATTAAAACAAAAATAAAAATTTCTTAGAGAAAATCAATTGATATTTTTATCATTGTAAAAAAGAAGGAAGACGATCTCATCCAAATGGCTGCGCGGTTATAGTTGCAGCACAATATCTTTTCTTTGAAATTTTCGAAGACTAACTGAATATCTTTATGAATTCAGTCTTTGAAGTCTTAAATCAATTGTGGGGCATTTGCATAGGCCTTGTTTTTCATTTAGTCTCAAAGAAAAAGTCTAAAGGTGTTAAATCTGTTACCGGTCGTTTCTGTGGTGCTACAGGCGAAGACACTTCCTGATAGTTCCCTTTTGGAAAGTAAAAAAAAGGAATCGAACCGATTTAATGGAGGAGTAAGGTCCCGCATTAGGATAATAACACCAAACAAATACAGACTGGTTGTTGTTGATACTCGTGTTAAAGAATTTGAAAAGAAGAAATGCATGAAGTTAGTTTTGTGGTGAGATGAGCTTAGCCTACCACCACTTCGGTTCCTTCTTTTGTTTATCCTAAGCTACCCCCCCTAAGCTACCTTTGCAGAATCCTTATATTTTGTTATCCCATCTTTCTAACACAAATCTATCTCACTTTTGCTTCTTCGAGAAATAAAACAGTCAGGATCTTTTTGTTTCAAGACTGTGATGGTTTCCTTGCTTGTGTAGCACGTAGCGCCATCTTTTTAAAAACACACGTCGCACAGTTGCCCGTTTTGACAAAAAACATATCTCCTAAAGGTATAAAGATATTGCTTTAATTTTTATATACATATTTATTATCTTGAAGGAAATTTCCAAGGCTATAAAAATTGTGACTTTCAAAAAAAACTTTACAGGGAAGTTTTAACAAAGTTCATAAACATAGCGGTATTTTAATATGCAATCGTCAATATCAATTTTTTAAGGAATCTGAGTGAATTGAAAGAGAAGAGCAAAAAGAAAAAGGTCCAATTCGAGTGAAACAGTGGGGAAAAATGTTTTTTTTTTTTAATTTTAAGGGATTTTGTTTTCCAGTATTCTAGAGTAAATAATGTATTTTGGTGATATAACAAAAGTCAAACAGTGGAAAAAGAAATAAATACAAAACAAATTAATATATAAACACTAAATTTCTTGAAAACTATCATCAAAGTCCGGGGAAATGTATGATAAACTCATTATTTCTGGAAAGCATTGTTCTTTCTGATTTGTTTGGCTTCTCACATGCCTTAAGAAATAAATATGGATCCGAATTGCAAGCATGTTAAATAGGTCCTCATTCTGCCAAATCCTTATTTTTGCATTCCTGGGCTTCTTCTGACAGTTCTCTAAGTGGTAGTGATTGATATTTAATGATATTTTGACTATGAACCAATATTTTGTGTAGAGTAGGTGTGAGTAGTTTTTCAGGATACTTTAGTTTTAAAAGCACTGCCGTTTTCTTATTATACTGCTCAAATTTAATTCCATTCACTACTTCTCTGCAATTCAAAACGGTCAATATTTCTTTGACCCTCATTACAACTTTTCCATTAACTCCAAGTTATTCGAGCGGTTGTCATTAGTGTTTCCAAACCCTTGCTTTATCCACATCAAAGCTACGCTCGTCGCGAAAACGCCTTTGGATATCTTGTTTTCTTCTTTTTTCCGCCACCTTAGTCCCAATCGATTCATCAGTACCTTCTCCTCATTGTCGAAGAGTATACACAAGCTTCAAAATAAATTCAATGCATCTGATTGTATCGTGTAATGGAGAGATTCCATAATTAGAGAGATATTATATTCGTCCTCAATTGATTCATCTTAATTGAAGTTCTTTTGTGTCCTTTCGCATATCGGACATGACCGGCTAGACTTTGTTTCCGTTAATTCGTTTAATACTTTTCCGTCTTTCATAGTTATAAAGAACTCATAATTCACAGTTATAGTTGTTTTTTCATTAAGTTTATATATTGTTGGTTGAATATCTGCTATTTGACTTTTAATATTATTGACTGTGGTATTTATGATGTCACTAGTTCCTTTCACAAAATCTCTAGATTTTAATTTGGTGAACAAAATGTAAGCTATTACTGGAGTTATGAGAGTTGCCATTCGTTTTACGATAAGCCAGTTATCTTTGCGAACTGTGACTGCAAAATGTTCACCATTTAAGCTTGTGGAAGCGTATATTTTTTCTATTTTGGACATTTTTTTTACTGGTCTATTAAAAACGAAACCTCTTATTGAAAAATCACTGTCGAGTGAAAAAGTTGTAAAGAATTATTGAATTTGTAAATTCTTTAGGAGTTGTTAAGTTAGGTTAGGTTAAAGTGGCTGTCCAAGATGGAAACGGACACACTTAGGACAGTTTAATGGCCCATTGTGATACCACATGAATCTTGATGCTTCCTCCTAAGCTCAATGGAACCAGTTTGAGTCGCTTACGAAACGTGAGAGGCTGATTATGCTGATATGATTAAGATCGTTAAAGAATAATTCCAGAGCAGGGCATGTACAGAGGAGATGAAGAATTGTTTCCTTCTCTTCCTCGTCCATACAGATTCTGCAAAATTCATTTGGAATATGCCTAGTCTCGTATTAGACAGTGATAGGCAAGCTGAACGTTGTACTTTATTAAGCTTATCTCTGTTTATACCTTTCTCTCAGGCAGTCCACCATACTGCCACACCGTACATTAAACCGGTCTGATTACCGATGTGTATAGCCAATGCGTGATTCTGGGTTGTAAACCCCATTTATTACCATTAGCTTTTCTGCAAGAAAAGAGAGCTACAGTAGTTTTTTTGACTCTTTCTTGTACGTTGCGTTTCCAATTTAGTTTTCTTTATTTAAGACAAGACCCAGGTATTTAGCCTCGTCTGATAATTTTAATTAGATTCCTTGACAAATGGAACTTTGTACCTCCTCAAAAATAAGACTAAATCGGGTTTGTGTGGGTTTACACCCAGTCCAAACCGATTTGCCTGTCTAAAGCATTTTGTAAGAGTTCTTTTAAGGTGTTAAGATGCTTCCCTGAAACTGCTATAGCAACGTCGTCCGCATAGGCTATCACTCTGACAACCTCCGTACCCAGACTAGTTACGATTTCATTCAAAACTAAGTTCCAGAGGAGAGGGTATAGAACACCATCTTGCGGTGGCTCTATACTAACGAATCGTCTGCCAGAAGAGTTACCCAGTTTTGAGTTAATTATTCTGCTAGTCAGCATGAAATGAATTAACTCCCGAAGCGAGCTTTCTACATTTAGAGACGTTAGTGCAGATGTGATTGCAGATGTGTCCACCTTCCATGTCAAGGAAGGCAACAATAGTGAACACTTCATGATGGAGTGTTTAGGAGTTGTCACGCCACCCCGTTTAATTTGTTTAGTGTCTTATTTTTGTTCCTCATAAAGTTCGGTTTTATAATTTGACATTTGTCTTTACTACATTAATGCATTTATTTTTATTTAAAGGATCATACTTTTGTTACGACAGCCCGGGTGCCCTACAAGATGTCTTCAAGCAAGAGCTCAACCTTACATCCACAGAATTCAACTTTTTGTATTCCATCTATTCATGGCCAAATGTGGTTCTATGTTTCATTGGAGGATACCTAATCGATCGTGTGTTTGGAATTCGTTTGGGAACAATAATCTACTTATTCATCCTCGTAATTGGTCAACTGGTATTCTCATTTGGTGGTCTTTTGGACACCTATTGGTTGATGGTTCTGGGACGATTTGTTTTCGGCATTGGAGCTGAATCTCTAGCAGTCGCACAAAACAACTATGCGGTCTTGTGGTTCAAAGGAAAGGAACTTAATATGGTGTTTGGTCTGCAATTGTCTTTTGCTCGTATTGGCAGTGCTGTTAATTTCCTGGTCATGGAGCCTTTGTACAAACATGTAACTGATTTCTATCATGGACCAACAGCTGTTGGTGTTGTATTGCTTTTGGCCGGAATTACTTGCGTTATATCCTTCATATGTGCACTTATCTTAGGTTTGTTTTTATAAAAAAAAAATCTTCTTAACGGTGGATTGTAAATGAAACTAATTTCTAGGTGGCATGGATAAACGAGCCGAAAGGATTTTGGGTAGAAATAACAATCCCACAGGAGAAGTGGTCAAACTTTCCGATGTTTTCACATTTAAGACATCCTTCTGGTTGGTGTCTGTTATTTGTGTTGCATATTATGTCGCTATATTCCCCTTCATTGCAATGGGAAAGTAAGTTTAACAAAATTTTATTTTTTTTAAAGTAAGACAATTAAATCAACGCCTCCTTTCAGAGTGTTCTTCAAAGATAAATATGGATTTACTCCTGCGCAAGCAAACACCGTCGATTCGATGGTTTATTTGGTAGCAGCTGTAGCCAGTCCAGTATTTGGTTTTATTATCGACTTAACTGGTCGTAATGTCTCCTGGGTGTTCCTGTCGACTGTTTTTGCCATATTTTCGCACTCGCTTATGGCATTTACCAATATGTCTCCATACTATCCAATGTTAATACTAGGTTTTTCCTATTCCCTGTTAGCAGCAAGCTTATGGCCACTTATCGCTCTCATCATTCCTGAATATCAACTTGGTACAGCCTATGGATTGTAAGTTATATACATTTTTTCTTTTCAAATATATTTTCTGACATGAGTTGGGGACTGATCCGAACTAACAAAAATTAAAGCACGGGGTTTGAAAACAAAACAAAAATAATACATTCTTTAAAAAATGCACGTCGTGTTTTTGTAGGGCTTTAAGTCAAGCAAATTTCGTGTTAAAAAGCTTTCGGTGTTTTTTCTTTGAGTTGAATGATTTGAATGAGTCATGTTTTTTAAATGGGTCAGTTCGTTTTAGTTTTCATTTCATAGTTCCTTTTGTTTGCTTTTTAAACTTTTGGCTTAATTTTGTTTGAATTTATTTGTTGTTACGGTTATTTCAAATTAAGTTGTTTCTTTGAGCTATAATATATAACCATTTTGTATGTTTCTAATCATTTATCAAATCAGTATAAATTTAAATAAAACCATCATTTTAGTTTCATAATAATTACTTAGGCATACTATAGCTTGAAAAGTTTTTGTTTTGTTTTTTAATAGCGTGAAATTTAAATAACAATTTAATTTGCGTTGAATCTTGACATGTTTTTGTACTATATGTTTTTTGTTTTGTCACTAAAAAGCGCATGATGATGTACTCTTTGCTATTGTTATCTTTTTTGTGTTTTAATTTTGTGTACGTAACTAAAATATTTTTTTTTAATTTTAAATCTTTAGCTGTCAATCTGTTCAGAACCTCGGCTTGGCTGTTGTCTTGATTGTGTCGGGCATTATTGTCGACATGAGTGGTGGGAAGTATATTTGGGTTCAACTATTTTTCATTGGATGGCTAACAAGTAAGTTGTTTGTATTTTGTACTCTCTCTTGTTTCACAAATATATTTTATTTTATTTTTACAGTTTCTCTGATAGCCACTTGTGCTGTTTGGGGATATGATAGAAAAATTAAGGGCAACCTAAATATGTCACCGAGAGAAAGAATCAATTACAATAGGTTAAATTAAGTTTTTCACCAACCGTAAGTGCTTGCCTCTTGATAGAATTTATTTTTTTAGTAAAATTGGTCATGAAGGGAATCGTGCGCGAAACGCAGACGATGTCTATAGTAGTGACCAGGAACCGCTCCTGGATAATTAAATTGATTCGATAGTATATGTTATGTATGTTCTAATTAATTATTTTCCTAACCACCACCGTTTTGCCAGATATAAACAAAAATTAACATAACTATAAAAAGAAATATATATTTAACAAATGAAAAATGTTTAAACAAAAAAAAAAAAGAAAAAATAGTGAAAATTTTAAAAATTGATATAGTGAGCCTAACTCAAAAATATATATATTTATCGTCCGTTGAAAAAAAGAAACAAAAATTAAATCTAAATCATATCAAACTTAAAAAGTTAAGTTTTAAATATTTTGGATATTTTTATAAATTTCATAGCTTTTAATTCTGATATTGTTGACTTAAGTTTTAGAATCGTGTTAGGCAAAATAATTTGTATTTTTATTTTATCTATATGATCTTTTTATTTGTTTAGTTTAAGTTTATTTTTTATTTTTATTCAACCGCCCCTTTCCCCCATTTTACTCGATTTAACAAAGATTTTTTTTATATAAATTTATACATGTATACATACAAGTTAATATTATATTCTCTATGATTTTTACAAAATGATATAAATTAAATAACCAAATGTACAATTAACTATTTTTTTCCATATTAAGACAAAAAAAACAAAAAATAATACAATTTTAAGTAAAACAAAAAAATGTTATAATCTATTTCCAAAAGGATACAATATTTACTCAGTAGTTTGGTATAAGGCTCAACAACTTTTGAAAATCAAATAAAAAATATAATTGTGATGCAGAAAATAATTATCGGTTGTGTTTCAATAGCGTTATTTAAAACTAGCTTAAATGTTCTTCGGTAAACCAAAGAAGCAAAAATCAAAAGCTCAATGGGTTGAAAATTGTATTGTCACCTAAGCCTGTTTTTTAAATCTATGAGCGTATTTCTACATTTTTCTAAATGTTGGATAGATTTTTTGTGTGATATTTTTTTTTCATTCGACGGTTTATTCTGCGTCTAATAAAATACGAAAAATTGAAAATGTAAGATGATGGGACTTACCAATAACAAGTCATTGAAAAGGCTTACCGCTATACTACAAAATTTACTGCACTGTCATCATTTGTGATGTTTCTGAAAAATAAACAATAATTAAAACATACACACGAAATAAATAAATTAATAAAGCCTTCGGTAATGAATAATTAAAATAATTAAATGAAAGAATGAGTTCTGGAGGAAGACAAACAATTTAAAAAATTACAAATAATTTCAGACTTGGAAGTGCCAAGCTTTTTTTTAAGAGCCTGAGAACTTTAAAAATATGATAAAAGATTAAAAATATTGTTGACATTAATTTTGTATTTTTATAATCTGGTAGATAATTTCATAGCATTAATTTTTTTAAAGTTACACCGTCTTATTGGGTCATTAATATGACAATTCCGGCTACGTAGTCACTAGCTATTTGAATGCGCCCATTGACAGCAATAACAGCTTATTACGAATTGATTAGAACCGGCTTCATCGGTCAGCGTGTAAAACAAACTAAAAAGCCAATTTTAGTGGATGCAATAGTGATTTATTAACTTGTGGTCTCCATTGAACATTTCTGATGACAGGACTATCGGCCTGTCATCAGATAATCCAATAGAGACCAACATCCAGCCCAGTATCCGGTCATCGCACTTTTGATTTTTCGAGCGGATCAAAATCCTGTCATCAAATTTGACGTTTGTGTTGTATGTAGTGGTGAGCGTCAATTTTTCACAATCTTTTTGAAATTAAAATTTCACTTCATTTAAATTGTCGTCGAGTGCCTTAATTTATAACTCAAAGATATCTTTACTAGCCATAGAACAGCTTCAAAGCTGTCGACCGACATTATTATAGTCTGCACCGTCCTCCCATAGTAAGTCCTTAAGTAGGCCTCCAAATTATGAAGTTGCCTTCGCGAAATGGATTTACCCAAAATCAACAAAAAAGTAACCAACAGATTAACAGTTTCTAATGTCAAATGTGACATTTGAAGTTGTTCATGGCAAGGCATAATATGCCCAGTCAAAATAAACAATGGATTGTAGATGAGATTGCGGAAGAGAAGCTGGATTGGATTTTACTCTTGTGGAGCCTCAGGGTAATGGCTTGAGAGATTGTTTTCGCTGTATATGCTACAATTTTGCTAATGGACCAAGCCATTTAACCAGAAACGAATTTCTCAATTAAACACCGTAAAGTGAACGCAGTGCTCTATGAGCTATGTAAACCGATTGTTTTTAAATTAAATTTCCATAATTTCGAAGCGTTATCCTAACATTATAAGATTCATGATGAATTGTCATATCTTACTGAACAGAAACGTTAACAGAGTTTGAAATTCCCAACTGTCAAACAATAGACAACATCGAAAATAAAAAAACCCAATAAAAGTCTCAATTTGAGGAACGTCATATATTTACTACTTTTGATCAAATTCTAGTTGGTTACATACTAAGTTACATTTATATAAATTTACATCATGCAGCTTATAGATATCCATCGACTCACAGCCTCATATCATGAAAATAAACTACATATTGGCATTACGATTCTCAAACGTGGATTTCTCTAAATTTAACCCAACTCTTCGCTTTAATGTAGAACTAGCTCAAGTACAAAATTTCTAATTTCTGTTTTATTTGATGAGAAGAAACCCAGTTCCATTCCGGACTTGCCTGTGTGATGCCTGCGTTTTTACGTCCATCTGAATGACCGCTCACACTTTTAAGTATAAATATGTATATATTTTTCATTCATGAGCAGTAATAAGTTAAGTGATCTGCCTTTGCCACCAAATGGATGTCCGATTTAATAATGAATAAGAGCATCCACCTTCAAAACACCACGGCATATGGTGTCGGTTAACTCAACGCTTTGCTGTGGTACTTCGTTTTCAACAACTAATAAATCGAGTTTAATTCTGATTAACTTTTTATTTTCTTGAACTCTTGAGGGTCTTACATTTTCCATACAAACTTCTTTCCAAAATGTTGGAATTTCAAAACAAATATTGTTAAATCTTCGAACGATGAACACATCACTTGCACCACTTCCACTACAAAAATAAAACACTTACTGTCAAATAAAACAAACTTTTTACATTTTTATCACGATAAAAACACTTTTCACACTTTTACTTAATAATGACGTAGTGTGTGTAATATATTTAAATAAATGCAGATAGCAAATAACACACGGCAGTCACTTGAACACCACCCATCAAACAGTTTTCGATATCATCAACATGAACACGCCTAAAACCAATTTTCGAAAATCTTTGTTTTACCGAAAGTCCAATCCGTCATCTGTCAAATGAAAACAACATTTTTTATTTGTGCTTCCAGACGGTTTTTGTTTTCTTGGTTTTTCCTTGAAAAAGATTAAAATTGAAGTCGCATAAGTTCAAAGAAAGGATTTTATTTAATCAATTACTCATAGCACTTATTGTTTATTTCCTTTGTTTTTGATATTATGCTAAAAATCTAGTCAAGGGCAAGACGGAAGGTGGAAGTAGTCGCAGTCGCTAATCAATTTTTGCAGGGGAAGTATTTTTATCCATAAACACTACACCATAATGCCGACAGAATTCTCAGTGGAAAATGTCAATGATTACTTCACCAAATTGAACCCCATTGCCATGAAAATATCCTTTGACATTGATGAAACTAAATCGGCTTATGGACACATTTGGGAGAAGTTAAATACCAACGAACACAATGAAATAATCAATGAAACTTTAATGAAACCTGAGATCTCCCTGAGGTACTTTGATAATTTCTCTATTACCACAACCGCATCTTCTCTGTCACTCTCATCAATGGTAACTCCCAGTCAAAATGAGGAGCCCGCAAAACGCCCCGCAAGTCAACCTAATCATCATTATCTAGACACAAGAAGGTACTATGACTTTGATGGTCGGAATTTGTCGACTTTTTCCGATCAGAAAGTGGGGCTTAAGCTTGTTCACGACGAGACGTTTGGAACATTCCGAGATGGTCATTCGATGCCGTTTAGCTACAAGACAAAATCCCAGATCAATCTTAAGTTGTTCGCCGATGAGGGAGCTGATTTGATGCGCTCGTCTCAGATTAAGTCGACTGGGATTTCGGAGGCTCTTCAAAAGCCACTTCCAAAGAAATCTGACGAACCTAAAGTGTGCACAACCGCCGCCGATTCAGAAGTGCTTCAAATATCTGCTGAGGCGTTAAAGAAACTCCAAACGGAACTAGCATCGAATCTCTTAAATCGCAACAAAAGCGAGAGCACCCCCGAGAACACCACCAACATCACCCAGGGCCTTAAATCCTTCGACAACATAGACGCAAAATATCAACGTTTCTATGATGACTCAAAGGATTCTGAAATCGACAATCTACCAGTGTCTAGTAACAACGAGATGAACCTTCGTAAATTAATAGCGAAGAATGGTAAATCCATTGCCACGAAATTCCATCATTCAAAATATGGCTACAACGATACAACAGACGACGATGACGAATTCGAGAGAGTCAATCTAATGATGAATTGTTGTAGTCTATCTGCAGGCGGTATGACCACTTCATCATCTTCTGCCCCGTCCGAAGATGACGAGAAGACCCTCTGCGAGGACTTAAAGGGTCTACTAGAGAACGATGGTCTGCGAAAGGGATTTGATTTTTTAAACAACTGGTAAAGGCTGAATGGTGCCATGTTTTGGATAGTAGTTTCTTAAGAGGAATTCCTAGAATAGTATTATAAAAAAAAGTCTTTTGTAATTTTATATTTTATATATTAAGGATAAAAATATATGTACGAGTAGGTAAACCTCAGTCCCAAATATCAACAGATAAATAAATAATATCAATATTACTTAGAGTCGTAAGTTTAAACTAACCATGACATTTTACTTGAACTGTTTTTTTATACTCTACTTATTCACATAATTATATCATATTTTAAGTTTATTTTCACCAACAAAAAAGGGTAGTGCAATAAATTGTGCTGAAAATATTTCATTATGTACTTGTGACCAAAGAATTAATAAAAGAAAACATACATTTTGGTTACAAAATAAAACGATAATTAAGTGTTTTCTTATGTTAAAAATGTTCAGACGAAAACAACTAAGGTGAGATTAAACAATTTATTCTATTAAAATTAATTTCAAAAAGAACATTACTTGCTTTTAAAAATCCTTTGTCCTCGCTCATAAGAGTTTGGGGTTTAGTTAACATCCTTAAAGTGTGGATAAGATACAAATCTAAATTTTGCTACTCTAGCTTAAAACAATTTTGTGTCTTGTGGTTACAAAATCCATTTTTTTGTCAAGGGGTTGTGAATCTTTACAATGATTATGAATTTGAGCAATTAAGAAAGGAGATATCGATGAACATTGAATGTCTGCACATTTCATTATTTAGAATTCCACATCGTAAAGTTCGGCTGAAAAAAGAATACATACTTAGAAATACGTACGAAATTAAGCTCAAGGGTTTCGTAGAACTACGGAGTTTATGGTTGTGAGAAAATTTTGTTATTTATTAAAATAATTCTAATAATGCAACAGAGCAACAAAAACTGTAGCGATGCCGTCTCTTACAGAATTTAAGTTTAATTTATTTTAAGAAAATTGAATGCGTTAATAGTCGCAAAAGTTCTACCAAACTCTGTCAAATACTTTTCACCCAATCAAGGGAATTAAATTTCATATATACATAGATCTATTATTGCAATTCGTTATTTTCTTAAAATTTAAATAATTAATCAGTTAAATAATTAAAAATGGTAGCTTAAAGATTTTGTAAGAAAAGTTAAGATTAGATTTCGGTAGGTCCGCTAAGACACTTAAGCGGAGAGAAATTGGCTAAGAAATTTACGGAGGGCCACAGCGTGGTAGAACATTATGAAACACGAGAAAAAAAATGAAGGCCAAGAAAACGATACCCACGACTTAGACTTAAACTTAACTAAACAAATTTAAACCGCAGACCCAAAAGCAATTTTTTAAATGTGAATCGAAAGATGACTATTTTCATACCGTAGCAATACGACCATTAAAAAGCAGTCGTAAAATAGTAGAGAAGCGTTTTAAAAAGCGATGAGGTCAAAACGCGTGCCCAAGGGATTTACTATTTTACTCGGTAATACTGTAATGTGTATACACTCCTTATCTCTAATATCGTGTTAAAGTAGAATAAGTACGTAGCAACCGTTTTATTTGTAGTAGTAAACACTTTAGAACATTTAGAATAAGGGGCAACATCTTGTGATTAAAGGGAGAACCTGCTTCGTTAACCATCGAGAACATTCAGCGATTACAAGAACCAAGTAGTTTCTCGAACCGATTTGAGGTATATAAATAGGCGCTCGGAAGCGAAGCGGTGGATTACTGATTGCGAACTGCTATAAAGTAAAGACTGTGTTTGAAAAGTAATAATTGAAAGCAAAGACTGTGTTTGAATAGTAAAAATTAAAAGTGTTGAATAAATAAGTTTGGAGCGATTTAAATAAAGTAAAATTGGGCTTTATTTACAAGTGTGAATAAGTTTTAATTGTCGGACCAAGCGGAATATTACAAAATGGTTCAATTCCAAATTATCGGGAATACAAACATTCGAAATAAATTTCTAAACTTACACAACAAACATAAAAGACCAAAAGTCCACAATTTGAAATTTTGGTCAGTTATATGATAAATTATTGGGATTTATATAAAAGATATTTAAGAGCCAATAGGCGATACAAATATCTCACCAAATGTGGGAAACATTATCCCAAAATCTTAAAGATAAGGGTATGACTCATTACTATTTTTCTGTTATGTTTTTAGGTGTGGTCGGATTTTAATTGTTGTCAAAAAATTCAATATTGCTTATTACAATCTAATCGGAACAGAATTATTTTCGACCTCTAGATTTTAATCAAACATGACAAAACAATGGTAGAGTAGTCGAAAAAGTTTGTCTTCCGATTCCGTCCGTCTATCCTCGCCCTTACAACTCAAACCATTGGGCCTTACAACTCAAACCATTGGGCCTTACAACTCAAACCATTGGGTTGATTGATTGAAACGAACCTATAGAATAATATTAAACTGTTTTGACGATTTTCAAAACTAAATCTGAAAAAATAATGTTTTTTTAAGTAATCAAATTGCATTTAAATCTTTCAACACGAACTTATTTTGTAGGTATGTTTTTAAACCTTAAATGTAGGTACTATGTACTAGAAATCTCGTGTGATCCAGTAGAGGAATTTTTTTTAATATTACTTTGTTTTTCCGGAAATTGAAAGTTTTGTTTTAAGAATCATTAATGTTTAACAGACGATTTCATAGGATGCTTGAATTTAAGCTTCAGTCCTATGTGAACTAGGGCCGCACACAACAAACTTCTCCATCTAGCTCGGTCCCTAGCTAGATGTCTCCAGTTTCGCGCTCCAAGTTGGGTGAGGTCACCTTCCACTTGTGCGCGCCACCTGATCCGCGGTCTTTCTCTACTGCTCTGTCCTGTGGGTGTGGATTTAAAGACTCTCCGGGCTGGAACATTGCTTTCTATGCGCACTACGTGACCCAGCCATCTTAGTCGTTGAACTTTTACCCTTCTGGCATAGTCTACGCCGCTGTACAGCCCGTACAGCTCGTGGTTCCATCTTTTCCTCCCCTTCTCTTCGATGCATACGGGACCGTAGATCACACGAAGAACTTTTCTCTCGAAACGACCCAAGGTGCTTTCATCCGCTTTTGTCATAGTCCATGCTTCTTCACCGTACAGCAGGACGGGGATGATAAGGGTCTTATATAGCGACACTTTGGAACCACGAGAGAGGACAAGAGTTATTCTTCGTTTCATTTCAGCGCTGGTGTTGTTTTCTGCGTTTACAGCGGAGCCTAGTTAAACGAAGTCCTTGACTACCTCTAAGTTACGTCTGTCGATGGTGACGTCTTGACCAAGACGTCGGAGTTGTAGGTCCTTTCTTGACGACAGCATGTACTTTGTTTTACCTTCATTAACTGTTAAGCATGTTTTTTCAGCCTCTCCCTCAATACTCACAAAAGCCCCATTGACATCGCGCTGAGTTCTTCCGATTATGTCATTGTCATCAGCTTATGCTAGTTATTGGACAGACTTTTGAAAGATAACGCCTGAAGTGTTGACGTGTGAGCTCTGCACTATTCTTTCAAGTAAAATGTTATAAAAATCGCATGACAGCGCATTACCTTGTTTCCAACCTTTATGGAGCAGCGTGAATTCATGGTCATTTTGCATAAACGGAGGAGTGTGGCATTTGAATTCAAGCTACAATCCAAAATTTTAGCTTCCAAGGAACAGTACAGTACAATACAGTAGTTTCAACCATATCAAAAATTCCCAAGAAATTTTATCCACCATAGATTCCAGTATCTCAGAATGAAAACAAATAAATTGAAACTTGTTCTTTAATGTATCAAAAATTATTTATTTTGTATTTATCATCTTGCTAAATCAAATTTAAAAACTATCTTTCGAGTGTATACAATTTTATTTCTCAAAGGCACTCATTCTGGACCTAGCCTTGCAATGTTTTTTTTTTATTTTAAACTGTTACTTGAATATTTAAGATTTATAAATTATTATTCATTATTATTATTATCATCATATAATTGAATACACAAGTATAAAACAAAACAAAAAAATAAATAAATTGGAAAGTATTAAATTTTGTGTTGTTTTTTTTCTTATATACAATATAAGAATTTTATGATATATTAAAAAGAAATTTATAAAATATATTATTATAAATTAATTTTTTTCTTTGTTAAGCATAATAATAATATTTTAATTAATAAAATTTAGTTTTATTTTTAATTGGTTGATTAATTTCTTTAGAAGACTAGATAATTTTTCGATATATGCATGCTTTTGCTTTGTTTTTTGAAATAAATTAAATAAATTATAAAAAAGGAAAAAGAAACAAAAATAACAAAAATAAAATACATCATTATTATGTTAGACGAAATTTGTTTAACGATTTAAAATTTAGACCTCTTTTTTTATTTTCTTTAAGGCAGTAAACAACATACTACAATTTTTAATCAATTTTTCTATTAAGGAAGTAAAGTTTCAATTGATATACGTTTTTCTTTTTGGATATATTTTGATAGAGTAAGGAATTTAATTCATTTTTATTTTTAATGCTTTCATTATGTTTAGGTTAATAACAAAGTCCAATGAAGTTATTTCTTTGTTATTAAAAATTATGATGATCCCTAAAAGGCAGCATGAATAGTAAACCTTCTTAATTTAAGCTTATCAAATTCTTGCACTATAATTTAGCTCGAGTCTGTGTTTCACTTGCATTCGAGATGAAATAAAAAAATAGTGGACAAATTATCGCCTGGTCAAAGGAGTTTCTAAATGTCACTCAATTTCTAGAACCTTGCTGATAATATTGGAAACTTTATGTTTCTGAGATAAATAGACAAGATCTTTCTTTTTTCATTCAGTTTACAACATCTGCCTTGTATGATTGAAGAAGTAAAATGCTTGTTTCCTAAATGAATGAGGGTTTAAACATTTTCTTTGTTCCAAAAGGAAAATCGAGAACCTCAAAACAGTACTTCTTTCTGGAAGCAATCAGTAATTGAATCCAGTGATTTGATTTTGCTTTATTTGAAACATTAACACATAAAACTTGTGAATGGAAAACCCTAAAAAAAGAAAGCGCACAAGAAACTACCTTGACAGCTTACAAGTCTAAGATGAGTTTAGATGAAAATTATATTAGTAAAATGCGGAAAACGAATTATGAGATGGATGAATTGAAAAGAATCATGGGGTATTATTTTTTTTTAAATTTTTGTTACATTTTATAAAAAAAATAAACCTTAAACCGATTTTTTTAAACGTCTCGCAAAGACATATGTATTTAAATTAGGCCCTTATTATGAAAAGCGATTCAAATGATAAACTCAAATTCGTGACTCCTATGTTTATGTTCACTTGGAAAGTCAAAGGAGACGGTTAAGGAAATGTTGCTCTATTTTGATGGACAAAGTCCATCTCTCTAAGTATTATAAGTTCGCTTTGGGTTGAATGTTCGAATTACTATTCATAATAAGGACCTAAAACTTACTGCACACGTTTTTCTATTGACCCTTTCCTAGCAAAACTTATTGTGCTGCTAAATCAATATTAAATAAAAACTAGTAGTCCCTAATCTAATCCATCATCATTCCATTCTTTTGTTTTTAATATGTTTTAGTTTTATCTTAAAAGAAAAATAAATTGGAAAGCTAGAATATTTTATCTTCGTTAATAGATAAAAATTGTGTGTATGATGTTTGAATAAATGTGATTAGAACTTAGGTCTAAATTTTTTAGTTTGTTTTTCTTTTATGTGTAAAACAACGCTTTTTAGTGTTGATATTTTTTGAAGACAAAAAATAAACTAATTGCACTTATTTATACGAATATTTCGCTAATATAATAATTCTTCGCACAAAAATAAAGGATCTCTTTTAATTGATGATGATTTAAATAATTCAATCATCAATCAAATAATAATAATAATAGAAAGAAAAAGAAGAGAACAAAAAAACTGAAAGAATTTAAATAAAATTAATACAAAAAATAATATCTCTTGATTCACTCGTTATCATGGGGGTTGTCTGTATCAATTGTCGTTTCATCAGCTGTTGCTAAGTTTCGTTTGCTGGATGATTTTACCAGCTCCAAGTATTTCTCACCGTCAAATCGATCCGTCTCATCGTTGATGTTCTGTGAAAAAAAAGAATAAAACATTTTTATTTTGTTCTTTTGTTGAATGAAATTTGAAACCAAAACTTGTTTTTAAGTTTAGTGCATTTTATGCATTATTTTGTGCATTGCTTTGCTAGATTTTGTTTTTAAAGGAGAAACAATATAAAAAACTATGTGAACTTGAATGAACGCTTACCTGAAAATAATAATAACTAATCAAAGCACGACCAGCATCTATGTACGTTTAATTGCTTATACGAGTATACCTTACCAACGATGGGAATGAAGAACAAGCAATTAGGATGATGATAGGAAGTAATATTTTGATGAAAACTGATGGGCGCTTTAATTTTTAGTTAGCAGGGTGACAGTGATGATACTCAGATTGCATCTCAACAATCTGATGGTGAATGGTAACGTGCTTTAATAATAAATCATGCTTCATTCAAAGAAAACAAATTTAATATTGTTAATTTAAATTTATCTGAAAAAAGACTTCTTAGATGGATTTGCAATTAGACAACATGCGAAATCCAAACAAGACGAAATTTTACCACATTTTTGAGTTGTAAAGTTTAGTTTGTGACATTTTACAATTATGGTGTATTAATACTTCACTTTGTGTGACTAAATCAAAACCCATTATATCAAAAACAGAACGTTAGTTTTTATTTGAATTAACTTTAAGTCCTTTCACAGTTTTTTTTTTTTTTAATAAAATCATACACTTAAAAATTGTCAATATTTAATTAAATTGGATAGTACCTTCAGTTATCAGAATAGGTACTTCCAAGTAATACGAGTATGAATAAAATACTTAAGAAGGTACTCAACGATTGAGAACCTAAAAGTTTGATGAGCACCCTCCCCTTGCTATGTACTGGAGGAGAATTTTTTCAATATTTTTTTCTTAATGGTTGAATTCAAGCCAAGCTTCTTTAAGCAAAGGAAAATGGCGATTTTGTAGCCAAAAGCTTTCTCGGAACTGGTAGTGGTTTGGAAGCAACCAAAATATTAGAATTTTCTTAAATTTGGTAGGAAATCCAGGTTTCAAAAGTAGAGTTAAATCATTCAATGGTGTCTTACATTTTTTTAAATTTGATTACAAATTGAACTTATTTCCCTCTAACTCTAAATTGCTAAAATAGCTAACCAAATAGAAATTAATTCATCATCGAAGGGAATATGTTAATAGAAAAGGATTTTGAAAAGAGTTCACAAGTTTTGGCCAAAACATGTACACGATTCTCGAATATGAAAAAAAAATATTTGTTTTAAAAAAAAGCTAGTCCACTTCTACTTTGGTAATCATTATTCGGGAATTTAACTACATTCGTCACTATGCTTTTTCACTAATTCCATCGTAGACAGAAACTTTTACGAATCCAAAAAGAAAGCAAATACGATCTTAGTGAAAAATTTAAATTTAATAGCGTATTACGAACGAATTTGGTAATAGATTTTTTTCTAAGATTCGTAAAAGATTCAGATTAACGAATTCGAAATACACTGCCCGACAACCGATTAGCGCCCCCTCTAATCTTTCAGTGTAAATGCAAGTAACTCGGAACGATTAATATGTATAATGCTCAATCTTTTTTATTCTCCTTTATTTACTCTATCTCTAAAAAAAACTTGAGTTCTGGAAATGAACCGTTATTTTGCTTTGCTTTATTCTGTCAAATGTGACAAAAATTAATGTATTTTTTGTGCGACAGTCGATTAGCACCTCTACCTCTTTTCTAAAAGTTTTTGCATGTAAGTAGTCGTGTTTTTCTTTTTTAAGTTATTATTAGTTTATTTTGAATAATTTTCAATTAAATTTAGTAAAAATGGGGAAAGCAAAACAGTTAAATGAAGGCGAAAGGCCAAAATAAAGGCTTATAGTGAGTGTGGTCAATCAATCTATCAAATTTAAAAAAAATTAACCGCAGCCGCTAAGTTATTTCCTCATTCTTAAGAAATGAGCATAGCTATGGAAAAAAATATGAAGGGCCGGCCATCTTCTGTCATTACAGCAGCTAACAAGCGAATTATTTTGAGGCACGCATCGAATTCACACTACTCTGCAGCCAAGATTAGAGAAAAAACCGGTGTAAAAGCATGCGTGCGGACTGTGCAAAGAGTTATTTTCAATGCTAAACATTTAAAGCGTCTAAAAATAAAAAGAAAAACCACCACTTAACCAATCTTCGAAAGGAAGAGCATATTTTAGATCGACTGCACAGCTGTGCTGGTGGTGTCATGGTATGGGGAGCTATAACGTACTATGGCACCATTGAATTTCAATTCCTTACTCGTCGTATAAATGCCACAGCTTACAATGGTGTACTAAGAACGGCGTTCCCTGCAATCAAGGATATTTTTGGGCCCTTAGAATGGAAGTTCCAACACGATAACGCCCCTATCCACAACTCTAAGGTCGTAAAGTATTGGATTGAGCTCCAAAAAGTACCTTTTCTGATATGGCCGCCATACTCGCCCGACCTTAACATAATGGAAAATGTTTGGGGGTGGCTAGCACGCAAGGTTTACGAGTCTGGAAGGCAATATCCAACTGAAGCGGAACTCATTGAAGGAATAAAAAGTGCCTGGCAGACTATTTCTCTGGACTATATACGAGGTCATAGTTAACCGTGGTGGTACAACACATTATTAATTTTTTTAGGAATAAGTTGTAAATATAAGGGATTCAAATTAAAAAAAAACTTGGAAGTATTCTCTGCCCATTTTCTTATGTTATTTGGCATTTTCAAGTGAGGGGTCTAATCAAATGACCGGAAAAAAAGATGATTTTTCTTATTTAATTCTTTAAAATTCTGTTAAAATGTTATTTATTGAGATCGTACCAAAACTTTCATTTATTTTCGAGGATAAAGTTACAAACTTTCATGGGCAAAAAGTTCGTTTCAAATGTTTTATTTGATTGGCTGATATTAAGCTTCAAAGATAAGAAGCATAGGGGGCGCTAATCGGTTGTCGGGCAGTGTATGTCTGTTTTCAGATTTGTATCTATGTATTTTTATAAATAATTTTTTTTTATGGTGAAGTTGCTCAATTTTGTGTATAAAATGTGTATTTAATTAGATCGGAGCAGGTTCCTTACCGCTTAGCAGCTGTTCTGACTCCAACGAAAAAGAGAAATATAAAACAAAAAGTCCAGTTTTTACTTTAAGAGGTAGATTTAAAATAGTTTCTAGAGCCAATAGTGTCCGCAGTTAGGCTCTTACCTTTTTGTATCAGCTTGTAATTTAAATTACGTGTTAATAAATAATAATAATAATAATAAAATAGTTTCTTAAAAAAAAAAACATTGACATATTGGGTTTTGATTTAATTCTATAATTTTTGTTGTTTACATTTTGCTTTATCATTCCCGGCATACAAAATGAATTTTATCAACGAAGGCGAATATTTTGGTTTGATTTTAGAGTCACTTGTTTTTTATTTAATTTTGTTGTAAAATACTGTCGCTCGGTTAAGAAGAAAAAACGACACAGTTGTGATAATCCTTGAAGTTTCCAAGTGTCTATTAACATGTTCATCCACTTAGGACTACTTTTTTTTCTACATAAATATTTTACTATTAAATCCAATTGTGTCGTTTTTCATCTTGTATTTTTATTTTTCGTTCTGTGATTTGAACGTTTGTCTGGAAACTATAAGGCATGCGATTAATAAACGCTGTTTTTATTTGCATGAATTAAATTCATTATTTTATTGACAAAAATATATATTTATATATATTATGGGGCATGTATAATAAATATATACATACAGCTAAACAACAACAAAAAAAAAACATAAACCAAATAGTAAAAGAAAATTAGAATATATGTATATAAGTTTTAAATATTAAATTAATCCACAAAATTATTATTAGTTACAACTTACAACCCCAAGAGTACTATAAAACAAATTAAAGTTTGAATGTTAAGTAATAGTTTTTTTTTTGTTTCTTCTTTTTAAATCATTGATTGATTGAAACATATTTTAATCTCTTTTTTATTTGTTTTAAATATATCCCTATATATACTATATATGTATATAATAAATACAAAAATATATATTCCTTTGTATATCAAGTTTTTTTTGTCTTTTGTTTTAGTTCTGTTTTACAGAATTGTTTCTTTTTTTTAATTTTACACATTAATTGCTATTATTAATATTTTTTTAATTTCATCTGTTTCACAGCCAAACACAGATTCTTTTTTTTTTGTTTAAATTTAATTTTGTTTGATTTTGTTTCTTTTGGCAAGCCAAGCTAATATTTTTAGTAATATTGATTGATGAATTTTAAATAAATTTTTTGATGAGCGTATGATTAGATTGTTTTCTTAATAGAACCGTTTCCAATACTTAAATGATAAATATCATGATCAAAATAATTTCAAATACAATTTGTTTGTTCAATAATATATTTGTTATGGGTAAAGCTAAAAGATAATGATGCATAGCCAATGGAAGTAAATAATAATAATAAACTAGCTTTCTATGTGATTTTTAAGGAATTTTGTATAAACAAAAAAACATTTGGATTCTAATTTTTATTAATTTTTTGAGGTGTTTTTGTGGTACTTGTGATTGATTTACGTTTCCTAAATATTTATATTATATAAAATTTATAAAATTGAATCCAACTCAACCTTTGAACATCTAATACATCTGATTTTTTGAATATATTTTTGTTTATAATTTGTAAAAAAAAAAACAACAAAGCCTCGATGAGAATTGCAGATAGCAAAAGAAAATAAAAGAATCTCTTTTTTTGTAACTTCAAGAACGTTATCAAATCTTATTTTATGCGAACTTAAAAACGATCAATTAATTGTATCATCTTTAAAGTTTTTGGAACGAGGATAAAATTAAAAATTTCGTATATATGAAAAATAATGTGCTCATTCAGGTTTTTGTTTTGGAGGAAAATATAAAAAGAAATTAAAAATTAAATAAAATCTTAAATTCCCTGTATTTAATACTGAAAATTTAACTTTGAGAAAGATTTTACAAAACATTCATGACCTCGAAAGATGCAGGATCGAAAATCTTACTCAAACCTTACGACCGAATGTAATTTGAGTAAATGAAGTAAACATTTTTAATATTTAAAATTATTATGTACTCGAAAACATATACAAAAATTAACTTGAATTCCCTTTCTTCTTTTGTTGTATCAAAAAATTCTAAAAATAATAAAATTAAAATAAGTCAAACATTAGAAGCTTCTACTTAAACGAATAAGTATGTGCTCGAAGATTTTTGTTAAACATTAGTTAAATCATTCAAATGATTTTAATTAAAATGACAAGAAAATAAAAAAAAAAACATTTGTTATTTAAATAAAAATAAAATTAGTCAAAGAAAACAAAACATTAAGGAACAACATTCCAAAGAAACGTTAAGTTGAAAAGAAAAAGTTAGTCGCATGTGGAATTTGAGCGAAAATCCATTGAAAGCTTTGGTCGTACGATTTCAATGTCTTTGTTATGTTTTTCATCGAACCATTCACCACTGCCAGCAGTGTTTTTGTTATTTTCATTTTTTGAATTATCATCTTTGGAATTTTCATTATTATTACTAGTAATACTGTTACTGTTACTATTGTTGTTGTTATAATTATTATTATCATAAGATGAACCTTCATCAATACTATAAGTGCTGCGACTAAAGAAGCCTTTGCGTTTGATATTCGGTGGCAATGTGCATATGATATTATCGTAATTCCTATCACCACTAGAAGTGGTACTAGTAGTAGAAGTAGTATTGGAATTGGCATGCTTTACCTTGTTCCTTATGATCTTTGGAAATCGCTCACAGATTTTCTGCCAATCACTGGGCAATGACCATGAATGTGGACTTTTTGAATAGAACAACAAATGTTCGTATTCGTGGACAATTCGCACTGAAAATTGGTTTCAATTATTATAGAAATTATAAGATGTTACCAACGACCTGGTTTATTTACCAGAGTCCGCATTAGATCCTTCGCTCTTGATACGATTGCTTTCTGGCACTGAGTCTTTACG
Source organism: Eupeodes corollae (assembly GCF_945859685.1). Lineage (NCBI taxonomy): Eukaryota > Metazoa > Arthropoda > Insecta > Diptera > Syrphidae > Eupeodes > Eupeodes corollae. The sequence goes on from NC_079149.1 coordinate 135,584,740, forward strand.
TGAAAAATGGCTTCTTCTAGAACGGGCTAAACCATTACTAAGCGATGAGGCTACAAAGAAGATCCAATCATTATATTGTGTTGTTTTATGAAAATATATATAAAAAAAACCCCTACCATCTACAAAGACATCATCATCGCCTTCAGCCATTGTGTTTGAAATTTGTCCGGCCATATAGTTTAACCCGATTCCACTGTCCGCCAAGGGAGGAGCCATTTGAAGGGGAGTTCCCATCACAAATTGAGGAGGACCCATTGGAGTACTTGGTGTCGATATTGGGCTGACCATCGATCCGTCGAAGGCTGCACCTGCTTCCACAGATGCAAGGAACTCATTGCTGCTAAAATAGTCGTCGAGTACCAGTTTCGCTACCTACATATAAGCAAATTTTCATTCAGCAAAGAAAATCAACAAAAATTACACTATTTAAAACTTACTCTGACTAAATCACAGCAATCTCCAGTTATTTTAATTAAATGCTGACCCACATTTACCGTGTACTTGTATTCGCCAAGTGAAGCATCGTTTGTTGAGAACGAATGAAGCAATGCTTGCTGATTGTTGCGCATCATTTTATTTGATGGTGTCGAAGCCATCAAATTGGGACTTGTTGTCGAGCTAGAAAGGAAATTACCAGCCGACGTTGAATTAAGACTCAATCGATTGGGGATGTTGTGAGAAATGCTGCTGCTGCCGCCGCCGCCGCCACCACCAGTTCTCGGTTGGGTTTCATCCGATGCAGATGAAGCTAGAGAACTACATGAGCCACCAGCACCTCCACCGCTATGTCCACCACCCATTGAAGGGTCCAAACGGACAGGCGATGCGTTTCTACGAATTGTATCTTCGATAAGTTGCTTAGCGTAACTGAAAGATACAAAAAAACACGAAAATAAAACCCACCAATGCTTTGAATGTTTAAGAGAATGAAAAATTTGTTTGTACTTAATCTTTTCCTCGCTTGGTCCAGTTATCTGCACCAACCTCTCTTTGGCTCCGGGATTTACTAAATTCAATATTTCAAAGAAGAAGAAGGTGTCAGAATTATTTCATTAAATTTAACATGATTACGTGCAGACATTGAAACAATGATTAAAAGCCTTCCAATAATGTTAACAACTATTTGAGCTAAATTGAGCGAATTCAAAAAAAGTGGCTTCTGATTTTATTATCAAATAATTTTTGTATTTAAAATTTGAATCTGTTGTATTTTTTGATACAGACTAATTTCTATTAAATTCGCTCAATTAGTTCATATTTTCATGTAAATATTTGTATGAGACGGGCTTTGAAGATGGAGGTTAGGATATGAGGGTGCGTGCGGATGAGAACTCATGTTTTTGGTGACATTATATGCATGCGTTTTTTATTTCAAAGGCAACAACGCCAAACATAACATGCTGGATGATTGTTTATGATCATGAATAAACAAAGTTAACTCAAACTCAAGTCGGCAATGGACCTTTAAATTTCAAAAAGGGGTTCTCTTCTAATTTTCTAGTATTTTTTTATTTCTTAAGCCTATTTTACAGTTTTCAGAATAGAAACTAAAACAATTGTCTTAATCATTTAACTATAGAACGAGACATTTTAGACCACAAATATTTACTCTGGCAGGATTCAAGGATCGTAATCATTTGATATTAAATTATTTACAAAAAAAGTATACATGTATACGAAGTTAATGTATATTTAAAGGAATTGACTTAAGACATGCCATTTTATAGTTAACCTTTTTCATCCATCACGTCAGATTTTAGGGATAAACAAATCGGTATCTCTGTTTTGTATACTACAGAATTTAATATATGGTTTATGTTGCTAATTTCAAAAGTATAGGATTAAGGAACATTAGAAATCAGAAAAAAACAATCCTCTCAACAAGCCACCCAAAAATTGTGTTTCTGTAGAAACATGGGTTAGGCAATAAAATGTGCGATCACACCGCAGCTTTTGAAAGTTATTATATCTCGAAAAACTGACGTTTTACGTCATGGCCTAATGGAACAATAATGTCTTATATTTTATGATGTACTAGGGTTGCTCTTTATATCTGCGGTCTAAAAAATATTGTCCTAAAATAATTGTATTGTATTTCAACACATTTTTCTGTGTTTTTACCAATTTTTGAAACATTTTTACCCTTTCGGGTAAGAAACCACAAAAACATGATTTTACGAGTAGTTTTGTAGCTTAGAAAATCGTTGTCCAAGAAATATATCTTTCATGCTTGGTAACCAAAAATGTCGTTAAATTTAAAATTAAAGCTATACGGCGGATGACCCATTAATTCAATCTATGGAGTCTTCAAAAATTAAGTGTTATCAACTGATTTGTGTTTTTCATGATGATTCGATGTCTATTTAAGGATTCCTGCACTTTGGCACAGGTTTCCGAAAAACAAATACATATACGTTCCACTACTTCAGTTATGGCAAAGAAAAAGGCGCCTGTTTATTTAAAAAAGTTTAGTAAACAACTTTTATTAGATTTAGTTTATCTTGCCAGAGCTGCTTCGTTTCAGATTCATGGATATAGACTGAGGAATCTTAAGCGAAATACACAAAACGATACTGGTCTTCTTTGAGCGGTTGTTAATAAGGGTTGTGTTTATCACAATTAATTTTGAACAATTTAAACAAAATTAGTCGTTGAGCGTAGGTTGCCGTGGATTGAATTCCTTGTATCAGGAACAGAGATTTAAAATGAAGCTTCAAGATCAAACGCTCAAATACGAACATAGTCTGTATGTCACGTACATTTATGTAAATTCGGTTAAAAAATTATTTAACATACAAAAAAAACACTAACATTTATGAGTGATTGACATAAAATAATTGCTTTGCATTAGAATAAAAGTAATATGTACATTTAAACTATATCAGCTCATAATTACTCTTTTATATACATGTAAGCTTTTCTTAAATTTTACATTTTAAATAAAGTTTCAACATATTTTGGAGGAACTTTAATTACTAACACAATAAAATGGTAAGGGTCATTTAAATGTAATGCAGTATTTAAATTTAAATTCTTTTAGTCTATCGTGTAATGGATGAAATAAATTAAATTTAAAAGAAATAAAGCTTTAACTTCTGTATAATTGTGCTGCCATGTGAATAAGATATTCAAGTATTTTTTTTAACAAATTTAACAAAAAATATAAACACCAACGAAAAGCTTACGACGAAATTATATTTTTATTTCTAAAGCAAAATATAATATAAATAAAATAAATCATAATAATTCTTATAATCAATTTGCTCCTCCAAAGTTTGAGTCATTCAGCAACAAAATTAAAGCTGAAACAAAACATGTTTCTCAAGGGTTCTTTTTAGTTGCATTATATGTTTCAACCGTGCCATGTTGAATTTTGGTATTCATACCAAACTAATACGACTTATCAGGATGACGCTGGAAAATGCTCGTTGCTGCGTCAAAATTGGAAGAGACTCGACCGAAACCTTCGAAACCACCAGAGGACTTCGACAAGGCGATGCGCTGTCATGTAGCTGCTTCAATATTGTTCTTGAAAGAGTGGTGTGCAACACCAACGCCAACACAAGTGGCACCATCTTTCGAAAATCCACACAATATCTTGGATATGCAGATAACATCGACATTATAGGAAGAACCAAACGAGCAGAGACGTATGCTTTCCCTAATGTCGAGTCTGAGGCGAAGAAAATGGGTCTTTACATTAACGAGCACAAAACGAAGTTTTTAATGTCATCAAATAGAGTCGATTCACACCGTAGACTTGAGCAAAATGTTACAATTGACAGGTACAACTTCGAGGTGGTAAACGAATTTGTTTATCTGGGCACTGCTGTTAGCAATGCGCAGAGATCAAACGCAGAATTACCCTTGCTAATCGTTGTTTCTTTGGCCTAAGTAAGCACTTGAGGAATAAGGCCCTATCGCGAAGTACCAAAGAGACACTGTACAAAACTTTAATCATCCCAGTCTTGCTGTATGTTGCAAAAGCATGGACCCTCTCCCAGGCGGATGAAGGATCTCTTGGTATCTATGGTCCGGTTTGTGTCGATAGGAAAAGTAACACCTGGTGGAGAAGATTTAATCAGGAGTTATACGAACTGTACAGCGCAGCAAAAAACTGCGTGTACAACGCTTAAGATGGCTACGGCATGTCGAGTGAATGAACATCGAAGCTCCATCCCGTAATGTATTCAACGCTAAGCCTGAGGGAACAAGAAGCCGAGACAGCCTGACCTCCGGTGTAAGTAGATGAGGAAGTAAAGTAAGTAGATGTTTCAATGCTTGTGACAGAATGTAAAACTGTTTCGTGCAGTTTACACGCTTGCGTTACAATAATATCGTCTTCGTGCTATTTGGCTATAAAAATGGACTTAAGGAACTTAAAAAAACGACGACGATATATCCGTATTTCTCTAAAAATCAGTAAGCTGCTGCCTTTACTACTATCATACATATTTTGCCAAATAAATTTGGTGACTTTATTTCCCACGATTATCCTTTTAACTGACCTATTCTTTCCTGCGACTTAACGCACTCGATTACTTTTGTTGGGGCTATTAGTTAATTAAACTCTTGAAGCTGTGCAAGCTAATATACGAACAGATTTATGCAAAGGAGTACAAAATTGAACTGATCCAATGGAAATAATAGCAGAAATAAAATTTAAAAAAGTTAATTTAATTATTTTATGGATCAGAATTTTCTTTCTTTTATTATTATTCTAAGATCTCAAGTTTTTAAAAAGTCACCTGATAGATAAAGATAATAGAATTTTAAGGATAATAAGGCCCTCATTATGTATAGCGAAGCGAGCTTAAGAACTTGCGAATATTATGAGTATCGATTTGCTTAAATTAAACTCGATTCAAAAGTCAAAACATTATCGAACTTATTTATCGCTAAATTATCAGTAGTGAATGTTCGTTAATTTAACGTCCCAAAATTTCAAATTCTATCGAATCAAAATATTCAGCGATAACTCTAGCGAATTCAAAATTTTGCGTTTGTTTGTTAAAATGAGTGATAAAAGAAAAAGGTATTTCCAAATAACTTTTATATTTTTATAACAAAAAAAAGAAAGAAAAAAACTACACTTTCAGGGAGAAATGCAATTAATGGAAACGAATCCTGATATGGCTAGCGGCATAGGAGTATTCGGTTCAACAAAAAGGAACCTAAAAGATTATTGGCCGAGTTTTTCAGAAGAACTGAACATTCTTGGACCTCCGTTTCGTGAAGGAAAAGATTGGCATAAGGTGTTTTGATACAAATTTGTAGTTTCTATTAAAGAAGTTTTTATTTGCAAGTAGTTTTGGTTGGACTACAATGTAAAACTTAAACAAACAATTGCTGAAAATAAAAAAAAAATCCAGATCTACTGGTAGAAATCCATACTGCCAGGCGTGTTTGTATCCTTTAGAGCAAGCTGTAGACAGACTTCTTAGTCTGAGCCAGGCAGTTAATCTACAAGGCAATTACTTTTGCACACATTTACCAGATTTACTTTCAACGTCATCAAGATATTAGTATCAACCTTGAGGCATATGAACAGGTTGAAGGGTCTATTCAATAAAACTTTTTGATGCCAAGTGCAACGGAGGGTGGCTAAGTCGGAAAACACCAACAATTCCAATGCAAGGGAATCTGAACGATTGAAGTTGCTGCAAACATAGACTGGGACCCAGGCAGATCTTTTAGATGCAAAAAACAAATCAACGTTGATTAACATTATCATTTTTTTAATAAATAAGTCAAAAGTAAAAACAAAATCCGAGAAATATAATACAATAATTGAAAGTCAATATTTAAAGTTACATTTGTTTTTTTTTTCAATGAAATAATGTTGGCACCATTGATATTTGAAGTGAATAGCTAACCTTTACATTTAAACTTAAGCGACCGGTCGCTTCGCTACTCATAATGAGGGCATAAGATTTCAGAAATCTGTCAACAGCATTTGTCAGTAATTATCTCAGCTTTTGATATGAAATATTGAAGAATATTTGCTTCACACTTTATAACGTTTTTCTGAACAAGCCTATTTCTATTGACTAATCTGAATTTCACAAATTTTTGTTTTTTTCATTGCGAAAGGAACACATTAAACATTTGATTTAATATTTGACATGTTAATCGATTTACTCGCTAAAAAAATGCAAGAAAGAAGAACTATATAATTTTCCAGTTAAAATCAAAAGTAAATCGATTTATTTTACCAACGAAACCCCCATTAATTTCTATTTAATACGGCAGTGAATGTGTAGAATGGTGTACGACATTCAAGCTTATACAAAGTCCTTGTCCTAATTAAAGACAAAAAAAAAAACAAAAACTTCTTCCCATTTCTGTAATACCTTCCAACGTAATGAATGTTTTGTTTACTCAACAGAAAAAGTAAAATGAAATCCAGACACAAAATAAATCACCTATTAAAAGCAAACAAAACATACAAAAATATTTGTTTGGCCTGTTAGTGATTAAGGATTAAAAATATTCACAAAAAAAAACAAAAACGAATAAAAATGAAATGTTTTATGAGTTGCAAAAAAAAAAGAAACAAAAATCAAATCAAGTTAAAAGAAAATAAATGCTCACACACGCTCTTACACTCTATGAATGTGTTTATTTGTTTGTTATGTTCTGTTAGCAACTATAATTGAATGTGTTTTCTCTTGTTTTTACCTCTTTGGAAAGATATTATCGTTTCACTTAACTCCTCAATCATATGGACTCGTCTTCCCTTAATGCCCATAACTTAATACACGCGAAAAAAAATTCATTTACAAAATCAAAAATATTCTCTCTTAGAGGAATCATTAAAAATAAGGAGAAACAAAATTATTATTGTTGAGATAACAGCTTACCTTTGCCAGAATCAGCATTTCGGATGACAACTTCATCTTTGCAATAAGTTTTACCGGGAATCTTTGTTGGCTTGGGAAATTTGCCAGAGTTACGGATGATTTCGCCCGGACCAAGGAGCTGTGTTTGTTGTAGTCGAGCTGTATTAACTCCACCCATTGTGGGGGAGGTGCTTAAATACTCAGATGATTGATCAACAACTACTGTATGATTATTTGCACTTTCAGGCTAAAATATAAAAATTATATTAATTTTTAAGTTCCATCAACATAAAAATAAAAAAAAAACTTACTTCAACATTTGTTGCTTTGCTTTTGTAATACGAATTGAAACCATTGTCTTGCCAACCTTTGGCTCTCAATTCAATCAGTTCAAGTAGATTCAGTCTAGTCATAATGTTCAGTCGCTCATCCTGTGAGGCATTCCGAAACACTACAAATGCTCTGTCGAGCGTATCTTTGGAAACATTCTCCAATTGCGGTCCATGAACCCGTAGATTTTGCACCAGAGACACCATTGGCTCGGGATTATTAATACCCGAGGCTAAATTCAAGGCAACATTTTCAATTAACTGAATTAGTTCTTCAATGAGCATGTAATTGTTTTTTAGATTTGGTCTCGATTGAGACTTGAGCGGACGTGGTGCTTCTAGATTTTTTACTGTTCGTCCGACGTGAGCCATTTTGAGTTCGTGTGTTTTGTTTTTTGTTCTGGTTTTGTGTGTTAACTTAAATTTGTTTGTTCTTTTTGTTTTGTTTGTAGAAAGTTTCCTCTTTGAAACAAAACCAGCTGCGAAGATGTCCCAAAATAGGTTTTGCAAAGTTATAAGTTGGTAGTTTTATTGTTAAGATTTTCCTTTTCTTTTTATTTGGTTGGAAATAAAAAAAAAATTATTTGAAGCGAAGATCTCTTCGAATTAAAGACAAATCACTTTCGTTCGCACCTCCCCCTGCAAAAAAAAAAAACAAAACACACAGAGAGATTAAGTTTTTATTTCTCAAATTCAAATTAAAATCTTAATGTTAATTTTTTCCTACACGATATCGTTGTGTCAGTTCGAATGGTAAAACACAAAAAGAAGAAAGTTCCACTTGATTGATATTATCGAATGCAAACGAAGCCATAGAATTGTTCTAGTAAGTGGAACAAGATGCAATTGTATGAAAATCAATAATAGAGCAAGGGTGTTCTTGGCCGCCCTTTGCTGCTTCGCAAAGCACAAAATACAATCAAAATACTACGAGACTGGCACAGCATGCGTAGGGGATAAGAATTGTGGGGTGTAATCTTCTACCTACACTTATTAAAATTATTTGAATAACGAGATAAAATTTAATAGCATCAATGGATGTACAGAGAGGAACACAAACTATTTCTATATTTATTTTTTGTCACTTTAGGTAAATTTAAAAGAGATAAGGTGTGGCAAATAATTGTAAAAATGTGTTTTGGTGACAGTGTCATTTATTGTTTATATTAGCTTGAAAGACATGAGCTAAATATTTACCCAAAAGGCAATTAAGTGAAAGGGGTCGACATGTACGCATATAACGTAATTAGCAATATTTGAATTTACTGTTTTACTTCTATTAGACTTCAAACAATATATACATACCTACCTCTTGGCCTTTAACTAAAATAAGCACGACTTTTATATATAGAAAAATGACGTCAGGCTATAATTAAACCACATCTAGCTTTAGCCAAAAGCTAGAGATCTCAATAGATGACAGAAAATAGCATTAGATAAGAATTACCTGAATGCAATTTAGGTACAGCTGTAGTCGAAAAAATAGAGTATTAGAACATCACAAACTTTATGATGTGAAAACACTGATTTCTAACTTACTTGGAGCATAGATAGATAATTCCTATTAAACCAATAAGCCTTAAAGCCTTTACGTAATTATATGAAACAAAAATAATTTCTTAGGACATGAAAAATTGTCAGTAAAGAAAAACGGGCTCTAGAAAAACTTATTCCGTTGTTTTATCGTGAAATTTTGATCAGCAATGGAGTCCATTTATGATTAATTGAAAATTGCATATTTGAGTTGATAAGTGACCAAAAGAGTTCCAAAAGCTACTATTAAATCATCTATGGGATGGTGGAATAATAAGTCAATATTTCTTAAAAAAAAAAAAACGAACGTACTATTTGGCTTGAAATTCAAGATCCCTGTGAACACTGATTTCAAAAAGGCTGCGCTACGAGTAAAACAATAGTCTTGTTAAGCATTTAATTGCATTGCTGAGCATTTAATTCACGTTTTTCACTCCATAACGGATAACTTCTTCTGCGCAAACCATGGTTTTGCCTTTTTTGACTTATGCTTTGGGTCAAAGTCTTATTGGTATACCCAAACCAACGGCATTTCCTCCTTAGCATAGGGTAACATAACCTCCTCGAGAATGTTCACATACTCGGTTGCATCTCTTATAGCCCCCATGAGATAAATATACCCGACCCCGTAATATGAAAAGTAAGCTCATATAATAATTTTTCCTCCACTGTTTTTAAAGTGTACCGTGGATAGTATACTGCATTTTAGGGTCTTCTCACATATTTTCGACAACCCTTTACCCAAAAAGGACGACTTTGCTTTCGTCGCTTCACAGAACATTCCTCCATTTCTCTTTGGCCCAATCTTTATGTGCTTTAACAAACTCAATTGCCTTTGCCACATGCCTTTTCGTCAATATTGGTACCTTGCGTGGACTTCGGGCCGGTAGCTTCGCTCTTAAATGACGTCTTCGTTTTGTGACAGCCGCTAACAGACAGTTGAAGTCCATTTCTTATTTTCCTAGAGCCTATGAAGTCAGTTTTGCTAACTGAACAATTTTTCTGGCGGTTCTTTCAGTAGTCATCCTTTTTGGGCCTCGCGTTATCACTTTATTTTGCCATTTAAAGGCGTTACTGACCATTTTTGCTGAGCAGCTTATTTTGGTAGGTTTTTCCCTCCAAACGCAGTTTTCGAATAAGTGACCGTCTGATTGTTTGTTTTTGAGCTAATATTTATTAATTTTTTATATGCTAGTATAGTACAAATACTTTTATACTTTATATAGTATAATATTTACTTACTGAAAAATAAAAAAAATTGCATTTTTAACACTTTTTAATTATAAAATCAAAAGCACGGCTATTTTTATGAACACTCTATATCCAGAGAATTTGAAATAATGGGTGTTCACCGGGAAAAGTAGAGTATAACTTCAAGCTAAAAGTGTCTAATATGAAAAGGAAAGACCGTTGGATGCAAGTAACATGTACATTTTTTTTTAAAATGTCCGTTCTTAAAATAATTGACAATCTAATAGAATGTGATAAGCACTGCTATTGTTATGAACACAACTGTATGTTATGTTTTTTAGTTTGGGTTCGGAATTAGGAGGTCCTCTAACGTATGCCTCCAAACCTTATATAGAAGACAATTTTGATTTATCACAAATATTTGAATTTGTTAAAATATTTCGATTCACACTGCAGTGCTATTTTTTGACTGCAACTGTACATTCAAAATTTTATTATTATAATAGTTTTGTCAACAAGTCCCCTATTTAAAACTGTTACTACTTATATGTTTTTTATTTATAAAGAATGGAACCAAAGTAGAAGTAAAACTGTTATGATAATTTAATTCACCAGTTTCCACCTTGCTTTATCCATCAGTTGAAGATCTCAATAGATAACAGACGAAAGCATTCCAAAATACATCACTTGATTGGTTTAAGCTACACCATTTTCAAATGAAATAAATCTGTCATAAAAGTGAAGAAATCAAAACCTTCGACACGACTTCCCTTGACGGATTAAAAAGACGTTTAATTCAAATTAGAGACTTTTAAAATATTAATTTCTTTCTCCTTCATTACAAAAACAACAATCCTAATAATTGATTCATCTTTTCTACTCTTTTTCTATTCAATGAAATATCTATATCTATTAGGTTGGTAGGCATTAGGTCATATGAAATCAGAAATTTCTGTGCGTATGTGAAGCTCATGCATCGGCAAAGTGATTAAACCATCAAAGAATATAATAATAATAATTAGCGACAGTCATTGTCATAATTGCGGAAAGAGAGTAGCCAGCAGAGAATACTAATTAATTTGATCCAAATAAGCCAATCATACTTTCAACAAGTGAATTTCAGTTTTATGAAATGTGCTGTTGATAATCCATTAGGATAAGACAACGTGTTGGTTAAGACAGAATGATTTGTCTTTATTTTATTTAGGAAGAAAATCAAAGAACCTTGTAAGAACTATAAAAACAATGTGGGTTGGAAAGAAGCTAAGCAGCCCTCCATGTAATTTCGAATAGAATATAAAAAGGGTTGTAAATTGGTCTCATTATAAAATGATGTCAACAAACAAAATCCATACTTTCTTGCACCACACAAAATTATAAATAAATACAATTTCAACAAGAACTTAACCATAACCCAACTATGAACAGAACACAGTACATATGTTAATAGGACAAAATAAAACTTCCAAAATTGATGATGGGCCTTCGCGTTTCGCGTTCGCGTTTGCCTTCGCGGACCAAGTCGTTGTGCTTTTGCTTCTACTTCTACCTTCTACCGCCACCCACCCATTCATAGGTTTGTCTCTGTCGCAACAATTTGAATCACACGACTAGAATAGAAACAAAAGATCAACTGATTCACATCACAGTCACAGCAGCACTCAGCACTCTCAGCAGGCAATAGAAAAATTTTATCAAAAGCAAAAATGAAACTATTGCAACTTCGTCACAATACAAAATTTTAATTTTATCCTTTTTAGAAATGGTTCTTCAAATAAATTTTATAATATTAATATGGGAAACTATTTTAATTAAATAAAAATGCACTTTTTATAACGGAATTGTTGTTTTTAATGAAGTTCTTACCTTTAATTTTCACAGTCCGTCAGCTAGAAAACTTTTTACTTTTCGTATGGATGGAACATCCAATCAAAGCAGAGATGGCAAAAACACAGGGTGATTTATAATTTATAATTTTATAGAAATGTCATTTTTCATCGTTATTTAATGGAGTGTTGCTGTTAAGTCGGGTGTCTACACTAGCAGGCTATGTCACTGATTTTATTCCTATAAATAAATCAAACCATAACTTTTCAAAGGAAGAAATGATCGATAGTACGTAAATAAATTGAGTGAACAAATTTAAAGATTTTCATTTCAGAAAGTGTACAATTGCCTCTGTGGGACGGTTGTTAAGCATTTTTCTAGAAAAAGGATTTTAACCTTTAAATAGTATGACAGGGTACCGTTTTAAATAGTAACAAGAACATGAAATATGAAACGGCTCAACTTTCCATTACCGCAGCATGAATTTCAACTCGCGGTTTTTTTATTCAATAGATATGTGCAAATAAATAATAAATATAGCAATTTTAGAGTGAGGAAACATTTATTTCTATTTTTAATTAATTTTTAAAGTTTACTTTTTTACATACAAAACACACAAAAATGGTTGATTTTGACATAGTGTTGCCATACTTTTTTAAGTACCTAACTGTTAGTACGCCGTGCTATTAATTAAAAAAACTTGTTTTAGGCTCAAAAAATGAAATACAAAAAAGTAGGGTTAAGTCCGAAAAAGAAAATATTTTTTTTTTATGACTTAAAGTTGTTTCTTCGCCCTAATATTTAAAACATGTTCTATTGAGACCCCTACCTAACTGTAAAAAAAATCATAAGGAAATTCGTGCTGCGGTAATGGAAAGTCGCCCCCAAATTTTAATTTATATTATAATTTCTTTATAAGGTAAATTATTTTTGAAGTGTACCTCCTTAAAATTTATTTAAATACGTTTTGGAAACATCGAATCTTATGTTTCTATGATTTTGAAAAAATACTTTTGGTGTTGATTTCGAATCCTAAATTGGATTTTAGTTGTAACCTAAAATTTAAAAAAACATACGGAAGTTTTTTTTATATTTTTCAATATGTTTCAAAAACTTTATATGATACACCGATTCGTTATCACAACAAAAAGTTAGTTTGAAACCGTTTATTTCCTTTTCTGACAAAAAACATTTTAATGAGGTTTTTCAAAAGTACATAAATGGAAATAATAAAACTGTTATTCATTAAAGAAAGATATTATTCATTTTGAAAATCTTCACAAATTTTATTTAAAATAAAGTTCATAAATTAGAACGGTCTTAAAAAGGCAATTGTTTAGAATTTAAAAAAGTGATATCCCAGAAACCTGACGCCATAGAGTGATTTCAATGACGGGTTCTGAATTGGGTTACCGAAAACCTTTGGAAAGCTATATTTCTAGGCACAAAACTTGGTTACAAACAAAAATACAATTAAGCACTTAAAAACGTTTAAAGTATTTCAAATGATAAAAAATAATAATTTTAATAGTTCCATAATAATTAAAAACTCTAAAGTGTCTTAAGTTAGTACTTACCATGATTTTGCTTCATAAACAAATTTATATTAGAAACAAACAGTTTAAAGTTTATTAAAAGATTGTTGATTAGGCTTTACCAAATACAATTCTTGAATAAAATATAAATTGCAACAGACTTCTAGAGGAAATAAAACAAGCTTAAAAGACAGAAATGCTGAAATTGCTCACTTTGCTAAAAATATGTAATAATAAATAAAAAGTTGTTGAATTTCTACACAAAATTTGGGATTTAAATCTCGGTTTTAAACATTTAAAATTTAGTCTTAACACAAAAACTTTTGGACACATAATATATTTTTTCTTATAAACTATAGGGGAGAGTGGGGCACATTTGAACACTTTTTTCTTTCGCAGCTGCTAGAACCATGGAACATGTTCGATTTATTGATGTGTAAAGCTTACTTACATGGAACATTGCTATTGAACTTCGATTTTAAATAATATTTGGTTTGGTTTATGAACATATTTTTATTAAATTTTAATTTTTTTAGCAATACACATGCTTATGCCCCATGTATGGGGCAGTTTTGAAATTGGAAGGAGCACTTTTAAACAGCAGTATTATTTGGTTTTAGTGATTGAATAACACTTTAAATTTTTACTGTGTTTCTTAGTTTTATTAGTAAAATGTCCAACCTGTTTTCGCCCTTTTTGTGCAATGACGTTTGGAGCTTGAACTGCTGTAGTGACCCCGGTTTCATCCAAATTGAAAATCCGATCAGCTGTAAAGTTAAACTTACCGAGTGCTCTCTCATAATTTAAATGAAAATCCTCAAGATTCTTCTGGTTAAAACTAGTAGCCCTTGACAAACTTGTATTCTCTCGTTTTCGTATTAAAAGCGTTGAGTGACGCTTCATGAAGCGTTCAATTCAATTTCAACCATTCGATTTTTTCCATGCTTCGGGACATTTTAGCAACAATGTGGCGTATTCAAAAGCTACTACTCGAACTTTAATTTTGGTTAGTCCGTAATTCATCTTCGAGCTTCGTACCAAATATTTTTCAAGCATGTTTTCTTCACCATTAGTAAAAACTTGCTGTGTTGAATATTTGCTTGAAAATTTTAAGTTTTGTGACTCCTTATTACTTTTAAACTTTTTAGTACGGTAATACAATGTAGTTGGCAATATTCCGAAGGCAGCAGCAGCCCTTCTTAACGACATTGTTTTATCCGATGTTATGGCACTTTTAACATCATCTTTATTGACTACTGTCGATTCGTTTCTCTTATAAGTGCGCACCATTATTCCTTTTAAGACAAGAAATTGAAACATTGAACCTATTTATTGACTAAATTACAGTGAAAGGTCTAAAAATATGTGGAAGTAACTGATCGGGCCAGTTTTGAACATGTTCAATTTTGCCCTAACACACTTGTTCAAATCTGCTCCAACTGTTTCAAACCCATAAAATGTCGTATAACTGCTTCACTAAAACATATTAATTTAAAAACTTAAACAAATTTTATTTCCCGATTTTATATCAAGCACTAAAAATTGTACACACCCTTACAACTAAAAAAAAAACAAATATAACGCACAAGCACTAAGAAACCACCTTCCACGTATAAATCTGAAAGCCGACTGAAAAAAGCACGGAACGTCATTGATTTTATTTATTGTTTAAAATATTGAATTATTTTTGAAAAACAGTAATAAAATAAACTAAAATTTTATAAGCAGTGTTCAAATGTGCCTCACTCTCCCCTAAATAAACAAATAATTGTTACAACAATTAAATTACTACTTTAAAATAAAAAATGTATTCCTTAAATTAATATTTATTCTATTATAAAAAATAAAACAAAATTGGTATCAAAACAAACACAAGGAAGGTCTAAAAAGTGAATTTTCAACCGATTCAAATGTGAATTTTAAATATTTTTTTTTTCAAATTAAATTCATAAAAAGTATACAAAGTAAAAGGCAAGTAAGTGAGGAGGGTATTTATGCGAAAGGTAGTAATTCCATAAACATGTGTCTTGTAAGAAAAAAATCCTAAAAAAAAGGGACTAACTCTGTGTATCCTAGACTTACTGCAATATTTTCTTTGTACCTCGAATAACTCTTTATTTTATTCAATCATTATTCAATCATTTTTCGACTTTCCGCACTCAATACAATTTATATCTATTCCAAACGTTGAACATAATGTCCTCTCAGTACCTAAGAATCGTAATATGAAATACTATAAAAAGTTGCTTCCAGGACTTGTCTACTAAGAAGTAAACCAAAGTTTCTAAATTTTATCTCTTTGATTCCTGTTTACTTTGGAAATAAAACACATTTCAAAAGTCTTTTTGTTCATCGTTGCAAAGGTTAAATTTATTCAACAAATAACAAATTTAAATTTGGGCATTAAATATGCGCCAAATATTTTGAAAATCATTTTTTTTTTTTGAATAAGTTCTGCCTTTAAATCGACGACTTTATTTTTGTATTGCTTAAAATTAGATTGCTTTTATTTTTTATCAACTGGTTCAATAGGTAGTCCCAGCAACTCTTTCCTTTTCTGCTTACCACGAAGAATTGCTGCTTTAAATAAATTACAATATAGCTCAATAGCTGCCGGGGAATCATCATTTCCAGGCACTGGATAAGTTATTAAATTAGGATTGCAATTTGAGTCAACTATGCCAATTGTGGGTATGGCCATTTTAGCTGAATCCCTTACAGCAACATGTTGATGCAACACATTGTTTTGTGTATTTAAGAAAATGCAAAGATCAGGTAGCCTAGTTACAGCTCCAAACTGCACATTGGCATTTGTGAAGATACCTCCACGCCAGAATCGAGTGTGTGAGAATTCTCCAGCCTCCATTGCCTTCTTCTCAACTAAATGGGCATTTAGAGCGTTACGATTGAGGAATAGAATTATACCATCTCGAAAGGCTATATGTGCTGTTATGTTGAGTGCGTCACGGAGATGTTGAGCTGTCTTGTCCAAATCGAAGATGATGTGACCCAGTCGACTGCCATACACATACGGAAGCATTCTCTCATCCAAGGAACCCTCCTTGTGTCCGTAATGAACTCGAGCATTAAACAAATCACGGATGGTGAAAAGGTTGTGAACTTCAAAATAATCCGGACTTTGCAGGGCTCGTTTTTCTAAATCAAAATGGATTACAATTTTAACAAGTGAAATTAAAACAAAAAGAATTATGTAAATCTCACCGAATTCGGAAATGTCTTCTGGTTCGGGTTTAGCTGTCTCTTGAACCATGGTTTGTTGCCATCGTGCTAGGTTCTGTAATGGCCTAACAGCACAGAATCTTTTAACTGAAAAAGAAGAAAACTCTCTTTATTCATTTGAATTTGGTGTGAATGAAGATTTTTACATTTATTTATTGAATTTAGCATCTTTTTAGGAAAGCATGAAAATTAACCAAACCCTTTGCCGCACACTAAACACAGATGACAGTTCCTTATATGACAGTGACAGACGATGGCTGTACAGCTGACACTGAGTACAGGGATGGCACCTTAACTCAGGGAACATTTTACAAAGAGAACAGAAATATAAATAATTCCCAATATTAAGTTGTTTGTCAATTTGTAAAAAGTCTCTACAATATTATCTATAGACATGGTTGAAAAAGAAAAAGTCATCTTAAAAACGATTATCAGTTTATCGAAGGTAAATAAATAAATTTGGTGGTGCTACAGCTCACAGACTGACAACTAATGGGGGTCATTGGTTTTCAGCATTGTAAAATCTTTTTATTAAGATTTTAAAGCAATACAAAAGCTATTTTAGTTAGGTTTGGAATTAAACTAAAGTTAAAGATTTATGGGATTTTCGAACGCAAAATAGAGCATCACATGCAAAAAAATAGTTATGAAATTAAAATACTACAAACTTCGTTAAATTAATTTGAACTCCAAGTAGCCATTATTTTAAAAGAATTGATTCAATTATAAATAGGTTTAAATCAAAAAAAAGCATTGTCTCTCATAAGTGAAATAAGATTGTCATGGTACAATTTAAAGTAAATTCTACTTCACTGGGAAATAAAATATTAAAATCTGTAAAGAAAACATAACAATTCAAAACGTTCATCTCAAAAATTAAGAAAATAATCGAACTTCCGATATAATGTTTGTTTGATTGGGCTTTAATGATCAATATTTTTGATGCAATTAATAAAAAACTAATTCTTCAAGGGATTTTTCAAATGTATTAGTTTTGAATTTTTTGTACTATTGCATTTTTTTTGTTGTTATAAAAAGTTGAATAAATAACACAAATAAATAGATAAATAAACGAACAATTTAAAATAATGGAACAAAAACACAACAAAGTTAAAACTCTAACTCGAACTTCCTTTTTATCTGATCCCTGTCCTTCTATACAAAAATTATCCGCTCTCTTTCTTGAGATTTAAATGATTTTTAATCTCAACCTGTCCAGAAATCTTATGATTGATTTCAATGATCAGAACCAGTCTTGCCCATATATCCCATTATTCTTCTTCAAAAAACCATTTGCCATCTCTGGCCCCAGAATTGACAAATCAAAGTTATTTTTCTTTCCTCTTCTGTATAGCTCCCTTAATTCTGAATTCTGACATTAGACTTTATACATTGTGCAGAAGACGAAGAAAGAGCCACTATGTACAAAAAATCTTTTGATCTCAATTATTTTTCTTAACTCTTAACATTTGTATCCCCATAAAATTATTAAATTAATAACTCGTAAAATTGGCTTTGAAAATTGTTATCTTATCTGGGGTGATAAATTTAGCTTAGTAGAATATTGTTCAATGGATAAACAAAGATAAATAATCTTTCTCTCTACTTTTCACACTCCCTATTCTTTTCCTGTTCGCCGTCGTCGTCGCTACTCGCTCGTCGTCGTTTTCGTAGTTGTCGTTCAATAAATCGGTCACGCATTCACTTTCAGGCAGTGGTAGGAGGAACATTAACATTCATTTTCATTAGTTGATAGTTGCTCTTGCTCTGTTCTTCAAACACACAAAAAGACCCAAGAAGAAAAAAATCTATGTGCGTTCTTTCTGGAATCCAAAACCAAGACAAGACCACTAAATAAATTCAGTAGCGCATCAAAGTGTTCCAAATTGAAATTATGAATTATGAGGCAACAGAAGATCACCCTGACATAAAATAATTCATACACCTTTGGGTACTTACTTATTTATGGTACATAATATTATTTCTATTGAATTTGTAAACTTTTAGTGTGTCCTTTGCAAAGGAAAACTATTTAGAAAGAAAAATAACAAACAAAAAATGCACTGGACAGTGAGATTAGATGGAGGACCAAGGCGGGTGAATCATGCAGCTGTTAGTGTCGGCGAATTCATTTATTCATTCGGTGGCTATTGTACGGGCGGTGACTACAAAATCTATGAATCCATTGATGTTCATATTTTGAACACCAACACTTTACGCTGGTCTCTGGTGCCAACGAAAAAAGATGAGGATGGTCTTCCGTTGAAGTATCCAGAAGTGCCATATCAAAGGTGAGGTATATGTGAGGTTTCCAAAACCAAAATAACATTTTTTAAACCCAACACATTTGTATATAATTGACAATGACCATTGAAGGGCAAACATCTCAAGCGTAGAGTTTTTGGTTGTTCGTATAGTCATATCTTCTTTCCATGGCCGTGTCTGAGAATATGGCGGCCTGAAAGCAATTTTTAACGGTATAACTGTATGAAAAACTTTTCTGTTTTTTCTAAATGTTTGTTTCAAAATAGACCAGAATCGAATACTTTTTATTACTGCCAATAGAATTGTTTTCTACTTTTATCACTATACGAGTACATTATACTACAGGTGTAGAGGATGTTTTTCAAGAGCTTAATAACTTTAAATAATTATACAAGACCTAAGAATTGATGGAATAAATTTTGTATTATAATAATTTAGTAGATAATTTCATGGTATTTATTCTTAAAATATAATTGGAGGAATAATGTCCGAAGCAAGGGGCCGACATCAGGAATTTTTTTTTAAGTTAAGAACAGGTAAGAGCCTTATTCCCAGAAAAATATCAACACAATTAGATGAATTGGGCAGGTTCAGGCGACATAAGGCACTTGCGACTTGCAAGTAAGGCAAGTTTTTAGAATTCGATTGGACAGCTACAACAAAATTGCCTTCCAATTAAGGCAACTTTATTGGAAAGTTGACTGGAAAGTTAGTCAAGAAAAATCTGCCTAACAATCAAGTCAAATCTACTTATGTCAAAATGACAATTGATCATGTTTATTCGTTCAACTGAAAGCTGAACTTTATTGCTCTATATTTACGTATTTTTTGCCCAACTTCATTTAATGTTTTCTGTAAACGGGTTCCTTGTCAATTTGCAAAGGGAATAAGTCATATTTCTTTACAGACTTGTAGTTTGCCTGATGAGTTTTTTGTAGATAATAATATTTTTGTTTGTTCTTGTACTGTAAACTTAAAGTAGAGGTTTGGAAAGTAAAGTTCTGAATTTGAAACTCATGACACTTGACAAAGTAACTAGTTGCATTGGTCAAAATTCATGTTCAAAGAATGAAGTTGACTGCAAATGAAGTCCCTTATGTTGTCTGAACCTGTCCATTGTAAATTGTAATATCTATCTAATATAATTTTATATCGTGATTTTGAATGAACAGCTGACTGGAAAATGTCAAACAATTTGTTTTCGCTTCACTGATTGTGTTCCTATTTTTGTATTGTTTCGAAAGGAAAAGAAGATACAAAGCTGGTTATTTGTATCCCTCTAATTTATTGACGTCAATTTACTGATTGCTTTAAACGCTCATCAGTAAAACATTTCATATCACTCCTGTTTTAATTTTTACTGATAGCTATAAATGGGCTTTAACATAGTCCATTCGATGATTCGAATTTTTCACTACTTTTTGGCTTGATCATTGGCTTCAATGATTTAACACATCGCCATAAAAAGGAATAAATGGGCATCGAAACATACGAACGAGGGGCTAGTCAAAAGGAAATGAATTGATAAATTTTATTTGTCGATGTTTAAGCGCATAGAATGATAAGTGGCACAATCCTGTTGGAACCAAAAGTCTTCTATACTCAGATAAATACATTTTTAAACAAGAAATCAGTCAACATGATCCCGTCCTATTTACGAATTAATAAGGGCCAGTGATGACACTAGCGTGTAAATCGTGTTTATTAAACATACATTTTTTTTTCATCACTAAACACCTTAAAATAGACGAAGTGCTTTATGAACTTCGTTAACAGCATTGTTCTGGCATTAAACTTTTCATGAAGAATTTCCAAACCTTACTAAACAGACGGGTCAAAAGAGTTTAGAGTTCTCAACTGTCATACCATACACAGAATCATCAAAATTTCTCATGCTAGTAAAAATATACACCCTATAAAATCTCCTTGATCACCAATAAAAATGATGCGTCCTCAATTTATGGTGCTGATCAATTCGATTTACCATTTTAGGCTTCAAAAATGCAGAATTGATTTCGCATTAAAACAATTCGCATTAAAAACAAAAAGTTTCTATTGAAAATCTATTTTAGGAAAAGTTTATTTTTTTTATTTCATTGAAAATTCTTCTCAAATGAGGTACTTATTGTTTTGTGACTGAATCTAATTACTATCTTGTTGCTTACTTTAATGAATAAGTGTTTAACTTATGATAACATCATACTATAAGAATTTTGTTTCTATCACAAAGTATTTACCTATATAAATAATACTTGACTGATTTATTCTATTCTCAATTATCGTGTGTTTGTATGTTTGTAGTAAATACACAAAAGAAAAGAAACAAAACAAAACAAACTTTAATTCACGAGATTGTAATTATATTTAAAACCCTCCTACAATTTTGTATTGTATAATATTCACTTAATATATGTACATATAGCGAAAAAAAAAATACAAAATACAAACTAACAAAACGTAAAATGTAAGTAAATTGCAACAAAGTGAGTATATTGTATTAAGAACAGAAAACATGCTTAAAAGGGGAACGACCATCACAAAAGCCGCTTCGCAATTGCTATTGCACTAGCTAGAAGCAAACATGCACTTATCACTTAATTAAGGCAATTTTGTTATGAGTAAGAGTATACTCGTAGTATGCATATGCATTTAGCTAAATTGTTGTGCTGGATGAAAATTACTCACAAAATGTTATTTGGTGTTTTGTTTTGTTGTTTTTGTAGAATTGAATGGGCAAACAAAATTGTGATGGGCAAAGCACGCAGATTAAATGGGGAGAATCATAATTATTATAATTTTTCTGATTTATTATAGCGAAAATGTAATTTGGGACATTGTATCGAGATATATCCGCTTGCTAATGGGGTAACTACATTTTTAAAGCTACACGTTTAACAGTGCCGGATTTTTATCAAACTAATAGTTCATTTTTATGAGCCTCTTAGGCAGGCACTTATAGAGAAGAAAATAATTAGTAAAAGTGTAATAGACCATCGTTATCCCAAAAGAGATTTTTATTTGAACGAGGTTTCTTTATTTTCATTCAAGCAAAGCTAGTATGTAATGAAAAAGCTATATTACAGCTAATATAATATCAAATTTTTAATATAAGAATTCTATGAATACACAAACTATGTTTGACATAGATTGCACTTAGTTTATACTTTTTTATTTATTTATTTAAGTAGCAATATACATTATTTCTTTTACATTTAGTAAGAACCCTACTCACGTCTAGGGGAACACCCCAGGGTGGTATTCTTTCGCCTCTTCTATGGCTTGTGGTCATGGATTCAATTCTCGTTAGATTAGAGAAATGTGGAGTGAGGGCGGTAGCCTATGCGGATGATTTGGTGCTATTGGTGCAGGAAAGTACACCTCTGTGATTAGTGAAATCACGGAGTTAGCTTTGAAGAAAGTTAGCAACTGGGACTAGGAGTTAACCAAAGTAAAACTGAACTGTTGCTCTTTACCATCAAAACTAAAATACCGCCCTTCACGCTAAGATTCAACGGTCAAATCCTATCATTGTCTTCCAGTGCAAAATATTTGGGAGTTATACTCGACCCTAAACTAAGCTAGAAACTAAATATTGAAGTACGGGTTAAGAAGGCATGTGTTGCCTTCTACGCCTGCAGCAACACTTTCGGCAAAAAGTTTGGACTTCAGTCGAAGATGATTTTATGGACGTACACAGGCGTAGTACGTCCACTCTTAACATATGGTTCGATTGTATGGTGGCCTGCTCTTAGCAAAGCCTATAATATTGATAAGCTAAAGAAGGTTCAGAGAACAGCTTGCGTGGGCACCAAAGGGGCCATGCGTACTTACCCAACGGACGCCTTAAACGTTATTTTGGATCTTCTACCAATCGACCTTTTTATTAAATACATAGTTTCCTGCAGCGCTATTAAGCTGAAGGAATCAAACAGCTAGTTGTCAAAACCTCATGGTCACAGCAATACAACGAAATTGATTCCCTCAGATATTATCTCGGTAGACACTGACTACTGCACTCCTACTTTGAGCCTTAGTAAGGGTTTTAAGGTTATTTTCCCATCCAGAAAAGATTGGGAGGATGCCATCGTGTCGATAGGTTTCGACACAACCATCTTTACTGACGGCTCAAAGATGGAGTGCGGAGTTGGTTCTGAGGTCTTTTCTGAGTCCCTAAATGTAGCCAAATCCTTTAGGCTTCCTGACTTTGCTAGCGTTTTTCAGGCTGAACTGAACTGGCAATAAGGGAGGCATGTAAGACACTTAAACAAAACCCAAACCAAAACCGAAATGCGGCTATCTTTACAGACAGTCAGGCAGCTGTCAAAGCCATTTACTCGGCCATATCCTCATCTAAATTGGTCCAGCAATGTCGCGATGAGCTTGCGAGCCTGAATATTAACCTCGGTGTCACCCTGATCTGGGTTCCGGGCCATAGTGGTATCGTGGGAAATGGTTAACATTCCTCTTGGTGCTATGAAGGGTAAAATCTTTTCTATCTACCAAACTAATTCAAACCGAAGGTGGAGCAATTAACCCAAATGCATTATATCTAGGAAAATATGGCCCACCTATAATAAAACCCGTACAAACGATCTTCTATGCAGGCCAAGGCAAGACATAGCCAGGATTGTTGCGGTTTGTACCGGACATTGGCCTATAGGAGTTCATGCAGAGAAGTTGGATATCTCTTACAACACCTTTTGCCGTAGCTGTAGTGGCCAAAGAGAAAGTGAAACGATAATCCATTTCCTATGCAAATGTCCTGCTTTGGCAAACACTATATACTTTATATAATACTTTGGAAAAGCATTCTTTCACGAACTTGATGAGCTATCTGAGACAAAGATTAGAGGCATAATCTTTTTTCTCAATGCGACAAAATGGCTCTAACATAATCGCTATGAAGCTTCTCTATAAATCTATCCCTTTCAATCAAAGGTCAAACGAATTTTTGGTATCAAAACGGTGCACTAATGCGCTAATTGGATCTCAGGCTAGGTTGCCTTGAGATCGCCATTTCTACCTACCTAAGAACTACCTACTTTTCAACTATAGATTTAAACTAACATAACTAACATATAATAATAGAGCTACAATTAAAACCCTTATTCAACTCTTAAAAACTAATATTGCAAAACTCCCACGTTAAGTTTATGAATTATAGATTTTCAAATACATTTTTTGGCAAATTCATTTAGCCCAATTTCAACGACTCTATCGAAAACATATAATATAGTACAAAATACATAATATGTATATATAAATTTATGGTGGAGATAAACATTTAATCAGTTCATTATCAGAGAAGGAACATTTTACATAAAATTTGTGTGTCAAATTTTCGATAAGGGAGTCCAAAAGATTGACATTGCTTTGTTCATGAAGCCTGTAAGTTGATTATCACCATGGTAAATCAAGCATCATTTTAAGAACTTTGTTTTGACATGTTTGAAGCTTAAGTTTGTGAGTTTTGGCACAATCGTTCCAAACAGGAGCACCGTATAGGAGGATAGATTATAAAATTGATTTGTGCATTAAAATTTTGTTTTCTTTGCTAAGTTTAAACTTCTACATATTAAGGGGTACAAAATTCTTCGACGCTTTGTAAACCAAATAGCTTGCGTTTTCAAAGGATATACTTTAATCTTCCATTTAAAAAAGTATTTTTCTCTTGAAGAAAGACTCACTTGCATCGTATTGCAGACGTCCTGAAAGTAAGTGCCCGATGTAAAAATAGCCGTGTCATCAGCAAACATTGCAATACCAATATTATTTCCAAGATTTGGTAAATCGGAGACAAGTATATTAAAGAGAATGGGACCAAGTACTTTGGCTTGAGGAATTCCATATGAAATATTATGTACTGAAGATAAATTGTCTTGTAGTTTTACTAAAAATTTTCTCCCACTTAAAAAGCTTTGAATAATTTTTACTGTCGCCATTTGAAAGCTAAATTTAACAAGTTTGTGAATCGATGCGTCGTGCAAGATCGTATCGAAGGCCTTTTCAATATCCGATAGTACTAAGGCAGTCGAATCTAAAATTGATAATCAGGCAAAATATTATTCGCAGTGAGGTGATTATCAAGATTTTCCTTGATTATTTTTCCAAGTAACTTGCTTATAGAGCTCTGTAAGCTTATAGGTCTATAGCTGGCAGCATCATCTCTTAGTTTACCAGGCTTTGCAATTGGTATCACCATGGCAGTTTTCCAGCAATCTGGAAAGTAACTTAATTTAAGACAGGCATTGAAAATTAAATTTAGGTATCGCAAGCCTGAGAGGGGGACAGATTTCAAAAGTGTATTGCTTATACCGTCCATGCCAGGGTACTTTTTATTTTTTAAGCTTTGAATCAATTTTCTTACCTTACTAGGATTAACAGAATTCAAACCAGTTTGTTCGACATTTGATTGCGAGACAAAAATAATTGTATTTGATACATCAGTAGAAGTACTGTCGTCACTAAAACGAGCAGTTGTTTCATGATTCCTTGACAAATTTGAAGTTAATAGGTTTGCTTTATCTTTTGCCGTTATTAGCAATTTGTTATTCGATTTGAGAGGTGGAATACTTGAACCTCTTTTCTTTATAACCTTGGCAACTTTCCAAAAAGGTATCATAACGATAGCTAAGCCATCTCCTTCTTTCCGAGTTTCTTAGTCGTATTAAAAGTAAAATATTGCTAGGCAGTCGAGCCGAATGATCATCTTTTACAAGGCACTTAGGTATTGCAAAGTCAGCAGCCCTATTTAACAGGGAAACAAAATTACTGCACATTGAATTAATTTGAGTTGTGCTGTTTACCGCGGTAGTAGAAATATTATTTGGAGCTTCTGTTAGTTTAGTTTATACTTACTTACTTACTTAAGGTGGCGCTACAGTCCTGTGTAAACTAGTGCCCCACCCAACCAACTTCCCCATCTAGCTCGGTCCCTAGCTAGATGTCTCCAGTTTCGCCTCCAAGTTGGGTGAGGTCACCTTCCACTTGTGCGCGCCACCTGATCCGCGGTCTTCCTCTACTGCGCTGTCCTGTGGGTGTGAATTCGAAGACTTTACGGGCCAGAGCATTGCTTTCTATGCGCTCTACGTGACCCAGCCATCTTAGTAGTTGGACTTTTACCCTTCTGGCTAAGTCTACGTTGCTGTTCATCGTTTCACCTTCTCCTCCACTCCCCTTCGATGCAAACGGGACCGTAGCGAAGAATTTTTCTCTGGAACCGACCCAAGGTGCTTTTATCCGCTTTTGTCATAGTCCATGCTTCTGCACCGTATAGCAGGATGGGGATGATAAGAATCTAATATAGCGACACTTTGTTCACTCGAGAGAGGACTACCATTTTTTTGCTCTGATTTCAAAGGAAGACCATGTATCACTATGATTCAATAAAGTTGGCACACTTATTTCTTTTTCTTTTAATATTATTTCTTAGTGAAATATCTTTCAATTACAAAATGGTAAAGAGCATTTAACTGATAGACCTGGCAGGCTAAAAGTTATTCAAAAAGAATTCTTTACGAATAGTCTTCCGTTAAAGAGTAATGAATTCACAATTAAGGTTTGCAAGGGAGATCTTCAAGCTCAAGAAGTTGGACATCTTTACTTTATAGATGAAACTGTCGATTCAGAAAAATGATAACATATTCTCGAAAACCATGGATTGAGCAAATATGAGCTCGAAATGGGATTTGTATATTCCAGCAAGATGGTGCCATATTGAATTGGTCACACAGGATCCCCGATTATTCAACAATTGAGAGCATCGAAATTAGAACTGGACCTTGAAAAAAAAACATAAATTGTGTGTGCCAACTTTATTGGACCAGGGTAGTACGTTTTTAAATGGTATTCTCAATAGCTGGCCTGATTCTCATAGAGAAATATTTCATTCAGTGCAAGATTAAAGAGAGTAGACATAAGTCTTCTAGCAACCATAATTTTCGAAAAATTTTCATTGAAATTAAGAACTTCAAAAAGTTAATTCTAGTTAAATCATTTGCAAACATTTCATTCTTTGCCATATAAGTGCTAAAGACAATACTGAAAATTAAGCTATCACAATGCATTAATATGCGCTAATTTCCTGACCTGTATGAATTAGAAATTGCTACCCATTCCCACTATCGCCGAATATCAAATAACAGTGCATTCAGGTAAATGCATCGGAATATTGAAGATCGCTGACTCAGCATCTCATCGTGGGATAGCTCTAAGTTAGAGAATTAGTTTTGATCTTCAGTCTGATTGTGGCCACAAATCGTTTTATTTAGTAAGTCGAACCGTTGACTGGTCCAAATGGGTCTGGCATTCGCATTATTTTTTTAATCCCCTTTTCCAGGACGCAATAAATATTAACTTTGGTTCCTAATATTTTTTCCATAGATGTAAACCATAGAGGAATAAGATGTTCCTCAAAACGTTTCCTATCGAAGATATTTGAAAACGCCAATAATTTCCAAGGTTTTCAATTCCAAGGTACACTTTCGACTTTATTAAATTTCCCAAATTTTAAAGATATGAAACAAGGAAAATTTTGTACACTACTTTCCAATTTGGATGCAACTATTAAATTCATTTCATTCATTCATTTTTTTCTCACCTATAATAGTTTACGAACGTTTCTAGAACTAAACAAGAATAACCAAAACGAATACGACGAAATTTATAATGTCCCTAAAAGCCCATGTTAATCACAAAACAAGACTAAAACTCATTATCAATCTCTTTCAGATATGGCCACACAGCTGTTGCGTACAATGAGAAAATTTACCTTTGGGGTGGCCGCAACGATGAAAATCTATGCAATGTTCTGTATTGCTTCGATCCCAAGACTCTCAGTTGGTCTCGGCCATCAGTGACCGGAGCTATTCCGGGTGCCCGTGATGGTCATTCAGCATGTGTTTATGGCAACTACATGTACATTTTCGGAGGCTTCGAAGATGATATAAACGAATTCTCCTGTGATGTCCACAGCTTGAATTTCGATACAATGGAATGGAAATATAATCAAACATTCGGAATAGCTCCATCGTTTCGTGATTTCCATTCGACCGCCGCCATTCACGATCGAATGTATATATTTGGAGGGAGAGGGGATAAACACAGCCCGTATCATAGTCTCGAAGAAATGTACTGCCCAGAGATTGTCTATTTAGACTTAAAGACTAAAGTATGGCATCGACCGTCGACAACAGGCAAAGTGCCAGTTGGAAGAAGAAGTCATTCTATGTGTAAGTTTTTGAATTTTCTATTTATCAAACAACAAAAAAACAGGAATGACCAAGTTTACATTTCTTAAGTTATCTACAATGGACTGATTTATGTTTTTGGTGGATATAATGGACTTTTGGATCAGCATTTTAACGATATGTATACGTTCGACACGAAAACGAATCTATGGAATTTAGTTAAACCAAGGGGTAAGGCCCCATCTGCACGTCGAAGACAAGTTTGTCTAGTCAAAGGAAATCGCATGTTCTTGTTTGGAGGAACAAGGTAAATAAAGATGAGATACTTTTTTTTAAACAATTTAATAAAATATGAATTTATTTTTGTCTTATAGTCCTTACAACTTTTTACCGGATCTTCCACCACTCATAGATAATAATGACACTCACGTTTTGGACTTTGATCCAAGTCTTAAAACATTAGCATTGTTAAAAGTTGTTGAGCATCGAATCGATACATCGTGGCTACCGAAAGAATTACGGTAATTTTCAAAGAATCTTATCAATTTTTATTTGAACTTTATTCAATTGGTTTGTTTTGTTTTTAGATGGGAAATCCGTTCGATGACTTTGCCCAATTCAATAAGTAGGCCAATTAATCACGCCGGTTAGGAAGATAAAAATATTTGGTAAAGCCAAAAAATAAGATAGTTTGGTCAGTAGTTTGTTTGAGTAGTTATTTGTTGATCATACAAGTGAAAAATATGTGTCAACATCGATTGAAATTATATCTTTCACTGTATTCGATTCATATCAATCATTTTCACATTGTTTTTGAACTTAAATTTATGTAATCTTATCCGCGTTAATATATTGACAGACAGACAATATTTACTTGAAATAAATAAGGAGTATATGGTTTGTGCCATTTGAATCAACGATCCAGTATACGAAGTTATAATTTATATATTTATTGGTCTTGGAACTGATGTATAAACATTTTAAAATTAATGTTTCCACAAACCACCGCCAAGGCCAATAAAAAAATTCAAAATGAGTATATCATAGATTAATTCCGTAACCAACATATTTCTACAGAAAAGTGTGTAGGTACTCGAACTAAGGTAAAGCAAACACTTCTACTGACTTAACTTTAAAAAGAAAACAGTGACACAAAGACAGAATGATCGCTAAACCATAACAAAGCTCCAATTCTGCCCATTACAAATGTAAAACAAAACTTTACACTCGCCACATATGTACGTAAACATGTATACCTATTTTTCAATTGATGATTATTATTTTGCATAATTAAAAAGATGTACGCACTAAAGAAAAAACCTTAAATACAGTAAGCTTGCTCTGTGTTTCAATTAGTTGCACAGAGTAAAGCCATTTAAACAAATATAAAAGTATACAAAATAATATATTATATATTATAAAAAGAAGCAAATGTACGACCCTTTATATAGAAAATAAAATCGTCTTTGTAGCCCCTCACAAAACAAATGAGGGCTCTATATACATAATTTGTATCATTGTACTACATCTTAAAATTTTGCATTGAATTGATTCAGTAAATTGTTGTGTTCTTAAGTAAGATTTAAATTTAAGTTTAAGTAAAAAATTAACAATTTTTTTGTTTGCATTTTCTTTTGAATTTGTATGGAAAAATGCAATATTTAATGACAATTTTATTATTTACAAGAAAAAACAAACAGATTATTTGAAAACTAAAGAAAACAAAACGTTATATTTATGAATTGTGAGTATTGTGTATATGTATTAATATATTTTTTTTTTAATTTGAAATAAAAAAAAAGTTTATCGTGAAAATAGGCTGTGTTTAATTTTTTTACACTTTTTGTGAACTATTTAGTAAGTCCGAGTATTATATAAGCCCTATTGTGAGTTACATGGGAACAAGATTCCACATGAAAAAATTCCCATTTACCTTTTCCCTAATTGTGAGTTTCGGACGAAAAAATTCCCCATGTTCGAAAAAATCCTCTTATTTACCCTGGTTACAAGACGAGATCGAGGAATCGAATCGAATCGAATTGAGATTTCGATCCAGGTATATGGTGGCACTGAATCGAGGAATCGAATTCAAATGGGATCAAAATGACATTTCGGTTTTATTTGTGTGCGTACTGTACTTTTAAATAAACTTACAATCTTAGAACAATGCTCTAAACACAAGGACGAGCGCCAAATTAAATTAAGCTTAGAACCAAAAATACTCCATTTAAATGGAGTCTTTTTGCTTAGAACAAACAAGAGAGAAAAAAATTATCGCACGCACACAAGCAAAACCTCACACACCAATAACTCGATTCCCCGATTCAGGTTTACAAACAAATTTTCGATTCGATTCACCTCTTTCAGTGGGATCGGATCGAGTAATCCTATTTCGATCCGATCCAGGTCTATAGGGCGCTAAAATTTGATTCAATTCGGATTCAATTCTCCTTGTAAACGCGGTAATTGTAAGCATTTTTTCCGTGTGAAATGTTCCGTTCTCAGCTGTTGAGAAATGTTCACTTATTTTTTTGTCGCGAACGAGAGAAGAAGAAAGCGGAAAATGCAAGTTGTTTGTTTGTTTTTTTTTTTTTGACCAAAAATAAAAGTGAATTTTACCAATATTTCAGGAGCAAAACTTTAAATAAAGCCCAAAATTCAACAAAACCCTGAAATTGCCAAAGGCTTTGTAAAACAAAGTCGCGAGAAAGTTTTGGAAGCAGCTCACATTAGAGCTAAACAGCGCAGCCCCGCCCGTTAAAAATGAATGCTAGTGGAAAAAAGTAAGTTTGTTTTGTAGTTCTAATTAATTTTTTGTTTAAAATTATGTTTTAAAATTATGGTTTGGATTGACCAAAAGCGATACGTGCGCAAAAAAGCAGCAACGAATAACATTCAAGAAAGAGGAACAGGAGGTGGACCAAATAAAACCAAAAAATTTTCACCCTCGGAAGAGACTATATTCCAACTGATTGGAATGAGTGAAGCACTGGAAGGAGTCCCCAAATCACGCTGCTTTGTGTTGCCTGCATCTGAAGAAATGGTTTTGAATGAAGAATATTGTCCATCTGTGGCTAGTTCATCTTCAGATCCATTCAATTATGACCTTGAAGTCACTCCTCAAAACGAAAATTAGCAACCAACTCCTCCGACTCCTCAAATCAATAAAAAAAGAAAGGCTGTCCAAATGAGAACGAGCGAAGTTCAGAGGAGCTGGAAATTAAAAAAAAAAATTTGCTCCGAGCTCAGTGCAGGGATTTCTGTTATGCGAGATCATAACAAAGAAGTTCAAAGTAGCTTTAAAAAGTTATACCGCTCACTGGACCGCATTACTGAACTAAAAAAGGAATGTCTAAAAGAACAAAAGCGTCACATTTTGGATATGGAAAAATTTCGCAAGTCTCAGCTCTCAGATTTTTAAATGATATTACTTCTACGATTTGCCAAACGTTCGAATATTATAAATAGAAAGTTAAGGTTAACGTAATTGTGAGTAAGAACAGTTGATCGTAAAAAGCTCGAAACAATGCAAATGAATAATGTTCTCAAATTTCAATTATGAAGAAGTAATTAAGTATTAAAAATGAATAAGTGACTAATTGTAAAGTATACATAGTACTTCAATAAGTAAGATCATGTTAATTCAGGGGCCAGGTTCTGTAATAAACGAAACGAAAACGAACGTTCATTTTTCAAAAACGAAAGAAATTGTGCGAAAACGATATTTGCCATTCTGTATCGCATTTCGTTTATGTGCCTTTGTTCATTTTTGCTTCAATCCCAACAAAATTTGATTGCATACTTTCTGGATGTCAAATATCTTGAGAGATGGGATATACATATATATAAAATATACATAGTTTTTTTTATTATCATCATAAACTTCATTCTTTTTTAGACATGGGCCGACTATAAACTCCGCAGAAAGCAAAAACTTGCGGAGGATAAAAACTCTCTACACCAAACTGGTGGTGGGCCATTCAAGAAAAAAGAACTAACTCCGTTCGAGGAAGCTGTAGTGGAATTGGCAAACATACGGACAGCAGTTGCGATATTAAACCGCAACCGCATACGACCCAACAACCTACGAGCCAACCTCCTACGAGCCATTCGTCGTCCTCATCATCATCATGGGAGTCAACGGAGAGTCTAGAAAATTTTGTCAGAGCCCTTGTGAGTTCAGAAACTAAGGAGATTGCTTCAGTTCTGAATTCTGTTCTTCTTGCGGAACAAACTCCAAGGAACATTTCACAATCATCTTCATCTTGAGGAATGATGGACAAGCTGGAAATGTTCAAGAACTCGGCAAACTCCAGTGAAGACTTTTACAAAAAAGTCGTGGACGTATTGTTAGAAATACGACATATCAAACGGGAGGAAGTTCAAGTTTTAAAACAACAAGCTTAAGACAACGCTTACTTACACTTACTTATTTAAGATGGCTCTACAGTCCGGGGAGGACCTGGGCCTCAACCAACATGCGTCTCCAGCCAGCTCGGTCCAGTTTCGCACTTCAAGTTGGCTCCCATCTGCGTGCGCCACCTGAGTCGCGCTCTTCCTCTACTGCGCCGTCCCTCGGGATTGGATTCGAAGACCTTCCGGGCTTGAGCGTTGATGTCCATTCGCTCTACATGACCCAGCCATCTAAGCCGTTGGACTTTAATTCTGATAACTAGGTCAGTGTCGCTGTACAGCCCGTACAGTTCGTCGTTATATCTTCTCCTCCATTCTCCATCTATGCATACGTAACCAAAAATCACCCGAAGAATTTTTCTCTCGAAGCATCCTAAGACGTTCTCATCTTTCTTTGACAGGGTCTAAGCTTCAGCGCCATAAATGAGAACCGGAGAGAAGGACTTTACTTCTCAATTGCCTTCTAAGTCCAAAGAAGCAGCGATTTGCAAGAGTTGTTCTTCATTTGATTTCAGCCTGTCTGTGTTTATAGCGGTGCATCGAAAAGATCTTTTCCGACCTTGATAGAGCAGCTTGCATTCTCCATCGTCGTTCTGCACAAACGGATAAATTTGACAGGGATGTCAAAACTAGACATTTCTCTGTAGAGCTCTTCCCTATAGATGCTGTCATACGCGGCTTTAAAATCGATAAAGAGATGGTGGGTATCGATTTAAAGCTCCTGGGTCTTTTAGAAGATCTGCCGAAGTGTGAATATTTGGTCGATAGTGGACTTTCCTGGTCGGAAGCCAAACTGATAAGGACCAATCAGGTTGTTGACGAACGGCTTTTAAATTAAATTAAATTGGGTGGCGCAACAGTCCGTTGTGAACCAGGGCCTAGTGACTTACAACTCTGAACCATTCCTGTGTGCGAGTACTGTTGTCAGGAATGGAAGGGACATACAATTTTGGGCCGAATCCGAACGGCAAATTTGAGAAATCACTTTTTCATGACAAGAATTACTCTTGAAGGATTTGTCAATTCCTCGCAAGAGGCAGTACCCGCGCAAATTATTTTTTTTTTAATTAAGGTGGCACAGGCAGGGGAACCCAAGACCCCTTGCATGACAGTCCAAAACACTAACCATCATGCCACGGGTACTACTTAACGGCCTTAGACGTCACATAATACGGCAGAAAGGATCTTATGTTAAGAAGACTGATGGCTCTGTAGTTGGCGCAATTTAGAGGATCTCCTTTTTTATATATCGGACAAACTATACTGACATTCCACTCATCGGGCATGCTTTCTTCCGACCATATTTTGCAGATGAGTTGGTGCATGCTCCCTACCAATTCATCGCCTGCTGCTTTGAATAGTTTGGCAGCGATGCCGTCAGCCCCAGCAGCTTTGTTTAAATTTAAAATGCTTGTATTTTAAAAAATCTAGAAGCGAGACAAAAATGGGGCAACTTAATCCACCCAAAACCTTCCGCTCTCTGAACTACAAGCATGGGTATTATAGCGTCATGTTTAGGAGTAACTTTGTATGCCATGTCATTTAAGGCCAATTCTGGTGTACCTCAAGGAAGTCGTCTTGGTCCATTGCTGTTTATTATAGATATTAATGATTTACCGTATGTTTTTAAAAATTCTTTTTTGCTAATCTATGCAGATGATGTTAAAATGTTTCGAATTATGAACTCCATCAAGAACTGTAGAGATCTACAAGGTCACTTGATTTTAAATATTATCAAATGTAAGATAATATGTGTTTCATACGCTAACGTAATATAACGAATTTTGAATAAAGAATCCAGTTTTTCTGAACAAAACACTTGGTTTCGTTAAAAGATTTTCCCGCGATCCATGTCAGTGAAATTCTGTATGTTTCCTTTGTCAGTTCAATTCCTCCCTTAATAAATATCCCATTTCTTTCTGATCACGAAGAGTATTGTAGTTCTGCTTGGAATGTAAATGTATTGAAAGGAAATATTAAATTTCCATCTATTATTATTTGTAAATTGAATTTAAAATTAGTCAAACTAGCTTAAAGAGAAATTTAGCCCTTAGAACTATTTTTAGCAGCTCAAAACTATGGCGCTAACAGTCCTCTTAATTATTTATTCAGTAAATTTAACAATTTGTTTTATAT
Organism: Eupeodes corollae; assembly: GCF_945859685.1. Taxonomy (NCBI): domain Eukaryota; kingdom Metazoa; phylum Arthropoda; class Insecta; order Diptera; family Syrphidae; genus Eupeodes; species Eupeodes corollae. The sequence continues at coordinate 135,619,239 of NC_079149.1, forward strand.
TTATTGACTCTACAAATGACAATCTCAAATCTGCAAGCTTTAAATTTAATTTCTTTGATATACGAGTAAGTAGTTAGAATTGTATTGCATTAGTTTTAAGTTTAGATTTAAGGAAATATTTTAATCTTAACCTGAACATTTAATGTATTTAATACAAAATAATAAAAGTAACCTTTTCAAGTCCTTTAAGACTTCGTATCGATGGGCAAGAATTTTAAATTTTGTATTTATTTATTTGAAGTATAAAATTACATTTTCCTCTATAAAATTCTGTACTATTTTCATTCCTTTTGCAAGGCTAAAGATCCATATTTATCTAAACTTTTTCTGGATTCGTAACAAATCTTAACGGAATTATTACGAAACAACCTCTTAAATTTGTATTAATTTTTTTGCATACAAATATTTCCAAATGTTATCATTTCTTTTGCCAGTTTTGAGTTTAAAGAGAAAGAAAAACATTTTATGGTTAATATCATTTTTTATTATATTGCATAAAAATAAATGTCTTCAATAGTATATAATGTAAGTATGCCTAGACGACTCCATTTAAAAGTGTCCATTTAATATTTTTTTTAATTTAATTATAATAGAACAAATTAGTTGTGAAATTAATAAGTTGTGTGTGGAGGCACTACTATTTTGTCTACAACAAAAGGCTCTCAAATAAATACCACAATTTTACAAACAATGTTTCTAATAAAAATTTACGAGGTGACAACAAGACTAAGACTGTTAATATCAGGGCGAAAGCGAGCGCGATCCAAGTCAGCCGCCTCGATGTTTCCAACTATAATTGCGTGTGATTTTCATTGAATTTCGTTCGTGCTTCATTCCAATCGATTGTGAGATGGTCAATGGTCTTCCAATTAGGTGAATGGACATCTGGAGAGAGCCAATTAAAGTCAGCAATGTCTGTGTAGTTATTGATGGATTTATCCAGAGCAGCTTTTGTGAAATCGCAATCAATCTGGGGATAGCTGTAGTTGTAGGTGCTAACTTCTATTTTGGTGCAGTCTTCAATGATGGCGCGGCATGTGACATGCAAGAAAAGTCTACATCCCACAGAGGAATGCAGTCGTAGCTGTTGACATGCGGCTGCTACACGAGAATTCTTGCAGTTCTCGGCAAAAAGTGATCTGGAAATAGGGCCACAGAGGAGGGTACAATTGTCCATGCCAGATATTTGTACAGACCCAGCATGACCTTGGATCTCAACAAAGCAGTTGCTGAGGTTGGAAATGGTAATGTCCTGGTTATCGACCTGTTCTGGGCGAAGTAAGAGATATTCATTTGATTTGTTCGATAGAGTCCAAGTAAACACAGACGAGGAGATGCTTATTTTTTCACTGAGATCCACTTTATCGACGGAATTTACTTTTGGATTTACCACGACCTTTGGGGCTACTTTTTTGCTGTTGAAACCAAACTTCTTCTTGGGCATCAACTTCTGACGAACTGAATCAGCATGAGAACTTATTTCGTTGAGAGCATTTTGACTGGCTTTGATTTTGAAGTCGGGCAAGAATATTGTCGAATTCGATAGATACCGTTGCAGCTCTTGGATTTCAACTGTGATAGCAGAAAGTACTCGAAGAAGCTCAGCCCCTTCGGGTTTTGAGATGCTAACATTGTCGATATTCGCTTTGATTTCCTTCGAACGATCTCCAAAAGTCTGTGAGAAATAATCGATTCCTTCAAGGTCTAGGTTTTCTTTATTCCGTAGTTCGAGCTTCACATCTAAGTAATTCTGTCGGTCTTTGTTGCGTTTGTTGATGCGCTCCAATACGGTGTCTTTTTTGGCATTAACATCGAGACTATTGTCAACATCCATTTTAAATATTTTAGTTGTCTTTCTTCTGCGGCAGATAGACTGGACTTTCTACAGCAGCTGCTTTGAGTTTTCTCAAAAATAGTATCTTTTTCTTTTCCTCCTCAGTGAGGGATGTTAGAGGTGTTGACCTTCGGATTTCTTGAATTTTCTCTTCTGATGGTGTAGTCAATCTGAGGAGAGCGTAGCCAACACCGCCTAGTGATACCAACCATATTAAAGATTTAACATACGGATTAGAAGCCATTTACTGAACTTGTTAGATTTGTTTTGTTTAGAATGGAGATAAAAGGATTGGAAAGAGTTTTTGGATTATAAAATAATGAAATTAAAAAGTTATTTACTTCAGAGTTTTGATTTGAGATTTGTTTAGAGGCTGAGTTATTCTGACTTTTTGGCAGTTGCACGCCAATAGGATGAATCAATTGAACGGATGTTGCTGTCGCCTAGAGTTTCTCCAATTTTGTAGTAGTAGTTAAGTACAGATGGAAAATTGTTGCTCATATATTGACGAAAATCTGTAAAAGAAAAGAATGTTTTCAATGCAAACAAATTGATGTGAAATTTATCATATGAGATGCTTTTCAATTTTATGATAATAAAGTGATGGAGATAAGTTAATTTTTTTAATTTTCGTGTTTGTTTAATTTTTTTTGGCATAGTTGAGATTCTGAAATAAAATTTTTGAGTTATAAGTAACATCTTTTATCTATAAAAGAGTTCTCAAAAATCCAATCGAATTCTTTAAGTAGTCCTAACTTTTCTTGAAGCGTCTGGTATTTTTTCAAATATTGAAGTTATGTTGGCATGAAGTAGAAGTAATTTTTGTCTAGATCTTAAACTACATAAGTTGCAAAAATGATTACTATTGTGTTATATGGTTTTTATATTTATATTTTTTTTATATTTATTTTGTTATTGTTATTGTCAAGATTTTGTAACTCCCTTTTGTCGGTATAGGTCTCTAGAGTGCTTTATAATTTTGTTGTGTCGAGTAAGGAATTACGAGTAGAGTTCGTCGGGGCGGCCGGCGTAGGTTCCCCAGGCCCCTCCCTGTCGAGGTAGAGGCAACATTTTGTGTCCCCTTAGCTAACTATAGAGAGCTCTTGGTAGTCAGGATAAAAGAGGATTACATACATACAGCCGTTTTACAAAAGGAATACGGAATCGATTTCCGGGGAGAACAAGGAAACTTAAGTCGCCTCCAAACGGAGAAAGACCCTGTTTGTTTTGTTGTTGTTTTTCGTAAGTGCACTAGGTACATATACTCCTAAGGAGAAATTTTGTTTTTTTGCATTTTAAATTTTATATTATTTCAAATTTTATTTTCTAATGTTCTAAATTTCAAATTTCAAAACCATTACCATCATTATTTATATTTTTTATATTACGTGTTTTTGTTTTTTGTTATACATAAGTTTGTTAAATAAAAATGTAAGTCCCGTTACGGGTTAAATGAATCGATGAGTTTTTTTTCCTTTTGTCCCATTTTCGGAGTCTAGTACTTCATTATGAGGAGGTGCTGATTTAACTTTTCAGAGGAGGTGCGGTAAAGTTGGAAAATGCTCTTCAGTAAACCGGGTCAGATATTGTAACGTCAGCTTAACAATTAAATAAGGGGAGTTCGAAAGATGAGGCCAGTCGAGCACCAGGTTGGGCGGGTACGGCCATGCTGGAAGTCGTGTTTTGGTTGTAGTGTGCAAGTCGGAATAAGTTTTTGTTCTTTTAGAGTTATGTATTTTTTAGTATTTATTTATTTTCTTGATTAGCTTACACTTTAAGATACAATATCTTATTTATAGTGTAGCTTGTAAAATGTACAGTAGCTACGTACATAATTGATTTGTGTTATTGTAATGTTTTGGGATCGTTTAAGTTTTTTTGTAATGGCATGAAATTTTAGTTTTGGAAAGAGGTGAGGTCCATCTACGAAGGTAAGATCCCCCCCTCATCCGGCGAGCTTAGCCGAGCATCGCGAGCATGCCATCGCCTTCATAGTGGACAGTCATCCCAACTCCCATTCTAGTTCTGGTCAACCCTTATGAGGTGCTCATTGAATCCTCCGCTCTCCTAACCTATCATAAATCCCTTCCTTATTTACTGCCTTATTGCCTCTCATTTCATGGTATTATTTGCTGATTTGAAAATATGTGAATCTAGGACAGTTGTAACATATTTTGGGAGGTTTTAGCTTTATTATAAACCTGGTTGTTAAAATCTATTGTTCCTGTTAAGATTTAATAGTAGATAGTTTTTTGAATTTGCTTACTGCTAGCGTTTCTATTGATATGCCAGTTATAAGCTGAGTCTCCTTCGTGAGAACACCGTTATTTTTAGCAAAATAATCAGCTAGGCGATTAACCATCAACATATAAAAGAATACTGATGGCCAAGTCAGCAATCCGGGGTTGTTCAGGAAAAACATCATCAAATTTCAGTAACAATAATATTTAGTTTTGCTCTACTTAAGATATACAGTTGTGTTCATAAAAATAGCAGTGCTCGCCAAATAAAACAAACAGGCCTTCAATATCAGCGTTATAATATATTTTATTAAACATCTACCAACAAATTAAAATATTTTATTCATAATAACAGAAAATAAGTACTATCGATTTTTTACCTAACGGTAAAAACAGTTTTTTAAATATATGGCTGTTCATAAAAATAGAAGTGCATGACAAAGTAATAGATCTATTACGTAAGAAGTAATGAAAAAAATACATGGCTTTGCATCTACATGGCATCGAGTCCACTAAAAGCTGACACCTCTCGACTAGTATTGCTTTCCAAGAATCACGCACTGCTTCCCACAATTTTTTCGAATTCTTGGGTTTTGCTTTATGAACTGCGTTCTTAACATCCTGCCACAAATTTTCGATGGGGTTAAGGTCGGAGGATTGAGCGGGCCACTCCATAACGGATAACTTCTTCTGCTCAAATCATAAATTTGCCTTTTTTAACGTATGCTTTGGGTCATAGTCTTGTTGGTATACCCAAATTAACGGCATTTCTTTCTCAGCATAGAGTAACATCACCTCCTGGAGAATTTTCACATACTCGGTTGCATCTCTTATACCCCCGATGAAATTATTAGGCCCGACCGCGTAATATGAAAACCAAGCCCATATCATAATTTTCCCTCCACCATGCTTCACTGTTTTAATAGTGTACCGTGAATAGTATGCTGCATTTTAGGGTCTTCGCACATATTCTCGACGACCCTTGGATCCAAAAAGGACGACTTTGCTTTCACCTTTCTCTATGTGCTTTAACAAACTCTATTATCTTTGCCACATGCCTTTTCGTCAAGAATGGTACCTTGCGTGGACTTCGGGCTGATAACTTCGCTTATAAAATACGTCTTCGTATTGTGAAAGCGCTAACAGACAGTTGAAGTCCATTTCTTATTTTCCTAGAGCCTATGGAAGGGATCTGTTTTGCTAACTGAACAATTTTTCTGTCAGTTCTTTCAGTAGTCATCCTTTTTAGGCCTCACGTTTTCGGTTTATTTTGCCATTTTAAGGTGTTATTGACCATTTTTGCTGAGCAGCCTAGGATGTCTGGAATATTTTGGTAGGTTTTTCCCTTCAAACGCAGTTTCTGAATAAGTTTTCGAATTGCTTCGGTGCAGTGTCTTGACCGTCTAATTGTTTATTTTTTAAATAGTACAATATTTACTTAACGAAAATAAAAAAAAATAATTTTTAACCTTCTTAATTATAAAATCAAAAGCACTGCTATTTTTATGAACACTCTATATCCAGAGTTTAAAATATTGTGTGTTCACTGGCAAAAGTAGAGTATAACTTTAAGCTAAAAGTCTCTAATATGAAAACGAAAGACCGTTAGATGCAAGCAACAAGTTAAAATAATTGACAATCTAATAAAATGTGATCAGCACTGCTATTTTTATGAACACAACTGTATACACTGCCGCTCATCTGAATAGGTTCACAAATGTTTTCACCTCACTGTTGGCCTCTCTTCATATGAATTATAATATTACAACTTTTGAAACAACTTTGAAATGATGGTTAGTGCGTTGGACTGTCATGCTAGAGGTCTTGGGTTCGATCCTTGCCTATTCCATCTAAAGTCTTTTCACGGGTACTGCCTCTTGCGAGGAATTGACAACTTCTCCAAGAGTAACTCTTGTCATAAAAAAGTGCTTTCTCAAATTAGCCGTTCGGACTCGGCATATAAACTGTAGGTCCCCTCCATTCCTGACAACATTACTCGTTGTAAGTCACTAGGCCCTAGTACTCAACGGACTGTTGCGCCACCCAATTTATTTATTTTTTTATGAAAGAGCATCAATATGTGCTTGTTTTTGGAGACAAAAATTGGTCTTAGAGCTTACCGTTATCCTCCCATGGTAGTTAAACCATAAGCTTTAAGCGAGGAAGAAAAAGACCAAATAAAAGCATTTCGGGAAGCAGGCCCAAGTCAACGACTTATAGCGAAGAAAATTAAAAGAAGTCAAAATTTGGTAGGCAGTTACTTGCGAAATATCCAAAATTATGGAAAAAACATGAAAAGAGGAAATTATACGGCCACATCAATGGCTGATAGACGTATTATTATCAGAGCAGCTTCTAATTCTTACAATTCCGAGTCAAAAATAAAAATAAAAACCGGGGTCAATTGCAGTTTGGCTACGGTAAAACGCGTTATTAAAAGTGCTTTTCATTTGAAAAGAAAAAACACCACTTAACGAATCTAGGAAGGAGGGCCCTAATGGCTATAATTATTACTTTCATGACCTTTGAAAAGAGGACCATTTTTTAAGTAGGCTGCACAGCTTTGAAAGCAGTGTTATGGTGTGGGCAGCTATTTCCTTATTTACTTCTACGGACCTTTGGAGCTCCAATTTGTTACATCGAGATAAATGCAAATTATTATAAAGGTGTGCTAGAAAAGACCTTCCCACAAATTTCTGACCTGTTTTGACCTATATCGTGGACATTCCAACATGATAATGCCATTATAAGTTTTTTCTTATTCTTGTTGTCCACAATATTGTACTATGTGTTTTATATTTCATGTTTAATAAAGTTCCCCTGAGGAAGGCAGCAACCCCTGCCGAAACGTCAGGAAAAGCAAATGTAACAACCTTGTTTCATTGCAACGATCAAAGTGACCAAAAAAGCCGAAGGCAAACCTAATTTTTTCCAATACACATAAGTATATATTCATTAGTCAATACATTATCTTTTAATTATCCATATAGCGAGTACAGTAACACAGTGGATTTAGAGTCAAAATGTGGAGATGCTGGTGTGGCCCCATACTCTCCTGACCTTACCATAAAAAAGAATGTGTGGGGACTTCTCTCACGTAAAGTCAGGGAGGCAATTCGAACACAAAAATTCATTAATCGCAGCTATTAAAAAAGCATGGTTTTGCTTCAATACCTGGAAAAATTGTATAGTTACATTCCAAATCGAATTTACGAGACTATATTAAAAAAAAAGGTGGCAACACTGATTATTGACTTTTGTTTAATAATCATACAATACAAAAGGCTAAAATAAATCTTTGAATTCAAATAGTTTTTATTGTTTTATTCCATTTCATGAATTTCCATGAACCTATCCAGATGAGCCAAAAAATGCTTGTTTTTATTAATACATTTAGTCTAGCTATCGTGGGAGGATAATGATGCTCTTTCATTACATATATAAAAAAGATATGTAATTGCATTACATATGAAGGGAGGGCAACAGTGTGGTGAACATATTTGTGAACCTATTCAGATGAGCGGCAATGTATGTCTGATCTATTTAAAAAATTGTTTAAATTTTGTATAGTTGAAATTGATAGTATAACGGTTTCTTAATCAAGAAATATATTATAACTATATATATATAACTATAGCTGCATTGGTCTTTAATGCCTGATAATAGCTTACAGACTAGGACTTAAACTAGGCTTACAACTGGCTAAAACTAAACCGTAATAGGTTAAGGCACATGCAAAGAACCTAGAATAATCTTCTGATTACCACGAACTTCCCGATAAGAATAAGACTAGTCTCATTGCTATCTATTACATTATTATAGAATACTCTGACAACTAAACTTAAAGGCTTTATGTTAATAACTTTTGTGCATATCAATTTTGTAAATGAACCTCTATAATTCAAAGGAGATGCCTTTTCATAGAATGGAATTCGGTCCGAATTTGTATCTGGACTTAAAAGAGCGATTGACCCCTCGTTGAGACAATTGAACGGTAAAAGGTAAATGTTGTCATTAACACTGTCAGTGGTGTTCGATTCTATTAAGGATTCTATTAGTGGGTTTGAATGAGAGATTGTGGGCTCTATCTTTGCAAACGTTGATCGCCGGTGTAGAGAAGAGTATTTAATGGAATCAACAAATTCGGCTCAAAGAACACTATACAGATGTGTAAAGCATTATCTCAATGAGAGGAATTATTTTCGGGATGAATATAGTTTGTTGGAAATTTCTATCATGGGAAAATTAGGCGCTGTCCGTCTGGTCTTAGCCAAAATGAGAAAATTGTACTTCGTTGCTAATTTTGTATCGATCCAGAAAATGCCTCTTCGCAATCAGATAAACGTCTTAAAATTGTTGGATTATGTTTATTTCATTGTTAAAAGATTGTTTATTTTAATTATTAAAATTTGAATGTTAATACAAATATTTTATATTATGTTAATTTTAGTCAATCGGCAGATTGCGATAAATTTTTTAAACTATTAATCAAAATTAAAATTAATTTTGTAATGAAGAAAATCTGTTTTGGAAATTTCAAAGTTTAGGCATTTCTTCTTTGAATTACCTACATGTACTTTTTAGAATTTAAAATGTCGTCTTCAAGAATATTTCAGGAGTTTCTAAATTCTTCTTTATTTAATTTGACTATCGGCAAACCAAATAATTAAAGTGAAGAAAGAATGGGCGTAGGTACGTTTTATAAACACAATAAATATTCAAACTATGAAGTAAGTTTATAATAATAACTTTTCAAATAGATTAGGTAGTATGTGTAGTTCTAGGCCGGTACTTCTTTATCAAAAGATTCAGAATTTAATTTTCTTCGCTCTATATAATATCTTAATCTACGTCTTTACTGGTAGGAACTGCAGTCTTGCATTTCTTTGTTCACCCATCAAATTAAATGGGCGTTTAAAACTTACAAAATAGTGTCTTCTAGTTCAAATTTAGCTCAAACTTTAGTCCAAATTAGACACACTGTAGTTAAATTAAGAAACTCACGAATGTTTTACACTAAAATAACTTTATTTATGTAGTTTTTCTTAAGAATATAATATTAATCAGAGAAGAAAAATATTGGAAAATTTCACCTGCAGGCCAAAGGACAACGACTACGAGTCGAATAGGAGACATCAAAGTGACAGATAAAACAACTATTCACCATGGAGAATTTTTTCGGTAAGGAGAACTGTCACTTAAAATAAGAAATGGAAAAATTCCTATTGCGCTGCGACAATTTCATGAATTTTCCAACCATCTGTTTTCTTTTTATTAATATACTTTGGGTTCTCTTGACGATTTTCATAACATTCTCAGGATATTACATAAAATAAGGAAAATAATGTTTTTGCGAAAAATATGTATGAACATCGATGGAATTTATGTATTTTTGCTTTTCTAACCTCGATCGGTGTTCATGCGATAATAGACACCGTAAGAAACAGCAAAACACACAGCTTCAATTACGAACAATGTTTTGGCGCCGCCTTTAATGAATTTCCAGAATCCTGACTTTTGTGTTTTAGGTAACATAGTATTCTAATTTTTATAAATTACAAAATATAACATCGCGAATAAAAAACCACACTCACTTGGAAGAGAATTTTCACAAGAAGAAGAATATTGAACTTTTCTGCTTCTACTTCGGTTGGGATGATGACGAAATATGTGAGTATGATTCATTCACAATGCGGATATGTTGAGAGTGTTATGGGATATTTTTCATTTCATTTGGGGAATTTTCATTTTCCGCGGATGCATTCAGTGAATGATTTTAATTTTTTTTGTGTCATATTCAATTTGAATGTTATTATTTTATTTTCATTGCGCTTCGTACATTTTTTGAATTGAGTTAAACTAAACATCCGTAATTTGTAAAAGATTAAAAGCTTCTAGTAAATCTCTTTTTCCTTTTAATTTTAATTATTTCCATCTCTGACAACAATACTCGCTTACAGGAATGGTTGAGAGTTGTAAGTCACTAGTCCCTGATTCTGCAAGGACTACTTAACACGTTTGTTTAAATTGGTAAGTACGGTTTACTTTTTTTTGTTAGGTTTCTACTATTTGGTTTAGTCTAGATTTGGAAAATTTAAAGTTCAATTTTAAGAGGATAAGTTTACATTATTTAAATTGTTTTTCGTTTTGAATTTAAAAGGAAAATGTTGAATTTATAAATGCATTTGAAAACTCAATCAGACATTTACCAGAGAAAGCAAACAAATTGTAAGGCTATGAGGCTTATACAAAAATTAAATTAATTTAATTATATAAATTCAATTTTAATAAATAAAAATGTATAAATACAACATTAAATGATTGTAATATTTTTTTTTTGGTGATAAGAAATGTGGAAACTCTCGCCGTTTTGTATTAATTTCAATAATGTTCAGCGAAGCAGGTAATATTAGAAAAAGAACTGTAATTTGTGACATTTGGCCTTCAAAAAATGTGTACTGATTTTATAAAGTGTTTTGCACTTTTTTGAAGGTTTAAGCTAGAAGAAAACATTGCACTCCATAGTTGAAAATGAGCAAAAAACATCATAAAGTAGTGAAAATCACTTTCAAAATGATCGTACGAACATTGAATAATATTTGTATGAAATGTCGTTCAGAATTAGTATAAATAAATGAATCTGGGCTCCTGGAGTTCATTAAAATTTGCATGTGAAAGGAGTAAGCCAGAAGGTTGGCACAGAATCGATTGCTCGAAAATTATCATCAGAAGTGGGATAACCCTAAAGGAAGGAATACAAATAAATTTAAACAAAATATTTAATAAGTGATGGAAAATAAGAAGAATTTGGACAATGAAGAAAAAGAAATCTTGGAAGACGTTTATCAAGAAAAAAATAACACAATGCTCATCACAGTTGGTGCATTGTCGAAGTTTTTGAAGACTGCTCAACTTAAGATACGGAAAAAAGATGGCATTATTGGATCTCCTATTTTTGATCCCGATCATTCTCGAGTGGACATTATTAAATCCCGTTCTGACATTGACACAAGAATTGAGCGTGACAATTTGAATTTGATGTTCTTCCTCGTGTACGTTCTTCTTTGATGGGACGATCAAAAGCTTGGTTCGGCAAATATGGATATCAGCATTACTCTTGGTCTGACTTCCGAAGTTACGATCATCTATTATTCACGCATTTTCAAGTGGGACGGACATTGTGGCTCAACTCTGAAAAATTGCTAATTCCGAAAGCAAAGAATTTGGATCTTATTCTGATTTTGTGATGGTAAAAGTATCACAGACCGGTTTACGGTTACCATTTGAAGTTCAAGAGGATAAAATTGTCAAAATAATTATTGGCTGCATTACAATTTTGGGATTAAACAAATTCTTTGATGTTTGTCATACCATCGCTTATTGGATACTACTTCACAATACATCATCAATAATGGATTTTTGTACCGGAAAAATAATAAATTACTAGAGCAAACGGACAAGTTGAGAGATACGTTGATACAGTGGCAAATCTCTTACGGACTTATTTGGAACTTCACATGGAATGGACAAGCTATGTCAGTCGAGTTCAACTGGCCCTTAACACAACAATCAACAAAACTACAGGACTTTCACCTTTAAAAGTTTTAACTGGAATCAGTGGATGAACCCCTGAAATGAGTGCTTTTTTTTGCAGACCTAAACATTAAAAATGGACATGAAAATTTTGATGCTTTACGCGAGTTGTCAGATAAACGAATTCGTGAAAATGCTGGTAAAATGAACTCCAGCTAAACTAGAAATAGGTGCTATCGTTCTATACAAAAGCAATCAAATACAGAAGTCTAAGCTAGATATTCACTTTAAAGCAGCGGTCATTGACAGGAGTCATGTGGATGGTAACATCTCTCATGATCATTGGGCAGAGGTCAAGGCTCACCTCGGTTTCAGATTTTTATCTGTAATCGAGGAAAATCCGGGGCCTCTCCCAGACACAGCCGATGCAGGATGGTACCAAAATCGTATCAAACTCATCGCCTGTGGTGATCAGGGATCTTTCGATCTAAAAAGAGATCTTTCGATCTATACAGGGCTGCTGTCAATGGCTTGCCAGAAGTCTGGCCGGGTGCCAAGCTCGAGGTTGTTGCAAGGGAAAAAATTCCTTGCCGGCCAAAAGCACGTATAATGGTCCCGGCTCTTCACAACTGTCCAGACATGATCATGAAACTGATCAGAACAAGTAATCCGGACCTGCCTTCTCACGACTGGAAAGTACCAAAGGTTGAGAAGGAGACAGTGGGTCACTATAGATCGGCTCTCGTGTTGATCAATAGGGAATCACTGGCTCCACTGGCCGCGACCAAAGGCGTGATTAGGTATGGTTTTGATGAAATCATGATCCGTATATACGAAAAAGATGAAGATACGCTGAAGACGCCCCCCACAGAAGCCGGCGGAGGGAAGCGCTTCATTGGCAACGAAAATGGAAGTCGATGCAACACCAAAAGTGGAACCATCGACATCCACAGCCCCAAATGAGCCATCCGACGTGGAGGCTAAAACTACAGTCGACAGTAACTCCGACATGGAGACTGAAGACGCCACCTTAGGCATCACCCGGAGTGAGGGAGACCTGCGTAGGTCCTCCTCAGACGAGGAAAACGCTGACAAAACAGTGGTGGAGGTTGATCTAACTAATAGTAGCAATTCTGCGATTAGTACAGATTAATCTCCATCACGCCATCATGGCCACGAACAACCTGATACTCCGACTGCATATGAACAAGGAAGACATCGTCTTAATACAGGAGCTGTGGGTCTCAAACTCTATCATTAGAGGTCTCAGGACTCTTGGCTATAAAATATTGTATGCATCGGAGAAAGGTGAACCAAGGTCATGCATGTTAGTAAAAAATGACTCCAGGACCAGGCGAAATCATTCTGGCCGAACTACAAAAATGCTCAGACATGATTATTCCACCATTGGAAATCATTCTGACAAGCTGTGTAAGGTTGAGATATATTCCCAAAGCCTGGAGAATGGCAAAAGTAGTCTTCATTCCCAAAGCAGGGAAACCCTCACACGTTAACCCTTAAGATCTACGACCAATCAGCCTATCATCCTTCCTTCTTAAAACCTTGGAAAGATTGATTGAAATTTATATCAGACATAATTTAAAACCATGTCTCATTTCCACAGCTCAGCATGCTTACTCTAAGGGAAAATCAGTAGAATCAGCACTTCACTCGCTGGTACGTACTATTGAACATTCTCTCGAATATAACCTGGTAGCATTCCTAGATATTGAAGGAGCTTTCAACAACGTCAGTTACCAGGCGATCACAACAGCAATGGATAAGCTGAAATTAGAGAAGTCACTCATAGATCTTATAAGTCTCATGCTCAAAAGCAGGACAATAATTTCTAACATGAGAAGTTTTACTACCACCAGATCGGTGAATCGAGGCACTCCCCAAAGTGGAGACCTTTCGCCTTTTTTATGGAACATGGTAGTAAACAACCTACTTACAGCATGTTTGCCTCTGACATTTGACTCAATCTGCAGCCTCAGCAGACTCCATCAGGGAATGTCAACATTTTTGAATTTGACAAATCGGATAAATTGCAATAACTTCCTGTGGAAAGTTTATAATTGGCAGCTTGATGTTCAGTGAAGTTTAAATTGATATTCAACATTCTTGCCATTATTGCAAATTTATTTTAAAGTAATACCAAATAAATGTTTAACTTATAGAGGAATAACACTTTATTTCAACAAGCAGCCATTTTGTCAGCTGTCAAATAATGTATTTTAAATTTGGTTTGGCATTTCAGCATGAATAGACTGACAAATTCACACAAAACCAACTGTTTAATGTCTTTATTTGTTGTGGAAAAATTGGTCCGTATAATAGGGCCACACTTGTTGGAAAAGTCGTGGAAAATTGGACCTTCACATTAGATTACGTCCAAGCTAGCCATAGCAGTCATGTGCCAGAAATCTATATAAACTATGGCAGTGATATCCAAGAAATCATATGTATTTAAACTTCGTGCGTTTTGTTCGCATTTCATATAGTAAAGTGAGAAATTCCCATCAAAACGATCTACAGTGGCTAGATTTTCGTATTTAAAAATTGGTACAACTGAAAGAAGATCTGTCAAAATAATAATAAAAAACTTTAAAAAGGGGGTTTGTTCGTAGACTACTACATTAACATTTGGTGTTGAAGCTCGCGTCAATTCTTTATACACCTGAATCGAGTTGAGATTTATCTATTCTAAACTGAGATAAACCTTTTTCGGAAATATAGCAAAACATAAACATCTTTTCTATTGTTTTTTCTTGCAAAATAAGCCCAGTTAGTCCATTTTCACTAACAAAACTAAATAATCAGCCCTATTCTGCTAAACGTTCACGTGAATGTTTGTATTCTGCTATCCGCCAGGATAAAAGAAATTGCTTGAAAATGCTTATAAATTGATAGCGAAATAAAATTTAAACAATTAGATTACCTTTAGAAATCCAATTATAATTATTGTTAAAGTTTTGCATTCAAAGGATGCACGATTTCAAGAAATATTTTGAAGTAAATGTAACGAATCATTCACGTGAATCGAAAGATTCGAACGAATCGTATAGCAGAATAGGCCTGAATATCAACAGTAATAGATTCGTTTTTTCCGCAATGGAAAACACACATGATTCCAAATGCAGAACTACTCAACGAACACAGCCATCGAGATACAAATGAAATATCAATCGTACCAACATTTTAGAACGAAATCACATAAGATCCATTTGAGGCTCGTATAAATGTCAAAAACCTATTCATAGTGAGATTCTACTCTAACTTTTATCGGTGTTATTCTCACTATGGATATTGTTTTTGTTATTCGTGTAAAATCCTACTTTACTATGGATAGATTTCAAAACAAAACACGGGTACTATAATATTAGAAGATTATCTTATAAATAAAATTCATTTTATGTTAATTAAAAATTACAATAATCTTTGTTTTTTATTCCATTTCAAATTCTATAGCTCTAAAAAAAGACTCGTTATTCTTAAACATTAGATGTTTAGACCCATTTTATTCAGATTATAGGAAATATTTACAATATTAACAAAATCTCTCATAAACAAATAAGATTTTTGAAAAATGCTATAAACACAAATTTTATGTTTTAAATAAGAGTATCTACTTACTTTTTATGAGAGCAGTTCTTTTTTTAACTTGAAATGTTTTCAGTATCACAAAACAACAACTTTGTAAAGTGTATAAACAAAGCAAATGAAATTAATTATTTCATTAACAAACTTAAAATGTAGGTGGATAGAAGATAAACGTCAGAGCTTAACCCAACAAACTGATTTATAATAGGTAAATATAAAACGACACCGTCATACTGCGATTTGCGCTTCCAAGATAAGAATTTTATGAATGAAAATTGAAATCATCCGTAGTAGTAAAAGTGATTCACTCTGCAACAAATTAAAGCGATTCATGAATTGATTTAAAATTCCAGGAACACAAATTGTACACAATCCAAAATAGATATAAAAAGTCTTACAGTCCAAAATGTAATTTTCTTTTTTTTATTACTTCCATTCACTGAATCTAACGAATTTTCTGCGAAACAGTGACGCAACCTCTAAGATGTCTACCGCAACCTAACTATACCGAGATCAGTGATGGTTGTTTTCTATGGCAGACGGAATTCCATTTGGGAATCTCCCCCATCAGAGTTGAATTGAGTATGGTGTTTCACAACAACACAACTTTTGAAAGCGTTACAAAAACAAGTTTATTTTCCACGGATCTCTCATGAATCATCACTCTATTTACTCAAGTACGACGTCATCATACCAACGCCGGCCGCGGCGCTGCTGCTGCTGTAGGCTCCGGCAAACGACCTATGTGGGGAACGGAATAAGAGGATGAAATTGAAAAATTTCCTACACTCAAAGATTGAAGAATTTCATTCACAAAATCAACGCCAACAACGGTCACATGACGCATGAGAGAGTTGAGAGAGTTTAGAGAGCAAGGAGCTTTTCATTTCAAAGCTTCTTGCTCTTGATAGTTGCTAGCTCAATGATCTTCACTGATGTCTGCGACATTTTATTAGACTTTTATGAATGAAAATCAAACGATTGAGAGAGAGAAGAGATCGTGATCGTAAGAAAGCTTTAATAATCCTCTCTGCGATATTTCTCCCAATGAAAGAAATTAAGAATCAAAGACTTCGGGTGGTTATTCATTCACAAAAAACCTTTATTTTGAAATTGTTAACTCGCGAAGAAGGACGTTCCTTTAAGCCAGGACACTATCTGGATATAGTTCCGGTTCTACTGTAATTGAAAACAATCGTTATCGGGTTTTTGTCCGCAAAGTACTTTTTAAATATTTAACGGTTATTTATTTATTTCTGTCAAGTGAATACAATTTAAGCTTTCTTTGCGATAGAAGGTGCAAAGACAACTTATGGAACTATGACCAAGTGAATCATTGTTGAAGATGATTTTTCCGTAGAAAAATTTCTAAAAATTCAAAGTTCAAAATTAGTTTTTGATATTTTAATGGCTGATTCATTACTTCCGATAGTGTTGTTCGATTGTTAAATCGTGGCGGTTTCTTCTTTCTTATAAAAAAATATCTGACAGTTTGTTGTCTACCATTAAGGCCATACTTTATAGATACAATATTAATTCAACGCGGACACTACCACCGACTGGCCACGGCTCGTCGCGTCTATAAAGAGCTTTCCAGGAATTCATTGGCGCCGTGTAGCTCTGTGTGAATCATTATACCAACAAAAAATAAAAGTGACAAAATGGAATTAACCATAATTTTGAAAAGTGTGTGTGACCTTAAAAAATTAAATTTATAAGTACAAATTGTCGATATAAATATATCATGCAAGAAAATGATCCCCAGTGGTTTGGTGAAAGGACGTTTAATGAAAATAACGAAACCCACGTGGAAGAGGCGGAAACATTAAGTAATAAAGAAAGTGGTAGTGATCTTTTAGAATTGAGTCCTTTTGAAAGTGCTTTAAGTGAAAAAGACAAAAAAGAATCGGGAGAAAATGAAGACGACGCTGAAGAAGATGACGATGAAAAAGGAGATCCTGTACTTCCAGTCGATCCAAGAGTTTGGGACTCCGCTCACATTCGTAGTTGGGTTAAATGGATGACTAGAAAATTTAACATCGATCCAAAGCCCGATATTACCAGATTTCCAACGAATGGCATTGATTTGTGCGAGATGAAAAAAGCCGACTTTTGGGTTTGCGCTGGTTCAAAGGAAGGAGGAATTTTAGTGGCCAAACATTTTGCCTGTATGTTGTACCATGCGACGGGAAGAGCAACTAGTCCATATATAAATGATAATGAACCAAGTAAGTACCTTTAAGATGTTTAAAAGACTTAAATGTTAAAGGCCTTCAAAAGACTGTACATGTAGAGTTTCTATATAAGCTTTGGTAGGGATGAGTAATTTCCGTTTGAAGAATTCGCCGTTGGTAATCCTGTTTGAAGTATGTAGATGAAAAGAAGAATCTTAAACATTGTTTTCGGATTATAAGAAATGCCGCCCAAGTTATTCTAGGAAAATCAAACCTGAATCGATTCATTGCTGCATATTGACTTTTTAAGTAGGTTTTTTTTAAACGTATGAAATTAATGTTTTTTTTTAACCAACGCTGCCGACGGTAAATGAATTTAATTTTATATTAAGTCAAGTTGGCGCCAGATCAAAGGAATAAGTTTATAAATTTTGATTTGATAGCAGTCGCAGAAATTTAAAATGTTTTTATTAGTTTTTGGCTTTACCTCTTAATTTTAAAAAAGAGGAGATGAAAGTCAAGTTTAGCGATGAATTTTTGATTTTGGGTACAAAGGTTTTTCTACATTGTTATCAGCCTAACAAAGATAACAGAATACAATTTATTTTTTAAATGATTTTACTTTTATTCAAATATTTCCCAAAACTTCCAATATATAGTTTTCTAACCTTTTCCATCAATTTTGGAACACATTTTTTCTTCATCACCTGATAAAAGACATTTAAACATGGTTTTAAGCTGGCTATTCAACGGTAGTTGTACGAACAATTTTTTGTTGATGCTTGGGAACAAACCAAAAGTCGTAAGGTTTTATACACTTTAGAATTTCAGAAAGTAGTAAGCTTATAGCAAGCTTCATCGTGGTTCATCATAAGTGCATGTGTTAGTTCTTAGTAAGATAATAATACAATTAAATATTAGTAAAAGTTATCGTCTGGCATTTTAAAGGGTTGAGGGCAAGGCTATTTGTCCCACACCAAAATGTGAAACTATCAATGTCGGCTTGTAAAATGTCGGTGGACTTTATAATCTTAAAAATGTTCATGTCATCAGCAAAAATGAGAACTTCACTTGAACGTAGACATGACGATACGTCGTTAATAGACAGGATGAACAGAAAAGGGCCAAGATGGCTTCCGTGCGGAACACCAGATTGAGCAACAAAAGATTCTGAAAGACAATTTCTAAATTTTACCTCATAGGATCTGTTTTCAAGGTATGATTTGTTCCAATCTGAGAAAAATGGTGGAAAACCAAGAGCTTTGAGTTTAAATAAAATATTTCCGTGGCTTAGTTGGTCAAAAGCTTTAGAAAAGTCAGTGTAAATACGGTCGACTTCATAACCTTGTTCTAGAGCGTTTGAACATATGTTTGAAAATGTGAGGAGATTAGTAAAAGTTGATTTTTTTTACAAAACCATGTTACTGTTCGCAAATGAGATTTTTACTAAAAAATGCTACACTTTCACAAAAAACTTGTTGAAACATTTTAGGAATGCAAGAAAGCTTTGCAATGGCCCTGTAGTTTGTTATATCCGCCTTGTTACCTTCCTTGAAAATTGGTGCTAGAAATGACTTCTTCCATATACTTGGAAATTTGTTTTCAGGGAAAGTTTGAATAAGAATGTAAGGAGTCAACTAAAGCATTACTACACTTTTTTAATACTATCGGGACCGGCTGAGCAGTCATCATTCAACGCAGATAAAAGATCAAGGACCGTACTCTGTAGCACAGGGATGTGACTACAGCAAGTTTGCGAAAAGGAGTGAAGATTATGAAAATATACTTCATCAACTTCTTGAAAGCTATTAAAAAATGACTCACGGAAATTTGTTGCGAAAGCGTAACAGATATCAACATTTTTATCTAACGAAAGGTTCTTGTAAGTGAAGTGAACTGGAAAGCCATCTGATTTTTACTTTGAGTTTACAAAATTCCAAAATTTTTTAGGATTCTTTTTCAAAGAGGTGCCCATATCAGTAACATATACAAAACCATATACAAAATTAGAAAGAGACTTAAATTGGTCAAAGAATTCAACATAAACAGAGGAGTTGATTGGAGACAGAGTTTTGAGATAAGTTTTAAATGCCTTATTTCTTTTGTTTAGAAGTAAACGCAATTCTTTCGTGTACCAAGGGTGGTTAAAGTTAGTACTTCTTGATTTCTTAAAAGGTAGATTTTTTCTCAACAATTATTAAGGATCTTATAAAAAATTGAAACTGCTTCGTCAATATTAGAAAATGCTAAAGTATCAGCAATTCCAGAAATGGTCAAATCTTCAGACAACAACTGGAAATTAGCTCTCCTGAAGTCAACATTATAAACGGTGATTTTTTAAGAGCTTGAGAACTTTAAAAAAAAAAGCATAAAATTTGCAAAATCTCATCGATTCTTTATTTGAAACGTTAGATTGGTCCATGACATTTACTTTTTAAAGATAATTTCATTTAAATGTTGACCGCGGCTGCGTCTTAGGTGGTCCATTCGGAAAGTACAATTTTGGGTAACTTTTTCCAGCATTTCGGCCGGAATAGCCCGAATTTCTTCGGAAATGTTGTCTTCCAAAGCTGGAATAGTTGCTGGCTTATTTGTGTAGACTTTAGACTTGACGTAGCCCCACAAAAAATAGTCTAAAGGCGTCAAATCGCATGATCTTGGTGGCCAACTTACCGGTCCATTCCTTGAGATGAATTGTTCTCCGAAGTTTTCCCTCAAAATGGCCATAGAATCGCGAGCTGTGTGGCATGTAGCGTCATCTTGTTGAAACCACATGTCAACCAAGTTCAGTTCTTCCATTTTTGGCAACAAAAAGTTTGTAAGCATTGAACGATAGCGATCGCCATTCACCGTAACGTTGCGTCCAACATCATCTTTGAAAAAATACGGTCCAATGATTCCACCAGCGTACAAACCACACCAAACAGTCCATTTTTCGGGATGCATGGGCAGTTCTTGAACGGCTTCTGGTTGCTCTTCACTCCAAATGCGGCAATTTTGCTTATTTACGTAGCCATTCAACCAGAAATGAGCCTCATCGCTGAACAAAATTTGTCGATAAAAAAGCGGATTTTCTGCCAACTTTTCTAGGGCCCATTCACTGAAAATTCGACGTTGTGGCAGATCGTTCGGCTTCAGTTCTTGCACGAGCTGTATTTTATACGGTCTTACACCAAGATCTTTGCGTAAAATCTTCCATGTGGTCGAATAACACAAACCCGAGAAAAGATAGTTCCAATTGTGAAGAAGAAAAAGAGGTTTCAAGGGGAGATTTGTCTTCCGATGGAATGCAGTCAATGTGTGGTAAATTAAAATCACCTAGAAGTAAAACAACGTCTAATGCTAAGGAGTGTTCGCTATAAACAGACTCTAAACTTTTTGGAGAAATATAATAGTTTGAAATGAAAATAATCTTAGCCTGTACCATTCTCTTTACACATACCAGTTCAATTGATAATTCAAATGAAAAATATACAGAAGAAGAGAAATATGTATTTTTTACCGCTATGAGAACACCTCCACCTAAATCCTTTGCATTACCAACATGACGATCAATTCTGTAAATTTTGAGTTTGTGTAAATTCTTTGACTAAAGTCTCTGCGGGCCAAATATTTCTATTGCAAATTGAATCGAAGAACGTGGGATTCGTTACTAATTTAAAAGAAGAAACACAGCTACTTGGTTTATTGATCACACCTGATGGATGAGCTACAAGGTATGCTCTTGGTAGAAACTAAGTGAGAAGTTATATCTTTTGGCGTTGTTAGTGGGTGTAGACGAAATATAAAAAATATTTTTGGTTTCAATACAGCTTTTATGTGGATGGAATTGTTTTTACTGTTCCAGTAACTGAGTCGCTAATGAAAGCTGGTCTAAAAGTATTGGGGTGATATTAACATTAGTTCGTTTTGTGGGAGGGGTAAATTTTCTAGCATGCAGTGAGTTTTCTCGGCTTTTTTTGACTTTTTCTTTTGTTTATCAGGTACACTTTCTGCGTTATTAACACCAGAACCTGACTCTTAAATATTTTTAGTATTGAATAATGTTGTTTTTCAATTCATAATGAAGAATCATTGGATGTCTTTTTTGGATTCGGATATCTTCAAAACCTCACAAAGTTGACTGCTGTTAATTTTCAGGCTTCGGTGGTATTAAACAAGGCTTTTGAGCCACCATCCATTTAATAGTGCTCTAGGACTGGACTTCAACGCTAAATGTGAATTTTTCAATTCATTCTTTCTTTGGTAATTCATGTCCTCAGTTGTCAGAAATCTTCTCGCAAAATTATTACTCCTTAATTTCTTTTTTTCATGAAGATACAACTGTCAACTTTGTATCGGGTAGTTTTCTTAAGAGCTTGAGAACTTTTAACAATAATACAAGACAGAAATATTGTTGTAATTATTTTTATTATTATAATTTGGTAGATATGATTTCGCTTTGCATATGTCTCCTTGTCTACGAGTTTTACGTGCGATTCCAATAAATGTGGCCATATGGCGTCAATCGAAGCTTCAATATTGGCTATTAATGCTTTTATCTCCAAAAATTAAACAAATGGAGGTTAAGTCAATTTTGCAAAGCCATTTAAGTGAAATAAGCTTCTTAACTAAACACTGTAAATAAAGAAATCGCTGTATGAAATGTCCACAATCTTGAAATAGAAATATCAACACAGTTTAACATTTTTAACTGTCAAACCATAGGTTAGGTTAGGTTAACGTGGCTGCGGATTTAGAATCCACAAACTTAGGCCAAAAGAAAAAAAAATACTTCTTACTAGTCTAACCATTTTGATATCCTTTTTAGCTAGTTCACAGGGATTATCAAAAGAGTAGTCTCCCAGATGAAGTGTGCGTCTTAGTGAAAGAGCAGGGCAAGTGCAGAGAAGGTGAGAGATTGTTTCCACTTCTTCTTCTTCCATACAACTCCTACAGGAGTCATTTGAGGCTACACCAAGTAATATTGCGTGCCTGCCTATAAAACCTATTAGGGAGCTAATATGAAGTCTGCTTTGAGATAGATAACAAGTCTTTAGAGCGCTTTAGGTCCAATGAAGGCCATATGAGTTTTGTGGCTACGCAGTTGGTAAATTGTGCCACCTAGAATTTGCTATCGCAAAAGATGTTTCTTTTAGCATGAGTTTACCATGTAGCGATCGGTATACCTATCTCCTCCCTTTCAGGTGAAATAGGCATGACGGTTCCAATTTTAGCGAGTTCATCGGCTTTACCATTTCCCGTGATGTCTCTGTGGCCCGGCACCCAACATGAATGTTAAATTGCTGTGCCATCTCCATAAGACACACCGGCAAGAGATTTAATAGCAGCCTGGCTGTCAGAGAAGATGCGGATATCAGAAGCTGATATCACGTTTTCTCTTAGCCAGGACCTCTTTGATCGCTAAAATTTCGGCTTGGAAGACTCTACAATGATTAGGGAGGCGGAATGAGATGCTTAGATTAAGCTTTTCTGAGTACACACTACCACCAACTCCCTCATTTGTCTTGGATCCATCTCTATAAAAATGAATACTTTAGTTATCCATCAGGAGTCTTCCCATTTATCTCTGGATGGAATGGATACCTGGAAGTTTTTTCCAAATAGTGGTTTAGGAATAGTGTAGTCTATGTACTTTGGTATAGAATCAAAGTGGTTCAAAATGATGGAGTACCCCACATTGTTGTTGGTCTATTGAGATGAGGCGTTCCGTCTTATATCTCGTTCTCGTTGCCACTTGTTTACTGAAGATGTCGAGGGGTGTCAGATGGAGGAAAGTGTCTAACGCTGCTGAGAGTGTGGTTCTCAATGCCCGCTTATGTAGAGACTTGCAGTGCGTTGGACTCTGCTGAGTTTGTCGTAGTATGTGACTTTCTCCAGTGCAGTCCAGCATACTGCAACCCCGTACATACGAGTAAGTAATGGTTGGATGACCGATCTGTATAGCCAGTAGGTTATGCGTGGTTGAAAACCCCATTTGCTTCCTAAGGATTTCTCGCAAGAGAAAAGAGCCTCTGTAGCTTTTTTAACTCTTTCCTGAATATTAGATTTCCAACTTAATTTTTTGTCCAAAATCAGACCAAGATATTTGGCTTCATTGGTAAAAATTAGTGGTACACCTTTTATTGGAGGAGGTACAATTACTGGGATCTTTTATTTCTGTGTAAAAAGGAAGAGGTCTGTTTTTTGAGGCTTAATATACTAAGTCCGCAGTGGTCAGCCCATCTAGTGAGCATATTGAGTGCGTTTTGGAGGAGGTCTCTCAGTGTATTAGGATGTTCCCCTGTGACGGCCATAGCAACATCATCTCAAGGTGTATTAGTTGTTCGTTAACCACTATGTTCCACAGGAGAGGGGACAGAACACCAAGTTGCGGAGTAATAGACCTTTTTGTACAAAAATCCCCCAACTTAGAGTTGATGATACTGCTTTTTAGGATTAGATTAATCAACTCACAGATTGAGTATTCACCATAGTTTATTCCTTTTTTTCTAGGGAGTATTCGATAGTTCTTACCAGAGTGTGCAAGGCTGTTTCTACCGATTTCCCTTTGCAGTAAGCATGCTGAGACATTGATAGTCTCTTATCAATGCTATTACGTATATGGATATTAATCAATCGTTCCAGAGTTTACTGTCAAACCAAAGATAACAACAATTATTTTGAGAGCAGTAAATCTCAAAAATGTCAGCCAGAACGTTAATTTTCCAATCCTCCAAATCCAAATCCATTCGAGTTTCTGCTGTTTTCTCTAAAGTCAATAAGCCTATTTTTTGAAATGTTGGTATTTTTGATGATATTCTGATTCTATTTCTTAGTTTTTAATTAAAAGTCTAGGAAGCCAATAGTTTCTTGCACTACATGATTTTTGCATTTTATTTTGTTTAAGTTTATTATTATAAAAAAGTGAAAAGTTCTTAGGAAGTCAACCCTTTTGTAATAAGAAAATAAACTACGTTAGTTATATTAATCCTTTTTGTAATAATGATAACCTGACAAAGAAGTCAATGATTATTTTATTACTATATGTTATCAAATCATCATGAACGTTAATAAGATTTTAATCCACGCTTATAGTTTGATATTATCTATTTCAATAAAGAAAAAAAGATTTCCAAACTATTTATAAATAAAATCAGTGCAAACTTACATACATCGTCGCTACAAGGAAAATGTATTCCACAAAACAGATAACACTTAAAGAATCCTTCAACAACTTCCCACCTTTTTTTTATTGTTGTTAAAGAATCTTGAAGAACAACAACAAAAGGTCCATATCCAGTCAGGAAGGAAGGTATAAACTAAATCTTTTCGGAAGAAAGTAAATTGGAGCGGGTAATATACTTTTTCCCAAATCAAATCACGTCACTATAACCTTCATTGTACCTATCCTCCATGTCCTGTCCCGTTCAGTCCATACATATGCCTTAAACACAAACTCTATCCAAGATGCATCTTATCCAAGAACAATCTTTATACATTTATCCTCATATATGTACATTAACCCATTATTGACCGATCTAAAACGTTTCTGTTAAAGGAACGAAAGAATAGTAGAGGGGTACGGATAAATGTTTCTCATAAAAGGATTCAATTGAAATTGCAATGATTAAATAAATAGCCATGAGAATTTCACGCTCTCTCTTCCAAATCTAAAAGGGTGTGATGTGGAAATAAAAGAAATCCTTTTGGCCAATTCTATTTAAGATGTGTGAAAGTATCCTTTTCCTGGTCGAAGATTTATGCGGTAAGTGATAAGAGAGGCAACGGTAATTGCATACTTGAATTGAAAGATACAATATTTCATGATGCCTTCATTGAGCTTATATACCTCTTTAATTTAAGCCTTCCCACTCTTGACTGCCAACTCACACCGACGTAGTCATCGTCGTCGGTCGGCGTATTTTCGTTCACTCTTATTCAACGATAATTATTCATAACAATAACGCAGATGAACAACGCATATTATAATTTCATAACATAAAACGGTGAAAGCTCAACGCCCGCCAAACGCCACTGCCACCGTTGAAGGATACGAAGTTAATAAAAAGTTCAAGTGAAGTTAATAAACGAGGTAAATATGATAATTTATCACAGAGTGTGGTATCTAATAATAAAATCACAATAATCCTCTGCCGAAAAATATACAACCCCACCAATGAAAACGATCACAGCGGGCGGTTTGGCATCTCCAGTCAAACAATGAAATCTCTTTCCGTTTCCTTGCTGTTGTCGGTAGTCGGTCGGTAGCATCCTTCCTTCCTGTACTAGCAACTCAAACTATACAGTATCTAAAAGGGATGACAGCAATGTTATAGAGTTGTTGTTAAATAGGACTCATCAAGGTTTTGTCTTTGCAGTGAAAGTTATAAAGGACGAAACGAAAAAGAAAAAGTCGAGAAAAGATAATTGTCCTTAATTTACTTTGTTTAGGATAATATTACGGCATTAAAAGTTAAATTTGATTTCTGGACCGGAGGTCTAATTTTCGATAACTTTTTGTAACATTTGTGGCCGTATTTCAGCAATAACGCGGTGAATGTTGTGCTCCAAGTTGTCAATAATTTCGAGATTATCAGTGTAGACTAGCGCATTTACATATTTCCACAAAAAATAGTCAAGCGACGTTAAATCGTAAGACCTTGGAGAATAATTCACGCGGTCCGTAATCGTTTGAATTTTGACACGATTTATGCGTTAGGTAGCGCCGCGGGCAAGAATCTCTGCAATATAAAAGCGAGCTTCATTGCTAAGCAAATTTCGTTTATCAAAAAAAGAAATACGATTTTCCAAATAAATTTGTACAATTTGAAAGACATCAGACTGCTCTTGAAATACCAAACTTATAAATAAATATTAATCATTTGACACCTGACAAAATGGCCGCTAGTCGAAAAAGTGTTACCAACATAAACTTCTATATCTCTTAAAAAAAAAAACACCTGTTATAACAAAAAAATAAGGACTTCTTGACAAGTGATTAAATAAGTGTAGCAGTCTGCAGAAGAAGCGCAAGCCAGCGTGTATGGCGAAGAAATTGCAGATTTAAAAGTCAACAATTTGGTGGAGACTTTAAGTAGGTACGCTCTATAATCTCTGCCCGTGTCTAGACGAAAATGGAATCATTCGGGCAAACAGCAAAATCCAGTATTTGGAAAACGTCCATGAAAACTCGAAAAGACCTATTATTCTTCCAAGAGACCATCGGGTAACCCATTTAATTATCCTTGACGTACATTTTCGCTATAACCACCAAAATAATGAGACGCTCTTGAACGAACTACGACAAAAATTTCATATATGTCAACTAAGAGCTGTTGTTGCAGGTTTGCAAGAACAACAGGGTTAAACCGCTTCACCCCATAGTGGCCCAGCTTCCCCCGGCGCGACTTGCTTCATTTTGTCGACCGTAGGAGTAGATTATTTTGGACCAATTAACGTCACCATCCTACGAAGAACAGAAAAAAGGTGGGGTGTTCTCTTAACATGCCTTACAACCACAAGAGCGGTCCACCTAGAGATTTCGCACTCGCTGACCTCCAACTTCTGAATTATGGCACTTCGGAACTACAATCGAAATTTATAGTGACAACGGCACAAATTTTTTAAAAGCCGAACGAGAACTGAAGGAAGCCTTTAAAAACTTAAATACA
The DNA here is from genome assembly GCF_945859685.1 of Eupeodes corollae. NCBI lineage: Eukaryota > Metazoa > Arthropoda > Insecta > Diptera > Syrphidae > Eupeodes > Eupeodes corollae. Next base: position 135,646,276 of record NC_079149.1, read on the forward strand.
GATAAACTTATAGAGGCCTTCACATCAACTACCACCAAATGGAAGTTTATTCCCCCAAGATCGCCGCATATGGGAGGAAGATGGGAGAGGCTTGTTCGATCCTTAAAAAACATATTGTATCAGATAATGCCAACTAAGAATCCTTTAGAAGAACTCCTCAGAATTATGCTTATTGAAGTAGAATATGTGGCTAACTTAAGACCTCTAACGTACATTCCCATCGACAATGAAAACGAGGAAGCTCTTACTCCTAACCATTTCCTTTTGGGATCTTCGAGTGGTTCAAAACCACAAGCAGTATTCTACGATGACTTCAGGGTACAAAAAAAGAATTTTCAAATGTCACAGCAGTTCGCACAACACTTTTAGAAGCGATGGGTAAGGGAGTTTCTTCCCACAGTTACTTGTTACTCCGATCCAAGTAGGCAATATAGTTCTTATAGCAGACCTCAACAGCCCAAGAAGCTGCTGGCCTAAAGGCCGAGTAGTGCAAAATCGAACTTACAAATATGGACAAGTCAGCAGCTCTTTCGTTCACACCAAAACGGGGGTCTACAAAAGGCCTGTGGTTAAACTGGTGATCTTGGACATTGCAAAACCCGAAGACGTCACCCCACGGAAGGACCTACCGGGGGGAGTGTTGTTAACACCCATAAGAAATAGTACTAGATGCAGGCACCTCCCAAAGTACTTGAATGTCAAAAGCCGCCATTGTTGATTTCCGGCAGTTTGGCTCTGTCATCTGTATACTACTAACCAACAATTATAAGAAATAAAAGCCCAAGGGTAAAAATATAAAAGTTTGAACAAAAAAAAAAACAACCTACTGAAGTACAAGAAAAATTTAAATAAGGGAAAAAACTTTTGTAAGTTATACTATTAAGTTATATTGAAAATTAATTTCAAGTTTACTGATGAATTGAATAATTTTGGATTATAATAAAGGTTGTAACTTGGCCACAAAGGATTTATAGTGTTTTTATCTTCCATCGTGGGTGTTAACAAGTTTTTCGATAGTTTGTATCAATTCCAACTCTAACCTCACTTAAATCATTCAATGACGTTTAATGTATCAAATGATTCAAAACAGAATCGAAGAAAATAACAACCCTGGCTGAAGTAATAGAATCTGTCGCTGTTGCTCTCATCACCATTGACGAGGGTGTCATTTAATTGATTTGTTTTTTATTCATACAGGGATCATTGGTTAGATTTGCGTTAATCGCCGAGTTAGACATATGTTTCACGTCCACCCACCAGGTGATGTTATTGTAAAACTACCCCTGTTCTGACTTATTCCATTCACTCCTCTTAACCCCCATATGGTGGGCGATGCAAAAAGTGGTAGTAGAGGACGCAGTGTGGAAGGCAATGGGTGGTTTCCTTTTGAGGATGCTTTGCTTAGACGAACTTTGTGCTTTTTTATTTCAGTTTCAGTTTCATCTACGAGTTGTTGGCGATTGGACGTTTTTAGAAATTTAGTCACTGTTTTAAAAGAAACTCACATGACAATATATTGTAGAATCTCTAGTGTTGAAAAAATTGTGCGAACAAAAGTTTTTAAATAATTTTTTGATTATAAAAAAAATATCTATAAAATATTTAAAAAGTTTGAAATGAGTGTGAGTGTTGATGTGGGCGTAATGTGGCGCCTCTCTGAGGATTTTAATCGACGTTTTGGCGTCAGAATGCAACCGCATCACCATCATCATCATCATTACCATCATCCATCTGCTGCGGCGGCTGCTGCAAGGCCAATTCTTTATAATGGTTTGTTTCGGTTTCAAAATAAAAACACAATATTGTGGATTAATTTTTATTTAAGAATCATAAATTTTGTACATATATCTACAATTTTGAACAATAAATTACTCACTTTCCATTTTTATGCTGAATTCTAAGAAATCCATCCGGCTTAACAGATGTGGATAGGAAGATCATAAGTTAACAATTATTTCAAAATATTTCTTCTTTTTTTTCACTTAACTGAATACGAAAACAAACACAAAATATGATTCATCAAAAAATCCATTTAATTTGTGATTCATTTTTTCGGTTTTGGACTCTGGGATCTTATAGCCATACTTTTGATATCAACGAACGGTGTGAAATTGTCTTTTAATAAGACTATATCTAAGACCTTGAGATTTAAATTAAAATAGTTTCTTTTTTCGTTGAAGACATTTCTGCGAAATACCTACCTTAAAAGAGAATGTTTGACCTTATTGACTTTCCTTTCATTTTGACCTTATTATTTTTGTGCAAAATCTATGAAAGGACAGCTAAGTTGGGCTTAAAGTAAAAATTGAAAGTTGAAAATAAACAAGATCAATATAGCCAGAATAAATACAAACTTTTAATTAATACCAAAATTGTTATTTTTGCATGCTTTATGCCCTAACTTAAGTAAATAAGACTTTATCGGCAAACTTTAAGACTTCTTAGCTATCTCGAAATCTACAAAACCAATTTTGAGAATTTTTGACTCAGTTTAAGTTTTTATTTGATATCTATCTTTTTTCAATTTAAACATAATTTCCGAGACATTTTACTTCCTGTAGCTTAATCTATGTTAAGTGAATTTTGAACTCAATTTTTATTTTTTAAAATTGATATTATGACTGAAACTATCAAATTTTACTTTTCTCTTTAATTTTTTTTTTCAAATTCCCACTAATTTTTGTTTTCAAAATCTATTTTAATCCATATCGTTCCACATAAATCGTTACAATTCATAAGTATAGCTTTACTCTTTTTTAACTTAATTTCGCCGAATTTTTTGTTTATGTGGTAAAGTCTCTTAAAGTGACATTATCATTATTAACAATAATGTTTTAAGGAAAACTGTTATCACCGATTTAATCCATTATTCGTGTTTTATTTGTTTAATCTATTTTTATCAATAATAGGCTAAGTTTAGTTATCATAAAAATAAAACCTATATACAATTCTTAGATTCTTTCTGGACGAACATCTTATCGTTTATCTTTATCTTTATTTATAATAATAACCAATGAATTATTGTTAAGTTAGGTAGATTAAATTTAATTGCAGTAAAAATTGAAACATTCAAAGTGCTTTTGCATCCATTTTGTGAATTATGAAAATATTAAAAAAATACACCTCCATATAAACAAAAATAATATATTTAGTTTTCAAATTGAAATACAATTATTCCCAAGACATAGACAATAGAGATTCGAATTGTGTGAGCTCTTAAGAAAATTGAAAAAATTTTGAATTTCCAAATAATGGAAAAACATAAAAATCAATGAATTAAAATATATTCTTTGTAATAAACCAACTAGCGCTGAATTGCAAACTTAAAAAAGCAAATCCTCTATAACTCAAGACCTTCAAATTTTTTTAAAATTTTTTATTAGTTATGAATAATAATTTAAAAAAAGAGGGAGTGTAGGCAACAATGAAATACAATATGAAATAAATCTGCTAAAGTATGAGAAAAAAAACGTCTTAGGAAAGATGAAAACTCCTAAAACAATTTTTATTTTTGGTATAGCATAAAGCTACGCCGGCCGCTGCGCCACTTCTCGCACACGGTATGAGTGAAGCCAGAACATTTTGGGAACTTGCATCGTATTTTTTTTGTCGGCCCATTGAGGCCAGTGACCGACTTGATCTTGGCGAACTGCTTTTGGTGGTACATGTTGGGTAGGTCCTTTATGTTTTTTGCTAGAATATCACTTTCTATAGATCGGCGTGTTGTCAAATAGGGTTTTGAGCCCATCTTTCACAGAGTTTCAGCAACTTCCAGTCGAAAATCTGCGGTTGCCATGACAGCCTTGTTAGGAATTTTTTTATCTTTTCTCACCCTTTTGTAGAGTAGGCATGAGTTGCCCATCGTAAGGTCCAAGTAGTGGTAAAACAGCCGCATCTGCCATCGTTTGCTCCTTAGTCGTAAATGTAAATACCCATAATACTATCGATAAGGTCAACGCCACCTAATTGTTTGTTATACTCGCCCACAACATTGGGTCGGGGGATGTTGATATGTCTCGAGTTTTTTTTATCCTATCTGCGTACCTCAGATATGGGATATTGTCCAGTAAAAGTGGAAGCCAATGTAACTAGGGTATTATCCTTCCATACACCCGTTGAAACATTGATTCCGTTGATGTTAGGTACGTATTCCTCTGAGTATCCTCGGTCTTTCTTTATAATTACTTTTTCGTTTGACAACTTGCAATCTGGAATTCTATTCCTTCTTACGGTACCTAGACCTTAAACACCATTTTTAGCTAAATATTCAAAAAAAATCAAATAAGTGAAGTAGTTATCAAATGAGATTATGTAATTTTGGTGTCGTGGAATCATGGGTGATAATCTTACTACGACATTGGAAGATGCTCCCAAATCTGGCTCTTTAGCTCTCACAATGTTTTCCTTTCCAGTTTCAACCACTGTCTTATAACCGAAAGCGGAAACACCACTCAAAACATACAATTTCTAGCCCCATTTATGAAGTTTATTCGGGTTATACCTTTTCAGAATATTACATACTTTTGTAGAGCACATTTGTTCATCCACACAAAGCTTTATTCCAGCGGAACTTTTGCGTATGCTTAATTCAATGCCTCAACAACTGGACGGATTTTATAAATTCTATCGGCGTCAGGATTACTCCTGGAAAGATATTTAGTGTTGTCGTTCAAATTGTTTGTTGGATGAGAGGTGTACCATGAACGGAAATCCAATGGTTTGTTACTCTAGGCAACTGAATCAATGACATTATATAAACCAGACCAATAAATTGGCTCATTTCGGTCTCTTTCTGTTTTATCTTTCTGTACCACATAGAGGTTTGTTTCTTCGGAAATTGTCTTTATAAGTTCCGGAGGAAATAAGTACAGAAAGAACTGTATATAGGAGTATCATGATTCGATATATCAGAACCCAACGATTCTTTGCCAGTAAAAGCTAGCTGCTGCGATTTTAGCTCTAGATTCTTCTTTTCCCAGTGAAATGTTAGTTTTTCAGGCTTTCTTCGTTTTGCGGGAGGTCCTGATGGGACTTGAATTCCTGAACTCGATAGGGTCGGTTCTTCCTCGGGTTTCGAATTACTGATGCATTTATCCAAGTTGTCTATTAATTTCTCATTATCAAACTTGTCTTCAAAGGACTCCTCAAGAAAGTCTCCAAAATCTGGCTCGAAATCAGGATCTGCTAAACTATCTACGTCAAAGTCGAGACCATCATCACTATCGGAATCTTGAAGTGAAAAGGGAACATGGTCATGGCGCGCTATAGCGGGTTAAAAACTCGTATTTTAACGAAAATATTAGCTTTGAAAAAAAGTCAACAATATGGCTGTAAATTGTCAGTGTTTTTTCATAGAAAATTTATTTCAAGAGTTTGGTTATATTTTTATATTATCCTGCATTTTCATATTTCTTATATCATGAATTAATTGAGTTATTATATATGTATTAAAATCGGTTCTAAAAATACCTTTTATTTTTAATTTCTATAATTTTTGCATTTAATCAAAACAATTTTGATAAATCTTGAAGGTTTGCCTTTTTCAAAAGCACATACATTAATTTTTTTCGATTCTAGAATTTGTGTTAGAAAACAAAAAATTGAAATTTATTTTGAAGTTTCTGACTCAAGTTTTTTATTTTATAAAATTATACAGAAAAGTTAAATTGTTGGAACTAAAGAAAAACAAAAATCATTTAATATAACACGATATTTTGAAGAAAGTTTTTAAGCAACAACATTAAAAACATTAATCAAAATAATTTCTGCAAAATTAGACTTCACTGGAAATTTTTGAATTTTAAATATTTCTTTTAATGCGAAAATTTGTTTGTTTCCATTAAATTTTCCTTATGCTAAAAATTTTATAAAACTATCTGTCAATTTGTTTTTTATGCAAAATTTTTTGATTTTGCATTGATTTTTTTGTTTAAACCGCGCTAATAATTTTTATTTTAACTTTTTGAACTTTTCATTGTGTAATTATTAACTCTACGGATGTTAATAATTAATTAAGGTTTGTAATTATTAAGATCCGTAGAATAAGTGTATCCAAAAAATTTTTAAATATACAAATATATAGTTCAAACTTAGTGAACATATCTACCTCAATATATGTATGTTGGGGGGCAACTTAAGTGAAAAATGCAGATAAGTGTTTTTAGATGTTAAAAAAATCTAAAAACACTTATAAAGGCTATAGCATGACACAAGTCAAAATAAAATTTGTGCCTGAGATGCGAATATGAAATTTTGATAGGTTTATTAATACTTACTTGCTGGACAAATATTTTTCCTAAAAACGTTTGCACGTTTGCAACAGGAGAGACTGTTTCAATTTATTCTCTTTCCGAAGAAAAAATTCAATAAACGTGCATTTATTTCTTAACAACTCTAAATTATCTCAACCGATTTGGAAGATTATTTTTGTATCATACTTATTCAAAAACTATAGGATAGTTTGGAAAACATTGGAAACATTTTAAGTGGAAGTAAAAAAAAGTCAAAGAATTGAATGAATTAATTTGTCAAAATACATTTTTTAACAAATTTGGAACAGAAAATCTTCCTGAAAACATAACTTAGAGTAGTCAGCCCGACTCTAAAATCATTTTGGGTAAAAAACGAAAAGATTAACTAATCCGAAAATTCTAGCAAAACTGGTAAATATGAATCTTTTTTCTTGCCGCACAAATTCGAAAAATTAAACAAATATTGTAGAGCTCAAAATTTCCTACGTTTTTTACAGCACCTATTAAATACAAATTTTCTATGAAAGAACCGAAAACAGTATTACTACTATCAAAACAATAAAAGCTAAATGTAGAGGGGTTTTCGGACATCTAATAAATAAAATTCTCCTATCACAGTGTTAGTTGCCGTAGTCCTCCTAAACGGCTTAACCAATTTCAATGAAATTTTGCATATACATTCGGTAGATGTGAGAATAGGTTTTATCTATTTTTTTATATTCTTAAGTGCTATTTTCATTGCATCAACATCGTACACGGTGCAACGATCTGACGATAGTATTCAGTGACGCCAGGTACAATGAAGCATTGATTGATATTGAGGATTTTTGCATTATCATTGCCAACTCAACTCAGTGATTTAATAGACACTGAATTGGATCGTGAACTTCAATACAATACTGTAGAAATGGCAACAATTGTCGCTCGCAATGTGCCACTAATGTTGGAAGAACAAAGAACAATTTATGACCACATAATGCTCACAGATTCGGCAGGACAAGAATGCATCAGGTGGAACTGTTAAAATATTCCTTATTTCGATAATTCTTGCTAAAATACGATCAAATAATGGTATCACATTGGCTGTTGCATCTTCTGAGATTGAGGCGACTTTATTGGATGAGGCAGAAGTGCTCATTCAGTATTTCAACTGCCGCTAAATATCTAAATAACTCAGACGGGATGTGCAACATAAAAAACAATCATCCATGGCCACAGTGCTGTAACAGTGTAAAATTATCATCTTGGATAAATGCACTATGGCACGCAAACATTCGTTTGAGGCGTTGAACAGGATATTGGAAGATATATGTTAAACACAATGACAGACGGCACTCCTCTACTTCTTTCAGGTGTTTTCAGACAAACCCTTCCCGTTATTCCGCGTTCAACGTTTGCTTATGAGACTTGGTGTCATGCAAATCTATTGATACATGATTTTTTAACTCATTGGATTTACCGAGCATGCCACCGCATAGTTTACAACTGAAGGTTGGATCTCCGGTATTTTTCTATATATTAATGGCTTAATTGTATGACCACGACTTGTATATAATCGTTGGTGGTTTGTTGTTTTAATATTTTGTCACCGTTTACAGTGCTCTATATCTCTCCCACTTATATACCCCAGCCTTACACACTTACAATACGTTATTTATTTCCAGAAAAATATTCTCTAGAAATTATTTTTATGACAAAACAACGTGTGTCGGGTCAGCTAGTTTTTCTATAATTTTTTTTATACCAAATGGAAAAATCCTAAAATAAAACTAGACGTATTTCTTTAATTCTTTTGCGGACTTTTGTAGTTTGATGTTAATGTTTCAGGTATTTGAATTATTTATTTTTCCTCTATTCTAAGCTTCCAAAAGGACCTATACGAATTTTTGGTGTCCTACGATTTGTTATCGTTTTTACAGTTGTTCTCATATTTGAGTAATTGCTTGACAAAATTATTACTTCAAAATATGTGTATTTCAAAGAGATGAATCTTATGTTTGAATTAAAACTGTAAAATTCAAGTTTTCAAAATCATTTGTCATCATTCTATGGTTTTTGATTTCAATAACTTTCAAAGTCATTGGATGTACAGCTTCCATTTTAAGAAAAAACGAACATTCACCGGAAAAAAAGGACTATTAAAATCCCTCAACAATACAATCCTAAAAATAAATATTATTCTGAAAATCGAATTTTAAATCGAAAAAATAAACATACAAAAATATATTGGTGTTTGCTTAAAACGTCTTCAAATTGATTTTATGAATTTGGAAGCTAAAAATAAATCTGTCAAGTCTTTTTTTACTTTTTCGCAAGCAATTCCTTGTCTTTTAAACTCTCCATTTTGAAGTTAATTATACTTTAAACTTAATAGCCAAAAAAGGAGGTATCTTCATTATAGGTATACTTGTTTTGAGCAAAACAAAATTCCCCAAATTTCTCAATCTCAAAAAACACACAACTTGAAAGTCTTGTCTTAATTTTTGTTTGTTTTTTTTTTCGTATATTTTATTTTAGATCCATATCAACTGCTGAATGCCGCTTCACACCGATTGGTGGCACAAGGTTCGGGGCAGATCCAATTGTGGCAATTCCTGCTGGAGCTACTAGCCGATTCGTCCAATGCCAATTGTATAACATGGGAGGGCACCAACGGTGAGTTTAAGCTCATCGACCCAGATGAAGTTGCAAAGCGCTGGGGAGAGCGCAAGGCTAAACCAAACATGAACTACGATAAGCTCAGTAGAGCTTTAAGGTAATTATTTTGTATGGAACTTTTCTCTCAACTCTCATGAAATTTTATACATACTCGTGTCGTATGTGTATTTAAAAAAATCTCAGGCGATTTTGTTGTTTTAATTTTCTTTTTCTATTTTAACTATTTTAAGTGCCAATGCTATAGAGCATGTCGGTCGTGAGTTGTAGTTCTTGAAAGTTTAATGTTGGTAAATGTTGATAAAAATTTTCCGTGAACTTGAAATTTCCATAGTTAACGTCATCAACGTCCGTCATACTAAGAGACTTATTAATTTTTCCATGACTTGTAGACTTTAAGTTATCTATTTTAAAATTTGTACAGTGTAGGAAAAAGATAGTCAAGTCCATTTTCACAATACGCTATCCAGTGAGGATTAAAATTTTGCAGAGAAGTTATAGTGCGGTTAAGGTGCGTGACTCATTAGATTGGAATTCCATATAAGAGTAACTGGCTTTCTTGTGGATTTTGTGCAAGCGAACAGGATCTTTATCTGCGGTTACAACTTCCTGGTCTCTATTATTTATGGAACGAATAGAAAATTCTAAGAATTGTCTTGGAAGTATCTAAGGTTGTATACATTTTGCGTAGATACCTACGACTACAATTTTTCTGGTTTAGTTAGTGACATAATTTATTTAGTTTACCATATGTGCAATTCAACACTGAATTTAGTTTAATTTCTTGGAATAGGCGTGTTTTTAATTTTTTTTTTAGATCTTAACAGTAGTTATAAGAGGCACTCAAATATATAATGGCCTCAGTTGAAATTGACACAATTTTAGGAAACAATTAAATGCAATGGTGGTGCAACAGCTCAGAGAGACTTACAACTCTCTGAACCCTTCCTGTGTGCCAGTAATTTTAGTAATAAAACAGACCCAAAATTTGTATCCCAAATCCGAAAGGCTAATTTGTGAAGGCACTTTTCGTGACAAGAATTAGTCTTCGCAGATTTGTCAATTCCTCGCAATAGTCAATACCCGTCTACAGTGGCGTCTTTAGGCATGGGCCCCGCAATTATTTGGCCCCTAAATCCACTAACTCAAATGATGAGTTGTACCATGATGAGTGGCATAGAACAATTTTGTTTAATTTTTGTTTCATCCTCTCTGTTCAATGGAAGGATGTCTTATTAATTAGGACTATGTTCTTAGTCTTATGCTCTACTCATCCTCACAGTGCTCATCTGTGTATAACGATGTTTGATTGGGGTAGGTTTCATAAAAAAAAGCGGCTGGGATGTGACCCACAATTATAACTTCCCATCCCGTCTGTCGATTTGTCTTGCTTAAAAGTTTGCCTATATGTACTCGTATCAATTTTTACCAAATTTGCGTACTATTTTTAAAGAATAAACGGACTGTTGGATTTTTATATACAAATTACTGAATATGGAAAACAATATTTTCTGTGAAATTAAATAATTTCAAAGCCAATATTTTTATTTTTGAAAAGATATTTGTGTCGAAAATCAATTTTTACCAACTTTTGTTAATTTATTTTTGATTTTTTGTACAAAAACTGTCAATTCGATTTTTTTCAAAATTTTACGGAATGTTAACAACAATATTTTTTGAAAAATAAAAGTAGTTTAAAGCCAATATCTACAATTTTTGAAAAGATATTTGAGTCGAAAATCAATTTTTACCAATTTTTATTAAATAAGGTTTTTATTTTTTGTAAAAAAAAACTGTCAATTGGATTTTTCTTAAAATTTTTCAAAATGTTAAAAACAATGTTTCTTATAAAATAAAATAAGTTCGAAGCCTAAATTTCAAGTTTTTGAAAAGATAAATATCTAAATAAATCGATATTCAATTTTTACCAACTTTGAGTAATGTTTTTTTTTTAGATTTTTATTTCTTATAAAAAAAACTGTCAATTCGATTTTTCTCAAAATTTTATCAGATGTCAAAAATATTATTTTTCGTTGCACAAAATTGTTTTTCAGATGAAATCATATATTAGTAGTAAAATTTTGGAGGTGACAAATTTTGTTTTTCAGTTTTTTTGATTTATAAAAAAAAACCGTTAGATGGATTTTTTTTTCAAAAACTATAGTTCTTTGATATCACGTTACAATATATTATATAAAATTTAATTCAAGACTCTAGCGCTTTTGGTTCGTAAGATATTTAGGGTTAACCAAAATTTTCACCATTTTTTCAAACTGCTATGGTAAAAAAACCACAAACACAATTTTCTTTAGAGCCCTTTCTGCATCTTTTTGCCTTATTATTAAACAAAATTTATTTGAAATCGATATCTCTTCTGGTTCTTGAGCTATGGACGACGAAAAAACGTCGCGAACGTACGGACGTACGAACGTACATACAAACGCACGCACAGACATCTTTCTTAAAATCTTTTATTTCGACTCTAGGGACCTTGAAACGCCGAAAAATGTCAAAATATTCAATTTGACAAATTGGACCCATTACAATAACTTCCTATGGGTTGTTAAAAAGTAAAAAATATGTAACTCGGATTTTTCCTAACGAAACCATTGGGTCACCAAACAATGGAAATTATTTGGGATGCCTGGAACTTTTAGGTAAATTTGATTCATTCATCGCAGATCATTTAAAAAAATGTGGGAACTCCTATTTATCAGCAAATATTTCTAACAATTCATTGATATAATGGGAAAACAATTCTTAGTGAAAATTTTACGTGAAATTAGATCGGGAAAATATAGTTCACAGTGTTGACAGTACACCCGAATATTTCAATAAAGGGTTGTAGAGGAAAAAACTATGAAAATGCGTCTAATATGTCGGGAAAATATTCTTGTTTGCAAGCAAGATTAAAGGAGAAGTGCGAATTTGCTACTTTTGTACCTTCTACAGCACATTCTCTTAACTTAGTAGGCCTTCATGCGGCTAGTTCTGTGCTGGAGGCAACTCAAGTTGTTCAAAAAATATACAACTTTTTTTCTGCTTCTACCCATTTCATCGCTGGAATAAATTGAATGAATGTTTAGGTTCACATAGAGTTCTTAAAAGCCTTTCTGAAACAAGATGGTCTGCACGAGCTGATGCAGTTAACGCGCTCCACTATGGTTACAAGCAAATTACTGAAGCCTTGACAAATATATCTGTAGAGATCCAGAGCAAGCAACAGACACAAACAGTGAAGCGCTAGGCCTGTCTAAGAAAATGTCAAAACTGGAGTTCCTAATTTTACAGGAATTTGGAGCACAATGTTAGAAAGAATTTATAAAACCAGCAAGAGCCTTCAAAAAGAAACGATTTACGTTACTGCGAATTTGCTTTGTTCAATACGTTATTTGATGGCCCTGTACCATCCGTTAGAAAAGTATGCCTTCAATAATATTTAATTGTATACTTAAACTTACATATGTATCTAAAAAATACCAATCAAAACAAATTTAAAGAAATTAACTTGTATAAAATTAAAATACAAAAATAAAAAACAATACAAATTATCAAAAATCAACTATAAGGAAAATTGTTCAACTTTTAAAGATAAATTCAAAAAAAATTATAAAAGCATAAAAAAATATCTGTTTTATGTTTCTTTAGTTCTTTTTAAAATGTAAACATATTTTTAAAAAATACAAATTATTTTAAAATGATTTTTTCAATCCTAAAGAATTAAAATAAAAAATGTTATGCCTACTTTTTTTGGCCCCCAAATTCGATTGGGCCCAGGGCCCCCAAAAGTCTAAAGACGCTCCTGTCCGTCTAAAAAAAATTCAGGTTGCACACATAAATGTGGAATACAAGATCTCTGACGTGACCCTAGAATCATGCGACTCGTGAGCTTTGTCATTCAAACGTTACTTAATTGATTAATGTGACGAAAAATAAAGAAAGTACACATTTGTTGCCTTAAAAATGTAGGGTCATTTCTGGTACACTTTTTCGACAGTAACTAAAGTCATGGGGTTCAAAGCTTTAAAAACAACTTTAATTCTCATCGAGATAAATATTGAAAAATATGTGGTTTTCTAATTCAAAATACCTGCATGGTCCTGTCGATCATTATTTGATACACTCAAAATATGTTGACCATGACTCAGCTCTTAACATACAAGGTTGTCTGCCCCTAAATCATTATCTCTATCTGTGTGAATCTTCATGCTGTTATAAATAATAACCCTCAAAATAACGAAATCATTCCTTAACCTGCGATTAAAAACAATAACATTAAAAACTCCAAACTATATTATGGTACGGATGCTTTTTCATCCCTGAATGATGCTGCTGTTACTCGTTATAATTGGTTTCATTTGTCCAAATTCAGGGTTGATACAGAACTAAATCTACTAATTGATCATATTCCTTCTAAAACTGAAATTCCCATCAATAATATAAAGTGCTTCAAGTTAGTGAAAAACGATTCTGACCTATCTTATTTGAAATATAAAAATATGTAATACAAGTGTTTCATCCAACATGCTGTATATTGCCATGGATCAAAAGCTATGGCCTAGATCTATCATTGAAGTAAACTGTCAACGATTCCCAAAATTTTGAGAAAATAGTTTATGAAAAACTAATCTTTATTCTTAAAGAAACGATTGCGCCATCCCAGCATGGATTTATAACTGGAAGATCCACGACTACAAACCTAGCTATTTTTTGTAACCAAATCACTAGAAATTTCGAAAATGGTTTTCAAACTGATGTCGTCTTTACGGACTTTTCGAGCGCTTTCGATAGAACACAGTTTGTCCCCGTTAAAGATTTATTTTCTGAAGTAATTCATGCAACTTCTGGTGTTCCTCAAGGAAGTCACTAGGGACCCCTTCTATTCCTGATATTAATCAATGGCATACATACCTACAGTTATCAACAATTATCTCTGCCTAATGTTTGTAGATGATATCAAAATTTTCCGCTGTATCAAATCGTTGGACGATAGTCTGTTACTTCAAAGATGACCTTAAGCGCTTATCTGTATGGTGCACTTCTAACCAGCTTTTCTTAAATGTTTCTAAATGCCAATCGGTATCTTTCTCTCGTAGTCTTAGTCCTATTTGTTTTGAATACGAAATAAAAAAAAAACACAACTTACTAAGCTTAGAGAAATGAAAGACCTAGGTGTTATATTTTATTACAAACTAACCTTCAACTCCCACATTGATTTTGTGGTTGCTAAAGCAAATACTATTCTAGGGTTTGTGGTTCGCAACTCAAAAGAGTTTAAAAATCCATTTAACCGTCGGTCATTATTTTATGCTTATGTGAGATCTTCCCTAGAATACTGCTCAGTAATTTGGAATCCTTTTTGATAAAACTCAGTGTTTAAAAATTTCGTGAATTGTAGTTCACCGACTAAATTGGAACATTGAAATGCCTCCTTATGAAACCAGATGTTAACTGCTTGGTCTAACACCACTTGATATTCGCCGTCGGCATTTTTCAGTGGTTTTCAAACGTGATATTATTACTTCTCATATAAACTGCCCTTTACTTTTGTCCTTAGTAATAAAAGAAGTGGTAAACATATTTTTCATCATACATTTTCGTTTTAATAGATTTTTTTAGGGCAAAATAAAGACGATCCTGTCAAAAAATGTCAAAAAACTTAAAAAAGTTAACAACATCAACCAATTGCAAACAGTAAATGAAAGAGCGCAACAATTTTTGAAACGTTACCATTTTTAAGACAAAAAACTGCAGCTATTACGGCAGTCACAAAATTACCTGCTAAAAGTTATATTTAAAAGTTTTAAAAATAAATAAAATTAAACTTAACAATGGTACTAAAAAAAAAGAAGTTATTTCATAACTTTTTCAAGATATTCGCTGTAAGAGGATCGAAAATGGACAACATTATTTTAAAAGAGCTCGGGACTGTGTTAACAGAATTTTACTTGCATACAGTGGTGGTTATATAAATAGCACACGTTATTGTTAATTATGTTTTTTTATTAAATTCAAGTGAAAGGAGCATTTAAGGTTTATTTACATAAAGTTTTTTTGCTTAAATTAAATTTCATATATTTCTTAATGTATAAGGATCCATAAGTTTCTTAGTTTCAGTTATTTCTGTAAGAAAATAGAGATAAGAACCACAGTTAGTAAACTTTTGTAATTAAAGCTTGGACATTTAATTAGCCCATGTGCAATAAAATTGAATTTACATTTAAATTCTTCATTTTACTTAATATTTGGTTGGAAAACTAAAAAAATTACAGCTTGACATCTTCTTGGCAGACTTTCCACCAATTTTCTGCACCGTGCTGTTGGTGTTGAATACCAATCATTCCACAGATTCATCCACAGATTCTCAATCGGGTTGAGATCGGGAAACTGAGCCAGCCACTTCAAAACACTTACCACAATTATCCCCTAAACATGATTTTACTAACCGAGAAGTATGCTTCGGATCATTATCGTGCATAAAACGTCATGTCAAAGGCAAATTGTCATCAGCGTAGGGAATCATATGATCTGTCAATATGTTTTTATAAATATTTTGATCCATTTTTGAGCTTATTTGACAATTGGGCCAACGCCGTGCCAAGAGAAAGCTCCCCACACCATAACATTTCCTCCTCCGTGTTTAATTGTTTTGAGAGTGTACTTTGCCTAGACACACCATATAAAGACCGGAATTTTTCGTGCGTTTTACCCTCCAACACCCATTTGTTTACATTGTTGTATTTGTAATTTTGACATTACGTCCATTTTGAAATGTGAAATGTAACAACAATTCGATGCGGTGCATTAACTTGTTTTGACAGGTTTTTTTTATTAAATTGCTGTGGTGAGAATTTTGGATTTAATTTTAGCTGTCAAACGACGCATTTGTTGTTTTGATAATTTGTTTAAAAATGCAGGATCCAAATGAAGATTCCGAATGGAATGATGTCTTCCGTGCAAAAGGTATCCTTCCGCCCATGCTCGAGAATGCCATTGAGAATCTTAAGAATCCCAAGACGAAAGTGTTCGCGAGGAATATCGTCAGTCGTCACAAACGAATGGCATAGATGCGAGCATTCGTGGTGAATTGATGTTAGACCTGAGGGTGCGTGTTAGTTGATGTTTCAGCTTGTAGGCAAACCAGAATGACAGATTAGTTTCCGGTCTTTATATCGTGTGTCTATGGTACTTTGCCTTGCATTGTTGGTTAGGTGGATGCCAAACATATTTTTTCCATCTGATCCCAATCTGCAGAACTTTGATTCATCACTCCAGAGCACGTTTTTCCCAAAATTAAGAGGATTTCTTAGGTGTTTCTTACAAAACTGAATTCTGCACTTTATATTTTTTTTTGAGACGAATGATTGTCCGAGAAGACACAGAAATACCGTTATGTAACTCAACATCAGATTTTATTTGGTTTGAAGTCTTGAGGGTCTGTGATCGAAGCTCTTAATTTGTATTAATTGATCTTCTCTTAATGTGGTTTTTCTTGCACGTGGGGCTCTCGAAACGTTTTGTGAAGTTCCAAATGTCTCAAAGTTGTGAATTGCGTTGTAAACAAGCTTTCTTAAACAATTTAATAGCTCATAAATTTCCGAAACCGTCTTTCCTTGAGCTTTTATCCCATTTATTATCTGCCTTTTATCCTCTATGGGTCCCATGTCTATCAAATTTTTTTTACAGACATTTTTTGTTTTAAATTCACGCATAGCACTTACGGGTAAATTAATTAAAATAAAAGTTAATATATTTATATGAAATCAATCAGAATATGGAGTGAAAGTTTCCTTGTGCTAATTAAATGACCAACCGTTAACAATGATCTTCGACTAGTTTCACATACAAACCACACCTTTTAATAAAAAAGCATGCAAAATCTAACGGTTTTATGCTCTCGGGGTTTCATTAGTTCAAAGCAAAGAGAAACCCAGTTATTTTATGAGAAGGCTGAGTTTTGTATGGTATAGAATAAAGTACATACATTCAATATTCCGAGAGTTATGTTTTTAATCCTTATTTTACACCAATATATATATTCGATGTTTTTCTGTGAAAACTTACAATTTAATTTTCTCAAAATTACCACTTACGATTTTTATCAGACTTCAGAATTCTTTGTTCATCTCTTTTCTTTAAACACGTTTATATCCAAAAAATGCCCCATGAGATAATTCCTGCTAAAATTATTTGTGTTCCCTAACCCCAAAGGGTTGATCTTTCTTCGAATCCCCGATTGAATGAAATGAAAAATAATATTATCCCAGCAACCTATTCACAGATTTCAGCAAAGCCTTTGACAAATTGTGTCACAAGACTTTAGTCCATAAACTTAAGGCCTTAGGGTTTAACGACAAATTCTTGACGTGGATCGCGTCTTATCTCAAGAACAGAAGTTATAGCGTTATATTCAGAAATGAATTCTCCGACCAATTTTACATCAACTCTGGTGTTCCACAGGGTAGCCATTTAGGTCCTTTATTATTTATCTTATATATAAATGACATAACATCCGTTATAAAAAACTCCTCCGTTTTAATATACGCTGATGACATTAAAATATTCAAATCTATTAGTTCAATTAATGACTGCTCACAGCTTCAAGAAGATCTTCATAGTTTTAGGGAATGGTGCAATACAAACCGACTTTTATTGAATATTGACAAATGTAAAACTATGTGTTTTACACGCAAAAAAACAATTATAGATTATAACTATTTATTAGATTCTTCCTCCCTTTGTAAGCTTTCCGTTTTCTCTGATTTAGGTGTTATTCTTGACAGTAAATTAACGTTCTGTGACCATTATAACTTTATAGTTAAAAAAGCTAACAAAATTCTAGGTTTTATTAAACGTTTTTCTCGTGACTTTCGTGACCCATACGTCTTAAAACTTCTTTATGTATCATTTGTAAGGCCAATACTTGAATACGGCTGTGTTATATGGGCACCATACTATTCAGTCCATATTAACAGACTTGAAAGTATCCAAAAAAGATTTATGCGTTTTTGTCTTCGTTTTCTTCCGTTTTCCCAAATTTTTACACCACCTCCTTATTCTCAGAGACTTTTGCTAATAAAGCTCCCTACACTTTATGTCCGATCTTTAGCAGAACTAATTATGGTATGAATAGCCCTTTAAATCAATTGATTTCAGTCTTCAATACATTTTATAATTTAATTTCATCTGTTAATGACAATGTTAAAAGTTAACAATTTAAAGAAAGATTTTTTAATTTGTTATAGTATTTATTTATTTCTATATTAATTAAAATTTTAAATTAAAAATTATGTAAATAGCTATAAGTTTATATTAACGTTAGATAATTAACGGATTAAATAAATAAATAAACCTGTAGTACCCGTGGCATGATGGTTAGTGCGTTGGACTGTCATGCCAGAAGTCTTGGGTTTGATCCCTGCCTGTGCTATCTAACGTCTTTTTCACGGGTACTGCCTCTTGCGAGGAATTGACAAATTCTCCAAGAGTAAATGTTGTCATGAAAAAGTGCTTTCTCAAATTAGCCGTTCGGATTCGGCCTTAAACTGTAGGTCCCCTCCATTCCTGACAACATTACTCGCACACAGGAATGGATGAGAGTTGTAAGTTACTAGGCCCTAGTTCTCAACGGACTGTTGTTGTTTATTTATATGTATACCAGCTTCTTGTTTACTAACTGAATTCAGTCTTATCTTCCTCCTATCCAAAAAATATGCCTAAAAATTAAGTCATGTTTCTATCTAATAATTATTGTTTTAAATTTCTTTTTCTTTCAGATATTATTACGACAAAAACTTCATGACAAAAGTTCACGGAAAACGTTACGCCTACAAATTCGACTTTCACGGCCTAATGGCGGCTTGTCAAGCTCAGGCCCAGGGCTGTGATACTGCAGCTGCATACAGTTCCTATAAACATCTGCACCATCATCATCCCGCCCTCCAGCCAGACCACTCTCCATCGTCATCATCCAGTCTTGGCTATCCCTGACCATCACCAACGATGTCATCCCCCGTCGGCAGCGGTGGTGGTGGTGTCGTTGTCGGCAACACAGCTTCCCATTCCCCGAGTAATATAACAACCTCAAGTACAAATCTACTCCCACCCTCAACGACTTCTTCCACACCGATGTTTCCATCTGGTCCATATTGGCCATACTCACCACCGAGTTTTGAACCTCGCCCACCACCAAATGGATTTAATTGACAAACTTGTTGAATCTTACACCTCTCAGCTTTATACAACAACAATACTCCTTATATTGTTCCTTAAAACGTATCCTTGTCATCTCACATACATATATTATATTCATAAAGGTACTCAATGTGTGAGTGGTCAATTTGGAGTTCCGGTACATAATAACTTCGTATATTAATTAGAAGAAGACCTCCCGCATCGTTGGGAAAGGCGGCCAGTCCTTGTTCTTGCACTCATAATAATAATAATTTAATTAGATGCTATATTAAAAAAAAACCTTCTTGTGTGTGATACAAAATTTGTCCAAAAAGGACTTTAACTTGATGTAAAATGGTTATCGTTTTGATCAAGCGGTAACGGTAATGTATAATTTTATACTTATCGATGTAATTGTTGTACAATCTTTTTCCTTATAATACCTTAAACTCTCGAGATTTGATTAAGTTAATTTATAAGAATATAGCAATATGTTTCATGTATGTACTTAATTTATTAATAAATTAGTTAGTTGTAAATATGACTGTCCCCTGTAAACTCATTAAATCGTAGGAATATCAAATAATTTTAAGAAAATATAGAAACTGTTCAAAAGAAGTGTTTTGGTGTTTTATTTAGTTGTTATTTAGGATGTTTCTTTTTATAAGCATATAGTTTCACTGGCGGTCATTTTGACAGCTGTCAAGTGGCTTAGACGTATAGTTTGGTTTGACATTTTACCATGAATATACTGACGCCTGATTTTATTTATTTGTTATTTAGGGTGTTTATTTTTATAAGCATATAGTTTAACTGGCGGTCATTTTGACAGCTGTCAAGTGGCTTAGACGTATAGTTTGGTTTGACATGTTACCATGAATATACTGACGCTTCTAAATTGTGGAAATATATTTTGTAAATCGTGGTTCTGTTCGGAATGCATATGGAGCTTACTTTTGGTTAAATGAAAACGTCAATAAACAAAACTGGCATATTTTTTGAGTGATGATACTCTCCAAGGGAATGTTGAGATTGATAGAATAATTTGGTTAGAAGAATTATTATCCTCTTCTGTCAAATTTTGTCATATTGGTATAGCGGTAATGCTCCATTTGACATTTGTTGGAGGATAATCAAAATAAGTAACGAGAATTCTTTTGAAGTTTGTCATTTCAGGTTTTTAAAAGTCACATTTCTTAACTCCGTGTCAATCCTTAAGTATTCAAAGGAAATGCCTTATTTGTTCAACTTCAAATCTTTTTATTGTTTAAACATATCAAACATTCAACAACTTTGCTTAAAATGTTTATTAAAATTTAGAAATTCAACAAAAGATTCCTGGGTTAGAAGAAAACAAAAATCTCTACACAGAATATGTAATGGCAAGAATGATAAAGACTATACAATAAATGATAAACATTATACGATCAACAGCAGTTGCCAAAACGATCCAATCAAATTGAATTGACCTCGTTGTGGCTGCAAACATACTCTGTTGATCCTCAAAGCCAGACGGTCCATCAGAAGTCTGTTCAGTCAATTCTTTCTGGGCGCTGCTCTGTGGGTCGATGATGTCAGGACTCAAATGCGATAAGAACAAGAAATAGCTCAACGGTCCGTTGAGAAGGTTTCTCAAGAATGACGGTACCCGTCGACGATGTTTGGCGCTCGACAAGTAGAGTACAATCACAGATATAATTGTTGATATACTAACCAGCAATAAACTGCTACTATAAAACAACACTGCAAGAAAATGGAAAGCTTGCTCAAGAAAAACGCAACTATTTTCCTATATATCACTTACCAACTAAGGGAGTACTTTGCGCCAGGACAGGAAGAAGTTGACTAAAGTACATGAGAAAGGCTGCAATCAAAACAGTTACAATCCCATTGAGGAGAAGTTTTTCTCCCATTTGAGGAGGTAGCCAAAAGCTCGAAAGAACCATCAGGATAATGCACGATGCTGGTGTGAAAATAAGAGCCTTATACATAGCAGCCCGACGAACTAGCAGAAAGTCAAATCTGACGTAATTGTAGAATTGGTCATTTGTTTCGAATGTTGTCGAGACTTTTCGAATTTCCCATTCATTATTTTCAACCATCAAATTAACCTGAGTGCTTGGATACTTCTTCTCGCCATAGACATCCAACTGAATATTGGCCATTGACCAGGAGCCGATTTTCAAGTGACAATTCTGTGTATCGAATGGCCATAGTTCGAAGTTAAGGCTACAAAACGCTGTAAAAATCGCTGGTGGAACCCACAAAAAACTGCCATTTTCTTCTACTATCAACTGACTTCCACCAAGATGGTCGTCACGGTCAGTGGCACTGTTAAATAGGGCAATATCCGGTCGCCAAACATCATCAGCAGCAACATGCATAGCGGTAATATTACTGTATTCTGAGGCTTTCCATTTGAATTTATCATCTTGCCATACCTAAAAAGAAGTAAATATTTGAATTATTATTGATTTTGAGATTAAGAGAATTTGATTATTTTTGTACCATTTTAATCCAACCATAGACAGTCATCTTTCCTTTAAGTTCATCAATGTCTATATGACGGACTTCTAGGCCGATACCAACACTTGTGGGATTGCCATTCTTTAGGGGTTGGGCAAATTTGTTATAATTGACAAAAAGATCCCGTTTGAGGATATCATTTGCCGTCGTATTCCACATGTTATTAGTTTTATTGTGTACATCTGTCAAAAAAAAAGTAAAATAATGTATTTGACGTTTAACAAACTACTGTCACTATAAATTCCTTAGGTTATCTGTCATTTTGTGATTTGTGTCAATTTGAATTAAAGTTTCAAATCAGATCAGAAAAATAAAATATGAAAATACAAAATGCTTTGAAAATTGGTATCCCATATGGTCAATTATGTTAAGAGAAACATTTGCAATTGAAATGGGAAATTATTAGGAAATTCAGAATTGTCTTCTTCCACGTCCATTTTTGTGTGGAGGTAGAAAAATTGTTAGTTGAAACATAAAAGGTAAGAGGCAAACGTCAACTATAGTTGACAGTTTAACACAAAATAGTTGTTGAACTTATTACAAAAAAAACTTCCAGTCAATATGTCAGTCAACCTTTGTTATTGTTGTTTCTTGAAGTAGTGACTATGGTAAGTTGTCATTTCAGTTTTCTTTAAATCACGACTTCCAGTTTCATAATTTTCTCGAGGACATTTCTTTTGAAATTTGAAGTCAAACTAAGCCCGATTTTTCCCATTAAGTTATTTCCAACGTTTGAATGCCAACTTCCAAGTTCGGTCACTAACTTTATTTTTCCGTGTTTCTTTTAAATTTAAGAGACTGAAGTTAAATTTTTAATCAAAATCATTTGAACTTACAATTTTGTGTGACAATGTACAAGTTTAAACGACATAATCTAAATATATCTTAGGTCCGAAAGGCAGTAGCATAAAGTATTAGAATTTAACTTAGATTGTCCGAATGGGACTAGGAAGTTAGTTCCAAGTTATGGTACATTAGGCAAGTTTTATGAATTTTTGTCTAGCGCTAAGACAATCACAAGTTACAATTTATACACATTTAATTTAATAAAAAAGGAAAAAAGGGGCTTGAAGGTAAGGTAAGTTTCTAATATCTGATGGGCCAGCTGCCAAAAACATGTCCTTAAACTAAGCCAACGCTATAGGAATGACTAGAAAGTTACTAACTTACTTACTTAAGGTGGCGCTACAGTCCGGGCGGACCTGGGCCTCAACCAACATGCGTCTCCAGCCAGCTCGGTCCCTAGCTAGCTGTCTCCAGTATCGCACGCCAAGTTGGTTGAGGTCTTCACCCACCTGAGTGCGCCAACTGAGTAGCAGTCTTCCTCTACTGCGCCGGATTCGAAGACCTTCCGGTCTGGAGCGTTGATGTCCATCCGCTCTACATGACCTAGCCATCTAAGCTGTTGGGCTTTAATTATGCTAACTAGGTCAGTTTCGCTGTACAGCCCGTACAGTTCGTCGTTATCTCTTCTTCCCCATTCTCTATCTATGCCAAAAAATCACCCGAAGAATTTTTCGCTCGAAGCATCTTAAGACGCTCTCATCTTTCTTTGACAGGGTTCAGGCCTCAGCGCCATAAATGGGAACCAGGATAATGAGTTTCTTATAGGTGGTGATTTTAGATGCTCGAGAGAGGACTTTACTTCTCAATTGCCTTCTAAGTCCAAAGAAGCAGCGATTTGCAAGAGTTATTCTTCCTTTGATTTCAGCGCTGGTGTCGTTGTCTATGTTTATATCGGTGCCTAGGTAGACAAAGTCCTTAACTAATCGAAGTTTTAGCTGTCCATGGTGACGTTTTGTCCAAGACGTCGTTGTTCAATGTCCTTTTTTTATGACAGCATATAGGAACTTGGTCTTGCCCTCATTGACCACTAAACCCATCTTCTTCGCTTCCGTCGCAATGCTCAAAAACGCTCCACTGACATCACGCTTTGATCTTCCAATTATGTCAATATCATCTGCGTATCCGAGTAATTGGATTGACCTTTGGAAGATTGTGCCTCTATTGTTGACGGTTGAGTTTTGCACAATTCTTTCCAGAACGATGTTGAAGAAGTCGCACGACGGTGCATCGCTTAGTCTAATTCCTTTTTTGACACCAAATGCTTCGGTAAGATCTTTTCCGGCATTGATAAAGAAGTGTGCATTCGCCATCGTATTTCTGCACGAACGGATAAGTTTGACAGGGATGCCAAAACTAGACATTGCTCTTCCCTATAGATACTGTCATACGCGTCTTTAAAATCGATAAAGAGATGGTGGGTATCGATTTCAAGATCCTGAGTTTTTTCCAAGATCTGCCGTAGTGTACAAATGGTAGACATGTGCATTTAAGAGGACACAAGCGTCCACAAATTTTTCTCAAAGCCCACCTCTGTCTATCAACTAATACTCTCACCTCCCCGCGGTGAACATCGGGTGCCTAGTACCTCAACTGGAGATTGGGTTTTAACCCCAGTGGAAAGTTGTTGGGGGCAGTAAACGAGAGAGGGGGGTAGCGGTGTTTCCACTAAGACACCTCTCCTTATCCAAACGGCAGCGGATGAATTCTCAAGATGGAATCAACGGTGGCGTCTACAGTTCCAATACGGTTGAACTACTTAGTGAACACTTTATAGGGCTTCTTCGACATATTCGAAGCCCAGGCCTGTAAGGAGCGGTTTATCCGGCTCCCCGTCCTTGGAGTTATGCTAAGGACCTGGCCCTCCAGGTTAGGGGTTCTGCCTTCGGGGTGACTTCCTGGCCACGTAAACAAAATACCTTAGTTGCGAAGCACCAACAAGCCTCGGATACAAACGGATTCACTGTTGACGGATCTGTACGTGGAATGTTAGGTCCCTTAACAGACCACGTGCAGCCGAACAATTAGCGGAAGCCCTAGACTGCTGCAAGCAGATATTACCGCCATCCAAGAAGTGCGATGGGATGGACAGGGCAAACGCAAACTAAAAGACTATCAAAAAAAATATCCCTTATAATGAAGCCAAGTCTTCTAATGTCAAGATGTGAGCTCATCATTTTTTTTTCTTTCACCTGAAAGCTGAGCTTAATAACTGTTTGACTTATTTATTTACTGCACAATTTGACTTAAAATTTAGAGCACGTAAGAATGTTCCTTCTCATATTAAGAAAACAATAAAGACATTTTCTTTAAAATAGAAACACACAACTTATGATTGACTTGTTACCAGCGTAAGGAATTGTTTGTAGTTACATGTTACATGACATGTGAAAAATTAGCTGTGTTCAACCTTCCGCAATGTACTGCGTTGGTCAAGAAAGTGTAGCTTCTTTGTATGCATTGTGAAAATGAGGCACTGACTTTCATTCATTAGCGTTTATTGTGCTGAAATAGAGTACTCTAGTTTTGAATATTTTACTCTATCTTTTGAGCTAGTGCAAGTTCGTGAAAACTATCAAAATCAGTTGATGTCATTTTTCAATTATATTTTGTTAAGGAATGAAGTTGAATTTTTTTAATGTACTTTGTATTTTCAATTTTATTGTTTAAATAATGTATAGATAAGAGCTAACTTAAAGTGAAGGGTAATTTTGGGTAATTTAGAGTTCTCCCAACAC
Source organism: Eupeodes corollae (assembly GCF_945859685.1). Lineage (NCBI taxonomy): Eukaryota > Metazoa > Arthropoda > Insecta > Diptera > Syrphidae > Eupeodes > Eupeodes corollae. The sequence continues at coordinate 135,671,462 of NC_079149.1, forward strand.
TAAATTTAATTTGGAGGAAAGTAATTAGCAAATTAAAAAACTAATGGTTATCAAATATCTAAATTAATAATAATTTAATTATATCGTTAATTTTACTTGTGTCCCATTTAATATGTTTTCATCTTTTTAAGAATCGGCGTATGACGTTTTTGCTTCAACCCACTCTGACAGTTTTTATGATCTTGCACTTCTCTACACTACTCTACATTGCCATTTTTCTGGTTGAATAAACATATTGGGTGCGTTTAATCTCAGACAGATAGGGTACCCGGATACCTCTTTGTTAGTGTTTTACGTGTAAAATAACAGCTGATCAAGAACAGCTGAGATGTCAAAAAAAGAATCCAAAGGTATCCAAGAATTTCTGGGGTATGTAGGTATCTGACAGAACAGCTGATTCAACACATGTTTGAATTTCAAGAAACTTGAAAATTGATTTCAGCTTTTTGTATTTCTTGGTAAACAAAAACATACAAAATGTTGGTTGAAGTTGTATTTGAGGATGTTCTTTGCATAATAGACGATGAAGAAGCTATTTGACTCCGAATTTATTTATTTAAACCACAAAACTTCGAAGCTTAAATGTTTCTCTGCTTTTTGTGAACAGCTGTAAGTTGTTTGTATTTTTTGACAGCTATCTCAATACAGCTATCCAACTCGTTCAACAAGGTGTCTAAAAATCCACCTATCCAAGATATCCTTTGCAACACGAGATTGAAGGTAGCCATGAACTAGCTGACTTGTATTGCGTGGAAATGAAGTCCTTTTTGTTGTCTCAGCCTGCCCAATATTTTTACAAACGTCAGTGTCATTCATTGTCAGACGATGTTTTGAAATATGAGTATTATAAGTTTTCTGCGCTGATGCAAAATCGAATCGGCTAACTGTTTTGTTAATAATTTTAAGACTTAAGAACTAAATTATTGAAAGCATTTTAAATACTTTTAGCCAATTGTAAGATCTGAAAAGGCCTATAAATTATAAATTAAACAAATGGACCAACATAAATATAATATATCTGAAAATACTTTAAAATATGGATTTACGTAATTAGAGCCTTATTTATCGCTTTTAGATTAACTGTATATAAAAAATATTCAACCGGTTCAAGAGGTGTTTTAGTGAATTCTAATAATTAAACAGAAAATAGAATTTAACATATTTTTTTATTTATAGTGAATTTATATCAACTTTATACTACAATTATACTTTCAAGATCCAAGGATTCAAAATGTGCTTTCTGTAGGTCATTTAAGATTATTAAATCTTTTTGACTCAGGGTTATACATATGTATGTAGTTATTTGTGATACAAAATTACTTGATTGTTCCTCGTTTGTAGATATATTTTTATAGTTTGTAGATATATTTTTATAGATTCATTATAAAAAGAACAAAAGAAAGCACACAAATAATTACAATTTTAAATTTTTTCCCCGAGTAGAAATTCTGTTGAAATAATAAAAAAGGATTTTATGTATTTTAAACTTTAACAAACTTCGAAAATCCATGTTTAAAGTCGTTATCACTTACACTCACATTCAAAAACTACTTTTCACTCAATGACATTCTTCAAAACTTATTACACTAGGTTTATACTTTTTTTTCCTTATCACAATTAACCACATTGAGAAAACGATAAGATCAATATTTAGTTAAATTAAGCCTGCAAAAGGCACAAGAAATCCAAAACATAACATTTTTTTATCTTGAACTAATTTTTTATAAAGATGGTCAAAAAATTGGTATGTCCTTCAAACCTTTTAAGGATTCCTGAGTAGAGGTTTCAGCGGCGGAAACAATGGCGCCATGATACATTACTTGAATCAAAAGGCAACCGGATGTGAGTATTATCGCAAGTTGCATTGTGTTTTTGTTGTTTTTTTTTATTTAAAAAAATTGTTTATAGATCGCAATTAATTCTTTTATAGGAACAACAATCACACCCTCATTGGAGAATGGGAGCTCAGAGGTTAGAGTTTCGACTCGTGTTGTACAAATATAAAATAGTTATTCCCGAGTTGTCGCCGCGTTGGTGGTTGAAGAATCACTAAATCTGCCTGCAACGAGAATATTTTTATTTCGAGAAACATTCGGATATGTACACACGTAATTTTATCGTAATCTCAGGCTTCAAGAAAGATTTTATTTTATTTTTTTTAATAAAAAATGTCAGCGGTTAGTCAGATGGTCTTTATTGTATATGATTAAAAAGAAACTATACCGCAATTTTCTAATACCATCCGCGGCGTCGCGGTCGTCGTGCGTTGTCGTCTTGGAGCCACAAAGAGAACACGCGTTCAATATTTCTGACGAACCTGACTGTGTTTTGGGAGATGAATGATGATGTTGTTAAAACGGGTGTTTTTTTAAGAGCTTTGATTGACTTGACATAGCCCCATAAAAAGTCACAGAGAGGCGATAAGTTGCACAAAGTGGAAACAAAGTTGTCACCAGATAATGATTATGAAAAGTAGAAACTAAATGTTGTCGGAATGTATGCAAAACAATAATCAGTCATCATGGCTCAATAGCACTCATCATGTGCCATAACGGTAGGCTCTTCCTCATTTCCAAAGAAATACGGACCGATGCAGGCAAGTCTTGTCAAACTGTCAGTAAAATGTATGAAATGGTGATAAACTTTAATGGCTTGAGAACTGTTGAAATCATTTAACCAACAATGAGCTACAGCATTTAATACCTCAAAATGAACGAAGTGCTTTATGGGTGCAAATGTCCAAGATTTGGAAGCATTGCAGTTTTGGCGTTTAAACTATTCACGATGACATGTCAAACTGTAATGAACAAAAATGTCAACATAGTTTAAAGTGCTTTATGTGTACAAATGTCAAAAATTTGGAAGCATTGCAATGGTGGCGTTTAAACGATTCACGATGAATTGTCAAACTCTAATGAACAAAAATGTCAACATAGTTTGACATTTCTCAACTATCAAACTATAAACAAAAACCATCCAATCTTCTTATGCAGCTAAAAAAGACACCCTATAGAAACGAGCTTGCTCAATTTTGTTTATGTACTAGGTACTTTTGATTATTAGATTGTGGTATACTGCCTGGAATAATTGTGCTATTATTCAATTTAAAATATTTTGTCACCTATGCATTTAAGTCCTTATGATTGCACTTAAGGCAATTTCTATTAAAATTATATAAAGGGACGCTCAATGCGGGTTTGCCAATTAAAGTTTAATGTCTGAAAAGATACTTATGTTCGTATGTATAATATTTAAACTAAAAATAGAGCTCTTCGAGAGATGTGTATTTTAAAAGTGAATTAGTTCCGAAGTATGTCTCAGTTAATCTTTGAACGTGGATAAGATAACTTGATTTTTAAATCTTATTTTCTGCTAGTTTGTTGTTATGGCAAGCTGTAATAAAGCATTTGTATTATTTTATATATTATTAGTTGTTTTGATTTTTGACAAACGTGTCGAGTGTAAGTTTTATTAATAAGTCTCAAAAAAATAACATAAACACCGGTAACAAAATTCCTCTAGAAAAACTTTTATAGAAAAGTAGTTCCGTACTGGGCACTCTCCCACATAAATCAATTGTGTTGAACAGCTAATTAATGTTGCTCGTATGATCAATTTTGACTTTCTGAGTGTGATGTAGCCCTAATTAAAGTGAAGTTTTGTGTTGGAAACTTTAAAATTTAAACTTTTATTACACAAATCTGAAAAAGATCAACACAAAAAACGAAATACCATGACATACATTTTATTCTTTGACAGTGTTTACATTGGATTATTTTGAACCGACTCATTTTGACATTTCATCATTTTATCTCGCTCCCACTCAATTTTTAAAGGTGCAAAGTAGATACACGTATGAGACGTCAAAATGGACATTGCAATGTGAACACTTGTTTATATGAACAACGTCATACAAGAAATTATAGGAATTTTTATATCCATAATCTTTTATGAATTCACGAAGAATTTTCATTGTTACGATTTTAAACCAATTTTATTATGGGGACCGATGTTTTGAAAACTTTTTATAGCAATTAAAATAGAAAAAACAATTTAAATTAATGGAAAATAAACCAAAACTCGTTTTATTTCCGAAACTTGTTTGGTAATTTTGTTTTATATTCCTTTGAAAGTTCCTATAATTTTCTAATAAAATACAAAACTCTTAGAATTAAATGATTTTTTTATAAATATAAATACCTATTTTTTGTTAAAACATTAGCTCTTGGAGCCGAGGAGAAACTTTTGAGGGACCTCTTTGTTCACTATGATGCAACTGTCCGCCCCTCGGGTCCTGACCATACAATTATCGTGGACATTTCCTTTGAATTAAATCATATTGACTTCGATGATTCAAAGGGTTTATTTACTGCTTCTGCACATTTTATAGCCGTAAGTTATATCCATAAGCGTATAAAGTTTTGAATTCAATACAAATTTCCTCTATGTTTTAATTTTTTTTAAGGAATGGGAAGATCCTAAACTAAAATGGAAACCATCCGAACATGATAATGTGACATTAGTACATCTGAAAAAGAGCAATTTATGGATACCTGACATTTCACTGTACAATAGCGTTGGCAATAAGGCACTTGACATTTTCTCAGATAATGGCGTCATCGAATTGGAACATAATGGACTTATTCTATGGTCAATGAATGTTCAAATGCAAACACTATGTGATTTGGACATGTTCCGTTGGCCATATGACACTCACAAGTGTGTCTTTAAACTAGGTTCATGGACCTATGATGGACTTCATTTGAATTTATTCCATTCGGACAAACTAGATACAACTCAGAGTTTTACGCAAAATGCTGAATTTATTATTACAAACTTCACAGCAGATCGAGAGATAGTATATTATAGTTGCTGCCCGGAGCCGTACATAGTTTTGAATTATTTCATAGAGTTTACGAGAAGGTCTTCAGCATTTGTATCGGTTTTTGTGATGCCTGCTTTTTGTGTGGCAATAATGACTTTGGGTGCTTTTTGGTTGCCACCACATAGCGGTGAAAAAATTCTTCTAAATGGTATTACTCTTATTGTAATCACAATGTATCAGCTTTATTTCATTGCAAATCATTCGACTTTTTCATTGAGACTTCCATTGATTGGTAAGAAAGTTATGATTTCATTGACTTGACTTTCTATATTTTTAATCGAATTCTATTTTTCAGCAATTTTCTACAGCTTAAGTTTTGTTCTTGTTTCATTGTCTATGATTATATCCGTTCTTGTGTTGGCATCATCGAGATCCCTTTGTAAGGGACAATTACCACCAGGATTGAGTAAAATACTAAAGAGCCGAATAGGTTTGATGTTTGGGCCCACAAACGATTCGAAGAAATTTGACCAGACAGAATTGAGTCACCATTTCGAAGGCGGAAAATCATATGAAAAATTTTCACTGATTTGCACCAATAACTTCTATGATGACTGGACTTCTCTTGGAATTATTCTTGACCGAGTTTCATTCGTAGTTTATAGTTGTATCTTTCTTTTGATTGGATTAATCGGATATTTGTAAAACAGAACAAAAAACAACATTTTATATTTACATTAAATAGTGTTTTATATGACAATTTGTTTTTGAAGATATCTTAATAAAAGAAAAATGGGAAAATGATTTTTCGTACTTTACCTTTCGAGACAATTTTAACCTGACAAAAAAGTGATTTTGTTCCAGGTAATCCCGGCATGCATGGCACACGAATCGTTCCATTGATTCTCGTTTTAATTAAATGACAGTCATTTTCAAGGTCGCTGTAAGCAACCTGTCAAATATATTTCAACGATTAGGTTCAATAATTTTAATCGTGTGAACTTATAACTGTATGTATGCATATATTGTATAAAGTTACCTTCTAATTAAAGCAACTTTATTGAAAAGTTAATAAATACAAATTTCAGTTCCTTTCAAGTCAAGGTTAATTGTTTCAAGATGACAGCTGGTCTCGTTTTTTTAATTTAACTAAGTGCTGAATTGACAAATCCTCCAAGAGTAATTCTTGTCATGAAAAAGTGCCATTCGGATTCGGCATATAAACTGTAGGTCCATCTCTGAAAACATTACTCGTACACAGGAATGGTTGAGAGTTGTAAGTCACTAGGCCCTGGTTCTTCATGGACTGTTGCGCCACATAATTTTTAAGTGCTGAATTTAATTACTCTGTGATTTATTTATTTCTTTGCACAATCCCATTTAATGTTTTGTGTAAAAGTGTTCATTGCCTAATAGGAAAATTAATAAGCAAAATTTCCTTATGCAATACAAAAATTATGGATTAGCTTGCCTGTCAATTTCTTTCTGTGGACCATAATGTTAGTGAAGTTAAGTTCTTATGTTGCCTAATAATGCCAAGTTTATCATTGCTAACTATTTTCATTAAACAATTGATTTTACTAATTCGGATAATCTTACCATCAGAAAAATGAGTTTGATAAGAATTGTCAAGAATGCAAATTAGCATTAAAAAAGAATTTGGCTAATATCAGGTAGACAGTTGGTAACTTCTTTTAACAGACAAAAATTGGAAAATCCATAGGAATGTGTTAGACTGTTTTTGTTTTAACAATTTAAATTACAACAGTGTTTCTTATGTTTAAGAATTTAGTCATTGTCATAGAATAATTGTATTAATAGTGCGAACTTGCCCTTAAGACGATGTTTTTTTCTAGCCAAAGCTTGTAGTAGAATATGAAAGAAAAGCTCCCAAAAAAGCTTTAACATACCATCAGCTGATGGTTGTCAAAATCATCGTTTTCATTTCATCATTTATTATAAAAAAAAAATAAAAATATCAAAATTATTATGCAGTATCAAAAAGAAGAAACATTTTCCACTGGAGTTCCTAAGGTTGATCCAAAGAATCCCCATGGGTTAGGTAAGCCAAATCCTCCAGACATAACGATAGTAGTTCCCAAACTTTAACTAAATTTTAGGTGATCCGAATGACAGATCCTTACGAAAGGTCGAAGTGGAAGTTCTTATACCAAAAATAATGCGCGATCGAGCAAAGGCAGATCAATGCCTTAAAGAGGTCAAATCCTTTGAGGGTTGTTGCAGAGATAATAGCATAATGATGGTAATAAATTGTAGGAAACAAAATGATGAGCTCAAGCAGTGTCTCTCCAAATGGTACACCAATGAAACCTTCAAAGCCGAATGCAAGGAAATCTATCTAAAGGAGAGATCGGAATATCGTGCAACCGGGATACCTAAGAAGCACAGAATGGCGAGGTTGTAATTGTTCCTATGTATTATGTTTTATTTGGACTGAACAAATGCACTGTAATTAAATCGTTTAATAATATTTTCTGAAACAGTAAATTTGTCCAAGTTCTCAAAGATATCGGCATCAACTTCTTTTGGTCGAATGACCTCCAGAAAAAGGACATCTTTGTCAGAAGTTTCAGCGATACGTTGAATTCCTTTTATGTCTTTCGATTCATGTGGTTCTCTTTTGTAATCAACAAACACTATAAAGCTGGCGTGGAAGAAACGCAGTCCCTTCTTGTAAATCACTGAAAGTGAAAATATTTTGTCATCAATCTTTTTCTCCAAAGATTTGCTTTACTCACAAAAATTCGCTCCAAATTTTGTGCCACTCCTTACTATCCAGTTTTTCGCTCTCAAATAAATGTAGGCTACAAAGCTCTCTGCAAAATTGCTCTTGACTTTAAGGAATTTCTCAAAAATTTCCTTAGAACTGCATGGAACTCCGTGGATATCTTTTATTTCAAGTACTTTGAGATAGTGGGCAAGAAAAAAGGACTCTTCCAAATCCAATATCAGATTCTCACTCAATGCATCATCGGGTAATATTTTCTGTTTGATAAATTCTGGACAGCTACGGGATTTTGATCCCTTTCCAAAGCAACCGGCATCGTAAAGTTTACGAATATGTTCCGGATGGCTTACTTCCACTGAAAACCCTGTGAATATTCCAACAACCTGTTCTCCTGGTTCACAGGTTGGAAGAACATCTGATGGGAATTTAAACTGGGAATGTGGTATTCGCTTGCGCTTGAAATTAGGTGAGAATTTAGTTAGATTAGAAATGGTTTTTGTTTTAGGGTTTTGCATAGTAAAACGTGAACTTTTATAATCAAAACAAAAACATCACGAGAAGAAGTGTAGATGTCAAATGAACAATTTCGCAAGCTTTTGAAGGCGTTCAGGGTTCAAATTTTAAGCTGGTCATTCACGAACAAACGAAATGTATTCCCGAATTAATTTCACACTTAAGTGATCTGATTTGTTGAGACTTTTTTGGGGTCGAGCTATTTGGATTCAAGAAAACTATTAAATGTGACCGACTTTATAAATACAGTTTGTACAAGACCCCAATCATTTTTAACATTTTTACTGTAAATATGGTTAAAAAGGTAAAAAATTTACATTTGGTTTCCTTTAACCCATACCTGAAGGTGACAGTGAGAGTCTCGTTTATAAATTCTGCATCTTTTAAATGGATTTTGACAGACTTTTGAACTCAAATTAACTTTTTCTCTTCATCGAATATAAGAAGAATTTGTAGTAGATGTAATTTTATACGACCATAAATTGTTAAAAATTACATCTGCAGCTACAAATTCAATTAGTTTAGTACAGTAAAAGAATTTTTTTCAATTCATCTAATACAGACAAATATTGTCAAAATCTATCGTAATAATCTCGTACCTACTAATACTTTATTTAACCAATCAAAAGCTGTTTTTTTTTAGTTCGAACCAGGGAAATTAGTTGTCAAAACCTGTATTTCCTTCTTGGTTCCACCACATCACAGTTCCTAGGTTGTATTTCTTTTTTCAATCAAAATAACGCCTTGGGAGAAGTTAATTTGATTTTTGAATGCAGGACACTATTTCCTCCCAGATCATATAAAGTTATAAAGAATTTTTGCAACTACTCTGAACGCATATGCTCTGCCGGCGAATTCAATCCAATTGACAGCTTTTTTCGAAGTCTCCTTCGAACATTTTGTGGCACAAATTTTTCTCGGGCGAACACAAGTCACAAGACCTGTCAGCTGAACTAAATCGCAAAAGAAGAAAATTTTTCGTAGTGAAATTCTGCCCAAAAAAAAGATTCAATCCCATCTACAAAATAAATTATAGTTCCAATAGAATACCATCTCCTTAATATTGAATCATCACTCAAACAATGTCTGACGTCAAAGGACTTATAAATCTGCCCGATGAGAACATCGGTAAGAATACCTCAGAAGAAAAAAAAAATCAATTGTGAAAGAAATTTTGTCTACTCTTCTTTAAATTGTCTGGTGTTTGTTCTTGCTTGTCCTATAGACATGATTGCTGCCACTAGTGTGCTCCAACAGCAGGCCACTGACATCCGTCAGAAGACCATCAACTGGCAGTCATATATGCAATCCCAGATGATCTCCCAGGAGGACTATCAATGCATCAGCAGTCTCGATACTGCCAAGGTCGCCTACCTCCAGCAGAATCCCAGCCAGGCTGTGAAGACCTTCCTCAATCTCCTTGCCCATGTATCCAAGGACTCTACCATCCAGTATATCCTCGTCATGATTGACGACATCCTCCAGGAGGATCGTTCTCGTGTCGAATACTTCCACGACTACGCTCTCAAGAAGAAGGAGTGCGTGTGGGGACCATTCTTGAATCTACTCAATCGTCAAGATGGTTTCATCGTCAATATGTCGTCGAGAATTCTTGCCAAATTGGCATGCTGGGGCAAGGAACTTATGCCAAAGTCTGACTTAAACTTCTATTTGCAATTTTTAAAGGATCAGCTGACCGTCAACGTGAGTACACTTTCCAAAAAACAAACATTCCCATTTGCATTTCTATCACATTGGTGTTGTACATTATAAAGTGGATATATATTTATATATGTACCTATACCTATGTATGCTCTTCCTTATATACCTATATTAAAGTACTATATGTCTATTTTGTACATATTTTTCTTTAAACAAAACAATAATGTTATGTAAATTTTCTTGCATGAAACTAATAATAATTATTATGATTCTTTGTAGTTTTTATATTTTTTTTCTTTAAGTTTTCTTGGTTTTCTTTCTTCACACAAAATAAAATGGTAGTAACTTTACCATCAGGTTTTGAAGTTTAAAGTATTTACTTTCTTGTCACATGATTTTAATTTATGTTTTACATTTCATACATCTTGTAGTTTTCGGCTTCATATTAGCATGTAAGGTGCCTTTTGTGGGTAGGAGATTCAATTCAATTGCGAAACACAAATTTATTACAAAAAGCATCTTTATTTTTATAATCAATTGAATGAGGTGATTGTGTTTGAGTGAGGTGACGATGTACAAAGAAGTGTATTTTGCTATCATTGAATTTATTTATGGAAAATAAACAAAGGCCATCACAAAACAATATTTATTGGCAGTAATTTTAAAATAGTATAATTGAATGGAAATGGCAGTGGCAAAAACAATCCTTTATATTTCGTACAGTAATCAATACACTTATGCAACATCATTTACCTTCATATAATTTGTCTGTTCTAAATAAACTTATGACAAGGAAGTGGGACAATATTGACTAACGAGTTAGCATCAAGATGACTGACTACACATTAGGTACCACACACTGTTCTTAATTGTTGTTGTAACTCAGTGCCATCAATAAGTCTTTTAATCCCTTACGGACAACTTTGATAACAACATTTGGCAATGCTCTGAAAGAATTAATTGCTTCGGTACTTTTTTGAGCTGTAAAAACTGATGTTATAGGAAACAGGGAGCAGAAAAGTCACCTTACAATTTTTGTTTTAATTTCATGGTATCAGTGAGGAAGTGAATTGAGTTTAAAAAAAAAGTACCGTTATTTTCTCTTCTGTTCTTTAGAAATTGAAAAGTTTTGTTTGATTTGTTGCGCAACTTTGGCCGCGTTTTGTTTAAACAGAATTTTTGTTTTACATATTCACTTAGTTCAAAATGTGTCCGTACAGAAGCTTTCTTTTTGTTATTTCTGGTATAATTTATTATAACAATATATATAAAAAACATGTATTTTGAAAATCACAATTTTTTAAATTTGGTAAAAAGGTGAAGGTGGAAACTAACTTTTTTCAATATTACCACATTGGGCAGGTTCAGGCTACATAAGGGACTTGGAAGTTAGGCAAGTTTCTATTACAAAAAAATTACCTTCCAATTAAGGCAACTTTAATGGAAAGTTGACTTTAAAGTTAGTCAAAAAAATCTCCCTAACTATTAAGTCTATTTATTTATTTATTCATCAAGTAGAGACACAGCTCTTAAAGGCTACTTAAAACTATTTAACAATATACACACAAATATAACAAAATAAGTAAATAAATACTAAATACTAACCACCGAGATTGAGACTTAGTAACAACCTTTTTTTAAAACAATCTCTACTCATATATAAATTGAAATCAATGACATTACATAAAGATTTAGCTTGTCTTAAACAGCGTGTTAAGGGTTCATTGGTTCCATAGTTAACCCTATGAAAAGGAACATAAAATAAACGATTATTTCGTAAGGTACGATTTGGAACGTGAAAACCCACGTAATTAAATCGCTTACAAACATGACATCAAAATATTTACGGCGTGTTTCCAAGGATTAAATGCCTAATAACAGACACCTCGTTTTATATGATGGCATGTCGACATTCCATTGTAAAATCCGGATTGCTGTTCTAGTGGAGCATTTCTGTATTCTTTCACTTCTATAAGCATGAGCAGCATACAAAGGATTCCATATAGGAGAGCAGTATTCTAATATTGATCGTACATAACAAAAACAAAACTATAGAGATCTTAAAGTAAAAGGATCTGAGAAGTTTTTAGCATTCCTTGAAATAAAACCGAGCATTGAACTGGCCTTAGAAGTGATGTAGTCGATATGGTTGCAAAACTTGAGTTTTAAATCAAAGATCACACCCAAATATTTTTTTCCTGAAACCTTGGACAGAGCAAATCTATTAATTTCGTAAGAAAACAATATTGGAGACATACCACGGTAAAACATCATACTATGACCTTTAGAAACGTTCAAATGTAGATCGTTATTGGTACACCAAGCAACCAAATTATTAAGATTGTTTTGGAATATCATTTATAAATAAGAGAAAGAGAAGGGGTCCTAAATGACTCATTTGGGGAACAACGGAAGTTACAACAATTTGGTTCGATGTGACGTTGTTAATATGAACGTATTGAACTCTACCAGTAAGATATGAATCGAACCAATATAATAATTTAGAGCGAGAGCCTAACTTATGAAGTTTAACAATTAATATTGAATGATCGCTATTATTAAAATTAGGCTGCTGTACGTAGACTTTTTGGACTATGTTTATCGGTATAGGATCATATGTCTTTGAAATACAAGATTTTTTTAAAAATAATTTTAGAAGTTCCACACATATACAATTGTGTCTCAGAGCTCAGCAGCCCTGGCAAATTGTCTACTACGGTCGCAAATTAGTCAAATTTGAGTTAACTAGCCGCCACCTCATAAAAGTGGATGGTTTGAGATTAAAACCAATCCTAACTTTGACGACTATTCTAGATTTTTCCGAAATTGTGTAAACTAGGAAACCAAATTTTGTTGAAATATCTAGATGTTTACTGTACTGTCAGGGGGGATCCAAATTTTTAATCAGGGGACACGCACTTAACATGTAGACGAATTTTTACTTACCTCATTAAAAATGTTCCATAAAGAAGGCTAACAAAATTTAAATATCATAATGTGCATTTTAACTTTATATGTACACATTTCAAGGGCTAAAGTGACAGCTTTAGTTATTAAATTATTTTTAGAACGCTATTGTCCAGCAAGGTTTAGTCTAACTATTAAATTTGGTACAATTTCTTCATATGAAAGCATTCCATTATTCCAAGATTCTAAAATTTTTTTAAACATGCCATATTTAAGAGGAAAACACAATAGTTTTTCCTTTCTCCAAAAAAAAAATATATTCTTGTTGTCATTTATATTAATGCGAAAAACTCTACAAAAATTCAAAAAAAACCCAGAAAATGAAAGAGAATATGATATCAAGAATGTTCTTTTTTTTTTGAAATAGTTTTTTTAGACTCAATTTTCGGCAGTCTATTATTGCTATCGCTACCAGTCTGCTTACTCGTTGATTGGATTTGTTGCTTCATCTTAAAGGAGTCAACAAAACTTTAAAATTGTAAAGGGAAAAATGGTTGGTTCTTGAATTTAAGTTTAATAAATGTGTCACTTTTGCTATTTTTGGGACATTTATATTCTTGAAATTCGTGTTTAAATCTCAGTTCTAGAACATCTAAAGCAAACTCCCTTTAAAACGTACAAAAATACAGAAATACTGTTCTTGTGGTATTTAAGGCAACACCAACCTTATTCCGATATGTTCTTTTACTTAGGTCGTATCCTTCCTTCTAAAACTGAAAATAACGCTTATTGCATGTCTTATTTATCTAAAATGTGTATATTTTGCCCAAAATGTTGTCAAAAATACTTAGTATCTCTTTTACAGTTAAATTCTTCATTTAACTTCCACTCGAATATAGTAATTCATAATTCAACTTGACGTGATAGTATTCAAATCTTTTAAGTCTGCTTCAAGTGCTTATCGACTTGAATGAAATGATTTAAAGAAGTTTTGATAGAAGTGTGAACAAAAAACAGAAAACAAACAATATCGTTTTCCCTTGATTTTTAGAACCTAGTTTTTCGCCATAAAGTATTTTTAATCTTAGTCAATTCGATAAAAGATTGTTGAGTTCTTTAGATTTAGCGATTTTAAAATCATTGGATTTTATGTATATTTTGTTTAGTAAAACAATTTTGTAATAATTTAATAAACACTCAGTCATCTATCAGAAAAATAAAACTAACTTATGTTTTATTGATTATTAAAAAAAATAGAACTAGTAAACTTGCTAAAAGCTCACGGTCTGTATTCTGCTATATGCCGGATCTATCCAAACTCGGTTCAAAATTCCTTATAGAGTAAATTCAGCAATTGAATTAATGGATATTCAAATATTAAAGAGAATCTAGATACTCAATCGAATCCTGGCGTAAGTGCAGAAAATTTTAAATTTGAGTGCATTCGTCAATTTTTGCTTTTAATATCATTCATTTGAATTGACTACTGTTATTTTTAAATTTGTGTACTTCCACATCTCCATTATATTTCCTTTGCACTCGACAACATCAGCATTCAGCACATTGTTTGTTTCTTTGCTTCTTAAAAATTGTTGCGTTGTTTATCAAAATATACCCCAAGATGATTACACATTTTCCCTTCACTCTGGAAACATTTCTGCCAAACAACTTAAGAAACCTCTAATGATTTTAACTTCTTTTGGGGCAAACAATTGTTTTAAAATTTTAGAAACAAAACATTAATAACATAAGTTCAAGCCGTAAAAATTCTATTTTTGTAATCAAACTAAAACTTTCTCTTTTCTGTAAGCATATTAAATTGCTTTCAAAAACCAAAAGAATCTGAGACTATTCTCAGACTATATATAATGACAATGCTTATTTTATCGAACCCTGTAATACACATTGCAAACTACATATTGTTAATTTGTTTAATGTCTTACTTAAAGCTTTAGAAAGTTGTTGTGAGAATATTAGTTTGTAATTATAAACTATAAGAGATTGCGAAGTAGTAAACAGGTGGTGATGGATTAAAGAACTTTAAAGTATTAAAAACAAGTCAAAAAGTTTGATGTTTGAACTACATTTTGAAATAGTCCTATGATCCGTTGTTAGACATTTCATATTTCTAAGATATCAGAAATGTATGTACAGTGCGTGCCATTAATATTCGGTTTTTTGTTTTTTCCGTAAAAACACTTTACTTTTCACTTCTTTAAAAAAGTTAAAAACCAGTTTTTCTTTAAAATATTTTGTATTTAATAATTTCAATATACAGCTACGAGCAACTAATTAGAAACGATAGTAATCCTCTACAAATTTTATATTTTTCGTAATTTTGTATTTACTTTAACAATTTGTATATATTTATTTTTGTATGTTGACTATTATTCTTTACAAATATTTAAGGTCGAAATCAAAAAACAAAAAAAAATCGAAGTTATAATTTTATTTTTAAATTAAAGACACAATTTCAGGAGAGCAACAAATTAGAAACGATAATGAAAGTAAACAAATAATAATAATAAAAAAAAAAACAAAACTTAAAATTCTTAAAAAAATGGAGTTTGGTTAGTACTTTGTTGGAAAACCTTTTTGCATCAAAACTGCCTTGCAGCGATTTGGCATGGACGATATTAACGCCCTACACCTTTCAACTGGTATAGAGAACCACGATTTTTTTACTTCTTCAAATAACGCATCCATATATGAAATTTTAAGTGCACTTATTGAGTTCTTGACATCCCCCCATAGGTGTTCTATGGGATTGAGGTCAGCACTGGAGGATGCCCAGTCTAGAACATTGATGGAATTATCTTCAAAGAACTTCTTGGTATACTTGGCACTGTGTTTTGGATCATTATCCTGCTGAAACTTCCAAATCACAGGTAAATTTTCCTCTGCCCATGGTAACATCACATCCCGCAATATGTCCACGTATTTTTCTTTTGTGAGGATGCCATCAATTCGATGGATTGGCCCAACGCCATTCCATGAGAAGCATCCCCATACTTTGATAGATCCTCCACCATGTTTCACAACCGCGGATGTGTACTTTGGATCGAATTCTCTTCGTTTTGGCCGCCGCACAAATCTTCTGCCATCGGGACCGATTCTATTTATTTTGGTTTCGTCGGACCAGAGGATGAATTTCCATTGTTCTTTTGGATACGATAAGTGATATCGAGCAAACTCAAGCCGCTTTTGCCTTTGCCTTTTGGTAACCATTGGTTTCTTGCGTGCAACTCGACCATGCAAGCCAGCTTCGACCAATCGCCTTCTTATGGTCCAGACTGAAACTGGTGAATCTATTTCATCACAAACTTCGCGCTGGATAACTCTTGCACTTTTTTTGGGGTCAGCTTTTGAAAGTCTGATGATTTTTTTATCATCACGAACTGAAGTTTTTCGTGGTCTTGTCTTTCGTGGCACATTTTCGCAGGTGTTATGCATTTCAAAATGTTTCAAGGCATTAAAAACTTTCTTTTTGGAACAGTTCAATCTATCAGAAATTTGTTTGTATGACAAATTTAACTTTCTTAGCTCCAAAATAGCTTTCCGAGTCGCTGTTTTTCCCATTTCTAACGGTGAATTTAAAGTTCTATTTTCGATTACATATTATTTATTAATTGATACCTACCAAAATTTGATGTTTATATATTAAAACAAATACCAATTTCTGAGAATAAAGCTTTGCTGCAAGATGTTTCTAATTAGCTACTCTCTGCAATTTAGGAAAAAAATTACAATTTTGTTGTTTTCTTTCGTATAAGTACCAATATCGCACAACCTATCACTCTAGAAGTCAACAGCTAAGTATACAAGAAACTAACATTGAAATAATTTAAAGAAAAAAAAACAGTTAGATTTTACAGGTGCATTTTCATTCATTGGGATTTCGTTTCTAATTAGTTGCTCGTAGCTGTATGTATGTACATATATACATTTTTTAATTAAAATAGCAAATTAACAAAATAAAATAAATAAAGAATACGACAACTCAAAAAATAACACTTCATTAATATTCGGTTTTTTTACATACTTATATTAACTTTTTAATTAATCTTTCTTACAATTGATTAATTATTTTGTTGGATATCCTTGATTGGATAAAACTCCGTCCAGTCGCTTGGGCATATTTTTTTACAATTGTTGGAAGGTATTCAATGCATCTTTTTCTCCATTCTTCTTGAAGCCGTTGCTTTAGTGCATTTATTGAAGAAATAGGGTTTTCGCGAACTCGACGGTCCAATTCATCCCACAAATTCTCGATTGGGTTAAGGTCTGGAAATTGTGGAAGTGTTTGGATAACTTTTGGAGTGTTATACAGAAGCCATTCCCTTACAACATGCGCCTTGTGCTTCGGATTGTTGTCCTGGTAAAATTTGAAATTCCTTAAAATGCCCATTTTCTCAGCACTTTGCCTTAAATTTTCTTTTATGATCCTCACATAGTATTCCTTATTTAAAATACCGTCGATGAATACTAAAGTTCCCATGCCTCTTGCCAAAATGCATCCCCAAAGCATGATGTGCCCGCCTCCATGCTTCACTGTTTGCTTTGTGTTCTTGCTTTTAAGCTCTTTATTTGGCTTGCACCACACCATAACTCTTCCATCCGATCTAAAAAGGTTGTACTTAATCTTGTCAGCAAATATTACATCATCCCACCAAATTGCATCCTTATTTTTGTGTTACCTCGCAAATTTTATCCGAATTTGCCTGTTACGTATATTGATAAATGGCTTCCTTCGGGCAACACGACCTTTGTCTTTAGGGTTAGGCGTACCGTTGATGCACACTTCTTGCACACTTTTTGGTGCACTTAAACGAGGATTTGCTTTAATTTGTCTTACTATAAGCCGTCCTTCTTTTATTGTTAACTTTTTTGGTTGACACATCTGCTTCTTTGGTTCGATCCTTCCTGTTTGGCTTCATTTATAAACTATTAGCAATTTTTTTTTGTATGTTTCACCTTTATTATGGTGAAAAATAACAAGGTTTCTTTTTTCAAGGCTTGCATTTTTTCCTTTGCGCCCTATGATTAACTTTTTAAATAAAACCAAACGATCTTACACTAAATCGTTGTAAAGGTCTACTCAACATTTTAGTGTAACGGTACTTTTGAATAGACAAACTGTTAATCAAAGCAAATGTCAAACTCAGCAAAAAAAACAAAAAACCGAATATTAATGAAGCGCTTACATGTGTCCTTTTTGCGTTGTTTATCGTATATCTTAACGCAGTTAAGTGATTGCAAACATTTTTTTAATGAAATAATTAGGGAAAAATAAACTTACATACTTATTTATAAAATAACCAAATAATGAACCTGAATTCAACTTTTACTACGAAAAAAACAACAAAAGTATGTTTAAGAATAAAAACCAAATATTAATGACACTCACTGTACATCATTCTTTTTGGCACAAATCACATAGAAAGAATTCTGAAAATACTTTCAGACATTTTAAAAATATAAATCGACCAATTTCGAAGTCATTAGATTGTGTTGGCATATTTCAATTGAAACTAATTCTTTTTTTTTGTGTTATACGCAAAGCAAGGTGATTAGGCGCAACAAAGTGGCTTTGAATACTTTTATATCATTAAACAAGCTGCGAGAGATTGGAAAAGTTAAAATATGGTCTCCGCTAAACTAGAAAATCAGGGAACACAATTTTGGTCAAGGAAAGTCAGTGCTTTTGAAAAGCGATCGGGGAAAAAATTTGCTGAAATTCGTTTTTATATTTTAACATAAGAAACTTTTTCATGAACAAACATTTTATTTGACATTTCTGTTCAAAATTATTTATTTGATATCTTTTCTCATACCTGATTAATATCCTAAGAAAATTTTGTGAAGTGCAACTAACTTTGCTTCGTACTCTTCACAAAAACAACAAGAACGAAATGCAAATCAATTCTCAGATGGAATTTGCTAGTACCGGTTTTTCTTTTTCTGTTCAGAGCTCTCAACTCTGACTCTGAGTCTTTAGAGCATGCTAAACACTCTCTGAAAAAAGTCTGCTCTGAGCATTCAGATCTCTTTGAAGTACATTTGAGCATTGAAAAATCGCACAAGTAAATTTGAACTCAGGAAATTTTATTTTGAAAAATAGTGTAAAAAAAGATATGTTATGATTATTAAGATAGCTTTGGATCAGTGAACTCAACACATAAATTACAGATCCAAACCACATTAGCTTGTATCAATTTTGTAAGCTTTAAAAATATAGCTTGAAAATAGAAGACCGTAGCCTATTTTAAGAAGGTGGAAGTAACGCAAAACAAATATTATGGTACTTGGTGCACTGTAATTACTAATTTTTGTATTCCCATATTTGATGCGACAACTAATTGTAATATGTCTCCAAAGAGGCTGTCTGTCTCCATATAAAAAAACAACAAATTATAAGCTTTGTATTTATTTATTAAACGACTACAAAATTGGTTTTCTCCTCACAATTGGTGAAACATGCAATATGTACGTCGGAGATTCTTTATTTTTAATTTTAAATCTATTTCATCACCGAATCATGTTTCGTTTTATTTTGTATACATTTTTAAGTATTTTTGAATTGAAATGAGTTCTTTCTCGATAATTCTACATATTATGTATAATCTCTTTCGTTCCTCTATTTTCTTTCACTTTATCATACAAAATATCATAAAAATAATACGGAAAGGCACAAACCATATACATACATTACATTTGAATAAAAAACAGAAACTTTTAAATAAAATTAAAAGACAACCACATCCAGCCATTGCAAGCAGAACTGTGTGTGCGCTTTGTATGTTTTTTTCTCTAGCTGACAAGGATCTTTTGCATCCCGTTTTATAAAAATGTTTTGAATTAATTCAAATCAAATCAAATAGAAAGTGTAAATAATAACAAATCAAACCACAAATGATTAAAAAAAAAACATTATTTTTTTTAAATAAAAATACAAAACAAAAAACAAAAAAACCCAAACATTTTACACCAGGCTAAATCCTACATTAACGACATGGCATTGTTTGCCAAACGTGTCCAAACCGTGGTCACCCACCAGCACGGACACAGCGGTCACCACAAAGAGCATCATCACGGTGGAAATCATCATTACAGTCCCTTTAGCAGCCAGCACTCGCACAATGAGCAGCAATCTCACGAGTCGTATCGCGCTGTATCCGGTGAATTGTCCAACTCGTCAACTGCAGCAGGGAGTGCTATTCCGGTAGAGTGTCTGTGTGGTTTACATAAGTTATTATTTTTTTTTTTTGAAATTCGAAAACAAAAGGAAAAAGACTCATTAAGAATCAAAAATTACTCCTAATTTTTCTTTCTCTCGTCCTGTGTGTGTTTTTTAAAAAATATATTTCCTTGAACTTGAACGGAAAAACTATGCGTTACCATAAAAATAAACAATCAAAACCAGGTCTGTTAGGGAAAATAAAATCTAATCTAAGCTGTGTGTCTTGTCTAGCAAAAAGGCCGTCTCTTGTGATAACTAACCCACTAACTAATCCTTACCCCCAAACCCAACAAAACCAAACCAAACCCAACCCTCCACCAAAAAACAACACAAAATACCTACTTTGTAAAAAGATACATAATTCACATCAAATACAATAATTTATAGTTTACCCATGGAAAGGTGTTGGTATAAATAATTTATGAACCAAATAAAATACAAATTCTAATTTATTTTTATATTATACTCACTTTTTTTTTCTTGAATTTTTGTTTTCTGTATTGAAATTTTAAATAAAAATTAAATGCAAAATAATAAATTTATTAAATATCAAGTAATTTCCCCTAAATTTTGCTATCGGTGTCGTTTAGTAAATCTATTGTTATAATTATTATTATTATTGTTCGTTTAATTGTTACTAAAACACTAACTAAATTTCTTCTGTCAATTTACAATGAATTTGCTATAATGATTTTATTTGTATAATTTTTGTTTCCTGATGATGGGAATGCAGAGCAACGAGTACATCCAATCGGTTGGACGCTGTTTGCAAATGATGCTGCGCATCGATGAATATCGCTTTGCTTTTGTTTCGGTCGATGGTATCAGTACTTTGATTAGTATCCTTTCATCAAGAGTTAATTTCCAGGTAAACTACAAAATAAAAATAGTGAGAATAGTTTAAAAACCAGTATTTTTTAAATAAAGGTTCAATATCAACTGGTATTCTGCTTGTGGGTGCTTACTTTTAACCCATTGTTAGCTGGAAAGATGAACAAGTTCAGTGTTATTCCCATCTTAGCTGATATCCTTAATGATTGTGCTAAAGAAAAGGTACCAATCAAACTTTCCTGAAAACTATAATTAACAAGATTTATATGTTTTTGGCAGGTTACTCGCATTATTCTAGCAGTGTTCCGCAATTTAATTGAAAAACCCGAGGAGGCCCAAGTCGCTAAGGAGCACTGCATTGCAATGGTTCAGTGCAAGGTTCTGAAACAGTTGTCCATTTTGGAGCAACGTCGCATCGACGATGAGGATATAACCGCCGATGTCGAATTTCTCACCGACAAACTTCAGAATTCTGTACAGGACTTGAGCTCGTTCGATGAGTACGCCACCGAGTTGAAGAGTGCCCGTTTGGAATGGTCTCCAGTACATAAGTCGGCCAAATTTTGGCGTGAAAATGCACAACGCCTTAATGAGAAAAATTATGAGCTGTTGAGAATTTTGGTACACTTGCTGGAGACATCCAAGGACCCCGTGATTCTCTCGGTTGCATGCTTTGATATTGGCGAGTATGTTCGTCACTACCCAAGGGGCAAACAGTAAGTTTTAAAAATTCTTATAATTTTATTTCACAAAAATTATTTATTTTCTTTAAAAGTGTCCTTGAGCAACTGGGCGGTAAGCAAATTGTTATGCAACTCCTCGGTCATGATGACCCTAATGTTCGTTATGAAGCTCTTCTTGCCGTTCAAAAATTAATGGTCCACAATTGGTAAGTAGTAGTTCATCACTGTTTTCATGTCTTTTTCCCATGTGTGTGTCCATTTCCATTAACCATTCTATCATTGCACTAGAACATCAAGATTTTTCAAGAAAATTTATAAAAATATGAACTTTAATCTCTAAAAAAAAAAAACAAAAAAAAAAACAGGGAATACCTTGGCAAGCAGCTCGAAAAGGAGAATGAGAAGACACAACCCTCAGGGGGTTCTACGATCAGTGGAAAGGCTTAGACAAGACACACACGTCATCAGAATAAGATTGCTTCTATTACAAAAGAAAACATTAATCATAATATAATAACAAAATATACTACAATAAAGTCTACTGTCTACCGATGTCAACTTTAAATTTCATCTTCTCCCACATAAAATGATAAAAACCATTCCAACCATTCGAATTCTTCAAGGATTTTACTAAAAAACAATACAAATTGGAGGCAGTCCATTTCTTGTTCTCGTTTGCATCAAATGCAGGGAACTTGTTATGATAAATTAATAAAAGTATTTTGTTTGTTCTTTTTATTTTTGTTTACATTAATCTTGCGTGTATATAAAAAGTAGGGAAAGAATAGCTTTTTTGTTTTAAACTATTTTTGAATATAATTATTGTAAAACGCAAAACATCATTGAAGGAAAAATCGATTTCAAAACCAATAATTTTGTTTTGTTCGTTGTCATAATTCAACTAATAAAAATATGTTCGTTGTTGTAAATTAAAAGAATAAATGCGTTTTATCTTAAAATTGTATTTCAGTCGTTTCATTTTGTAGCAAATCTTAAAATAGGCATGGATATCATAAAGAGCTTCAGATGAGAGTTGAAACAATTCTTTTAAATTAGTCAATAAAAGTTTTATTTTTAAAAATTAATAAATTTCTTTTAAGGCATTATTTGCTTGCACTTTTTAGATATGCAATTAAATCAGCACGTTCATCGGCTTTCTTTAAACCAGCAAAGACCATTTTCGTCCCAGGTATGTATTTCTTAGGATTTTCTAAATATGCAAAGAGAGTATCATCATTCCATATTACACCCTTATTCTTATTAGCATCTGTATAAGAGTAGCCGGCAGCTTGTCCAGATTTTCGACCAAATATGCCATGAAGATTAGGTCCAACCTTATGTTTGCCACCACTTTCAAGTGTATGACATTGAGCACAACGTTGGATGAAGATTTTCTTGCCATTTTCTACATTTCCAGGTTGAATTCCCATTTTGAAGTCAATTTAAACAAATTAATTAAAAATTTACATAAGTTTTTATACTTTATTTTTGTTTCTTTATGAAACGTAGATCTAAGCCAGTCGAAATTTTTTTTTTAAAAAAAGAGAAAGAGAAGTGTTTTTTTTACAAGGACTGTTTATTCCTCGATTACTTGCTTTTTATTTTGTAAACTTTTTACGCATTTTACTAAAAACAATTCTTTTACAGATGTAAAATTGTTTAAAAATATAAACATTCTTTTTCTTATGTTTTCTAAAATGGTAGGGAAGAAATCAATTTTATTTTTATGTATAAGATATAAATGCCTTTATGTCCACTTAAGCGTGAATACATAAGAAGCATTTAAAGTGAGACCCTAAACCGGTTTTTACTGTATATTCTTTGACTTTGTAGCCTGCTTTATGTGAAATAACCGTTATACACAATTTCAAATAAAGGTCAAATGTGCAAACGAAAAATGGCATTATAATGGAGAAAATATAGAGGTTGTAACGGAATTCAAATATCTAGGAGTTATTTTCACGCAAAACCTGAGTATGGAAAAACATCTGAAGGAAAAATTAATGAAGGCAAAATGTGCAATCAGTGCTACATGGAATAGATGCTTTCATAACAAAAGTATAGCACACAGCAGTAAATTCAAATTATTTGAAGCGATATCAGCATCAATCCTTTTCTACGCAGCTCAGACATGGGGTACAAGGCAGAACGATACGGTCGAAAATCTTCTACGATACTACTGCAAAAGAATCTTCCAGCTTCCGCGTAGCACACCTAACTACGTTATCATGTTAGAAACAGGAATCTCGCCATTGTTCATTCGAACATTAAAAATGCAAGTGGATTATGTCACGAAAGTCTTGAAGATGGATGATAATCGACTACCTAAAATAGTAGCTCTTGAAGTCATAAGGACAAAGACAAGTTGGTGCGCTGATTGGTTGGAACTTGCTTCAGAATGGGGGATAGTCTTAAACCTGTGCAGTGAAGAATTAGAAACTTCGCTTTATCAACTCATTGCTGCAGTGGACTTAAAACATCGTGATAAATATATAAATGAGGCAACAGGATCTATCTACAGACAACTATACAGCCAATTGAATCATAACCTGGAGGAGAAAAATTATTTTAGGGATGACAATAGTACAGCCGAGATTTCAATGATGGTTAAACTGCGGAGCGAACTTATGCCACTGAACTACATACCTCATAGAGATGATTTACCCATTGTGTGCTCTTTGTGCAACTTAGGTGAAAGAGAAGATAATTTTCACTTTATGGGTAAATGTCCGATCTTAAGAGAAATCAGAAGGGATGTATTCGGAAGTGACATGTTGACACAAAGTCAAATTATACAACTGCTTAACAATATGGATATACAAAAATTATACAAATACTGCAGGCTAGCTCTTCTCTACAGAAACAAAATCATAAATGAAAGCTTCTAAGATAAACTAATTTTTTTTTTTTTTTTTATAAATATATTTTGCAAAAATACATACGAATTATTGCTCAAAAACAAATTTTCATATTATGTGAAATTTTCATGTGTTGTCAACTAGGCAGACGGCAAAATGCCATGCTTTTATGTTTTTGTAAATTAGGAATTTAATCATTGAAAAAATAATAAAACCAATCTAAATCTAATCTAATCAAATAAAGGTCCCACCAAAAATTGAAAATTTAAGAAGTTATTTAAAATAAACACTTATTATACATGAATAAAGATATTGCCAGTTTTAAAGAAAAAACTTTGTTACAATATTCGGAAAATATGGTTTTTGAAATAAATGATTTGTATTGTTCTTTACCTCAAAAAGTAATTTTTGTCAAATCCAATATAATAAAGTTTGACAAAAGAAACAAAATGCAAAAAATCAAGTCCAAAAGTTTCTCCATATTTCCGCTGAACTAACGGAAAGGCTAGTAGCGTTAAGGAAGATATGATTACCAACACGAAGTTGGTTACAAGCAGTCCATATCTAGTAGGTCAATGTTTGAAAGCCGTAACAAGTTTAACTGCAAATTGTTGAATGGGTAAGAACATAACAGTATATGTAACGTTCCCTCTAACATCAGTCCTGAAGCCATGTTTTATTTTGGAAATCTATATTTATCGCCTCCTCGGAGTTTAAATAACTCTTCTCAAATCCTTAAAATCATTTAAAAAAGAAAGTTTAAAATGAAGTTTTATAGTTTTTAAAAATCAAAATGACGTTTCGTCTTGGATACAAAATCAGTGTGCGACTATAATAAGCGGCACCTAGTGGCAACAACGGCATTAGCTTGTGCGGTGTTCTTTTACTAAACCTTGATATATAAAACTTCATCACATTGCTTCTACAGCAAACGTAAAATAAACTGCTTCATGATAATCCCATAGATTTTATATTCAAAGATTTTGTTTCCAGTTTTCTTTTTATGTATTAAAATCAATTTCAATTGTACATGAAATTGGGTCAGTGAGAAGTTTTGCTATCACACTATACTGGCAGCACTGAATATCAACAGCCAGTGGCTGTCAGTTTCTTGTTTTTGTTTATTTTAAGTTGTCAGTGGTCTTGTGCGCATAAATAAATTAAATACAAAAAAAATAATATCTTTTTCAAACGGAGGAACACTGTGGTTGCGTTAAAAATGTTGGAAGAAGAATTTTTCGAGATGGCAGAAACTGCAACGATGGTTTATTTGGCGGGGTGTGTGTTGGAAAGCATCAGCGACCATGATGACGACAGGAGAAAGCGTCGACCGCGTAGTGTTTGGCAGAAGAAATGGTTGAATCGCAGGGAAAAGGAAGGGTTTTGTGCCAAGCTGCTCATGGAATTACGGGAAGAAGAGCTGGAGCTATATCGCATCAATACCAAAATTTGACAGTCCATGTTGCAAAAATTGAAATGTAAAACAAAAATGTGTAAATGTTCAGTATGACTTAATTTAACTCTAAATAGCGTTTATTAATAATATTAAACATTTATACACTAACATATCTTGAAACATTCAGCCCTATCATGAATTCCATCGTAATCGCAAATTTTTACGAATCCCGAAACCCTGTATCATGTAATTATCGATGTAATTCATGATAGGGCTTCTTATTATTTATTTAAAATTTTGTTTCCTTTAATAAAGCATCAAAAGCAATCTCGGGATAAGTAAATTTATCTGACTTATTATAAAATCAACTTTAAAACTAATTTTTATTGTTGCTGAATACGTTTCTTTCAGTATATCACTTCAATGCATCGCTGAATGCGTTCCAAAATTGTTCTGTCTAGCTACGTTCAGATGGCGCATAAATTGCTTTTCGTATTTGACAGATACTTTCATTTTGAAAATAAAAACTGAAACTGAAACTGGCGGCATCATTTTCAACGGATAACACAACTCGACTGATTCCTTAATTTTCGTATTAAATATCAAAAATGCACAAATTAAAGAAAAAACCACCAAGTAGGGAACAATTGCCAGCTTTATTGAAAGAAGTTCCAGAACAATATCAAGAACGTATCTTGGAAATGTCCAAGAAAATGATGTCCCATCCAGCTTACGGGCGGCCGTAAGTACATCTTCGCTTTGCTTCCTTTGATAAATTTCTTAAACTAAAAAACCCTGTTTATAGTTATGATTGGTCAACAGATGACTTTGAACTTGGAGCACCTTTGGGTCGAGGTAAATTCGGTCGTGTTTACATTGCCCGAGAGCGGCACAGCAATTACATGGTTGCCATGAAAGTCATGTTCAAGTCGGAATTGCAAAAGGGAGGCGTACAGAGACAGGTTTTAAGGGAAATTGAAATTCAGTCGCGTTTAAAGTGAGTTTTCCTTCAACATTTCCTATTTCTCGTAATTTATAGCTTGTAAATCTTTATTTTAATAGACACCCGCATATTTTGCGTCTTCTCACTTGGTTCCATGATGAGTCCAAGATCTACTTGGCTCTGGAAATTGCTTCGGAGGGTGAGCTTTACAAACATCTCCGAAACGCCCCGGGTCATCGTTTTGATGAACTCCGTTCAGCTAAATACACCTACCAAGTTGCTGACGCTCTCAACTATTGCCACATGAATAACGTCATTCATCGAGATCTCAAGCCAGAGAATATCCTCCTTACATCCGATGATAATGTTAAGCTAGCTGACTTTGGATGGTCAGCTCACACAATGTCAAATAAGTAAATTCATTTTTATGAAACCATTTATTTCAATTAACTGATTTGTATTTTATTTTTTAAGACGAAGAACAATGTGCGGAACTCTGGACTACCTTCCGCCAGAGATGGTTGACGGTACAAGCTATGATGACTCTGTAGATCAATGGTGTCTGGGAATACTGTGCTATGAATTCTTAGTCGGAAGTCCACCATTCGAATCGAACAACACCGAATTGACTTATGAAAAAATTCGTCGACTTGAGATAAACTATCCCAAGCACATGAGCTCAGGAGCAAAAGATCTAATTTCAAGAGTAAGTTCACCACTTTCTATAATTTTCCATTGTATACAATAATTTTAATTATTTTGTGTGTTTCAGCTTCTTAGGAAGAATAATTCAGCTCGTATAACACTTGTTCAAGTAATGACGCACCCATGGGTCAAGGAAAACATGCAGAAGCGTAATGCGTTGTTACAAGGAGCGAAATAGTTTAAAAAAAGAACCATTTTGTTTTACTTGTCTGATTATACCTAATTTATAAAACTTTAAGAAAACTTACATTCAAATGTTCGAACTAGAATTAACTGTTTCTTTTGTTTGTTTAATATTTAATTTTTTTGATTTAATAAAATTTTATAAACGGTTTCGTGCTCCACAATAAGTGCAAAGCCATTGTCGATGAATATATTTGTTGCTTTTTCTTTGTTTTTATGGCATTGCATTGTGCACCTAAGGTCAGTGATTTTTGAAAAAATGAACGAGAATAATACGCCTATTATGGTTTGTGGTTTGGCGAATCGAACGTTCGAAGTGAGATGTTTTCATTAGCGAACTAAGACATTCGACATACCACGGTTGGCGAACTTTAAAATACGAGTTCGAAATTCATTGCTATCATACAAACAAAATATAAGAGACATAAATAAACGTATACCTACTCATGAAATTTAAAAAAAAATCTGTTGAGTTAAAATTAATAATTTTTATATTTAATAAAAATACAAAATAATAAGCAACAGAGATTTGTTTTTTAGAGAAAACGAAAACTACAGAATAAAAGTAAGAATGCTTCGACTGCGCAAGAATATTCGAGACCTCCCTAATCTTCTTTAAGTAAAACAAATATTTTGTACTGCACGTTCTTTTAATTCTAATTAATTTCTTTAGTCTCAGATCATATTTTCGAATGAATAAGGAAGCGTTTGTTTTCGTATTACACACCTCCTCAATCCCTGCTATATTAAAATTAGCTTGTGCCCTTAGATTAGTGGGAATTATGAGAGCAGCGAAGGAATTGGTTTTGATTTAGACCTATCACAATACTCGGTTTCCTTAGTATTAAAAGAAGTTGTTTGTGCAATTGAAGACAAATTACGTCCAACCTGGATCACTCTTAACATATCATCCAATGAAAAACAAAACGCACGAAACTATTTTTTTTTTCAACGACGAGGTTAGCAGGAGTATTGGATGTGTTGACGGAACCCATATAGGGATCGTTGCTCCGACTGAGTCGCGTCATCAGTATCCTAACAAAAAAGGATATTATAGTTTAAACGGAATGATAGCAAGCTTTTTCCTTGAGAGTAGCTTTTGGTTTTTAAGGCGTGTGACCATAAATTGTGTATTCGTTATGTTGACGCAAGATATCCTGGATCGACCCATGATTCCTTTGTATGGAACTGCAGTAATCTTAAGTTAGTTCTTGAAACGTGGTATGAGAGAGGAGAATGTTCAGTGTTCCTTGGTAGTATTTATATTTTATATATATACATAATATATTTATATTTTTATTTTGTCGTTCAATAATTTGTTCTTAATTTTAAGAGACGCCGGTTATCCTCTATCGTCCTGTTTGCTCTCTCCTTTCAAAAACGTAAGTTCTGGTTCAATGCATTCTTTATTCAATAAGCAACACGTGAAAGGCAGAAATTCAATAGAAAGGACTATTGACGTTCTAAATAGTCTATTTCGCTGTCTTTAAAATGAAAGGAAAATGCATTACGCTTTATCGGGTTTACCAGTCTTTTTCATTGAGCACTTCAATGTCTTGTAAGACGGTTAATTAGTCCTCTGAAATTTAGCTAGATTAACCAAAGCACGTACCTTCTGGCCTTACAGCCTTTTGAAGTCCAAGCAGTTCAACCACAGCTTTTTACAAAGGAGTTAAGGAAACTTGAGAGTATTAACCGCCACTAGTTGCCACCACTTCGGCTTTATTCATCGCAAGTTTTCTTTTGATTTTAAGTTTATAATCCAGCCAAACCTGTTAAATTTATAACAGTTTTTTTTTTCAAATTATTATTTCCTTGTGCCAAGTGAGTTAAGGGTTGTAGCAAATTGGTCCCAATATTCCTTTTGGTTTTTTTCGGAAGAACCAACCTCTACAACACCTCTCGCTAGATTCGGGATCGTTTTTATCATTTCGACTAGCTTTTTGAACCGATTTTTATTAGTTCTCTTGCAGCTGAATGAAAGTTCATTGATTCATGTTATTTTATAAAAGAAATGTAATATTCATATGTACTTATGTGCATTGTTTTATTTTCATGACAATTCTTCTACATAAGCTTCGACCTTTTCTCACACAATATGAACGTTCGACAAATAATAATACGAACGACGCACGTTCAAATCAACGAACATTCGATAACGGCAATAGAGTGAGATGAATCTTCGAAAAATGTATGACATTTAAGTCGAATCAACGGTTCTCAATATTTTTCAAGATCTTAAGTTTCTTGCAAGGACTCTTCTTTGCTTGTTTTGGTTGGGGATTCGAGTTACAATTTTAGCTTGAGCTGATACAACGGACAATGATCCAAAATATGGGTAAAGTGAAGTTGTTGGAATGGAGCAAGTAAGGGGATTGTTTTTGTTGAGTAGGTTCGAATTGTTAATAGGATTTTAAGATTGGCTCCAGTTTTAGTCAATCAAGCAATCCGGGGGAATACCATTGACTTATTCTCATCGGTCACCGCATAAGTGGTGCCCAGAGCTTGATAGTTAATAGAAAGTTAATAATCCAAATTGACTATTAAAATATTAAAAATCGACGATAGCCTTTCGCGATTCCACCCCAAAATCGAATTGCAGAATATGGCCTTTTAAGTATTCCACATTTGGATTCATTTCAAAAACTTCTTCAAATAATTCCAGCCAAATCAACAGGATCATTCACGAGTTTAAAAAGTTTATAATTCTATAGCGACAATTTGAGATTTTCCCCTATATTTTCAATTTCATTTCTAGTAAAAGTTAGATGCAGAACCAAGCTCACTTTGTTCCTGTTCTTTATACATGGGGCCGAATTATCACAAGCGATTCGCCTACAAAAATAAGCGAATGTGACTTTTTCGCATTACTGTTTGCGATTCGCCAAGTTGACGTTCGCCTTAAACTTCAAAAATTTGGCGAATTGAAATGTCGTTGTATTACAATTGGCGAATGCTCTCCTTTATTTTTCAACTGTAATTCTTGGTGACTTTGAAAAAATCAGTTTTTTTGAATTCGAAGTAGTTGTCTAGATATTTTGTTGCGACATGAAAAAAATGATTTAAATCGACAAAGGTAAGAACAAATTAAATAGTTATTAAATAAATTATAATTACAACTTTTATTGGTATATCATTAAAAGAACCATCAACGCCCAGTTCTTAAAGTTGGTGGAGCAAATGGAGACATTGCCAAGGGTGTTGGGATGTTTGGATCATCAAAAAAAACAAGCCCAATATTAGGATTCGTTTGCCCTTGAGCTAAACGCATTGGGACCTCCTATACGAGAGGGTAAACAGTGGCATACGGTACGTAACAAAAAATATTATTATTATTATTGTTTTTTTATTGCATATTCCTTCTCTAAACCCTGATTAGGCAGTTCTTAATGGAACGATTAAATCCGGTAGTAGAGGTTATCCTGAATCTCCTAGAATTTATAAGATCAAAAAATTGTTTAAACACATGCTAGTATAAGAGTATGATTCACATACCAAGATATTTTGACCGCTCTCCATTTATCCACCACCTTTCCAACAAATCCTTTAACGCACTATGATTCTACACAAACGAGTCATGCGTAGAACTAGGATATCTAGCAACAATAAATCTTATTACTCTTAAAAAGAAAAAGATTTACCTAAACATCAAGATTCCATTTTATCATTTAAGCTGTAAAAACCTTTTCTATTTAAATATTGGTGTTGTAACTGAGCAGGAGCTAATGATAAAAATGTGAATTCCGTCTACACATCCAACTATCCCTGGTGAGCCTACTCTTTGAAAAAAAAAAATAGTTTCTCGATTCTTCTTTTCATTAATGGGCATATCTGCATCAACCCAAACTGGATAGATTCTTACTTCTAGCAAATTAAGAACTTCGCTTAAGACAACAAAAACTGTAGGTTGGGAGAAATCTAGCTCAGTCATTTCCTACACTATTTTGATAACTTCCACATCCGTGAAATCGTAGTGGGCACGCAAGTCTTAAAATTGGTGGAATTGCAGAACTTTGAGTCGTTTGAAATCCTGAACTTTTCTGACTTAAAATATATTAAAATGCTTGCTTGCTAAGCCGAAAGTATAACACAAATTTATGAAAAAAATCTAGTTAAATTTTATCAAAGTAATTGTTAATTTTCTTACAAATTATCTGGTACTTCCAGTGGGTTGGAAGCATCCCTTAAACTTCTCCTCAGTCTGCAGATCATGATTGTTTCTTCTTTATTTGTTACTTCTTCATTTTCATCCTCGAAAAACAAATCAACGCTGCTAACCATCTTTATTTTCATTTACTTTTTTCACAAAAAACAATATTCTTCAATCTGACTTTTATAAATATTTATGACAAAGAATAACATTTCACTTTCAGTTTTTAATGTTTTCAGTTTTGTTTTCAAAAACGAACTACGGAGTTCGCCATTGGTAATACCACAAAACTGTTAATTCGCCAAAACATTCGGCTCTAGGCGAATTTTCGACTCGCGTGTGATAAAACGCCCCATGACATCCACCACTTAAGAAATGTAAAATTCTTCCTAAATTTCCCAAAAATAAAAAAACATTCGGTTTATCGTTTTTGTCTATTATTTTGCTTTTATTGATTCGTTCAACAATTCATTTTTTAGTCCACCTCTCAATCGACTCAGCTCTCTCTTGAAATAATATATGTTTTCTTATAATTAATTAATTATAACTTTTTTTGTTTTTGTTTTAATATTTTTACATGTGTGTTCTTTTATTGAAAAATAAAAATGTAAAATAAATTATTATAATAATAATAAATATTATAGACTACAACAGCACTGTTTACGACCGACAATAGGCTATAATTCGAAATTATTGTTGATTAAATATGTTTTCGTTATTTTTGTTTTTCTTTTCAATTTGGAGGTTTTTTGAATGTAATTGTTTTAATTTAATCATTAAAATTTACCTAATTGATTTATGTATTTTTATATTATTTTGTTGTTGGTTGTTTTTGTATTGACAATAACGACGATGGGGTGTTAAATTTACAGGCTCAACAAAAGAGATTCCCACTCAGAACATAATAACACCTATGTCCTGTGTGTTGCATTCGCATAAATCTCTTTTATCTTACCGTTAATATACATGTATTTATATACTGGCGGTGTTATTTGCAGTTTTTGTGTGTTTTGTTTTTGTTTTTTAATTTAACTTAAAATTTACTTAGTTGCAGACTTAAGGTAAGCGATGAGATCTCCACGTTCGTTGGCTTTCTTGAGACCAGCGAAGATCATCTTTGTGCCAGGGATGTATTTCTTGGGGTTTTCCAAGTATTCAAAGAGGGTATCCTCATTCCAGGTGATTCCTTTCGATTTGTTGGCATCTGTGTAGGCAAATCCGGGAGCTTGACCGGTCTTGCGGCCGAAAACTCCGTGTAGATTGGGTCCGACCTTGTGCTTGCCGCCGGCTTCAACGGTATGGCATTGGGCGCAACGTTGGACGAAGATTTTCTTGCCCTTTTCAACATCACCAGCTGGAACTCCCATTTTGTATTAGGTTTTATAGGTTCTGTAAGGCTCTGAAAAAAACATCAAATTATTAATAAAGTAAAGTTATAAAGTAGTAATAAAGTAGTTGTGATGTTAATGATTATGAACCTAAAGATAAGTCGTAATTGAATTGCTTTTAAGTTGTCTACTTATACAAGTGCGATAGGAATCATTTAAAATGAAAATACGATAGATAACACAATCGATTGAAGTAAAGATAGTACAAAATATGTACTATAGGTATTTTTGTTTAAATAATTTTTAAAAGAATTTTATTTAAAATACTAAAATAAATAACTAACTGAAAGAAGTGAACTTGGGAGTCCTATGCAAGTTAAAAATCAATTGATCGATACATATATACAAAAAGAATTAGTTGGCACACTCGCATTTATCACAGTTCAAGTCTTGCCACTATTACATAATGCTCAACACCTACTTTAAGTCAATAATATCTTCAAGCATTTCAAATTAAACTAGGTACAATGGGGCTTTGGTAGTTTAAACTTTTAGAGACCGGCCCCTACTTAAACTATGGACGTGTTCCAATTATTTGATACTTTTTCTCCGAAGTCAATATTTGTGATGAAGAAACTGAAAATCATGATTACGAAACCATTCACACAGGTTTGGCAAAAATTATAGGAAAGGGCTTTATTATATTAATGGTTAATATATTATCAAATAAGTAAATTAAGACTTTCAAAAGGTCAGTGTGCACTCACTTTATATAGAGAATTACAGTTGAACTGGTCAAAATATTGGGAACACACGAAGAAAAATCTTTTTTTTTGGTCGGGAATTGATTTAGGAAATTATGTGAGATTGCAAGACAAGGCCGAAGTTCAGCAATTCCATGCAAAAGGACAAAAGAAACCAGAAGATGAAATGGCTTTTATAGACCAGGCCACTATAAAATACAAAAGTTTAAGCTTTAAGGCATAAGGCAGGGCAAAATGCACTTTGAAATGTTTAAACAAAAATTAATTTGTTTGGATTGGATTGAAAAATGTTTTTTCATCTTCCAATGTGAAAAACTTTTAACCTCAACCGTAATTTTAAAACTTGAATTTGAGGCTATTTCTTTTATTTGATTATAAGCATTATTTGTCATAACCTGATTAATTTGAAAAGAGTCATACATGTTGGCAAATATAGGCTTTTGATTGGTATTCTTAATTAATGGCTCTAAATTTCTGTTGAGAAAAATTCCATGACAATATTAAAGGAAGAATACCTAAGGTTAGCGAATCTTTGGAAAATTATTGTTACTGAAATATGATATTCAACTTAGTGTGAAAAGTAACATTCAGCACTATTGTGAGTTTCACGTGAACAAGATTCCACCCGAAAAAAGTCCATTTTTTCAATTCGCCTATTGTGAGTTTCGGGCGAAAAAATATTCATGTTCGAAAGATTTCCCTTTTGGGAGCACTCAATTCGGGCGGAATGAAATTTCATTTTGGGGCTAAAATTTCCACTTAGTTCTTAGAGGTGAACAGAAGAACAACAAATTTTACAATGTAAGTTATTTTTATTAATTGTAGTTGCAAAAAACAAAATAACTTTATTGTTTGTATCTGTATGTATATGTATGTGCAAATCAAAGCAATATGCTGCTAAACAAGATGCAGGAAAATCTAGAAATCGCAAGAGGTTTTGTCAACAAAAGTAAAGACAAAATAAATGCATTTTGGAAGCAGAGCTTAATAGCGCTTGGCCTTCAATCAAGACAGAGTTCGAATGGAGGAATGTAAGAGTTCAATTTAATTCACAGTGCTGAAGACTGACCAAAACAAATCACATTTTAATTAGGCTTGGAACGACCAAACCAAAACAACGGAAAGAGGAATAGGAGGTGGACCTAATAGGACACTAAAATTCTCTCCTGCTGAAGAAGCTATCTTCCAGTTTGGTTGTTTCTTCAAACCCGGCTGGGTTAAATCTACCCAAAAAAGAGAATTTTCGAAAATATGGAAAATGAAATTCGAATTCAAGATTTTTTGGACGAATTTGAAAAGGATGAGCAACATAACCAACAGAGTGCTGATGTTATAACCTATTCACTTTCTGATCCTATTCTATTCTTGCTTTAACCAGTCAAACCACCAAGAAAAAAAAAATATTTGCAAAATGAGTACCCAAGAAGTTGTTATGGAGGAACTTCAAATGCATAAAGAACTTTGTGACAAAGTGGGTGAAGCAATATCCATCATGAAAGATCATAACAACAATATAAATACAAAATTGTATACAAAAAACTTAACATTTTCTTTTTATTGTAAGTTATAAAATACTTCTTTTTATTAATCCTTGACGGTGTCAAAACAAAAATACGATTCACTAGGGTTGTTTCTTTTCTAGAAACGAATACTAACATACCAAAAAACGAACGAAAGTGAAATTATGAATATCCACTTGCGCAAATAGTTTTGTTAGTGCTGATAAATTGATTGAGGTGGTTTTGAAAGTGTCTTGTCGTACGCAGTTTAACAGGAACTTGCGGACCTACATAAATTTGATTGCGTTTTTATG
Organism: Eupeodes corollae; assembly: GCF_945859685.1. Lineage (NCBI taxonomy): Eukaryota > Metazoa > Arthropoda > Insecta > Diptera > Syrphidae > Eupeodes > Eupeodes corollae. The sequence continues at coordinate 135,707,012 of NC_079149.1, forward strand.
TTCATCAAGAAATATAGGTTCAGATTTCATTCTCTGTTTTAATCAGAGATGAGGAAATTTATTACGAACTCAGTTTGCTGAACACGACAATTATTCGAACTGTCAGTGAAATTCTATTCGGGCGAAACTCCCAATAGCTTTTTAAATTCGGTGCGAACAAAAATATTTCGGGTGAATAATTTTTCGGGCGAAACTCACAATAAGGCTAATTTTTCAATTAAATAAGAAAAGGATTTTTCAATTGAATATTAATGTTAATTCATTGACGTGAATAAAATTTTGTTTGGAATATTTGGCAATGATTTTACATAATTTCATTAAAATGTTCGTAAAGAAAGATTAATTGTCAAACTGGAAAAAAACAAATAAATAATATTTCAATATAACACAAATTTAGAGATAATCTTTAGCTTGCTTTTGTAGATAATACATTTTTTGTATTTTCTACGCGGCCAACTGAAGAAGAACTGAAAGTCCATGTTTTAAAATTTGAGTTGGTTTAAATTGTCTTTAAAAGAAAGCAGTTGACTGCAAATTAAGTCAATTTAGCTTTCGGAACCTGCCTAATGTCAAAAATATAGCTTGATATTTTGCTTATACAAAGAATCCAGTTTCTGGGTGACCTAAGCTCTTATTTAAAATTTAATTACAAAATTATAGGTATTTTGAAAGTTAGTCGATGGGAGATTTAATTCCCTAAACCACCCATGTTTTTTGTAGTTTTAGAGCTTGATCAGCCTCTTGAAGCTTGCTTCAAATAAACTCCAAAGCCTTGACAACCTACATACATACAATACTTTTTAATAATCATAAATTAAGGCACAGTAATAAATTATTTACCATGAAACAAAACCAATTATTAATTATATGGTTGAATTTTAAATTTGTATCCCTACATACATAATATGTACCCATATGAAGTTTTGTTCCTATTATTCTAGCCATAGCTACTTTCTAGTTGTGTTCATAAAAATAGCATTGCTGGTCACATTTTATTAGATTGTCAATTATTTAAATAACGGAAATTCTTACAAAAAAAATTAACATGTTACTTGCATCGAACGGTGTTACGTTTTCATATTAGAGACTTTTAGCTTGAAGTTATACTCTACTTTTCCCGGTGAACACCGGATATAGTGTTCATAAAAATAGCAGTGCTTTGGTTTTATTATTATTATTACTATAATTTTCTCAACAAAAATTATTCCCGTTTTCTTATAAATGTTTTCTCTTTAGCTTCTTTCGAACTGTTAATTTACAAAGCTGCTATCTACTTTTATTAAATTATTGGGGTATTCTAGATCCGGTGCAACCAAAAAGTGCAAAATTGAGAAATTTTATTTTTTTTTGTAAATCGTGAAGAAACCTTTTCTAGTCTTTAGTTTGAAACTGACATTTGTCATGACAAAAAAAATAAATTTTTTTAATTTAAATTTGTTTTACTTATTTCAAAAGTTGTACACCGCGGTTTTTTCTGTTACAATAGTTCCAGAATATTGCAAATGTTTTTGTTTTAGTGCAAGCAAATGTTACACTTTTGCAACGATATAAGAACATTTTCACCGAATCGTGAATACCCCTATTATTTTATTAAATAAAAATGTATGTTATCAAAATAAAGATTGTGATTCTTAATTGAATCTTTAATGAAAATGTATTCATAGTCAAAATCTTTAAATTCTCAATTCTGAACTTAAATAAACTTAAATTCCCCAAAGACAACTTGTACTTTATAAAAAAATATAAATCTTTAAATTTAGTTTTTTTTTTTAATTTAAAAAGACAAAAATGAGTAAATAGTAACTTAGCAAAAAAGAAATAATAAAAAACTTCTTTAAAATTGTGGTTCGAATTACGGAGGTTCTACTGTACATATTAGCTTCTACAAAAAAATCGTTAGTTCTATAAATATTGACTTCTATGTCTTTTGCACTGAAACATGTTAATATTAAAAAAGTTACAATACAAATTATTTTATGAACGGGGATTTATGTCCAATTAAATATAGGCAAGGTTATTTATAAATACTTAAAGGACAAGATAATAAATTTATCGTTGATAATCTTTATTACACTTGAAAATTTAGTACATTTACTAAAACAAACAATATAATTTACAAGATACAAGACGATCGGAGTTGTTAGGTTTTTTATTTACATTTTCTGTTGCAACATTTTCATGATAAATATTAACAAACAAAAAGTAAAAAGTTGTTTCTACAACTAAATTACCTACTTGTAGGTACCTACATAGTAAAGAAGATAGTGATAGCTCATTCCTGATAGTAAACGGCCTATCTATGCGGAAATATGAATTCAAGGTTGGTTAGATAGTGTTAAGAGCATTAGTCTGTGTCTTTGATAATCCACATTTAAATTTTCAGAACTAGTTACCTAACAGCCAACAAAAAAAAAGAAATCAATTTTTGAATTCCTAGATAAGTACCTTCCTGCTTTTTAAAACTCGGCAGGTTAATCTAATCTATACCTAGACAGTGCAAAATACAAATAAAAACCGAATAAAATTCCCCATAAATTATTATCACACGTGACAGAATTTAAAAGGTACAAAAATATTCACAAGTCAAATATTCTCAACGTCAGCTTTTTGGGTTCAAACTGACAAAAGAAAAAACACAAAAAAAAAAACGAAACATGTAGCTAAGCAAAGGGGTTATGACGTCAGCAATTCAGAGGAACTCTCTAGACAGAGACTTTAACGACAACGACAACGCCAACGTCACTATCGTCATAGCTACTGCTGGCTGATCGTTTGAATTTTGAACCTTGCTAGCACTAGAAGTGTTATATCACGAGATCGCACAAAGTTCTTGAGTGATATTATTAATGAGCTAATAAAAAAAAAACAACACTTCCATGCTAAACAATTGCTAATTCAAATAAAGGTCTCAGCTTTTATTTTCTGTTCTAGTTGTGAGCAGAGATGAGTATTTACTTCATATGTAGCAGATCTACTTCATTAATTTATTTGTATGTATCTGCAACGTAGCAACTTATTTCTGCTTCGTTTTAAAATTTTGTCTAACGCACAAAATTTCATTTAAGATGTGTTAAATTGATTCATTGTGCCTGTCATTCGCTGCATTTATGTATGTGCATCTGCGGCAATAAAGAAAATTGAATTTCAAATTGAGACATACTTACAAGATGTTTATTTTTATTTTTCTCACAGTTCTAAACGACAAACTGAATTTTGTGAATTTCAAGAAGCATTTAACCTTCAAATACATACAATTTTACGTCTAGGTAAAACTAGGTGGTGTATTTTTTTTTTTTTTTTTCATTATCTGCTACATATTTTACAAATCTACTTCGTTTTTTTGGGCAAAATGTTTCACTTTTCTTGCTTAGCATTCTCATCCCTGGTTGTGAGGTGTGTGTATTTCACAATCACATAACACTATTACGCATAATAGGAAACTTTTTCCTATTCTTTTTGTAACAAAAAAATAAAAATTGCATTCCACTTTGGTAAAAAAAAGGGAAGAAAAGAAAAAATTGATTTTCCAACCTTGAGAATTGAGAATAAACAAGATTAAGAGGAAAATTTTATGTGTTACTAGAGCAAGAGCCAAGAGCTAGTGCAAGAGTGCGAACTGGCCAAACGCCAATGCGCAGTTGTCCTCAGCACACTTTTTCATTTTTCCCATCTCTGTACCCGACTCGTTGTCTTTTTGCACATGTCCAATCCGATGTACCCCCACAGTATGTAACTCTGGGTATGTCTATATCGTTCTATACTATTGTTACGTAAGGTGGGTGAGATGATTGAATATTTAAAGATTTCAGGGTTGAATTCGATTTTGATTTGTGTTTAATAACATTTTTTAATTGAGAAAATTAAAATTTTTTAACCAAAGGACAACAAAAAGAAACTACAAAGAGTTTAAACACGTGGTTGTTCCTAGAACCAACTTGTTCCCTCTTTATGGGGGTAAAACAAGTATTCAAGCACTGCTTGCGAATTATTCATCAACTCAAATCACACAATCAAACAAAATTCTAGGAAGTTAATTTTTATTGCAAAGTTCCTAGCTTTTTACTTTGAGTCACAATTGAATGAAAATGTTGATAACTTTTATTGTAAATGACACCCAAGGACAGTTAATAAATTTTTATATAATAAATGAACTCAGAACGCCCCATAAGTTAGATCAAAAATGAGAATTATGTAATTTTTGCAAACGTATCAAATTCAAAAAACACTTAAACTTTCATTCGTACTTTTTTTTGTTGTTTATGATCGGTTTTAACGATAAAAGTAAATTTCAATCAAAATCACAATAACAAGTTAAAATAATTTAAGATCAGAAATGAATATTGAAAATTGCACAAGTTGATGAAATTATTAGGAAGAAATTCTATTCAACAAAGGTCAGGTACTTACATTGAACACAAAAGATACAATTCAACTGTGGCGAGACAAATTGAAAAACTGTTGTGGACAGCAGAAAAAAAGTCAGCCAAAAGTTAAACGGAGATTTGCGGCGAATTGGATGTTAGGTGTTTGAATGCGTCTGCGCTGAAATGGAATGCCAAAAGAGCGACATCTATTGGACAATGGAACAGTAAAATGGTAATAAATTGTACGCAGACAGGGCAAAGTTAAAGCACATTTTAGTAATTTGTCATCAATTAAATAACACCATTAAATAATAATAAATAGAAGAAATCAGACTAATAAAATAAATAAATAAGGTGGCGCAACAGTCCGTTGAGAACTAAGGTTTAGTGACTTACAACTCTCAAACATTCCTGTGTGCGGGTAATGTTTTCAGTGATGGAGGGGAGTAGTGACAAGGGCGGATCCAGGCTTTTCATCAGGGGGGGTCACACAATTCGATGAGTTTTTACTCTCCGCTTGAAAATGTTCTTTAATGTTTTGTAAAGGAGGCTAACAATATTTCAATTGCTCAAATGACAACTTTAGTTATTAAGTTATTTTAGAACACTATTGTCGAGAAAAGTATGGTCTAACTATTTAATGTATATGACTCCCTACATATGAAAGCATTCCCAGCAGGGATGAGAATGCTAAGCAAGAAAAGTGAAACATTTTGCCCAAAAAAACGAAGTAGATTTGTAAAATATGTAGCAGATAATGAAAAAAACACAAAATATACCACCTAGTCTTACTTAGACGTAAAATTGTATGTATTTGAAGGTTAAATGCTTCTTGAAATTCAAAAAATTCAGTTTGTCGTTTAGAGCTGTGAGAAAAATAAAAATAAACATCTTGTAAGTATGTCTCAATTTGAAATTCAATTTTCTTTATTGCCGCTGATGCACATAAATGCAGCGAATGACAGGCACAATGAATTAATTCAAATTATAATTAAATGAAATTATGTGCGTTAGACAAAATTTAAAAACGAAGCAGAAATAAATTGCTACGTAGCAGATACATACAAATAAATTAATGAAGTAGATCTGCTACATATGAAGTAAATACTCATCTCTGATTCCCAGATTCCAAAAGTTTTCTAAATATGTAATATTTAAGAGCTCTCTTGTATCCATTTTCATTTATACAAAGAACGCTAAAAAATTCCAAAATCCAGAAAGTGAGAGAGGATCTGATTTGAAGAAATGCCGGGCTTTTTTGACGAAGGTTTTCGAACTCTATTTTTGGGAGTCTATTATTACTATCGCTATCAGTGTGCTTATTCGTATTTTGATCTTAAAGGAGTCAACAAAACTTATTAAGGAAATATTAGCATTTAAGTACATAATTCAACTAAAAAATTAAATTAAAAGAAATTATGGTAAGCAAATAAGTAGGGAAGAACAGTTTGTGTAGCACTCACAAATTACACGTTTCAGAACCTCTTTTCACTTCAAATCTCAAGAGATTCAAAGCTTTTATACCAATAGATACATATGAAACGTTTATAATGTTTCTCAATTAACAATTAGTTTAACAGAATTGTCATTTTTGTTGTTTTTGGGACAGTTATATTATTAAAATTCGTGTTTAAATCTCAGTTCTAGAGCATCCAAAGCAAATTCACTTCAAAAGTACATTTATTTAAATTTTCAAAATCTTTTAAGATCTTTTGTATTCAATAGAAAACCAATTTTGAAATATATAAAATGCTCGACTGGGTTGCTAGAACTTGCTAATTTCTTCCAAAAAGTCTGTTTAAAAATATTTCCTATATTTTAAGATTTAAAAATGTACCTGCAAAATAAGTTTTTCTCAAAAATTTACCATTTTATTTTTCAAAAAATTTAGATTAACTAATTTTTTTTCGAAAATCATTTTGAAATTTCAAATTTTGTCTTAAAAATAGTTTTGCAAGCACTAAATAAAAAGCTTATAAATACATGTTCATTTAACATTTAAAAGTTGTCAAACAAAATTAATATTTTTCCTAAAAAAATAAATTTTTGATCATAAAAAATCATCATCAATTTAATCATTTGATCATCAAAAGGAGCTTGCACAGAAAGTGAAGATTATTGAAATTAAAAAATCACACAAAAAATGTGTATGGGGACTGCTGTTATTTTTTTATATTAATAAAATAAAAAATAAGCCTTACGCTAATCGGCTGAAAACCTTAATTTCAATCAACACAATTGTCTGGACTGTAGAAGCCAGGAAAACCGATAATAACATGTGATATTAGAAAAAGAAAATATCGTTTTTACCTTTTTTGTCAAAAATCGTTTCATCACATGGTTCAGCGTTCAGCACTGCTTTAGAGCATTTACAACTAGTGTAGTGCAATAATTAATACGTATTTTCTTTAAAAAGAAAACGAGATGCTGACAATATTTAAGCTGGATAATTTCAACTTTTAGCGCAATGAGTTTCGCACATCTACGCCCTACGGCAGTTGGGCTCATCTGTTAGATGCTGTCGTTACTTTTCAAGACGCATGCTTTAGTGGATTACATATTAAAAAAAAAAAAAAAACAAATAGTTCATGATTTGATTTGGGCCCAAAAAGCCTAATATTAAAGTTTTTTTAAATTTTTAATGGTGATATCTCAAAAACCTAGAATGATTTTTGAGTAATAAATAAAAGTATCAGCATCAGAAGAAAATTTTGCAAAAAAAAAATCGTGCACTTTCGTATTTTTTCATAGGTTTATCAATATTCATTTTAGATAAAATATTTATTTTTTTAAAAAGTTTGCTTTTGGAGGAAATTTTTCAATATTTTCTGTTCATAAAATTAAAAATCAATTACAGTTTGTCATTCTATCAAAATAAGGAATGTTGCGCGAGTGTATGGGAATAGAAAAAGTTCAAGAAAATGATACAGAAATAAGGCAATCAAACTTTTAAGCCATTCAGAGCAAAAACTATTAGCAAAAATATTAATTATTTTGAAAATCAAGGACTCAAGAACCGTACTGAATGGATTATTTGTGTATTTCCATTTCCATTTAAGTCGTGAGCTCTGAAATAGTCACATACATATATGATAGTTATCGTATTTTTGTCTGGTTGCTTAAATAGCGAAAAGTTTTGAACGACACTCGGAATGCTTTAAATGTTCTATAATTGTTGTCCTGTAAGTTTTTTTTCTGACCACACAAAGCGTTACCACTTCTAAACAAAAGTGGAAGTAGATTTTAGGAAAAAAGTGAAGTAGATTGAGGAAAATAGAAGTAGATTTCAAAAATTAAGTTTTTCATATTATTCCACATATTTTTAACTTGCATTATTGCAATACAAATTAAAAAAAAGATAGAATTATTTAAACCTTCATATCATATAATTCAATATATTGATGTTACATTAATTAAATTAATTTTTGGTTGTTGGCAATGAAAACGCAAAGACTGGGCTCGTGTTGGTCAAATTAAATGACTATAAGATGTTTTGATTGCAAGAACGAGTTCTACAAGAAATAGTTATTGTAATCTTAAAACAATTTCAGTACATCGACAAATCTTTTATCTTTGTTTTTAGACAAATTGAAAATATCTTTTCATATTGACAAAAAAAAAAATCAAATCCAAAATAACACTAGAGCACAACTTAACACAAATAACATTAACGCTCATGTATCCAAAAAGTCTGTTTAAAACTATTTCCTGTATTTTAAGAATTAAAATGTACCTGGAAAAAAGTTTGTTTTCAAAAATGTAAATGCTATTTGACTTCTCAAGAAAACCTATTTTTTTTTTAATTTGTATTTAAAAATCGTTTTTGAATTTTAGTTTAAAAATATGTTTGGTATATAATTTTGAACTTATTATTAGACGTCTTGCATTTTAGTTTTGTAAAAAATGATGACCGATTTTTAAAATATCAAATTTCGAAAAAATATATCTGTTTTTAAATTAAAAATAAAAACAATGAATTTTTTGGCAGAAAAAAAAGTTTAGTTCTTGAGAAAACTGAGGTGTCCTTCTGGAGCAATAACAAGAAGAACACAAATTTTAGCAAGAATTTAAAAAAAATCTATCGGTGTGTTTTTGAAAAAATTCGAGTTATCAATTTTTGACCGTACACATTTGTATTGGGACTAATGTTATCTATAGTTTGAAAAAAAAACAGAAACGACATACAGACAAACCGACAAAATCGGGGACCCACTTTTTTCGACTTCTCTACCATCATAATGTAGGTAATGTTTGATTAAAATCTCGAATTCGAATTTGTTTACGAATGCAAAACAAGTCCTATATGTCGAAAGTAAAAATAACAAAAGGGTTAAACTAGGATACACTAGATAAAATGGAACCTCTCTGCAAAAGCAAATACTCAAGCGTTTTTTAATTCTCTAGAAAGTTTTAAGACTGCATACAAGAGTAATAAGGAGAAAAAAGGAGTAGATTCAGTCTAATTTTATTAAAATTGAAGTGGGAAGAAACATAGACCTTAAAAATGAAGTAGATTTCAATATTTTAATGATGGTGCGAAGTAGGAAGTAGATTTTTAATGTATTTGAAAAAGAGAAGTAGATCTACTTCAATTGAAGTAAAGTGGTAACGCTGGTCGAGTTCTTGCTAAGTTATATATTTGTGCTCTCATTTTCGGGAGATTGTTCAGCATTTTTCAATCTTTTTAGAATAACAAAGGAAAATTCACAAGTACGCTCAGACTATTATTTGTGTATACTTTCTTATGATCATTACGGACCAATCTTGTGATAAGGTTTGTTTCACGGTATTATCAAAAACAGTCTAAAACAACGTACTGGAATATGCTAGAGGAGTTGACAAGATGTATTGTCTCTGTCTATGTGTGTTGTGTATAACTTTTGAGAAATGTCATTATTTTGTAAACCACTAAATAAAGGGGATGGATTGAAAATAATTAACAAAAGTCAATTTTCTCTTTAGTTATAGAAGAGATTACATTAAGATTAAATTATTTCACTTCAAAAGATGGCATCATTTATACTTACAAAAATATTGTGAATCTAAACTTGAAACAGGTTAAGGTTTAAGTATAATGACCCGTTAAACATCGTTTTTTTCTTGAAAAATCCCCAATAGTTTGTATGAGCTTTAATAACTTTTGAACTTACAAAAACTATTCAGAAACTGTTTTCGTCTATTTCATAAACTTCCCTAGAAAATTTGTAACCAATTTTTTATTCAACATTTATTTGTGTGTGGCATTTCTCTCAAAACCTCACTCCAAAATACTTCAAAGTTCCAAGATATCGAAATACCAAACAACTTTAAGAAACCATGATATTAATATTTCAGTGCATGGCATATTCCAGTCTCACCAACTTTCAAAATAAAATCATGTGGGTAAAATAATAATAATACAAAAATCAAGACCTCCAGATTAACAAAAAACTTGGACATGTTAATGGAAGCAGCTCCATATCCATCCATAGAAATAATATGGATGGATAAGTGAAAATCTAGGCCAGCAAAATTCCATAATATGGTACATTGTACAGTACAAAGTATATGATTTGACTGCCTGATTAAAAATTCTCCTTGCTATGCAAATTTACTATTCGGTCAGTGTCGCAGTCCACCAGATATCGTTTGTTTACATATGAAGCTTTATATTGAATGTTTACTTTCCATATCCTTGGATGTTCAAAACCAAACCAAACGATGGATCATGGATGCGAATGTCCTTTAGTCTAGAACTGTGTGTTATAAGTATTCAGAAAAGCAAACTACTACTCTGAATAGAACTTAATTAAAAAGCGGCAAAACTAGAAATTATGACATGTACCTATGCACGTAGTTTTATTTTGTGATTTGGTCAGCTTTCGTATGCAATCCTTGATAAATTGTATCTTCCTCTTCTTATTTAAGGGCTTGAATGCATGATACGAGCCTGGTAAACATGGAGGGTGTCGCAATACAAATTTTCAATTTTTTTTTTTAAACGGGTGCTAATATATTACAATCAAGACCTAGGGAACAGTGAATACTTTACCCAATTAGCAATATTCGAAGAATAAGTTCCTTAAATAGTTTAATATACATACATTGACCAGAAGGTCAAGAATCGATAAGTATTGTGTATGAACTTTCTTCAGTCTTTCTATAAAAGGTTTAATTTTGAACAGCCCGCTATTTAAATAGCTGTGATTTTAAAAGGTGTCATTGGTTGAAATTTAACAATACAAAAAACCCTATCGATTAAAAGTTTTAACAGGGCGTATAACATGATTGATCGACAACTTTTAAAGAAGCTGTTGTAAAGAACTTTGTTTTGCATTTTCATAAATATTTATTAATATACTAGCTATTTAAAAATTGTTATCCTCTGCCAACTATTTAAAAACTGATTCTCTTTAATGGCACATTTGAGGACGTGTCAGTTTATCGAAACAAAAAACTTATAGCAAACAAACAGATCTATCAATTTGAAATGTCAGAAACTAATAAGTCATATGAATTTAATTAAATACCAACTTTTAAAACATCCATTTTTATATTTTAACTTTAGTAAATTGTTAAGAGGTTCTAAAATGCTCTAGTCATCCACAATCTACAAGACCTTTCTTTTAAAATCTTTAAATTTAGTTGCGCCATCTAGATAAAATCCTATACAACTTATAAAATACTGTTTGATTTTAACTTTGACAGTTGCAAACACTTTTTGTGTGACCCTTGACCATATCGAACATAGATTATATCCATTCTTAAGAAAAAGTACTGCGAAAGATGAACGAACTTCAACTCATCCTTATAATAGGATGGTTATAATAATGTATTTATTTAAGTTGCTTAAATGAAAATTCGTCTTCTTAATTCATTCATTACAAGATTTATTTTCTCCGACGCATCGACCTTTTGTTGGAAATCAATTGCAGTGATTTACGATTGATTCGACTTTCTCAAAGTAATTTCTTAATATAGCAAGAATACATTTGTGCATACTTTATTTCACAACCACCTATCCTAAGGGCAAGTTATGTGTTTTACAGAAATAAGAAATATTCGCAAGTCGGCTCCTTGGATTGTTCTTAATAATTAATAACCTTTGGATTTATATTTCCCATGCCAACGGTTGAGAGAGTTTACTTGTTAAAGCCGTCAACATTTCTTCAAATTTACCAATTAGCATCAAAGAACTCTGTGCTAAGTTTTCGTAACTTTTTGAGCCTTCGTTAGGATGCTGTTTTAACTACCAAGCTCATTTAGAACTACTCCCAAATACTGAGCCTAAATTTGTTCCACCTCGCACAATCCCGTTTGCGCTTCAAGAGGCTTCTAAGCATGAATTAGAACGTTTAGTCCAAGCTGGAATGTTAAAGCCTATTCAACTAACTCGTTCCGAAACGGAAAGGAACAGTCGGTATATGCGGAGACTTCTAAGTGACAATTAATCCACAATTGGTTGTCAATCGACACCCCATTCCACGTACTCGTGAGCTCTTCCATAAATTGTGTAATGGGAAGCTCTTTACTAAAATAGATTTGTCCCATGCTTACTTACAAATAGAATTGGATGCTGAATCCAAGAAACTAGTGGTTATAAATACCCCGTTTGGTATCAACAGTGCTCCAGGCGAATTCCAGCATATTATTTATTTAGACGATCTGCTTGTAACAGGAGAAAACGGCGAAGAGCATCTTGCAAACCTTAATGCAGACTTTTAGCAATTAAAGAACAACCTTCACTCATTAACTTAAAAGATTTGGAAGCCGTAATGGGAAAATTTAATTACTACAATCAATTTATAGCTAATTTTGCTCAGGTTGCATGACCTTTGAATAGTCTACGGCGTAAAGGAGTTCCTTTTCGATGGTCATCAAAGGAAGAAGAAGCATTTAACAGCTTTAATGCTGATGCTCATAAATGCAACAAACCTTGTAAATTTCAATTAACAGCAACCAATTATTTTGGCTACTGACGCTTACGTTATTTCACATCGTTTTCCGAATGGTTTAGAGAAGCCCATCGCTTTTTCTTCCAAAATTTTAAACACTCACCAATAATCCTACAGCCAAATAGAAAAAGAAGCACTCTCCATTATATATGGAATTACAAAATTTCACCAATATCAATAAAGATTGGTTATTGGCAATTGTCATTTTTTACAATATTGTTAGATAATTAAGTCCTCTAGCTGTCAAAAACTGACATACCTAAAAATCTTTCATGTTCAAACGATAGATAGATTTTGTTCCACATTCCTACAATTTCTCTGTCAAAAAGGTTTGCTGATTCGGTGTTGCTTCCATTATAAGGAACAACAATGACATTTGACAGTTGAAAACGTCATAGTCTTAAAATGACGCTTCGGAAATATTGATGGACTAAGACACATGGCATTTGGAACAATTTTTTGACTGTCAGATCCAAACAATTACTGGAATTTGAATGGTTCTTTGAAGCTTAGCAAAAAGAGCAACACCATGCGACCAAGTCATGCACTTAACTAAGTGACATATTCCAATAAATTCCTATACATCTGTAAAGATCTATAATATGGAATTAAATGATTGCGAGAAAACGTTCGATCACGCATTTTATTGTGACATTTTCCAAAACACCGAAAAATCGAATGCTTAATGGAGCATGTATCCTCGCTTCATCCAACAAATTCAACACGACAATATAGCCAGGAAATTTTCCCATTTGATGGTAATTATCCGGAAATAGCCTCAAACAACAACAACAACAAAACTGTCGAAATGCAACAAACCCACAAATATAGGGCCCGGGGCGGCAAAGCACCGCGTCGTCGAACAACAAACTTATCATTGGGTATAATTTTGGCTGCCACTTTGGTTTTCTAGATCACGAGACTATTATTATGATTTTGATGATAGATTGGGGTGTGACACGCTAATGCTACGCACGGTCGATATTTAAATAAATGGGTTAATCTTTGTTTTTTTTTTGAGGAGCCTCATTAAATTCCCATTTTCGAGACGTGGATTTTTTCAACACAAGCAAAAAAACACCAAAAATACCAAAGGAAGATACCAACAATAGAACTCTCATTAGAGTTTGGGTCTATAGTATTTTGAAAATGGGCCAAATAGGTTAGCCCGGCTAATGAACTTTCATTCTAATGGTTTACTTTGTTTTTACAATGCATGCCAAAACAAAAACAACCCAAACACGAAGTATTCAAAACCTTATCCTTACCTAATATGTCCTTAACAAAGTGACCTTGAGAATGTTCTTGACATAATAGAAGTCCTTTACGGAGGGACATTCCCGCAAACCAAATATGGTCTACAAAGTTATTTGTATGTCCCCCATGAGGCATGACTATGACAACACAATTGGCCTTGTATACAATATGGACTTTGATGTAGAACATTTTCAAAATAGTCTTTTTGTTTGGTTGTTTATCTGGAAAAGTGGTTGAATATCTTTTGTGATGAATTCTATAAATGGTTTACCGCGAGTTTCATTTGATATAAAAATGTACCTTACCTTACCTACCTGCCCACTTATAATTAATTCAAGTTCGTCACGCACAGCTACGTGTGCTGGTTGGTGTAGATGGTGAAGCTGGAATTACATATCCATCAAGATTGCAAGCGGCACAAAAGAATTGGGACTCCGGAGCTCCGTAGAGCTCCGATGACTACTTGACTGACTCTGATGTATTCCGAAGTATAGTTGACTTGAATTTGAATTATGTACCTAATCAGATAAAGTATAGCATTAGGGCATGTCTTGAGAAGGAAAAACATATACGAGTACTTTGTACATAGGAACATTTTAACAAGTGCACACGTAGAGTAAAAAATAGTGAGAACAAAATAAATGGTGTCATTACTGCATCGATGTTCCACTTTATAAGGAAAAAATTTATTCAGAAAATCAGAATTAATTCGCTTTTTTCTAAATTTAAATTTATGTGAAAGGGTTTTTGTTTTCAAAAGAGTGTTAAGGTAATATGATATGGCTTCCTACATGATGAGAGTTTTTGGAAGAAGACAAAATCGTGGGCTTGATTTTTAATTTGCTCATTAGATTTATAGCTTATTTTTACCTACAGTAGTTTGTATAATCAATCAATGATATGGTATCTCGTTAGACGCCCAAGATTGGAATTCTGTGATTTATTTTAAGAGACGCATTAACCTACTTGAGGTAGATTATTTTTGTTTTGTCAACAAGCTAAGTGAGAAAATTGATTCTGGTTCTAAAATTGTTTGCCACTTCTTCAATCATATGGAAGCTATTAACACGTACTTAAATCTCTTCTGATGTTCAGGTCAAATATTTAAAATTGATTTGGATTACTTTGAACTCACAAAATGCTTCGGGGCAAAACATTAAATAACCTTTTTTTTATGGATTTATTACATTTCCCAACAATTTAATCCTTTTAATAACTTGAACAATTTGAATTTCAATTTATTAAAGCGGTGCATCTGAACACGTCTAAAAAGTGACAGTCCATGGGGAATAGACCTTTCCAAATGTCAACAACTAAAAAGTCCAAATAACAACATAAAAAAAAGTCAAAATGAAAACATAAAATTCAATATATTAATTCCGATTATAGAATCCGACGAAAAATGAAATCGAAAGTTTTTGACATTTTCAATATTATAGAAATGTCAAAATTGAGATTTGACTTCCGAAGCATTCGCATTTTGTAATTTGTGCGGTTATTTGTTTCATAAGTAATTGTGGTAAAAAAATTCTTGGGTTGTAATTTGGTCGTGGTCTTTTGTAAAACCTTTTCCTGTAGTAAGATACATATATGTCTCTTCTACAGCTGAGTCTTCAAAGATATCATCCCTTTTTGCGGACAAAATTATTGTGTGTAGAAACAATGTTTTAACAAATTTTCATAGAAAAAAGTATTCCTATAATTTTATAACATAAAGAATTGATTTTGAAATTTAAAAAATAGAAAATTTGACTTATGCCACTTTGCCCCAATGGAAACGAAAAAAAAATCTTCGTCTTTTGAAAGAATTTGGCTAGTTTATACGAGTATCTCGTAAATTTCTCTTGATAGAATTATTTGGTCTGTTTATATTTCTCTCGATAGAATTACTTGTATTGTCAGAAATATAAACAAATATGTCTCATATAAATTTCTCGTTTTTAATGGCAACAGAATTTTTATAAATCGATTTCTGACGTATTCTCTATCGCACAATTAAAAAAAAAGAAAAGAAATACAAAGCCCATTTGATTGATAAGTTAGAATAAATAACAAATTATGTGTACTTCTCCTCTGTCAATCTGACTGAACAAATTCTCATAAATATAAATTGTCAAATTCTGCCAAAGCACCAATAGCATAACAAAATTTACACATATTACAAGGCCTTCATAAGTTGAGGCTTTTATTATAAATAAAAAGTTCTCATTCCTTTTCGAATATGACAAGGAACTCTTTTACAAAAAGCTCAGCTTTCAGTCCAATGCAAAAACATGTTTGCCTGACGTTTGGAAATAAAAGACTTGACTTGATAATAAGAAATATTTTGTTGACTATCTTTAAAGTCAACTTTCTAAAAAAGTTGTCTCAACTGAAAAGACATTTCTTGTCAGCTAGCCATTGGCTTATGTCGTCTAAGCCTGTCGATTTACTTATGTTGAAATGTCAAAAACGACATTTCTTTGCTTTATGACCAAACTCATCAGATCTTTGAAATCGATGTATTTTTTTATTTTAACTTATTATTCATTTAAAAAAAATACATAATTAAACAATTTTAATTAGACAATATTCAAAATTTGTTGATTGAAATGACAGGTGTCACAAATGTCTAGCAAATAACTAAAAGTCAAAGTAGCTATTCTGTCATTTAAATTGCAGTTAAGTGTTAGGAGATAGAAAGGTGCTATGTCGTGTTAAATTAGTTAAATTACCAAAATAGCTTTAAAATGTACCTAAATCATTACAAATTTTGGGCCTTTATGTTTATTAAACTGAATTTCAATTTAGTAAAAAGGCTAAATGCGTAGGAAGTTAGATTCCCCAAATTTATAAACTTAAACGCAGAACACGCTATCAATGTTTTGGTTTGAATTTATTCTATTTACAAACCCAAACAATAATGCGTAAAAATATCTCCTCCCGAAACTTTCAATGTCGACGTTTGTCGTCGTCGCCGGTCGTTTAGTTGTAGAACAAAAAATAATAAACAAAAATAAAGAAGAACCCCAATAGAAACGCAATAAACCCGCGTGATTTGTTCTCGTTTATAAAAGTTAAAATTTCTTTCTGTCACGAAAATGTTTTGAATCGATATAACAAACCACATATAGAAGTATATGCCTTAACCTACCTCCCACATAACAAAATCATATTTTCATTGAGACATTCTTATCTGTGCGTCTTCTTTGACTGAAACTTTTGTAAGCCAGTTTCCTTGGGTTTAGAAAAATATATACCTACCCACATTCTGGAGCAATCACATGGGCTTTCCTAACCTTGGCCCATCAAATCAGTGAGAAAAAAATATTTTCAAGGCATATAACATACTCACTATATCGCCTACTCTCTATCCAAACCCAAGACCGTTTTTATTTTTCAACTTACATATTTTGTACGTCGCACGATAAGCACCCTTTTGCCTTTTGTTCGAGATATTATTATACTTTACGTACCATACCGTATACCGTACATATGTACCTACATAATAATGTATATGTAAGGAAAACATGACTTTAGCAGCACTGAACTGAAGTGATATAAATTTTGAAATTTAGAACCCCCAAACACAAGGTCTTCCTATTTTTCGTTGCTGATGCTGATGCTGATGATGGCCTCTAAAAGGCTTCCTCTCTCTTTTAGTTTGAGATTCTTAAGGTTATAGGTTCTTTTTTTTCTGCCTTAAATTAAAATTTGTATGCAAAATGAGCCTTAAGAGAGGATATGAAATGAATACAGGGACTTTAGAATCATTGTAGACATAATGACGGTGTATTATCTCCTATGTCGACGTCGTCGTCGTCGTCGTCGATGTCCTGTAGCAGGTGTTAAGTTACAATCAACAGAAATCATAAAATATAAACCCACCTGTATCTGATAGCAAAATGAGGGTTTTCTCAAGAAAGCACTTTTGGGTATGTTTCCTTTCAACAACAAGGAAGAATAAAACGAAGGATATTTTTATTGATATTTACCTAAGTAAATAAAAGCTACATAGAAAAATATGGATATATATATACACTCCTGATGGATGCTGAGAGATGAACCAAAACAAAATAAAGGAGATATAATGGTAAAGACTTCTGTGCTTAGGCTCTTGATTCTTGAATAATTAATATGTTTACAATTTACATAGCCAAACGACCCAAACCGTGGTTTTGTCAATAAAAAAGCTCTTAGGATAAGACATTTTGGGATTCATTTAAATAGGTTGAAAAAATAATGTTCAATTAAAATTTATTTTCAACTTTATAATATTCAACATTTGACAGCAATTTTGAGTAATAAAAATTAATTAAAAAAGATAAACTGTCGAAGTTGATGAGATGAGTTGACATTAGCGTGGTGAATAAAATGAATTAAGCATTGCATATGCTGTGAATCAGTCTAATAGCCTTTTCACACCAAACCCAAAACCGAGTTTTAGGCAAAAAGTTTTCGAAAACCCGAAAATAGTTCACACCGTACATTTACATCATTTGACATTTAAATGTATTTAACGCCGGCTGTCAAATTTTGTATTGATGAAAAAATTGTGAGTAAGAAGTTTTGTTCTTCTCAAAGTAATTGTGAAAATGAAATAAATTCTAACCAATTCAAATCGATTTTAACATAACACTGAAGTTTTAGGGACGGATGGAATGGGCTCACGATATGAACCAACAAGGACTACAAGCTGGCTTGGCTGAAGCTATACTCTTAGTTCACTTCAACCGGTCCAAACAATTCACTAAGCTAATTAAATCATAGAATCTACAACAAACAAAAATGTTACAATAAAAATTAATTTTATTTAAAACATTTTCTTCTTCTTTCACAACAAATTCAATATAAAATACTGAGCTTATGACTATTGCTTCTGTTTGTCAAATGTGTATTCAGAATCGCCATATATTGTGGCCGTCCGAGAAACTTATAGGCCCGGCTGAGGAGATTCTGAACGATTTCGTGTAGGTCCTTATTGCCGGAGCAGAAAAGGTCAATTCCTAGTTCCAGATTCGTACCAAAATCACACTCATCCACAGTAATCGCTGAACCTATTATGATGGGCTGCAATTTAGCTTCTCCTTTGAGGGGTCGCCTGGTTTGTCCAATGCACTGAGGATCTTCTTGATGTTGGCAGGCTGTTCATCAAGTTGCAATAGCTCACCGTTGTGGTTTTATTTTCGACAGAAATTTCCAGATTTCTACACCTACAAGATCTTTTTGGGAGGATAGGACATTCTTGGAGGATGAGTCAATCCACTTTTACACAGATGGCCCAAAAACCAAATAAGGGGTTGGTGGAGGTGTGTACTCTGAACGACTGAAATTAAGTCTCTCATTCCGCCTTCCCCATCATTGTAGCGTGTTCCAGGCGGAACTTTTGGCCATTAAGGAAGTATTGTCTTGGCTCAAAGAAAACGTGATATCAACATCTGATATCCGTATTTTCTCCGACAGCCAGGCCGCTATCAAATCTCTGGACTCTGTCTCTACAAACTCTTTAACAGTCCATAACTGTCCATCATCTCTAATGGAGATGGCGCAACAGTTTAATATTCACCTTTGCTGGGTGCCGGGCCATAGAGACATTCCAGGTAACTGTAAGGCAGATGAACTCGCCAGTAACGGTACAGTACAGCCCATCCTACAACGTTTGGCAAGTACTGGCATACCAATCGCTACTTGTAAACTGTTGCTAATGCAAGACGCTGCGAGGAGGGCAGGCACCAGGTGGAACAACATCACCACGTGTCAAGCCACAAAAAACATCTGGCCAACACTGGATTTAAAACGTTCTAGGTGCTTGCTCTCTCTAAGCAGATCGCATATAAGCTCGATAATAGGGGTCATAACCGGACACTGTCTAATAGGAAAGCACGCCACGAGACTAGGCGTATTCTCAAATGACTTTTGCAGAAGCTGTATGGACGAAGAAGAGGAAGAAACGGTGCTTCATCTTCTATGCACATGCCCTGCTCTAGCTCGAAAACGCAAGAATTACCTACGAGAATTCTTCTTTAACGATCTAAATCATATCGGTATAATCAGCCTCTCACGCTTCGTAAGGGACTCAAGATGGTCCCATTGAGCTTAGGAGGAAACCTCAAGATTCATGTGGTATCACAATGGGCCATTAAACTGGCCTAAGTGTGTCCGTTTCCATCTTGGACAGCCAATATAACCTAACCTAACCTGTGATTTTATTCACTGGAATAACGATTCCCACATTGTGGAATGTTTTGGCGCAAATGTTCCTAGCCCGCTGTGACTAAGCTTCCACCAAAAATTTTCTTTCATACTTATTCTCCTCCACAAATGAACTTATTGCCATTCTCATATCTCCCAAATCCTTGTGATTGAACGGAGTTACCGGAAAGTCTTTCTCCAGGTAGTAATCGAAAGTGTCAATCATATTTGTGGCGACTATTTCGAAGACGCATCCTTGGAAACGGCATTTCGAACTATGAGCACGTCTTCCTCGTCCTTGAGGTCGTCACGCCAGTAGCCATAGTGAATTCCGGTTCCTCACTTAACAAAGAGCGTTTGAAACCCTGGAGGATCATAAAAGAACCGGAAGTACCGCAAATAGTCACCGGCTTTTATTCTTTCCTTTTTTTGTTTTTTTTTTTCTCTTCCATATTCTGTAAATAAAGAACAAGTAGCTATAATTCTTACTTTGTAAGGAAATTGTATAAATAATTTTACTAACCACGACCATATTTATTTCAAAATGAAATATTTGTTTTGACAGCAGCCAGAAGCTCTTTTGTTTACATTAATTTGAGCGCTGAATGTTTCGAAAGGTTTGTTAGTTTAGTTCAACATTGAATTCCTACTAGTTTTCGAGAGGTTTTATATAAAACTTGTGGTTTATGAAAACTCGGCAAAACTTGAATTTTCGGTGTACGTTTTCGTCGTTTTGTACGTTTTGGACTTGGTGTGAAAACCCTATAAAAGTGGTTGAAAATGCGTATTTAAAACACGGTAATCATGCAACTCAGTCGCTGCTCTGTTTTTATACAAAACGTAATCTAAAATTTGCGTCCAAGTAGAAGGTTCAAATTATTAAATATTTTAGATGTTGGTTAATTTTCAACCATGATACAATTTTGACACTATCACGGTGAATAAAATGTGGTCTTCTTTTGCTATGTATGTATGCATAATACGTGTGCTTCTTCAAATTTGGGTTCATTTTTATTAAATAGAAAGCTTAATAAAGTACTTTGACAGCTGTCAAAACGAATGTTAGTGTACTGTGGATAAATAAAGAATCCATGAAATTTGAATATTCAAAATTTGAAGTTATTTTTAAAGCCTATACAAATAACAAAAATTGAGATTTTCACATTTTGTGAAGCAAATTTTTAATATATGTGAACATCTAATAATAATGTCACTTTGCTATAAATACCATCAAATTAAAATGGTTACAGAAGTTGGTAAGAAATAGTATCACACAATCAGCTTCTGAATAGTTATACCAACTATGAGATAAAGACCGTCTTAAATTTACGAGACAATGTTCGGAGATTAAAAGCCCAACTTAACTTAAGCAAATGTTGGGTGGAAATGCGTTTCAAATCTGATATTTGCTTAAGCTCGAAGCATTTAAATTGCTCTTGCGTAATTGCGCGAAAGTTAGCGAAATTTAACGAAACTGAGCAGAACGTCTATTATGATTAGTGACATATAAGGCTGGTTCGTGCCCTTAAGCTGGCTTAAGTTCGGTTAAGTCTATTATAATTGGGTCTTAAGAAGAACCAAAACTCATTACTAAACGCTGTGGTTACATATAAGAACTTCAAACTTTCCCTGAAGTGAATGATGAATTTATCAATCTTTCAAAAATTGCGTCTGTGGTGGCTTTAGTGCGGTAGAAAACCCAACACGGATTTTTATCTCCATAGGGAGAACAAATCACAGAACAAAAACGATAAATATGGTTCCAGCTCAAACTAAACGTCATAAAGGCGCTGGGCTGCGACTGACCAACACTGATAACTTCCCATTGGTGCCCATATCTACATTATATTTTTTCGAAAGCCAAACTGTCTTTTAAAGAACTTCCAAAGATTTAAAATCTAAATTGTTTTCTGCCAAAAATATCGGTAAGTTAAATGAATTAAGGTGTAGTTTTTTTTTGTAAAAAAGTTATCAATTGTTTTAAAAAACATTACGATTAACAACAATGTTTTATACGTAATGAAATACATACTTATGTATGTGCTAAATATTATTTATTTATATGAGTTTAAAATAATTTTTAGGAAATGTGTATTCGTTTTTACTTAAGAGTTTTTATTTTTCCTACAAAGACTGTCTAATAAATTTTTGTAAAACATTTGGCAGCATTTTAAAATCGTCATCTTTCATCTAGTCAGCACATCTTGATGTTATTTTCTGTAAAACATTGTATCTAAAGTTGATACCGTCGATAGTTATTGAGATATTAACGTAGGAATTTACGAACACAAAGGGACCTTGAGACGTCGAGAAATGTCAAAATGTTCAATTGAGAAAATCAGACCGATTACAACAACTTCCTGTGAAAAGTTAAAAATTAATCGTGGAAGAAAACATAGCTAATATTTCGACCTATTTTACACAGGTTTTTAAAATATGACCACAATATTCAAAATACTAAAAATTTTCTAAGATGATTATAAGCTTTTGTATTGATTTTGTATTGTCTTGTTTTCCTCTTACTGTACCATATATGAAAGATGTTGGCAATTATTTCACGGAACCTATTTATTCCATTACTACGCACTTTTGACAAAATCTGTGCCTGATCTTTAATTGATTGTAAACACATTTTTCGACTTTAATATATTCATCTAAACTAAATCCCAGTAAACTTATTATATATTTAAATGAATTCATAGCAAGGCTACCAATTCAGTTAGATATTCATCATTTTCAAAAGACAGTTTTAAAAGATTAAGAGTTTATGAATGTGAGTAGCTTAAATTGAAAACCAGAATTTTCTCAATGCAATGCAATATGAAGCTTTTTATCTATTTCGTTTGAAATACTCAAAACCGTTTCCATTAAAGTATTAAAAAAATAAAAATACAAAAGCTCTAATTTACACATAGCTTTTGCTATTAAAATAAACAAGCAACGAAAATGCTACCAGTATAACTTCACATAGTCACAAGTGTTCCCGTTTTAAGTTTTAAAAAGAGTATTAAATAAATATTTATCAAAGTACCAAATCAAAAATAATCTTATGTTTAACTTGAATGAAGTCTAAAATCCAATAGATAAATTAATAGATAAGTGACACGTAATTTAGTAATGCTTAAAACCCTTTCTAGTAAGCTCCTAAAATAAGAAGTTAATTTTGTTAATTGTAAACAACACTTTACTAAAATTAAAACAACATAATTGCTACTTTAACCCGTCAAGAGTAAAAAGTGCTTTCTCAAATTATTGATTCGGATTCGACATAAACACAAGCTCCTTGTTCTCAAATGATTATTTTGTAACTTGCTGAATTCATATGACATTTTAGATTCTGATATTTCAAACAAAATGAAACGGATCTCCTTGATTTGGGGTCGTTTGCATTAAACTGTCACTTATCAGGCTTGTTCAGATGCACTATTTTTAAACGGAGAAATATTTTTTTACTGGTAAGAAACGGATTACAATTTTGATGTATCTAATAAATTGCTAAATATCGAGAAAATTATAAACTACTAGAATATTAAGCCCTTTAAATTGTTTCTTAAGTTATTAAATTAAGAGTGACAAGCATTTTCTATACTGTTTTATTAGAAAATCATATTTTCAGTTCAAACGAATATTTAAAACTTGATTACTCCACCTTTATTCTTTTAAAGTTATTGAAAAAGTTAAAATAATATCACCAGATTTATAATAAAAATCAACTTAAAATAGAATCACAGTTTTTTGGCATCATTTTTTCTATCCTCGGAAAAATTAATTCATTTCAGTTTTAAGTTTCAGTTCCTATTTCCTACAGATGGACAAATATTTTTAGAATACAGAATACTCCGTGAAAATTTTTTATATAAACAAATGTAGATTCAAAAAGAAAAACAAAACTATCTATTTTCTAACGAACATCGGCAACACTGCCCACAAGTACACAAAACAATACTCTTTTGCCTCTCACTCAGCTCAGCGACACTTTTGCTTGATAACACACCAAAAAATGTATCTTGAATGGAAGCAGAAGTTGATCCAAGCCATTTCGAGACGAAAAAGAAAATTCACTTTATTCCGTCAGCTGACTCGTACCAGTGCGGTTGTTCTCCACTAAAGTTCTTCCTTTTTACGTAAACCATTCCCATCATCAGATACAAAAGAAAAAGTGCTAAAAGGAAAAGTGTTTCTGAAAGCTTTTGCAGAGTTATTAAAAAAAATACCGGAAAAAGATACACTTCTGTCGACCTACCAACCGACCGAGCGACCGACAACGACGACGCGTGTGAAAATTTTCATTTACTCGTATACAAAACAAATATCCTGTGACCTCCAGATAACCGCTTCATAGTTACATATTGCCGCAGCATCCCTCTTAACTCGGCCCGAAACTGCTTTTAAACTCGTAGGTAAGATATTATGACTATTATTATATTTCTGCTACTGTGCGGATACCATCACTGAAAGAGCAGCCTCAAATCATCATCATCATCAAAATTCTGTGATATCGCAAGGATTTAGATATGACTTCTCACTGGCGCTTCTGTATCCATCCATATTCGACGGCCTTTGAATTGGTTCGGTTTGGTTTGGGTGTGCAAAAGGAAAAGATACGAGTTCGAGGATACTCTTCTCAGCTCTCAGTATCTTTATAGATATATGTCGTTTGGGGTTTACGTAACATGACACAGTGTCCTGGATTACATTTGGAAGTATATATAGCGAAAGGACATCGGTTGGTTGACGGTTGGTTCTGGGTTTTTGGTATAATTGCATCCTGTCGTTGTCGTACTGAGTTGAGTGTAATTGGATTTTAAAGCGCGTTTCGTATGTGTTTGCAATTAATTTACCAGGCACTTCATCTTTTCGATGGGCTTTTTATGTTCTTGAGACATTATCAGAGTCTTGGTTTTGTTTTTTTTTTTTTAATGTAGTAAAGTTACTTTAAAATATTTATTTTCCCACCTTTGTTTGTTTTGAGCAAATTTTGCATAAATCTACACCTAATTTCGAAAAAGGAAGTCCTTCGCTTTGAAAAAATTCGCGTGCTGCTTTTTTTCAATTCGAATTCTATCATAAGTGCCATGGAAAGAATTTACATCTTTTTGTTTCTGAAATAATGCTTCATGTAAATATATGTATAATATTTTTGTACATTCCTTTATACCTAATGCTGTTCCTTCGTCTAGATACTTATGAGCTCAAAGGGATTTTTCCTGATCTCTGTATGTATGTATGTGTGTATGTTTGTGCTGATGTTTATTAAGTAGGGAATTTCCGGAGGAAGGTTATGTCAGATGAAGACAATAAATAATTTATGTGAAATGTAAATAAGTTATGTATCTAAGCGAGTGCCTTTGGTATTCTTCAACAAAACTGGAAAGATTTACAATTTAAAGTAAAATTATCAAAACCATTTAAAGTTTTGGTATGCATAATTATTTCCATTCGTTCTCTTCGTCTGTGTGTTTTAGTTTAGCTGAAAATGTATCTTTTTATCTGAAGTAGTGCAGAGAATAGATAAAGGATTCTTCCTACAAAACTTTTATATATAGTTTGAGGATTTAATTCAGCCTTGAAGTGATATGTAGGTATATGAAGCATGTTAAAGTTTTTGCAGTATTACGTAAGTTTCCTTATATTTATAATACAATAAATTTATTGGCTTAAGGATGAATATTTTCTATGTAGCTTTCATTGGAGGTGAACATCACGTTTAGAGTGTGGGCTTTATGCCAAAAACTTGGGAGATTATGTAGGAATATGAAGTTAGATAAAGTTATGAGTCCTAAATAAATTAAATTCGATTTGGGGTTTTAAGAAGTTACATAGGTTTAGGTATCTACATAAAAATCCTCATGGTTTTGAACTTAAGAATACTTGAAGAAACTTTTTGGGATTTGGTGTGAAGTTGTTCTTTTAAATACCTTTATTTATTTATTGAAGTGTATTTTTGGTTCGGATTCAAGTATTTCTTTTCTATCTCAATATTTGGGGAACAATTTCAAGAACAAAAAAGATTTCCATTTGTAAAGTATCTGAAATTTATTCTGTGGCGTATGAGTACTTTTTTTTTGTTCAGATGAACTATATTTGAATTACCTTTTCCTTCTTGAATGTGGCTTGAATTTTTAATGAGGACTTGACGTAGGTACACAGTAGATTTCAATTATTGGTTGTTGTAAATATGCATAGATTCTCAGGTTGATTTTTAACAGATTGATGTGACATGCAGAAAAGGATATGTGTGTAGGTAGATTATTTCATCCAAATCCTGTTCAATATAAAATTTCTAATGTGGGATGATTTTTTCTTAGAAGAAAAATTGTTGCATAATAAATAATTTCAATTAAATTTAATTGACCCATGCCTAAAAATAACCCTTATCATTCCTTCCTTGACAGAAATTCGACCTTTTCGAGACAACAAAAACATCAACAACGCCTTATTGAGTATTAGAAATATCAGTCTTATTTTTATAGGATTTAGCTTTTTTTAGTCTGTTAGAATTATCATTAAGTGGGTTTTCTGTGATTTCGGAAGCATTTCATTGATGGAAAAGACATTTTGGGATTGAAAACAAAGTCAACAAGTTTAGAAATATCAAAAATGTGAACATTCTATCAGCAAACAATAAAGATATTTGCAGTTTGTGGTATTTAAGATATTTCAAAAGTGATTTATTTTTAAAGGGTATTTTATTTTAGAGTTATCAAAATCAAATCAAATGGGGTGGCGCAACAGTCCGTTGTGAACCAGGGCCTAGTGACTTACATCTCTCAACCATTCCTGTGTGCGAGTACTGTTGTCAGGAATGGAAGGGACCTACAATTTTGGGCCGAATCCGAACGGCTAGTTTTGAGAAAGGACTTTTTCATGACAAGAATTACTCTTGAAGGATTTGTCAATTCCTCGCAAGAGGCAGTACCCGCGAAAATTATTTTTTTTTAAATTAAGGTGGCACAGGCAGGGATTGAACCCAAGACCCCTTGCATGACAGTCCAACGCACTAACCATCATGCTACGGGTACTGCTATTTTAGAGTTATAGAACTTTGAAATTGAATAAAACAAAGATGATTTTTAAAATTGTCATAAAATTTAATTTACTAGAAAGATATAATTTTAAAATAAAATTTCTGGTATATGACTGCCGCGGCTGACTCAGACCGAGTTTAATCTGGAAGCCCAATTTCAAATAAATTATTCCAATATTTTAGGACGTTAATCAGTTGTATATCAACTTATCGGAGTAAAAAAAATAGCAGTGGCGTGAAACTGCTCTATCTTGAAGGCCAATTTACGGGTAACCCAAATTATGGTACATGTTGCGCCGTGTTGTTGTGAATAAACAGCTCCTGTGCATCATATTTGTTGAATTGATGAACGAAAAAGTCAGTAATTATTTAAAAAGAACGAACGATAATACCAATCCATAAAGTACACACCAAATATGTAGTTAGTTTTTGTGGATTTAACGGTGTCTTAACATACGTTAGGAATTTTCTTCACTTCAAATACGTCACTTTTTGACATATCAATTTAACAAAAAGTGAAATTCGTCGCTTAACAGAATCTACTCGAACAGAACCCTGATTTTCAAAATAAATTTGCAGAATTGGGAAGCGTTCGTTTGGTGTCAGTCTATTATGCTAAAACGTCAAACGAAACTTAAAATAAATCACTTGACAGCTGACAAAATGGCTGCCAGTCAAAGTTTGGTTGCCAACTTAAACAAAAGTGAGATTCATCGCTAAACTTCAGAAATCATTTATTTGAAATTTCAAAGAGAACTTTGATTTTCAAAATAAATTTGCACAATTTGTAAGCGTTGTTTAGGTGTCAGTCTATTGATGCCAAAATGTCAGACCAAACTTAAAATAAATCACTTGACATCTGTCAAAATGGCTGCCAGTTAAAGTAGTGTTGCCAACTTAAGTTCTATTTCTCAATAAAACATCCATTATGTTCATATTTACATTTTGTGGAATTTAAAACATTTCGAATGTGATTTGTTTCTATTTCTTAGAAGAGGAGGATCCCCATAAAGTCTAATTAGAATCTTTAAAAGTTAACATCATTTTCGGGTTCAAAAGTATACACACCTCTAAGTATGTCAATATTTATACCAGAAATCGTCTCTTTTTTCTTTTTAAAGAGTGTTCAAAAATAGAATGAAACAAGACATCGTAAAAATAAATCATAACATAATTTAGTTATATTTGGAATAACTCGATTGTAATGCATCAATATCTATGTATATATACCGCAGTATAGAAAATTATGTCTTTTTTTTGTGTCAAATATCGAATACGCACGCAGCATACGCATTGAAAATTCAGTTTAGAACGAGTTGAGGCGTTGCGTATAGCTCTAAAAATATTCTATGTTCTCTTTCTATCTTTCCTGTCACTTTTGTTTGTACATTAAAAAAAGTATAAAACTAAATTAAATATTCATTAGAATCTACACGATACCAAAACAAAATTTAAGATAAAAGAAGACAAAATAGTTTCTAAGAAGCCCAACATGATGTCGGCCTACAATTCTTCGTTAAACAGACCGCCCTCTGGTTTCCAGAGGTGCATTGAATTTAAATGAGAGCGATAAAGCAACAGGTGATGACATTTATTTACATAAAAGATTATGAGAAACTTGTATGCTTAAACCGTGCCCAAAAAAATGACAGATAAGCTCATAATCGTAGTATTTTTGGGTGGTATAAAATGTCAAGCTCTGACATTTTAAAATCATATTAAAAACTAATGAAAATGGGATTGGAAAAAACTATACATTATTTAATTTCATGCTAAAATCAATATCATTTTAAATTCTTCCCTCTGATTCTATTGTCTCGAGAGAAATATCGCTGATGAAAGACGACGACAACGACAACGACACGATGACAGCTGTTGTCAATTCGTTAAAATGCATTACAGTATCTATCGTTCGAAAATTAGGGCAAGTGCACATAAATGTAAGCCATCTTATATGCATATGTGTAATGTACTGTATTGTAGGTATACCCATATGTCAGTCATAATTATAATGTTTTGCCCTCTGCTCCAATGAAACTATTGATTTTTTCGCTGTTTGCTGATAAGATTGTAATAAAAGCAATTAAAGATAGTTCAAAGTAGAGTGGCCCATATAAGTTTATAGTATGTACAAGTATGATGGCTGATAGCTGAAGTTGTTGCTTTTTATTTTACTTTTGTTTATAGTTGTTGTTGACATTTACATCGAATTGTTTTTGGCTTAATTGACAGAGTAATTACAAATGCTCGCAAAGTGACGTCTATAATACTTTGTACATCATAAGATTCAATGCTGTTAATGATGATAAGTCATATTGTGGTAGGCGTGTTGTGTTTAGTGCGTTGCAATATTTATCAAAATTGTTATCATGTCAATATAAATGATGATGGGTGTGACGTGATAGAAATGCTTTTCAAAATAGGGTGTTTAATAGTGGAAATTATTGGTAGGGTTAGTGAAGGGGTATAGCGATTTGGTGAAGGTTTTGAATGCTGAAGTAGTTTGTTGACTTGGAAATATTTTCAGGCATTTGTATTTTAATGTTTTCTTGTCTCCTGTCAAAATAAATCAAATCGAACAGAGCAAAAGATTTGTTTAAGGTTATCATTTTTTCTTTAATTTTCATCTTCATCATATTTTCGACACGAAAATGACACTTGAATTTTGTACGTCATAAACGTTTATTTACATTTTGTAAAAAATTGATTTTTTTAGGGAGGTGAATGCAAACGAAAATCGACTAAATAAAAAAAAAATTTCATTATTTTGCATTTATCTTAAACGGGTTTTACCGCTTCAATGAATTAAGCACTTTCCAAAAAGCGCTCTAAATTGGGAAGGGAAAGAAGATCTTAGTATAACTATAGGTTTTTTTGAAAAAATGGTCGCAAATATTGTGCATAGATATATATTTTCTATAGTACTCCTATAGGACGAACACTTTTATTTCATCTCCGCGCCGTTTATGGCGCTGCGGGTATCAAAATGCTTGGTAGGGAATCAGTATTGTGTAATACATTTTGCTAAAAACAGTTTAGTAAACTGTCACCTTCTTAAAAGAAATGTCTTTTTTCTATTTTATTTCAGGGTTTAGGCTACCTTAGAATCCTTAAATCTTAAATTGTTCTCTAGGATCTCAAAAAATGTTTTTTTGAAAAGATTAGATCCGGGAAAGACGTTTAAGTACTCAATTTAAAAAATTTGTTTGTTTAATGTGTTGGATAATTGCCCATGGTTTTCAATTGATTGAAATTTCAAACCCGTTTATATCAATACTACCTTTTTAAGTTTTCCAGACTCATAACCCGGACAATTTTCAACCGATATACTTGTAATGTAGAATAACTTTGTTGTTGACAATTATGAGACGATTTTGTAAGCATATTTAGAAAATTTCAATTTAGAAGTGCTCATACTTTTCTAGAAGTAACAAGAGCTGTTGGTCTGATTTTGGACCCTTAAAAAAGCCAATGATATTTTTAATAAAATCCCTGTGGTTCGAATATATCTTGTTGTTTTTTGAAAAAAGTCTAACACTTTATTTATTAATTTCTGAGAAGTTAATTTCTTTAAAATTATCTGAATCAATTAGATCTTTGGTTAAGACAAGTTTTTTTAAAAATGAGATTTATTGACTTTTGGACTGACATTCAAGGGGTCTTGGGTTCAACCCCTGCCTGTGATACCTTTCTTTTTTCATAGGTACTGCCTCTTGCAAGGAATTGACAAATCCTCCAAGAGTATTCTCAAATTAGCTGTTCGGATTCAACATATAAACTGTAGGTCCCTTACATCTCTGACAACATTACTTCCACACAGGAATCGTTGAGAGTTGTAAGTCACTAGGCCCTGGTTCTTCATGGACTGTTGTGCCACATAATTTATTTATTTATAGTACAAATCTTAAAAATTATCAACCGCTAAAAAAAGTTATTTAAGGGTGGCGAAAGCTTTGTCCGATATTCATGATACAACTTCACCCTATTTAGTTTCTTAGTTTTCATAGGAGTTTTATTTTATAGTGGGTCTAAATTTCCAAAAAAAACAAGAATGCAGAAAACGAAAAATCCCGAAACTTGGACAAATTTTTCATTTCATGTCTTTTGTTGTTTTATCGTTTATTTTATAAGTAATATTCTATTGAACTTGCCTGTTATATTTTATTGCTCAAACAATTCTGCCGTGATACTCATACGTATTTCCAAGTATACGATATTCTTTTGTTCAGCCGCACATCAAGAATGTGTGTAGAGATTTATTTTGAGCTGCACATCGAGAATTTGGAATGATTTACATTACTTTGTTTCTCTGTCCAATATATTATTCAAAAACTTAAGACCAACATTTCTTCGGGATATGGTTTTGAATCCGTCTTTACTTTTCGTATTCTCGCAAGGTGTTAAAACGTGATAGTAGTCATTATCCCTTTCGGTGTGCAAATTATAATTTTTCTGGAATTCTGAATTTTCAATTTCTCGATTCCTTCCGTTTCCTTTATATTGTATGTGGGATTTTAACCTTTATGATACGTTTTTTGTGTTTGTTGTTTTTGCTTCCCAAATGAAACTTCTCAAGTTTTCAATTTTGTTTCCTCGAGTAAAGAAAAATCTCAAGTTTTATATTTCTTCCTGGCATATAACTCACTAATTTTTGCATTACATTTGGAAATTAATTCCAAATGATTCTGGAGAAGGTGGGTTGATACCACGCCCTCTGAATGCAAAACTATAAATCCAATTTATTTTCTACAACAAACAAGATCTATGAACATTAGAAATTAATAAAAGACTTTCAAAAACCAACGAATTCGATCTTTTCAGGGGAAATATACTTTTTGATAAACAAGATGTGCTAGTAAAATAACTCACACATTCTTAAAACAATAAATTTATATGTAGAATTCTACGATCGATATCTTGTGATATTTAAAGAAAAACCAAATATCAATAAAATATATAAAATTGTTCTATAAACCAGAAATATCTTAAATGACCTATATTCAGTCTATTAACGAAAATAAACAAAACAAATAAAATCTACAACTCTGAACGCCTGTCGTCGCTGATCAGCGTGTTATTTCTTCACTTTGTTTATAAAATATAAAAACAAATTCACCCAATTTTGCATTGCAGAAAACGTATATAGCTTAAAAATAGTACCAAGAAGCAGCACCATATTTTCTTCTTTTTTAATTGTTTTTTGTATTTTGAAATAAACAAAAGAACAAAGTCAACGGTTTTACCTTGCAGGTCTCTTACACTGCTTACCTACTTAGTTTACCATGTATCAAAGTCTCAGATGGTAATAAATTTTGCTATCGCATCACCGGAAATGCAAAACACACAGATTACTTGTAGAAGTAGATATAAATTTCGGGTCCGTTACCGATGTAGGGTGCCATTGTAAGTTGAGATTCTATTCAATTTATAAGCTTCATAAACAATTTGAATTTCACCTCCAACTCTAACGTCCGCCCAACACTGAAAGATGAACCAAACCTGCAGCAGCAGCGGTCCCATTCAGTGCAAGAAACCAGAGAAGATAGTGAAAACAATCGGTGTATTCGTTGATTTTACACTGTTGTTGTTTGTTTGCTGATATATGGCCCTCTAAGATAAGTCAGCAAAGTGGATGCAACAAACCACGATGACGCCGCCGGCCGCGCCGCCGTTCCGACGACAACAACGACGCCAAGATTCTACATATAAATTCCGTGGCTTGTGTTCCGTGTAGGTAGCTTTGGATTTCGTCGATAAAGCATGGTTAAACAAACCATCTCATGGTATCTTCATCTGGTTGTAGGAATATATTCCCTAGCGTTTTCGCTTCTAACGGAGAAACTCTGTAAGAAAATGACAATACCAATCATAACATTAGTCTGGGTATCAATAACAGTAACTCCTGTCACTTTCCAATTCCAATAACACGAATCGATAACATCCTCCTGAGATGTGGCGTGGGTGCGTTTTCATATGGTAAGGGTATGATGACATTTTCGTGAATATTATTCGCTAAGAGCGAGTATCATGTTCGGTTTAACAAATATTTGTAGTTGTTTGCTTCTCCATCAAGCGTGTTATATAGGTACTTATGTTCAATGTATGACATAAACAGATAAACCTGCACGCATTATACTTTCATAGATATAGCAATTTACTCAACGGGTTTAATGTTATATTATTACACAATAACACACATTTGCTATTAATTGATCGTTATTACAGCATCACATTCAATCCACGCGACACTAAACCACTCGTTAGAAAAACGTTTGAAAATCCCTGAAAACACAAAAACAGCCATAGGCAGTAAGGTTAACTACACAAAGCCGATCAAGTCGAACTTGTTTCTTAGCGTGCGCATATGTGATGCTGGTGACGTTATTTTTATTTTGCGTTTAGGTAGGAGGGATATGAACACTCTACATATGCTTGAGATTTTATCTAGACGATATCATTTGTTTTTACTCGCCTATAATATGCCGCAGTCTCAGTCTTTGTTTGAGCAAAACAAAATAGTTAAGTGTTTGTCGTTGAACGCACTCATTATAACGGCGTGATAGAAATCTTAGTTCTTAAACATTTGACACAATGTCAAGTCGATCATGAAATTGATTGTTCTCTGTTCACATCAGACACCAATGAGCTTGGCCACAATTTGTTCATTCAAAGTACCTAATTGGATCTTTTGATGAAGTTGCGTTACGTGCCTGGACAGAGACTTTGGAACCTCAAATAATGTGTCATGGTTATTTGATCGTTAAATTATGCTGTCATATCTTTCTATCGTTAACAAAAAACTCATTAAACACCACAAAGTCAAAATGGAACAAATATTTGACGTTAGTAGATTTACAATTGAAAATGCCACAAGTAATTAATTTTGAATCTTGTGGCGAAAGGCTTTTATTATAATTGTGTGTTGGTTTTTTGACACTTCGTTGTATAGGAAAATGCACATCAGCTTTATGTTTTTTTTTTAACCAAATGGCCATGCTGTCCATAAATACCTATTACTAGCGGAAATGAGCTAATTTATATGAGCATTCAATCAGCAGTAGTGTGGGGTTAGTCGCATGCCAGCTACAGCTAATAGAAGCTATAAGCATTTAAGTTTATAGCTGTGCGATAGCTCGATTGTCTGCCAACAACCAAACTGACAACAAAAACAACAGAAATGAACGTGTGTCAAGAGTTTGTTGATGTTATTTTTTGAATGAGCTTTTAAGTGTCATTCTCATCGTTGTCGTGCTGAGAGATGAGATATGATGAGAAAGACCATAGTTATAACTTATAAGTGTGTTATGTTTTTTTTTATTATTATTTTAGTCAATAATTTTTGAAGAAGATGCACTCTCGAATGACACTGACATAGTTTTTGTCTTGTTTGCGACACATATACGATTAGATAGAGAGAGGGAGAGAAAAAGGGACAATAATAGCTAAGCTTTATACCTCACGTGCTTATTTTGTGGTGATTAACACGCGACCATAGAATGAAAATTTTAAATTGAAGTACAACACTGAGATTAAACTATCACACATCTGGTTTGTTCAATTTATTTCTAATCATATGGAACTTTCTGTCACTCTGGATTTAAATAAAGATATATGTAGTCGTATTTATGAACGCGGCATAGTATCGGCGTGAAGTTACATTGCATACAAAGACAAACGATAAAAGGTTAAAGATAAACACATTCAGAGTGTTCTTATAGTTTTTAAAGCATGGACCTCCGCGAGTTCAAAAAGTGACAGTTCGTGAAAAAAAATCAAACAAACCTAAATCTATTGAACGGGCATTTTGATTTGAAGTGTCAGAAATTTAGAAGCCTTATAGGTTTCAGTAAATTAGGGAAATTTAAAGCAGTCATTTTATTATTTTATTTTAAAATCTTCACAGATATATGAAGATATTAAAGTTGGTATAAATTTAACAAAATCATTAGGCCACCCTAGAATTTTCGAAAAATTGTTTTAAAATTTTTCCTAGGGCCTCAAATATATATAATTCCAAAATATTATGTCCATGAAAAAGAGTTAAGTACTTGATATTGGATTAAAAACCCATTAAGAAATTATTAAGCTAAACATAAACTAGTAAAATTCTTATTCTCTTTTATTAAAAACTCTTCATTAGAATCTGAACACGCCTTGAAAGTGACAGTTTGTGGAAAAAAAGAAATTAAACAAACGAAATTCTTACAAACTGACCTATTGATTTGCAAAATGTCAAAAATCAAATTGTTTTTGGCAAATAACTAAAAGTTAAAGTAGCCATTTTGTAATATTGAATTTAGATGCTAAAATCGATAACTAGCTTAAAAGGTTTTTAAAATTTAATTTAATAATTTTAAATTATGCGCCACAATGTGTACGGTTTGAATGATTTCCTTGAATATTTCTATGACTTATTTTGATATTTATGGACAAGCATATTCATTTTTTTTAAAACACACATTTTTAACATTTCAATTTCCTACATTCAACACATTTCTTAAATCCTGAAAAAAGTGTCCTACTTATATGTATGGAGACACATGTTTGTTCTGTCTTACCATTATATTCCTTACCTTCCTTAAATCACAAAATATATAGAAAAAATTATGTAATACCTAAAATCTCCAAATAGGTATACCTAAAAGTTTTAAGGGCAGATTATTACCTAATACCTTACACCTACCTGACTCACTATAAGAAGATTTAAACTCTTAAAAGAGTATTTTTCTCTTTAAGCATATACAAGTGGTTGAAAATTATTTCATAGAAAAAGAAAATATACAACAACCTTCAAGACCCCCTCTTTTCAGCAGCCCATTCATTGTGTAAAAAGGAGCATTATAGACGTATACTTTATGTACAGTATAGCAGTTCGGTAGGTATAAAGTAAAAGTATCCACTTGTGGACGTGGTTTAAAGTAGAAGGCTATTATAGTGTCCTCGTTTAAATGACACCTTTTTTGCATAATTTATTCATTTTTTTAAAGAAATAAAAATGAACAACAATTGAAATGTTTATATTTTGGGAATTAACAAAAAAAAAACAATAAATAATGAGGAAACGAAAACTTAATTTTTCATGTAAAATCTTAACAAAGGTCGTTCATACTAAATATTTATGTTCATACATAGGTATACCTATATAGAGGCAGTTAAATATAGTTTATATAAGCTTCAATAAAAATATCTAATTAGGTCAAGATTTGTAGGGCAACCCAACTAACCAACCATCAACCAACCAGCCGTAGATAATTTATTTATTTATTTTTGTTTTCGTTTGATGTTTGATAGGAAAATATTGTGAAACAACTTGAAAGATACACAAGAACTTAAAAAAGCTATATTTTGATGCTTGTTTTGGTAATTTCAATTTTCCACAAACAGACCCGCATTAAATAGAAACAGATAAACAATATCATTTAACAAATTGATTCATCTTTGTCTTTTTTACGTTATTCCCTCATCACATTCAATAAATATTGAAGCTTTTTTTTTTTCTTCTATAATTCCAGATTTTCATAAAAGAAAGCAAAAACGACTTCAACAACAAAAATGGGTTCACCAGCCGTTAAATCCCACAAACGCATCCAGAAATCAACATCGGCGTCACAAGTTTGTATGACAACTTCCGTTGCCGACGAATGTCTTGTGGAATCCAAGCTATTCAGTTGGATGCGGTTATTCCGGTTTGTGTCTTTGCTATGCCGACAAGAATAATAAAATGACAGCGGCGCTAGTGTCTTCCGCATTATCCTATACACACACACAACTCCAATAATTACCGGTTGGATTTTATTTATCAACCGTTAAAAAACAAAAACAACAAAATGACAAAAAAGCAATTATTAACTATTGTTAACTAGTAGGGTCACAAACCAAAAATAATAAAAACCGTTATGCCACTAGAATTTGAATTTAAAATACTGTTAAACTGTTTGAAATACAAAAAAAATGGTTAATTTTTTTAATTTAATTTTTTGAAATAAAAAAAAATGTAAACTTCACCTTAATTTTATTTCTTCCTTAAAATTTCTTTTTTTAATAATTTAGAAAATTTAAAAACTGTATTGAAATATTAGAAATGCATGGAACTAGACTTGCAGATAATGTGACGCCAGGCGTCTTAGATTGTTTAAATTATAAACAAAGTAAAAAAATAAAATTAATTAGAAAGAAAAGTTTTATCAAGTTTTGAGTAGAGATCAATTAAATCAATGCCAATTAAACTTTACTCTATTACTAAATCTACTGTTATTATACGATCTATACTTATCATTTTTAAAAGAAAACATTTATTAAAAAACAAACAAAAAAAAAACAAATATTTAAAATGAAAAAAACTATGCATTTGTTATTAGATTGTAATTTTTAGAAATTTAAATTTAAGAATGTAAGCAAACTACAAAAACATGATGCAATAAAACCGTTCATTGTTCAAAGAGGTCTTTTTTGTTTTTCTATTAAGTTTTCTGAGATTGGAGTTTTAAAATTATGTTTTTACCTTGATTTATTTATTTATTTAATTCGTTAAAATCTAACGTTAACAATATTTAAAAAAAAAATTCTTATAATCTAATAATATCTAATATCATAATTTATATTTATTATACAATATTGTTGAAAAACATAAGTTAAAATTGTTTACATTTTATATTATCATTTACAGATTCTAAACAAAAATGAAATTCGTTATAAATTGTTATTAACTGATTGAGAGGGCTACATACACCATAGTTTGATCTGCTAAATATTTGAATAATAGGTTGCTGTCGCCTTAAACTTGCACGACTGAAACTGAAATTTAATTTACTTAGAACTGATGGTAATGATATCGAACCGTTAATAATCCCAACAATAAAACAAAATTGTAAATACTTTCTGTGGTTAGTCAAAGAAGGGAGGCTGATCAAAGCTAGTCTTTGAGAATAAGGAGGAAATAGATTTTCCCTTGCCCATGGAAGAGACCGAAGACAGAAACGCAGAAACCTTTTTTGGATCGCTTCAATTCTTGAAACATGTATTGAGTAATAAGGTGACCATACCACACAGCCGTATTCTAAAATTATTCTACCAAACGAAATAAATAGAAGTTTAAGAACGTAAGGATCCCGAAATTCACGACCGAATCCTTTAATGAATCCAAGAACCCTATTGGCTTTTTTAATTATATAACTTAAATGATCATTAAATGATAATTTGGGATCTAGAATAATACCTAAGTCAGAAAACATAGAAACTTTACATAACGGACAAGAATCAAACATATAGTCGTACAAAAACGGAATTTTTTTACGTGTAAAACTCATAGTTTTACATTTGTCAACATTTAAAACAAGTCGGTTTTTATTGCACCATTCCCTAAATATTGTTAAGTCTTCTTGTAATAATAAACAGTCAGAGGAGGATTTTATACTTTTGAAAAGCTTAATGTCATCAGCATTAATAAGGACAGACGAGTTTTTTAAGTTTGAAACCAAGTCGTTAATAAATAAAACAAATAAAATAGGACCTAGGTGGCTGCCCTGAGGGACGCCAGAATTGACAACAAATTGAATTGAACTTTCATTACGAAACAAGACAGAATAACGACGATTTTTTAAGTATGAAGAAATCCAATTTATAAAATTGTTGTAAAATCCTAGATGGTATAATTTTAGAATTAGTGTATTGTGACATAACTTGTCAAAGGCTTTACTAAAGTCAGTAAATACGCAATCAACTTGCCCGCGTTTTTCAAATACATCTAGACAAAAGGACACGAAGTTAAATAAATTAGTTACAGTGGATCTCTTTTTGACAAAGCCATGCTGGCTATCACAAATAAGAGAACTACAATGAAAAGAAAGAACATTACTCACAATTGACTCAAACAGTTTAGGTATCACAGATAGTTTTGCAATGGGCCTATAGTTCATTATTTCATTCTTTGGGCCTTTTTTTGTGTATGGGAATAATAAATGAACTTTTCCAGATAACAGGAAAATTGAACTTTTTAAGGATGCATTGAAGAGAACACATAACGGATATGACAAATAAGAAGCACATTTTTTTAATATATAAGATGGAACACCATCGGGGCCTGGAGTAAAGCACTCATCGAGTTTTAAAATATGTTGAGCAACTGTGTCTTCACTTATTTCAAAATTAATTGCGTTTAAATGAGTAAAGCTGTCAGAAGAAGAAGAAAAAGAAGAGGAATTATTAAAGTCTGATTCTTCAAATGCTACTTTGAATTGATTAGCAAACATGTTTGCAATAATCTTTGGATCATGACTAGTTGACGAATTATTTGACATCGAATTCGGATAGCC
Source organism: Eupeodes corollae (assembly GCF_945859685.1). NCBI lineage: Eukaryota > Metazoa > Arthropoda > Insecta > Diptera > Syrphidae > Eupeodes > Eupeodes corollae. Next base: position 135,746,076 of record NC_079149.1, read on the forward strand.
ACACGTTTTCCTTTTATTATTAACGAAATTCCAGAAACTATCTGGATTAGATTTAATACCATGTTCTATTTTACAAATGTAATCGTCATATAGAATGTTAGAATAATCAGAAAAGATTTGTTTTAGAATTAAGAAAGTTCTGTAATCATCGTCAGTTCTAGTTATGTTATATTTTACCCTAGCTTTGTTTCTTTTATTTTTTAAGTTTTTAATACGCGTATCAAACCATGGTGGTGCATTTGAAGCAAAACGTGATCTTTTTAAAGGAATAGTTTCGTAAAAGCAGTTAAAAAGAGTTCTATAAAAATTATTACACATATCCTCAATATTACAATTACAAAATAATTGATTCCAATTTACAGTTATTAACATATCAAAAAGATCTACAAAATTACATTTAGAAAAGTCAAATTCAAGTTTGTTGTTATTATTGTTATTGTAAGGAGAAGACATGTTTAAACCTAGTGAAATATCTAATGCAGGATGATGTCGATCTTCGTCTATTAGTTTTACAGTAGCAGTTAAAACAGCAATTTCGTTGTTAATTGCTTCGACGAAAAACACTAAGTCAAGAATTTTTCCAAAACGATTTCTCATTCCATTGAATTGACTTAAACCACACGATGACATACCATCTATTCATGTTAGTTCATTAAGGCTGGACGCATTTATTGGAACATGGAAGTTGTCGTCATCAATTTTTGTCCAGTTAAGGTTTGGTAGATTAAAGTCACCTACGATCAAAATTTCATCTTCGGGTTCCATAGAATGATTTGGTCAAAAAAGACAACAAAACAGTGCGACAAGGCCTTAATACTTACAACCTCCAAATTATTAAAAAGACTATGACTTATAAGACATTTAAATTCTAAGCACTGGTACAGGCTTTTAAAGAAAAATAAGGAGTATTAACATTATTCTTTTAATTATAAATATCAAAATGGAGTAGATAGAGAAGTGGATAAAGTATTCCACATTCGTGATGTGCGTCTTAAAAAAGAATCTCTGATAGTAACTTGTTAGCATTCCTGGTAGTGCGAGGGGGAGGAAGGGTAAGAATGAGATAACAAAATTTCATAGATAACGTTATCCACTAATCTCGTGCATTCATTGTAAGGCTTAATTATAAAATTTGCCAAATGGACTACATTGTCTATTTTTAAGACTTCCTTATCATTTTTGAACTTGCCTATCGACGCAGATAGTTTCTGAGATCTAAACGTCACAAAACTTTGTCAACAAAAAAAATGAAAAAGTGATGAAGTGAAATAATTTATTTTAATTAGTTCCATTTTCTTTTCTAAACAATCTGCTAAGAAGACAAATTATGGAGCTACTTTATATGATCCCCAACTTCTCATATCTATGTAAGTACAAGTTTCTGTGTTTTGTTGCTTTCTAGGTACTATAACTTTGCCTCTATTGCGATCATTAAGAACCTAAAACAATGCATAAACGATTTAGTCTTTATCATTTGCACCAATTTTATAAATTATTTCCCATTAGTTGTCAGTTTTCTGTAATTGTAAAATGTTTAAAACATTTAAAAAATTATAACTTTAACTGTATGTACTTTAACTTTCTATTATTTATTTTTCTTTTGATTTCGTTTGTTTAAAAATTCTTTTCGTATGTATATGTCTTGAAATCTTCTTGAATGACAGATTATAGAAATCGTAGGCAGTGCTAAAGGACTGTGATTTCAGTAATAACCAGATAAGTCCAACAAAATGATGCTGGTAGTGCAGGACATATATTACCGATCTGGGCCGGATTGAGGGGCCTTCGCAAACGGGGGGCCTACCAATTGAGACTTTGGAAAATGTTTGTTTCAAACTCTTACAAGTAAACACTAATAAAAATCTTTTTCTTTGATATGTTTTTTTTGCTCTTTTACCTTTACCTACATCGTACAGTTCTTTGTACATATATGATTATTTAATTATATTTATCTTAAACTAGCTGACCCGGCAGACTCCGTACTGTCTCAATAGATAAATAAAAGACCTAAACTTTTGTGTAAATTAAACGCGATATATAATTCTAAATGCGCGAAGCAGGGAAACTCCAAGATTATTCCGCAAACTTCTAAAGACTATCCTTGTGATTTATTTATTATCATTGCAAAGGCCAGACGTAATGGAAATTGCAAGAGTTTAAAATCGAATGGTAAATCCGTTGGAATGATCGGTATTCGCGGGATCAAGACACCCTCTCCTTTGTATTTTCCTTTTATGATGGTTGCCTCAATGACGTTATTCATCAGCTTTTTCACAGCCAGTTTTGTACCATTGCATAGTCGAGGTTGACAACTGATCCTACTTTTAACTGAAAATTGTGAGGTGGTAATCCAGAAAATTCCAGTGAATTTAAAAACTCCGTGGGATAGTTGACTTCGTCATCCTGGTTCATAACAGTGTCGACTGTTTTGAAGGAAACCAACTGTCCTGGAAGAAAATTCTGAATGGTCGCATTGAGATCTTGGCCATCTCTATTTTCCGCTGCCAATATTGCTCGTTCACCCAGCCAATTATGGTTATTAAACTTTTGCTCTACATCTGTGAAAACACGCTGAATAAGCTCCTCTTTTGAATCTGTGATGTAACAGAAATCAGTGGTTAATTTGATAAATCCGACCGAGATGGTCATTGGTCTTTATTATTTCCAATATCTAACAACTGCAAAAACACTCGCATGTTAGTTGTTAATTGGAGTGTCTTTGCGCACTGCCAAAAGTTCGATGGTTTTAGGCATGCAATGAAATTAAGAACGTTTTTCCGGTTCCTCCGGGAACATCAAGGAAGATCCTCCAAAGCGCATGCGAAGACTATTTTCATAGATATGATTGAATTTGAACTTTATGCAGCGGTAGTAAATTGCAAATTGACTCTTTCACGTTACGAACACACCTAAATTGCTTAGACAACAGTGAGTGATTATAATTTAATATGAACTTTATTGAATAGCAATGAAATTCAAATTGACTCTAGAAAACGTTTTCTGGGAAATAGAAAAGCGTAGTTTTTAGGGTTTTTCCGGAAATTATTGGATTTTTTCTCGTCTTTTAAACCTTCCCTAGACCTCCACGAATATTTCAAGACTAAGATAAGATAAATCCGTTCAGCCGTTCTCGAGTTTTAGTGAGACTACGAACAGCAATTCATTTTTATATATATACTTGTAGATAATAGAAATCATTGATGTACATTTGTTCACTCCAATCATATAACAGGAAGCAGCCAAAAAAATATCCCATACTGATGAACCAGAATGAGAAATGTGAGGTTTAATCCGCTCGATTAAGGGAAAGCACAAGACGCAAATCTGTCACCCAAGGAAAAATACAAAGTATCCGCCTTCATCGTCATTGACCAGCTATCCGTTTCTCTTACTAAGAGATTGCATGCCTATGTAGCTGTACGTTCGAGATTTGGATTCCTGAATCACATCGAGAAGATGGATGATGAAAATTTGCACGCTGCAGCAGAGGCATTGGTAAATGGGTATCCGGATGATTTAGAGCCAAGTCTTGGTAATAAGTTGGTGTAATTTGTGTCTTTGATTGAATCAAAAACAAAAAGGAAAAAGACTATGGAACATATCAATCGCTGGAACTTTTATTTTATTACCAAATTATTGAAAATGAAAACTTCAGAGCTACACTCACAAACCTCGAAATTGCATTGATAATGTATTTGGTTCTGATGGTAACAAATTGCACTGGAGTGCGCTCATTTTCAAAAATGAAATTTATAAAAAATAGGCACGTCTATCGAAGCTCTTTCTCCTGAGCATTGAAAGCGATTTACTTCGAGAACTAGATTTCAACCAAATCATCAACGATTTTTCGGCGAAAGAAGCTCGAAAGGTTCCGTTCGTTAACTCTAAAATTTAAATTCAGATAATTCTTTTTTCCGTTAAATTTATATGTATGTGTTTGTTCAATACTAAAGGAATCTACTTGGTTTAACAATAAATAATTTATTGAAAAACTCTAGTGAAAAAAAATGGTTTAGTTCATTTTGAAAATAATTTGGGGTGAGGGGACCTCCGCTTTTTTATTGCCACAAGGCCTCTGAAACTCTAAGTCCGGCCCTGTTACCGACATTCGTTCATCTATCTTTCACCGGATTTTATAATAGCAAAAGTTTGGAAAATATAATTGAAACTGTCATTTTAGCTCATGCGCCAAATTTTCTAATAAAACTTATTGTTTACTAAAATAAAAATAAAGGAAAATCTTGAAACATAGCTTTGGTGTTTAAGCAATTTGAATTTCAATTTTCTTAAACCTCTTTCACAAGCCTTGTTACAAGGAAACCTGTCTAAATACGTAGAGTATGCTGGAGTTATCGAAAATTAAGGCTTTGTGAATTATTATTCAGAAGGAAGGAACAATTTTCTTGAACTTATTACTTAAAGCAGATTATCACAGAACTAATAGTTCTAAGAAAATTTGTTATTTTATCATCGGCTATTAAGATTGTGCGTGGGTCGTTTCAAATAACTTCCTGATCTCAGAGAAAAATTCCACTCGTTTTGGGGAAATATTTTACTCCCAATTGGTAAAAAAACTAGGAAAGTTAAAAATCTCGAAAACAGCCTTAAGAACGCTCTCTGCAATACTTGTGTAATTTATTCTTAAATAAAGGAAAGCTTATGGTGGATTATTTGCTTAACCCAACTTCTACCTTGCCCAGTCTTTGGTTCAATGAACGTATTGATTTTCTTAAGGTTTTAGGAAGCTCAATTTTTCCAAGAATTATTACTTCCAAACAGATATCATTAGGATTTCCTCAAATTGCTCAGCTCTTAGGGTGTTTACCAAATTGACAATTGTAACCAATTTAAGGCAAAAGGTACATATCTTAGAATGATTTTATTTTTAGAAGTTAACTTCAAGTTTCTTAAACGAATATAAATTGATGTTCTTTAGATGCATTCAAAAACTGAAATAAGATGTTTTATTGTTTTTGGTAGAAATCCTGCCCTCTTTTTCTTTTTGTCTTCAAATTTGTATGCAAACGATTATTGGATACTTGTAGGTTGCGTTTTTTGGGGACTCTGCTGATTCAGGAATTCGAAGTTATTGTTTCTTTTATTATTTCCAACGAAGGTTTAAAGAGTTAAAATAACAAAATGTAAATTTAGTTAAGTAAAAGTTAAAGTTATTATTTTTATCTTTTTTTTGGAATAACATGCAAAGGGTTGAAACACTACAAATCGGAATGAAAGAAAGTACCTTTAGAAATGTAGTTCAAAATAACCACATTAGACCAAGAAACCCTCAATTGAAATCCTCTCTCTAAACTGTCAAACTTAATCACCTACACCACATCAAAAATCTCCAGATCCTGATGATTACTGTATATTGGAAGACATCTGTTTGAGTTATAATGCAAACAATTTATGTGTCAGGGCAATGTCTGGAAGTATACTCCCTAACCAACTCCCTAAATTAGTTTATGCTTCAGTAATTACTCTATTTTCTCAGTCAAAGTCGAATGTGTTGGGGATGGGGACTCTGATTTCCAAGTGGGTAGGTTAGGTAGTTAGGTACTTGACTTTAGTTCAGAATAGTTGCGTGACTTTTATGTCCCATTCCCATCCCAAAATATATATGTACTTACATAGGAATAAGAGAGTTGTGGTAACTATAAATGACCAACTATTCCTATTTCTAAACAACAACTGGATGGAAGCTTATTTATATTGAATTTCTGTGACATTTATTCCTATCCTAACGAATGCAGGACGACGAAAAGTTAGTTATAATACTGATTGGGATTGCTAGCTGTCCGAAACCATAATGGTGGTTGGAAAAATATGGCCATTATCCGAGATTTGACATCGGAAAATATATTTGTTATGCAACTTTTACTAGAGCAAGTACCTGGTTTTTATGCTGCTGTTTTAAAAGCTGAACCTTATAGTAGGATGTTTAGCTGGTAGAGGAATAAGGTTTGACAAAGGACAAATGACTTATGTAAAACTTCGGTGACGACTGCTAATGGGTTTAATTCTTCTTTTGGTTCAAAAAAAGGAGGTTATATCTTCTTTTCCAATTAAAGAGACAATTTAATGTTTCCTCTTCAGTGCTTTAATACGCAAAAGAAAGGGGTTTATTGTAGTTTTGAGGAAATGATAGAGATTAAGTTTTGTTTTCTCAACACAGGTTGTTTCTTCATTTGAAATTACTTCGAATTTTACAAAGACTAACTAAAAAGCTAGATTTTCCAATTAATTTAAGTTTTTGGTTAGTTTTTTTTTGGCTTCAAAGGAGATTAATCGTTTTTGAAGGTTTTTCAAATTATCTGCAATTGCGTTGAATTTTTCTATCGCAAGGCAGAAAAGTAATTTTTTTCTTAAAAACTAACTCTGATACTTATGCCTCTAAGAAACACCCTTTATAATGCAACTTCCTTTTTGTCTACCGATAAGTAGGTTAGGATCAAAAATAGAATCTTTAAAAATAATTATTTTAAATTTATTTATATTTATTAGGCTAAACACTAAATGATCACTGTTAAGTCCAAAACTTATAAGGTAACACGGCTTCTAGCTGAATATGAAGAAAAGTACTTTGAGGTACAGTGGTAGTTTCACTGATGAACGGAGGTTGTTGTTTGAGTCAACAATTGCGAAGAAATAAGTCCCGATGAAAGGGTTCGGTAACTCATTTAAATCCTGAAATTTTAAAACGTTTATAGATGAGTCTTATTTAAATTGCCGATTTGATGGATTTATTGGTGTCTTGGAGCGTTTTAAGATTTTGGTGCATTCCAAGAGAATTAGAGAGTTATTAAATTCAAGTACATATTTTTCTTAAAAGTCTTAATGTAAGGAGGTATTTATTTCCCTCAATTGATTAGAAACCATCTATAAGGAGCGGTTTTATCCGGTTCCCCGTCCTTGGAGTTATACTAAGGATCTGGCCTTCCAGGTTGGGGGTTGTACCGCCGGGGTGACTTCCGGGCCACGTAAAAGCCTCATAGTTGCGAAGCACCAACAAGCTTCGGATACGGACGGATTTACTGTTGACAACCTACGGAAACGTATTAAGGTCAACGAACTTCGGATATGCACGTGAAATGTTAGGTCCCTTATATATATGCTCTTCGAGCTCTTAGACAAAACATATGAGCAGTGTCCTGGCTACGATATTAAAATTGTCATGGGCGATTTTAATGCCAAGCTAGGAAGGGAAAACATCTTTGGTGGAATAATCGGGAAGAACAGCCTGCACGACAACACTTCAGACAACGGATTCAGGCTCATAGTTTTTGCTGCGGAAAGAAACTTGGAGTTCTCCAGATCAATATACCGGCAGCCAGATTGACCAAATTGCGATCGACGCCATCAACGCTTCCTGCAACATGGATGTCCGAACTTTCCGAGGAGCTATAATCGGCTCGGACCACTACCTCGTTGTAGCCAAGGTAGTACTTCGGGTTTCCAAACCCAAGGCAAAACAAAGAGGTGCTGGGAGAAGATATAACTTCGAACGGCTACAATCGCAAGAGATCGCCAAATCCTTTTTCGACTGAGTTACAAGTAACCTCTCTCAAAGTTCTCTGCCGCCAACACAATGTATCGAAAACCAGTGGCAACATTGCCTCTAATGTGCTGAGTTTCAAGCAGCTACCAACAAGAAACCCCTGGTTTGGTGAGAAATGTCGGTAGACAAATGCAGCCAAACAACAGGCACGCAAAGCGGCGCTACATAAAAGGACGAGAGCTGCTCATAGGCTCTATGACAAGAAGAGGCGAGAGGAACAACGGTGACGAACGAACGACGAACCAAATTCCGCTGTCAGGCAGGATGATCCATTCAACATAGACGACGAAAGCCAACAATCCCGTCCTCGCGACTTAGACGAGGTAAAGATTGCCATATCAAAGCTGAAGTCTAATAAAGCCGCTGGATCGGATGGCTTGAATGCCGAGCTCTTTACACCAACTTATCTGTAAGATATGGTCGGAAGAAAGCATGCCCGATGAATTTAACCTCAGTATTGTTTGCCCGATCCTGAAAAAAGGAGACCCTCTAAACTGCACCAACTATAGAGGAATCAGTTTACTCAAGATCGCCTATAAAATTTTCTCTGCCCTAATATGTGAAAGTCTAAAGCCCATCGTCAAAAACCTGATAGGTCTTTATCAATGTGGTTTTAGACCAGGAAAGTCCACAGGTGATCAAATATTCACATTATGGCAGATCCTGATGGAAAAAACTCAAAACACCAAATCGACACCCACCATCCTCGATTTCAAGGCCACATATGACAGCATCTACAAGGATGAGCTGTATAGACCCATGTCTAGTTTTGGCATCCCTGCCAAACTCGTCCGTTTGTGCAGGATGCCCATGAAGAATTCAGGCTGCTTTATAAAGGTTGGAAACAACTTAACAGAACCTTTCGATTTCAAAAAAGGTTCTAGACAAGGTGATGCGTTGTCATGTGATTTTTTTTAACATCGTACTTGAAAGAATAGAGCAGAGCTCACACGTCAACACTAGAGGCACTATCTTTTAAAAGTCTGTCCAACTACCAGCATATGCTGATGACATTGACATATTCGGAAGGCTCCGCTGTAAACGCAGAAAACAACACCAGCGGTAAAATCAAAAGCAGAATAACTCTTGCTAACCGCTGTTACTTCGGACTAAGAAAGCAATTGATTGGTAAAGTCCTCTCTCGAGGGACCAAAGTGTCGCTAGATAAGACCCTTATCATCCCCGTCCTGCTATACGGTGCAAAAGCATGGACTATGACAAAAGTGGATATAAGCACCTTTGGTCGGTTCGAGAGAAAAGTTCTTCGTGTGATCTACGGTGCATGATTTTGCACATTTTCCATAAATAGCAAGGCCATAATCAATAAAGACAAAAACATGAATGTTTTCTACAAATATGCAAGAGTTTGTTTTTGTTCAGGTAGATTTTAGCGCCGGATTGGAGGCACCAAGAATTTATACGTTCAAGTATATACTTAAAAGAGATTTCTGTGCCGTAAGTGATCTTTGAATTTTTAAAGAATGTAAAGATCGTCTGCGTAAAATGTGGGGTCAATATTTTTAGATTGCAAATATGTATTGTTGTGGGCTATAATAAAGATTGCAACTGATAGTGACGATCTTTGGTGAATACCGTTATTCAGGCTGTAGATATCTGAAAAAGTGTTATTAACTTTAAATCTGAGATTACGATTTGATAAGAAGGATTTGACAAAATTGAATATCTTTGCCTCTAAGATAACCTTTTATAATACAACTTTTCATTTTCTCCAATTTCAAAAAGTAGAGGATTAAAAATAACCTCTTCAAAAATATTAATGTATTAATTAAGTAGAATGTCCCTTTTGTTTCATAGGTCAATATTCAAAAGCTTTAGAGTTCACACAAATAATTTAAAAATACAACACAAGTTAAAAACTATGTTTAAAGCTTTTATTTTTCTATCATCACATCAAATTCAAAAAAAAAATATGTAAATCACGCTTTTCAGTTTCTCTTTTCTTTAAAATTGTTGAAATGTTTTTTATTTCTCCAGTAATCTAAAATTAAATTCAAAAGAAAAATCTTCTTCCAACTTACTGCTCTGAGGTTAAGGCATCAGATTTATGAATGCAAACTTTTTTTTTCTAACCAAGTTTATGTAGGCTATACGCACATGAGTTCAGTACCATGGCATAAAGTATATTCAAGGATATAACGAAGGTACAGTTCTTTAATTCTTTTAATGAAAAGGATTCAAATATGAATCTTTGAAAAGATTTATAATTCTGTACAATTTAATACTCGTATGCACAACGTTTTCTCGTACTTTATACGAAGTATGTGAATCACTTGAGACAACATTTTAATTATGTTAATTTTAGATAAATGTATGATTTTGAATAATTTTTATCTTTCATTTAAGTGTTGAATTGAATTTTTTGTAGTATAAGAGTTTGAAAAGGTTCAACGGCGTCATAATTACATTTTTAAGTGGCTTCTTGTTTTTAAAGGATATTATTTTAAAGAAAATATTTAGAAAATAGAAGAATTAGCGAAAAAATGTGCCAGAACCGTATATTTTATTTTATGAAATGGCTTGCATTAAATTATTTAAAATTTTAGACAACTTAGTTAAAATATTTAACTTTATGGACATCTTATTATTTTTCAACATTTTACTAAAGATGAAAGCTTCATGGCTGAATTACAAACACGCTTCAGCTTCGGCTTCACCTGACGTCTACGAGTTCAGTCATAGGAATTTAATGCATGCTATCACAATGGATTCGTTTGACAATCGTAAGTAAAAGAACGTAATGTAACGTAATATGACTCCAAACGGAAGCTCTAGTTAAATTATCTGAACATTTGCTTTGTCTGACATCTCAACAGCTGTAAAAAATATCAACAAACAAAATATTTGCTCTTTGGGGGGTTGAATTGATAGAAATGTTATTCAAAGCGACCTCGAAGCAGGCCCACCGTAACGCAGACGAAGCCGAAGCTGAAGCGTGTTTGTGATTCAGCCATTAAATGGCTACTTTAAAAATGTCGTAATTTGCTAAATCCCTATGACTTCTAAGCTTCTGACATTTCTTATTTACAGGTTCGTTCTCGGGATCTAGGTTTGTTCGTGTTAATTAACTGTCAAACCTAAGACGTGTTCATATACACATTATTTCATAAAAGGGAATCTTAAAAGTCAGAAAAATACTTACAATATGGGAATATTTAAAAAAATGTATCATTGGTATAATGATTTGTTCTTCAAAATCGCCACTGACTGCAATAGAGTTAATTTGGTTCTCCATAAATACTCGTTGAAAAATTTGAATAAATCAATTTTCATTTCAAAAACTTGTCCACTATCAACAAACTCAAAATGATTTTTCAAGTACTCTCAAATGAACATAAAACAAGTTTTATGAAAAGGAAATATTACTATGAGGGTTGCACGCATTGAACATTGCACGTTACATAAAAATACCCCACGCTAGACGAGACTTGATGTCAAATTTCAATATGCAAATATATACATAATTTGTTAGCATGTTTAAATGCACCCGCGAATCTGGCACTCAATCATAATGACACTTGAAATACAATGCTAAGGTATTATTTGTCCATCATAAAAAAAAAATCAAAAATACAACCCGTTTGCGTTTAGGTTTTTAGCGCAATCAAAATTGCATTACCTATATAACCCTTTATTGTGAATATACGTACATTTGTTTAATACAAACTTTGGTTGTTTTTATATCAATTTTATAAAAATGGGGATGGTGCATTATTAAAAAAGTGATGAATGTTTTGCAACGGTCTTGAATCTGGATATGCTTGCTTACCTATGAAGAAAAGAGGGCTGATAAATTTATAGATAGGTACAGTAATTTTTGGTAAGTTTTGTTTTGCCCACAGCCCTTTGTCGGGTGCTTTGAAAACGCAACATTTTTTTTTTGAAACATATAATATAAAATATGTTTGTTTATCAAGTTCGAAAGGGGTGGTAATTTTATGGGAGTAATAGGAAAATACTTTTTGAAGAGCCCTCTTGAACTAACTTAAGGGTTTTTCTCGTCTAATTTTTTGCTGTCGGTGAATTCTTTCTACACCTGCCCGAAACTTCACTTTATTTGAGTGAAAATAACGGATAAATACTATTTAACTTGTATGCTTTTCATGCTTTAATGCCTAACACTCAAACTTAATTTATACAAATAAGTATTGTCTGCGAGGGTAAATCCTGTATTTTAATTCAGCATTCATCGTTATACAATTTTAACTTTAGAATGAACATGCCTAACATTTTAAACATCTTTTTAAAAAAGGTTAAGATGAATTCTGATTCTGAGTTTTTGACATTTGAAACTACAGATGGATCTGTTCCCCCAGTTTGTACTTGTTTTTTATTCACGATTTATTACTGATTAGGCGTGTTCAGATTTAAAGTTTTAAATTAAGAGATCTGTTCCGAGAAGAAAGGTTTGTTTGCTTTTTTACTTTTATTTAGCATCTGAACACTTTTAAACTGTAATCGTAAAATAGCAAACAAACCTAATTTCAGGGAACGGATCTTTTAATTTGAAGTGTCAGAATCAGAAGTCATCTGAATTTGAAAATACTTAAAGTTAAAGTAGACAGTTTATGATTTTAATTTTATTTAACTTAAAAAAGACAGTAAAAGCGTTACAAAATCTTTTTCGTTCGCTTTTCAAGTTGTACCTACTCCAAAGTTATGTACTTACCCTAAACAATTTTAATCCAAAGCTGTGAAAAACTTTGCAAAATTCACCTTTCAGAAATAAAACAAATTGTTTACATTCTCTAAAACAATTAACACTTTTGTTTAATTTATATCCTTACATTTTTAATTTCAACATACAAATTTGTTTCTTTTAATTGCTTCCAACAATATTACATTTTGTTTTAGATTGTTTGTTTTTTTGGTAATAACTGTATAGATAATACTTAATATTATTAGTTTATTGTTTTATAACTGATGCTGTTGAAATAAGAAGTCATCATCCTTTTTATTCTGCGGCATTCAATTTCTACATAATTTTTGTGCGTCCCTTGAAACATTGCATTGCTTTTTCCTTATTCCGAGAGAGTTCCATTCTGTTATCGACTTAAAAAGTTTAAATTATCCTTTTAAAAGGTATAACTTTTTAAGAATTTATTATTTTCTTCATAAGATTGATGTTCAATAGGGGAGCTGTAAAGATACATTAGAAAAGAAAATATGCAAAGAATTGAATGCGAAAGAGAGAAAGAGCAACACAAAACCAACACCTAAACAAATAAACCTGCATATTAAAATATTTAAATTTAAAAAACCATTTGCTGATTTGTTTCTATCCTCCTGAATCCTTCACAAAATACCCGCATAATTTTTTATGAACTGGTGCGGTTTCACATGAATTGTATTTTCCTTTCGAAAATGGTTTAAAGTGCTTTGTTGATATTTCAGAGAGTCTGTGTTATAATTTATACTCTTACCTGAGAAAAATACGCCGGAAGTACACATCTTTGATCATCGATCCGCGAACATTGAACTCTTTCAATTAAATCAAACATATCCTTTGTTGCTGCGCCACGCATGTGTTCTGGAGTTCCGGTGGCTTGAATTCTATAAAAAGAAATAAAACATGTTAAACTTGGTTTTCGTAAAAATTGCACAAAATTTTAAACAACAAATTGTTATGAATTTTTCTAATTACTCTGCAGTTTCTAACCTAATCTGTTATTTGTGTCATTCATTAATTAGTAAACTACTTTATCTCTTTTATTTAAAACAAAGTATCTGAACACGACCAAAAAGTAGTGACAGCTCGTAGAATGAAAAAGCAAAACAAACAAACCTAAATCTAGGAAACACATCTTTTAATATAAACTGTCAGAATCTCAGAAGTCATATAGATTTAGTAAATTAAATTAAAGTTAAAGGAGCCAATTTGTGACTTTAGCTTAAGTAAAATGTAAAGATATTGAAAGATGGTGTAAGTCATATAGAATATTGGGTTAAGTATGATTTCGGATATTAAAAAGTCCTTTAATTTTAAAACAAATGTTTAACTGACATTAAGTTAGAATAACTCTGTTGACACTGAACGTACTCAATGGGAATATTTTAATTCCTTGACTTGACTTAAAGAATGCTAAATGTTTCGCTTAAGAATTTTTGTGTTCAAGTAGAGCGTTGGTAAAAATGTGTTGTAGGAAATTAATCATTAGGTTTTCATTGCATTGTCATGGGGGGCGGAGTTCAATATGTTTGAATGGTGATTTATTAAATATAATGTATGTTCAGCGCACATGGGATCCCGTGGGAATCACTTTGATATGTTTGGTAGATAACATCATAAACACAAAATTGGTTTAAGTATGGTTTCTGCTTCATAAATTTTGTGTCAGTATTATGTTTGATTAGTGTATATTTAGGTAATGGACATCACCAAAACCATGTTTTTAAAAAACGTAAAACAAAATAATAAATAAATCATCTGTAATCGAGCAACTAGCCTATGAAGACAGTGTTATACCTGTATTCATAATTGGAACTCTTTAGCTCTTAATACGAGTAGTTTAAAAGTGACAAAAAAGTGAATTGTTTTTATGAATGGGAGTGAGATAAAATCATTAAATATCAAAACGAGTTAGCTCACATAAGTACAATGTGAACACTGACTTAAGATGAACTCACAATACCTGTACTGAGTGTGCTTGATCTGTCAGCTGTCAAATAAACTGTCATCAGAAACTATATTGCTGATTTAAAAACCTTATTTACATATAAATTCAATACAGAATCCAAACTTAAAACTAAATAAGAACGCAATTAATTCCAACCGAATTCTTTTTGTCACTTAAAAACCGAAAGTGGGGTTACAAAAACACAAAGTCACAATACATAACTATTTCCGGTGATTTACATAATTTGAAGTACAATTTAACACCAAATGATTTGACTTAAAGCCACATAAGTACATAATACATGTTAAATTTTTGTTTTTTGCCACAAAAATTCATAAAAGAAAACAAATCCTCTGTGGAACAAAAAGGCGTTTCCATTAACAAACCCCATACTTCCCACACCATTTAAATACAGACTACAAAAAAGAAAATGTTATCCTTTTCTTAGACACTCCGCATCTTAAGCTTCATAACCCATGTAATTGCTTGAGTTTCCCTCTGTAAAGTTTTAGAATATAAGAAAACCGACCTTTATGGTTCGTATAATGAACCTTTAACCTTTATGTTCATTCAATTGCAAAAGTAAAGTTTTTATTTTTTTATTTTTCTGGTGATATAAAAGAGATTTTTTACAATTTCTTTCACATAAAGAAAGAAGGAATTTCGATGGTATTTATAGAGAAAATGTATCTAAAAGGTTATTTCTATATTTAAAATTATTCGATTAAGTGAGAAGACTTTATTCCCATAGATTTGGCTGGTATTTCTTTGGAATTATTGCATCAATGAAATTGGTTTTCTGTTTTTCTGATTAAATGAAATAAAATTGAGAATATGTTTTTGATGTATAAACAAATGTCACTGTTTAAAAGTAATTAATTTTTCTTTTATACCAAAAACAGTATATGAAGTTCTACAGAACTTGAAACTAACACAAACTTAAACTGACATCAAAAGTTGAATTGACATTGAAACAGGGATGAAATCGAAAGCAACTGAAATGTCAAAAATTCTGTGTGTCAATGCACATTTTGACAGCAATCGTCTTTATCCAGTCAACTGGCCTATTAAATTACTTGATCAATGTAAAGCTAAGTTCCCTCTAATTAACAGATCTGTAGGTAAAAATTTGCTTATCCTTTGTTTTTTTCAAACGACAACTTTGTGACTTGTTAAATGTCAGATCTAGAGGCATCTGACAATCTGACAGTTTTTTGACATTTACACAAAATCATATCAGCAGAGTGAAATATAAAACTGACTCACTATGCATTCTCACCCAACAATCAAATTAGCTTCCCATTTATTTGTATTCTTTTTAAATTGTGCGATAGAAAATTCTCGACAAATCAAATCATTCAAATTGTATTCTCAGATTTATGACAGCAAAAGTGACATCTGAGATGTTACAAATATAAACTGGCCAATTAAATTACTAAAACATTTCTAAGCTAAGGCTGAATACAGGCGGTTGTCAGATCTGACATTAAAATTTGTGCATTTACAATTTAGTTTGACACTATTAAAAGAAACGTCATTGGCAGTCTTTTTTAGACGTTTTAAACTGACAATTTTGTTTGGGTGGTTCAAGGCTTTTTACAGTTGTTACTGACAGATTCTTAATAGTTATACTACAAAATAATTATGTATCTATAAATAAAATTAGGACGAAATCAACCAACCCTATGAATAGACAAGTATGTGCCTTTTGACAGTATAATGACAGCTATTGTCAGAGCACTGACCGAACTGAAAATCTCAAAAGATTTTAAGATTTGACCACCGTCTTTTATTTTTTATTACAATAATTAAATGTCCGAAAATATAATTTTGAATTAATTTTAGGTTCTTTAACTAGAGCACTAAAATCTTCCTCTTGTAATTGGGAGGCTAACAGATTTCAGTATATAAGAGCCTAAAATTCATTCTAATTTTAACTCAATCATCTTTATTTTATAATTGAAGTGTCAATATCAGCACTTGATTTACATGAGTACCTACCTAATTCCAATATCAAATATTTATTATTCTTTTTTGAAATATAAAACCAAATTCATGGACAAAAATACACAAAACTCCTCAAAATGTCATAAGCATCTGAATTCCTCAAATAGGTACATAATATGTGGGTTGGGTAAACAAATATCTGTTCTATATCTACTTGACAATAATTACACTTCAAAACTTCAAGGATATCAAATTATCTTATGTATACATAAAACATCGATATACGAGAAACATAGAAACAGATAAAGGAGCCTACTTATAAACCTACGAACGAATATTCTCTCATATAAGCGAAGGATAAAGATTGAATTTACCTTCAAATACTATTAACGTAAAGTAATGTTCATAGACTAAGAGTTTCAATTGCATTTAATTGACCATTAAGGACGAAGACGAAGATGATGACGACGACGACGACTATGAAGACGACCGACGACGACGCACTGATGGTAAAACAATATTAAGTGCCCATAATATAATATGCTTGATTGATTTTGCATTAACTGGAATGTGTTCTATGAATGTCATTAAAATAAAATTAGATTACAATGATTGGAATTGATAATTAATGACATAACAAAAACAAGTTCAATTCTAAGTTGATGTCCCACAGGCTATTACACAAATATTTACCAGGTCTGCGGGCGGGCGTGAGAAAATTATTTACTCGAGTTTGGAGAAAATCAATAAAATTTGTTAAAAGGAAACAGAACTGTTTGAAACTGTCAATCATCAGCTGTCAAAAACTGAAAGGGTTGTTGAGTTTTGATCAGAAAGAATGACATTGGATAAATACTCTTCCAGACAATGGAACCTTTTTGAAGATTAAAAAAAAAACAACACCTTTACCCCTGATTGTGTATGGTGTTGACAAATTACGAGTTAGAACAAACAAGCATGCAAAACACAAAGTTTAATCTTAATGTTTCTAATTTGAGAAAAGTTAATTGGCATTTAACCAAAAAAGCAAAGCGCAATTTGTTGCCTTGTCTGGTTTTTAAGCTGCAACATAAAGAAAAACAAGGACATTATTCCCAAACCTATGATCTCCTGGAATTAACAACATCTTCCATCAAAAAATACCAACCCACAAATCTGAGTAATTTGAGTCGATAATTAAATTAAACACCCAACATTCGCATCGCACTACATACCCGACCGTCGGCAGCGGTGGTTGTGGTGATGATCCTTGACTGGTGGTTTTGACAATACCGCTTGACTGCCATTGTTCAGCTTCAGCTTGGATGCCTCCTCCGATGGCATTGGTGGTAGAGTGTTGTTGATTTTCCTGTTGCTCAATCGGATGCAAAGGTGACGATGATGTAGATTTATTACCAGCATTATCCTTGTCGCTGGAATACACTTTATCGCTCTGGATAATTTGCTCCACCTTTTTATTTTTTGACATTTTCACAGGCTATTGACTTTTTTCATTATACAGTAAATTAGATTTTTTCTGATTATTTTTTTTCCTTTTTTTCGACCTTTTGTATGAATTAATGAAAGTTTAACACAATTTGACTCCCTTAAAATTTTGAGACTGTGATTAAAAAGTATGAGGGGTTCTTATGTTGCAAAAAGCCGTCTCCACCATACGACTCAGCAGCGTCAGCAAACAAACAGGCAAAGTAACTTGTACAATAATCTGAAAGGAAAATAATTTCGAGTTTATTTTTTAATTTGATTTTTTGGAGGTTTTAAAAGGTTTTATTTTGTAAAGAGAAATATATATCACAGCTTGGAAAGATATAAAATATTTCTGTTTGTCGTTTTCGTGATGAGGCTGGAAATTGTATTTCTACATTTCTTTAAGTTTTCTATCTAAATTAATGTTTATTTGTTCACTTCAAAATTTAGCTTCTCAATTACGCTTAAAAGAATTTCTCTGGATATTATATTTTTCGTCCACTTTAACTTAATTTTTTTGTTTTTCAAATTGATATATAAGTAAACAACACTATAGAATTATTATCCTAAAGGCTAAAATAAAACTCATCAACAACAACAGCATCGCAAACCAAACCTATAATTTGTGCTTGGTAATGGGCTACCTACCTACCACCCAACAGAAGCCTTAACTCTCACGAAACGTCATTACAATTTATAAACGCCCCTAATGATCATCCATCACTTTTTGTGCACCAGACGGACAAACTTGTGCACCTTCTTCGTCAAGATGAAAATAACCATCATCAAAATAACACGAAAAAGAAAACATTAAATCTCCTTGAATTCCTTCATTCCATAAGCCAAGTTGTGTGGTAGTTTTGTGGACGGAGGACGGAGAGCGATGACGATGACGAACTTCACCCAGGACTCAAAGCAGTAGTAGCGGGTGTTTTTTTTTTAAAGAGGTATAGAACTTTAAGTTGGCAGAACTATTTTAACTGGCAGTCATTTTGACAGCTGTCAAGTGATTTATTTTAAGTTTGGTTTGACGTTTCCATATGTAAAAATTGTCGCCTTATCAACACTCCACCTATCGCATGAATTTTGTTTATCGAAGAAACTAAATTTTGGTTGAATGAATAAGTCTATAAACAAAGCTGACGTATTTGGAGTGATGTTGAAGTTGGACACCGTTAAATCTTCAAAAACTGACAGTTTGGTGTGTTTTATGAGTTTTTCGAATAATTTTTCCGTACTTCCTTAAAAAGGATTTTGGCGGGAACGTTAGAGTCAATGGTGACCGCTTAAGAGCCATGATTTCTGACTTTTTCGTTTATTAAACAAAGATTATGTGCAGAAGCTGTCAAAAAGTTATAGAAAACAGGTCCTCCAGATTAGACTACGACTAAACCAGCCCTGGAGGTCATATTTCAGAAATCTTATATACATTTGTATGCCAAAAGATTGTCTTTCTAATAGATCAAATTTCTTGTCAATTTTAAAAATCGATTCAATGTTCCGAACCTCCTAAAAAAGAAACACCCTTTACGACCGACGATGACGAACTTCACCCAGGACTCTGAGTAGTGGTATAATGACCCAAGTCAAAGGCTAAAGGCAAAACCATCATAACCAAAAAATAAAATTAAAATAAAAAAGAAAATAAAGGAATTGAAGATGCAGTTTCTCTGCTGATGAATCTAAAAACCAACAAGAACAAGAAGAGAAAAAACAACAATGCAAACTAGAAGTAGAAGTCAAAGTGGAAGCACAAGAGATGCTATCGGCGGCGTGGCAGTGGATGGCGTCGTCGTCATCGTGGAGCAGAGTTCGTTCGTGAAGTATATGGAGCTAGGTTCTGGGAAAGGCAAACCAAAGTGGCAGCAAAGTGATGTTGCCAATCGATGACTTAATCTCTAATCCAACTTTACATAATCCCCATCTCAAAAAGGATTGCTGTTTTTTGTTTATGTTGTTATTTAACTCGTAGGTATATCTTAAGAAGTTGGCAAAAGTTCTTAATTGTAAAATAACAATAACAGCGTTTTAATTGAAGTTTAATTTATTTCCTGATGATGCCCTTTTTTTCAGGTTTCGGCTTGAGTTTTCAATTAGCGGGTTGTGTTAATAATGTTTAAAATGTCTGCCAATTAAGTTTTTTTTTTAGATAATTTTCAAACAGGCTTTGGAAGACTAAACAATGAAAAGTTTGTCATCTGATTTTTGAGGAATTGGCCAAGAGTGCTGGTGAAAGGTGCGAATAAAAATTGCAAAATCAATTTATTTAAAACTGTTCAACAGACAGCTTAATTTTGTGAAAGTCTTCAACTTTTAAAGAGTATTCTCAAATGACTTTTGCAGAAACTGTATGGAGAGGAAGAGGAGGTTCCTTACCTTCTCTGTACATGCCCTGCTCTAGCTTAAAAACGCAAGAGTTACTTTAGACATTGAATTTCTTGATTTTAAGTCTGGGATTTCAAATTTGTAAGTTACCAAGGTAATGATTTTGTAATCCATTCATATATGACCGCAGTCAATTGATAGCAAGAATTCATTCATTGATTTGCATTCTTTAGAATATTAGTGATTGAAGATTAGTGAGAACCATTCTCAAATTGATTTACATTAATGCAATCTTTAGGTTGAACTATTTATAGATTTCATTCAAACACTATCGCATTCTTAAATAAGCCTGCTATAGTAATGCTACAGGCACATTTTCACGTCAAAATGAATCTTAGGTAATTTAAGTAGTTTTCTAAAGTCAAAAAATTGCAAGAAAGAATAAATGAAATCCTTTTGTGGTCTTAAAACGATGTTCTAATTCTCTTTGCCTATCTCTGCTATTATTTTTAACCGTTCTTTGTCTTTCGGAATATTTCTGGACGAATGGAAATCATCTTTCTTGATTCTAATTTTTAAATCGGGCTCTAAAAACAACGTTGAAAACTATAGGGGACTTTGTAAGTTATCTGCCATTCCCAAACTTTTAGAAAGTTAATATAAAATTTGATTTTCTTGCGAAGGAACATGTAGTGCCCAACATGGATTTATTTCTGGAAGATCGACCATTACTAATTAAGCTTGTTTTTCTTCTTTCGTGGTTGAATCTATTAAAACCCAAAGCCAAGTTGTATAACAAAATATATTGCTTCGCAAGCTTAAAGTATTTCGCATACACTCAAGTCTACTTCAGTGGATCGGCTCATTCCTAATTGGTAGAGTCCAAGAAGTAAAAATAGACGAATATACTTCAAGGCCTATTCGATGTATTTCAGGTGTCCCTCAAGGAAGTCATCGTGGTCCTTTGCTGTTTATAATATTTATCGATGATATTGTCAAACATATAAATTTTAGCCAATGTTTATTATATGCTGATGATCTCAAACTATTTTTGAAAGTAACAAGTGACTACGACTGCAATAAACTTCAAATGGTTTTAGATAACTTATACCCTTGGTGTAAGTCAAACAGCCGAAACCTTAATGTTAAAAAATGCTTTGTTATTTCTATCTTAAAGAAACATTTTATTTACGAGTTTCCTTATTCTCTAGGAGAGAGCCACCTTCAAAGAACTTTTAAAGTTAAAGATCTAGGGGTTACTTTCGATCCGAATTTTGCTTTTGTTCCACATGTTGATGCCATCATCTTCGCCAAAGCTTACTCAATGTTAGGACTTATAAAAAGAAATACAACTGATTTCTTCGACCCCTACACTTACATACCCTACTAAACATACTACTTTAGTGAGATATATTTTGGAATATGCTGATGTCATCTGGAACCCTCACCAAAAACTATTCTCCGATAGAATTCAAAAGATCCAAAATCGTTTTACAAGGCGTGTTTTTTATAAAATGCAATGGAATTTCTGTCCAAACTCTTCAAGGTGTGCAGATGCTCAAATCTCGAAGAACTATTCATGATATAATTTTTGTGCGTGATATTATGTGCTACCATATTAAATGCCCTACCTTACTGGCTTTAATTTGTATTTATGCTCCAACAAGACCGTTGAGGGAAAGACACCTTCTTTTTCAACTTAGATATAGAACAAACTACGGAATGAATGGAACAATTACAAGGTCAGTTAGGGAGTTCAACGAATTAAATGGACATCTTGATCTTTCATTTTCCAGAATAAAATTCAAAAATGATTTATTGTACTTATTTATAAGAATGTAATTTTATTATTGTTTAATGTTAACTTTATTTATCTAAATAATTCTAAAATAATCTGTAGAGCTTGTTACTCGTAGGTGAAATAAATGATTAATTATTGAAAAAATGCATTTTTTTCCAAGCCTGCTAGTTATGCTACAAAACCCAATGCATTTTTAAATCGTTTGGTATTTAAATTTCAAAGTAAGTTTAGGGGTCGTTTTGTAAGTGGAATGTTAAAATAGATCTTTTGAATACTTGAAAAACATTTTTCTGAACAACAAAGAAAAAAAATCTATTTTGTATATTAAAGTATTGATAAAGAACTTATGTGAGGACTTTTTTATTAAATGAAAAATTAAACGTTTCAAGAATTCTATCGGCAATATTATTGACTTTCTTCAAAACTAGTTTAAAGAAAAATATTTTGTAAGCAATTTTGAATATTTCATAAATTTGATTTAAACTTCAATACAAATATTTCTGTTTAAACACTTGACAATTGACATCTAAATGAATGTTTTTATAAAACTTCCAACTCAAAAAACTTTTAGAACTAATTTTACAGAATAAAAATAATATGTGTTTTAGAGTTTTAAATTTGTCATAAATTCGATTTAAATATCAATTTTTATTTTTCTAACATCGAAAACTCAAAAACTTTTTTAAACTTATTTTACAGAATAACAATAATATGGGTGTTAGAATTTTGAGTTTATCATGAATTTGGTTTAAATGTCAATTTTTATTTTTCTAACATCGACATTTTTTAAATTAGTTTTGAAATAACTTAATTACCTACATATATGTATGTCTAGAAGACTAACATTCTTAGGCAAACGAGTATATTTATATTATATATTCAAAAATTCAACCTTTAAAGTTTTATTTTCTGAAAATTAGCTTCAACATTTTTAAACAACTTACTATCAAAAGTTTAGCATTTTATCAGTTAGTAATTTTGTAATTATTAATCCGTTTAATATCTATTCCAAAATGTTAGTACTTTTTTTTCCTTCATATAAAACAGTTAAATTTCGTAAAAAGACTGAAACAAATAAACCAGAATCTATGGCACGGACCTATTGACTTTAAAAGCCAAGAACTCAGAAGTAGGTTTTCCAACATTTTAACTACTGATTATAGTATTTTTTAAATAAGCTGTTAAAAAATATAATACAATCCAAAAAAATATAGTATTTTTCGAAAAGAAAAAATCGCTAACTTATTTTCGATGCATACATTATTTTTTATTAAATCTACATTTGTTTGTATTTCTTGCATCATTTAACAATTGTTTGTTAGCAAGGAAAGTTTCGTAGGCCTTATTTCATCCCAAACATTGTAACCAAAAGCTCATTTTCAATTAATGAAAAACTCGCACGGTTTCTTGAAAAAATTCTTTCTGTAAACGACAAAGCGGCAGGAATGGAGAGTAGGAATGAAATGAGGTAAATTGTTTTCGGTATTTTGAAAAATATGCAGCCATTTTTGTTCTGTAGTTCTGTCGGTGATTCCTTAGCTCTTTCAAATATTTCATTGATTATTTTTATTTCACAATAAAGCTCGTCCATCTTGATTTTCATTTTTTCTTGTAAGTTAAGAACTTGTAATGCCATCTCGAAGTCATCAAAAGAAAACTCTTGTTTCAAATTGAATTTTTGGATTTTGTATAAGCAGTATTTAAAATTAAACCATTTATTAAGGTATTCCAAACATTTATCGAAGAATAATATAAAATTCTCTTTGATTTTATCATTTCTTTTGGAGATTTAGCTTCTACTTCTAAAGATCGCAACAGTTTTTTGGTTTCATTACCAAAGAAACAAACATAAATTTCTCATTACTGTCAATTTTTGACACTGTGAAAAAAAGAGTTAGGAGTGTTCAGATTCATGCATCATGATTAAATTAAACCTTAAGGTGCAATCAAAATGGAAGACATGTTCGCTTTTCATCCAACCCATTGAAATATAGTATTTTTGCGTATAATATAATTCTTCAACAGTATATTGTATGCAAATGCAAAATATAGTAAAATACTATATATTATAGTACGGTTGGGAAGCCGACTCAGAAGTCATATATATTTAGTTAATAATATAAAAATATGTTTAAGAATTATAACTTGTGCTAAAATGGAAGTACTTACTAATTAACTTAAAAGGCTTCTTTAATTTTAAAAAGTATAAGTCCTGTTCTGTTAAAACTTCACATACAATTCTTATTGGTAAAAAATTCATATGAAGACATTGATACAAACTAAATTTTAACTAATTGTATATCCTTTATTTTTTGAAAAATCGAACATTCAGGAAGTTCGTATTTAAAATATAAAACATTTAAAATAATAATAAATGAAACACCCACTCGAATAAGGAAATTCGAATCAATCAGTAAGATGTAAGATATTTTCCCAATTTTTCAAAAATCGCCAAAAAGATGACAGAAATTCTTTTAGTATTTTAATTTAAGAGTATATTTAAATAATTTTTTCAAGAAATAAACTAAAACTATTGCATATTTCAATCAATTATATGCCTTTTAGTTTTCCGATGCACCCTGTATTCATTTTTCGTCTTGAATACTAAACACGATTCTAAAGTGATGCTGGGAATGTGATTAAGTACCCTTTTTAAATAATTCTTTTTATAGAAAAACACTTAGTAACTTGAACTTAACATCAGGTTATAAAATAAGATTATAACTAAATTATTTATCAATTCTTAGGATGGAAGTAAATTAAAAATCCACCGAAATAGTTTAAAAACATAATTGCTAAAGAATTCTTCTTACCAACATCCAGACATAAACTTCTCGATTTTTTCTTTTTTTCAAGCAGTACAATAAAATCTAATAGTTAAACATTTTCTGTATTGTTTATAGAAATATTATCTTATTATTTATATTATTGATTATTCCATTTTATTGTTAATTAAACTTTCACAAAATTTTATCTGAACTTAGAACGCAATTGATATCTTTTGAGATAAAATAATACAAGATTTCCGAAGCACTGAACAATTTGTTCTGATGATAAAAATGAAGTGCGCAAGATTGTAAAATATTCATTGACAGACATTAATTTTATGTACGTAGGTATTTATTTTTTAATTTTTCACTAAAAACAATACAAAATTTGTTAATAAAACTCACCTCAAACAACACTTTTATTTGATTGTCATTTTGTTTTTTAATATTCACAATATTTCTATGAAAAAAAAGAAACAAAAATATTGTACACTGTAAATTTTTTTACGGAATTTTTGTTGTGTTTTCACGGAGAACAATACACAACAAACGAAAAGGACCTTTGCCACTGTGGAAACATTGATTTCCTCAAAAGTCCCTTGGCCAAAGAGAATAGTTAAGCTTCTATTTTTGTTCCACAAGGGGCATATAAAATCACTCAACACTTTTTACAATATTGTTAAATGTTTATGCGCGGAAAACAGAAAATTTTGTTCCGAGTCGTCCGAGAGTAGATGAAGAAGAGACTATACTATTAGCTCAAGAGAAAGCGGAGAGAAAATTGGTTTCAGGAGTTCAACCACCAAAGTTGAGGTATCCTTTGGCTTTTATTGTTTGGTGTCCTTTGTGAAGTTGGAGCATTATTTATTAAGAAATTAGAATTTAGTGCTTATTGCCGAACAAGCAAGAAATGAACAAAACAATATGTGGAGCGCAATAATAAGGATAAATAATGGTCATCCTTTTAATCGAATGATTCGCATTTGGGAGCAGCATTGAATTATTAAACCTATGTTGAAACTTGCTGGACAATAAAAAGAAGTAAAATAAAAGAAATATTATGTTATTTAAAATGTCCGAATTTTTCTTTCGGCGGAATTTTGAAACTCTAATACCAGTTCTTGTAAATTGAAAATTTTTGCCGGCTGAAATTTGAATTCCGGAAATCAATACATTTTTGTTAATTTCCATTTTTTCCTAATTGGACGTATTCAGAGAAATGTCATTAATATTAGACTGCATTGTTTAAAAGGAAAAACGAAAAACATTTAGATTGAAATTTCACCTATTCAAAAACATATTTTGATTTCTTAACCGTTGATTTAAGAGAGCCTTACAAAATGATTGCTATATCACCAATTCTGAGTCGAACTGATACCAGCCCAAGATTTATCAGCAAATTTAACCTGATTATGACATAATCTCATTTTAGTTTTAAGGTGTATTTTAAATGCAATTGGTGTTTAGTTTGAAGTTCAATAAATTTTGTTGTTCCTTCCTTTAAAAAAATAAACTGATAACTGATCAGTAACATTTCTGTCTTGATCCAAATCTTCTTTTTTCAATACTATTTATTTCTTTTAGGACAAATTCTTAATCGGACTGGATTTCACTTAAAAAAAAGAGTTTATTTTAATTTATGACTTGATTTAGCAAAAAATACTTAATTACTCCATAATTTATCTTCTTGAACGAGATTGAGTTTTGTCAGTTTTTCGGGTTGGGGTCAAAATACTGTACTCGCTTATCATATTTTTATGCTGTGGGTGATAATACTGTATTTAAAATACTGTATCTCAAAATAATGTATTTCAAAATATTGTATGTACAAAATACAAAATAAAAAAGCGCGCACTTTTTTACATTATCAAAACTATTTTCGATACTTCCCTCGAACAATAACATCGTCAAAAAGTAAAATTACAGAATTACGACCCAGCCCATCACAAATTATCTTTCGGTTGGTCTATTTCCTCAACTAAGCCTCCAAAAAAGATGCGGTTTTCATTATGATACAGATTATCGACCCACCTATCAATTTCACCAGACTAATTGATCTGTCAAAACTTCCAGTATTATACAGCATTTTGAGATACATTATTTTAAATTCACAGTATTTTGAAATACAGAATTCTAACAATACAGTATCGTACAATATCATACAGAATTTTGACCATACAGTATTTTAAAAAACAGCATTTTGACCCGCTATTCTCTTTATTATGCCTTAAAACAGTGTGATACACGATCGTTTGAAAGTTGTTGATGTACATTAGTCTTGAAGTCTTAAACACTGTAATGATTGAGAAAGACAGTTTGTGGTAAAGCATTCCACATTCGTGTAGTACGGCAAAGGAACGAATCTCTGTACTTGATGGTACGAGTGGGTTTGAGGGTATACTGATGAGCATTTATGGAGGCGCAAGTATTACGATTGAATTGCTTGAGGAGAGAAATGCAACTGGCTATTTATCAAGAGAATAATGCGTTAAAATAACGGTAAAGAAGGATGAGACAAATTACGACGGATTTCAAGTAATGTAAACGAATTATTAATAATTTCATCACCAAACAATTCGAATGATGTACGTTCAATTACGTTCGAAAAACTTAGAAAAGAAAAACTTCTTGAATTCCCTGAAGAAACGCAAATATCCAGCCCCATATTCGGTGACATCGCGTATTTGATTCTTCCACTCTAGGACAGAGCCCTGAGGCACACCAGCATTTTCTTTGGTGTTTTTTAGACTTAAGCCCAATATTACTCATATTGAATGGTCTGACAATTTATATACGAATTACTCTTTATCTTGTCGTTCAAAGTTTTTTGGTGAATGTTCGAATTTGTTTTTAATTAAATATGAAAATTGATTCAGCTTAAACTAAAAAAATAAAAATTTCTAAAATTCTAGTGGAGGCCTAACACTATTTCGGGTGAAACTCATAATGTAATAAGAGTGGAGGTTTTCAACTTGCTCCTCTCTTCTGTCTTTTAAATTTCCTTCTAATTAGATCTTGACAGAAGTAAAAATAAAAAAAAAACATGGATGTAGGGAATAATTAGTGTCAGAACTTGATATTTTGTATCCAATTTCAAAAATAAGACGTTGAGAAGAAAATAATTAAATAAATGACATGTGTGGAAAAGGTACATATCGAAGACCTTACAATTTTTCTCATTTCCAAGTTACTTAGAAATGAGGAAAATTTCAATTTTCCTGTAAAAAGCTCTGCTTTAAGTTTCTGTTCAGTTTTTATCTTTCATTATGTTTTCTTGTTGGGAAACACGAAACCTATCCTACTCTTGTTAAAATTGGCTGCAATCCAAAACCGAATCCTCAGAGAGGTGTTCAAAAAACACATACAAATAAATGTAAAAAAATATGAATTGAAATCGGTGGACGATGGCGGGATTTACTGCAAAATAATCCTTACCCTCAACAATGGATAATGAGAGTCACTATACACAATGGTTTTGCAAAAATCAACCTTGCCTTCTTTCTCCAAAGGGATTTCGGGTTAGTTTTTCTACCTTCTTCTTGGATATATACAACGTTGTCCGTGTCAGTTCAGGATTTTTTCAAAGGATAAAAAGGTATCCCGAATTTGGACAGGAGAGTGCAGGGACTTTTAATTGGTGCTGTGGCGCGGCAGCGATCACGATAGACTATAGGCGGTAGAAATACGAGTAATCCTTTGTAAAAGTATTCATTAAAATATTAAAGATACCTAAATTGAAAATATTTTATTTATCTGTGAACACACAAAACTTTGTATCTATGTATATAGATCTGTGCAAAATACTGCTCTTGAGATAGTGTAAGGTATATCCTAAAATTGCGAGGCTTGTGCAACCCGCACATCAGAAATAATTTGAGTTCCTTTTTATTGGTGGTAGGAAGTTTAATTCCCTAAACACGTCGACGTCGTCCTCGTTATCGTCTCACCGTTACTTCTATCTAGATATAGAAACGTCCTTTAGATACATACCTCAACGAGAACGTTTAATATGAAATTGTAAGCCTTCAGGCAGGATCAGGCACAGTAGACTTTATATAGGAAGCATGGAAGGATTTTTGTTATTTTTTTTTACTCTCGAATGGAAGCCATAGTATATCTAGAAGGATAGTGGAGCCTGTGCCTGTGCATGCCTTAGTTGTTTTCCCAGTTTTATATTAAAAACACTTTCGTTTGGTTGGATTTTAATTAAAAAAATAGAACAATATAACATGATAACACGTTTAAGCCTTTTACCTTTGTTATATGTACATTTTTGTTTGTGTGTTTTTTATTAACAAGAAATGAAAATAAAATTAAGTGAAAATTAATATTGCATATACATATTAATAAGATCGTCATAGTCAACTAGTGTGAAGCACAACAAAAGCTTTCCTTGCATTTCATCAAAACATTGCCACACAGAAACTAGTTAAATATTGTGTGAGCACGAAGGCCATTTTATTAGAAATTTCATTACATACAAAATTAAGTATACACCCACGTGTACCATTTTAATCGTTGGAGATATCAAAACTATGGTAACTGGAAGAGCTTTTTATCTAATTAAAGGTACTGAATTTCAAGCCACGTACTGGATCAATAGATGGATACAAAAATTTCATAAAGACTTCTCCTAATTTATGTTCCAATCTTCCGAAAAATGATATATCCTCTTTTTTAATCAACATTTTATTTCGTATTATTTGATATTTAATTTATATGTTAACTAAATTATTATTTAACTTCATTCAAAGTCTCCTTATTCAAAAAGGGAAGATTGATATATGTGCGTATATTTTTATATTGTGTGCCTGTGACTTTCAGCTTGATGGATTTCAATTCATTCAAAAGATATTTAATATCCAAATCAATCAAAACTAAATCAAATATTTCATAGATACATAACTACATATCTATGTACAGTAAATGTTTATGTATATTTATATATTCATTCTAGATTGAGATGAAAAGATTCATATCCTTACAAAAATTGTGGATATTTCGTAGAAGAATGATTACATGAAATTTCCAAAGGGACTCAAGCTGAGCATAACGTGTGCGGTGCGTGTGTTGGTTGAAAGATGTTTTTGTTATTTCATAGAATTAGATTTCGTTTATCATGACTCATGAGGAATTTTCAGGATTTTTATTTCAATATTTGGGTAAATGTTTAATGTTTTCATATTCATTCAAATATAAATCTTTCAATTTTAGTGGTTTAAAAAAATATCAATATGATACTGCTTGAATGAAAAACACATTAAGTCTGTAGGGTTCTAATGTTGTTCAGTTTGTTTTCTTTATACAAATGAAAGGAATTTATGCGAGGATTTGTTAAGAAGGAGTAGATTTTGGTAATAAATATTAACACGGAGTCTTATTGGAAGATATAGTAATATGTAATTAATCCAACTGGCTCCTATTTCGAGATGAATATGGATGAGAAATGTATTTAGTTATTTGATCAAAATTAGATTTTATATGACTTTTTCTAAGAATTCGTCAATCAATATATGTAAATAATAAGAAAATGAATTTTCCTTAAGCATATAAAAAAGCAAACTTTCGTTGATGTTTAATTCATTTTTTTCAACAATTATTCAATTTATTATTAATTAAATTTAGTTTTACAAAAGTATTCTTAAATAACTAACAATATAAGATTATAAATATTATAAGAATAGTAAGTGCTATCTTTTATTTAAAAAGGAAATAGAGGAGATGACATCGATTTTTTATTATTTTAATTTTATATTGTATACAATTAAAAAGTAAAATGACTGTGGTGAAATTTAAAAGGTATTAAAACTTTAAGAACTTTAGAGGACAAAAACGTTAATTCATAAAAAAGGGGTAAAGATAAAAAACTATTATTTTCACTACAACAAATCGTAAAGGTAAATAAACAACACTTTAATTTTTGTATATTGGCGTATCCATTTTGCGGTTTCAAAAGTATAGACCTGGAATTCGACAGTTTGACACAAAGTTGTTAATCCAATTTCTTACATTTACGAAAATAGATCGCATACAAATTGTTATAACGTTAAAGAGTTCATTATGGTTTACATAAATTGAAATTAAAAAAAAACTAGATCGGTAAGAGATCGTTTTGCTCGTGTTACTGAAAATATCGCTGCTGCAAGTTTTGGGACCGTCTTTCGGAGTCGTAGATACGTTTAATGGGTTCTTGGAAAACAGGCGATGGACGGCGATTTTTCGAACAAAATTTTCTTTAGCGACGAAGACATTTTTCACACGGCGGGGATGTTAATAAACAAAACTGAGAATCCTCAAGTAATTGAAGAGAGACCATTACATCCACAAAAATTTACTGTTTGGTGCGCTCTTTGGTCCGGAGGTGTGATTCGATCTTGGAAAACGAATATGGAACGACTGTCACATTAAATTCGGAGCGTATACGTATACGACTTCGAGAATATGTGGTTTTAATAAGACGGTGAAACACATCTCGAGCCAATATGGTTTTATTGTAAGAGATATTTTCTAGTCGGGTTATTTCTCGTCCTCGAGCTTGCCAGGTCAGAATAGGAAGCTTATACGCTATATGTAATATGCACTCCATAAAACGGATCCATGAATGTAGCGGAGACATTCCAAAGGTCAGAGATCTTTGATCGACAGTTTTACTTAATATCACGGGAGGTTTATTTAACTCACTTGGTTTCGCTCCACATATGAAGCACGTTTGAGAAGACGAAGTCATAGATGAAAGTGCAGTACATATTTTACCGTCTATCATTGTAAGCATAAACGTAGAGTCGACAAGAAAACTTTGTTCGCCATTTCGGATAAGAACTGGAGACAAATCTCTTATTTCTTGCTGGATTGACTTAACTTCTTGGAAAATTAATTCAGTGGACTCTTTGGCAAAAACAAATTTAATTGGACGGCAATATCTTGTAGATGAAGGAGCTGGATTTTTCCAAACAATTATTTTTCCTTTTGAAGAACTAAAATTCATTTGAATAGGCACCATTGAAATACTAAATAAACTTTCATCCGTATGGCCCTGCTCCAAAACAAATTTCTGTTTATATTGCTTTTGCTGAGCCCCATCACATCCCCACTTTATCAAAATATTAATACGATTTTCGCCAGTTTTCAATTCGTCTATTCCTAAAACCTCCTGTTGAGTCAAGCAAAGCCTCTCAATAGTATTATTTACTAATGACTGCAGTGAACTTTTTGCATATACCTCAGTGATTGTTAACTCAGCTGGATAACAGTTTTTCTTAGCTTTTTGAATGTTTGTATATGAAGGAAAAAGATCTTTACATTTTGTGTTGACTTTTTTCCGAATAACATCATATTGATGTTTCGACAAATTAGCATCAACCATTAAAGATAATGCTTCATCAGCAGAAAAGCCCACTGAAGGTACATACTCAGAACTATATCTTTTACAAAGTTTTTTCAATTCCGTACCCTTACTGGACGAAGCTTCCGACAAATCTTTCAAAAGCTAGGCTGAATCTCGTTTTCCCATTAGCCTTAACAATTTCTTGAGGGTCAGTTGAATCTGTTGACTTTGAATCTTCCTTTTTTCGATTTTTCAGAACAGTCTTTAAAGATTTTTGGTTTTCTTCCAGCTTTATCAAGATTTTGAGGATTAACGCTTTCAGGTAAAACATAAGGTTCATCAAGTCAAACTGCGTTTGATGTCAAAAAACGGTTGCGATGCCTTCCACTTTGTTCCCATTTTTCACTTAGCTTAAAGCAAATAATATTAATATTTGCCTTAAGTTTGTTTTAACTTTTTCTGATATGTCTTGAAGACCATATCTTTCCATTATTAATGACAATACGACTTCTTTTCGATGTATTTTGGGAGCTTTTTCCATTCTTCAAAAATTTCCTTGCGCGATAGAGTGGAGGTCATACTGGAAAAGTGAAAAAAAATGTATGGCGGTCGCAAAAACGCGCAAGATATCTTTTATTTACCTTAAAGTGAACACTAAACAGATTAATTTAAGTATAGTCTTGCAGCGGAATTATGCGGAATAATTAACTTTAACTCTACTTAAAAAAAGAAAATATTTTATTTTTTCCTCTTTCTCACCCTCTCACCAAAATATTTTTTTTTAATATTTCCAATGGAAATAATTAAATAAAAATTATTATATTTTACCTTAAATATAGTTTAATAATAACAAAAAAAAATTATAACAATAAAATCACCGTAGCTTTTTTAATCGTAAACCAAAGTTAAACCAAAAAAACACTTTTCTCTGTTTTGTGAATGCACCTGTTGACAACAACTGACTTTGAAGCTTAATTTTTCCTAATCAGTGTAAAAAATAAAAAAACAAAACATGAATAACAGTTACCTATTGTATTGAGAAGCTAAACAAATGACCAGAAGTCATGTGACTTAATTTTTTCTTTTTCATTTTGTCCAGCTAGATTTGCGATCTACCACACTGTGCGTCGTAGCGATATCACCTGACTACAAAGATCATGCGACTTGACACTACTGCACTTTTTTTTGTGGGGCTACGAGAAAGACCGTATTTATGCAGATAAAAATGAGCACATAACAACATTCGTCAAGTAATGGCTGAGATACCGCCCAATATGTGTCAAAAAGTGGTAAAAAATTAACTCAAAAGAATCGATGCTCGCAACAATTTGCGTGGTGGTCATTTAAATAATATAATTAATTAATATAAGTAATTAATAAAAGAGAAATATTATGAAAACAAATATTGTCTATGTGTTTTATTTACCTTTACTTTTGAAACCGGAAACTGGGTAACCATATATTTTAGTATGGTTAGATGGAATATCGTATCAAAACCTCGATTTCTCGATGATTCAAATCAAGAAGCCACACTTTTAGTACTCTTAAAAAACCAATGAAATTTACTTACAACTTAAGAAAAAAATGAAACATTTACTACGAAATACGAAAATGGAATTTCTACGTAGTCCGAAATCGGGCTTTGTAAGTAACTGGCTCTCTTGAAAAAAACTTTCAAGACTTTAAAATAATATATGTGACGTACACTTAGAACTTGCAAACAGCAAAATAATTCCATAGAGTTCTCTAAGCGTAAGTTTGAAAAACATTTCTTATGAATGATTTTTGAATATTGGTGAGTTTTTGAAAATGGAAAACGCCATAGTAAACCATCTTCAACTCATTTACGAGTAAATTACAAATTTGATTTCAGGGACTAAAACTAAAAGAGCAATAACCTATACTGAAATCATCAGCAAAAGCTCTGATTTTACTTATAACCGAAAGTTGAAAAAGAAAATAATGTAAATGAGGAATAAATATTGAACCAAGTACGGAACCCTGTGGACCCCCAAGTGGCTAGTCTTAGGTCAACTAAAACTGAACAAAATTTGTACACTATTTTTGAGATAAGACTGGAACCATTTAAAAACGAATGCACGAAAGCCAGCTTTATAAATTGTCTAGTAAAATGTTATGGCTAATTTTATTAAGATAAGCCAGCTTGTCAATACTTTTGAATTTGAAGATAGTTATATCGATTTAATTTGTAGTATTTCTGAAAAAAAAATATTTTGTGGGCCTCTTGAGTTGCTTAGGATCGTTTTCTTTACTATTTCAAAAAATAGGGAAGGATGTACCTGTGTTGATAACATACATCACATTTGTGCCCTTTAAAACTTTAGACTGATACTTTTTTTCAATAAGCCAAATCGGCATTTGAAGAAATATTTGGGACGAATAAGAAAAATATTAATTGATATCTCCTATAATATCTTCATTGTTAACAACAATATTTTGTGTAGAGTTTACATAATTTTTAAAACGATGTCTTATTTGTTTTCAAGGGTCTCGAGTCGAAAATCAATATTTTGACGAATATTAATATCATTTTGTTTATAGTTTTTTAGGTGATAAACTTAATTTTTCGTTGCATACATTTTTTTTGGAGCTACTACCCTTTTTTGTTCGTAAAATATTAAAGGCGATAAATATTTTTTAAATAAGCAAAGCTATAAATTCATTTGTCAGAATTCATACTAATCCCGTATGTCGTAATATAAAATTAAATTGAAGTGAACATCGTAATTGGTTCGTAAGTTAATTGCGGGGAACCAAAATGTCCCCCCTTTTTTTTTAAATTGGTATGATAAGAAATCACACACTGATATCCAGGGTGATAAAAGTCCTTTCTACATATTTTGATGTTATTATCTGTTATTAAAAATGTTTTTAAATCGATATCTCTGCTGATTCTGGAGATATAAGTCGTTCTTTTTTAGCATCGCTATCTGCAGCCAAAATCGATTTCCTAAAAAACGTATCCGCAGTTGTTTTATTTTATTTTTAAGTTGGTAGACTTGTCTAGCTGTCAGCTAATAAAACAAAACAAGCGTAGAAGTCCAGCAAGGCCTCCATTTTCTCGCTAGTCCAAGTTTTTTGTCGTGATGCTACATATTTTAAAAACGACTTATATTATGTTCCTGTTTTATAATTTTATATAAATGCTGATTTACCTTTTTTCCTGATTTTCCATTTGTACATTCATCTGCATTTGTTCAAAGTTTGATTTGTCAGTTTGGTTTTTGCTTTCGGATAAGTTTTTGACATATTGGGGTATGTTCGTACATTTGTTCAAATTGAAGTTCATATAGGTGGCCCATTTATATGCAGGGTCAAAAGATCGAAATTGAAATTCGTGTGTTAAATTTGGAAGACCTTCTCAGTTACATTTTGAAAATGGAGCCGTTTAAACTGACAATATTTGTATAAATAACCTTTACGTATAAATAACTTTTACGTACTTTTGGCAAAAAGTGGAAATTTACAAAATTAAAAACAAATTCAATAAATAATTTACTGTGAAACCAAGTAGAATCCTTTAGTATTGAATGAATACATATAAATATAAATGAAAAAAAGAATTATCTGAAATTAAATTGTAGGGTTAACTAAATTAACCTTTCGAGTTTTTTTCGCCGAAAAATCGTTGATGATTTCGTTCAAATCCAGTTTTCGAAGTAAATCGCCTTCAATGCTCAGGAGAAAAAGCTTTGATAGACGGGTTTGTTCCAGTAAAACAGTTCCGGCGATTAATTTGTTTCGTAGTCAATTTTTTTCTTTGTGTATAAGTCAATCAAAGACACAAAATGAACCAACTCATTACCAAGACTAAGCTCTAAATCATCTTGATATAATTTCACCAATGCCTCTGCTGCAGCGTTTTCAGCATCCAAACAAAAACAAATTTTGTAGTTTTTTTCCAAATTCAAATGACACTAGAGAGAAAAGAACATTACTGTTACCACTTTTTGCAAAAATTGCCCGTTGTACATAAATCTTGCAAATAGAAAACGACATTCCAGAAGAAAAATATTAAACACAATAGAGCAACTATGTAAGTGTGACTCGTTCCTTGATTCGTGCGTTCCAACATTAATTGAAAATAAACTTAAATAAAAGAACGAACTCAAAGTGCGTTGCACTCTGCGAAGAAAGCCTTCGATTTATTCGATTATCTGTGTTACCAACCTAAGAAATTAAATTTGTATCCGATTAAGTATAGATACTCGAAAAAATGTCAATTTTTTATCCGCAGCCAGATTTAAGTTTAAGTTTTATCCGCAGCTTCGTGTTGTACCTATTTCTAACACATGGAAACTCCCACTGCGGATACGGATAGCCAAAAAAACACGGCTTTAGTCGACTAAAAATATCCCATTAAAATGACTTCTACAATTGGATGCTACTAAACATTCATAACTTTTTTTTCAAAATCATTCTTTTTTGAAAGGCCAATTTTTCAAAAACCTTCTCTTTAAATATTATTTAGTATCGCAAAATTTGAAAAAAAAATATAAAACAAATTGACTAAATTAATAAAATATTTGCATTTATTTAAAAATGGATTGAAGGGGGATTTTATACAAATCACATTTAATTTGTAAGCTTCCCAGCTAATCCCACATCAATTTGTTGATTGGCTATAAAACACATACTCTATTTGTTTGTAGTTACATATCCTACTTGTATAGCGACATGTTGTTATCTGTTTTACAATAATTGCAATTACAAATTTCTAAATCGACATCCAGGCTAATTTACCCCAATTGACATGTCATTTATTAAAAGCTCCTCCATATATCGACATCGTTGCGTTGGGTTGCATTGCTTAACGTTGTTGATGGCAATGCGTTGCATTGTGGGTGGCAAATGTTGTAGAAATCATTGAAAATCTCTCTAGAGCAGCACATTGAATTAAATTCAATTGCATTTTGAGCCATGTGTCACATATCAATTGAAAGAATTACATTCATCTATAGATATTTTATGTATGTAAGTCTCCATATATAGTCCCTATAATATTGCCAGG
The DNA here is from genome assembly GCF_945859685.1 of Eupeodes corollae. Classification (NCBI taxonomy): domain Eukaryota; kingdom Metazoa; phylum Arthropoda; class Insecta; order Diptera; family Syrphidae; genus Eupeodes; species Eupeodes corollae. The sequence continues at coordinate 135,782,933 of NC_079149.1, forward strand.
AGGGAAAAGAGGAGATTAGAAAATGTGAGATGCAGTGGATTTAGGGATGATATAGATATAAATCTCAAGTGGATACATTTCAAATTCATTTATAATGAATTTAGCATTGAAATGTGCCTTAGGTATATTGAACTGGCATAAAATCATATTACATACATTTTTATTGATTTGGTGTCATTGAACTTTAATATTACATTTTAAAGTATGGATGTCGATGTAGTCACTTTAAGATTGAAATTGAAATTTATTTGCACTTTAAAAAACAAGAGGATTAATTAATTTGATCATTTGTGAGATTTATTCGAATGGTATAAAGACAGTAAAGTGGGACAAAACCTACACAAAAATTTGATGGTATGATTATAAATGGACAAAATGTTAAAGTTTTATGTACATAGCGTTCTTACAAAATGCCAATTCCACAATTTACATAGATATATTTTCGATACCTTACTGATGTCAATAATAGGGTTGTTATACAGATAATATTGCAGAAAGGGCTCTCAAGAAAATTGCGCGGGTGGTTTTTTTTTACCATAGCAGTTTAAAAAATAGGTGAACATTTTGGTTAACCCTAAATATCTCACGAACCAATGACGCTAGAGACTAGAATTTAATTTTATATTATATATTGTGACGTGATACCAAACAAGTATATTTTTTGAAAATAAAACCCACATAACGGTTTGTTTTATAAATCAAATATCTTTTCTAAATACATCTTCGAAACTTTTTAGTGCCTTACTTTACAACAGGCTAACTAATTGGGTAAAAGAAAAGCGGATACTTAATTAGCTTCAGGCAGGATTTAGAGAAGGCTATTCAACTATAGATCACATATTTTCCCTTATGAATATTGCCGAGATGTATATGAAAAGGAATAAAAGTTGTATACCTTGTTTGTGGACTTTCGTGCTGCCTTTGATCCTGTACCACGTGAAGCGCTATTTTACAAACTTTATATGATCGGTATTTCGACTAGAATGATTCGAATTTTGATAGCCTTGTACGACAATAACTTAGCGATGGTCTGGGATGGGAAATGCGTTTCGGAAGAGTTTGCAACTACGATGGGGGTAAAACAAGGATGCATCCTTAGTTCACTTCTATTTATTTTATTTAATAATGATATAACAGAAAACATTGGAGGTTGTATCATAATAAACACAACTTGCATTCCTGCTTTAATGTTCGCGGATGATTTTGCTATCTTTGCTGAGGCCGTTAACAGTATGCAGTTGATGATAAATAGACTGGCAAATTATTGTAGAAAATGGAACTTGTTCGTTAATTTGGCGAAGACAAAAATGATGACATTCAGAAATGGTGGAGGGAGATACACGAGAAATGTGCAGTGGAAGTATCAAGGAGAGCAGATAGAAGTCGTGAGAGAATATAAATATGTGATGCATAGGCAATAAATATTTAAACCACAGCGCAAAACAAAAAATCGTACGTGCAACTGCAACATCCATCATGCTATATGGAGCACAAGTCTGGGGATACCGATCAAATACTACTCTTGAAGTTTTTCAACGATACTGTGTAAAAAGAGTATTCAAACTACCAAATAGGACTCCCAATTACATGATTCATCTGGAGACTCTTATAAAATAAATATTATTTTCAGGCTTAAATTACATACCGCATCGACCTGATCTTCCGCTTGAATGTAGCCTTTGCAACCTCAAAGAGAGAGAAGATGTGTACCATTTTATTGGAAAATGCCCTATTTTGTGCGAACTACGAAGGATATACTTTGGAGCAAATCTTGTGGAAATGGTGGATGTGCTGAGTATTTTGAATGTAGACCGCGGATGGGACGTACCATACAAGTATACTGTTAATGCGCTGCACTACAGAACACGTATAATTGAAGGCAATTTTTAACCATCAAACTATCTTTTCATATTTAATTTAAAGTTATCTTTTTCAATCTGGTAGACGGCACAATGCCAAACCAATTAGACTCTAAGCTAATTTATTTATTGAATGTATCATGTATGAATATTAATTTGGTCAATAAAAACTAAAACTAAAATAAACTATAAATAAAAAAAAAAAACAGAGAAAAAGTGTGGCCTCGAAAATTTGAAGAATACAAAATAATTTCATATCCAAACCAATTTTGTGCAACGAAAAATAACGTTTTTAAAATCCAGTAAAATTTTGCGAAAAATCAAACTGACATTTTTTTTTGGCAAAAATAAAAACTTGAAAGAAAATTAAACAAAATTTTGTAACATTTGATTCTCAACACAAATATCTTTTCCAAAATGTGAGATTATGGCTCCCAACTAATTTTAACTTATAAGAAATATTGTTTTCAACATTTAGAAAAATTTTGAGAAAAATCTAATTGACAATTGAATTTTACAAAAAATAAAAACCCAAAAAAAAATACTAAAAACTTAAAAATTTACTTTCGACTCAAATAGATTTTCGAAAATTTAAAATATTGTTACTAAAATTAGTAAAAATTTGCTGTCGACATAAAATCTATTTAACAAAACTAGATTTTCAAACTAAACTATTTCTTTATATAAAAAATATTGTAAGTAATTTTAACATTTTTAAGAATAATTCAACTGACAACTTCTTTTTAACACAAAACGGAAACCTACAAACTTTTAGCAAGTCAAATCGACAAACGGGATAGGAAGTTCTCATGGGCCGCATCCCAGCCTCTTTTTAAAATTTTGTTTTGAGCTCTTTGCAATTTTTGTATATGTTTTTGCTTATTACCCCATACTGGAGAACCATAAAACATAATAGGATGAAATATGGATTCAAATGGGTCTTTTATTTACAATTTGACTTGCATGGAATCCAAAAGTAGGTTTAGATATAAGGAAAACCCCAAGGAACTGACAGTAATTCATTTATTTTTCCCATCGATATGGATACAATTATTGGGTAAGAGGCATGACTTTCTTTCCCTTGTGAAAAAGATCACCATTTATTTTTATTTACTAATCATTAAAATATGAAATAATTACATTTAGATTGTATTTCAGCTTGGTTTCAATAACGGAACCAAATCAATTTGATACGTAAATGCAATTGTCATCGGCTAAAATACCCTTTTCACAGTTTCTTAACTGTGGCCCTTAGCTTTGTTGGACATTGAGTCAAATAATCGGCGGCATCTGCCAATTGAAATATTGTACCACTCCTGATGAACCATCCTCAAAAGTTCAGCTTTATTTTTTGTTAAATGTTTCAAAACCACGCATTTTATATCTCTTCCAAAATGTTCTATAGGATTTAAGTCAGGGGATCAGGATGGTCCTTAAAATACTTTTCAGCAGATTTGGATGTGTGCTAAGGGTCGTGGTCCTGCTGTAGAACACATTTGAGAGGTAGGTTCTCGGATAAGGCAGCATTGGTATTCACCTTCATATTTTGATCCATTTTCCAACGCCATACCAAGAAAATTAACCCCAAAGTATTATACTGCCGCCACCATTGTTGATCATTTTCTGGGTGTATTGTGGTTCAGTTCTTTTAAATTAAGCCTTCTAACGGTTTTTCAGCCAACACTTCCCAAGAAATTTATCATTGTTTCATCTATCCACAAAACATGCCTCCTTCTGGCCCAATCAAAATGATCGTGGGCGAATTTAAACCGCGTTGTTATATTTTGTTTTCCTTTGAAAAGGCACCATTCTTGCGATCCTCTTGAGCAAGTTAGCTTCAATAAGCCTTCTGCTAATAGTTCTGTCAGTTATTGGAAGTTCTAGTTTGCTTTTTATTTCCCTTGAAGATTTGTAAGGATCTTTATTTGAGGTGCAAATCATCTTTCAGTCTTCTCTTACGGTTGTTTTGCTTGGTTTTCCCCTCTGTTTCTTTGGCTCTCAGTGGTCAAATTGCTTTTGCAATCAACTTGAGAGATCTGCTCATTATTCTAGCTATTTCCCCCAAAGATTTTCCCACACTTTGTAGAACTAAAATGACAGCTTTCTCTTCTAGGGACCAATGCTTACCGCGACCCATAATTTCTTCAGACTTAATTGTAATATTATTAAAATAATTTCAATTTACTTGCTAAAATGAAGTTTTTGCTTTATAAAAGTAAAAAAATATTAAAATCTAATATTTCTGATACTAGTTAAATATTAAGGCCTGTGTTCCAATGTCTTTCTATTTCAATGTCCACTAAAAACATTGTCTTACTTAAGGAACGTTTCATCTCCAAGGAATCAACTAGTAAAAAAATAAAACCCATGTTATTTTCCATTAGAAAGTCTAACTTTTTTTTGATAACGGTTAAAACTACTTCTAATGCATGTTGTTGTTTTAATTTGGTTTTACTCTTAGCAAATGCATCTAAATGTCCATGTATGTATATAGTATAAAATTGGCCCAAGAACTGACCCTTGAGGTACGCCTGCTTTAATTCGAAATAAATCGGAAACTTCATTGTTCACAGAAACTTTATAATTTTTGCTATGTATAAGGGAAAATTTAAAATATTTAATTTATGTCCTTTATGCCAGACTGAGTCAAATACCATTTTAATATCTAAAAGTGCCAAACCCTTACTTGGGATGTTCTGTTAATATGTTGAACAGTACTGTGAAAAGCTCTAAAGCCAAAATATTCTGGAAGCAGTCGATTATGTTGATTTATATGGATTAACATTTTAGATTTAATCAAAAATTCAAAGGATTTGCAAACACTTTTGCCGTGTCGAAGGAAAAGAACTAATTTTCAAACAACTATTAAATAATTGCTTCAAAAACCTAACTCCACTCTTCAGGAGATTTTTTAAATAAAGATTTGTATGTTTACATAACACATAAAATGCAATTTATTTTTTTCAAACAGCACAAGCCTTTAATTTTCTTTTTCCCTTAATCATTCATCACGCTTCAGTAAATAAAAGAGATGTTAATCGTTTTTAATAATCAAACCCATTTTATCACAATTCATCAATCACATTTTCCCGAGGGATGAATTAGTGAACCAACAATAAAAATCCCCTAAACTCGGATGTTCGTTGATTGAGATGTCTGATAGGAAAATCTCCGAATTTCATGTGGTGTTATTTTTCCTGATTTGATTGAGATTTAATTACAGATAACATATCTATACATCTACACTATATACCTTTTGCATTTATTTATTTAATTTTGATTAAGGGATAACATAGAGAAATTTAATGAAGAAACAGCACATGCTGCATCTTTTTAACATACTATTTCTTCAAAGCAATTACAGTTTTTGACTTCCTTTTTCAAAAATGTAATTTATCATATTGAAATGTTTTACAAATAAAATTTGAAATACCAAACCCACAACAATCAAGAGATGGTTACCCACCCATCGAAAGCCATCACTTTAGGAAGTTAAACATTAATTGCCTCCCCACAAAACGGGTCTCTTAGCTTTAAGCATCATCCAGCTCCAGCCCAACAAATTTGATTAAGGGATAATTTATTTTCCTCAAGCCATTTTTGGCACAAACCACTAAATACGATGATAAAATGGAAATTTGTGGGTGTGTTTTTGAGTTGCGTGTATACCACTCGTATATTTGTTGTTTTCCTTCCTGTTTCTCGCTTTAGGGATTTTTGCTTGGGTTTATATTGATTTTAATCTAATTCACAACTTTAGATTAATTTGCAAAATATTACAAACATACATAAATAATCGTTTTACCTCAATCTACATACAAACATATACACATTTAGTTGTCGTTTTGTTTTTCTTTTTTTTTTGGTTTTGCTTTTGAAATATAATTTTTATTGACGGAAATTGCCTTCGAACAATTTAGATGTGATTTCGTGTAAACGAAAACTAAAATAAAATATGCAATTTAATTTTTTTCGATTTTCAATTTGTGGTTTGAGACATGCGGCCAATCGGTTTAAAGTCTTAAATCGAAAATGTTGACATTTCTCTAGTTTTTATTTATTATGTTTCTATTTAATCAGTTTATGTCTTTAACATTTCTTAGAACATTCTCAGATGGACCAACGAATTCCAGAAAAATCGAATCATACAAATTCTGTTCTCAGAGTTCTGACAGAAATAGTGTGTTTAAAGTCTTGAGAATACAGAAATCTCTGAGATTTTAGAAATATAAACTGACCAAATTTTTTTCTTCTGAGTACTTTTAAAAGAAAAGAAAAAGAACTGCGTTTTTGACACCTGAAAATCTTTAGAAAACTAAAATTGCATTTCGTTTTTTTTGTTTCCTAGTATTTCTATTTTAATTGGTCTTACGTCTCTTATTTTAATATTTAAACAGCTTAGACTTCTTTTTTTGTACGTTTTTGAAACTTGTTCAAAAAGGCAATTAGGTGTAATAACAAAATATCTGGTGCAAGCTTTTAAGGGCACTAATGTGATATTAAGTGTGTTTTTTTGGTTTTCCATATATAGTAAAGTAAGAAATTGCCAACAAAACGATCAGCAGAAGCCAGATTTTTGTATTTAATTATTGGTACAACTGAAAGAAGATCTGTCAGAATAATAATAAAAAAAAATATACACACATAAATAGAAGAAAGTTTTGTGAAAATCAAATGTTAAAACTAATAAAATTGAGATTCTATACAAATAATATATTTAACAATTGCAGCTTTGACATAAAATAAAAACTTCAAGAAGAGGGTTTGTTCGTAGACTACTACTTTAACATGTGGTATTGAAGAGAGCTTGAAGCTCGCCCCGATTCTATATATAACTGAATCGAGTTGAAATGGGCTTGATTTGAGATCGAAGATCGGAATCGATTCAAAATTCGTGGAGGAGTTAGTTTTACAGATAAGGAATTATGGCTTGTTTATTTGCATGTTTGTGTACAACAAATATAGTTTTGTTTCAATCAAAAAAAAAATTCCACATTTTAGAAAGTGGTGTCAAACTTAATCAATTTTAAATCTTCTTGTGCGGTGGAAACACCAAAAAGATTTATTTAATCTAAGCTGAGATAAACATTAAATGAAAACATAGCAAAACTTAATTATCTTGTCTATTGTTTTCTCTTGCAAATAACCCCAGTTACTCCATTTTCATTAACAAAACTAACTAATATCAACAGTAACAGATTGATTTGTTTCCTCAATGAAAAACACATACATAGTTCCAAATGCAAAACTACTCAACGAACACAGCCATCGAGATACAATAATGCAATATCAATAGTACCAACATTTGCGAACAAAATCACATAAGATCCATTCGAGACTCGTATAAATGTCAAAAACACAACCCAAGTAAGATTTTACTCTAACTTTTATCCCAAGTATTCATACTATAGATATAGTTTTTGTTATTCGTGTAAAACCTTACTAAACTATGAATAGATTTTCCAACAAAACAATGATATTATAAATAGTAGGCCGCATCCCAGACATTTTTTATAAAATAGTTATGAACGTTAGTAACTGAAATAAGGATTTCAAACAAAAACGTGTCTGATGCGATCTGCATTGATTATAACTTGGTTTCTGTCGAAATAATGGGGTTCAGAAAATTAAAAAATAGTATTTTTAGTACGACCCTAAATTTTTAAAAATTACTTTTATTTAGTATTTGAGTTTGTTTATTTTCAAAGGTTTTTATTCATTGTTAATAAAGCTGTCAGGTGGATTTTTTAAAATTGTTTATTGAAAGTTAAAACCATTTAATATGAGATTTGTGTCTTTGTTGTCAAACTATTTGATTCAAAAGTCTTAAGTTGGAAATATGGGTTTTAACAAGATTCGCGTTTAGAGTTTAAAAAATAATGTAATATATAACTCCCCAAAAAATGTTTTAATCAAAAATCGAAAATTTGAGTTTTCTTGAAAACCGCCCGATAGGTTTTTATAAAATTTCCTTTACATTGTACATTGTTCAGATTCCAAGTAACCCCCATATAGTTATTATTTTGTTTTTAAATTTTCTCAGGAACCATTAAACATTACATTGTCTTAATAATATTTAATATTCAACAATATTTTGTGGTTTTAAAAGTAAAGTAAATTTTTTGTATTCGAAATTTGATATTTCAAAAAACGGGTCATCAGTTTCTAACGAAAATCAAATGTGGAACGTATTTTTAAAAGCTCTTAATATTCTGCATACCAAATACATTTTTTTGAAAAACTTGAAACATTTTAAAAGTACAAAATAAATTCGAAAAAAACTTCCCTGACGATCTTAGAAAAATAAATTTGCTGCCATTTTCTTTCATTAAAATAAATCTAAAACTCCGTTTATTTTTGGAACTTCTGTTTAAAAATATATAGAACTCGAGAGTTTTCTCACATTTAATCGTTTTTATATAGAACTCAGGCTGATGGCTTTGTTGTTAATGCTTTCATAATATATATTATTTGTAATTTTACATTACACTTAATACTGTAAATAAATAAATAAAAATATATAGAACTCGGTTCAGGTCATTTTTGAGTTCTATAGGAACTTTATAACTATAAACATTTTAAATACCAACAATGGCCACTGCATCGGAATATGATGTGTTTAGTTAACAATCTATTTTAAAGTGTCTATTAAGAAGTATTATCTTGGTACCTTTGTTTATATGATTTTAAAATATAATTTTTTAAGAATAAGGTTGTGTCACATATAATTTACTTAAGAATAAATACTTAGTGCAAGGTAAGGAAATTTTCTTTAAGAATCGCTTTTTCAATATATACACATTATACCTTTATAGGTATCACGTACAACCTCTGCAACTAAATTGCTTACGTGTCACTTCATAACCAAAATCCAAAAAGCACAAGAGCTTGACTGTAAGCAACACATGAATAGCAATTTGTCGTGCCTGTTCTTATGCTTGTTTTTGTTTTTTTTAAACTTTAACGAAAAAAATAAGCTGAACGTAATAAGCCCATGTTTGTGCTGAAAATTTGTAGGAAAGAAGGAATGTGTTTGGATTGTAAAAAGTACCTTCTACCTACTAATAACATTCCTTCATCATCATCATAAACATGTCTTTATTTATCCACCTACATAAAGCTGAGCACGCCAATGAACTATTCTTCATCCATTTTAGACATCTACCGAACTACACAACCAAGAGCCGATCGCTTTATAATTTAAACATACATGTTCTGCCTCTTTCTTATCTTCAAATAATTTATTTTCCATCCTGGGTTTTTCATTAAGTTTGCTTACAAGTATTTTTCATTTCTGGGATGAGTTGTCATACAATGAGTTGTGTCTTGGGATGAAACTAGCTTACCGACAAAAAATGGTGTGTATTCGATAAGTTTATTCAAATACACAAACCAGTTTCCATAACATAATGTTTTTCGAGTATTTCATATTTTAATAATAAAAAGTTAAGTTTTTTCAACAAATTGTCTAAGGACAATTTACTCTGTTTTGACACCTTATTTGTTGAAATTAGTTCCGTATGAGAGCCGCAACAGGGAGACATGCTAACGAAATAATATATGATATGATGGTGATTCGTCCAGACTAAATTTATATTCAATCATTAAACAACTACATAACAGAAATAGTTTTTAAGAAAAAATGGAAAACTCGTATATATACAAAAATTTACTTAAATAAAACCGGTCTAAACATTTTCAAAGAAAACAATTGTAAAATGGAGTTTTTTTTGACAAATCAAATGGCATTTATATATTTAAATACAAACTTATTTTACAGGTATATTTTTAAATCAAGTTTGTACGATCGAGCCCTGAATTTTATTTTAAATACCTACACCAATTGTAGTTTTCATCAAGAAACATATTTAATGTTTAAGAAAATTCTTTTATGTGCATGTACATATCTTTGTATAACACTGAATGCAGAATAGTTTCCGAAATTAATATTTTCGTAGCTTTTGTTTTCAGGAAGCTAAATTTATCTTCCTCGACTCAAAAAAAATTCAATTTAAGCATTTCCTCTTCCTGAAAAATAAACTAGAATGAAAATTCAAAATTCTTAAGAAAATTACATTGTACGAGTACCTTGACTAGAAAACTCTTTATTTTACCTTAACGAGACAACAATGGAGAGTCAGGTAAGCCATCTCCTTTTTGTAAGCCGGTGTACTTTCTATATGTATACGTACATTATACGTCTTTTTGTACATTGTCTAAGGTATATTTAAAAAGGAAACAATTAAATTTAAACGAAAAGGTTTATAAAGAATTTTCTTTGATTAGTAATGTTAAATTTGTACCAACCTACGTATAAAGAAATAAAATGCTTCCTTCTGAATAAGAAAATGAAAATAATTGAAAAATGAAAGGTTTCCCTTCTGATTCTATTGTAAGGAAATATTCTCTGGAAAGGAAATTGTTCGTCCTGATATGAAGTCAGCGTGCTTTGTGCATCAGGAGCAACAACGCAGCTTATCAGTCAAAATTTGACGTTGAAGAAATGAAGGAACAAATTTAACTTTTAGTATAGAAATTCTGTCAATATTTAAAGATCCTACCTCAAGAAATTTTAAGATGCTCAAAGCCGTGTCGTAGCTTAAATGACTTCCAATGTTTCGGCTAATTAGATTCTATCACATGAACAAGACGTTTACGTACGGATATTAGAGACGTTTACCTTTGTTGAAGAAATTTGACAATGTACCCATATATGAAGGAAATTTCAAACTCAGGACGTGAGTTGAGGATAAAAAAATATATAGCAAATAAAAATAAATATATCCTTAAGCTTCCTCCTTGAAGTGAAGTCCTTCGAGTGCGGTAGATTCAGAAGGATAAATAGAAAATTCATTTAACAAAACGCTCACAGGCAATAGATCGATTGAAAAGGAAAGTTGATAGTCTGCTGGGAATGACAGGCTTTATTTATTATATGTTCCTTATACCTTTCGAAAATACATATAGAATTGGGAAGTGGATATGTATGTGTGTATAGTGTGTGTTAAGAGATTTTCTGAATTAAGAGCTGATGTTTGAAGGATAAGTAACAAAATTATTATGGTTTGAGTTTGAGTTTGTGATATGTGAACTAAAGAATAGGATTTCTATGCCTTCCAACAAGAACTTTCAACATTGAAAACTTCTACCAATTAACAAACTACTATGTACTTATATAAGAACTTAGACTTAGACTTTTGTTATCTCATCTCAAATTCCTTGATAAAGCGAAATTTATATCGGAGCGGAGCTACCTAACCTACACCCACTTTGCATAAGTTTTAATTAGTTTCATGTGCATTAGATGGAATAGACGTATTAACAAACTTTTATAATATGTATTTGTATCTTTTATATGAGATAGATATGTTTTATTTTTGTTGCTTTGTGGTGGGAAATATCTTTCACCATTATTGTTTACAAGGTGAGGAAAAAGTTTATCGTTATTATAATTTCACTCATGTAATTTTGCGAACCTTCCTAATTCTGTGTGTTGATGAAAGTTTAAACAAAAGTTTTCCGAAGGACATGGGTATTTGCAACCTTGTTAAGGAAAAGAATGATTTTGTATCTAAAACTGCAAGATTTTGTGTGTGGGTGAAAGTGAGGGTCAGAAAGTTATTGACCGAGTTTTAAAAAGATACATGATGATATGGTAATCTCTTCGACTTGACCTTTGTTGTTATAATGGTTTAACGTCTGACCTCTTATTACAACTTTTAACTTTTGTTTGAGATATAGGTTCAAAATCTTTTTATCTGAAGTTTTCATATTGAAAGTGAATTCAAATTTATGAATCAGCAAACATAATAAAATCTTCTGTGTTTCCATGCTCTGAAAATTAAATACAAAAATTTAGTTTATCAACACATCAGGCAGCCTCATTTACACAATTCAATCAACACTTAAGTCAAAAACAAACAAAACTAAAATGTAAGCCACGATAACATTCGGATTCAATCTTCAACCGAAATTTAAGTGTTGACTTAAGAAAAGAAAAACTGGAATGAGATGCAAATTGCAATTGAAATTCGTTAAAATAACAAATTCTCACGAGCTACTGACATAATCAGGACGTTTGTTCGCACAAAAGATAGCAGCGCAGTTGTAGTGCTCGCTCAGCAGCAGCACACCCTCACTTTTATGTTATTTTGATACCACATTTAACGAAGTGACTCTTGGAGTACACGGGTTTTTGAACGTTGAGCGTTCTTAATCCGTGTCAGATGCAATATTGTGTGTTTATTTACCTTGCGTTCGAAACTTCTTTTTATTGCTGCCAGGGAACGTTGCTACCACCGCTGCTGGCTGCCTGAACAACGCCTTTGAATTGTTTATTTTAGTTTTAGTCAGCTGCAATAGATATTAGTCCTGCCGTCTGTGCCGCTGGCTGGCCGTGCCGCTAGCAATCTGTGAATTTGTAGTTGGTATGCAAATTCCAAGATAAAAATGCAAAATATATGGCACTCCTAAGATAACTGTGAATGAGGACGAGGCGCCGGCCGCCATAGCCATAAATACAACATCATGAATTCGGACACGAAATAAACCATTTTCTAAATGTGCCGCTCTTAATACCTGCATAGGCATAGTAGTTCCTTTTTTTCGGTCCAGAATTTATTTCGGTACATATCTACATAGAAACTACCGACGCGACGCACTATGGTGCAATATGAGTTTTTTCGATGCAAAAATCATAACTTTATTTTTAAAACTAAAAATAGTGATTTCTACAGGGTGTTTATAAATCATGGATTAAAAAAAGTATTTATTTAGGAATTAATGCAAAGCTTTAAAAACATTTACAATTTTGCGACTTTTGTAAACCAACGTTTACAATGGATGCATAAAGAAAACGAACATTTAAATAGTAAAATATAATAAAAACATTTTAATTCAGAGACAAAGTAAAAGTTATCGTCATGATTCCAACGTTATTTAACAGAGACTTGATAGTTCCGGGTGTTAACTTTTTTCAGCATTTTTGAGGCCTCGCAAGTATAATTTTGACGTTTCTATGAAACTTTGCAGATATTTTGGTGTTGTCATTGCTTTAAGTCTTTGTTCCTTAATTCTAGTCCTTTTACTGGAAACTTTTATGAAAATTTGACGCTTAATAAGTTCTCCATTTACTTACTTACTTAAGGTGGCGCTACAGTCCGGGTGGACCTGGGCCTCAACCAACATGCGTTGCAAGAGTTATTGTTCGTTTGATTTCAGCGCTGGTGTCATTTTCTGTGTTAATGGCGGTGCCTAAGTAGACATAGTCCTTAACTACATCGAAGTTATAGTTGTCCATAGTGAAGTTTTGTGCAAGACGTCGTTGTTCAATGTCCTCTTTTGATGACAGCATATACTTGATCTTGCCCTCATTGACTACTAAAATCATCTACTTCGCTTCCGTCGCAATGCTCAAAAACGCTCAACTGAAATCACGCTTTGATCTTCCAATTATGTCAATATCATCATCTGCGTATCCGCGAGTAATGTTGACGTTTGAGTTTTGGACAAAATGAGTTCAAAAATTTTACTAAGTGCTGAAGTCTAGAGCTTTTGACTGTATTTGGCTTCAAGTTGATTAAAAGTGTTGATTTTCTGGATTTTCAAAAAATATTGTTAAAGTATTTCCATCATTTGCTGATGCTCTCTATATACCATTTGTACATCAGTTTATCGTCTTTGTTTGGCTTCCTATTTTTCCATGTTCTCATCTTCTCCCCTAATTCCACAAGCTAAACTCCATACATCTTGTTTTAGGGTTCAAAAGAGAAATTCCAAATTCATAGTTTCTTCAATTTTTAAAACTCTTTAAGCTTTGAAAGTACGTGGATTACGTACAAAATTACAGGGACCGGTAAAAAGATCAACCATATTTTAAAAGGAAAAGACAAATAAATAAACAATTTAACAGACAAATTTCAATGAATGCCATTTAACATTAAATAAAATAATTACTTAGTTTTAAACATTAAATAAATAAATAAATTGGGTGGCGCAACAGTCCGTTTGAGAACTAGGGTCTAGTGACTAACAACTCTCAACCATTCCTGTACTGTTGTCAGGGATGGAAGGGACCTACAGTTTTAAGCCGAATCCGAACGACAAAATTAAGAAAGCACTTTACTTGGAGAATTTGTCAATTCCTCAATTCGTGAAAAAAAAAACTTTAGGTGGCATAGGCAGGGATCGAAGCCAAGACTTCTCGCTTGACAGTCCATCGAAGTTTTAAACATTATATATGTTAAATATTGTCCTCTAGTGTTAATACATTTACAAAGCCTTTCCCGGAAGTTGGGCGATTAGTGTAGACTTGGGCCTTTAAATGTCCCCAAAGAAAAAAAATCACAAGGTGATTAATCGGGGGACCTTGGTGGCCAAAAGAACCTTGCTCCTAAAGAAAGAAGATGCCCTGGAAACGTCTCTCTCAAACTTGTTAGTGAAAGCCGTGAAGTGTGTGCTGTGGTTTGATCTTGTTGGAACCAGACTTCTTTGTGCTTCCTAGTAAACTGATTTAAGTTTGGTTGGAAGAAAGGTCTCAATCATGTAACAGTAGCGATCCACATTAATGTTAGTTTTTGCCCATTTTCACTTCTGTGAAGTGGTCGTTGATGAATTTCTTAAGGGTTTTTTGTTGTGCAGTATCGGAAATTTTGTTTATTTACAGTTCCCGATAAATGAAAATGGGCCTCGTCAGATGAAATTAAAACAACACCAACGGGAATGTTTTGAAGAATGTCTTCACAAAGAGCTCTGCGAGTTTCAAAATCTCTCTCACTTAATTCTTGGGCGATCATCATTTTGTAGGGATGCATATGAAGATGTGTGTGCAAAATTCGTCTTACTTTACTATCAGACAATGCAAGGGCAGCTGCATGTTTAAGTGCTGAACACCTCGGAGGTTGCTGGATAGACGCACTTACACGTGCCACATTATGCGGACGATTTTCTCTTTAGCGCAGGACCTGTTGCTATAAAGTTTGATAACCAAACTTTAAGTTGAAATCGAATGCAAAATACTCGCTGACTAGTAATCTCAGAACCACCATTACGGATATATTCCTCTACGACAAATGCGCGATGCTCACCGTGACACGCCATTATGATAACTAAAAACGGCACGTAAAAATCTATTTATCTATACCGGAATACCATTTTATCTATAAATAGCTTTAAATATAAACGTCTAAAAATACAGGAGGTTTTTTGCCGGACCCTGTATATTTAATACAAAAATCATTAATTTGTTTGAAGAATTCTAAAAAAGTGTCTTTTTAAAACGACATTAAATAAAATAGAGGCGTGGAAGTGGCTGGAATTTTGTATAATCATGATAATAGAGAAAGGTATTTTAGTTCAATAAAGAATACAATTTATTTCGGATGCTTATTTTTGAGCTCTGATTATATTCCTTTTAGAAATAAATAACCAAACAATGTTAAAAAACATCGAGTTTTGCATATTTGCCACGACTTTTGGATTTTCAGACCACAGTACTACGCCGCCGCCGCGCCGCCGGCCGCCGCAAACTGGTTTTCTTTCTTCAAATTAATTATGACATTCATTTAAAAAAAAATAGTTGTTTGGTAAAGAAGACAACACAATATTTTCATAAATATACATCTTAAAATAAAGATAGAAAAATGAATGTGTTATGTTTGATTAACAAAATAAGCATAAAAACAAGACAAAAACACCGTTTCAAAAAAATTCTTTTTCTAACCATTTTTGAAACGCTCAAGTTGGTTGGGTCCCATAGTACGTCATCGTCGCCGACTGTTCGACGAAAAACGAGGATGATTGGGTTTGGGATTTATTTTGGTCGAGAACTCGAGAGCTGCAGGATCGGTTGAAATAAATTTATAGTTGTTCTTCATTTTGTGCCTCTTGAATTTTATTCCAACTCAAACATCCAGGAGATGAAGGAGGTAAATGCCAATAGGTTATGTGTGTATAGTCCATCCGAGGATATTTGTAGGTAGATATGTTTATATATTCTCTGTTTGGTTTTTACTATCAACAAAAGTCAAACTGAATTCATTAACTTTGGAATTGTTGACCTTAGGGAGGCGTTAACCCATTTAATGTGCGCCTATTCACATATGTGAATCGACTCTACATGCTTTTACCTATAGATTCCTGCCTACCAACCTTTACCTGTCTATTCTTTCGGGATAGATACAACATACCTTTTAGCCTTAGCAATGAGTTTGAAATATATTACACCAGACTCTGAGTGAGTTCCGCCCACGAATATATTCGAATATACTACGAATATGCCTTTCGAAACCATATATACGATTCGATGGCATAAAACGTTAACACACGTGAGTGCCTTATGTTGGATAGTGATTTATTTCCCATAGTTTGACCCATTGAACCGTAAACTTCATTCGATTCCAAATCTACCCATAGACCGACCTATACCTTTTTATGTAAAATGTAATATTTTATCAATTCAATCTTTTATGTTTTAATTTATTCCAAATATTTACTTTAATCAATGTTAAAATGGCCAGTTGTTAAAACGTTACTGTTGTATGCATATAGTTAAAGATCTTTAATGTTGAAGTATAACAGGTGCGAAAATAAATTAAGTCATTACAAAAAAACCAACAATCTCCAGGCCTATAGACACTAAGCTCAAATTAAGTCATTTTCAATTAAAATTGTCTTAAAACCATGAAAAAAAAAATAAAAAGTGAGTAAATCTCCGTCATTATATAATTTAAGCCTCAAAAAACTCCTAAGGGCGAAATTCCCTATACCAACATTAATTACAACCATCTCCTTACATTCTTCTCAATCTTCTGGCTGATGTCTAATTAAAACTTAATTCAGTACAACTTACTGACTGACCCTCGAAGCAAATATCAAAGTTTATTTTCGTTTAAAGTTATTTTTGTGTTTTTTATTTTTTGGTTTTATTATTTTGGTCAAGAAAATTTTGCAAAAAGTTTTCTCTTTTGTATATTTCGACTTTCATTATCTATTTGGAACAAAGATGCGAGTTTCCTACCACCAAAGATTTTGATAGGCAAACTTTTAGCTGATGCCAAATAAGATTTTGTTCTTGAAACACAAAAAGTTTTATTGGAATTTTATATATATGTACTTTTGCATTGTTTTATTTCGAATTATGGACATCAGTTGGGAGGATATTAGGGAGGATATGAGGAATTTATTTTTTTATTGATTTGAACTTTTTGATTGCCATGAAGTTAACCGCAAGAGAAGAAAAAAAAACAAGCAATGACTTTGTTGAAATATAATTTGGCTTCGTACATCTTCTTATTAAAATTTATAGAACTTGTGGAGAAACTTTTTTTTATTGCGTTTTTAATTATTTCAAAAGTATGTAATTTTGAGGGAAATTATTCATCTTCTTCTGTAATATTCAATATTTCGTGTTAAAGGTTTTGGTGCGATGGTTCCTTACTTCGGGAATGATTTTATGGATGGTAAATTGTGTAAACAAAAAGTCTAATATATCACCAAGTTCGTATTATTGTGCATTGTCATTTTAAAACATTGTACACATTATGATCTTAATTGAATGGTTTTATGTGTTTAATGAATTTAAATTGATCTTTTATTAATCTACCAATCTCTTTGGTTTCTTATCTTGAATTATAGGTTTAAATGTATAATTGTTTAGGAATGTAACCCTTTATCAAAAAGTCCCTTCCTGGTTTTTCGACAGTAGTGCGATTTGGAACAAGGTGATTTACTGGAATATGTATTTGTTTTCTATAACAATTTAAGAAAACGAGTATGAGAAAGTTGTATCATTGGTCAATATATTTGAAACCAATCATGGATTTCTTGACAGGTGTAATAGTGATTATTGAAAATTTCTATCTTTGAAAAATCAAGAAATATAAGTCCAAAACCTTTAGGGAAAAAATGTAAGAATTTACTAAAACAAAAGTTCTGTATGTTTTAAGTTCAAAAATCGATAACTTTTTACTTAACTTTGATACTAACCATTTCACATTTTACTTTCTAAATCGCTTTCAAAACTCGAAACTAAGTTTTCAATAATAAAAACCAATGATAGCTATAACTGGAATTTAAAGCAAAATTAAAACGGTAGCAAAACATTAAAAAGTTTATAGTCTTTTTTATGAACTAATGATTGACTAAATTTTCCCGTATTATTTATTAGTTAAGAATTAAAAGAGTCCCAAAAATATAGTAAGGCAAAGAGTGTTTTTTGAACGATACGAAAAACTGTTAACTGTTTACCAAAAACCTTCTCACATAAACAGGTATGTTTTTGTTAGTTAGCTAAAATGTTTGTAGTAAAACGAAAAAAAAGGTTTAAAACTTTGGAGTCGCTTATCAAATTTCTAAATATTTAGGAAATTGCTGCTTAATAAAAGTTTTAGCCCTCAACAATATGTTGTTTAGTTCTAAGCATTTTACTATATCTCAAAAACTTTATTCTTCGATACGTGAGCCAACATATATTTATAATTACAGTTTTTACGAGTCTATACCAATTCGGTATCACGTCAACGTATTGCTTAATGAGTATTTGTCTAAGAATCAAAGGCTCAAACCCGTAGCTCTTGATTTGAAGACAGAGCTTTGAACAAACTTTCAGCTAAATCGGACAGTTTTCATCAAATTCCTTATTACTGATTTTCTGTTTGTAAATGATTAGACTTCCTTGGTGTTAACAAGTTATAACCATTAATCGACAGGGCATGCACTCATCAATAATTTATGTCCCTATATATAGATCTTTCATATATGTAAATCTATTAAATTGATAATAAATTTAATATTCATTTGCATATTATGATAAATCTGTTCCACTATAGTAAATTGAAATCGAATACTGTCTTCACTGTAAAACATACCTCCGGTACCACGAGTACGAGAACAAATTGAAATAATTTAAATCAATGCAAATCAATCAAAATCATATGAAAAGTGCAATAACATCTCATCTATCTATTTCCATTCCATTTACTTTAAGTTCACATTCAGATAGATACTTCATTTCCATATAATCATAATATACTCGTTCATTCAATTACAATGTATTATATTATTATGAAGTAGATATTATTGAATATCGTATGTAATATCATAGGTACCTTACCTATTGAAATTATATCTACTTATTGAATTACAATATTTCAAAAACAAGACCCCATGCCATGAAAACGAGTCGTATGTTTTCGCAAGCACCAGGCACAATATAGCCGTGAAAATTTGCATTATTTTTAATTTTTTTAAAGCTATTGTTGTTGTGCTGAGCACAGAAAAAGATACACAGACAATTAATTGATTAAAAAACAGATTTGAAAAATTATTCAACTCTGAACGTGACGAATTGTCTTCGGGTACTTTTCGAGAGTGAAAATGCATGTCATTTCATTTAGGGCATATCTAAGGGTTGAAATGCAACAAAGAACTCAAATAGAAAAACACATCCGTCACTAATAATATGTCAAAAAAATGAAAATGCAACAATCCATCAAATTGAAATTTGAAAGAATTTTCCAACACACCAGCAAAGTTGCCCTGATGCGTACCTAACCTACTGCATTTTTTTCCTATAAACCTACTTGTGTCATAAACAAGCCTCATCCGCATGTTGCATGCCACTCATCACAGATTTTGGTGGTTGATGGTTTTCATAACTATTTTCAGCATCAGTTTGATGTCATGTCAAGTTACCCAGGCACATGTCATGAATGTATCTTTTTCAAATTCAAAACTCAACCCTATTTCTTTTTATGGTAAATTTTTTCTAAATATTGGTGGAACGAAAAAACAAAAAGACTAAATCACAAATTGCAAGCCTACATCCATACGTAAAACGTAACGTACAGCAGATGAGTATAAACATTTTTATACATATTTTTCCGTCCTAGTTTTTTTCTTACGCAATTCTTGCAAACGAATTTTTAGAATACCGCACGCTGGTAAAGTTGGGTGGGCCTTAAAAACCATTTAAGATTTATGTTCAAGTAAAGTGAGTTTGAGCATTCGTAATCGTCTGAGAATTTTGCAGAATTTATGGAAGAACTTTGAATTAGTAGACTGATTACCATAAGAATATGAAAACTTGTCATAAAACTCGTCGTTATGAATAAAAAATAAATAAAAACATTCATGCAACGTCGTAAAACAGCAGATAAATCTCCGATTTGGATTAATTTATCTTTTGGTTGAGGAACTGTCGAATTTTGTATGGGAAATGAAATTGTTTAGAAACACTCTATACAAGTATTCAAGCACTATGCCACGGAAAATTCCTTATACAAATATTGTGTCAGCTTATTTAAACGTCATTGTGACATTTAGAATTAGGCGTGTTCAGAAATATGATACATATGCTATCTCAGAGAAAAATTAACCGCACCCCGGTTAACTGACAATAAAAAGACCGGATAGTTCGTGTTAGTTTGTGTAATTGTAATAACTTATGTTTACGTGTTTTAAAAAATCTTCTGCGTTGTACCCATATACTCCCACTGTACCGTTTGGGTGCATAAAATTGAACAAGTTTACGGTTGAACTACAGCCTAACTCAAATTTTGTTTTCAAATAATTTGAATTTTTCTTGTTTCCACTCATGTTTTGAGTAAGTAGGCGTGTAAAATATTTAAAAAACGCACAGTTTAGATTTTTTTGGTAATCCACATCAAGTGCAATTGATCCAAAAAACACATATATGTTTTATTACTTTCGATTTGAATTTGTTGCAATCAAGTAAAGAACTATTCCAACTTTTTTGAGCAAAAGACAAAAAATATGAAAGCTGTTTTGGAAAACAAATCACCAGTGGAAATTTTTGAAACTCTTTTCGATAATGATGACATGGAACTAATTTTAGATCAGAGTCGTCTTTACGCTTCACAACATAATAATCACGACTTCAATTTCAAGAAAGAAGACCTCGAAATCTTTATTGGTATTCTGTTTTACAGTGGTTACAATTCAATGCAAAGAGAATCTATGTATTGGAAATTGGATGAAGACATGAGAACGGCATTAGTAGCCAACAACATGTCGCGAAATCGTTTTTTTTTTTAAATTAAAAGTATATTCATTTTGCCGATAAATCTCATTTTGATTCGCAAGATAAAATGGCTTGCCACTGGGATCGAGAGTTGTACTTAGCTATTAGAAGCAATCCCATACCCTTCTGATCATGTTATTTATATTTTGATAACTTCTTTACGTCTGATGAGCTTTTGCGGTTATTGAGAGCCAAGGGATTCACAGCTACTGGCGCAGCAAGGGAAACCAGCACAAAGAAATGTCCATTGAAGCCAAAAAACAGTTCAAAAAAGAAAAACGTGGACACTTTGAACATATTTACGATGCCAAAAATAAAGTGCTTTTCGTCAAGTGGAATGATAACAATGTTGTCACCATGGAACAAATTTTGACACAATTCAGCCAATACATTTTGTCAATCGGCGGTCATCGGTTGAGAAAAAAAAGTATATATTCAACAACCAAACCTTATTGCAAATGACCAATCGGTCAATGCATATGAAATAAAAATCAGAGGCAAAAAATTGTGGTGGCAGCTTTTTATTTCAATGCTGAGTTCTACTTTGGTGAATTCTTGGAAACAGTATGAACTCGCAGCTAATTCCAAAGATGATTTACTTTATTTTCAAAGAAATATTGCTAGGCATTACAACAACTCCAACCGACAACATCAAAACGCTCTATCGCTTCCAGCGTGGCCTAAAGTGGAGAACACCATTTTCCAAAAAAAAAAGCCTCTTAAGTGCAGAGTACGCCACATGCGCGCGTCAGATGGACCTGTGATTTATGCGCCATGCCATAGCTCTGTGCATCGAAAGAGAATGTTTCAAAAAATTTCATGATAATTAAATATTTGAATCCATATCTTCCCATTGTACCTGTTTGGGTACAGCCTTAAAAAAAATGTCAAACTTTAAAATAAAATATTTTTTTATTGTTTTAACTATATTTAATAAAGTTATGTCAACAAAAGTTAAAATTTGTCTGTTTTTAATTCTTTGCTAACAAATATCTTTGTGATAAATTTGGTTCCAACTCCTTATTGGGTCAGAAGAGGTACTTAATTAGAAAAAATCAGCAATTTGAACACGCTTAATCTATCAGACACCCAATCTGTCAAAAGAAGAACATTTATCGGTCAGCTGAATAAATTACACAACATTTTGATAGAAATAAAGAAAAGGCGCAAGTTGTTGTGTAAATTGTTTTCTTACAAAACCAAAAACCAAGTCCATACATTTTATACCCTTCTTTTTTTTTAAATTCAATATACTGTATGTACCCGTGGCATGATGGTTAGGCGTTGGACTGTCATGCAAGGGTTCTTGGGTTCCATCCCTGCCTGTACCATCTAATTTAAAAAAAAAAATAATTTTTGCGGGTACTGCCTCTTGCGAGGAATTGACAAATCCTTCAAGAGTAATTCTTGCCATGAAAAAGTGCTTTCTCAAACTAGCCGTTCGGATTCGGCCTAAAATTGTAAGTCCTTTCCATTCCTGACAACAGTACTCACACACAAGAATGGTTGAGAGTTGTAAGTCACTTGGCCCTGGTTCACAATGGACTGTTGCGCCACCCATTTATTTTTTTATACTGCATGTACAGTAAGAAATTGCCTAACAAATCCATAAGCAGTAATCCGGATTTTATACATTTGTCAGAATTTGTCACCCATTTTATCTCAGTAAAATAAACAATCTTAAAGAAGATATGTTATGAAAATATCAGCAATAATTTAATTTAATATATTTAATTATTTACATACTTCCATTCATAAAAAAAATGTAATTGGAATGAAATTAGCTTTATACATTATATCAGAGTCCAAGTTAAGTGACTTCTTAATGTTTGGTATATTGGATTTTCTACAATCATAGTCATCTAGTAAAATAAACGTACCAACGACGACGTGTCAGAATGAAAACCTCGAAAGCTGCTTTCGATACTTAAATAAAAGTCAAATTTCTATCTGCAGTAGGATTTCACTTTAATCACTATTATCGACAGCTTACTGCGTACTACGTACTGCGTGTTGTATTTGCTTTTCGAATTAATGTCTACTGTACTTTATATGAATATTTGATTGTAAACATAAGATTCAGTATATTAGGTTTTGTATTTTGACTTCCTGGAATGTCCATTCAATTTCCTACACACAGTATTCTAATCATTTCACAATTTAAATAAAAACAAAAATGTATAAATAATTTGTGAAGTTAACACAGAGGGTAAAATTGTTATTTTGACTGACGAAACAAAATAATTCCAATGAAAAGCTCTAAAGTCCATTCCTCATTGAGCTCATTCGTCATGCAAATGAAATAATTTCAACAAAAATATAAATGAAATTAGGTTAGAAATTACAATATTAAAATGAAACTAAAAGAAAATAAAAACCCAAATTGAATTCAATTGAGGATATTTTTGAAAAAGGTAATAAGGAAGAGAAATAAAATAATGAGTTACTCGCTGCCCGAAGAAAATACCCCGAAAAATTCTCTATAGCTTCTACCTAGATTCAAATTCAAACACCTTTTGTGCGAATTCTGTAACTAGCTCATTAACCTCAAAATGAAAAGGAAGTACCTATAAATATATTTGCAACTAAGAACCTTTAAGAAATAACTGAAAAATGTCCATGGTCATTAAAAAGATATTTTATTTTCTCTTTTTCAAGAAAGTTTTTCTTTAAATAAAAGCATAGAAATGCTACATGAAGCAATTAAAAGAAATTCCGCAACAAGGACAAAGTTTTATGATAAAAGTGACAACTTTTGTGTAAGGTAGATATAATTTCATTGAAATTGCACCTCTTTAAAATAAGACCGTTTTATGATAAGGTTGGCCATAGGGTACTTTAAATTTGTTTTAAATTTAAAAGTGCTAAATTTAAAAATTACCACACTATTCCAAAAATTGTTATCTCAATGTACATTATAAAGTGGAAAACTTAGCACCAGTTCATGGAAAGTCTTATATACATACACAAATAAGGCAAAACACGCTTAGAAGCTTTTAATATTTAGGAAAGGAGGCAAGGACTTCTTTTCGTGCTGTACTTCCTGTTTTTGTTTTGCAATTATTATTGAAAAAGTTATGGAATATATTTTGCTGTTTAGAGGAGAACACAGGAAAAAGTAAGCAGAAGCTTTCCAGCTTTTGCACTCGTCTTTTTATTTTTTTAATATAAACCTAGACCGAAAAAAACAAGGTTATAAGAAATTTTAAAACTGTTTTAATTATTTTATTCGCTATAACAAGGCAATGTGGTGTTCAATTTTTTAAACTTACGATAAGTTTGTTCTTAGATCTAAAACGGCAGGTATTACTTAAAATTCAATTTCAACTACTCACATTTTATGAAAGAAAAGTTTGCTATTTATTGAGTGGTTGAACAATTTATTTTACCAAGGTTGATAGATATACTTTTTATTTTGGCAACTAAACTAACACTACAATTAGAAGACGCATATTTTTGAACGATTTATAAATATTAGACCCATTTCAATAGGTTTCTAGATGAGATAAGTATCTTTCGACGTTAACTTAGTAACTTTAAGAAATTATGACATTTAAAATCAGTAGTTCGGTTTTCTAGATTTAGGTTTGTTTGTTTGCTTCTTTTTGAACTGTCACTTTTAAGGCGTGTTCCGATGCATCGTTTTTTAATAAAAAGGAAATAGTAACAGTTGTTTTCTTAAAACTTAAAGTTAACAACACTTTTTTAACTGGTGGCCATTTTCAGCTGTCAATTGATTTTTTTTAAGTTTAGTTCGGGCATGGTGCAGCAATGTCGGAAATATGCAAAAAACCATTTTGAAATTAAAATGTCAGAAGACTATGCTTCGCATTAAGTGAATTTCATGTCCATTAAAAATAATTATCCTCGTTTATTTTTTATTTCATTTCATGCATCTTAAATAACAATACAAATATTAGAAAATATTTCAGCTATTTCAGTTCCTTAGTTAAGAAAGTTAATTCATAACGATCTCAAAGCATTTAACTCTTAGTAACTTTCAAAAACTATGACATTTAAAACAATAGTTTAGTTGTCCAAATAAAAATCTGTTTGTTTGCTTTTTTTAAATCAACTGTCACTTTTAAGGCGTGTTCATATGTAGTGTTTTTAGTTAAAAGGGTATGTTATTTTATTAGTCAGCAGAAATTATTAAATATAATGTTCCATGGAATTTTCTTAATAAATTTCCTTCTTACTAAATTTAATAACACTTGTCTTTTTCACTATCCCTTTTAAGATCCATTTTGTTCTTTTGTATCAAAAGGTAATGTGTATTCAAAATTCAGTTTTCGTTATTAATAAATTACATGGAATCATTTTATTCACGGTAACAGTTTTTCAAGATTGCATAAATTCATAGGGAAATTTTATTCACTATAGCACCAATTATTTTGTATACGAAATATGATGAGTAAATTATCATAATTAATGACAAAATTGACAGGAAAAGCGAATGTTTTTTCGATATGCATAATAAAAAATCAGCCACAAATATTGGAAGGTCTATTTTTGATTGTTGCAAAATTTCCCATTCAATTCTCAAAAGAACATAAATTTCCCAAAATTGCCAAACATCATAATGAAATGTCATTTAATTTTTCCTCATCTACCCCTACGAATAACGGTATGTTTGTTTGCATTCAAATAATTCATTCCAGAGACATCCAGGGCGATAAACGAAATCCTAATTTGCATAGAGACGAGTACTTAAAACCGAAAATAATCGAGAGTAGAGTTTTTTTATGGACCTTTCCACTTACCTGGACTGGACATAAATTATGGGATTGTTTCTTTTCGGTTTTCTTTTTTAACACAAAATTTATGTGTTGTGTCCGAATAAGAATATGAAGAAGCTTGGCAAATCCTATAACGGCAGAATAATTCCAGAACATAGTGATTTAGGACTTGCTTAATTTAAGTGGGGTGTAATTTACATAGTAACTCACCATACCAAATGGCTTATGGTTTTTTAAGAATTTTGCAATGTTTACAATTTCCTCATTTCTGTTAGAATTGTACTTGACCAAAATATTAAAAAAATTAAGTCTTAAGTCAGCCTGATAATTTATATAACAATGAAACTGAACTAAATACGAGTATCTAATATTTTGTTTGCACCTGGTTCTCATTTTTGTTTTTTTATATTCATCGAAAAAGGGAATGCATTTCCTGATTAAAAATATAAAAGGACGAATAAAAGGGTGGTTTTTTCTTCAACGAAAACGAATCTTTTCGCCTTTTTGCTGAGAATTTCTGTTAAAAAATTGAAACGCAACGAATTTTAACTCTTTCCATATTTGATATTTTTGTGTGGATTTTATAGCTTTTTTATTGTTTATTTTTTTTTTGAGAAGAAACGATTCAGATATTTTTTTTGATATGATTTAGATGAAATTAGGTTTTTTGAAATTCAATACGCTTAATTATTTTCGATGAAAAGTCGTAAAAACTACAAACAAAAAAAGAGAAATTGAATACTTTTTTCTTTCTTTATCATAATTGGCATAACCTTTTTTTTTGGATAAGATTTGAGATTTTCGACGTTTATGTTAGAAAAGTATACCTACGTAAATATAATAGTTTGTATATTTTATGGTCCGTGAACCCTTAAAAAATTGATCCATAAAACACGAACAATGCAAGATAAAAGAAAACGCTGATTGGTTATGATATAAAACCTTTTGTACTTAAACTATGGTATTTTTATGTCACATTTTATGTTCTTTTTAATAATTTGTAGTAATTTAGGAGATTTTTATCAATACTATGAACCAATATCTGACTTTTAACATGAAAACGCTTGATACGCAGTTTGGTAATTGATACGTTAACATTTTTTTATGTTTCATAAATTTATATAAAGTGAGTATTGGCGAAAAGTTTTCAACATATTATTCTTAAGGGATGCGCACATTATTGAAATATTTAGCAGTTAAGTTTATACTTTCCATACAAAATTGTCAAAACTTTGACATTTTTAAACTGTTTTAAGGTCCGGAATATCTCGGCAAAAAAACAGCTTAAACTCAAATATCTTGAAAACTAATAAGGACATTAGGCCTTAAAAATAATCAAAATTAAATTTCACTTTAAAATTTTAACATTCATCTTAAGTGCTAACGCTCGCTTAACTTAACTATAAATTAATGATTAAATTTAACTAAAAGGTTTGCACTGTCATTTTGACAACACACAAGAAAGCATGACAAATCAAAAGAGTTGACATTTGTTGTGACTCTTGATTGTTGGTGGCAATATTTTATAAAAAAGTAAGTGGGGAAGAACTTGTTTTAATATTTAATTGTTTTTAAAAATGTGCATATCATTTTAGTTATAACTGAAAAACAAACATTTCAAATATAAATAAAAAATGTGTGCCTGCAGTATTTTGCAACGCTATATTTTGACTTTGCTCTCTTCCTCTTTGCTTCCAAAATGTTTATGTCTTCAATTCAATAAATCGTCCCGATCCATTTTAATTTTTATTTTCAAATAAATATTTTTGTTTTATTTATTTTTACTCATATTACCAATGTCACTTTAATGACGTTGTTTTGACAGCGAATGTAGTAAATAACACTGGTCGACATGATTTTCTTACTAACATTACTATTGCACTTTTCCAATTGGGTTTGGAGGCTTTAATTCAAATCTGACTTCAACATTAATGTATCAAGACTGTTCCGTCTCACAGATATCTCTATATAATACCATCGTATGGTAGTTGTGTCACTTGACAATGACCACGAAATCTCCTTCGATAAATTCAATTGGGGGTCGATAATTTCTGGTAATGATCTCCGAATTTCTAATCCGTGAACTTTCAATATTCTTTGAAGCATTCATTCGCATACTATCAAGACTTCGAGCACTTGATTCAGACTTATTATCCTAGTATTCAGTAAGAGCATCAATTTCTATTCCTCTTTGTTGTACACCAAATAACAATTTAGAATGAATCTGTCCAGTGGCTTAATGAACGGAATTATTTACAGCATTCTCAACTTACGTAAGCATCTTGGTCCAATCAGAGTGTTGTATAGGTTCAGATAACTTACTTACCATTGATTTCAATACTCGATTTACTCGCTCTACCTGGCCATTAGCTTGAGCTGAATCAGTAGCAGTAGTGTGTTCAATGTATTCGTAACCAGGTATTCGCTGAATTCTAAAGATTTCAAACAAGTTTCCCTATCACTTGCGATTTTCCTAGGCCGACTAAAATATTCAAAATATTTAGCTAAACATACACAAACTTCTTTTGAACTTATTGAATTAACTGCATAGGTACAATTTGATATGCTTCGTAAATGCATCTACAATTACTAAAATATGTTTTCGTGTAGAACAAATACTCAGAAGGGGGCCGCAATTGTCAATATGGACTGTGTCAAACGGAATTGCTTTTTCGGAATAGAATGAAGAGTTCTGTTTCTTTTTTGGACCGGAATGGAGAAAATAATACACTTTAAATAATTCTTAATAAAATGTTCTTCCTTTTCTTTAATTCCAAGCGAAACATACAATTTGTAGCAGATGCAAAAGTTGCTCAACTACGTTAGCTTTATGAAGAAAATTGTGAAGACAATTATTCCGAAGACCATTTCATGAAAGCAGAAAATATTTAACGTCCTGGTAAGGCAATAAATTCTGATTTGCCAAAACAGATTCAAGAATCCGTTACTGGAAATGAAGCTGAGATGGATAAAGAAATTCAGATGATTGAAAAGAAACCTAAGCTTATTAAATTGCTTCGTGAACTAGCTCGACAAGAAGAAAATTTTCCAAAGTTCTTTGTCGCTTTCGTATCAACCTTTGTTTAAGGACATTCAATATTCCTTACCATTGTTTTCTGGTGATGATACCTACGATGCTAAGAAATGGATCAGCAGTTTTGAGCGAGTTACCGAAATATTTATTCGTACAAAATTGACGAATCAAGCACCTTTTCTGATTTCCGGAGCAATTTTTTAGCCAATTTTGGACAGACTTATTCAGTTTGCAAAATTATTGATAAGATGCGAAGTACTTCATTTGTGTCCTCAAATACATCAATTTTGGGCTACATTTAAAAAATGCAAGAGCTTGCATCACGTTCTGATATTGACGAAAAACAAATTATTCAATTTATTATTTATGGGTTCCACTAGCTTAACCATATCATACTCAGCACGCACAGTCGATGAATTAAAAAACTGGCACACCGTTATGCTCAACTATGAGGATCAAATTCAGCAGTTAACAGACCGACCGATACCGCATCATATTCAGCCCAAGTTACCCAGCATCAAATTGAATCGAAACCTAAAGTCAAGTTTTCCGTTGGTGGCTCCGAAAAAATGCTTGTTTAATGCTACAATTGCTCTGGCATGAAACATTTTTAAACTTCTTGTCCCCATCCCACTTCTGAAGTCGTGGACGATGACTTGATTTCAAAGATTTTTTTCATTTTAAAAAGACTCTTCCGTCTCACAGATATTTTTAATATTCATTTGTTTAATGATTCTCTACTTTTTGGTATGACATTGATTTAATAAAAAAATTATAAGCAGCAAGTTAAAATTAAACACGTAGGTAGTCAAGAAATGTATGAATGTGAGATATATGTATACAACTTAGGATGGTATAAAAACATATTTACAAGTAGCTTTTTTTTTTTTTTAATTAGTGATATTTTTCCAAATTTATAATGCTTTTCTTCAATATTTAGTTGAAAATTTTCGAAAGTTGTTGGATTTTTATGAGACAGGTAATCATTTTTGGTTTTCAACAGAAAAAGTCAAATCGGTTGTCCAAACAATGCTATTATATCTAGTTTTTGAAATATATTAACATATATAAAAATAAGGTTGAAAACGGGTACTTTTTAAAACTGTACAAATAGTTAAAATTCATACAGTTATTGTTAAGAGATATTTTGAGTTTTAACTCATGCTTAAAAACCCCGGTTTTGGTTGTTTTTTAGCGTTTTTAAATTGGCATATTTTAAAAACCTGATTTGATAGAAACATTTTAGGCCAAGATTCGAATTAAGGACATCTATTACTATTTTGTATGTGCAGGAAACGTGATTTTGTCGACTAGTGCTATAATTCGTAAAAGACTTATTTATTTTAATTAGTGCACACGCAAGTTAACACGCTGCTAAAATTAAAGTTGAAGATGCTTTTACGTCTTCCCACTTATCTCGGTGGGTACGGTGGGTACGGTAACGTCGGCTAGGTAGTGTCAGTTCTTCGTTTTAATTATGTTAATAAAAATGTGTTCACAAAATTGTAAATTCAAAAACAATAACTTCTATTTCTGTGCTAACCTATACAAAAATTAATCGAGGGAAATTAGGTGACAAAAGGAAGTTAATAAAGCTTAATGCATTTGTTTCGTGGTTTTTGGTTAAGTTAAGTTAACGCTAAGATTCATTAAGATTGCTTAAAATTTCCCATAAGGGTTATTTTCCGAAGCTTCTCGCGCACTAACCTCCAATCTTAAGGGCAAATTGTTTTCTTTATAAAAAAAACCCGTGATTACAAATTTAGAAAATAGTGACACAAAGCAGAGACCAGAATCCTTCGGTGTTGGTTACCAAAGTGAAGTCAATGTAAGCACTTGGTGTGTAGAAAACGATACAACTCGAGTGTCCCAGTTACTCATCGAATGAAAATAAAGTTTCAATTGTGAATATTACGATGTCGATGTAGTCCAAGGTGCTAAAACACGGGACTGCAAACGATGGAAGAAAGGAAAATCTAAGGCAACAAATTCCGTAAGAAATAGAATTGGGCAAGAAAATAGTTTATGCTTCTGATCTGAAGGTTTCTCAATACTTCCTTATTGTAGTTCCTATACAATCATAACACCCATTAGTATTTTTCAATTCAATGTCAAATTAATTTTGATAAATTCATCACTCTAAAAAATTCTATAGATGTTGTCATCTTACGGTATAGGTACACCGCTTCAATTGCTCTTCAAAAGCGTGTCTATAGATACTATCTACTCAGTAGATACATAATGATTCAATTCAATTAAATTTTGCTTGTTTCTCATTGAAGATTCCATTCAATGAATGAATATAAAGCCAAGGGGCGATACGACAACGACAACAAAGTTGTTAAGTCCGACGACGACGTCGAATCACAGTAGCAAACATCAAAACAGAGCTCGCATGTCAATCTACGTACAATGTACAATTTAATTAGGTCCCTTTTGAATAGCAGCTATAAAGTCCACTCACTGCCAATTTCCATTACAAAATATTCTGAGTTAAGTCTCTTTTTGAATACATAGCCAGAGTGAAGCCCGGCCATACAACACGAATGGCATTTCGATTAAAAGAGCGTGTATTTTGTTCAACTACTTGATAATTTGTCAGATAAAATCAGTTGCTGCAACAATTAGCACTAATTCCTCCACCATATTCAATCAGATTGAATCTGATTGTAGATACCTTACGTTCGAGCGGGTAAATCTGTTTCAATCATATGTATAAAGCTAAAGCCTGTATCCCATTTGATGTACACCGACTAGGCCATCACAATGTCTGTGCAATGTACATCGCATCTATAATAATAATGTTTGCAGGTTTGCACGTATCACACACTGAACTAATGGGGTCTCACGGGATATCTGCACGTGATTCTATCATTTCGCACATTTATCATTATAATTAAAGTGTTAAATAATAACAAATTAACCGTTAAGACAGCATCAGCGTGTGGTCAGTTCAGTATGTGTAGTAGAGTGGTGGAAGCACAATATATTGCGTGTTTGAAACCAGTTTGTGGACAGAAGCACTCGTAACTCACATTCGCACGTCGGTCGCGTCGTCATCGTCGTCGTTGACGCGTCGCATACTCCAGTCACCTATTACCTCACTTTTTACAGTTGGTAATAAATCTAACACCTGATTTGTCAACTTGAACGCAAACAACTCGTTCGAGTTCGAGTTCTAGATCTAGTATGTGCATCCGAATCGGAAACATAATGTTCAGGTTTTCCATCTTTTGCCTAAACCGAATGGAAAATTAGTTTTTTGTTCTGTTCGTTCTTGAGTTGTTACAGTCAAACTCAAATAAGTGATAACCAAGCAATCAAATTCTTAAAGCTTCTTATTGCCTTATTTTAATTGTATGGCACAAAACTTTAAACGATTAATGGCAACTTTAATCAGTTTTCTACGTGAAAAGATAAAGTTTCTGATTTAAAACGATTTTAGAATCTTACTAAATTTTTATATTTTACTAACTTTGAAATCACGAAACTATAACTTTGACTTTTGACTGACAGTTTTACAAAGTCAGAAACTCAGGAGTCATAGAGAGATATGATACTTCTCAATTTGAAGTGTCAAAAACTCAGAAATCATATGGATTTGTCAAATTACAAATTTCACAGATTAGGGTTTGTTTGATTTTTTATTTTACAAACTACCAATGCTTAAGCCTGTTCAGTTGTTCAAGGAATTTATCGCAATAATAGTTAATCGATTAAAATTGTTTACTAGAAAAATAAAAGTTGTTTTTATTTTAAAACTCAGAGTAGATCGTGAGCACGTCAAGTACGCTCTGAACAGAGTTTGATCAGAGCTCTTCGATTTATTTATGAAACACACTGAAGAACTGAACTGTCAAAAGTTTTAGAATTTGACATCTGTCTCTATCATTGATCTTTTTTCGACAACTCAATTCCCTGCACTGAGCTTCAAAATAAAAACGCATAATAAGCCCTTAGCTCTTTAAATTATTAAAGACAACTAAAAACAGTGTTTAAAGGTTAAGTTTGAACACGCCAAGGTTTTAAGTCTAAATCAGCTTAGTATCATGTTTAGTTTTTGAAGCTTCTCATTAGTTATAAGACTTTATTTGACGATTTGTGAAGTCTCGGGGAACTATGAATTTATCAGTTTTAAAAAAATTCAAAAATATCCGTTTCCAACATTATTTTCATATTATTTTAAACACTCGATATAATAGCCTTGTTTAGATATGACACACAGATTAGTTAAAAAAAATTTTGCCCCTTTCTGTTAAATACCGTTTTATTATAAATGGTGCAGTGTTTCTTTAAGTTTTTTGAAAAACGGGTGAAATCTAAAAAGTTGTGAACATTTTTCAAAAAAATGTATAAAATACTGTAAGTTTTTAAACCGAATATTGAAGAATGAACCTATAGACTTTAAAACCATCACTATTTGAATGGACAAAAATTGTATTTATTTTTAAACAAATTAAAATCTCAAAAAACCGAACGAGACAGGGTATTTTTGAAGACAAATTCAAAAATTCCACTTTAAACTTCGTTAGATTAACTTAGGGCTAAAACAGCTGTGGAACCTCCACAAATGAAAATTAGTTAAAATGTAAAATTTGAAACAGCTTTCAAATCAGAGATGGAAATTAATGTACACTTTTCCCAATTAATTTAAACTTTTATTTCAATTACAAGTAACAAATAATTGACCTTTTTTCCAACACAATTACAAGTAATTGTAATTGTTAAATTATACATTCCAATTACTTGTAATTTTAATTGAAAAAATGTGCTTTTCAATTCCATGTAATTGAAAATTGTAATTTGCGTATGTTGAAGTTCTTAAAAGGAAAGCACTTTTTAATGACGTTCAAGTTAATTACTTCCTTTATTATTTGTTAATTTAATAAAACACATAGAAGAACTTTTAGTTTTAGGAAGCAATTTTATAATATTTCTTTAACAAAATTGACGAAAATAATATTTAATTACATTTTTGTGTAGTGGTTACTGGAAAAACAAATCATTACTTTTGTTTTCAATTACATTCAAATTTCAATTGCAATTAAATTGTAAGTAATTGACGCATTAAAATTACATGTTGTTAGTTATTGATATTCTTCAATTACATTACATTAAAATTACAAATCATAATTGAAAAAGTATTTAGAGATTGCAATTACAAGTACTTACAATTGAATAACCTTGTAGCCATTTTCTAAACTCTGTTTCAGATACTTGGTTTCGTCTGTGGTTTGTTCTTTTTGAAGAGTTCTAATCGCTCAAGATGACATAAGTATGGCAATGATTTTGCTACCAAGTTATACTTTTTGCACATGTAACATATTTGTCCTTTTAACAAAACTTGTTTTACACCCCATTAGCCTATTAAATAAAATATGCAAACAACTCAAAACAAGTCTTATGTTTGCTCATCTAATTTAACACCAATTCTAAAATACTCGTAGATGGCGTGGATGGCGTGTCAAGCTTCAATCAAAGTTTGTGCCATTTAACTCGTCCGTCGGTCGTTGCCGTCACCATATCGCCATCGCCATCTCACATCACCATAATCGTGCTTTCGGTGCTTAGCAATTAGAGGCATTATTAAAATGTATTCTTTTATTTTCAAAACGATTTTATTCATTGCAAATTAAGCAAGTCTAATAAAGGAATGTTACCTGCTGCTGCTGTAGGACTGACTAATGATTGCTTCATTGTTCAAAAATGAATTGTCCCTTAAAAGTGTTGTTGATATATGAGGCTCAGACATGATATAGGTAGATATTTCGAATGCCATAGCCAAAGCCTTTAGGCATAATTTTGTATGTTGGTTTTTCATATTGTGTTGCAAAACACGGTACCAGGTGCTGCAAAGTGCTTCAGGGTGCGATATATTTTAAAATGATAGCTTTATAGAGGTATATATAACTTTGGTCTGGCTGTGCTAATGCCGAAAAGTAATTATTGTAACTATGCTATTTTTATTTTGTTTGCAAATATTTATTTGAATCTAGTTTTCTGTTTTGTGTAGGATTGTATTTTATTTTTAAGACTTTTTCATAGTTAAATTGTTATTTTTGTGTGTTTATGCTCCATTGATTTATTTTTATTGTTATTTTTAAACATTTTAATTTTCAATGTTTGACTGAAGGCAATATGTTTCTGGAGACATGGAAACAATAGAAAGTAATTCAAACGTAGAAAATATTAAGGTAAATTCATTATTTAAATGACTTAGTTCGTACGGAAATAAAACACCACACTGAGAAAAAATCGTACTATAGACTTAAGATTCGAAATTTCCAGTCTTCTTATTCTTATGTAAACTGTTTGAGCAGATATAAGCTGACGTAGTAAATAGCTGCGAAGACAGGAATATAGTTTCATGCCATCAATTTAAATTTAAAAAAGAAATTCCATGGAACATGCTTTGTTTCTATTCCAAGACAAGGTCATTCAAAATCTTTGAAAAAAAAAATGTGCACACTGAGTCTAGGTGTTGATCTTCAAAAAGCCTTCGATTCACTTTGGCAACAGGGGATTTGTATATAAACTTATAAAGCTCAATTTTCTTAATTGGCTCATCAAATTAATTTTTAGTTTTTTAAAAAACAGAAAAAGATAAATTTGTATTAATTCTGAGCATACTAATATTTCAATTGCGAATACAGGTGTTCCTCAGGGATCGATATTGGGCCCATTTTTATTCAATTTATTATTTATATCTTAGACTTCCCTCTTTCAGAATCCTTTTCTAATAAAACTTGCTGATGATACTATCATATTAGCAACTGACAGTTGACTAATTTTAGCTCTTATAAAATTAAACGCAGGTTGCTATTTGTAGAAAACTATATTTAAAAAAATAGAGTTTAAAAATCAATATAAATAAGTGTGGATTTATTTGTTTCAGAAATAGAAACAGTTAAAGAGAGCAATTTCCTAGAAATGAAGTACCCAGAAATAAACTTCTAGAACAGATTTATTTAATAGACAAGCTAGGGCAGTACTGGAAAAAGCAAAAATGGCTACCGCCTTATTAAAAGTACCTACTGTTTAATTCAAAGTTAATCAAAAACTACAATTTTAAAGTAAGGCCAACAGTTGGAATCTTTTGTTAGCCGTTGGGCTATTCTTTACAGGCCGAAAAAATAGGAATTTTTGTTATTTTTTTTTGTCAAAAATTACATAATATGTAAGTCGAGATGTCAGAAATGGGATTAAATATCATTGAGTGCCTATAGTAATTTTTACAATAATTTATTTGAAAATTGCGATTGTACAGTATTTTTGACAGAAATGGAAGGATTTTTACGATATTTTAATTTCTGGTCAAACATTTCTTCAAAACCGTCTGATAATTTTAAATAGCAAACTTAATACATAAAATAAGAAAATCCTACGTAGGTATTTATTTACAGAATTTATTTTCCATAATGTGTTCAAAATTTACAGTCAATCACTTAAAAAGTATCAACGTTCGTAGTTTGACCAAATAAAAATATGATAAATGAAATAAACGCATTTGAAGTCCTACGTAGTTTCAAATCAGGAATAATTTTGCAATACTTTTAATACTTAAATGGGGGAGACTGGGTACGGTTGAAACACAGGACAGTTGAAACAACACAAATACCTGTACCACGGACTTGGGATGAGGCTGAGAAGGCTGGTGAAGAATGGTTTCGTATGTTCATGAGAAGGAACACCGTTCTTTCTGTACGTGCAGCACAGGCTACAAGTCTCTCAAGGGCCGCCAGCTTCAATCAACATAACGCAAATGCTTTCTACGACAATTTGACCATTGTCATGGACAGTTGTAAGTTTGAGCCTCAAGACATTTATAAAGCCTATGAAACGAGCATAACAACTGTGCAAAAACCAGACAAAGTAGTGGCGAGACGAGGTGCTCAAAAAGTTGGTTCCGTAACTTCCGCCGAAAGGAGAGTTTTTGTTTCTGTTGCCTTTGCGGGAAATGCTTTCAGAAATGTTAATCCTCCGTTTTATGTTTTTTCGAGAGTGCGGTATCAAGACTATTTTGTAAGAGATGGCCCCATTGTATTATCTGGAGCTGCGAACCCCTCTGGTTAGATACAGGACGTTTCTTGAATTATTTTAAGAAACATACAAGTGCTTCTGTTTCACACAAAGTTTTACTTATTCTTGACAACCATCCCTCGCACATTCATATTAATTGGTTTGACTTTTGCAAGGACAACGGCATTGTGGTTTTATCATTTCCACCGCACTGTTCCCCCAAACTCGATCCGCTCGATCGTTCCGCTTATGGGCCATTGAAGAAAGCTGTAAACTCGACTTGTGATGCATGGATAAGAAGTCATATAGGAAAAACAATGACGATACACGACATTCCAGGAATTGTGGGATCGGCTATGCCGCTGGAGCTAACATCATCAAATATTTAAGCCGGGTTTTCCCATTTAATCGCAATTTATTCACTGAGCTTGATTTCGCACCCTTATTTGTGACATATAGGCCACCTCCTGAAAATTCAATAGAAGGTGGGGTTCCGATATCTAATATCCTAGCTATTGATGAAACGTTACCACTACCACCTCCAGCAGAGGCAGAGATCCAGGAGACAGAGATTCCGGTTGGAAATGTGGGTGAAACCTCTCCAGATAGATGTAACACCACAATAACTGAACAGGAGAGCTCACCAAGACCATCAACAAGCGCTCAGGCAATATTTCCTACTAGTGATGTTGTGTTTTCTCCGGAAGTAGTACGGCCTCTACCCAAAGCTCTACCCAGAAAACCTTATAGAGGAAGAAGAACAAGAAAAACAACTATCTACACCGACACCCCAGAGAAAAACCAAATAAAAAAAGAGCATCAAGCAGAAAAATTCAAGCAGAACAAATCTAAACAAGTCAAAAAAAGATTGGATGGGATAAAAAAGAAAAAAAAAAACACCGAAAGTTAAAAGAACTAGAAATCTACAGGAGACATCCTCAGAAGACGAGGAATTCTATTGTCTTATTTGCTTGTCGCCATATTCAGGGAGCAGATCTCGAGAAAAGTGGGTGCAATGTATCACATGCAAGCTCTGGACTCACGAAGATTGCACCGAAGTTGGACAAACTTATGCTTGTCACAACTGTGGTTCGGACTATTCCGAAAACTATTTTTTTTGTGATTTAACTACTTAAAAACTGAAGTTCCTTTAATTTATTTTAACGTTATTCAATGAAGTAAGTTCTTTTTTTAATATTATCTTTTATTTTGTTGTTTTAAAAAATCTTAATTTTTTAAGTAATAATATTTTCAAAGTGTGCCAATATTTGGAAAAAAATGAATTAAATAATTAATAAATACAAGATTTTATAAAATATATGTTTTATTTTGTTTCAACTGACCCCATTCACTGTTTCAACCGCCCCTGGGTTGGGAACGGTTGAAACAAATTGACATTTTTAAAAAACATTGACATGTGTATTAAAATACATAATACACGAGACTCTCAAAAAACACTTCCCATTCATAGATTAAATCCCAATCTTGCACTTTACATACTTTTGTCGGGGCTTATGTTATAAATCGTAATGCTATGGACGATGAAACAAAAATTGTTTCAACCGTACCCAATCTCTCCTACTTAGAAGATTTCCCTTTCAAAATCTTTTGGAACATAATTTTTGAAGTCCAAGAAAATCATTTCAAATAAAAATAGCAACTTTTCGAAAATTCTAGGGTGGCCTAATTCTCAAATTTTGACTTGAAAATAATTGTATACTTCAAAAAATACGTTTTTACAAGATTTAGAAAATTATTAAATCATAAATTTTTTAAGTAACTTACAAAATTATAGGTAATTGAACTAAGAGTGGGTTCGAAATTATTTTTCGTCACTAATATTGATCTTAAACATTTGATATTATTACAGTTTTTTAACTTATTACACAGAAAAAACATTTCCTATTAAGAATCGTTATTTGAAATTTGAACAAATTGTCATATTGATTACCAAATAGAAAATTATCGATTCTCAATTTCGAATAGTCAATATTACAATAGAATTAGTCAATAGACTAATTGAAGACCGAAGTTGATTATCGACTATGTCAGTTGTCATTTTGGCACTCTTCTTTTTTCGTTCAGTGTACATCAAATAAAATGCCAAATTTTCAAAAGCCACCGATGAAAAGTTAGTAGTGTGAATCGCTTCTCAGCTTTTATTTGTTTCCAATATGTACAGAAAGGACTTAAAAAAAGTTCAGAAAATTTTTGTTTGCGACTTTAATAAAATTTTATTTTAAATAACAATACAAAATTTATAAAATTAAACTAATAACTAAATAATCATATTTTTCACTCGGAAGACTAAAAATTGCTAACAAATAATAAAAAACAAACTGAAATAATACAACATTTTTCATCATAATAACATTTTGATCAAAATTTATACCACAGTACAAAATAGTACTCAAAGATGGTTAAATATCTTGTGAATGAAATCTACGTTAAGCTCCTAAAGAATTCTGCCGGAATATCAACAGAAACACCTTCAACTTCAAATTTTTGACAGCTTACTTTTAAATAAAAAATAGATTAGGTGGCTAAACAGTCCGTTAAGAACCAGGGCCTAGTGACTTACAACTCTCAACCATTTCTGTGTGCGAGCAATGTTGTCAGAGATGGAGTTTACCTACAGTTTTAAGCTAATTTCGAAAGTCATATTTGAGAACAAATCCTCCAGAAATATTCTTGGAGGATTTGTCAATTCCTCCCAAGAGACATTACCCGTGAAAAAACAAACTTTAGATGGCACAGACAGGAATTGAACCCAAGACTGCATACTTTAAGAAGTCCTTTAAATGACAGTTCGCCCTACTACGAAAAGATTTCCGGTACAAGTTTTGCAGGGGAGAAGTTATCAGTACAAATCTTTTTTGTTCAAAAATTTAAATGGTATATTTCAGTATATATTCTCCCTGTGTCTGTAAATCGATGTTTTTGACAGACTCCTATCATGTTAAACATCCCTCAGTAAAAAAGAAAATAAATCACAACAAAAAACGATTGGATTTATCTACTGATGCGTAGGACAACGAATAAATTTTATTCGAATTATGTGGTGGCATGTTCATTTTATTCTGTGCCCTCAGATATACTCTTACGTACATAATATTATTCTATACAGAAGAACAACGCACGCCTATGAAGCGTGTAACAACTTCATTAAAGCATCATCTATCATTCATCACAACAATACTCCAGCGAATTGCTTTTTTTGGGTTTGTGTTATAATCTCCTTGCAATCTGCGGATAAACAAGGTCAAAAACGGTCATCATCTATTGTACCCTCAACATTAAAAAAATAAATACTGAAACAAACATCCCTTCTTCAAAAAAAAACATAAGTTACAAAAAATAAACTCACAAACCGAAACGCGTTAGATAGTTTTGCTTTTTGTCATTCCTCCCAACAACATGGAAAAGTGTCATCCATGCATGATGAATTCCTTTGTATATCAAAAAGTTGCATCTGCTGCAAACGCATCATATTGTCACCCAAAACGCAGCCAACAACAAAAAAAAACACAAAAAGGACGAAATAATGAAAGTCGATGGAAAGGCACATTATTTTTGTTTTTTTTGTGTTCCAGAAAAAAGATAGAATGAAGGTAGTTTCGAAAGTGTGTCATTTTTGGTGGATTGAATTATAATTTCAGAATCCAACTTCTACTTTTCGAATTTCAAGCCACAATTCTGTCAGCTTAATTTGAAATTAAAATTAAAATCGCTAATGGCTTTATTTTTACCGAGTCCACTGAGTCCACCGAGTCTATACCAAGTCCACCTTCGTCCTTAATCCACTGGGGTTTTTGGTATATTCTTCCTGCTTTGTGTTATCTAAAACGCAGTCGTCCAGCTTCCGTTAATTGGGGACTAACATACCCCTAACCATTCCAATACCCAGAGTCCTTTATATCCAAAACAGGATGTGTAACAATATACTCCTCGTATACTTCGTATACACCACAAGTTGTATAGGGATGTGGTTTTGCAGACAGTTGAAAATTAATTCGTTTTGCTGGACCGACCGACCGGAGAAGCGTGTGGCCTTTTATCTTTTCGGAAATGCTATATCTACAAAGATTTGGATACAATGTATAATTTAGGTATACAGCATCCACGTGTCGCGGTCTTCTCTACCCTTAGGCCTTAAGCCCTATAATATATTATCATTGTACATTGTTAGTTCTATAGGCAGGTACGGTATACATTATGTTAGTAACTCAGAAGGGGACCATTATTTTATGCACATTTGTGTTTCGTTGTTTATTTTTAGATGTAGGTTTTGTAGGTACCTTCCCATACCTAAAATGTGCTGCTTCCATGTCACAAAGAATTTGTCCCTTAATTGAGTTTGTAATATAAATTAAACAATTAAACGAAAATATTCATTGAAGTTTGAAGTTATTGTTTCAATTTCCTTTCTGTTGTTGTGTCCTTGAATTGTTTGTTGTTATTTGTAATTAACATAAAGATTGCCAGGAGAAAAAGGTAAGGGTGATGAATTTTGTAAAAGGTGTTTTTAAAAGGTGTTGAACTTTATAAATGCATTAGAACAAAGACGATTTTTTTAAATTGACATGAAATTAACTTTATTCGAAATATAATTTTGTGTAATTAGAAACTAAATATGACTTCTGGCATATGACCGCAGCGACAGGCTCAGATGTGGTCTTTTATGGGGGTCCAATTTCCGATGACTATTTCAAACATTTGTGGTCGTACATCGGCAATAACACGCCGAATGTTGTCCTTCAGCTTAGACTATAGCGACTTCAAATATTCGCACAGAAAATAGACAAGCTGCGTTAAATTTCACGATCTTGATGGCCAATCCACGGGTCAGTAAAGTGATTCTATGCGGTTACCAAAAGTTTCCTTCCATAAATTAATTTGAAATATTGCACCGCGCTTTTTTCTTGAAATCACAGATCCTACATATCATGGTGGTTCAATCAATTAACGAAAAAGTCAAAAACCATGGCTCTAGCTCTTTAGTGGTCACCATTGGCTGTAACTTTCTAGCCAGTATAGTTTTTGAGAAAGCTCGGACCAATTATTCCAATAAATAAAAAAATAAGAAGATGAACAGTCCGTTGAGAACCATTCGAGTGCGAGTAATAATGTCAGGGATGAAAGGGACCTACAGTTTAAAGCCAAATTCGAACGACCAATTGGAGAAAGCAATTTTTATGACAAGATTTATGGCTGAAAAACAAACACGCTTCGGCTTCGTCTGCGTGCCTGCTTTTAGCTTGCTTTGAATGACATTTCTAAGCTGACACTTCTGTCATTAGCAGCTGTTATTTTTCCTTAAAAGTTTGTTTTCATTTTTCGTAAAATCGAAAAAATTGAATTTATCGCGGAAATAACTTACACAGCCTATCGCGGACTGAGAGACGTTAGTGCGTCCGGGAGTTTAATGTACGGAGTTCTTTAATCTATGAGGAGTTTTTTGAAACTCATTTTCTGTTCTACAAATATGAAACGTTTTCAAAATAAAAATTGTATAGTTCTATGTATGTAAATTTCAATAACTTACCTTTTAACTTTTTCTAAAAACCAATTACATTACATTACATACTACTCAGCACATATGTAAATGTACAGAGTAGAGACACAGCACCTTGAGCGACTAAGACTTAATAAGTTGATAACAACACAAGACATTAATACAAGACAGAAGGGCACAGGAGAAAGAATAACAGACAGAAAGAACACATAACAACATCACACGGTAGGTTTCGAGATGGTCTCCTATCTGTCTACTAACCACGCTAACTGATGCTTGATTTCGGTGATCGATGTTA
This sequence comes from Eupeodes corollae, assembly GCF_945859685.1. NCBI lineage: Eukaryota > Metazoa > Arthropoda > Insecta > Diptera > Syrphidae > Eupeodes > Eupeodes corollae. Next base: position 135,825,436 of record NC_079149.1, read on the forward strand.
ACCGAAGCTTTATCAGTGACTAGGCCGTTGCTTTTTAAAAACCAATGGTTAACCCTCCTTAAGGAAATGTATTTCGTTTGTTGACTTTTGGTTACAGCTGTTGAACTGTCAGACAAAGCAAATCTTTAGCAAATTTCAAAATAGAGCTTCCGTTTGGAGTCACATTAGCATGCAGTGGATTTCTATGTCTGAACCAGTAAACTTCAGACGAAGCCGAAGCTGAAGCGTGTTTATGTTTAAGCCATTACTCTTTCAATCCAAGACCTCTAGGATGACAGTCCTTTACGCAGTTACCATTACGCCACGGGTACTACTTATATATTTGAGGATTATCATCACTAAAGATACTGCAGTTTTGTTTATTGACGTATCAATTCAACCAAAAGCGAGCTTCATCGCTTAACAAAATTCAGTAATCTTAATTTCTAACAGAACCATCATTTTTAAAAAAATTTGTACAATTTCGAACCGAAGTTCAAGCGTGAGTCAAGTTTATATTTCTAAGATTTCTGGGAATGCAGGAGAATGAAGCATAAACACAATTAACTATTCAATTTCACCAATCATTCAAAAATGAGCTTTGCATTTCTTTTCATAATTTTTGAATCATAAAAATTCTGTTCTCAGATTTCTGACAGTAAAAGTGAGAAATTTGTGTGAAAAATGCTGTTAATGTAGGTTTCTGAGAAAATGGAAATCTCTGAGATCTTAAAAATATAAACTGGCTAACGAAATCACCTGATAACTGACAATTTAGCAGCCAGTTAAACTAGAGTTGTGAATTTAAAGGTCTATACTTATAAAAAGGCACCCTTTAAAATGTTGATTTAAATTCGTCATGGGAAGGAATTATTCACTTTCCAGTTTTTCTTTTTAACGAAATAATCCCACAAAGGCGTCTAGAGCAAAACTTATTTCTGCGAAACTATTTATAGCGAGTTGATTTCTTCATCTTTTTTTAGCAGATTGTCCCAGCTTAAAGAGGATTCATCCTCTTAATCTCTTTTAAGTTTTATCTTATTTTCTTTTCTTAAAGATGAGATGAGTAATTTTTGCAATCCATCCACAAATTCAGTTACATTAATAATAATGAGTCTTCTATGATTTTTTTTTTTTCTCTTTCCTATAATTTATGAGCTGAGATCTGACTCTTCTCTGATATGGATGATAGTATATTTCTGAAGAAGACTTGACCTTTAAAGAATTTTTTGAATGTTATCCATTATGAGATGTTGATGTATTATCATAATGCATTAAATGGGATTATCAGTAGCATTCTGTAATGATCATATTTTTAATAATATGGGATTTATAACTTTATAAGTTTCATGGCATATGAACAGTTTTGTTTTTGGTTTTAATTGGAGTGTAATTGTGGAATTCGAAAGTGATTGCAATAATATAAATGGCATTGCGTGATAAGTATAAAAATTCAGTTGAAAAATTAATTTGTAATTACGTTAATAGTTACTGGTGTAATTAAGTAAAGTTTTGTGCAAGCTGAATTGTTAAGAAATCTTTTTAAATGCAAAGAATTATAGATACAAATCATGGAAGAAGTTATTGAGTGCAAGGTGATGGTGATCAATAATGAAAAATAAAAATAATGCTTGTACTGGGTGTTTTTTATGTGCTTAAGAACTTGTAATATAGCATAAGATGGAAATTTCGTTTTAATTAATTTTCAATCATTAAAGTATTTTGCATAATTTTATGTTAAAAATGTGTGTAGCAATCATTAAATTTAAAAGCGTCTTACAAACGGATTCATTTTTTCGAAGTAAATTTTCATAATTTGGAAGCATTGTTCTGGATGTAAACCAACTTTACTGAACAGTTTGAATTGTCTCAACTGTCAAGCCAAAGCCAGCAACCATTAAAACGTCTAGTGCAGCTAAAAAAATCACCCTATGCATAGGTAAACTCATAAGCGGGTGCAAATACCAAACAGCAATAATAATTAGATAAATATAATACCTTTTCTTTTTGATGACCAAGACGTTAGAAATTTTAAACAATATAAATTTTACAGCCATTAATAAGTTACTGCTAAAAAAGATGATTTGTTTATTTGTATCAATTTAAGCATTTCAATTTATTTCTTAATAATTTCCTTAAGTTTAAACTACGAAATTTATTATCTAACTATTTGTGATGTAGATTTGTTTTATTTTTTTCACGAAATTTAGGTTTATTTGATTTTTTCTCGAACTGTCACTTTTTATATCTGTTCTCTAAATTTAAGTTTATTTAATTTTTTCTCGAACTGTCACTTTTAAGGCCTGTTCTCTAAATTTAGGTTTTATTGATTTTTTCTCGAACTGTCACTTTTTAGATGTGTTCAGATGTACACTTCTTAACAAAGGCTTTGAAGTAAGAATGTGCGAAAAAATGTCTAACTAAATGTGTTCAAATATCCATTAAATATTATTGCTTTTTTAAAGGACATGTTGCATTCTTTAATTAAAACTTTTAGAAGTAATGAATAATTATTATTCCTTCATTAAAAAGTACATCGCATTAAAAATACAAAAACCCTTTTTATACAAACAACATTAAATGTAAATGCAAATTTATTTAGTATATTGAATCTAAAACATACAAAATTTATGACCAAGTTGTGTGAAAGACCATAAAACAAAATACATTAATTTAGTATTTATTCCATTTATTTTTTGAGTTTGAAAAGCAGAAAAAAAAAAACAGAAAAATAAAAACTGTGTTACAAAATAAATGTTTCGCAAAATCAACTATAAAAATGACTCCTTAGTCCTTTGGCGGCTTGGCTGCTGTGACAAGCGAGGCGCCTGTCTGGAATTTAAGATACTAAAACTTTTATCGTCTTGTTTGTTCCAAGTGATGTCACTTTTCTTGGGATGTATCATCCTTTAATGAAATAATTTAACTAAAATAGAGTAGTTAATCTAGATTGTCAACAAAAGTTGTCAGAATGAAAGTTATAATAACACAAGTTACACAAACATTTATATAGAGCGGAAGGAAATAAACTCGCTTGAAAATATGTACTGTACATGGAACTAATGGAGTGTTATAGAAGATCAGAAGTGGGATTCGTTTGGATGGCATGGTAAAAACTCAATGAATTGTTACGAGAATAAATTGGTATTACTCATATTTGATGTTTTTTTCAAGGAGTTTGTGTTTACCTTTTCTTGAAATGTATGATGAATAATTCTTAAGAGAACTTGACCATCTAAAACCAAGTTCCAGAGAGAATTAAGGGCGTGTTTGTTGCCACAGTTAAATAGGGAAAGCCTTAAGTCTCTGGGTGTTCATATTTCTAAAATAATGCAGGATTAATAGCAAATGACAAACTTAAAATAAAAGGTTCTTCTTTTACAGGTCAGTTTGCGAAATAAATTAAATGGACGACTTGTTTAAACGAACTTGTTCCTGTATCCAAAGAGTCTATCTTATCTTCAAAAATTTAAATTCTAACTAATTTGTCTTTGATCATAGCTGTTGAAAAATATAAAAATTGTATTAAATTAAACTTGATAAAAATTCATAAATTATAAGGCCAAAAGTTAAAAACGAATAAAGGCTTCAAACAGAACAATGCTTTAAGGTTAGTAATTCAGCAAAACCCGTTTCAAATTTTGTGAGTGTCTGGATTCCGGACGCACTTCAAAATTTAATTTCAAAAATATGTAATTGATTATTATTACTTTAAAGAAAGGACATCTGTTTTTTGCAAACTCATTTCCTAGGGTAGGGCGTAACTGGTAAAAAGGTTAAGGTTTCCTATATTTATATGACATGAGGTTTGTGTTTTGTATACATATTTTGAAAAACCAATATTATTATAAATTTTGCAAAATTTTACGCTCTGCATACATAATTTGCAATTTCGTTTTCCATTTGAAATTTTCGGTCATGGTGGATTTCAATTCAAACTAAATTATAGAAATAATGTGCATAGGTTTATACCTTCGCTTTATCATAACTATTCTGATAGCCTTTATGTGTTTTGTGTATTATTGGTTTGGGATTAATAATTTGAGAATGGTAATTATGTGATACCCTTTTGGGTTTCAATTTACTTTTCAATAAGAGAGTGTACAAGCACATAACTCGCACGTATGAATATTCAGATCTATAGAAGATAGGGGTACCTAACCTAACCTATGCCTTTCCTATGCTATATACACTTTACGTTTAGGTATACAAAGTGTGCCATAGTCGATTAGGTATTAGGGTAGTCCCAATCACGCATTTCGAAACACTCCCAGGAGGATCTTTGTTTCTATGTTCCTAGTATACAGCATTACGATTCGACAACGAGTGTGGTGTACTATTTTATGGAATGAGGCGGGTGTTTGAAATGGCACATGCTAATGAACCATAATGGTATGATTATACACGCATGATGATTATAAATGGGATTGTTAGATGAAAAGCAATGATGTCTGCCTGCACACCAAATCGCACTCAATTAATTTTGAAAATATCGCACTGAAAGTACCTCGATTATTTTTTTTTCGATTGCCTAAGGCTGCAAACATAGATGTTCAAATATTGTAGAACAAATGTTTTTGAAAAAATGTATGGATTTTGAGAATGATAAGGAAATAGAAAACTGTTTGTTTTTTAGACCTCAATTAGTAAGATAACGATGATTTTAAAAATAGTTTCAAGCTTAAAAACACTTCTACGGAATATTAAAAAATACTTTCAAAAGTCTTCTTAAATATTTTCCATTCGCTCCCATTTTGTGTAAGGTTAATGTCCAACTGCAATTCAACATTGAAAAAGTTTAACATAGAACCACGACTGCAATAAGGAAAAGAAGCTTATCCCATTTCATCTTTTTTTAAAGACTTTTTTGTACATCAACTATGCTGATATCCTACAAGTGTACCTATCAACTTACACTCAAAGTCAGCAGAATATATCCAAATTTTTTTCTTTTGAACTGAGGTTTAAAATGTGTGACTTTTTGCCTTAACTTATATCAAAACTTTAACTTCTCTTTTTAACAGATGGATTTTAATACCTATTTGATTGATTACATTAAATCCAAAAGATTACTTTCCAAGATTTCTGACAGCAGAGGTGATAGGTGACATCGAATGAGAAATTTGGGGAATTTTGGGCAAATTACAATGTATTAATGTAAAGTATTCACAATTGACTTTTGATGCTTTTTGACTTTCTGACGTTTCATAAGAAAGGATACAGTTGCATGTTCTTTTTCTCACTTAAGCTAGCTTTAATATTGTTGTGTCAAAACAAATTTCGGGTGTATTCATAAACGCGGAAAATCTGCGCTAGCTCAACCGCATTTCTTTTCTGATGCATTTGTGAACGCACTCCCAATGCAGAATGTCTGCAGTTGACAAAAAGGTCTGACTTTGTCCGATTTGTTTGTAAACAGAGTTCATAAACGTCAGAGAAAAATGTTTGCCAAAACAAATTTTGTTGAACTTGATTTTTGAAAAGAAAATTATAACTGGCACAAATATCTTACAATGAAAAACTAGAAAGAAAATTATAACGAAACAATTTGTAAGCTTACGAAATTATTGCATATTGCTAAAAAATGCAATCTTTTTTAAAGGTGATTTCAGAGTATCCTGGCGATATATTACGTAGTCATTTTAGAACGTCGAAGTCCACATTCAATGTAAGCTTCGTTGTGATTAATATACAATATACAAAATTTAAATATGGATTTCCATAGTTTGTTAAAGACGAGTTGAAAATATTGTGGAAAACAAAACAAATTGGTCGACCGAAAGTGGAGTTAAAATTGGCTAATGGTTCCAATGTCGTAAAATGGATCGATTTCCTTTGTCCCACATAGAAGCGTCCTCCACAGTGTAATTGTTTTCTTCTTTCCAGGATAGACTTCCATTTCCTTGCTTATTCGCTTTGTAATCAAAAGTTTAATGAGGTTAGTTGTCCACACAGTTCCTACAGTACTATCATCATTCAGTTTTAAAAACAATAATTTAAATTACTTTTATCAAAAAATTAACAAAATATTTGGCATTGCTGAAGACAGTTTGACGTTTATGAGCGGTAGGTACTGCAGTTCGACTAGGTTAGTTCGATCGAAAATCTGACTTTATGAATGGAGATAAGGCAGTTCTTAGTTAGGCTGATGTTTATGAATACACCCTTCAAATGGCAGTGTTTTGAATTAATTGTTGGAAGTTGTTAGAAATTGTTGATCTGTCAAACTACCAATATTAAAAATAAAACAAAAAAATGTTTAACTTTAAATCGCAAAACGAAAAACAAGAGAAAGATTGAGGTGTATGTAGATGGTTAAAAAACTTAAATTTTAGACATTTCAACAATGAGTTAAGGTACAATGTGATGACGTTGTTTTGTTACAGATTGTATAAATTTTGATGTTTGGGAACGACAATAAGCGGCCACACGAAAGTGTAAAAATAAGAAGAGGAAGTATGGTAAAAGGTCAAAATGAGTTGCTTTAAGGAAAGTCTGGTAGAAGATTTAACTTAGGACCAAACAAAAGGATTATTAAAAAATGGAGATTTAAGTTTTGTCTAAAATTAGAAAATTGAAATTAGTTCAATTTTTCATCTTTAAAAATGCTATTGATGTGAACTCCCCTACTTCCATCACGAATAAAATACAGCTGTCAAACATTTTTAAAATGTCACCTGATTGAGACATTCGCTAAAGTTCTAAATTCTAATTATCAATAAGTGATTTTTTTTTTAAATATGCTCCAAAGAGTCACAGTGTGGGATTTTGATATTTTTTTGTACATATTTGTATCATTATTTTTGGAGAAAAAAATCAATACATTTTTAGTAAAATTTTTCAGTAATTTGAAAATTGTTTTCATGTAAAAGATCCAAAACCATGTTTTCTATTTTTCACATTTAAGACTACTTGCATTACACTTACGTCCTCTGAAAATAACTCAAATTTAAATTCAAATTGATCTAAATCTTTTGGTTTGTAGTGTATTTTTGAAGCAAAGAAAGAATTGTACCGGAAAAGAAAGCACCAGTATGAAATTCTGCATTTAACCCCTCGATTAGTATTGCTAACGCTAATAATTAGTAATTTAATACCACTGTCATTGTCTATTATTCCCAACTGACCATAAGTATACTCTCCTCTATAGAAGTACTATGAACCGAACCGAAGACAAAATCAGGTGGCAGAACATGGTAAAAAGAAGAATACCCTGATGGGTTTGTTTGGTTAGTTGGTAAGTTAGGTATAACGTAGGTGTTCTTTGTTCTTAAATCTCAGATGAAATTCAGGAATGTACACTGATATGGTTTCTTACAATAGAATTTGGTTAACTATTACCGCATTAGTTACAGTGGTATGGACTTTGAATAAGAAGAATTGTCTTTTCTATTAACAATATACATATGTTCATAATATGTTTAGAAGAAAGAAAAATATTATAGAGAAATTCAATATCTACAATATTCAAGCAGCAGAAATAAGCTTTACTAGTTTACCACAATACAATATTATGGTCATCAGAAACACAAAAGTTACCGAACTTGAAGATAATATTTCTTCTAGAAGCCATCATCTAAGGTAAGCTACATTGTATAACTCATCTATATGTACATATGACTGATACCTTTTGTGAATTTCAAGTTTGATATGGATAGAGATACAATCCCTTGTTCTATTGAATGATATGCTATGCTTTGTATCTATTAACATCTTTTATTTGGAATAAGTACACACGCATGTATATGGAAATTTCATAATTTACCTAAATCATTTTATTAAATTTACCAGTTTAAATATCAATCTATTCAGGAATTAATTCAAATCTTTCATCCAGTTATTCAGGTCTTTTTAAGCTCTTTATCTCTTCCATAGTTCTCCTATAGCTCTCTTTTAATGGTCCCTACAGCTTTTCTATAGGTGTCCGGTAGCTCTTTTATCAGTCTCACTATAGGTTTTTTAGAGGTCTCTTATAGAATTTCTACGGGCTCTTATAGCTCTTCTACAGATCTCTTATTTCTTCTGAAGATAGATCCAGCCTTTCTTTATGTCTCCTATAGCCCTTCTATGGGTCCCTACAGATCTTCTTTAGGTTTCTCCAGCTCTTCTACAGGTCTTCTATAGCTCTTCTATAGGTCCTTTAACTTCTCCTATAGGTCGCTATAGCACTTCTATAAGTCTCCTTTAGCTCTTCTACAGGTCTTTTATAACTGTTCTGTTATATTCTGTTGTATTCACTTTAGCTCTCCTATAGATCCCCTGCCAGCTCTTCTATAGGTCCCTTGTAGCTCTTCTATAGGTCTTTTCTAAAACTTTTATAGGCTCTTCCATATATTTTTCCAGCTATTCTACAGCTTTCCTAAAACTCGCTTTTTGGCCTACTGTAGCTCTTCTATATATCATGTAGCTCTTCAATATGTCCCTTAGCTCTACTAAAGGAACCTTTCCTCTTTTATAGGTGCTTAATATGTCTGCTATAACTCTTCTATAGGTCTATATAGCTCTTTTGCTGGTACCTTTAACTCTTCTATTGATCTTTTATCAACAAAAAGGAAAAGTTTCAGAAAATATAATGTTTTCATTTCTCCGAATTTTTCATCATTTTGTTCAGAATTAATTTAAAATATGTAATTCCAGGTTCACTACATTTTCAAATAAAATTCTGCAACTAAAAGATGCGTCTGATACCTCAAATTGATAACTTCCCTGTGATGAATCTACGCAATTTGATTTGAAAATCCCTTTTCAAGTAGCTATAGCTATACTCTGCTAAATTGCGCTGATATTTTTCCCAATATTCTTTCTAGCAAAAAAAAGATATACTCGTAGGACGACAGCGGACGTACCTTACCTACTCAATAAAACAAAAACCTTTTTACTCAATCAACCCCAAATAGATTTTGTGTTATTAGAGCGAATCAGCAGCCGCAAGCCGCTTTCCCTCCATCACCATCACATCAACTTCAACACCAAGCTTCAAGCAAGCAAACTACAGCGACATCGGTGAACCTTTGAACTGCAACCAATTGTTTTCCAAAATCCAAGGATAGATGTTCCTGGCATTTCTCATAAATTTTCGATTTTCTATCGAATCCTTAAGTTTCCCCTTATCGCTTGAGTAAATCCAATAAATCGAAAATGCTTTTCTGCTTCTTGTAAATTGTACATATATCTAACGGTAAATTTAGCAGTCGAATAGATATTATTGAAGTATCCTCCGAATCCGAGCACTGTATCTAGGCACTTAGGATGCGGTGGCTTGGAAACCTCTCGCACTAATGTTCGCAGGGTGGTAGGTTAGGTTAGTTATAGGTTTAGGGAATGTGGTATATGTTAGGGAGTTACGCTTCTTCTCCTATAACTGATGCTTGTTTAATCGAAGTGTTTTGTCAATGGACATTATTCAGCAGAGTCTGAATATAATTCTCGGTCAATATCGAAAATTCTTTGACAAATTTATAGTGAATTCAAACGTGTTGCTATAGAACTTCTACTATAACGATTTTGAAGAGGTCCTTCGAACTTGAGGATGCACAAAGAAGTGCACTTGAATTTTTAATGAAGCATCCTGTATGCACAATCCAAAGTGCGGCTATGTGGTTCACATATATAAGATTGGAATGCAAATCCATTCATTTTGGCGACACAATATTCTCAGAATACTCAGGTAAACCATCATCGTGCGATGGGAATGGGATGGCTGGCTGGAGATAACCTCCACTTAAGTCTCCTATCTTAAACACTTTGACTACCCATATGAATGAAGGTACTATCTCAATACGAATCTAAGTGGTTATCCAGGGATATCTTCCCAGATATGAATGTTCTCTTTCTCTGCGTTCAAAAACAAATCGATAAACACTTGAAAATCCCCAGACTGACGGACGCCTGACAAAAGAAAAACACAGAATTTTATCGAATTTTCCTCCCAACTTTTACTCTGACTAGGGTCATGGGTTTTGTAACAAACAAATGGAAGCAGAGCACAACATCTTTGTGGCGCCAGTGAAGTTTTGTATATTGAATATTGTGTAGGACGTGGGTAGTGGGTGGTCGGTGGAATATGGAAGTGATGGGGCAGTTTTATTGCGTATTGGAGTGTGGAAAAGTGTTTGAATTTGAACAACATTTGGGAATTGCGATTAAAATTCAATGTCGACATTTTATTCTCTTATTTTTGCTGAGTTGTATAAAATGTAGTAATTGCAGATTGAACAAAGTCGTTATTTCGTTATATTTTACATAATAAAAAATTCAAGGACATTTTGCTTATATTCAAAGTATTTAGGCATTTTTATACATCTATACTATGATGGTGACCCTTTTAAGGAGGGACATTCAAATACACCCTTGTCAAATGACTGTCATAAAAGGTGATTTCGAGGAGTATGATCTTGATGTGAGTTTAATTCTTTTGTTTTTTTTTATTTCATCGATTTAATCAATTTTAACATTAAATAGAACTTTTAGAATTTAAATACAGGTTTTAGTAAGTTTAAAAGATTATTTCGCTCATTTTAATTGATGGCTAACGAATCGAAAATCACAAAATGGCTACTTTAACTTTTGGTGATTTGCTAAATCCATATGACTTCCCATTTTCTGACATTTCAAATGAATAGAACCTTTACTCGGTATTAGGTTTGTTTGCTTGGTTTTACGAAATGTCACTGCTTAGACGTGTTCAGATGCATGTTTGTTTTTGAAAATAAAAATAAAATATTCTAATAAGCTTTTTTTTAGAAAAACCAGTAAGCGAATTGGTATAAAATTGCCAACTTTTAAATTGCCAAAAACACCTAACAATAAGAAGACAGATTCTTTTAAGGATAAATAAAACAATATACAGCGCCATCTAGGACATTTTCCTTGGTTCTTAATAAACTTCTAAAAACCGTTTTTTTTTGTTGTGTTTAAATAAGTTTCAAACGACAGAAGGTAAGGGTCAACTTGAGATTTTTCTTCCCGATACATTTTTGTGAATTATGGAATGGATCCTTATGTGAAATATGACACAAGACTTAATTAAGTGTCCATTGTCACTTCCACTTTTGTTCATCATATTTTTTTTCAACAATCTGTGACATTCATATGCAATAGAATACAATTTATGCGTTTTTTTGTCCAACCTGGTGCTCATTAGTGAGTTGCGTGTGACGCGTGCTGTGCTGACCGATCACAAAAAAATTTTGTTAAGAACAAAACTGTTCGCGTCAAAACGATGATCGTGTTGTGCGTTGCGTTGAGGATCACCCTTCTCTATCATAACGTGAAGGCATCTTCTCTTCCCTGTCGTTTAATGAATCCCCTCTGTACAATTGTCATATTTTTTCCTTTTTTTATTTTCAAAAATAAAAACAAAAATTGTAACGCTTTCTGGGCACGATAAGGGGCTGATGTACCAACAAAATAATCTACACATTTCCTGCGTGATTACAATTTATTATTTGAAAAAGAAAAATAAAAGTCCTGTGAATTTGCATAGCATCAAAGTCATAAACTATGTATACTCGAACATGGAAGGGGTAGGAAAAAAAGATGGTTTGAGTGGTCTTCAAAACTATAACTGGTTTGGGTTTTAAAACCTGCACTCTCTCTTTCGCCCTGTTATGAGAATTGACTTACAATGGCTATTGTATTATTCGAGTGTCATTATGATTGAATTATTGCTTGAAAGATGCATTCGAATAAAAGGATATTCGTATTTTTTTCTCTTGTCGATGGTAAATGGACTCCTGATGGCTTCGAATTGTGTGTTTTTAGATGTGTCCGTGTCCTTGGCACACGCTCAAATAAAAAGGTACAAATAAGTTGATTAAACTCAGCATGGACAAAAATGAAATACTATTTATTTAAGTAAAAATTTGATTTATTTGATTTTTTTTTTTCAACTATGTAAACAATTATGGTCAAAGGAGTTTCTATAAAGATTTATTACAAACTGGTTTTGAAATACATATTTTTAGGACACAAGCTAGAAAGTATACGGTAGCTAAAACAATAATCATTCAACTTTGAACTGAACTCGAAATTTGACTTGCTTATAACATTTACATTTTATTAAAAATGTTGCAACTGAACACATCTAAACAGTGACATTTCGCTCATAAAAAGAACAAACAAATCTGTAGAACGGGTCTATTGATATGAATTATCAGAAACTCAAAAAACAGAAAGACGAACTTAGCAAATTTCTTAAAGTCAATGTATTTTTTACTAAGATATAGTAATTATTTGAAATCATTTAAATGTATTAAATTCATTTTTTGGTTAATTACTGAAATGCTTTAACAATTTATTATATCGATTGACATGCTGTAATCTTTGGATACAGGTTTTAACAAATGCGCTTTTTTAAAAGGGTCAACCCTGTTTTTCCAGTCAAAATGTTTGAATTGATTTTTCTGAAGTGCTTAAAAACGATATTTTGTGGAAATTATGGATTCAGTAGAAAAACTCTGGGTATGCAAAATCTAAAACAGAATTTACTAAGATATTGTTTTAAGTCATAAGTTGTTTTAAAGTTGTCCATGTCCTGAAGAATTTCAAAAATATATCCCGTCTGTCGATTTGTTTTGCTTGAAAGTTTGTAGGTTTTCGAGTTCTGTTAAAAAAGTTGTTAGTTTAATTATTTTTAAAAATTTTAAAATTACCAACAATATTTTGTATACAATGAAATAGTTTGATTTCGAAATCCAATCCGAAAACCAATTTTAGTACCATTTCTTAAAAGTTTCATTTCTTATATAAACAAATACAAATTGGAAGAATGAAATTATTTTGAAGTCAATGTCTTCTATTATTCAAGAAATATCGAGAAATGAACATCAATTTTTACCGAATTTGTTTGCTATTTTTTGTAGGTTTTATTTTTTTATGAAAAAAACTAACTGTTGGATTTTTAAAAAAAAATTACTGAATGTCGGAAAAATATTTTCTGTGAGATAAAATAAGTTTGAAGACAATATTTTTAATTTTTTAAAAGATATTTGAGTCGAACAAATTAAACAAACTTTTAGTAATGCTTTTTTTAGGTTTTTATTTTGTTTGTAAAAAAACTGTCAATACGTTTTTGAATTGACAATTTTTGAATGTTGAAAACAATATCTTTTATAAAATAAAATAAATTTTAAAAATATAGCTCAACGTTTTAAAAAGAAATCAATTTTTACGAAATTGTAGTAAAACTTTTTTTGGGTTTTTATTTTTTGTTAAAAAACTGTCTTCTAGATTTTTCTCAAAATTGTATTGAATGTTGAACACAATATTTCTTATAAGATAAATTTAATTTGAAGCCAATATTTTTAATTTTTAAAAATATATTTGAGCCAAAAATCAATTTTTACCAATAAAATAATATGGAAGCCATAATCTCAAATTTTTGAAAAGATATTTGAATCGAAAATTCATTTTTACCAACTTTGAGTAATGTTTTTTTTTAGGTTTTTATTTTTTATTAAAAAAAAACTTCTAATTCTTAAAATTTTACCAGATGTTAAAAACATTTATCTCTGTTGCGCAAAACTGTTTTGTTCATAAAATTATTTTTTGTTCATAAAATTTTCAAAATGACAAATATTTTTTTTTCTGTTTTTTTTTTTTGGTTAACTAAAATTTTCACCTTTTTTTAAATTGATATGGTATAAAAAACAGAAACTCAATTTTTTTAGTCCTTTCTGCATCTTTCTGCTTTATTATCTGTATAACAAAATTTATTTGAAAACAATATCTCTACTAGTTCTTGAGCTATGGAAGACCAAAAAAACGTCGCGAGACGTACGGACGTTCATACAAACGTACATAAGCACGCACAGACATCTCTCTAAGAATCTTTTATTTCAACTCCAGGAACCCTGAAATATTTGGAACCCAAATGGAAGCTGAAGTAATAACTCATTTTCCAGAATGTTTATAGATTTAATCAGAAAATAAGTCGTTTTAGTATAAATTTGTTGCTCAAAAAGATCAGAAAAATCGATTATATTTACAAAATTGCATAACAACATCAAATTTTGAGCTACTGTCTTGATAAACTACACAAAGTTACTTATGTTCATTTTTCTTGTAGCCCGAGAGTAAAATATTTGTTTTCTTACAAATCTTTCTTTCTTTCCCATCGAAATTTGTTTGATAGGTCGGTTATAGCTACTCGTACCATTGAAAAATTCTGTCATTTAAAAATATTCCTGATTGAAAAAACTCCAACGTTGATTTCTTTCTGACAGAAATATGTCATTGGAATTGTATCTAATTGGACTACAATTCAATGGAATGATTTGTTCTGTTTTTTGAAAAAAGCGAAAAAGGCATATTTAGCTAGAAATAATCGTTCAATTAGGATTGTTTCTTCAAAAAAAATGTAATCGATCAATTCACTGTTTGCATTTATAATCAAAAGGAAACATAGTAAATTAACCGTTCTAATGCTTTTATTTATTTTGGAGGAACCTGAAACATTTATAGCAATTATTAAATTAATGTCATTCAATGCATGTCATACTAATAAGTGTATTCAGTGAATAAAAGTGGTGCCGAATTGTAAAGTGCCTTAAAGTAGTGTGATAGGTTTTTACACTAAACCCGAAATTATCTGACGAACGAATATTTCGAAAAATTCAGCGCTTAATCAGATGGCTGCTGTCAAAAGAAATATTTCACTTCCTTTGTCTACAACTTTTAACCTAAAATAAACTTTGGTTCTGTTGTGGAAGTGTGGACGACAGCCGTTCCACAGAACTATGTACATTTTTACTTAAAAATGTTGCATCAATACAATATTTGACAGTCGATGTTGCAAAAATCAAAATGTCAAACAAAAACAAATAAAGTGGGGTATAATTTTAAAACTTTTCTATTCCACTTTTTTTCAAAAATGAGTTAAGTATGAGCAAGTGTTCTTTAGAAGAGCCTTCGTCTATGTCTTTAGCCAAAATTTATCAAAACTTGTTACTTTCTAGGTATACTTGAGTACTCAAAAGGTGAAGTTTTTTTTTCAAAACTGCACTATTCCACTCAGTCGTTTAATTTAAAACTCATTTATTCCCATACAAACCAAAATCCTCACCAAAACTCTTCTTTTCCTATGCAAATCAAAGAGCCGTTTTCAAAACTCGTGTATTCTAATGACATTAAAAAGGTGGGAATCTTTGTTGTTTTGAGAGTATTCATAGGTGAAACTATTAAGTGTTGCAATAATTCTTGTTAGGAAAACATCTTTAGTAAGTTCGCAGATAAAATAATGTTTTATAAGTAGATTTGTATTTAATAATTAAATATATTGTATTTATAGATCATGGAACCATCTGAATTTGTGAACTAAGTTGCATTTGCTGAGCCAAAAAAGCTGAAGAAAGGATTAAAAAATTAGAAATGGTAGTATTAATACCCCTTACTATTTGTGTATATATTCTGAAAGAGACCTTTCACAGATTCCACATTGCAACCATAAAGGTAAAAAGTTTAACTGCCAACAAATGAGGCCGTCAGACGCATACAATTTTTTCCGAATGTTTCACAAGAACATTTCCAAAATTGAGCAGGACACCTTTTTAATGGCATTCTGTCAACCACATCTTCCAAAACGCACTGACAGACTAAAAGGTGGACCCAGACAAAATATTTCGATTTCCTACACCATGTGTTTCAGGAAATCCTGTCGCCCTATTAGAGTATGTCTAAAAATGTTTTCGAGCGTCCACCATGTGAGTACATTTCGACTACAACGGATCTGCAAAAAAAACTTAGGCAGAGGAGAGGCCCCAAGGGAGAAGCATGGTGGTGACCGGAGGTCTGGTAAGTTGTCTGAGCACCGCGACTCAGGAAAGAAATTCTTTTTTCCAGATGGCAAACGAAGAAAATCCTGAACTTTTGACAATATCTTTTGACTACCAAAACAATTGAAACAAATTTCGGATCAAGCCACGTATTACTCGAGACAGTTATATTTATTTAACTTGGGTGTTGTTGTGGGTAGTTCATTACCGGAATGATTTTTGTCACACTGTTCATCAATTGCAACTATTTTTCCCTGTTGAAGGGCATTCTTTGATTCCACCAGATAGGGTGTTTGGAAACATCGAAAAAAAAGGCAGATTAAAAGAAAATATTATAACTAAAGAAGATACTTCGAAATGTTTAAGAAACAAGGAACTGAAAAGAAGATTCCGTGAAATTTTTGAAAGCTCTTGGAAGCTGGCACTTTAAATTCAACCAGTCGAAGCGTTTTTTACTACACAAGATGAAATCGGGTCTAGTAACAGAGCAGGGTAAAGTTTTTTATAAGTCGGTTTTGGGAGCTGCAAAATCTGAGGTACAAGCTGGAAAAAATGTGATAAAATTGAAGTCTTTAATTTTACAGAAGACTTATGGATGAAAATATTGATGCTGAAACTGAAACAAGTCACATTTGTGAAGAGCAAGAAGGAATCAAAGTAATAGTTGAAGACTGAAACTTTTGAAATTTTGAATTCGTTTTTGTTTCTTTTATTGTTAAATAATTCAAATAATTCATGTGAAGTTATTTTAGGTTTTTTTTTTAATAACATGTACTCTTTACTCTTATTCAAGTTTGTGAAGAATGAAAGGGTTTATGTTTTTAGTTAAGCCGTTTTTATATTTTATATTTTCTGTTAAATAATAAAAATAATTAAATCCATAAAAAAAGTTTACTTTCTTTTCAAAACTCCTCTATTTCTAAATAGATCGAATCAAAAGTCAACTATTCCAATCGTAATTTTTAAAACTCTTATTTTCTAAATTAAATTGAATTTTCATAATTTTTAGATTCATCTTATGGGTTTAAAACCAAAAGAAATAGATAAAGATCATTCCAAACCCCAAATTTAGCCTTAGACCAATCGCTAATGTAATTTAAGCAGCTTTTAACAGTTTTTTGTTCGTTTCACTTAAAATTCTCACAAGTGGAAGAGAAGAGTTTTAAAATTATGCATCTCTAATGTTCAATGTGAATGATTTTCAGGTTTTTTACTTTTGGTTTTTAGGCCAAAAGGCAGTAGGTTTAAGATAATGAATTAACTTATAGAGCACCCGAATAAGGCCACTAAGATATTTTTTAAGTTTTTGAAATTTACGCCAGTTTTTTAAGAAATTTTGTCAAGCTTTAAGATTGTTTTCAGATTTTGATAAATAAAAAAAAACCTATTTGCAGGGGCTGTTGTTGGCAACTGAGATTATATTTTCAAACTTTTGACAAATATCTCTGGAAACATACGCATTAAATTTAGTTTATAAAAATTAAGAAGTAAGGAATGCTACAGATTTTTTAAACATTAGAAATTGTGGCAAATAAAAATTGAAGGGGAAAAACTATAAGAAAAAAGTAATTTTAGAATAGTTTCTAAGCATAGGTTTATTTCTTGGAAAACAAGGCAGTTTATACAAAATAGGAAATTAACCACCCATTTCTTCAAATAAAAGAAGTAATTATAAAATTTAAGGAAAATACCACACAATCAGAAATTATTAAAATTTAGAACTTACATTTATTTTCCAACCAAAAATATAATTTTATTAAATTGTAAAGAGTAAATGTTTGTTTTCTACCATTTCCTTCCAAATCCATCGATTGTTCGTAAATAGTATTATGATTTTTTGGTAGCATTACATTTTTTTCAAAAACAAAAATAATAGTTTTTGGGTAATTTTTAAATTGATCTTCTTCCCTAAATCCTTAAAGCACTTAAATTTCGTTAAATGAAGCTTTAAATGCAAATTAAAATCCTACTGATGTTTTTCGTAGCAAGGTCACTCTGTATACACAATTGTATCTTTGTAGTTTTCTTATTAACAAAAACAAATAATAATATGAATGTTAAAAATTTAATTTAAAAATTAAATTATATCTGACAAGCTGCTAAGGACTCAGCTTTTCGGAACATGCCTATCCTAACCTACTTAAAACAGTTGTTCCTTCTCAAAATTATATTGACAAATGTACAATTTCGCCATCAAAAAGGGTGCTTTTAAAACCTAAATTCGAACACAATTCCTAATCCCTCTGGCAAATAAAATGTCATCCGTTAAATAAGAAAGGCCTAACGACTCGCATTTCGGATATTATATCACTGAATTTAACATGGAAATAGCCTCAGGGTCTCTCAGTCATCGGATATCTTACTTACAAATTACAATAGCGAAACGCAACATAATAATCGCCTGATGTCGACTCGACACGACTCGATGTGCGGTTAGGCTTAATGGTTTCCAAATAATAATGCTCAACAAATAATGAAGACAATCAACAAAAAAAACTGACCAAGCACAATAACACAGTAATTACACACATTTTGGGCGTTCTTGTTTGTCTACGGATTCAGATCCAGATCCAGATCCGAATCCAAACTCGCAAAGGAACTATTACCCATTTTAAATTAGAACCTTTTGTGAATAGAGGCGTGAATTGTGTGGTGCGTGCGTTTCAAAAACGGAATGACCGCATATGTGAGGATTGAGGACTGAACTGAGAAGTGGGACTCTATATAGGTATGATGATGATTGCTTCATGCCTGGAACTCGGCAAGGGCAGTGGTTATGGCTACCTGCTGGTTTGGTCAGTTTGTGTCCAGTTAGGTTGCTTTTGTGTCCTTTGTGGTATTATTACATGAAATGGATAATCGGTTTAAAACGCTACCCCAAAAGTATTTTTCAATACAAAAAGTATTTGAATTTCTATTTTGTGGCTCAATTTTAATAGAATTTCGTGAACTACTGGAATTTTTGTCTTTTTTCCTTTGTTTCCCTTTGTTATGTTGTTAGTTTTCCCCTTTAATTCCGGTTCCCGATTCCGGGGTGTTTGGCACACACTCGTATATACAGCTGTCAATAAGTCACCCCCTTCTGTATCCTTACATGAAAGTACTCGTGCATAGTGTAGGTATATTGACCTTGTCAACAGGATGTCCAAATGATTGAACCCCTTACTGCTATTGCATCACACGGCGGCGCGGCGGCCGGCGGCATAAGGATACGTATGATATTTAGAAAATCAAGGTATCTATAATCCTTTGGCGCGTGTGCGCTAAAAGTGCTGACAGAGTGCACCTATAAATTTCGCGATTATAGAAGAATTGTATGAAATCAATTTAGCGTGAAGTTTCATAACAAAGAATTTGCCAATCATCAAACAATAGAACCAATCAAATCCAGGTTATTTGGTTTTTGGTTGTTTTTGTCATAAGGAATTTTATTAGTTTTGGGTGAAAAAGTGTTTCGATTTTCGAAAATTTATCGTCCTTTTTTCTGATTGTTTTCTATTGTTTTGTTATTTTTCAAACAGGAAATAAATAATAAATTCACTCATCGGCTTATGTGCTAAAAAGGGATTAGATAAACCTTTAAGAGAGCCTTATGATAAATAATGTTGCGAAGTGTTGACATGAGGTTGGTTGCTCTTAAAAAAAACACTTTTAGGTTTTGAGATGTAACAAAGAAACATAAAAACAAATGTGAAAAGTGCGACGAGCAATTAAAGGCTCACGTCAGAAGAAAAGCCCCACCCCAAGCCATCAAAACTGTTATAGGTCCACCTTTCCTTTTTTTCGTATAAATGATTCCAAAATAAAACTCTATTATGAGGTAGAATTTTATCCATCGTTGGATATTCATTATTTGAGGATTAAATTTTACCCATAAGCCTGATGTCTGACTATAGGCATACATTGAGTACTCATATAACATTGTGCTTGCTGATGATGATGCTGTCATCTCCTTTGCGCGTAAATTCCATCTTAATTGGTCCTGGAAGCGATTTTCTGCATCATTTATTTGCTCTTATTAATTATCTGTCAACATTTTTGATATATCAAATGTCAATGCAAGCATCATTATCGTTGAGTTGAGTTCAGTTTCGTTCGTTCCTTCGTTTGACAGTTGTTGTTGGTATACATTTTATAGAGGAGTTTTTCTTCTTCTCCTGGGTTATCTGCGGATTGATGTGAGGCTTATTGAAGACTGTGCTCACCCGTGGGGCACAGCGCACGTCACAAATCCACACAATTTTAAGCCGAAAATTGTTCTATAAAATTGTTATGCAATGCGGAAATACACGATAGGATGTCACATTTTATATGAACAAATTGTTTAACTAAATATGGGAGTGAGGTAGAAAAA
This sequence comes from Eupeodes corollae, assembly GCF_945859685.1. Lineage (NCBI taxonomy): Eukaryota > Metazoa > Arthropoda > Insecta > Diptera > Syrphidae > Eupeodes > Eupeodes corollae. Next base: position 135,845,542 of record NC_079149.1, read on the forward strand.
TCAACGACCCTGGGGATGACGGACTTTATATGAGATTGCTAATGTGGTGGAAATGATGAGGTTAAAAATTATAGGTTTCTGTCAAGTGAAAAATTGTGTAAAAGAAAATTATTAATATAGATTGTTTAACCATTTTATATTTTTTTTAATTTTACAAAAAAAACGTCTCTGGCCAAAAATTGGGAGATTAAATTGCTATAATCTACAAAAATAAGAATATGTGCCTTGTAACAGAAAGTTGTTCATCTTATTCTTGGATTTGCGTACTCAAATAAAAGTTAAGAGAATCATATACTGCCTCTAAACGTTATTTAATTCAATTTTTTTATGACTGAAACACAAACACGCTTCATCTTCGGCTTCGTCTGCGTCGTCGTCTGCTTCGAAATTGCTTTGAATGACACTTCCAATATGACATTTCTAAAGTCACACTTCTGTCACTAGCAGCTGTTATATTTTGTGAAAATAAAAATAAATATTAGTTTTGAAATCGAAAAAATTAAATTTATCGCGGAAGTAGCTTACACAGCCTATAATAACCAATAAGTATCTCTACAAACGCAAATGAATTTGATTTGTTGACTTTTTTACAGATGTTGAGCTGTCAGAAAAAGCAAATGTTTGGAGTCAAATTACGTAACATTTCGTTATTTCCTTACGATTGTCAAATCAATCGTAAGCTCAAAGCTTCATTGTGATAGCATGCATTGCATAGCATGCATTCCTATGGCTGAACTCGTAAACATCAGGCGAAGCTGAAGCGTGTTTGTGTTTTAGCCATTATGATATCCTAGAATATTCTTATAGTGTTGAATTATAGTTTAATTATCCGGAAAAACTGTTATTAAGTTTAAATTCCTTTTCAAGTCTTAAGTCAATATGAAAGATATAAAAAATAAAGGGTTACCGTTTTTAAAAGGTCTGTTGTCTTTAGCAACCCTATCATTGCAATACAACTTTTTATTTCGTTCTAAAAGCCAGAAGACCCTTACCTTCCACAAGTTGAAGTTGCTAACGCTATAAACTTAATGATTTTAAGCCGCAACCCCAATTTAAGCAAAGTGGTTTTGTAAAGTGTTTTTCTGGTATTTTGTTGCATCAAAGCATATTTCTGCACGTGTACTCATCCAATTTGTCGCTGGTAATCCATATTTTTAGAGGGACAAAATAATACGAGATAATTGTGAGCACATTTGGAACTTTAAAAATAGTTAAATTTTGACAATTCAATGAGTTGGAAATTAGAAATATATTTGCATAAAAGAACAGGGATACCAAATACAAACATGAGCAAAAATAATTTTAATATAATTTGAAATGCACACATTTATAAAGCACCCCTTAGTTCGAACAAAATTTAAAGTAAAAAAAGGCTGGGGGCAACCCACACGGATAACTTTCCATACCATCTGTCAATGTATCTTGTTAAAAAGTTTTACAAAATATTAATTACAATATTTTGTTTGAGATCAATAATTGGGAGTCAATATCTTTTTTTGTTTTCCTAATTCTTGACTCAAAAACCATTTCTTATCAGTTTTTAGTTGTTTTTTATTGGTTTTCCTGTCAGTTAAATTTTTCTAATAACAATTCAATTCAATTCAATTTCTTTATTGTAAACAATACACTAAGACAATGTCTTTTATAGTATTTGTACTTTGGTTGAACAATTAAAGTGCTGTTTGATTCTATATACAATAAGATAATACTTAGGCTGCTAACAAAAAATTACCAAAATGTATTTTTGTTAATTTGTATTTTGTATGCTTACAAATACAGATTGGTTTTTTCTAAGAACATTGGTTTTTTCTAATGTACGCTAACAACAAAATTTAGCAGAAAATTAAATCATTTTAAAGTCAAAGCCTTCAAGAGACATCTAGGACCGAATACCAATTTTTACCAATTTTTCGTGATATTTTTTTGTAGACTTAAATGTGTATGAAAAAATCACTGTCGGATTTTTATAAATATTTTACTGAATGTACAAATCAAAATTTTCTATAAGATTATTGGAAATGAGTATTCTTGATCTGCAAGTGGATGAAAAGAAAAAAAATAATAATACCAAACCGATTTTATTATTAAATACAAGTATAACTTTATTAATACAGAAAAGGAAACGAAGTAAAAGTTTAGAATACTGAAATGAAGTTCGTGTGATGCGACGCATTGAAATCAGAAGAATGAAAATGAAATATTAACGACAGTATCTGTCAGATGCCAAAATGAATTTAGGCTTGTTCAGCTTGCTGTCGTTGATTATGTCAGAGTGACACGGAACGATAAAGTTGAACTCCAATAAAGATGAAATTAGTTTAAACTTTAAAGCCAATATTTAAAATTGAGTCGAAAATCAATTTTTGCCAATTTTTAGTAATTTTTTTTAAAGTTTTTAAATTAAAAATTCTTGTTTGTAATATATTCGAGGTGACAATTATTTTTGGTCAGTTTTTTGATTTCTAAGAAAATCGTTAATTGAATTTTATTCCAAAAATTAACTAGTTTAGTATTAAGTTACAGTATTTAATTTAAAATTTAATTCAAGTCGATAGCTTGTTATATTTTGGGTTACTGGTCCTTAAGATATGGACGACGAAAAAAAAATGCGAAAGTAATTCTACACATGGCAATGTTTTTTTTTTCGAATTGTTAATCTAGAAGAACTCTTTGATATTTTATTTATATAATAGCTAAATCAGTTAAGCATTGTCCGTGTTTTGGCATTTTATAAATAGTATAGTAGAAAATTCCCAAGAAACTCCATCGGCAGTAGCCAGAATTTTGTATTTAAAAATTGTTACAACTGAAAGAAAACCTGTCAGAATAATAATTAAAAAAAAAAACACCACTAGAAGAAAGTTTTGTTAAGTTCAACAGTTAAAATTAACTTCAGCAATAAAAACTAACTAAAACTAACTAAAACTAATAAAATGGAAAATTTTTAAGAAAAAATATTAAGAAAACATCTAAAAATTGACATTCTATAAAAATAGTTCATTGAACAATTGCAACTTTGACATAAAATTAAAACTTCAAGAAGGGGATTTGTTCGTAGACTGCTTCATTAAAATGCGGCATTGAAGCGAGCTTGAAGCTCGCCTCAATTTCTTATATACCGAGTTAAAATGAGCTTCATTCGACTCGACTCCGTCGGGGATCGGAGTCGATTCAAAATTTGTGAAGAAAAACCTGGGTGGATGAGTTGGTTTTACAGATAATGCATTATGGTTTATTTATTTGCATGTTTGTTTACAAAAAAAACTATAGTTTCGTTTTAATCAAATAAAAAAATGCACATCTAGTAAGAAGGATGTTCTGTTGTTGCTGAACGATCCAGTTCTTCATTATCTAACACGAATCAAACTATCTAACTTGCACTTCCAAAGAAACATCGAAACACCATTTGCATTTTAAAAAGTGCTGTCAAACTTAATCAATTTTAAATCTTCTTGTGCGAACACCAAAAAGATTTATTTAATGTAAAATGAGATAAACCTTTGGTGCAAACATAGCAAAACTTAATTATCTTATCTTTCGCAAAATAAGTCATAATATCAACAGTAAAAGATTGATTTTTTTCCCCACTAGAAAACATACGTGATTCCAAATGCACGATTACTCAACGAACACAGCCAACGACATACAAATGCAATATCAATTGTACCAACATTTGAGACCGAAATCACAAAGATCTATTCTAAACTCGTACCTATAAATGTCAAAAAACCATCCGTAGTAAGATTCTACTTTCCTGTGTCCATACTGCGGATATTGTTTTTATTACTCGCGTAACAAAACACATGTATTAATATAAAGATACCAATCCTCGGCCGCCATATTTTTTTCTTACTTAAAAAAATGATTTAGAATGTAAATTCCACGTGTGTGTCGAAAATGCAGGAATTGATTTTATATTTGAGTAAAGACACGTCAAAAATTGTTCTTGGAATTCTCATCTGTTCTTGGATATCAAAAATACAAAAATGTAAGCAAATGGTTTATGGAGGTTTATATGTACGAAGAATTAGTATCTTCATATAAAGTGTTTTTGGACATTAGAAACTTGCGTGTTCTTCTCCTTAAACTTGCAATCAATAACAAATCGTTTAGGTGCTGAAGCACAACTTTTTCTTGTGCGTGATGCCAACAATAATGTTCGCTAGGCTATTATTTTCCCTATCACTGAAAATTAAACGATTGTTCTTTATGTTTCCTTAAATTAAGGCAACAAGTATTTGAAGAAAAAAACATTTTTTTCATGAGATGTTGTCTTTAATCTATTACGGCAGTTAGAAAACTTTAGATACAAAAATATCATTTGTTCAGAAAAATACGATAATGCTATTAGCTCCTAAAATATGCTTTGGACCACTTAAACTTAAAGACGAAAACCTAACCTAACCGAACCTATACAAACCTTTTTATGATAGCATTTTAAAAAATTAAAATTAATGGGAGTAGAAGAAGTCGGAATTCAAGGCCCACACTAAAGGTAGTGCTCAAAAATTAGCGTCTGATACCATTATATTATTTTCTGTCGCGATATTCGAGAAATGTAATTGATAATTTTTTTATTTCTTGTAAAACTATTTTTTTTAAAGTAGGAATCATTTTTCGTTTTATAAGATTATACGTTATCTGAGTCAGACAATAATTTCTTAAATTTCTTTTTATTTCAAGAAAGGACTATTTCAATATTTTTCTAAATTTATAGAAATTATTCTCTATCTCTGTTAGATTTTCAGATTTCCTAAGAGCTTTAGTTTTCGAATCATTTGAAACTACACCTTCCTCATCCTTTTAAATTTTTTGCTGTACTTCAAATTTAGACCAGTTTATAGGAATTTGTAAGGACTTTAAATGAAAGTTGTCCGTCAATATTTTCTTGGGACTGCTATGCAATGAAGAAAAATTAATTTTCTAATCTATTACATTTAATTTTGTCTAACAAAATTTCTATCTTTCTCGAATGTTTACATCTCCATGAAAAACTTAATTTTGTACAACTATATTAGTTCTAAATCAAACCATCAGTATAGACTTTTTAATCAAGAAGCATGACAGTTTTTCGGTATTTTTGAATTCTTGAATTTACATCTTAACGAGTATTAAAGTTTCGTAAAAAACTCTTAAAAGTAAACATCGCCAGAAGACACCAAATGTGAAGCTATAGATTTCAGCGAGATTAATTCCCAAAGCTATTGTTTATTATCGTTAAAATCACTAATCAGCTTATTTTGAATATTTTCCATTGAAATAATCTACATGAGGTTCTTTTTTCTATATGTACGTTTTTTTGCAATTAAAGAAAACAATAGATATGTGGTGGCTTAGGTTAAGGGTTGTAACAAATGATACCCAATAATTAATTCTCAACCCTTTCCATTGTTCTTCAACTTCAATCCTTTTCCCTCTAAAATCTAATTTTTTTTGTAATTTTAAATCTTAAGTAAATATTACTGTGAGAGTGTATAAATACTTCTATCACCACTCAAGAGTCCTTTTTTCTCTTCTAATGCCGAAGGGTATTTCAACATATACATACTTTTCCTATAAAAAAATCCATTTTTGTTGTAAACGAAAATTTAAACGGTTTTGCAGCTTAAGTCTTTCGGTTGCTTTAAAATAAAAATGAGTTCTCTCAACCCTTTTTTATGGAAATGAAAATATTTAGTTAAACCAGAAAAAGTTCTTTATTTTTCAACAATTCCGTTTTTCAGAAAAAGAAACAGAAGAGACCGAGGAAGGTCTCTTGTTTTTAAGTTAAATCAGCAAAAACCTACCCTAATACCACACGCAGGGAGCAGAGACACAAGCAACCATTTAAAGTCTTCAGGGGGTAAATTTGTGCATAAAACTGTCAGTATTATTTTTTGATATCATCTCGGTGGATGTGGCGAAAGCTATGGAGTTGGTTATTATGCAATTGGCCAAGAAGAAACAAACATGTTTGGTTGGACAATGTGGTATTAGCTTTTGTTGTTCTAAGTCGATTTTAATGGATGGGGATAATTTTATTATTTTTATGTCCTTGGAAAATTTTCTATGAGGAAAACAAAAAGGATTAAGTAGTTATTGCTGACAAGCACTGTTTTCTATTTTATAGAAAACACCAAAAAGAAAGAAAACAAACTTAGAGAAGGAAAAGTTAATTATGAGATTTAGAAAAAAGGTTAAAGTTTATTTTCTCTTTTGCATTTAATTTTATGAAGATTTTTATCAGCAACTGATACCAGAATTACAACCCCCTGTGAACATAGTTCAACCACATAAAAAGAAAAGTATATTGCTTAAATTCGGAATAAAATTGTGGGTCCATCAACCTACATTTCTTGCATAACACATGTACAGTACATACATCAGAAACGATTGAGAGTGAGCAAGGGAGGGTTCCTCCTGTTGCTCCATAAAATTTATTTTATTTTATCAATCAGTCTTATTTTGTATTACATTATTTTGCATTTTGCATTATACATCACAAAAACATCTTCAATTTGAATAAAAAGAACTCAATTGTAAAAAAAGTCGCAATAAAAGCGAAACACCGCGGGTTGTAATCATTTTTTTCGTTCTTTTGTCATACAGGGTGGGTCGAAAGTGTCTTTCTTTATTTGTTTTAAATTGTTTACCTTTTGTTTTTTAAATTTCTTATAAAACAACCAAACAAACAATTTTTCAAAGAGGATCAAACTAATTGAATTTAAACCAAGAAACTTATCGGCGTAAAATCTACCCTTGATTTCATGAACAATGAATTATACTTGTTCTACCTTAGAGCTGAAAGACTCGGTACTGCCCGAAATGAGACGAATATTGGACATATTTTTGCAAGAATTATAGACAGTCCAGAAAGAAACATCGCCACGAAGTCACATTGGAGCAATGTATTGCAATGTACCTCAACAACAGAATTCGTTTCTCTTATGCAACGTGTAAACGGTTCGTTTCTGCTATAATTTCTTCTATGAAAAGTCTCTCGCAAATTAGAGCGGAGAGTCCTTGATGGAAAGTAAAAAAGTATTTGTTCTAACAAAAAAGAACATTTGATACGATTGCTTACTAAATCTATTACCAAAATTATTGAAAAATATTTGCTCCTTACTTCAAGCGTTTGAATGTCAATAAGCAGGCATCTAGATGGATAAGATGGTACTTCTATATTCCAATTTAATTTATAGAAAGCATATCTAGTAAAGCTTTTTTGTTTTTTTTTTGTCTATTATAGGAGCATGCGTGATATAATAGGAGTTCCAAATTATTCTGCAATATTTCAACACCGATCTAGAAAGTGCAATATATAATGATTTGAGAGTGTAGGGGCCGGAAGAATCCCTAGAGTTTCTTCTGATAAACCCTAGCATCCTACTAGCTTTACTGACTATGTAATTGATGTGCTTATGAAACGAAAGCTTTTTATCCAATATAACTCCCAAATCCTTTTATGTCATAACCCTACCTAAACTCGTATTGTTGATAGCATATTCAAATATGATAGGTATTTTTTATCTATGACATGTAAGGCTAAGACATTTGGCAACATTCAGGAACAACTTGTTAGATTTACACCATTCAGCTAGTTTTTAGATATCCTCTTGTAGATACAGACAGTCTGTAGAAGATTTTATGAGCCGAAAAATGTTGACATTTTAGGCATACATAAGATACTTCGCGCATTTAAAATTTACCGGAATGTCATTTATAAAAAGGATAAATGACAAAGAGCCAATATGACTTCCTTGCGGAACACCTGAAGTTACATCAATATTTTTAGATCAATTTTTCAAATTGAACCCGATTTTTTAAAAAGGAAGACATCCATTTTATGACATTAGAAAGGAAACTAAGTTTTGAAAGATTAAAAATTAGTATACTATGATTAACTCTATCAAAAGATTTTGCAAAATCTGTAAAGATAATATCAGTCTGTAAATCATTTTCGAACCCGCAAGTACAAATTCGCATAGCATTGAAAGGTTTGTAGCAGTAGATCTTCCAGAAACAAAACCATGCTGGCATTCGAATATTAAATCCTTAACAAACAAATATAATTTTCTATAGACAAGCATTTCGAAAATTTTTGGGATCACTGATAATTTGCTGATAAGCCTATATTGGTAAAATTTTGCTTCGAGCCAGACTTAAATATTTTAGTTATATAAGAGATTTTCCAACAGTTCAAAAACTGGCCACTTTTTAAAGACTGATTGAAAATCAAACTGAGCGGTAATGCCATAGAAACAGCGCAGTTTTTTAGTGCAACAGGGGTATATTATCTGGCGCAGCACTTTTATTTATATCAAGACTAGCTATAGAGCTTGAAAAACATCAGAAACAGTTAAGTCTATACTTCTAATATCAATAGCATAAGATGGCGAAAAATCAGGGGATTCACACGGAGCAGACGGCAAATAAAAAGATTTAAAATAATCGGCAAATAAATCGCATATAACGTGCATATCGCTAGATACACAATAATTGGAGTACTTCATATAGTTTGGAATTCCTAAAGACTTTCTTTTAATATTTATAAATTTCCAGAAGTGTATCGAATCTTTTCTAATTGTTGACTAGGAGAGAGAGAATCAAATTATTTAAAAGAAAG